>NC_086092.1:2590357-4088208 GCF_948474715.1 Cydia amplana
AAATCTCCCATGAAATGTTCTCGGTATTTTTTCTACACGCTTATTGCCAAACTATCTTAGTTAGTTACGATTTCTATTTCCAGGAATAAACGCCAAGTTTATTAGTGTAGTAGTAGGAGACACTAAATAAGTTTATCTACTGTCAGAATGGTTGATATATGGCTGGATAAACTTGTTTTCTTGCTTAGTTCTTCTTAAGCACTTAATATAGCCTAGTACTTATACACTTATGACAACTTCTGTGGGCATAGTGGGGTGGGCACAGGCCTCCTTACTGACGAGCTGTGTGTAGATAGGTTATAGGCGTTCGAAAATTGAAGCGCTTACCTTGTGACAAATTGGACAAGTTGCCTTTAGTCGCGGCTGGACGGACAAGCGAGAAATGTGCACGTGCTAACGAGCTCCCGCACACCGAAAGAGAAAGAGACGACCTTATGTTTAACAACGAGTGTGACAAAGATGGATGGAATAAGAAAATTAATCAAAAATAACAGATTTCTTCGTATAGGCACAGAAATAAATATGGAAGTATTTTTTGTGCTCCTCAAGTATGAGTACATATACCTAACCTATCTATTGTTATATAATATAATTGTGTGTTATCTCGTCTTATTCTCGTAAACCCTATCATTCCAAAATTGTTCATAAAGTGCATCTTATTTTCGTATCATTTCCTCATTCTAATCTCTGTCGCAGCAGGTGACTGCTTTGGCCACAGTCCAAGAGATTTAGAATATTGCATCATAGATATAACGACTGTTGCAGTCCTTTTGACAAAATTTATGTGTGCGTTTGACAGGGCCTGCATGTCACCATGGGGAATAAGGAATGTTCTTTAAAATAACGTCTGCGATGTTTTGGGGTTATGTCGTGAATAATTAAGTGTCAAATAAATAACTCGATTCTCGGGCTTAAATGAGATTGGTTAGATCACGTCTACCGAATGCAATTTAAGGCATCCGTAACGGTGAAATATGCTGGAGGCGTTGCTGCTACTGTAAACGCCGTATTTTCATAGGAATTTGAGGTTGGCACTTCTTTGTCTCTTGCCAGGTTAACCGGACTTAGGTTAAGAAATTGGTAGCATGAGAACGGCAGCTCAAGAGAAAATGACAGGACTTTCTCTGGTAGAAAGTTGCCCTAAGCTCCAAAGATTGAAAGGATACTCCAGGACCCATGGGGAGACCAATGCCCCGGAGTACAAAAATTTGTGCTTAAGTTTATAAAAATAAAGACACATTTTTTGGGGTAAAACAGACGAGTGCATGTTTTAGTTGTTTCGTTATTTTGATCCGTGATCGTCTTGACTATGCCTAATCTCATCTTCGTGCTTAATCACGTATGCAAAATTTCACGGATATTGGTTAAGTGATGTATTGAGAAAGCGAAACAATACTTTCGCAATTTGTGAAACTTCACACGAAAACCTTTTTTTCTTTCAATCATGGTGCAGTCTCTTTTTTTTTTGACAATGCTACTTGGCGTTAAGTTCCCCAATTTGGCTGATGTATACAAAATATTGGCTCTATAAGGTTAACATAAAATAAGTAAACCTTAAAGCATTTTAACACCCATAAATAAAATTTTACGCTACGTTAGCCGATGTATCATTTGAACAAAGTTTTTACGAGTTCTCAGTTCGTTAAAACTTAGATAACAGAAATAGTTTAGTTTATTTTCTTACTTTTAAGTGGTGTTAAATTGTAGAGAAACTTGCTGCAGGGTTTCTGTCTTCGTGTTTATAAATGGAAGCTCAAGCTTTCAGCCGATGCTTTGTCGGCCACACTGGCTTAATGGTCGACCATCACTCGGTCATGATTGCGTTGCGTATTACTTATTCTGTGAATGCGTCTTTCCATATAGATACTTGTGGATTTACTAACGGTTACTTTGTATAGGTATGGTATGTGAATAGGCAAATAATGAATATTTAGTAAGTAAATGTTTATGATTATGACTTTTATGAGGCGATTTTATGGAATCACTGGAATGTACGTGGGAAGTAGCTAGTCTAATAGAGGCTATGTTATGGATTTCATACGTTCTTAAGTTGTGAAAATTTGGGAATACGAAAGTTTCACAACGTTTTGTCTTTTTCAAGACATCCCTAACGACACATTTAATTATATTTCATCAATGTTTTCGTTTCCAACCGAAAACTTATAAATTACAACCCTTCGACTTCTCCGTTATATATTTTGCGTAATACCGTTATATCTATACATATTTTACCTTGTTTACAATTTTGAGTTTGAGTACCTAATATTTAATTACCTAAAATATCTTTAACTTTTGATTGGAATATCGCTGAAAGCTCAACAATCGCCGTTTCACAGTTTCGTGTTACAAATATAGATCTGTATGACTCACGCGATTGTTCAAATGTATCTGCAGTCTCTTTAAATATCTACACGACTTTCAATCTTATTCCTCACACATAAGCTCTAAAATGCAACTGTGTTTTTTCAGTGTATTTTGTCTTCCGCCTTTTTACTTTGGTCGCGAATTAATAGGATTCAGATCGATTTGACTGTCTCTATGGTTACATATTCGTGTTGTTTTTGTTTTGTTTCGATTGGCTTTATGGATTTCCTTTGCCTGACCAGGATGGAACGATGTGTTTTTTAAAACATGTTTTTAGGATGATCTATAATATCTAACCTAAGAGCTGTATAATTTTCATTTGTTTCGATCTTCTTTAATGTCAAAACATCAATTCCAAGCTCATTTTAAATGAAAACTTTCATTTTCTTTCACTCTCCGTTGATACTGAAAATAAACATCCACATATGCATTCTCGCAATGTGCATCCAGCTTTTTTTTACGGCTTCTAAATTTGAACGTGGCCACGCGCCAGTCTCGGCGCATGCGTCCAACGAGCACCATTCGAATTTTGAGTATTCCAATTCCTATTTTCAATATTTCGAATTCCTTTTTCGTCCCCAAAGAGATTGGTAAATATGTGAGGTGACAATGTAAATAACATACCGTTTTACGCAAATAAATCCGCTTGTTTGTTTTGTTGTCTAATAATTAGGTATTTAGGCGAAATTCTTTGTTCTAATTATTATTTGGATTGTTTTATATTGTTTTTTCTAACAGAGCCCATGCGTTGAGTCCTGTTTGGTACCAGCCAGAGACACCGTTCCAAATTTAAACTCATTGTTCAAATAAAGAACGTCAATTATCTAATGGTTAGTGATAACTGGCCAGTGTTAAGTGAATTGTGAAAGACGTTGGACCATAGACAAGTGTTGTGTTTTTAGACAAAAGTTTTAGTGTTAATGATTGTTAAGGATTTTTTGAGTGAAAATGGGGAAAAAGAGAAAGAATAGCGCTAAGAAAGGAGGCAACAGATTTTTTCGCTGGATCAGGAGGTAATCTATTTATTTTTTGGAATGAGTTGTGAAATTATTTATAAATGTGATTACCAAAAAAAAACTGCAAGAATTAACTTTTGCGCTGTGTTTCTTAGTATTTAACACTCTGTGCTATCAAATACGGTGCAGAGTTTAGCTTAGCCTGAGCCTGACTCTATCACTGTTGGAGTGTTGGCATAAAGAACTAGTCTGTCAAGTGAAAAATGAACTAGTTCTATTTGCGTGAACTAACATTTATTTTGTGTTGATTAATTAGCTGTCTTAACTGCATGTTTTTGTCTGTAAACAGTGTTAACTCGGTCGTAAATCAGTTTTTGCGTGTTCTATAATGAAATTAGTCAAATGTAACAACAGTGAAAAAGGTTGCATAGATTAAGTTTAAAGCGGGTTATACATGCGTTTATAATTATAAATAAGAATCTAATGCTTACAATTTAATTGAATCCAAAAGAGTTTTAATTGGATTTAAAAAAAGTAGGGTTCTGTACTTTAATTTAATGTGAAAATGGGCGTTTTTTTGTGGCACTCCTTTTCCGAAAACCGTTTTACCTATTTTTCTTTAATAGCTTTTGTTTTAAGATATTTTAGAATGGCCGGTGCAATAAGATTGATGATACGAGTTTTTCACTCTACGAAATGCTTGTATCAACTTGGAAGGAGCTGGACCTCCTCCTTTTTCTCTTATTTTTTTTTGACGTGATTACGTCTTATAAATCGATGAACACCGGTAGCATGCACGAAAAGTGTCACGTTGTGGACAGATCTCCATGGTAACGTTGTGTATGGTAAAGTATATAAAAGTATACAATTTTTCATCAATGTTTTCTTATGACGTTATCACGCAAAATTATCGTCCGACTTTACAGACAACCATTTTATTTTTATTGTTTTATTCCTTGATCTGAGTTTCGCTCTATCTCGACCTTAGCCGGGGTTTCCCCTTATCCACTATTAGAGCAGAACCCTGTGTACATACAATTGCATACCCCGCCTAAACCCTACAATTTTCCGCTGAATACGTCAGCAGTTGAGGCGTGAAATGGAACGTGCTGACACGCGGCCCGGAACCGTTCGAAAGCTACGAATTATGAAATGAAACGAAAAATCTTTAGTTTCAGGCAACCATTGGTCCATATCCATACATTATTTTTTTTCCGGTTCCGGTCGCAGAAAAGTAAACATCGCTTAAGTGTCACTGTACGACAAAATATTGTTTTATAATAGTAAAAAGTACGTTTCTAACTCATCACAGATATCACTACCGCACCTCAAAAAGGAAAAGTGTGTAAAAGATTAAAAACTTGAAATTACTACGGGATTAATTCGAAATATCAACAGAACATAAGTGAGGTTAGTGCCCTACATACGCATAACTATAAATAAGCTGCCTTCATTCACTCTGACAAGTAACGCGAAGTTGCCAGCGCAAATAAAAATTTCTACCAAAACAGTTCCGTTTCACTCAGACAATTAGACATTTGGTAGAAATGGAAGGCCAATTTCAACTCTTATTCGATCAAATGAAAAGTGAACTGGAAAAACAAACAGAGACATTAACAGAGTCGATCACAGCCACTATTATGGAAAAAAATCGATGAAAAACTGCAGCCTATTATATCAGATAGTAAAAAACTACAAATAAAAGTAGGAAAACTAGAAGAAGAGATAGAATATCTGAAAAGAGAAAAGAAAAATAACAACATAGTGATATTTGGCATGAAGGAAGGTGAAACATCTACTACTCAATTATTAGATAAAGTGAAAAATACTTTTAAGGAGGATCTAGGTATCAACATAGAAAATGGTGAAATCACTAATGCATTTCGTCTGGGGAAAGTAATTAGAGACAATAAACCTAGGCCAATTCTTCTATCCTTCGTAAGTACGTGGAAAAAAAGTGATATCATGAAAAATAAAAAGAACCTGAAGGAGATATACGTGAAAGATGATTTCTCAAAAGAAGTTCTAGAAAGAAGGAAAGAGCTACTCCCTAAGGTAGAAGAGGAAAGAAAAAAGGGGAATATCGCATACCTGAAACACGACAAACTCATAGTTATTGAAACAAATACTAACGAAAAACGAAAGAGGCAACCATCTTCATCGCCGCAAGTAAGAAAACAACCCGCACTTTCGTCGAAAGATAACAGAATGAACGCCTTCGATATAATGAGAAACCGATCGAACTCTCTTTCAAACAACACAGCCAGTGGCAGTAAGGAACAATAGCAATTAAACGGCAACCGGAAAACACAAAACAACAATGGAAAACAAAAAGCTGAAAAACGAAACACTCTCCCAAGCCGACTGGTCCTCGTGGGAGAAAATGACCGCGACCCTCTAAATGAAACAAACGAAGAAGCAAGTAAACTAAATGAAACAACCTCGGACATATATATAGCGACTCTGAACACACGAACGCTACGGACCCCAGAAAAACTAACGGAGCTAGAACTGGCCATAGAAAATATGAAATGGGACATAATCGGAATCAGCGAAATGAGACGGTATGGAGAAGAAATTGAAGACAAAGGGCAGTATATAATGCACTACATTGGAGAAACTAAGGGACAGTTTGGGGTTGGTTTCCTGATAAAGAGTCACTGGGCAAACAAAATAGAAGAAATAAGGGGAATCAATGAGAGAATAGCTCTCCTCAACATTAAACTTCCCACACATAACCATAGGGAAGAGATGTGGACCATCATTCAAGCATATTCACCAACTGAATCTGAAAACTCAGATCGCAACGAGAAGACGGACAAATTTTACGAAGATTTACAAGCAACCGTTCAAGGTTCGTATAAAAACCTAATTGTGATGGGAGACTTCAATGGTCGAATAGGGGTTTGCAATGAAGGGGAAGAACAAACAATAGGAAAACATGGACATGGCCAAAGAAGTAGTAACGGAGAAAGACTAGTCAATTTTGCATTAGAAAATAAACTTAGTATTTTAAACAGTTTCTTCAAGAAAAAGAAGTCAAAAAAATGGACATGGACATCACCCAATGGTAAATATAAAAACGAGATTGATTTTATCCTGACCAACAACCGAAAAATTTTCAAAGACATACATACAGTACAACAACTTAACTTCCATACGGACCACAGGATGGTAAGAGCATCACTGGCAACGAATCAGAAACAAAAAAGAAAACATTTTCAAAATAAGTACAAAACTGCCTTGGTGCTAACTGGTAATAAGGAGTCACTTCTTGAAAATTTGAATACTACAATAAACAGACACGCGACTATAAACTACAAAACGACTCAAGAACGATACGACAATCTACTGGATATACTCAAAACAGAAACTACTAATACAAATAAGCAAAACAAACACACAGAAAACACACTATCTTCAGAAACTAAACAATTGATTAAAAAGAGGAAAGAACTCATACAAGAAGGTAAAAACAAGCAAACTCGCGAAAAGATATCAGAAATAAGCAAACAGATACTCGTTCACATAAGACAAGATAGAAAGAATAAACGACTGAACCTTATCAAAACATCCATTGAAAAAACTGGAGGACTAAGGAAAGCGTTAAAACGACTTGATCAAAAGAAAACCTGGATGCCAAACGCAAAAAACAGACAAGGAAAGTGTACAAGCAAAAGAGAAGATATACTAGACATTGCCACAGACTATTACAGAACACTTTACCAAAAACAAACAACACTACCGGAAGAAATCCAAATGGAGATATTTACAGACACCGAACCAGTACCAAATATACTACAGGAAGAAACGATAAGAGCAATCAACACACAAAAACAAGACAAAGCACCAGGCTCAGACCAAATAACGAACGAGTTACTAAAATACACGTTACCTGTGATTGGCCCAAGACTAACAGAAATATTCAACGACATCCTAACAACCGAAAGCATACCTAAAGACTGGATGAAATCGACTATAACACTTATACATAAGAAAGGAGACAAGGGAGACATGAGCAACTATAGGCCAATAAGTTTAATGGCAAACATTTATAAGATATTTTCAAAGATAATACTATCACGTATCACGGTCAAACTCGAAGAAAATCAACCTAAAGAACAGGCGGGCTTTCGAAGCAAATTCTCCACGATAGACCACATTCACGTCTTAAGACAAGTGCTCCAAAAATACAGGGAATATAATAAAGTCTACTACTTAGGATTCGTGGATTTTAATAAAGCATTCGATAGCATATATCATGATAGCATCTGGAAAGCGTTAACAATACAGGGAGTAGAGGCCAAATACATTAGAATACTCAAAAACATCTACTCGAACAGTACGGCCCAAGTTAAGCTGGAAAGAACAGGGGAAGAATTTCCACTCGAAAGAGGAGTCAGACAGGGCGACCCAATCTCACCGAAATTATTCTCTGCGGTATTGGAGATGGTCTTTAGAAACCTAGAATGGGATCGAAATGGAATCGATATCTACGGCGATAATCTTAACCACCTACGTTTCGCAGACGATATCGTCCTGTTTTCTGAAGACCCAAGTAACTTAGAAGAAATGTTACAACAGCTATCTGATGAAAGCGCCAAGGTAGGTCTCTCAATGAACACCTCCAAAACAAAGGTGATGACAAACTCAACTAGAGTAGATATCAAAGTAAATGACGGACAAATACAATATGTAAATGAATACATATATCTAGGCCAACTAATAGCCCCAGAAGACACAATGGAAAAAGAAATAAACAGAAGGATTACAAACAGCTGGAAACGATTCTGGTCTTTGAGCGAAATTATGAAGGACAAAGACATGCCTATCAAAGAGAAAAGAAAAGTATTTGATACGTGTATCCTCCCATGCTTATCGTACGGATGCCAAACATGGGCACCGACCGAACAACAAATAAATAAAATAAAAGTATGTCAAAATGGAATGGAAAGAAGTGTTCTAGGAGTAAAACGCAGAGATAAGATTAGTCTACAAATTATAAAGAATAAAACGAAATTCAAAAACATTCAATCTGTTTACAAACGATTAAAATGGAGATGGACAGGGCATATGTTAAGGGAACGTACAGAAAAGTGGGCAAGATTAATAACGGAATGGTACCCATGGGACGGGACAAGAAACGAAGGAGGACAATTTAAACGTTGGGAAGACGACATAAGAAAGATAGCTGGCCCAACATGGAGACGAACTGCAAAGGACAGAACAAAATGGAAAGATTTAGAGGAGGCCTATGTCGAAAGACAAGCTGTAAAAAGGAAGAGACGAAAACCGGTTGCCGATTCACTTAGTTAAGAAATATAGATATATAGTGTAGTATTAAAATAAATATTGTGTAAAGGTACCTACTTAATACTTATATTGTTATGGTGTTAAACAGCAATAAAGGCTTATTTTATTTTATTTTATTATACATTATGTATATGTAAAACTTATAAAGATTTTTCACTTTTTTGTGAATCAATATAGTCGTCATTACTATAGCTTAATTATTCATCATATAATTTTATTACTTTAGCTTTACTCTAACATATTTAATTTTACAGCGCATTGGCGCCCCTAGATGTAATGCTGTAAAATGAATGAATATCAATAAATACATGAAAAGTTAAGAACCCTCGGCAATGTATTATGTATCTTACAAGATACATAATTTTACACCCTCTTTTTGCATTTTTTTCTAAGAGTTTTTTTTGCTCTATCAGGCAACGAGGCTTGAAAGCACGATTTTTGTTAATTTGTCAAGAAAAGGGTTAAAATTAGCATATTATAAATTATGGCTGCGATACATTTCGCAAGCCGTAGTTTCGGAACCGTCGGAACCCTTCTGCATTAACCAATTATTTTTTTAAATTTTTGTATCGACATTCCAATTTCGCAATTATGAAGCAGAGGGGGCTTACAGAATGGCGAACCACTTCGTTTCATTTATCTATTTGCCTCTCTATCGCTAAAAGAGACTCGTTGCAGCTATTGCCAAATTCGACTGACAATGCAGGGTACCTATAGCAGCAGATAGACAAATTTCGATGTTTGCACTATCCCGTCGACTGAAGGGCAAAATTCCGCCTCTTTTAGTATCTTATTGCCCGTTTAAGCATTGCATATTGAACTGACAATCCTTATCCTATTTATAGTAAGTCTTAGCTCGATCATTTGTCATAATCATACGTATATCGTTGTACAATGACAATGGCAATGGCTCAGTTCTGTAATTGCCTATTGTGGGGCATCCGGTCGGCAGGGACTTGTACTTGAGTCTCAGGATCTATATGCGCGAAGTTTTTATATCTTCCCAATATGCCCAGGTCGCGCGTTTGAAGGTCTGCCATCTTGTGGCCTAAATCGAAAACTTATGACACTTCGTGTTAAAGCAGTTGCTGCCCCCTACGGTTCACGCACGCTACCTCTGGCTCTTCCTGGCTCGTTGTAGGTTCTGCCATCTTGTGGCGTAAATCAGCTTAACGTAAGCTTGACGTTTACATTACTCGGCAATAAACAGGGGGGTCTGTTGTGCTGCCCCCTACAGTTGAAGCAAGATTGGATTATAGTTCTTGCCGACTGGTCTTAAATCTCAGAATCTATGGCCTTAAAATGTATGTCGTAGTACTTTATACTTAAAAAGAACAGACTATACAAGGATTAAGGTTCTCTATTGGTCATGCGTATTGCAAGAAAGGTTACGAATTGTCACTTAACAGTATGGTATAAATGCGATGAAATTACTTCATATACGATATCTTAAGCTAATACGATGGAAGACGGCCCTTGAGCCACACCTTCGGCAATAAAGGAAACGCGTGTATCTCCATCTACCATGTAATGAATAATGACCGAATCTGACTTAATGTGGACTGTCAATAAGAATTGCATATTATTAATATTGTTATTCCTTCATTTCATTCCAATGGTAAAGGCGTCTGCCATTTTAAATGCATGTAAAATTGATGATTTCCATACACAAATAAAAATACCTTTATCATCTCATAGATCTACGTTTAGTTATTACCGGTCTTCCTATACTCGTATGTAATATTTCATTGATGGAATCAATATTAATGTCATTCTTACTCATTTCTTACTGTTAGCTTGTCCTTGCCCGTATTACAATGATCGAACATCATTCTATGTAGTTCATTTTGCGTTGTCATTGTCATTTACATACTCGTACCATCAGTTGTTGGTTAACCCTTTAAACAACATCGAGAACTAGTTGTTAGATGGTTATCAGTTATCACATTGTCCGATCCGATATCGAATGGCTTTTAATTTCATAAGTCCCTGAAACTAGGTTTTCTAATTTGAAACATTCTGTTATTTAATACGTTTTTGGATGGATATCGTGCAGCTATGGTCATGTCGACAAAAAAAAAGGGAAAGCCATAATAAATATCGTTGGATTAATTAAAAAAAAGCGGCCAAGTGCGAGTCGGACTCGCCCATGAAGGGTTCCGTATTTAGGCGATTTAAGACGTATAAAAAAAACTACTTACTAGATCCCGTTCAAACCAATTTTCGGTGGAAGTTTACATGGTAATGTACATCATATATTTTTTTTAGTTTTATCATTCTCTTATTTTAGAAGTTACAGGGGGGGGGGGGGGGACACACATTTTACCACTTTGGAAGTGTCTCTCGCGCAAACTATTCAGTTTAGAAAAAAATGATATTAGAAACCTCAATATCATTTTTGAAGACCTATCCATAGATACCCCACACGTATGGGTTTGATGAAAAAAAAATTTTTGAGTTTCAGTTCGAAGTATGGGGAACCCCAAAAATTTATTGTTTTTTTTCTATTTTTGTGTGAAAATCTTAATGCGGTTCACAGAATACATCTACTTACCAAGTTTCAACAGTATAGTTCTTATAGATTCGGAGAAAAGTGGCTGTGACATACGGACGGACAGACAGACGGACAGACAGACAGACATGACGAATCTATAAGGGTTCCGTTTTTTGCCATTTGGCTACGGAACCCTAAAAAAACCTAATGTATTCAGTATTAACAACTCATCAACAAAAAAGTGATTAAAAAGTCATCCTTCTAATTAATCTAATTATACTTCGACACTTTATAGCATTTTATCACGAGCTATGCATACCGTTCTGGAGAAAAACCACATCAATATAGCTGTTATTATAGCCCTTAACTTAATTGAGACAAGCATTATTATTGCGTGGCTTAGTTTCTTTTATATTGGGTTTTCTGCACCATCTGTTACCTTAGAATCATCACACCATAGCACGTGTTAAACCCGTAAACCGTAAACCATTCCCCCCTTATACTAATCGACAATCATTAGAATCAATCCAATTTAAGCCTAATTTCTAGAGCAATACGAACGTCAACTATTTCATTGGCCTGGCAAAGCAACTGTACCTGCTTTACATTTGACTAAAACATTCAAATACAACTAAAATGGACTTTATGACAATAAGAACAAGATAGTTTAGAGTTGCTTTTATAAGGTACAAAAACTGTACCACTTAAACTTCCTGTAAAACGACGATATTGCCTCACTTGCTCGTACTTTGTCCATTGCCGCAAACGTTAGCGAGTCAAACGCCCGTATCGTTCTTAGTCAAGCGTTGGACGCCATAGCGCAGGTGAAAAACGTAAGTGTTCCATGGAAATTGGTTTAATAGGCAATTGAATGTACACGTCATAGTGTCGGTACGCCTACGCGGCGGCGGTCGTGCGCAAGAGTCGATTTCTAAGAGAAATTCCGAGTTTGAAGTCGGTGTACCCAAAGGCACGGTTTTTGGGCCGCTCTTGTTCCCATAATTACTTTACAGTACTGTTGTTTTAGTGTGAACGAACTTGTGTTTTAGGAGTTTTTTACAAATGAGTGGTTCAACATGAATGAAATGTGTAAGTATTTTTGTGTCTGTTTAGTAATTTATTGATAATGCCTAAATATGGTTGGAGTCTAGTTTTAATTATAATTTTAATGTGTTTTTGACCAAACTTCAAGGTACTTTAAGAATTTAAGTTGTACCTAATGTTGCAACCATTTTAACGATGTTAGATAGATATTTCGGCTCGTAAAGATAAGTTTATCTATGATTTCATAGGCATACCTACTTTTGGACTGAATCTAAAGTATTCTAAAGTGGTGTGTTTTAATCCTATCCGGTGGCGAATGCACTAGTCCCAAAACGCACTATTAGTCAATACACTCTAATTTCGAAAGCCCCTCTTCTCATAAGAAACTAGGCCCAAAATACCATATTTCCAAAAAGGCTCATTCTCGATTTACACGAGAACCATTGAGAACTAGTCCCAAAATACACCTTTCCCAAAATACCCCAAATTGTGTTCACCTGTGCGTGGCGTAATACTTTATTCTCATAATGCGTAGGTCTCAAAACACTCTAGTTCCAAAATACCCTATTTTTTTGGAATGTCTCTTTGTGACTGCTTTCAGCCGTAATCATTACCCGTTTGATGCCTAAAATTTTTTTTTCAAAAATAGGATTTATTTAATTATTATTTTGAGCTATACAGGGTGTAATCGTTAAGTGTTGCTCGGCGATAGTTCCGTAAATATAGCAGATATCAGAAAATTTCAAATTGATATCGAAAGTGCATATAGTGAAAGTGAAGGGCAATATACACACGAGTGTTTTAATGCCTGTGTTGATAAAGCAGTGTATGGAACTATCATAATTAGGTGGGCGAGAAACTACCCTCATTTATGGCATTAAATAATTAAATAATGCCATAAATGAGGGTAGTTTCTCGCCCACCTAATTATGATAGTTCCATACACTGCTTTATCAACACAGGCATTAAAACACTCGTGTGTATATTGCCCTTCACTTTCACTATATGCACTTTCGATATCAATTTGAAATTTTCTGATATCTGCTATATTTACGGAACTATCGCCGAGCAACACTTAACGATTACACCCTGTATAGCTCAAAATAATAATTAAATACGTAAATCCTATTTTTGAAAAAAATATTTTAGGCATCAAACGGGTAATGATTACGGCTGAAAGCAGTCACAAAGAGACATTCCAAAAAAATAGGGTATTTTGGAACTAGAGTGTTTTGAGACCTACGCATTATGAGAATAAAGTATTACGCCACGCACAGGTGAACACAATTTGGGGTATTTTGGGAAAGGTGTATTTTGGGACTAGTTCTCAATGGTTCTCGTGTAAATCGAGAATGAGCCTTTTTGGAAATATGGTATTTTGGGCCTAGTTTCTTATGAGAAGAGGGGCTTTCGAAATTAGAGTGTATTGACTAATAGTGCGTTTTGGGACTAGTGCATTCGCCACCGGATAGTTTTAATCGTAGTTTTCTACAAAACAATTCTCAACTACATACTTTTAATTGCGGCTTAAACTACAAAAAAGTAAGATATATAAAAAACGTAGGTACTTCCAGAGGCAAACCGGAACCAAACCTTAGTTTCCGAGATTACTGAGAACAGATAAATATACAAACAGACTTTCTTGAACCAACAGGGTTTTCTCTGATATGCTTAGGTTCTTAAGGGTGTATCAGATGAAGGTGACATTTTTTTTGTAGAAAACTTTAAAGTAAATGGCTTAAATATACATAAGTAGTTTAGGTAATGGTTCGTCAAACTTACTTGGAAAAAACTTTGCCAAAAAAGTTCAACTCTTTTCAATTAAGTTGTATTTTTTGTACATTCGCCATCAGATCAGATATATCGGAGCAGCCTAGGAGCTCACAAATATCTGAACACGCCTCTATTGTCAAGACGCTAGAGTGCGTTTTCAGATGCTTTTGAGACACTGACAATAAGGTCTTGTAAATATATTATTATTTTTGTTTCGTTGGCTTGTAAAGATGTCTATGTACTCGACCGTATCCCACGTTTACATATTTTCGCGTATTTAGCTGCATAGATAATTCTCATAAGTCTGAGGTCATATGCCATATCAGACATTGCAAATGCATCATACGATCCAAGCCAGACGACGCTTTAGTATTCTTTTGTTTGAAACCTCTCATTCACATGTTAACAGTGCCGAAGAACTTTAAAATTAAACTCTATTCATTTGTAATAAAGGCGACGGTTTGTAAGTTATGCAAATGATGAATCACTATTGAAACGCTCTAAAGTGAAATTTCAATAGCGTCAATACGCATAACTCACGCAGGTCGCAGGGTTGTCAACTTGTCACTTCAGATCCAGATCAAAATGCAGAGTGGGAGAGTGGGCTGAATATCACAAATTGTCAATAAATAAGAACAAACAAAACTATACTCATCCTTTTCTTTTGGGTGCTAGTACTAGTCTAAGACAAAGATAGTATGATTATCTCTGTCTACGTTTGAAATGAGACAGTCCTTTAACAAACTATATGTACTACGCATTTTTCACCTATACTTACTTTTACTTTTGTTTTTGACTATGGAATCTGTCGATGGGGGTTATTCAGGAAAAGCCTATGTATCAATCAGGGATATCACTTCGGTATCAACCATTTGTTATTTAATAACTATTTTGCGATTCTATAATATCTACTTATAACATTTGGACCATATTAATATCTGCGACAAAGATCTAGATGTGGACTTGCGGAGCGTGAGGTGGGACTTGATAACAAACCTTGGAAATGTCAATGACATGGTAACAGCCTTTAATCAACATGTTCTTAATCTGTTTGATTTACATGCCCCTCTTAAGACATCCTTGATTAAAGCTCAATCACACCCTTGGATTACTGACACCGTCAAATTGATGATGAGGCTGCGTGACAGTGCTGCAGCGGATTATCACAAAAACCAGAGCGAAGTCAAAAAGAATTACTACAAAGACCTAAAGTCTATTGTAAATAAAGCTCTGTATTTTGAAAAGGTAGCATATTTCAAGCATAATATTAATAATAATATTAAAGAACCCAAAACTTTATGGAAAAACTTAAAAGATACCGTGTTGCCTAATAAGAATAATGAATTACCTAATATATTTAATAATCCCGATACCTTGAACAAGCACTTCCTAGACCTACCAGGAACTTCAGGTGTCACTATATCACAGCTTACCTATTTTGAATTTCATAAGTTCAGTGACTCTGTTTTCCACCTAGATACTGTTAGTTCTTATCAAATAATGAAAGTAATTAAATGTTTAAAATCGAATGCTGAGGGTATTGACGGGATAAATCTAAACATGCTTACTCTAACTTTTCCATACACAATTGATTTCATTACAAGCCTAATAAATACCTCCATTCTTACATCCACCTTTCCAGATATCTGGAAGTTAGCACTCGTGAATCCCTTGCCTAAAGTATCGAACCCATCCATGCTTAAAGACCTTAGGCCTATAAGTATACTGCCTTGTCTATCTAAAATAATGGAAAAAGTTGTATGCTCACAGCTAACCACCTACTTAGAAAGCAACAATATTCTACCGGATGTCCAATCAGGTTTTCGAAAGGGACGTAGCACTGTGACTGCCTTACTCGATGTCTCTGATAATATTTTGGCTGCTCAAGACAAAGGTATGTGCACTATTTTAGTCCTCCTCGACTTTTCAAGGGCTTTTGATTGTCTGAATATAAATTTGCTTCTATCCAAATTGAGTTATTATGGTTTTGATCAAAAAACTGTGAAGTGGTTTGAAAGTTATTTGCGTGATCGATCACAAATTGTGAAAGTGTGTTGCAGTGATGGTTCTTCACTTTTATCTGAAAAGGCTGAATTAACAAGAGGAGTTCCTCAGGGATCGGTGCTCGGTCCGCTCCTGTTCATATTATACTCCGCAGATATAAGGTCCCACATCACGCATTGCAAATACCACATATATGCAGACGACATACAAGTGTATATATCATGTAAGCCGGCCGACATTGACAGTGCTATAGAAAAATTAAACCATGATCTCACCACTATAGCATCATGGGCTACAGAAAACTGCCTGCTGCTTAACCCAAATAAAACTAAATACCTTGTTTTTGGCAGCAGGCAACAACTGGCTGGTGTCAGTATATCAGCGGATGTTATGTTAATGAACACACCGGTTGAGAGAGTGTATGAGGCGCGTAATTTAGGTCTCATAATGGATTGTGGACTACGTTATGAGAAGCATATCTCTGAAGCCATTAGGAGTTGTTTTTACAAGCTTAAGGTTTTATATAAAATTCGGCCATATTTAAGCGAAAACCTGCGATGTCAACTAGTTGAATCACTTGTCCTATCAAAATTAAATTATGTGGATGTAGTGTTTGGGCCTAGACTTCTTGCTAAAACAAAGAGACTCATTCAACGTGTTCAAAATGCCTGTGCTCGCTTCTGTTTCAATATTCCGTTGAGAGCCCACGTGACTCCGTTTCTGAATAGTCATATGATCCTCAAAATGCAACACCGTCGTAAACTTCATCTGGCCTGTTTGCTCTTTGGTGTGCTGAAGTATAGAACGCCCCCATATCTCTTCAATAAGCTATCTTGTATTAAGCTCCGCGAACGCCGTAACTGTGGGATTAAATTGTTGACGCCGCGCCATGCCACAGCAGCTTTTCGTGGTAGTTTCAGCTACGCCGCGTCGAAGGTTTGGAATAATATACCTCCGCCATTGAGAAACCTGCAAAGTATTCATAGTTTTAAGTCAAAGCTTAAACAGTATTTATTTAATCACCAACTTAACCAGGAAGCCTACAGACTTGATACGAGCTGCCTGTAGTTTGTAAGTACTTTTACTTATGCTTACCACAAGTGTTTTGTTCCTTCAGCCTGGCAAGAGTTCATTATTCCTGATACGCCATACTTAGTAGAGTATTATTATGTTAGTATTCGTTTACCTACAAATCCTACGATGCTGTCTTGTTAAACTAATCTTATAAAATTGATTTCATGAACGCTCGATATTGGTCTGGTCTGTCATTGCCTTTTTTTTTTTTAGTTAGCAGTCTCTGGAAACTCCCTTATTGACAAAAAATATGTGGCGATAAAGTTCGCAAGGCGACAACATACCGGACCGGAACCGGAACTTGACATTAATGCGTACATACGAGTGTCAGTCGACCATTTTGCAAAAATTTGAAATCCTACATTGGATTGTTGTGTGTGTGAAAATGGTCGGAAAAAGCCGATATTGTGAGATATGCGGCGTGAGAGAAATTTTCAGAGGAGGCTTCTTTGCCAAATTTCCCAAGGATGAACTGCGGTAAGTCAACAAGTTCCTAAATACAACTAGGGAATAAATCAAATTACTTTATTAAACATTTTGATTTGTTAGCCGCGTAAGCTGAAGGCCGACTGAGAAGCCGGTTCGAATCCTTCACTCCGTAATGCCGCAAGGGATTCAAATAGGAGGAGCAAGCACGTACTGCTCGCCCATAGAACTTTGGTTTAGACTTTCTAGGGTGACATCATAGACCGTAGTCTGTTCCTATATGAAGTTTAATTACTTACCTACTACAAAAGCTTTGATGTAATTCATTTTCATATTTAGCTACCTTTCTAAAGTACTTAAATTATTGGTTTACAGGTGTAAAACTTGGCTTAGACTGGTTGGAAAAGAAGATCTGATTCATGTCCCCATAGAGAAGTTGCATGAGCTACGTCATGTTTGTGGTGACCACTTTGACCGGAGAGACTTTGGGAAGACAGGAAATAAGCTAAAAAAAAGAGCATATCCAAAATTAAATCTTGCCGCACCTCCACTGACAGACCATCAATTAAGAGGATTCCCTCAACATGTAGCAAGTAGACGAGGTAACTTTTTATTAGTTAACATATTTATTAATTATCCTTTAAAACAGTGGATAGGTCCAGCACAGCAACAAATAAATTTCATTTCTATCACATATATGCGACTACTTATATATATTAGTGATAAAAAGAGTCCCATATACGTGACAGAAATGTTTCTATCACTGGAAAAAGGCCACAGTTTTACAGCTATAGTATGGAAGTAGTATAGGTACATACTCTACTTGGTTAACAGCCGACTACAACTGACAAATAAAAGTGATAAGTGATGGTAATGTAATATGTACCTTTCACTTACCACTACCAGGTATGTTTGTAATATCTTTTTTAAACTTATTATACGTGCTGCGGCGCCTGCGGGACAGCCGCAACAGTCTCCCGGCAGTTATAGCTGACAGGCTTGATAGTCAGCTTCTCGTGCACCGGACCAGGGTACACTCAATGGTGTATGTAGTTATTATTAGTAGTGTATATGCCTGGCTCCAGCCAAATAGATATATTATAATATTGTAAATTAAAATTAATAACTTATAAAAATATTCAACCGGATAAAGGTAAGCGTATTATTATGAGGATGTTACTTGTTGAATAATTTCTAATAACAATAATTTATTTTAGTTCCTTATTAAGATAGTAAGTATTAAGTACTAACATGTATGGACCGTTATGAAGAAGTCTGCAATAAACAAATTTTATATTATTTTTATAACATGAGAAATGTCTTTAGATAATGTAGTTATGTATTTTTTTTGGGTTCCAGCACAAACTTCATCAGCTGCTGCATCTACCAGTACTAGCCAAGCTTGTCTGCAATATGGACTATTAGGCATTCAACCGGATAAAGGTAAGCATATTATTATGAGGATGTTACTTGTTGAATTATTTCTAATAACAATAATTTATTTTAGTTCCTTATTAAGATAGTAGGTATTAAGTACCGTATGTATGGACCGTTATGAAGAAGTCTGAAATAAACAAATTTTATTTTATTTTTATATCATGTGAAATGCCTTTAGATAATGTATTTATGTATTTTTTTTTTGGTTCCAGCACAAACTTCATCAGCTGCTGCATCTACCAGTACTAGCCAAGCTTGTCTGCAATCTGGACTATTAGGCATTCAACCGGATAAAGGTAAGCATATTATTATGAGGATGTTACTTGTTGAATAATTTCTAATAACAATAATTTATTTTAGTTCCTTATTAAGATAGTAAGTATTAAGTACTAACATGTATGGACCGTTATGAAGAAGTCTGCAATAAACAAATTTTATTTTATTTTTATAACATGTGAAATGTCTTTAGATAATGTAGTTATGTATTTTTTTGGGTTCCAGCACAAACTTCATCAGATGCTGCATCTACCAGTACTAGCCAAGCTTGTCTGCAATCTGGATTATTAGGCATTCAACCGGATAAAGGTAAGCGTATTATATATTAAGTAACATCCTCATTTACTTGTTGAATTATTTGTTTATTATTTCCTATTGAGTACATATGCGAATTGTCTGCGAACTGGCAAGAAAATTAGGTAGTCATATTTAGGTTTGGTTGCACCAAAGATTCTGTCATCATTAAAACGTTCGCAAAGTTTTATAGTAAGCATGGAAAGTTTCATAGTTTTCTTACTATAAAACTGAGTGACGTAGATTAAAATAGAGTACATAGCTGATTTCCTCGACTGGGCATTTTTAAGTAAAGGTGTGATGGAGTTTTGGAGAGATCTTTTTAGGGTTCCGTAGCCAAATGGCAAAAAACGGAACCCTTATGGATTCGTCATGTCTGTCCGTCTGGCTGTCCGTCTGTCTGTTCGTCTGTCTGTCCGTCTGTCTGTCCGTGTATGTGACAGCTACTTTTTCCCGAAACTATAAGAACTATACTGTTGAAACTTGGTAAGTAGATGTATTATGTGAACCGCATTAAGATTTTTACACAAAAATAGAAAAAAAACGATAAATTTTGGAGGTCCCCCATACTTATTTTCATCAAACCCATACGTGTGGGGTATCTATGGATAGGTCTTCAAAAATGATATTGAGGTTTCTAATGTAATGCGAATGCGCGAGAGACACTTCCAAAGTGGTCCCCCCCTGTAACTTCTAAAATAAAGAGAATGATAAAACTAAAACAAATATATGATGTACATTACCATGCAAACTTCCACCGAAAATTGGTTTGAACGAGATCTAGTAAGTAGTTTTTTGTTTAATCGTCATAGATCGTGAACCGCTATTTTATTATGTTACTTGCTGTTACGGAACCCTTCATGCGCGAGTCCGGCTCGCACTTGGCCGCTTTTTAGGGTTCCGTACCCAAAGGGTAAAACGGGATCCTATATTACTAAGACTTCGCTGTCCGTCCGTCCGTCCGTCCGTCCGTCTGTCACCGGGCTGTATCTCACGAACCGTGATAGCTAGACAGTTGAAATTTTCACAGATGGTGTATTTCTGTTGCCGCTATAACAACAAATACTAAAAACAGAATAAAATAAAGATTTAAGTGGGGCTCCCATACAACAAACGTGATTTTTGACCGAAGTAAAGCAGCGTCGGGCGGGGTCAGTACTTGGATGGGTGACCGTTTTTTTTTGCCGTTTTTTTGCATTATGGTACGGAACCCTTCGTGCGCGAATCCGACTCGCACTTGCCCGGTTTTTTAGTTACTTGGTATTGTATTGTACCCTTTTTAGGATTCCGTAGTCAACTAGGAACATCTCCTCTACAAGTTAAGTGGAAGTGAATTTTTTTGTACTTTGTTAATACCAGTGAAAATGGTAATTATATGCTAGTTTTGTTTTAAAAGTATTTTCACACAGATCTCAAGATCACGTTGCTATTCGAAACCTATATTCCGATTTGTGAACATTTTTAGGGTTCCGTAGCCAAAATGGCAAAAAAGAAACCCTCATAGTTTCGTCATGGCCGTCTGTTCGTCCGTATGTCACAGTCATTTTACTCCAAAACTATAAGATTATGGGTATTTTAATAAAATTTGGAACATGTGTTTTTATATGACATAGGAGGCAAACGAGCACACGAGTCACCGTGATGGTAAGAGATTACCGTTGTCCATGGATACCCGCAACACCATAGGGGTTGTAATTTCATTGCAGGCCTCTTTTATTGAAAGTTTGAAGGTTGTAACGGTCCGAAAATACCACACGCGACAGTTCATTCCACAGTTTGTCTGTGCGAGGCAGGACGTGTCTGGAGAAACTCATAGTTGATGGTCTTCGCATGCTCTGACTGCTTTGTAATAGTTTACTTGAGGACTCTTTACTAGGTACCTACTACTCCTACTAGATAAGTGAGATTTGCTCTCACGCGGACGCCGATATGCATGTCTTCAAGCAGGTTATTAGTATCAGCTATAAGTAGGTCAAATAGATCGGTATAAGGGCCCCCCCACATCTGGCGTCTTTCGAGCGTCGGCTTCTACAATTCTATGGCCGCTGCTCGATGCAACGTCGACGCAGCGTCGACGCAACTGCGCAGCGACGTCATTTTCCATAGCGCTGACCAGACGCCGACAGACGCCGACGCTCGAAGGACGCTAGATGTGGGGGGGGCCTAAAACAGATAAGAATAAGTTCAAAGTAATGTACATACCTACATATTTACACTTGGTTTACCGCCTCCGCCTACTAGGACTGACAAATAAAAATAAGTGATGGTACTAACTAATGTATTATGTACCTACCTACCTATGATTGTAATTTCTTTTTGAAACTTATTTTAACGTGTGAAATTTCTTTAGATAATTTAATGTAGGTATGTATTTTTTTGGGTTCCAGCACAAACTTCATCAGCTGCTGCATCTACCAGTACTAGCCAAGCTTGTCTGCAATCTGGACTATTAGGCATTCAACCGGATAAAGGTACCTTTTTTAACCGACTTTCAAATCTCAAAAGGAGGAGGTTATCAATTCGGTTGTGTTTTTTAGGGTTCCGTAGTCAAATGGCAAAAAAACGGAACCCTTATAGATTCGTCAGGGGTCATCCATTAATTACGTCACACCAATTTCTATGTTTTTTGACTCCCCCCCCCCTTGTCACACTTGGTCACATTTGGCAAACCCCTCCACCCCTAGTGTGACGTCACATTTTTTCTACGAAATCGCCAAATAGAATTAAGTAAGTACCTAAGTATTATTTTAATATACTAACTTGGTCAAGCAGATCTTGTCAGTAGAAAAAGGCGGCAAATTTGAAAAATGTAGGCGCGAAGGGATATCGTCCCATAGAAAATTTGAATTTCGCGCCTTTTTCTACTGACAAGATCTGCTTGACCAAGTATATTTTAAACTTTCGCGTTTTGAATACATATTAACTCACATTATAGACGGGTCTAACGCGAATTATATTCAATTACCTTTATTTACCGACGTTTCGACACAGGTCCACCACACACAGGACCAGTGAAACCTGTGTCGAAACGTCGGTAAATAAAGGTAATTGAATATAATTCGCGTTAGACCCGTCTATAATGTGAGTTAACAAGTATATTTTATCAAAATATTTCTGACGATATAAATATTAGTAATTTTATAACCCAAAACTGCTTAGGAAAGAAAATTAAACGATTAAAAACTATTTTCGTTTTAAAAACTTGTTATTTAAATATACAGCGAACTAAATAATTTACATCAATTTTCGGTTACTGATGAAGTTAAAGTGACGTCACAAAGTTTGTCTCCCCCCCTCCCCCATGTCACAATATGTCACATTTTCTTGACCCCCTCCCTCCCCCTAAACGTGTGACGTAATTAATGGATGACCCCTCATGTCTGTCTGTCTGTCTGTCCGTCCGTATGTCACAGCCACTTTTTTCCGAAAGTATAAGCACTATACTGTTGAAACTTGGTGAGTAGATGTATTCTGTGAACCGCATTAAGATTTTCATACAAAAATAGAAAAAAGACATTAAATTTTTAGGGTTCCCCATACATAGAACTGAAACCCAAAATTTTTTTTTTCATCAAACCCATACGACCATGTGGGGTATCTATGGATAGGTCTTCAAAAATGATTGAGGTTTCTAATATCATTTTCTTCTAAACTCTAAATAGTTTGCGCGAGAGACACTTCCAAAGTGGTAAAATGTGTGTGTCCCCCCCTGTAACTTCTAAAATAAAGAGAATGATAAACCTAAAAAAAATGTATGATGTACATTACCATGCAAATTTCCATCGAAAATTGGTTTGAACAAGATTTGGTAAGTAGTTTTTTTTAATACGTCATAACATAAACCGTAAACCCCAATTTTATTATGTTACTTGCTGTCACGGAACTCTTCATGGGCGAGTCCGACTCGCACTTGGCCGCTTTTTTTCTATTAAGCGTATTACTAGTATGAGGGTGGTGAAGTTACACCAAGAAAAGTCTGCAACGATTTGACAGCCCTCGCAGTGCCAGTGTTATTTTAATCGTCAAACTTCCATGAAATTATGACGTATAAATAACACTTCCACTGCGTGGGCTATCAAAATCGCTGCAGACTTTTCTTGGTGTAACTCTAAGTACCTACTGGTAGAATTATTTCCTAATGAGTAGGTATGCTAATTGTCTGCGAAGCGGCAAGAAAATTAGGCATCTAGATTTAGGGTCGGTTGCACCAAACAGTCTGTCACCGTTAAAACGTTCGCTAAGTTTTATTGTCTGGGAAGTTTCATAGTTCACTCCTGACTCTCCTGAGTGATGTTTATCAGTCCATTATATCGATGATTATGTGACGTTATAGATTTAAATTAGTTGTGCGATGAAAATAGTACCTTTGTATTTTAGTTTTAAGTATGATTTGCTCGACAGGGCGTGACAAATTTTAATGGATGGGGTGATAGAGTTTTGATTTTTAGGGTTTTGTAAATGTAAGTATAGTCAACCAGGAACTCTTACAGTTTCGCCGTGTCCGTTCATCTATTTGTCTGTGCGTGGCTTTTAGCTCAGTGACCTTTAAGTACTCGGAGATAGTAAAGCTACAGACATGGGTATACATATAATATATCTGTTTTATATTTTACTTCTGTCCCGATTGGTTTTAATGCTATTAATTTAAATTAATTTTGTTTCAGTGCAAGATGTTCTTCGTGATCACAATTATTTTAAACATAATGATGATGAGGAAGACACGTCGACGAAAGCACAAACCCCAGTGTTTGACACCGCAACGTCTGCGACTACCATTCGAGCTGATCTTCAATCTACATGCCTAAGAATTCAACCGGATAAAGGTAAGCGTAGAATTATGAAAATGTTATTGGCTCAATTAAATGCTATTGAGCATGCGACTTGTCCACCGAACAAGAAATGGTTAGGTATGGGATCATCCATTAATTACGTCACACGAATTTCTAGGTTTTTGACCCCTCCCCCCTCCTTGTCACACTTGGTCACATTTTGCAAATCCCTCCCCACCTGGTGTGACGTCACATTTTAGGCAATTTTGTTTTCAACGAAATCGGCAATACTAACTCGGCATTGTATAGCGGGCGTGGGTATAGTAATAGTCGGCACTGAAGTTAAAAGCAGTTTATTAAACTTAAAGTACACGGATTACGATACAACACAGTCCACTACACATTAAAATACTAAGGGTCGGTTGCACCAAACTGTTACGAACGTTAAAGAGTTCGCTAAATTTTTATGTATGGAAAGTTTCAGGCCCTATAAGTAGGTCAAATAGATCGGTATAAGGGCCCCCCCACATCTGGCGTCTTTCGAGCGTCGGCTTCTACAATTCTATGGCCGCTGCTCGATGCAACGTCGACGCAGCGTCGACGCAACTGCGCAGCGACGTCATTTTCCATAGCGCTGACCAGACGCCGACAGACGCCGACGCTCGAAGGACGCTAGATGTGGGGGGGGCCTAAAACAGATAAGAATAAGTTCAAAGTAATGTACATACCTACATATTTACACTTGGTTTACCGCCTCCGCCTACTAGGACTGACAAATAAAAATAAGTGATGGTACTAACTAATGTATTATGTACCTACCTACCTATGATTGTAATTTCTTTTTGAAACTTATTTTAACGTGTGAAATTTCTTTAGATAATTTAATGTAGGTATGTAATTTTACTTCTGTCCCGATTGGTTTTAATGCTATTAATTTAAATTAATTTTGTTTCAGTGCAAGATGTTCTTCGTGATCACAATTATTTTAAACATAATGATGATGAGGAAGACACGTCGACGAAAGCACAAACCCCAGTGTTTGACACCGCAACGTCTGCGACTACCATTCGAGCTGATCTTCAATCTACATGCCTAAGAATTCAACCGGATAAAGGTAAGCGTAGAATTATGAAAATGTTATTGGCTCAATTAAATGCTATTGAGCATGCGACTTGTCCACCGAACAAGAAATGGTTAGGTATGGGATCATCCATTAATTACGTCACACGAATTTCTAGGTTTTTGACCCCTCCCCCCTCCTTGTCACACTTGGTCACATTTTGCAAATCCCTCCCCACCTGGTGTGACGTCACATTTTAGGCAATTTTGTTTTCAACGAAATCGGCAATACTAACTCGGCATTGTATAGCGGGCGTGGGTATAGTAATAGTCGGCACTGAAGTTAAAAGCAGTTTATTAAACTTAAAGTACACGGATTACGATACAACACAGTCCACTACACATTAAAATACTAAGGGTCGGTTGCACCAAACTGTTACGAACGTTAAAGAGTTCGCTAAATTTTTATGTATGGAAAGTTTCATAGTAAAGGCGCGGGGCGCGCCGGCTGACGATGATCAGTCTGTCAAATGTGGTTGGTGCAACTGGCCCTAAAACTGTTACAATTGAACAAAGCTATGATCGGTCGTAGGGTCGGATACACGCATACGTTTATACACAAAGGTGTCGGCTACCGAACTAACTCGCGCGCAGCGCCCTCAGCGATCACGCGATACAACATGGCGGCACACGCGCCCACCATAAGTTGACCCGCGGCTTAATCTGTTAAGAAGCGAGCCGGGGGTCGACCGCGATTGGTTCTCTTGGGGAGACGCTTACAAGGCGCGATATCCCTTTCTAACGCACGCGTGGGCGTGCTGTCCCTGTCACACGCTATAATTGTTTTTTTTTTTTTAATATTTTTGGTAAAAGAAATATTAGTAAATTTATAACACAAAACCAATTAGGAACGAAAATTACTTACCTACTTCCAAAACCTCCCACCCCCTAAATGTGTGACGTAATTAATGGATGACCCCTAATAGCTTAAAACCATAAATTTGACCAGACAAGTAGAGTCTGTATAAGTGAAGCCTGTTGTGAAATATGCAATAATTTTATAAGTATTAAAATTATTTAAGCACAAAGGTATTTAATTTATTGGACTTGATGCATTATAAGGTTTTTTACTATAAGAGCCAAGTGTTCAAATGATCCTGATGCGACTTTATTGTTAAGAGAATTAAAGAGCGTGTCAAGGTAATTTTGAACACCTCGACCGCTTAGTAACTTCTGCTACTGACTGTAGGACTGTTAAAAAAACTCTGCCTATGTTGACGAGCTGCAGTCCAAACAGCTGGAAGGAATTTAATGTATGAGAAGTCGTCTTATTTATCACTACTACATAGTTGAGTTTGCTCAGAGCAAAAAGTCAACCACGGCGTTGCCTGAACAAGAGATTTCCTTTAGCAGGATTGGTCCTTAGGACCCAAGGATGGATTTAAGAAGTGGAGCCACTGAGATTTTTGATGTAAATTTTTAAGGGGGGGGGGCTCTCAACTTGATCTTGATATCTGTATCGTTTAAGCTACTAGGTCAAGTTTGGTATCGTTTCCGTATAAAACGATTTTTATACCACGTCGGCGGCAAACAAGCTTACGGCCCGCCTACAAGGCGTACGATGCTATCTCCTCCTCTGCCCCGTTCCCTCAGCGTGGGTGCTTCGTCTGCCACGCGCGCTAGGGTGTACGTGGGGGGCGCTTCGGAACAGAAGGCGTACCGCGAACACCGGAGTTCGCAAATTGGAGGCATCTTTCTATGTCATTCTCTAATTCTGCCTTACTTGGAGTAAAAAAAGAGAAAGATGCCCGCAATTTGCGAAGGTGTTCGCGGTACGCCCTCTGTTCCAATACTTCCAATTAGCTAGACCGCACGCACGGCGCAACTGCGCAGCAGTGGAGTTCCGGCTTGAAACGCGTTTCCCTAATAATAATAAATTAATAGAGAACAGACTTTCGCGATGCTAGGACTCCAACCACTACACATATGAATGCTGAACCGCAAGCTCACCAAAATACTACCGCAGATACCTAAACACCAACTACTAAAGATAGTAGGATTCATTACAGGCGAATAACACACTAAACAGAAAACAGATAGCCTCATGTGCATGAGCGTGCATGTAACAACAAAACACGTTCTTCTACACTGCAAGCAGATATAATTTAAGTACCTATAGTATAGTAACAGGTACCTACATTCTTGCACACTTAAGGAGGCATAGTTAGCAACCTGAAAACCTTGCTAGCATTCGTGGAGGAGCCGGAGGAGAATATAGCGCTACCTAATTTTTCACGCTTAATAAGCACAATATAGGTAAAGAGTATCGGAATAATCGAAATCGTTTTATTTTATGCAGATGAGTCTTTCTGGAGAAAGGTGGCAATGGGTACATCAAACCCTACTCCTACCCCTAACACTAACAAAAGAAAACTCGACCAAGATATAGGTATGTACCTAACTATTTCTAACAAATCATGACAGAAAGTAGATTTTTTTACTGTCAGATGCTGTAGGAGTGATAAGATAGTGAATTTAAGTAGTGCAAGTGCAATAATGCCAAGTAATAATTTGCTTATTTTCTATCTTTTTAAGCTAGTAGACTGGTCATATTTTTCATAAAATCGTTTTCGACTGGCAAAGCATATTACTTTTTGGCAACCGGGTTTTTTAACCTAATTAGACCCCGCTGAATCCGAATTTGCCGGTTGCTTGATCGAAATATTTGACATTAAAGGTCCCTTTTTTTCGTTTTTCGTAAATAACTCTTAAACGGTGGCGCATAGCAAAAAATGTTCTATTACATAAGTATTCTGCATAAAATTGCCTACAAGAAAGATTCAGTACAATTTTTCGCTAGGATTTTGTGTATAGAACGCTAATAGGCTTTAAGATTGAGAAAACATTTTATTTCGTTTTAGGGGTCGCTACCGAATTTAGAAAATTTGAATCCTTCATACATTATGATTCTTTTTAATTTTTAGTTTTTAATTAGTGAGACAGTGAGTCAAAGTATATGGAAGCTATTTACATGTAATTCAATACTAGGTATAGTCAATATATTTTAATTTTTATTCCTATTTTAGGAGTGCGCACTGCTGAATGAATATTTAGAACGCCTAAACCACGCATAAAAAGCTTTAAAAAAATAGTGGTATTATTTTATGTTAAACTGCACATTAATACACCCTGATCCTGACCCGTTGATTCATATAAAAAAAAAACAAGAAAAAAGACTAAAAAAAATAATCTTGTATGGAGGGTGCAAATTTTCAAAATTCGGTAGCGACCCCTAAAACATAATTGAAAATTCTGAAAAAAATACACATTTGTTTTTTAGTGAAAGAGAACAATTTAAGGGGTTGAGACATAGAAAATTTCAATTTCGACGAAATAAGCAACACCGTATGTATATATACTATAATTTAGTATAATATTATCTTTCAAACATTTAATTATTCAACTTCCTTGGTGAACTGACTTGAATAGTTCCTTGACTTCATGGATGAACTTGTCGCAAAATTCCATTGACATAGGTAAACAATCATTATTATTTATTCGTCGTTGGTTATATATTTTCTCAACACATACACTCTATTCACTACTATCATGCTTAAAAAGAGTGCCAATATAACGTTAAAATAAATTTACTTGCAAATTAAATTGAAAAGTATCAATATTATTCTCGTCTGCGTTGAAACGCGCATAGCTTTGCCGGCGCTCGCGTATCAAGCGCCAGCGCCATCTATCGAGTGTTATTTCGCAAAATCGGCGAACGCTCTAAGGAATAAGGGCTCTTAATTTAGTTGTTCTAAATGGTGTGTTCACATTACGGCACCTATGCAATTAAAACTGAGAGAACCCTATGGAGGAACCTGGTCTTCAACAGAAGGATATGATGTCACGATCCTCAGTATTGAGGGACCAAGTGAAGAAGAAAAGCTGTTACTAGTAGGCATAGGTACTGGATCACGAACATGGTCGATCGTCAGGAAGGTGGTCCGCCGTAACGTCTGTCAAGAACACAGGTATGAGTGAGAGAGATAGAGAGACAAATATGCTGACAGAACCAGAGGGTCTACTGTGAACCATGTTCGACGTGTTGCCTCTCTGTCACACTTACGTACGAATTTACAAGTGCGACAAAGACGCAACGGGGTAGGCTCTCAGGACAGTGGAGGAATTACATACAGTCTTTGCCGCCTTAGGCCCCAAGCTACATAGCAAGCTCTAGCCGCCCCCCCTTTCTCAGCACCCATCATATAGACTGCCGCCCAAAATATCTGGCCGCCCTAGGCCCGGGCCTACTCGATCTTAGGGCAAATTCGTAACTGCCTGAGGGTCGCGTGGGTCCGCTACGCCCGCTCGCTATCGTTTTTAACTAGGACGCTTGTCACTGGACCATAGACATCGAAGTTTGCAAATTGCGAGCATCTTTCTCTGTTACTGTAATTACTCCTTTATAGGAGTAAAAGAGAAAGATGCCCGTAATTTGCGAACTTCGGTGTTCACGGTGCTAGGTCACCTGTGCGAAAAGAGAAGAGTCGTGAAATGTAAAGAAATTAGTGATGTGCCGTTCTTAATAAATTTTACAAAGAGGGTAAATTCCCAGTAACGTTTCTGGTATCGTCCCAAAAGTCAGTAAATTACGATAAAGTTCTATTTTTCTTTTATTATCAATGTGTTTATTATTATTATAACAATGCATAAATGTGTCTGTAATGTTTAAGGACTTTGATTTTCAATTTTGGTAATTATTTATTCTGTATTGGCTCTCATTTCACCAATTTAAACATGCCGAAATAAATACATACCTATTTATATAAACTTACTTAAGTACCTAATAAAAATTGTGTAACACTGATTCTCATCGTGCCGACATCATAGTCACCCTAATGAGTTTGACAATGTTGTCTTGTATTTTTATCGCAAAATGTAATAATTGTGGCTTCCTGGTGAAACAATATTCCACAATTAGAAATTCTTTCACTCCCACAACCTTTAACGCAACATATTTTCACCATTTTTAGGAAATTTTGCATTCACGTGTTTTGATAACATGTCATGACGATATTGACGATAGGGATACCAATTAACATTCAAAGTTTCTACAATGTCTACCACACCAAAATTAATGTTTTTTTTTTGTTGTCCACATGCTTGGTTAAATCAGTTAATAATATTGACATCATACTTATTTACAAATTTCTTAAAAGATATCAGAACCTTACTCTGAATATAGCATTTAAATAATATAAGAAGTTATTTAATTTGAGTAGTATATTGATATAAATACTACCACAATGGTATATTTTTAACATTGGCAACACGTGCGAGTGAGACACCGCGACCCACCTTTGCTATCTCAAGTGGACCGTTTTTTCTAGTCTGGTACGAACGTCTTTCTAGCTCGGTGATAAAGTTCAATTTAATATGGCAAAAAAAGTGACAGTGCAGTCCATCTTATAAGTCCATGGTTAAAGTACATTTTCTATCACTAAAACATCTAAACACCGCAAAAAAATTACAAATTTAAAAGTGGAGTAGTAAATTTTCGTCTATATTTACTTTTTAAACAGTGCATTATTTACGCGGCGCTTTAAAATTTTAAATAAAATGTATATATATATATATATACATTTTATTATATATATATATATATATATATATATATATATATATATTAACAGTAAAGTCTGATGCGCAATGAAATTGAAGTTATGTATTCATCAAATAAATATATGGGTGATGTCCTCCTTATTTTGTAAGTATTCACTTCAGAACCTACACTTTGACACGAGTTCAAAAATTAAAATGGAAGACAAATCGTTGATTTGACACAAATATCTGAATATATTTTCTGTAAAAATGCACTTTGGAACCAAAAGCTTCATAACGTGTGAATAACTGATGCATTGTGTACAAAGCTGGATAACTTTGGTTTAAAAGCGGCATAGAAGCTTTGGACAGCCTCTATACAAGTGTTATTTAGCGATTCAATGTGTGGGCACACACTTATACAGCTATTACATTACTGTTATGCAGTAATAAGCGGCGTGGGCACTCCCACTTTGTTCCCAAACCTTCTGTATAACGTCTGTACAAGCGCTTATACAGACGTTATACAGCTACCTTATTCAGCTTACAATACGGAATGCTCTATTATTCAAACAATATTCAGCTACTTTTGTGTTACTTGGGTGTCGAAAATTTAATTTTTGATAGGTACAAGCTTTTGTTTCAACGGGCAACTAATACCTACTTTTTCGCATTTTTGTTTTGTGTCTGGTAGATAGTTGTACAATATAATATGGGTGAATTTAAACATTTTAGTTGAATCCCAAAAAAATTACGCTTTACTACCCATGCAAAGCCGGGGCGGAGTGAGTCGCTAGTAGTTAAATAAAAACTTGTAAAAATGTTTACAGACATGAGTCCAAGAAAAAAGAAGCTGGTGGAAAGACTAAAAAAGACAAGGTGCACCCTAGCGTCGTTACGAAAAAGTGCGACCGTGATTGAAAATATCGAATCGCCGGCTTTGAAAGAAATTATAATAAATGCCAGCAAAAACCAATCCCGGAAGCCAACTGGACGACGGTGGACCACAAAAAACAAAATTTCTTGCTTGGCGATTCTGAAAAGATCTGCCAAAACATATAGATATTTGAGGCATATTATTCCTCTACCGAGCGTCAAAACGTTGCAAAACGTCTTAAAAAAAATACCTATGGAACCAGGGCTCAACAAATCGGTTTTAGATCATTTAGTAATGGCAGGCCAACATAAAAACGAAAAAGAAAAAGTTTGTGCCTTATTATTTGATGAAATCGCGTTAAAACCAAGGCTCCTATATAATTCATCTACCGGAAATGTAGAAGGTTTCCGAGATTTTGGATCTACTGAAAGATCAAGTGATATTGCTGACCATGCTTTGGTATTTATGCTCCAAGGAATATACCGAAAATTCAAGCAACCTATAGCATTTTACTTTGTGAAAGGAACTATTTCCACTGAAAAATTGTCGGTACTGATAAAAGAGATAATAACTGCCGTAAATGCTACTGGGCACAAGGTACTGGCTACGGTCTGTGATCAAGGACCTACAAATATGGGCGCCATAAAATTGTTGAAAAAATTTTCCGTACCTTCAAGCGTGTTACAAAACTCATTCTTTTTAGATGGGGAGGAAATATTTACTCTATATGATATACCACATCTGTTTAAATCGCTGCGAAACAATTTTCTGAACAATGGAGTTTTGTCTTGGAATGGAAAAAAGGCAAAGTGGTCTCACCTCAGGTTGGTCGAGGAAAAAAATAGAAACTTCCTATATTTATCAAAGGTCAGTCCTGTGCATGTCTTCCCGAAATACAGGGCAAAAATGAGAGTTAAATATGCTGCCCAAATGTTGAGCAACACAGTAGCCGCTGTCCTAAAACTGCTGTCCCAAGCTGAAAGGGATGAAAGACAAGCTGCTGAGCTGTTAGAAACCGCTGAAGTGGTACAGGAACTTGACCGGTTGTTTGACTTTACCAATGGACCATCATCCGCAGAAGACATAAAAAAAGGTTTGCGACAAAATGTTTCGCAAAAAACGACTCATTTGGAAGAGTGGGCGGCACTTGAAGGAAAGTTAAAAACAGCCAAATTTCTTAATACATTTGGAACTGTCGCCACAAACGTTAAGTGTATCCAAGGTTACTTGATGTCATTACAATCTCTAAGAGGGATTTGGCTGAAAACCAGAGCAATGGGATTCAAATACTTAAACTTACGCCAGTTAAACCAAGATTCTCTGGAGAACTTATTTGGCGTAATACGACAACAGAGTCCAACAAATAGCAACCCTACTTGCACACATTTTATGGCAGCCCTGAAGACTGCAGTTGTCACTGGGCTGACGGCCCCCCATAGTGCAGGATCAAACTGTCAAAAAGATAGGAATATGCTGCTGACAGACTTTCACAATTTGGTGTTTGGATCTCATGAGTCGAAACCTTCCTCGAGTGAGAATCCTCAATCGACTGAAAATCCACAAGCCTCCATTGATGCTGAGAATGGTGATGATTTAAGCGACGAGGAAATCCCCGTGTTAAGTCTACCGGAAGGGCCGGAAACTAACGAAATCGAAGAGGAATTAGTATCTATAGAGAACCAATCAGTTGTATACGTCAGCGGTTATTTAGCGTCACGAATTACCAAAGTGCACGAATGCGACCAATGCCGCAACACTTTGACTGTCACCCCAGATCTAGACGACATAAAAAATGATGACACGTACAGTTATATACGTCTAAGAGAGTGGTGGGGCGAAAAACAATCCCTAACATACCCCTCAAAGAATTTATGTTGTCTAGTAAAACGTGCTACGGAAATAATGGAAACCGATATTTGCACAAGTCTCCATAGAATAGACGTATTTGTTTATGCTGTGACTTTATTCAATACCGGATGTGACACCACATGGTTCGATTGCGCGTTACACAAGACCTTTGTTTTCGACAACATCTTCTCCACTATGGCCCACCTATTTATACGACGCCAATGTCAACGACTTAATCAAAGTTTGGCATCCCGAGAAGAAGCGTTATCGGATGCTATTAAAATGGCACAACAGCAAGGCAAAGCCAAATAGCCACGCATACATAAGGCTTTCCAGGTACCCATAAAAACTGAAAAAAAAAGAGTAACAGGTTAATTTTATCTTTAAATCATGACATCTATATTCAGGTTATAATGTTAATATAATTTTTAAAGGATATTCTGTTTTCAGTTGCTGCGGTAAGCGCGGCAAGACGGGCCATAAGTCTGCGGAGCTTCAATCGAGCGGAGGCGTCCAGAGATGCGACCGCGGCGGCTACCTGCCCTCGGCTTCAGGCCTGGGACACTAAAAGAATTGATTTGTAGGGAGACACGAAGCAACGTAGAGTTTGGGGAAATGAGCCGAAGCAGCAAGTACCCAATACGGCTCCCGCGATTCGGTATGTACGGCGCGAGCCAGCAAAGACCATGAGGAGGTGGAGGGAAATGTCCCCAACTACTATATTTATAGCGAACTCAAGAAGGAAACTCAGCCTCCATTGCGGATCATCCGTGGTCCACAAAGGAGCCGGTCACAAGCCCGGGTAAATGAGGAGTGCACATGGTCGTGTTGTCGTCGTTGAGGGGAAACTCAACATGGCAACACGCCCTAAAGCTATCAATAATTTATTTTAAAAAGGACAAAAAATTTACTTTAAGACAAAAAAAAGAATTACTTACTCAAATCGGACTACGGATGTCGGAGTAATCGGTGAACGTACCTACATAGAAAAAAAATAGCCACAACCGAATACAGAACCTCCTCCTTCTATGAAATTGAAGTTGGTTAAAATAGTTCTTTACCTATAGATGACAGGAAAACCTGAAATGTGCAGTCAAGCATGAGTCGGACGTAATGTACGGAACCCTTGTCCGACTCGCACTTGACCGGTTTTTAAGCTTCCAAATAAAAAAAAATCGCAGCTGAACAAAATGGGTTTTCAAAGTAACATTTTACTCCTAGGGATAAAGTAATCGTATGAAATCCCATTTTATTCCGATGCTCTAACATTTTAAATCCTGCATATAAATTAATAGACCATACACGGTGTAACATGAGTAAACCGAATAATTTTAACAGCGTATTCCTGATCATATTTAGAAACAAAAATGTCCTATAAACTTTTTTTTAAAAACGCCTAGATTCAGAGATAATATTAATTTCAAAATAAACAAGTTTTTGTTGTTACATAATGTAAAAGGCCTTTTTGATGGTGATGTTGCTGCTATGGGACGTAGTCTAAATATCGTCGGTATACTTCTAAAACATGATAACTACCTGAAACATAGTTTCGAGAAATCGCGAGTTGAAAGTTTGGTCCTCAAATAAGGGAATTTAGAAACCCGTTTTGACTAATTTACTTTCACACTTAAAATTTTTGGATATTAAAATTGTCTATTAATTGATAAAAGTGATATTTTTAAACCGAAAAATATAAAATATTGGCCGACAAAAACATGGCATGTGTTAGTTATCATGTTTTACCTGTATAAAAAATGAACTGATTTTGGTGTATTTGTTTATAATCATATAAAAATAATTATATATAATTTAAAAAAAAGACAGTGATAAAAAATACTAGTTCACACGATATTATAAGCAAATTCTAAACACTAACGTAGAAATAAAAAGTAATAAATTACATGCAACGTGTAATTATTTACATGTAAACAGTTATAAGTGATTCTAATATTACTTTTCTCTCCTTTATTGAAGAATCATATGACAATACACTCCTTATTAACTAAATTACTTCAAAAAATTATGATACTGATATTGTTAGCGTTTACCGAGCATACTTAAATCAGTCTTAAGTGAATTTAATATTATTTAGTTGTATAATAGATCGTGTATTGAAAGAAATGCCTATAGGTAAATAATAATGAATAATGTTATGATATTTTACCAGTTACTCTAACTAGGTTCTAATTAATAACTACACTAATAACGGTAATTATAACTACATTCAGACAAAACATGTTAACGTTACTTTATATATTTTGCATGACCAGTTTTACGAGATATGTTGTTTTAAATACCCTTATTATTTTTTACGTGTACACTATATTTAATTTCCTGTCTGTTAGTACTTTTTTACACTCTATAACTTTGTAAATAATAAACATAAAAAAAAAATCACATATATATTTAAAACAATAAAATGTGAACAAAACTATATAAACAACTCATTTTTGACCATTTTGTCAGTTATCATGTTTTGGAAGTACACCGACGATATCTTTATTGATAGATGTCAAAAAGTGACAAGTAACACTTTGCAAAAAGAAGGTTTTACGAAAAAAAACATGTAAAAATCAATTTAAGTAACAAATTTACCAATAAGATTTATTATTTATGTACAAATACATTCAAAAATTTTAAAAAACAAACCAAAAAAAATTTTTTTTGGCGAAATTGACCTAAACTCGTGTTACATTCTTTCCTTCTTTTGACCTCAGAAATGCGTGGTTAAAATTATTCGGTTTCCTCATGTTACACCGTGTATATAAGGAAACCATTCGTTCAACCAGACAAATATAGTTGGTAATAGTAGATTGTACAACAAGGGCATAAAAGTGACATAAAATTATAAAAATGAAAGGGCATAAAATTGTAAAAATGGACATTTATAGCCCTTGTTGTACACTCTGCTTTTCACTACGATTGCGAGGAAAATAAATTATATTTTTCACGGCAATTTACACCATGAAATTGTCGTAAAGCGAAAGAACATAATACATATCCAATTCCCGCCAACTAACTTTTTTTTTATTTTCAACATGTGATCAGAGTTTCTGACGCTTGGTTTTCTGCCAAGTCAAACATTTCGGAGCATTTTTGAACGATAATCGATTCCTATTTTATGTGATTTACTAAATTTAATGACGGAAAATACGGATTTCAAATAAATTGTAGCAAAAATAAAATAATATAACAAGTTTTGTCATCTACACAATTTTATTGCTCAGTAAAATTGTGCAATAAGTTTTAACTGTTTGGCTGTTGAGACCTATTAGAAGAAAATCACCTATCAATCAAAGAAAAGACCTTAGTCTTAGAAGAAAATTTTACTTTTATGCTCTTAACTGCAAAACGTAATTCAAGACCAAAACAAAAAAAGTAAGAAATGTTGTCACTTTTTTACTAGCGCGTCTTGTTGCAGCCCTTGTCTCCTGATTTTAAACTGAAGTATTGGCTGCTGAAGTTTTTCTCTTGGTGTGCCTTGATGGGGATCGTATACCACGTCGGACACACAAATACTTCCGAAGCCACATTCGTTCGGTTCCGAGTTACCTCAAGATCGATGGACGTTAAGGCCAGTTATCTTTTACCTACTCACATACTACTTATTTATTTTATTATAGTAATAGTAAAGTAGTATAGTAAAGGCAACCATCATGGGACATTTAATGCAGGCCACACACGTAACGATAAATCGTAGCGATAAAACTGTGCAGTCCGATTTGCGCAGTTTTATCTGCCGTGTGTATGACAAATCGTTGTCGATTATCGTTGATCGGTGGCAGTTGCAAATTAAAGGCTTGCTACACGGTCGCCGACAAGCCTTCTAACCGTCTGACCTTGGTATGTCCTTAGTCAGTTTTGGTCAAATTTTGTTGGTAACAACTCTCTACACGGTCCGGGACCGGCCAAGGCCACGCGGTCTGGGGGCTTGTCGGCGACCGTGTAGCAAGGGCTTTATATCAGAAAAATCGTTGTCGATGCGTTTGCACAGTTTTATCGTTGCGTATGGATGGCGATCGTTCATTTCGGCAGTACTTCACGTCGCTCGCTTGTGTGCGCACGTTCGTTCCTCAAGTAAATAATGAAAATATAATTTTGAGTATTTGTGATATTTCCCTGATACATGTAAAAGTTCTACCGCTTAGCGTGTTAAAAGATGAATGTCCTATCAGTCTTTCCTGATTCAGGCGTGTTGTATCAAAGATACTGCAATTAGTTTCCACATACTTAACAAATTAAAACTAGGTTTTTTCTCCAGTCATCGACACCAAAGCTCCAGTAATGGAACCCCGGTAATGGACGTGAATCCAGTAATAGGCCCCCTAGAATGGACATACCCTATCAGTATAAGATATTGGAATAGGGAATAAGTATTTGGCAAAAAACTAGTTATTAGTTATTTTTGGTATAAGCTTTTATGTAAGAATGTATTTGTCTTTCCACAGCCGACTAATACTCATCGAGACAATTCTAACAAGCCCAAACACAATTAGGTGGCGTTTATCACAGAGTTCACATGGCCACCTCCTGTCTCCATCATGAGATCAGGTCAATGTTATCATAATATTGCATTGTCATCCGATTTGCATACGTATCCAAAATTTCAACTCAATCGGAAATCCGAAAGTGGCTCAAATTAGTTAATCGGCTCCAATGCTACCTATTTTGGATTTTTCCGCGGATGTACCTGGTACCTCATGAAGTTTACCATCGCCGGAAAGCTAATTGCTGACTGTAATTCACCCTCCTAAAGTTTTGGACTCATCTAGATCAAAGTTTTGGTTTACTACTGTCACTACTGACTACCAAAGAGTTCATATAGGTATCCACTTCTTATCATCAGTTCAGCTTGATATATGGTACCTACCAAATTAATGAAATTGATTTAGGTAGTTTAACAAAAATACCCAAGACTGAACTAAAGGTAGGCTGAAATCAACTTATAAAAAAATTATTATATTTTTAGTCCGTATCGCGTTACATTCCATGCTTGATACGTTCACGACAGCACGGTCATAGTATGATACTGCATGGATGGGTAGAGCCTTTACGTATTTTTAGTCACTCGCGCGACGGGTTTCCGAAAGCTCCATCATCATCATATCAGCTGAAAAACGTTCACTGATGGACAAAGGCCTCCCTCAACGATCTCCACAGCGGCCGGGCACACGCCGACCCCATGCAACTCCATCTTGTAGAGGACCTTCCCACGCTGCGTCTTCCGGTCCGTGGTTCCTAGAGCATATACTTGTAGGTCTCCATTTTTAAGTAGGTAGGTACTAATAACAGAGGCAAGCAGAGGTCACGTTCACGATGGCCCAGCGCCGCGTCCTTAATGCACGCGCTGCGTAGGTAGTACGCGACACGGCGCGTAGGTACCTACTACGCTCGTATAATAATACCTCTATAATTATGCGGATTATTTAATTTCAGCTTCAATACCAGCGAAACGCAGGGGCCTTGCTGACGAACTACCTGTTGGATCTAGGGATACTCTAGTTCTTGCTTCTGATAATCGAAAAACGAAGAAAAGGCTGGTAAGTCAATACGGTTTTGTTACTCATATTAAAAAACCGGGCAAGTGCGAGTCGGACTCGCGCACGAAGGGTAAAAAGCAAAAAAAAACGGTCACCCATCCAAGTACTGACCACGCGACGTCCGACGTTGCTTAACTTTGTTGTCCCATACAACTTAATCTTTAATTTTATTGCCCCATTTAAATCTTTATTTTATTCTGTTTTTAATATTTGTTGTTATAGCGGCAACAGAAATACATCATCTGTGAAAATTTCAACTGTCTAGCTATCACGGTTCGTGAGATACAGCCTGGTGACAGACAGACGGACGGACGGACAGCGAAGTCTTAGTAATATAGGGTGCCGTTTTACCCTTTGGGTACGGAACCCTAGGGTCCCGTTTTACCCTTTGGGTACGGAACCCTAGGGTCCCGTTTTACCCTTTGGGTACGGAACCCTAAAAATAAGTTTATCTCTCAGTAGTTTGAAGCATTAATTCCAAAGTTCATATTTATGCACAGCATATTATTATCTCATCTTCGGTTTAAAGGATGTATACGGCGGAATGGTACCAAATAATACTTTTTAATATTAGCCTGCATAATACATACCATTGCTTAAAACAAACCTAATTTCATCCACTTGGTAAAAGGTTCTCATACATCTTTTAATTTTTCCGCGGATGTAGTATTATGTTTGCATTGTACGAATAATGCATTTACGAGACCAAAGATTTCTACGGAGTTTCTTTAAAATTAATTTGGACTTGTTACAGATTACACTACAACGAAGAATGAATTGCTGAAGAAGCTCCAGAAAGTGTAATCGACTTTACTTTATTCAGCTTTTTGCCATCTTAAAACCATAGCTAGGAGTACAGAGGGAAGTAGGATATAAATAGTAAGCCTAATTCATAACTGCCATAACGAAAACTACTTAGAACACAGTTATAGGATTATTTGTATCTTGTTGAAAATGAACATATTTTACATGTCAAGATATTAGGTACATTTTATTCACAAAAAGATTGTCACATAGGTATATTTATATATTTATTTAAAAAACACAAGACAATAACAGTGACATAATCTAAACTAAAACAATGAGCATTAAAGTAATAAGTCCTCGCTGTATCACAATACTTATTCATGGCACGTATTTAACCGGTCAACTAATTAATTGAATTTGAGTAGTTTAAAAAAATAGAAATGGGTACTAAAATTAATAGATTGGCAACAAAAACTGAGCCTTAAAATATATCAATATGAGACAACATTTAATGCCGTTGCAGCTTTTGTTTATTTTTAAGCAGGTACCAAATATTTATTTGGCAACTGAATTATTATATTGGAGACCATTTATGAAGCACATTTTAAAAAGAAAACGGCTATCTATTAATTAAAAAATTAAGTTCTTTTAAAATATTTTGTCTGGTCACTACACGATCCTGTTTTCTTTTCAAAATGTGCTTCATAAATAGTCTCCAATATAATAATTCAGTTGCAAATAAATATTTGGTACCTGCCTAAAAATAAACAAAAGCTGTAATGGTATTAAAATGTTGTCTCATATTATATATTTTAAGGCTCCGTTTTTGTTGCCTAACTATTAATTTTAGTACCCATTTCTATTGTTTTAAACGTAGGTCAGGAAATGAATGCTCAAAAAACGTTGTAGAGGGAAATGCTAGGAACACAATTTTTGACTCCGTAACTTTGTTTGGACTAGTTAGGAGGTGAACATATCAAAAGTCCCCGGCTGTAGCCCCAGTGCTGGGGGGTAGAGGGGGGTAAGAAGGTCGGATTTTTCGATTTTTCATTGATATCTTGGAATGTCTTGGAAACTTTGCGTCTTAGCGACATGAATACTAAGACAAACCGAAAGCTTGTAAAATTAGTTACAAGCTTTATCCAGTCAAGTTTTTCGATATCTTGAATAGTTTTTGAGATACCCGCTCTTGAAAGTTTATTCAGGGATTTTAATTTTATCTTGATATCTACATCAGTGAAGCTGTTAGGCCATGTTTGGTATCATTTTCGTATAAATCGGGGGTGCTGAATTTTATTTTTGTTGGGTGGTCCACCACCATTCCTAAGAAAAAACTTTCAAGAGCGGATATCTCAAAAACTATTCAAGATATCGAAAAACTTGACTGAATAAAACTTGTAACAAATTTTATCAGCTTTTGGTGTTTCTTAGTAGTCATTTCGCTAAGACGCAAAGTTTCCAAGATATAAGTGAAAAACCGAAAAATGAGACCTTTTTTGCCCCCTCTACCCCCCCAGCACCGCGGCTACGGCCGGGGACTTTTGATATGTTCACCTCCTAACTAGTCCAAACAAAGTTACGGAGTCAAAAATTGTGTTCCTAGCTTTTCCCTCTATAACTTCTTATTGCTTGCCCTACCTACCCAAATTCGATTAATTAGTTGACCAGTTAAATACGTGCCTTTTGTTTTATTCGTATTAACTTGGTGATTGTACTTATGTAGCCATTCTGTGTCAGGGGTTAATAAGGGTCACATCACACAGTCCACAGCAGATCCGGCTTAAAGTTACCTACCTAGGCATATATAATTTCGATTCTTAAGTGTGTTAGGTATATATAATTCGGTTAGTTCCTACTTCCCTCCTACAGTTATATTTTTGTTTACCTTATCCTATTTAAATATATTAAATTCTAAGATTGGGTAAAAAATCTTTAGACCAAAATATTTGATTTTGTAACGAGCACAGTGTATCCGTTTTTAAATTCTACCTGAATATATTTTGTACAGTTCAGTGTGTAAAAATATAGGTACAGCATAATTATTTGTACATTCAGTATTCAAATTGTGCAATAAGAACAAATATGTATATACCAAGTATCAACTTAAGAAATTAATAAACTTTGTTATAAACTCACTGGTGTTTTATTTTCTACGATAAAAAAAATGTATGAGTAGGAGAGGAGTAGGATTATCAAGCGGACGGTTTTTATCGGTTTAGGAAGTCACTATTATCGATTTTTCGCAGCACTACTTTCTGTCATGTCGGTTATTATCGTTTCGAGAACTCACTATTATTGATTTTTCGCAGCACTACTTTCCATAAACTAATTGTCATTTGGCTTAAAGGTCTCGTAACCAGGCCATAAAATCCCAGAAAAAAAACTTTTCATTATGTTGGTATGAATGGAACTCCGACGATAAACGTCAAACCAAACCGTTTGACAAGTACTGTCAAATAATTACGTACTATGGAGTTCCGTCTCTTAGAACGTAGTGATTATATGCTCTTTGTTAGTTAGTGTAGCCACCGTTGGCGCTAGCTGCATATGCAGCTGTAATGTACAGCCAAGGTATGGTTGGACCGGATCAATACAGTGTTGCGAGCACGATGCTTGTTTTAATGTTGTTTTATATGTATAAATTAGTCTTAATTTAATTTAATATAGTCGTTATGTTGTATCTTCCTTCTGTGTAACTTTTATTTTACTATTTGTTCACTTTACGTTATTTGATGTCTTTTTCTTCTTGTCTGTTACCCTCCGTGATTCTTCTCACTTGATGGTCTCATCGGAAGACCAGCGCTGGAAGCCACCAGCAACATGCTGAGATGAGGCCATTTCGTGGCACTTTAATCTTATTTTGTGTTTCTTTTATATTATGTATTGTCTGTGCTTACGAATAAATTATATTCTATTCTATTCTATTCTATTCTATATTTGGACTCAATTCTTTTGATTCCCTTGTGTAAGTAGTTCCTGAGGTACCGTCAAAGGGTATAAACGCGACCCTATTACTAAGACTCCTCTGTCCGTCTGTCTGTCTGTCACCAGGTATATCATGAACCGTGATAGCTAGACCGTCGAAATTTTCACAGATGATGGTTGCCGCTATAACAACAAATACTAAAAAGTACGGAACTCTCGGTGGGCGCGTCCGACTCGCACTTGTCCGGTTTTTTTTTTTAATCGTTTAATACGTAGCCCCAGTTCCAATAAAAACAGCCTATAATCGACAACCCTATGGTATGAGTGACGCAGGGCAGTGCCGGTATGCTGTTGATAAATATGGTGACATGCGCTTGCGCTGTCCGGTTTTTTGTTTATGCTAGTTTTTTCCTGCTCCGCTTTAGGTTTTGGTGTAAGGTGCGGTGGAGAAATTACTGGTGATGACATTGACGTATCTCAGGACTGGCCTTACGTGCAATAAGAATGGGGCATGTATGGGGCCAGTACAGCGGTGTGACACCGCTACAACGCGATTGGTTGATGAGTTCGCATCACGCGCGCGATTGGTCGCAACTAGCTGCGTTAGACTGCACGATTAACTCGAATTCGTGAGTGACACCCATGAACTAATACATTTTTAGTGCCCGCCCTGAGATATATACGTCAATGGGTGATAAAGTCTTCCTCTTTCGTGCTTTAGGTCAAAGCTTCGCTCGGCGAATTTTATGAAGTGACCATAGACCATAGAATCCATAGATGGTGGTGGTGGACAGCTTTTGTGTTGTGACACGGCGTCGAAAAGGTAAATAAAAACTTTCATTTATAACTATTGTCTCCGTCTCCAAACTCAAGACTATCGTTTACTGGCCATTTTAAACTCTATTGCTTTCTAATAAAACCCAATTTTATTTTAAAAACAGAATGGTCAATCAAAGTACCTAAACAATCGGAACCGGAAACCGGGTCGAATGTCATCTGTCAAGGGGTCGACGACCCCGCTTTCTCACGGAACGTATTACTGTCATTCGCATAATACTTCTATTTTATAACCGGTCGGGTTACGGTAATAGTGTTTGATGACAACCGTCTTTAATGGTTGCTGTTTTTGACCAACAACAACAAAGTATGCCCCTCCTCTCCTCTACTAGGCCTTCGGCGATATAAATTTCCGCAACATCGCCAGCTAAACGGTTACAGTCAGCAGCAGAAGTTGCTAAGCGGGCGAGATGTTCAAAACTACCTTGACACGCTCTTTCTCTTAACAATAAAGTCGCGTCAAGATCAAGATCATTTTGAACACCTCCTCGCCCGCTTAGCAACTTCTGCTGCTGACTGTACCACTGTTATTATACCTACAAAGTTATATAAAATCACTAAAATCAGTGTCTACCAGGGGAATTTTAAACGAAAAGATGAGGAATAGTGTCCGACCGAAACCGGGTTTTTCCTAAACTACAAGTTTCGGCGTGACCAAAAGGGTCTACAGTTTTTTGGTCGATACCGAACCTTTGGCCGAAACCTGGCGAAACCAAAACTTCGGACACTAATTAGGATAATTAGGAAGCCATTGTAAAAGAAATACGAACACTTTATTTCACATATTCGAATCTGATTCGAAGCAATATTACCTATGTACAGTCAGCAGCAGAAAAATGACCTTGACACGCTCCTATTCTATAATAACGTCGCAACAATATCATTTAGAACACCTCGCCCGCTTAGACAACACAAATCTATTATAGAAGACTCGTTTGGGGGCTACGATGCCTCAAACACACAGACATAGACACAAATACAAAACTTCATGTGAATAAATGGATCGATATTAAGTTTTCTTGTATTCCGTTGCATCTGAAAGTGGTACGCTGTTCCCACCGCGTAACGGCCAAATCACAAACAACGGTTAGCCGATTGGCCGCCATCTTGAGATCGGAATGCTTAAATTGATAATGGGCTATTGAGCTTGGCTTTGAGATCAGATGCATTTACTACAAAAACACTTATCAGGAATTCAGCGGTAGCAGCATGGTTGCATTTTTATCGCCTCGCCTGTCACTTTCGCACTTACATACTTCTTAGAACGTGACAGACATGGTGACAGGCGATAAAAATGCGACCGTGCTCAGCCCGCAGGTCAATGTGGAGAAGATGGTCTATAAGGGAAGACAGTCTACAAGCTCTTTCTTCGCTTTTAACTTTCGCCTAACACAGTTACTCCACTGATGACTCACGCAGCACGCTAGACCGGGCCCGGCCCGGGCCGAAGCGTCCGACATGTCATTTTCTACGACGGCTGACCGATGATCATATATTGTAGGTATACATATAATATGTCTACTTGAATGTGTGGTGATTTCCATAGAAAACGAAACGCCGGAAGCTCCGGCCCGGCCCCGGCCCGGTCTAGCGGGAGTCATCCTTTAAGTGTAACAGAAGGTTAAGTTAAAGTATCGCATAAAACAACCGCGCGCTAGTATCACACGTGTGATGCTAACTCAATTTGGGTCGTAGCGACTCAGTATCAGACGTGTGTTACTACAGATCAATGTGGGTCAAATTGCTTTGCATCAATTTTTTGTAAGGTCGTTCAACGGGATCGCAAAGAATACTTTACTTACAGTATGGACAGCAATAGTAGCGGTATTCCGGTTCAGGCGGAGTATGTCACTTTCTTAGGACGTCACATTCTGAGTTTGTCACTTTCTGACTTTGTCACTTTCTGAGATCGTCACATTCTGAGTTCGTCACTTTCTGACTTTGTCACTTTCTGAGATCGTCACATTCTGAGTACGACACTTTCTGAGGACGTCACTTTCTGAGAACGCCACTTTCTGAGGACGTCACTTTCTGAGTTCGTCACTTTCTGAGTTCGTCACTTTTTTAGCATAGGTACGATTTAACAGTATACTATACCTGCACGAAAGATGTATACTGCCAGCAACCAGATTAGCTGTTCGACATACGGTCGCTTTTATATCCTACATACCAATACCAATCTCTGTTTGCCTTACGCCTGACTGGTAGAGAATTCCATTTGGCAAAACGTCGTATGTGTCGTGCAATAAAGTGAAAATAGAGAAATAAATAATAATAAAAAACAATGTAATTATGTTTCAATCAGAGTATTTAATTCAGAATAAGTACCTACTTAGAAACTACAAGCACCAAAACATTTAGCCACAGATTGGAGTTAGGCTGGCAACAGCTTCGATTCAATACACATAAATGTTTCGCACAGTAGGAACCATGATTTTATCATTCGCCGCTGTAATTAGCTCTTGAAGGTATCACAGCAAGCTCGCTGACACCAGTAGAAGGTCATAATTCCAACATATTTACATTTAAACGGACTGCCGCTCCTTTTGTGACAACATATTCTTCAGCATACCGCGTCTTCTGTCATGTCTCCATAAACTCAAACGTCTTTTTTTCTGATGATAGTGTAAATTTTGGATACCTATCTGCGTATAAAATCAGCATTGCAGTTTTGTTTCAGACAATATTTCTTCTCGTGTCATCTGTGGAGAATAAGCGTCAATGGTTTTTTTCTTCAAAGCGTTGCCGAATTTCAGAATATATGTTCAGCCATCAATCAATTCTGCGTATGGAGTGATCCATACTCTCATAGTTCTCATGTTCTTTATTTGTTTGTTTTCTTCCTATATAGGTTACACGATGAATTTTTAAATTATTATTACATTATACTTTTAGCCTGACAATAAAAATCTAGCATGTCGCCGATTTGACATCGCTGATTTTTTTTCTATTTAAAATGCGAAACTACATAAAGGTTACATATTTATATATCGTTTGTCAAAGGACTGTCTCATTTCAAACATAGACAGAGATAAATATACTATCTTTGTCTTACTCTAGTACTAGCACCCAAAAGAAAAGCATGAGTATAGTTTGTATTGTTCTTATTTAATGACAAATTGGTTTGACCAACTATACTTACAGTCCGTTAACTCTCAGAATGAACTTCGTTTTTGCGGGTAAAATCGGACGTAGTCGCGTAATAGAAAATGACAGCGTCGTACTGCACATTTAGTTGCAATCCAACACTAAAACTATACAGGATGGTCTATACCACGACATCCAAAAATTTTTTTATATTCCTCATATCGTGGGCTATTAGAATATACCCTATGTACCTATACTATAGTACACCAAACGAACACCAAAAATTGGAAAAAGGAAATTTTATATGGATTACTTATGTAGTAGAACATTTTTTGCTACGGGCCACCGTTCAAGAGTTATTTACGATAAACTCTAAAAAGGGACCTTAACACCATAATAACATCATAATTTGACAGAGTCGCCGGTCAAAGGAACCGAGGTAGAAACTTCCCAAATTATAGATGGTCAACCAAATCTTGTCAGTAAAAAAAGGCGAGAAATTCAAATTTTCTATGAGACGATATCCCTTCGCGCCTACATTTTTCAAATTTGCCGCCTTTTTCTACTGTCAAGATCTGGCTGACCAAGTATAGTAATCTGATAGCCCACGTAGTGAAGAATCTAAGAAAAATTTTTGGACATCGAGGTTTGTACCACCTTGTATAGAGTAGTTAATACCACCATAACTAGTAGGTAAGTAAATATTCATATTAAATTATGTGACTTTTAAGTACTTACTGTATATTTACAAATTAAATTTAAAATTATTGTTTTAATTTATTCTTTTATTTTAAAGTAATTTTGAATTAAAACTAGAGATAAAATAAACAACACAAACTATAAAATATACATACTTGTCTACAAAAAAAAAAATGTGACTGTTATTACCACTCTATATAATTTCAGCCAGAAGTAGTAAATGACGGTTGTGAATGACGTCACAACGTTCTGCTTTCAAATTCTGATTCTATTTTATATAGAATATGACAAAAAGTCAAATAGCAATATAGTCATCAACCAAATATTAAGCATAACGTCATTAAATTAGGGCTTATTTTACATTGAGACAATAGGTATCCCTAACTTTTTGCGGTAAGCTTAAAACTTTTTGTGAGTGAGTAAGAAAGCAGAACAGCAGTATATCACCTTCGCGTGTTACCGCCGATACCCGATGTAAGTATCTTTCTAAAATCCGAAGGTCATTAGAGTTAACGGACTGTAGATAATATGTTGCGCTAGCTTCGACCCGCGACTTCATCTGCGTGGAAATATAATGATGATGATGATGATTTATAAATAATAATTAGGTCCTTCGCGTCGTAGCGCAAAAATAATCAAATTTTCGTTCCCCTTTAAAACCCCTAAGTAATATTTAAAAAACACGAAAAAAAAGAAAGAAAAATGTTTATAGGGTTGTATGTCATAAACCGAGCGCAAAAATATTAAAATGTTCATTCCTCTGCAAGAAATCCCTAATTAATATTTAAAAAAAAAAAACACAAAAAAGAAAAAAAATAACAAAAAAAAAATTGTAATGCTGTATCTCCTAAACCGTGCGTCGTAGCGCAAAAATAATCAAATTTTCGTTCCCCTTTGAAATCCGTAAGTAATATTTAAAAACACGAAAAACAAAAAAAAAAATAAAAAAAAAGAAAGAAAAATGTTTATGGGTTGTATCTCCTAAACCGTGCGTCGTAGCGCAAAAATAATAAAATGTTCATTCCTCTGTAAGAAACCCCTAATTAATATTAAAAAAAACACAAAAAAGAAATAAAAATAAAACAATAAAAAACTTTATAATGCATCTCCTAAACCGTGCGCCGTAGCGCAAAAATAATCAAATTCTCGTTCCCCTCTGAAATCCCTAAGTAATGTTTAAAAAACACGAAAAACAAAAAAATTATAAAAAAAAAGAAAGAAAAAGGTTTTTATGGGTTGTATCTCCTAAACCGTGTGTCGTAGCGTAAAAATAATAAAAATGTTCATTCCTCTGTAAGAAACCCCTAATTAATATAAAAAAATTAAAAAAAAAAGAAAAAAAAAGAAAAAAAATTATAATGCTGTATCTCCTAAACTGTACGTCGTAGCGCAAAAATAATCAAATTTTCGTTCCCCTTGATTTGAGGCCCGGGGAAGGACATAATTATTATCATCATCATATTTCCACGCAGATGAAGTCGTGGGTCGAAGCTAGCGCACCATATTATCTAATTATAGTTGGTCAAACCAATTTGTCATTAAATAAGAACAATACAAACTATACTCATCCTTTTCTTTTGGGTGCTAGTACTAGAGTAAGACAAAGATAGTATGATTATCTCTGTCTATGTTTGAAATGAGACAGTCCTTTGACAAACTATATATAAATAAACTTTTTGTAGTTTCGCATTTTAAATAGAAAAAATCAGCGTTGTCAAATCGGCGACATGCTAGATTTTTATTGTCAGGCTAAAAGTATAATGTAATAATAATTTAAAAATTCATCGTGTAACCTATATAAGAAGAAAACAAACAAATAAAGAACATGAGAACTATGAGAGTATGGATCACTCCATACGCAGAAGTGATTGATGGCTGAACATATATTCTGAAATTCGGCAACGCTTTGAAGAAAAAATCCATTGACGCCTATTCTCCACAGATGACACGAGAAGAAATATTGTCTGTAACAAAACTGCAATGCTGATTTTATACGCAGATAGGTATCCAAAATTTACACTATCATCAGAAAATAGACGTTTGAGTTTATTGAGACATGACAGAAGACGCGGTATGCTGAAGAATATGTTGTCACGAAAGGAGCGGCAGTCCGTTTAAATCTTGTTTAAATGTAAATATGTTGGAATTATGACCTTCTACTGGTGTCAGCGAGCTTGCCGTGATACCTTCACGAGCTAATCACAGCGGCGAATGATAAAATCATGGTTCCTACTGTGCGAAACATTTATGTGTATTGAATCGAAGCTGTTGCCGGCCTAACTCCAATCTGTGGCTAAATGTTTTGGTGCTTGTAGTTTCTAAGTAGGTACTTTTTCTGAATTAAATACTCTGATTGAAACATAATTACATTGTTTTTTATTATTATTTATTTCTCTATTTTCACTTTATTGCACGACACATAGGACGTTTTGCCAAATGGAATTCTCTACCAGTCAGGCGTAAGGCAAACAGAGATTGGTATTGGTATGTAGGATATAAAAGCGACCGTATGTCGAACAGCTAATCTGGTTGCTGGCAGTATACATCTTTCGTGCAGGTATATTATACTGTTAAATCGTACCTATGCTAAAAAAGTGACGAACTCAGAAAGTGACGAACTCAGAAAGTGACGTCCTCAGAAAGTGGCGTTCTCATAAAGTGACATACTCAGAAAGTGACGTCCTCAGAAAGTGTCGTACTCAGAATGTGACGATCTCAGAAAGTGACAAAGTCAGAAAGTGACGAACTCAGAATGTGACGATCTCAGAAAGTGACAAAGTTAGAAAGTGACGAACTCAGAATGTGACGTCCTAAGAAAGTGACATACTCCGCCTGAACCGGTATTCCAAGTGACAATAACAGTCAGCCCTGGCGGCCCTAATGGATTAGAAAGTGTTTAACTGGACTGCATGCTCTAAGTCAGTTCTTCATATAATCAGGGTCGCACTACTCGCTAACCACCTACGAAGGAAAATAATATGTTAAAGTACACATAACATAGAAACTAAACGAAGACCTTAATAGGTACGTTAAGCTAACCTAACCATAGATCATAGATTTTATTTTATTTACGGATAAGTATAGTGTGTCAAAGGTCTGTTTGATTTCAAACATAGACAGAGAGAATCATACTATCTTTGTCTTACACTAGTACTAGCACCCAAAAGAAAAGGATGAGTATAGTTTCTTTTGTTCCTATTTACTGACAAAATTTGGTTGACCCAGTATAGAAAAATTAAAATTAAAAAATATTTGTTTTTGCCCTTACCGGTATTCGAAACTAGAACTGTCACTAGGGCCACTGCATAGGAGAGACTAGGGAGTAGATCATAACGATTACGGCTATCGATAGTACAATTTTTATACCAATTAAATCATTCAGAAACGTCTAAACTAATTGTCTTATAGATATTGGTCTTCATAAATTATAAACAAGACAAAAAAGTCACTGACAGCAGTAAAAAAGCAGTAACAATTAACAATAACATTATAGAACATTACAGACCAGGGATGTTGCGAATATCCGCATCCGCATCCGCAACCGCGGAACTTTCGCATTATTTTCAACATCCGCATCCGCATAAAATCGATGCGGAGTTTAATGCGGATGCGGATGTGGAACAGGTCGGTACAGGAACGTCTTAGCATCGGCGTAAGTGCTAGACTGCTAGGTAATTTAGTCATTAGCCAAAAAACCTATTAGAAATGAGCAGTCAAGCGTGAGTGGGACTTTGTACGGAACCATTGGAACGCGAGTCCGACTCGCACTTGGCCGGTTTTTTGAAATAAAAATTACTAAAATGTAATATTTGACGTTTTTTATGTACCTATCTTGACATCCGCGGATGTCAAAAAATTGGCATCCGCAACATCCCTGTTACAGACGATCTCAAATGCGAAAGTCTGACCCCAAATGCTTTGTCACTCAACAATATCATCATTGACGCCCTACTCGCCCAGACAACGCTCAAATGTTCAGAAAGCAATTATCGTGTTAAGGTGCGAGGACACTGCTGCTTCAAAAACGGTGACTGTACGGAATCGCAGTGACGCATCGTAAACGTACCGTTTTTTTGCGTGCCGTCCACACCGCTGCTCAAAATACGCTGACGGTGACGTGCCGTAAACTTTACCATTTTACTAGGGTAAAATCATAAACTGAAATAGTTGCCATATATTAGAGAAAAAGTGACGAAGCCCTCCAGTGGTGAAGGCTGGATTCGAACCGGCGTCTTTCTTTCCACTAAATCTGGCCTTCACCACTGGAGGGCTTCGTCACTTTTTCTTTAATATATGGCATCTATTTCAGTTTATAATTTATATATAGTAGTTAAAAAAACACAAATCAAAATATTTAATAAAATAATTTGATTTGTTCCCAAAGTTGTGTAGGATAAGGCCCTTCTCTCACGAGGCTACTCTCAAGCGATTTGTGTTTCGTACACGTATCCTACGCGTCACTTTTGAGTACCCGCCATATTTATTTCCTACGTTTCGCACACGACGAGACGCGTCGACGACGCGTTTGATATCAGTCGCACGCTACTGTCTTGCTGGTCGCACGCGACTCGAGTCGTATACGCGTTGTATACTCAAGATGGCGGCGGAACAAGTTTTTAATATAAATTTCGTTCAAGAGGTGGAAAATAACCATGTTTATATAATTATAAGCTGCCTGATTATGTGAGAAAAGATGTGACAGAAAAGGCGTTGAGATTGGAAAGAAAATCAATTTGACAGGTCAGGAATTATATTTTTATTTCAATTAAATGTATACACAATAATTGGGCGAATAAAGAATTGAGAATAGAGAAGAAGATTGTCTTCATCGCTGGAGTCACTAGACATTGTCGTTCGAATGTTGTTCAGCAAATGATACAAAATAGTCTCATTTGCGTAGCACCGTGTGCGGAAACGAGTAGCATACCAGTAGGCGATCATGGTTTGCATCTCAGTCGCGTAGCTTTTGAATAGTCTCGTGAGAGAAGGGCCTAATGGCTCCTCTACACGATGGGCCAACGCCGGCCAATCCAAGGGACGCAGCCATGCGGTAGAATGAGATAGCAATATCACTTGTTCCCTCTAACGCATAAATGCGTCCCTTGGAGTGGCCGGCGTTGGCCCATCGTGTAGAGGAGCCATAAAATTTACGGCATTTAGGACGCGTCACTGCCATTCCGCAAGCGATAAAAACGGTACGCTTACGGTGCGTCACTGCGATTCCGTACCGTCAGCGGTGTGGACGGTGTGATCGCACCTTTAAATGGCAATACGGTCCATCGCGTTGCCAAACCATTGCGCCATCATCTATTGTTATCCGTAAACCTTATTGCGAAGACATAAGGCTCATCTATGGTCAGTAGCTGTAATAATACGATATGCTAAGTACATATGTCTGTAATAATAGCATAGTGTGTGATCGCGTGCGATGGGGCCATTTGTCTGGGCAACGGGGTATTGTTGTAGTGATGTGTATGTATATCGATAGATGTATGACCTTAAACTCTTTGAAGTGTTATAGACAGAAGATACGTAAGGACCTAAGGACGGGCAGCGGAAGTTGTGAATTATTACTATGTACGCCTTAGCTGGGTATTCCTATAGGTGGGAGTAAAAAATATTATAAAAATAATAAGATTTCATTCTGTAACTTCATGTTATAATACCAGCTTTTGTAACACATTAAAAAAAATTAAAGTTATTTGTATTTGTAAACAGCGTCCTAGGATGGTAATAAGAATTGACAACTGACAGTAAACGGTTTGTGATTGGTTAGGATGAGTTTTTCCTTTAATATAAAATTTAGGATGAGTTGCCTAAAGGTTTTTTGTTGTTAATTTTTAGGGGAAAAACGATAATCTTACCTATGTTAGGTATACCTTTTTATACGTATGTACCTTTTTAGGGTTCCGTAGTTATACGTTATTACGCGTTAGTTAAGGCACCAAATTACGTGCTTATATAATTATGTTGTAGTTAGTTATGCCTAAGATAATCTTATGGTCCGTCTACCATACCATTTGAAATCCGATATTGTTAACACAAAAATTATATTCTTTAAAACCAATGTCTACAAAGAAATTTGTATGAAAACATTACTTTAAAAAAATCGATATCGATACAACAGACATCGACTATCGATGACGTCCCATAAATCACTCACATCCCTACTCCTATCGTCACCCGACTAATCGCTTCATTGGCTTACTGTTACTTATCCCGTCATTCGACTATGAACCTTAAATTATTCGCATAAAGTCTATTTTACTAGAACGTGATATTCGTTGATCCCAAATGTTGCGTATAAAGTCATTCGATTATCAACTTTAAATGATTTGCATAAAGTCTATTTTACTAGTACATGAGAATCGTTGATCTCATCTGTTTTTGTTCCTGTCACCATCATTTGGAATTGGGTGTTGTAAATTAATATGAACTCTAGTCCGTCGAAATAAAATCCATTTGATTTTGTCAGAATGAGAATTACCTATAGAATTGCCATAGGGATGCTAGTGTGTGGTGGCCCTTAAACTTTTAGCGCTATGGATCCGCGGACCACCGTTCAACGGCCACTGATCTACTCGATAGTATTTCACAGTAAATCACGTCATGTTACAAGCCCATAATAAAAAAGCAAAAGATATGACCTAATCAAATTAACCGGTAGAAAGCAAGGCGAATTTAACGGCCCGCCGCACAATCGATTATGGAGCAGGAATCGATTGATCATAGATTGCGCAAAACTTCCTATTATGCAAGATGAACACGACAGATCGGTGTTAAGAATGGATGTGTGTCTTAAAGCTAGTATAGAATTGTAACACGCATGTGCCTGTAAGAACCGGGTGCGTATCATAATGAATACGCACTTTTGGTATAATTTCAGTTTACAAACGTTCAAAACGTATACTAATCTTATGTATAATGCACTAAATCTATATTTTCAATTAGTATAACATAAAAATAATATAACATACAATATACATATCGCTGTTTGGTATAACATACAAATAAACGAATAACATTTAATGTAACTTTCATTACGCATAAAAATTAAAATAAAATACCATCTCATATAAGTACCTACAGGCCACAGGTGACCCTCGCGCAGGCAGCTTTCTCGCGCAAAGATTGGCCATAGCAATCCAGCGCGGGAACGTTGCCTGCGTGATGGGCACCTTACCAAAGGCGCAAAATTTTGATAGGTATTTTTAATTTTTTAGCTTTAGTATTAGTTGTACTTAATTCTAGTTTTATATTCATTTTATAACACTTATTGTGCAATAAATGAGTTTTATTCAGTACCTACCTACGCTTTTTCCCCGAGGTTTTCACGGAGGTCACACTAAATCAATAGGTAGGTTAGGTTCGTTAGGTAGCTTCAGATGCCCGAAGGGCAAAGAGCCCAGAAATAGGAGCCCCGCGAAGCGGGGCTCCGTCTAGTTTAGTTGTGAAGGAAATTTTTTTTTTAAACAGTGCGGTGAGACCCATGGTAGAAATAAGAAGAAACTGCTACCAGAAAAGTGGGTTAGGTTAGAACTGTAACCCCCCCCAAAGAAAAAGAAACTTCAATCTGAAATTTGTTTTGTATATTATTTCAACGTTATACCTTTTTATACTTATCATAAACGATATTATATGTAAAGTTCATTATACATAATAAAATTATAGAATTCATTGTTATACGTATCGCACGTTATACTTATTGCACGTTATGCCATTCAAAATTATACTAATTGAATTTATATATTCTGAGCAATATATTATAGGTTTGTATACGTTCTATTACTTACCCGTAAGAACCAAAACTCACGTAACATACGAAATGCGCAGAAATTAATAACACATGACTAGCTCCGCTACTACTATTCAAAGTCCATTCCAATGATTCCATGCGACATTTCTCAAGTAGAGTCTGTGCGGAATGAGAAGAGTCGTGGAGTGTATGGGGCCCAATACTTTCCACGATTCTTCTCTTTCCGAACAGACTCTATACTTGTATTATGCAGAAAACTTAGTACTAAGTAGAAATATGTAGGTACATAAATTAATTTTGAATATCGCTTAAGTTCAAACGCAAATCAACTGAGCTTTGGGGACCAAAACCCAAGTAAAAAAATATTTTCGCAGCATACCCGTCTGACCAAATTGGTCTAATCCAAAGTGCTCCATAAAATATAAACTGGTTTTATAATTGCACCCCAAATTGGGCACTTGACCCCGTACGGGGCATTGCTTCGTTTTATTAATTGGTACATTGTATGTAGTTCGGACATTTCAATTACAATCAGTGGACGTGTCTGATTTATTTGCAGGCAGCTTCATTTGTTTAAAAACTCACGACACTATTAGGAGGCCTAACCGAGATGACAATCATTTGCAGAAAACGAAACGAAACGCTATGCAGATAGCGTTTCGTTCCGTTTGTCTGCGAATGATTGTCATCGTAGGCTCGCAGCCGGGCTAGCACATGATTGGCGCGACAGTATCTCGTGGCGAGATAGACTACCCGTCCTTCTTTTATTAATATAGAAAGGGGCGGTTAGTCTATCTCGCCGCGAGATACTGTTACGCCAATCATGTGCTAGGCCTACAGGAGTCCCAGTCCCAGGGGTACGTTCAAAAACAAGTGACACATTTATTTGATAAATAGTAAGAGTATATGTAAGATTATAGAAATTATTAGCAATTTTCTGTGTTCAACTGTTCATAGATTTCCTTAATTTCTGTTGTAATCAAAGGCTTATTTACTCAAAAAACTAAAATGGCAATTTTGTTCGGGTTTCCAGCATATTATCTAAGATTATTAGATTATTACGCAATGAATAAGCATTCAAATAGCTAGATTAACGTTTTGTAGTCATGTGTGTTTTAATTATACTTTAACAATTTTGTGTGTAAGTATGTTTTTGTTTTTTTTTTGTGATGTATGCTTTGTCTGTATTTTTTAAGCTTTTCTTAATCTAATTTTTAAAGTTGGCAGCAATGTTTGTGAATTAAAAAAAAACTACTTTTTTATGGACTTGAGGGCGGTGTAAAAAACTACTTTATACGTAGTAAATTGTATTTTAATGCGTTTCGTTTCACATAGTTTTCAACTAGGTATTGTTATCTAGATGTACTTAACAAAAAGAACAATAGACAGCTTGTATAGAAAACATGTGAACCGATCATTCTCACAGTAAAACACTTTCGTTTTTTAACCATTTATATCTTAGTAAAGAAAGTTAAGTGCAGAGAGAGTAAATGTTTTATTTAATCATAATTAACAGTTCATAATTACTGTAAATTGGGCTTTATGGGCTAAGAAATAGCACTTACTTATAATCCGATAAAAATATTACAAATAGGTATTAGGAAGAATTTAATCATTGTTCAGGCTTACTGTATTAAAAATGTTTAAACATAATGGTAATGGGGATTATATGCTTACATGGTTAAATTGCTTAACTGTAGTATATCTAATCTATTATTTTTTCTTCCAGCGACTTACCAGATGAAGAGGACAAGAAATCCCCCGTCCTGCTCTTAGGCGTGAACAAAATATCAGATTCACCGTTCGTTCGTCGACGATCCACCGAACCTCACACGACTGGCTCCATCCGGTTCTTCAGACCACCCAAGTCAAAGTACACCCGCGGTCTCCATGGAGACGAAAGACTGGAGAAGATCAGGCAAGACCTTCAGACACACAAACAAAGACCAGATAGGTACATTCCAGACAAACATGAAGTGTCTTTAGAGCCCGAAGACAAAAACTGTCTCAGACTCAGCTGCGTCGGAAATTGTATCTGTGATAGAAAGAGATCATCCAACCGAGGCTCTTTCTCTTTCCATCGGCCCGACCGAACTTCGGAAAGCTTTACCACTGAGAGGAAAGACTCAGAGAGCGATATCGAGTTTAAATATACCGAGCACATTCCTGATACCGAACCTTGTACGAGTAAACAAAATTCCTACAATATCACTCCTAAATCGACTGAACGCCGACATTTCCTGCTCGCAAATCTCAATGAGCGATTTCGGAAGACTCTCAGCTTGGATTCTCGCAAGATAGAAACCAATCGAGTGCCGCTGAGTCTGCCGAAGGAAACTCGGCCTAAATCCCTTGTGAACACTAGTAATATTTGCGTGCAGCAATTTAAAACCGGCGATCCATTCGCGAATACCAATTTTGATAAGACTAATAACCAACCTAAGAAGAAGCGGAAATCGTTTTTCTCCCTAGACGCATTCTTTGATAAAAAATCTGACACGTCATCCGTGGATGACTACTGCTCCTCTAAATATAAACGTTTTGAGTTGGAAAGCGACGACTCACCGCTCTTCAGGCGTGATCTCTCCAAAAATCGCGAGAAAACACCAGACCTTCTCAATCTCCCTGTAATCATCGACTCAGTTCGGAAAAAGCAATCAGATACTAAAAGACAGTTGGAGAAATTAGAAAGCCATTTCTATAGGAGTTTAAACAAACAAACGGTTATAGACGCGGTCCCTAAAGACGCGACCGACGTACAAGGGCCCAGCGGACATACCAATCACATATATGTCGACGATGACGACGTAGAATACATTGAGCCGATACGCAGCAACTTTACCAGTCAAAGCACGCTTATTCTAGATAAAAATCTAACTGGAGATCTCACTTTAAAGCCTGATTCTATTCTAACTATTAACACAGATGAAACTGACATAAAACTGCCTAGTTCGACCGTTTCTCCTAAGTCTAATGAGGTTAGGATTATTGATAATGATCTGGACAGCATAGGTGCTTATGAAGTGGAGGTGAAGGAATCTGACTTGCTTAAAGCCTGTGCTAAGGAACTGACTGTTAAAGTCATGGACAAATCCGTGGACTCGATCGGTAGTTGCTCGCTGGACGTGGACGCTAGCACAGACTTCTCAGGTAAATTTTAGCTAAATGTTGTGCAAGCATGTTTTCTCATCAATGTTTTATCATAATTATCTATCTTCAGTTTCGTCGATATTCTCTCTTATTCGCACCTATATCATATTTAATCATATGTATTTTTTCTTGTCATTTTATATTATCGTTAATAAATGTAAACTTATCATTTTCATTTGAATCTGTGTTTTCTTTATTACCTTTTATTTCTGTGAATGTTGAATTATGTGTTGTTTGCTATAGTTGTTCTATTTTTTCTTGTGTTTTATTGAAGACATCTACTGTGTATGTACTTAGAATGGCTACGTCATTAAGTTTCACTCATTATTTCATATGCAAATATTTTTACACGTTAATAAGAATTAAGGTACAGTCAGACTCCGTGATTGTTACGCCATTTAGGGTTCTAGCACTTCTAGCTAAATAGGACATCCGTAGCGCAAGTATGGAACAACCAATTTAGCTAGGAACCTAAATGGCGTAACAATCCCGAGTGGTGGCTGGTACTATTATACTTATTTTACTCTTTGAAATTAATAGTGTAGAATGTAGTTAAATATAAAAGAAAAGCGAAAACTTAATTTAAAAGTTAAATACGTTCCGTTTCTATTACAGGCTATGAACATTTTATTTTTATCCCATTCGTTTTGTATGGTAGGTATAGAAGCCTAGAAGGTATTTTACAGTACATATGGGGCTACTTTTCCGCACTAGTGCGTAAAATTGCACTTTTCGTGCGTATGTCGAAACTTTAAAGTGCCATATGTACTGTAAAACGTTGTTCGATACACGTGCGAATAGGTAATTCGCAACTCGGGTCGATTTAAAACACTCCCTTCGGTCGTGTTTTAATTTATCGCCACTCGTTTCGAATTTCCTCTTTTTCGCACTTGTATCGAAAATAACTATTATTTTACAATGCAATCAACTCTAACCACTCTGTCATAACTGTCATAAGCGTAGGTTGTTGTTACTCTTAAAGTGGGCCAAGAGGCTGAATCAGCATCCCAAAATATTAGCATCTGCAGCTCGCTAACTATTTAGCAAGCGACATGCAATTTTAAACTAATATAATGCTGCTAAAGGGACCCACTGAGCGAGCACCGGAGTTGTTCGGAACTGTCACCTTTTGTCCGGCGAACTGGGGCCCGTTTCTCAAAAGCTTGTAACTTAAAAGCTGTCAAAAAGTGACATCCGCTTGTATTTAAAGGAAATAAATAAATTGAAATTAAAAAAAAATACAAGTTACAAGCTTTTGAGAAACGGGCCCCTGGTAATTTGTGGGCCCCTTAAGATAGAGGAAATACACTTTTAGTATGCATAGGCATCGATTACAGACATAGATCAGTGGAATATATATTTTAATTTTATTGCAATATTTTTGAAGTGAAAACTTCTTTAGCGGCGCTGTGCACTTTTTGAGGTGGGGAAAAAAATGTTAAACTCGCGACAGATCACGTGACCTGATCGAACAATGACATTGAATTTTTCTTTATTGATTTAAATGCCATCTAGTGAGTTTCGCTCTAACTGGTATTAATATAACTCGAGTACTAACAGTGATGTGCTTACGGGTTTCAGGTAATGCGACGATTAACGCTAGATGACGTTAACCTCAATTATACAGACATTTTGCACTAGTCATTGAGTTTTCACTTCTGCCGGCACTCCCGGAGTGCAACCCGTTGTTTTTTTTCTGACTCTATTCTAGCTTGGCAAATTATAAACCCCTATTGACAAAGACGACAGTCATTTATCCACGTTTAAATACCCAATTAGGTATTTAATTACGTAAGATGAATAAAATGGAGATAAACATAACAACTTTATTATCTATGCCATGTATAGCATACAATATACAATGCGTTGCAAAATGCAATTTACAAACAAAAAGACTGCTCAAACCAAAGAGTATTAAATCACTACGTTTTAAGAGTCGGCACTCTCGAACAAGCCTTAAACCGAATTAAGAACGTACATTGTGCCAACACACCAAATACATGTCAATACTGCCAACACAAAAAAAAACAACGCTAGGGCTCGACACTTCCGGTACCTACTGTTTATCGATATCGATAAATGTGCGATACGTGCTGTTGTACTGTACTACTGTAAAAGTAAATATTGAAAATCAGGTGGATTAATAAAATAAATGCAAAATATAAAAATAATTTTATTTTACATAATAAAGATAAGATACAAATAGTTTTATATTTACGTAGGCATATTACAATTGTGATATTTCGTAAGATTTCGAGTTAAAATAATGGTATTCAGTAGGTAGTGATTAAAAATATGATCTGTGTATACCCGAATATTTGTTAATTAATCTGTCGGTCGTCGCGAAAATGACCCTTCTCTCCTACCCGCAGATTGTAATGATAAAAGAGTATAAATATAATGTACCATGGGGTGGAAGGCTCATTCTCGCTCGGCGCTGGAACGAGTAACACTAAATTTAGCACGAAGGTTACTGCTTGTGAACTTAAGATTGTTTAAGAGTGTACGTAGAAGTAACTAGTCGGAGTAAATTAAAAGTAAATGATTGTACAAAGGACTTTGATTCATTACACAATACGCTTATGAACTTAACTAAAGCTACAATCTACTTTTAGAGCACTCCTGCAAACACTGAGTCTTGCCTGTGAAGGCTGTGAACTCCAACTTCCCACAAAGGGAAAAAGCTGTCAGGCTCATTCACTTGTAGATATTCAGAGGTTAATCATAATCATAATCATAATGGAGTTTCATTTAGCCTTTGTATAGGTAAATATTCCAAATCCTCATTACCTGTTACCTTTACCCATAGTCGATATCTGAAATAAAGGGATTATCGATAAGTTGTTCGCACACTATTCGTGTCTTAGGTTACCTAGTTTTTTACAAGAAGAATCTATTCACAGAATGTTTTCGTTTTAATCAAGGATTGTAAACGATAAAAACTACTCCAAACTAATTAAATTAGTATCTGGTAACGACTCAAAATGAAAATATCGCACAAAAACATCAGTTTACCGACCTGTTTGAATCAAGGGGAAATCTTGCTAAAAATATATCAGAAGTAAGTTTCCTTACACGCCTGACCCCACAAACTTCACATTTTCTTAAAGATTTGCCCCCCATTTAACTAAAAGCTAAAGTTATTTGGTCTAAACACAAAAATAAACACGTAACATAACCGCTTTCACGACAATTTAGAATGACGGACGGTAGACGTTTTACCGATCATACCAACCTAAAGAAAAGTAGGTATAATACGTCTATGTTTAAAAGCAAGTATGGTATGTGTTACCAAAATGCAACAGCAGTCATTTTAATTCGATAAGATTATTTACTATGCCTCAACGTTGGTAACAAGTACGTTCCTAAGTTATCATAGTATGGGGTGTCGATGGGCTGGCTCAAACATGCAAAGCAAAACGATATGTCGGCCTCGCGGCCTACGCACTCGCAGTAATGCACGGACCGGTCATTGTCGCCAGTCAGTCCACTCGCGGACACGCGCCGAGGCATTCGTCATAATAACATACAATTTAATGAGCCTGTGCTGTAATAACAAAAATATTGAAAGACATGTGTAATTTGAAATGCCAATCGTAGATTATTGAGATCAAGTCGCCGACCGTGAAACGGAACGGTATCGCTGGCCGCGAACAACGGGCCACTGGAAAAAAAACGATAAACGACAAAAGTTTGACGTTTCGTGATGTGCTGTCATAAATTTTGTGTAGAAATTCGGAAGTTCGTGATTTATTAAAAAAACTCGATTGATTATTAATATTTTGTAATGAACTTGTGTTTTACATCTCACAAAAACTGGTAAGTGGTTAATAACAGGTTTTCATTCGCGCAGGACAAGAAAAATGGGCTTTAAAAGTTGGTCTCTTAGTCTACCTGCTTTTTTCTTTCTTTTATTTTAAATCTGATCAATCATGTTGCTCATGTTTAACATAATTCTGCTCATTTAAGTGTATGTAGTTAAGTAATGATGGCGCATCAGCATGATATGTGAAATTCTTTGTGACTAACAATTTATTTTCATTAGCATTAGACGTCTTTCTCGTAATCAAATGTTCATCTCGGCTTCCGTTGACTCATCATACGTCTTACGTTATTATTATTACTTATTTCTTCGCTATCATATATATTCTAGAATTGTAGAGAAATGGAATATTGAGGTATTACATAAACTGCCTTTGAAATAACTTTATTCGTTAAATACTTATAAGAGGAAATGTTTATTAAATAATACAGCAGGAAGCAAACCATCAGACTTTAAGTATCTCATATATAGCTCAATGTCAAGGTAGTAAAAATACCTACATGTTTTAATAATAATTAGAACCTTAGGATTTATGATGCCCCCATTATACTGTCCGGAAAGAGAAGAGTTGTGGAATCTATTGGCTCTATAAGTTGACATGGTTAGTCTAAGTGTCCACTGGCCAGTAAGCACAGCTGTACCTCGTATCAAATGATGGCCCCTATGACACTTCATTTTCATATGAAGTAGCTGTTACATAAAACATTTGTAGATGTATTTTTCTTTTTATATTATTATTTTCTTGGTTAATGAGTCTATGTCTATGTCTGTCATTAATGATAGTAAATCTACTGCCTTTAGCTAAATGTATCAATAGCACTGCCTTGTTAAGACAAAAATGTGTATCTAGATATGAAGTATGTCATAAGATGTGCTGTTTTGCCATAACAGAATAACAGCCTCTGTCGCATAAAGTCCTTAACGTCTCGAATGCCGGAACGTGGATCCGCGCAGTAGGTATTGAATTTGAATTAATTAATAATTAGAGTTCAATACCTACTAACATGGATTCGCATTCCGGCAGTCAAGAGGTTAAGGCTGACGTGCCCTGAGGCCTTATTGCTCAAAGATTAGCTGAGCCACTTTCTGTTTCAATTACTTCCTAAGCGTTATTATGTACCTTTGTGCAAACCCTTTGAATAAAAGTATTTTATTAATTACATGAATGAGCATAAGTCTTGCATACGCAGGATATACTGCTAATAGATTAATTATCTGATAAATAAACAGCAACATGCATGCATATAGTGGAATGCTTGATATCTACAGTCCTCGATTATAAATAAATCAATAAGTTTTTTACGTAGCTGCCAAAGGTTATAAAATCCTTATGAGACTATGACATCATTTTCTAGATTATGTATTCTTTTTGTGAATGATTGCTTTTATAGCCTTGATGATTTTTAAATTTATTAACTAATATTCAATCGACGAGACAGATTAATCATGCCAAGTAAAAAAAATACGTCTACCTTATTCTTGTGAATGATTTGCAAACTATGAAATGTACTAAAGTCTATTTTTTTATTCGGTAGACTAAAATGACATTTTATAGTATGAAATGACACATGATGTTCATACTATGAAATGTCATTTTAGTCTACCGAATAAAAAAATAGACCTTAGATGGTATAATAGTGTCAAAAAAACACAGAAAATCCGCGTAAGATCATTCTGAAATGTTCATTAGTACTACGTCAAATCATATTATACTCGATCACAATAATCATTTTCTATTAAAGGAAAAAATCACTGATTCGGGCAAGACTCGAACTTGCGACCTTTCGGAACACGGGTCCAATTGCTCTTAAACAACTGAGCTATTTTCAAGCACCCTAGTAATTAATTATTAATTTAATTGAAATAATTAATGTTATTTGCCCCAGAAACAATGGGATGAAGTTGAGTAGCTAAAAAAACTACCCTTCCCTGAGAACCACCTACTGTGACAATGAGGTCAAATAAATATCAACATTGATGTATGAATGTGTGATGCTATGAACTTTGTTAATGTATGTATATGTCAACCTTGACATACTGTAGACTGTAAAGGTGTGTCACAGTCTCTCTTCAATACTTGCCTAATGTTTTATATTAGCAGTATAATAGTGCAATATAAAATAGTAGAAATTAAATTAAACGAAAACGGATGCGGATGCGGATGTTCGCAACATCCCTGTTCCGAACCTATATAAGTTCCGAAAAACTCATTGATACGACTACAAGTCATGCGAGCAAGGATTTAATCCCGCAACCTCCGGATTGAAAGTCAAACGTCCAATCCACTCGGCCACCAAAGTAATTTTATAATGTTTATAAAAACGAGAACTGATAAAAAATCAAACATTGTGTGATGTAATTAAAATCGTCACAAACTGACCTTTTGATAAATGATCTACTAACTGATAACAGCTTATCATAGATTCTGATAACAGACTATAGTTGTAGTCCAATATCACTTCAGATTTATAACGTTTCTAATTGACATAGTGTGTGTGTGTTTATGTAATTATGTGTGATTATTTTCCTATGTTTTTATGTTGTGAGTTTTTTTGGTTTTTTATGCATGGTTTATTATTCAAAATTTCAAACATTATGTATTAAAATATAGTTAATGTTATGCAAAGTTCCGAGCAACAGTTATTGATTTGTTTTGATTCTATAAAAGGTCAACAGTTTAGGAATCTTCTTACATTGATTAAATTCAATGTCATGTCTATAATCATTTAAGAGTCGCCCCACACTATCGTCTTTTGAGCGTCGGCGTCTACTCAGCGCTATGGAAAATTGCGTTGTGTTTTTCCATAGCGTTGTGTCCAGCAGCAGCCATAAGGTTGACTAGAGGCCGACCCTCGAGAGACGCTAGTGGGGGGTGGCCCTTAATACATAATAGGTCGTTCCTGGTCAAAAGGAATCACCTTGGTGGTCAATGGAGTCAATTTCTTATTTAATTGCATTGTATTTATAAAACATAATGATTAACCATCAAAAATAAGGATCATTTGCTTGGGACACACACAGTCAAGTGTCAATCACACAGGTTTTGTTAATTTCTTATTAGGAAATAACACGTTTTCTTTTAAAATAGTTTGTGTTATTAAATGAACAGAATGCTTCGTCAAATGTGTAATACCTTACACAACTAAAACAATAGTCAACTTCATTATAAATGCAGCGTGTTAGAAACATGCATGAGTTCAGCTGCAACTAGTTATGAAAAGGAATTAACATATACATTATCTATTCAGGTTAAGGTCGTTTTCAATATGCTAATTACTCATCTGTGTTTAACAAGAGCTTAGATAATGATATTATGTATAAGAATACTCTTAAGGGGCTTGTGGCATCAGCGGTGTTGACATATTTTTGGAGCATAATTATACACTAAAATATTAGAAACTACAGATAGAACTGCTGAATTGACTGAGTCATTGTTCTATAAATAGGAAATAATAATTTCAGTTTAACTTATTTTATTTGTATTTTTGTTAACCACTACAATATAATCCAACACCATAAATAGGCATATTAGAATGAATAATATTTTATTCTTAACTTGACAAACACCAGTCAAACAAAATAAATACAATACAGCTAACAACAATGTTTTATGTCGTTCCAGATACAACATCCGGTAGCCTGAATCTGCTGACGCCTTCGTCCACAACCAGCCGCGTCCGGGACTTCACCTCCCGCATCCAGGAGCGGGCCTCCGCACATCACCTTAGCAGCCCCCGCCCCACCCCCATCATCACCCCCGCCCGCACCCCCGAGGATCTCACCCCCACCCCCAAGAGATCTGACAACTTACTCAAACCACCCCCTAAAGTACACGTCGACTCGGGCAGCCATCGCTCAAGAGGACACCATAAGAAGCGAGACGAAATACCACATAAAAAACCCTCTTATTTGAATTTAGCGTGCTCCGTCAACGGATATACTAATTTAACCACTTATGACTCTAAATTAAGACAGGATATCAATAAGAGTCGAGAAGCTTCACCTATACGACCTATCACCCACACTTACCAGTACAAAAGCGAGAATAACTCCCTCCTGGTCCCGGTCCCGGTCAGCGCCAATAAGCTGTTGGTCCCCACCTTCGGACCTCATGATACTCGCGCCGATTTGACAGCGAAAGCGCCTGCCAAGGCGCACACGGACCCTTACCTCGCCACGTCACCGTCACATGCGTTCATGGCGGCCGAAAACAAGCAGCTTAAGAACGACTTCCTAGGTCCCAGCATGACGACAACCAGCAGAACTTTCATGTCTACAGAGAGCAAGTCCTTCGCGACTGCCATGCTTCACAAAACTGACGAAGTCGACAATGCCACCTTCAAGTCCAGCTACTCTGAAACCAACTTCAGAAAAACCAGCAATGGAAAGGAATCCCGCTTTATGAATTCCGAATCTTACACCATCTCATCTAACGGAGTCTCTAAGAGGATGGAAATTACGAAGGAGAATGGAGAGACTTTAACGAGTCCCATGAAGAGCTTTATACAGCAAAGAGTCGAAAGATTGTACGGACCAGGAGCGCTAGCTCAAGGCTTTTTCAATCAGAAACGTCAATCTAGAAGCGAAGATGAAGAATCTAGAATACTCACCGAGAAATCTCTGAATTGTTCCCACTCGTACTCACACAGGCGATCTAGTGATGAAAGCGATTTTAGTACCAACGGAGATGAGCCTAACTTACCTGTCCTGAGGCATTTAAGGCCCGAGTTCCGAGCCCAGCTGCCTATATCGTCTCCGAAGAAGAATTTCAAGGCCGAATCCCCGAAGGCAGACATTCCCACGCCCGAGAAGACTGAAGATGTGAAAGTTGTAACCAATGGTGTATCTGTGATAAGTGTAGACAGTGAGTTAGTTAATGAAGTGAAGGAGAGTAACGGAGTGAGTGTGAATGGGGGGGAGGTGGTGGAGGACGCCCACTACTTCTTGGGCCTGGAGAAGAGAGAGACTGAGCGGCTGATCGCCTTGGCGGTGACTGCTGAGAAGGAGTTGGAGAATTTACAGGTGAGTCTGTTCTCTTTTAAGGTTTGTCTACATCTACAATTTAAATACATCAATACTGTTTAGAGCAAAAGAAGAGATGTGTTTAAAATGCCTATTGCCTTGCATAAGCTTATCTCTTGATAATAGGGCCTCCACTTATTATGCTTATTATTATTGGGGTGGTATCGGGCCTTTGAGTGTCACGTCGACCAAGTATTGATCTATTGTGACGGCCCTTTAAAGTTCATTACTAATGCCCGTTGCATCCAGAAAATTACAGATGCTTTGGGCCGTAACGTTCTGTACCTCATAGGGTTGCAATACATGCCGCCCTAAGTAGGTACTTCTTTTTGACATTAGTGGTCCACAGGAACAGAGAATGTGCATTGCAGTCTCCTCTGACTCCTGGCAGAACCTGCATGTCGCATCTTGTTTCTTGCCAATTTGAAACATGTGCTTGTTCAACTTACAGTGTCCAGTCAGTATTCTAGTCACCGCGCAAGTTTTGTGCCTTTTGAGCCCCAGAAGCTCCTTAGCGATTTTGCTGTTGAACCCTTTGATTAGAGCTTTATGCTTGCATAAATATTTAGCTTTATAGGGTTCCAAACCTCAAAAGGAGGTACTGTCATACGATCACTCGTGCGTCTGTCTGTCCGACCTTCCCCCCTTTATCTCCAAAACTACTGGGTCTAAAATTTTGAAAAAAAATGCACAAAATAGTTCTTTACCTATAGATGACAGGAAGACCTATTAGAAATGTGCAGTCAAGCGTGAGTCGGACTTAATTACTTAGTTTTGATCCAACCCCTTCGGGTTTTTTTAAAGACATTTAATTGACGTTCCACATATGAAAATACGTTATTAAAAATTGGGTAATGTACGGAACCCGACTCCGGAGCCCGAATCGCACTGGACCGGTTTTTCTAAATTTAACATTGAACCGAAATTTAGCATACCCATACGGATTAAACCAAACTTTAGCATACCTTCGCAACTTCGTCCGTAACCTTATGAAATATCCTAGTAATCAGGAAGGAACTGGCCATTGTCTTTCTCTACACACTACCACATTGCCATCTCAAGGACATATCTCCTTGTTTAACAATACGTGCACTATAGTGCGTCACCTTGGAGCGTGGCGTGTAATGTGCATTGGATTCGCTTTCCGATTTGATATGGAGCGTTGTTACGCATAAGTACAACAGTCGCCATCAAATATATCGGAGCGGCTAAGGCTCTCAAAAGTATCTGAACACGCGTCTATTGTCAGGGCGTTTAGAGTGCGTGTTCAGATATTGTGAACACCTTGGCCATTGCAGTGTATAGTGTAGTTTAGGATGGTTTAGGAGCGTTTCTATTTATGTTTTTTTCATTCCCTAGATCAGTGGTTCCTAACCTGGGGGTAATTACCCCCGTGGAGGTAAAACTGGTATTTTACGGGGGTAATAAGCTAACCTAATATAACAATACAACAAGCGTACACGTTTTATTTTTTATTACCATTGGGAGGAGGGGTAAAATCAGGTTCCCTAGTTAGTCATAGGGGTGACCGGACTGAAAAGGTTAGGAACCACTGCCCTAGATACATTATCATTTGATATTTGAGCGTTTTCCAAAAAAAGTGTACATTTCATTCATGTCTTCAAAATATTGACTTCTTGGGCTCATTTTACTCAGAATCATTTGTACATCCACGCCTCATACATGAAAAAATGTGTCCCAAAATTTTGTATGAAAAAAAAATTTCCAGTGCGTCACGTTCATACAAATAAAAAAAATTTTCATACAAGAATGTGACGATCTGGAAAGGAATTTTTTGGACACATTTTTTTATGTATGTGGCGTGAATGTACCAATGATTCTGAGTAAAATGAGCCCAAGAAGTCAATATTTTGAAGACATGCATGAAATGTACACTTTTTTTGGAAAACGCTCATTTACCAGTCGCTTTTCGGTGAAGGAAAACTACGTGAGGAAACCGGACTAATCCCAAAGGGCCTAGTTTACCCTCTGGGTTGGAAGGTCAAATGGCAGTCGCTTTCGTAAAAACTAGTGCCCACGCCAATTCCTGGGATTAGTTGCCAATCGGACCCCAGGCTCCCATGAGCCGTGGCAAAATGCCGGGACAACGCGAGGAAGATGATGATGATTGTAATGATTAAGGTGGCTATCTATTTGTCTAAACTGAGATTGTTACTTAGGTATACAAGTTTTTCTACTGGAATACAAAAAGTTGGCCAGAAAATCTGAAATAACCCAATTACACCACTTTAACTTACTTAAAAAATAGCCTTCAAAGGCGTTTCGGCTGACTAAATAAAGTTTAGCTTTTATTTACAAATAAAATAATCATATTGCGTGTGGAAACGATGCGTCACGTAACCCAAGTGTTAAGTGTTAAAATATATGCAAATAAGCCGCAGGCTTTGTTACAAAGGTCAAGGTATCAGACTGGGGGGTTTAGGTGGACCTAGGCTGTTTGAATTTTATTATAATGTTGAATACTTGTAGGTATTTTATTTACCATGGCCCGCAGATAGTCTTCTACTGTCCTTTTCCATTATGGCTTTGAGAATTGTCTGATGCCATCAGATTATATGAGGAGTGTCTTCATAAGGGCTTATTTTAGAATGGTGTTCACAGAGACATAAGCCTTTTTGAAAAGACTCCTTATATAAATACAAACCATTTATTGCTAGAAAGTGAGTAATGGAAATGATGTTTATGTTACATAAAGTGCGTCACAATCTGCCAGTATTTGTACAGTATATTGGTTGATTTCCCACTTCTTATGGTAAACAGCCCTCACAGCACAGCCTCACACCTCACACCGTGCATCCGTTCTAGCACTGGAAACCTTTATTATTATTATTATTGGGGGTGTTGTGGGCCTTTGGATGCCACTTCGACCAAGCTGTAATCTATTGTGACGGCCCTTTAAAGTTCACTACTAATGCCCGTTGAATCCAGGAAATTCCAGATTCTTTGGGCCGTAATGCTCTGTACCTCATAGGGTTCCAGTATGTGTCGCCCTAGGCAGGTACTTCTTTTGGACATTAGTGGTCCGCAGGAACAGAGAATGTGCATAGCAGTCTCCTCTGACTCCTGGCAGAACCTGCATGTCGCATCTTGTTTTTTCCCTATTTGGAACATGTGTTTGTTCAACTTGCAGTGTCCAGTCAAAATTCTAGTCACCGCGCAAGTTTTGTGCACTGGAAACCTTACTCACCGTTAGGAACATATCTATATTATGGTTGTGGTCTTCTGTAAGGTGGAGGTACTTCTCCAGCTGACCAGCTCCAGATTCCAGCGAGATGACATTTCGCTGTTTCCTCTCTGTTTTGGTTGGACGTAGTTAAAGGACCCCAGATATGCTAGCATGAGTTGCGTTCTCGCGCGACTCCATACATCTTGCGCGACTTCACGTAAACACGCGCGCGCGAGAACGCAACTCATGGTAGACGGTCAGATGTATCAACTTTTTGCTCGACACAAATCTGTCCGCAAGTTTTAAACTTCGTTGTTAAGGGGCCCACTGATTACTCGTAGTTCGGCCTGTCAGTTGTTCGGAGCTGTCAACTTTTTGTTCTAACTGACAGACCGATATCGTCCGGCGGACTGTTAATCAGTGGGCCCCTTTAAATTTCGCCTTCTAATAAAATAGGCAATAGCTTTTCTATGTTTCAGTTTATGGTGTATGTTAAAACATTCAAGGCCCCAACTGTTAAACCTAATAAGCAGAAACTTAAGTATATTAAAAGCCCGACTTCGCGGTACCTCCAGAGACATTTTGAGTAGCTCAAGAGACACTCAAAACAAAACTGTGGGTCAAAAAGTTGATTCGCCCGTATATGACCTGTGTTGTGTACAATAAAGTGGTTACTACTACTACTACTACTATGAGTTAGCTCTAACTCAAACCTCTTGTGAATGTTTCAGGAAGACCAGGTGAGCGAGGAGGTGCTGGGGCTGCTCCGCTCGGCCTCCGGCAAGGCGCGCCTGCTGGCCACGCAGAAGATGCAGCAATTCCAGGGTGAACACTTCTTCTTTCCGTGTAGACGGATCAAACTTCTTAGTGTAAGGCCTGAGTGGACGCTCTTGTTGTGCGTGCAGCGGGGCGGGGCGTGCGGTGTGCATGTTAAACAAATGCGCACGTATAGGAGCGGCCTTAGTGCACGCTGCTCACATCACGCGTGAGCCCACAGCCACGCTGCACGCGTCGCCGAGCGAGCGTCCACTCAGGCTTTACACTTAAAACTAAATTTTTGTCTGCCAATGCTTTGCCATTTCTAGCCCTTGGGGTGGAGATCTTCCTCAGGGCACATCGTTGAGCACAGAACACTGTCTCATGTGTATTGTTGTTTGAGGGACTCCACACTCGCTGGATGTATCATCTGGTCGCCCAATTCTCCATCTCGGAAGGTTATCTTTTGACCGACCAACTCCCGTCCTAAGTCTGTCTGTAAACACTTAAGGGGCCCACTGATTACTACTGATGATATCGGCTGTCAGTTAAACGCAAAAGGTCACAGCTCCGAACAACTGACAGGCCGATATCGTCTGGCGGACTGGCAATCAGTGGGCCCCTTTATATTTTATTTTAGCCTAGCTGTAACCTGCACCTGCAATAATATGTTACACAACGAAGGCCGCAATAATATCAAACACGATCTTATTTGTAGAGACGAGCGTGTCACATATTTTTGGGGCCTTCGGAGTCATGGTGTATAGAAATATTTACTAAGTAAGATCGGATTTAGTTTTCAATTCCGATTAGTAGTTTTATAATTTTGTTCCCCACCACCGTGTCCGACCTGCGCGGGTTCTGGGACATGGTGTGTCTGCAAGTCCGCCATGTGGACGCGTTGTTCGACCAGCAGGCCTCTGCTACAACAACATAAACTCGCGCGGCGACGAACAGTTCCCCACCACCGTGTCCGACCTGCGCGGGTTCTGGGACATGGTGTGTCTGCAAGTCCGCCATGTGGACGCGTTGTTCGACCAGCTGGCCGCGCTGAAGAACAACGGATGGAGAGAGGTAACCATCAGCATATACTCGGAGAACAGTTCCCCACCACCGTGTCCGACCTGCGCGGGTTCTGGGACATGGTGTGTCTGCAAGTCCGCCATGTGGACGCGTTGTTCGACCAGCTGGCCGCGCTGAAGAACAACGGATGGAGAGAGGTAACCATCAGCATATACTCGGAGAACAGTTCCCCACCACCGTGTCCGACCTGCGCGGGTTCTGGGACATGGTGTGTCTGCAAGTCCGCCATGTGGACGCGTTGTTCGACCAGCTGGCCGCGCTGAAGAACAACGGATGGAGAGAGGTAACCATCAGCATATACTCGGAGAACAGTTCCCCACCACCGTGTCCGACCTGCGCGGGTTCTGGGACATGGTGTGTCTGCAAGTCCGCCATGTGGACGCGTTGTTCGACCAGCTGGCCGCGCTGAAGAACAACGGATGGAGAGAGGTAACCATCAGCATATACTCGGAGAACAGTTCCCCACCACCGTGTCCGACCTGCGCGGGTTCTGGGACATGGTGTGTCTGCAAGTCCGCCATGTGGACGCGTTGTTCGACCAGCTGGCCGCGCTGAAGAACAACGGATGGAGAGAGGTAACCATCAGCATATACTCGGAGAACAGTTCCCCACCACCGTGTCCGACCTGCGCGGGTTCTGGGACATGGTGTGTCTGCAAGTCCGCCATGTGGACGCGTTGTTCGACCAGCTGGCCGCGCTGAAGAACAACGGATGGAGAGAGGTAACCATCAGCATATACTCGGAGAACAGTTCCCCACCACCGTGTCCGACCTGCGCGGGTTCTGGGACATGGTGTGTCTGCAAGTCCGCCATGTGGACGCGTTGTTCGACCAGCTGGCCGCGCTGAAGAACAACGGATGGAGAGAGGTAACCATCAGCATATACTCGGAGAACAGTTCCCCACCACCGTGTCCGACCTGCGCGGGTTCTGGGACATGGTGTGTCTGCAAGTCCGCCATGTGGACGCGTTGTTCGACCAGCTGGCCGCGCTGAAGAACAACGGATGGAGAGAGGTAACCATCAGCATATACTCGGAGAACAGTTCCCCACCACCGTGTCCGACCTGCGCGGGTTCTGGGACATGGTGTGTCTGCAAGTCCGCCATGTGGACGCGTTGTTCGACCAGCTGGCCGCGCTGAAGAACAACGGATGGAGAGAGGTAACCATCAGCATATACTCGGAGAACAGTTCCCCACCACCGTGTCCGACCTGCGCGGGTTCTGGGACATGGTGTGTCTGCAAGTCCGCCATGTGGACGCGTTGTTCGACCAGCTGGCCGCGCTGAAGAACAACGGATGGAGAGAGGTAACCATCAGCATATACTCGGAGAACAGTTCCCCACCACCGTGTCCGACCTGCGCGGGTTCTGGGACATGGTGTGTCTGCAAGTCCGCCATGTGGACGCGTTGTTCGACCAGCTGGCCGCGCTGAAGAACAACGGATGGAGAGAGGTAACCATCAGCATATACTCGGAGAACAGTTCCCCACCACCGTGTCCGACCTGCGCGGGTTCTGGGACATGGTGTGTCTGCAAGTCCGCCATGTGGACGCGTTGTTCGACCAGCTGGCCGCGCTGAAGAACAACGGATGGAGAGAGGTAACCATCAGCATATACTCGGAGAACAGTTCCCCACCACCGTGTCCGACCTGCGCGGGTTCTGGGACATGGTGTGTCTGCAAGTCCGCCATGTGGACGCGTTGTTCGACCAGCTGGCCGCGCTGAAGAACAACGGATGGAGAGAGGTAACCATCAGCATATACTCGGAGAACAGTTCCCCACCACCGTGTCCGACCTGCGCGGGTTCTGGGACATGGTGTGTCTGCAAGTCCGCCATGTGGACGCGTTGTTCGACCAGCTGGCCGCGCTGAAGAACAACGGATGGAGAGAGGTAACCATCAGCATATACTCGGAGAACAGTTCCCCACCACCGTGTCCGACCTGCGCGGGTTCTGGGACATGGTGTGTCTGCAAGTCCGCCATGTGGACGCGTTGTTCGACCAGCTGGCCGCGCTGAAGAACAACGGATGGAGAGAGGTAACCATCAGCATATACTCGGAGAACAGTTCCCCACCACCGTGTCCGACCTGCGCGGGTTCTGGGACATGGTGTGTCTGCAAGTCCGCCATGTGGACGCGTTGTTCGACCAGCTGGCCGCGCTGAAGAACAACGGATGGAGAGAGGTAACCATCAGCATATACTCGGAGAACAGTTCCCCACCACCGTGTCCGACCTGCGCGGGTTCTGGGACATGGTGTGTCTGCAAGTCCGCCATGTGGACGCGTTGTTCGACCAGCTGGCCGCGCTGAAGAACAACGGATGGAGAGAGGTAACCATCAGCATATACTCGGAGAACAGTTCCCCACCACCGTGTCCGACCTGCGCGGGTTCTGGGACATGGTGTGTCTGCAAGTCCGCCATGTGGACGCGTTGTTCGACCAGCTGGCCGCGCTGAAGAACAACGGATGGAGAGAGGTAACCATCAGCATATACTCGGAGAACAGTTCCCCACCACCGTGTCCGACCTGCGCGGGTTCTGGGACATGGTGTGTCTGCAAGTCCGCCATGTGGACGCGTTGTTCGACCAGCTGGCCGCGCTGAAGAACAACGGATGGAGAGAGGTAACCATCAGCATATACTCGGAGAACAGTTCCCCACCACCGTGTCCGACCTGCGCGGGTTCTGGGACATGGTGTGTCTGCAAGTCCGCCATGTGGACGCGTTGTTCGACCAGCTGGCCGCGCTGAAGAACAACGGATGGAGAGAGGTAACCATCAGCATATACTCGGAGAACAGTTCCCCACCACCGTGTCCGACCTGCGCGGGTTCTGGGACATGGTGTGTCTGCAAGTCCGCCATGTGGACGCGTTGTTCGACCAGCTGGCCGCGCTGAAGAACAACGGATGGAGAGAGGTAACCATCAGCATATACTCGGAGAACAGTTCCCCACCACCGTGTCCGACCTGCGCGGGTTCTGGGACATGGTGTGTCTGCAAGTCCGCCATGTGGACGCGTTGTTCGACCAGCTGGCCGCGCTGAAGAACAACGGATGGAGAGAGGTAACCATCAGCATATACTCGGAGAACAGTTCCCCACCACCGTGTCCGACCTGCGCGGGTTCTGGGACATGGTGTGTCTGCAAGTCCGCCATGTGGACGCGTTGTTCGACCAGCTGGCCGCGCTGAAGAACAACGGATGGAGAGAGGTAACCATCAGCATATACTCGGAGAACAGTTCCCCACCACCGTGTCCGACCTGCGCGGGTTCTGGGACATGGTGTGTCTGCAAGTCCGCCATGTGGACGCGTTGTTCGACCAGCTGGCCGCGCTGAAGAACAACGGATGGAGAGAGGTAACCATCAGCATATACTCGGAGAACAGTTCCCCACCACCGTGTCCGACCTGCGCGGGTTCTGGGACATGGTGTGTCTGCAAGTCCGCCATGTGGACGCGTTGTTCGACCAGCTGGCCGCGCTGAAGAACAACGGATGGAGAGAGGTAACCATCAGCATATACTCGGAGAACAGTTCCCCACCACCGTGTCCGACCTGCGCGGGTTCTGGGACATGGTGTGTCTGCAAGTCCGCCATGTGGACGCGTTGTTCGACCAGCTGGCCGCGCTGAAGAACAACGGATGGAGAGAGGTAACCATCAGCATATACTCGGAGAACAGTTCCCCACCACCGTGTCCGACCTGCGCGGGTTCTGGGACATGGTGTGTCTGCAAGTCCGCCATGTGGACGCGTTGTTCGACCAGCTGGCCGCGCTGAAGAACAACGGATGGAGAGAGGTAACCATCAGCATATACTCGGAGAACAGTTCCCCACCACCGTGTCCGACCTGCGCGGGTTCTGGGACATGGTGTGTCTGCAAGTCCGCCATGTGGACGCGTTGTTCGACCAGCTGGCCGCGCTGAAGAACAACGGATGGAGAGAGGTAACCATCAGCATATACTCGGAGAACAGTTCCCCACCACCGTGTCCGACCTGCGCGGGTTCTGGGACATGGTGTGTCTGCAAGTCCGCCATGTGGACGCGTTGTTCGACCAGCTGGCCGCGCTGAAGAACAACGGATGGAGAGAGGTAACCATCAGCATATACTCGGAGAACAGTTCCCCACCACCGTGTCCGACCTGCGCGGGTTCTGGGACATGGTGTGTCTGCAAGTCCGCCATGTGGACGCGTTGTTCGACCAGCTGGCCGCGCTGAAGAACAACGGATGGAGAGAGGTAACCATCAGCATATACTCGGAGAACAGTTCCCCACCACCGTGTCCGACCTGCGCGGGTTCTGGGACATGGTGTGTCTGCAAGTCCGCCATGTGGACGCGTTGTTCGACCAGCTGGCCGCGCTGAAGAACAACGGATGGAGAGAGGTAACCATCAGCATATACTCGGAGAACAGTTCCCCACCACCGTGTCCGACCTGCGCGGGTTCTGGGACATGGTGTGTCTGCAAGTCCGCCATGTGGACGCGTTGTTCGACCAGCTGGCCGCGCTGAAGAACAACGGATGGAGAGAGGTAACCATCAGCATATACTCGGAGAACAGTTCCCCACCACCGTGTCCGACCTGCGCGGGTTCTGGGACATGGTGTGTCTGCAAGTCCGCCATGTGGACGCGTTGTTCGACCAGCTGGCCGCGCTGAAGAACAACGGATGGAGAGAGGTAACCATCAGCATATACTCGGAGAACAGTTCCCCACCACCGTGTCCGACCTGCGCGGGTTCTGGGACATGGTGTGTCTGCAAGTCCGCCATGTGGACGCGTTGTTCGACCAGCTGGCCGCGCTGAAGAACAACGGATGGAGAGAGGTAACCATCAGCATATACTCGGAGAACAGTTCCCCACCACCGTGTCCGACCTGCGCGGGTTCTGGGACATGGTGTGTCTGCAAGTCCGCCATGTGGACGCGTTGTTCGACCAGCTGGCCGCGCTGAAGAACAACGGATGGAGAGAGGTAACCATCAGCATATACTCGGAGAACAGTTCCCCACCACCGTGTCCGACCTGCGCGGGTTCTGGGACATGGTGTGTCTGCAAGTCCGCCATGTGGACGCGTTGTTCGACCAGCTGGCCGCGCTGAAGAACAACGGATGGAGAGAGGTAACCATCAGCATATACTCGGAGAACAGTTCCCCACCACCGTGTCCGACCTGCGCGGGTTCTGGGACATGGTGTGTCTGCAAGTCCGCCATGTGGACGCGTTGTTCGACCAGCTGGCCGCGCTGAAGAACAACGGATGGAGAGAGGTAACCATCAGCATATACTCGGAGAACAGTTCCCCACCACCGTGTCCGACCTGCGCGGGTTCTGGGACATGGTGTGTCTGCAAGTCCGCCATGTGGACGCGTTGTTCGACCAGCTGGCCGCGCTGAAGAACAACGGATGGAGAGAGGTAACCATCAGCATATACTCGGAGAACAGTTCCCCACCACCGTGTCCGACCTGCGCGGGTTCTGGGACATGGTGTGTCTGCAAGTCCGCCATGTGGACGCGTTGTTCGACCAGCTGGCCGCGCTGAAGAACAACGGATGGAGAGAGGTAACCATCAGCATATACTCGGAGAACAGTTCCCCACCACCGTGTCCGACCTGCGCGGGTTCTGGGACATGGTGTGTCTGCAAGTCCGCCATGTGGACGCGTTGTTCGACCAGCTGGCCGCGCTGAAGAACAACGGATGGAGAGAGGTAACCATCAGCATATACTCGGAGAACAGTTCCCCACCACCGTGTCCGACCTGCGCGGGTTCTGGGACATGGTGTGTCTGCAAGTCCGCCATGTGGACGCGTTGTTCGACCAGCTGGCCGCGCTGAAGAACAACGGATGGAGAGAGGTAACCATCAGCATATACTCGGAGAACAGTTCCCCACCACCGTGTCCGACCTGCGCGGGTTCTGGGACATGGTGTGTCTGCAAGTCCGCCATGTGGACGCGTTGTTCGACCAGCTGGCCGCGCTGAAGAACAACGGATGGAGAGAGGTAACCATCAGCATATACTCGGAGAACAGTTCCCCACCACCGTGTCCGACCTGCGCGGGTTCTGGGACATGGTGTGTCTGCAAGTCCGCCATGTGGACGCGTTGTTCGACCAGCTGGCCGCGCTGAAGAACAACGGATGGAGAGAGGTAACCATCAGCATATACTCGGAGAACAGTTCCCCACCACCGTGTCCGACCTGCGCGGGTTCTGGGACATGGTGTGTCTGCAAGTCCGCCATGTGGACGCGTTGTTCGACCAGCTGGCCGCGCTGAAGAACAACGGATGGAGAGAGGTAACCATCAGCATATACTCGGAGAACAGTTCCCCACCACCGTGTCCGACCTGCGCGGGTTCTGGGACATGGTGTGTCTGCAAGTCCGCCATGTGGACGCGTTGTTCGACCAGCTGGCCGCGCTGAAGAACAACGGATGGAGAGAGGTAACCATCAGCATATACTCGGAGAACAGTTCCCCACCACCGTGTCCGACCTGCGCGGGTTCTGGGACATGGTGTGTCTGCAAGTCCGCCATGTGGACGCGTTGTTCGACCAGCTGGCCGCGCTGAAGAACAACGGATGGAGAGAGGTAACCATCAGCATATACTCGGAGAACAGTTCCCCACCACCGTGTCCGACCTGCGCGGGTTCTGGGACATGGTGTGTCTGCAAGTCCGCCATGTGGACGCGTTGTTCGACCAGCTGGCCGCGCTGAAGAACAACGGATGGAGAGAGGTAACCATCAGCATATACTCGGAGAACAGTTCCCCACCACCGTGTCCGACCTGCGCGGGTTCTGGGACATGGTGTGTCTGCAAGTCCGCCATGTGGACGCGTTGTTCGACCAGCTGGCCGCGCTGAAGAACAACGGATGGAGAGAGGTAACCATCAGCATATACTCGGAGAACAGTTCCCCACCACCGTGTCCGACCTGCGCGGGTTCTGGGACATGGTGTGTCTGCAAGTCCGCCATGTGGACGCGTTGTTCGACCAGCTGGCCGCGCTGAAGAACAACGGATGGAGAGAGGTAACCATCAGCATATACTCGGAGAACAGTTCCCCACCACCGTGTCCGACCTGCGCGGGTTCTGGGACATGGTGTGTCTGCAAGTCCGCCATGTGGACGCGTTGTTCGACCAGCTGGCCGCGCTGAAGAACAACGGATGGAGAGAGGTAACCATCAGCATATACTCGGAGAACAGTTCCCCACCACCGTGTCCGACCTGCGCGGGTTCTGGGACATGGTGTGTCTGCAAGTCCGCCATGTGGACGCGTTGTTCGACCAGCTGGCCGCGCTGAAGAACAACGGATGGAGAGAGGTAACCATCAGCATATACTCGGAGAACAGTTCCCCACCACCGTGTCCGACCTGCGCGGGTTCTGGGACATGGTGTGTCTGCAAGTCCGCCATGTGGACGCGTTGTTCGACCAGCTGGCCGCGCTGAAGAACAACGGATGGAGAGAGGTAACCATCAGCATATACTCGGAGAACAGTTCCCCACCACCGTGTCCGACCTGCGCGGGTTCTGGGACATGGTGTGTCTGCAAGTCCGCCATGTGGACGCGTTGTTCGACCAGCTGGCCGCGCTGAAGAACAACGGATGGAGAGAGGTAACCATCAGCATATACTCGGAGAACAGTTCCCCACCACCGTGTCCGACCTGCGCGGGTTCTGGGACATGGTGTGTCTGCAAGTCCGCCATGTGGACGCGTTGTTCGACCAGCTGGCCGCGCTGAAGAACAACGGATGGAGAGAGGTAACCATCAGCATATACTCGGAGAACAGTTCCCCACCACCGTGTCCGACCTGCGCGGGTTCTGGGACATGGTGTGTCTGCAAGTCCGCCATGTGGACGCGTTGTTCGACCAGCTGGCCGCGCTGAAGAACAACGGATGGAGAGAGGTAACCATCAGCATATACTCGGAGAACAGTTCCCCACCACCGTGTCCGACCTGCGCGGGTTCTGGGACATGGTGTGTCTGCAAGTCCGCCATGTGGACGCGTTGTTCGACCAGCTGGCCGCGCTGAAGAACAACGGATGGAGAGAGGTAACCATCAGCATATACTCGGAGAACAGTTCCCCACCACCGTGTCCGACCTGCGCGGGTTCTGGGACATGGTGTGTCTGCAAGTCCGCCATGTGGACGCGTTGTTCGACCAGCTGGCCGCGCTGAAGAACAACGGATGGAGAGAGGTAACCATCAGCATATACTCGGAGAACAGTTCCCCACCACCGTGTCCGACCTGCGCGGGTTCTGGGACATGGTGTGTCTGCAAGTCCGCCATGTGGACGCGTTGTTCGACCAGCTGGCCGCGCTGAAGAACAACGGATGGAGAGAGGTAACCATCAGCATATACTCGGAGAACAGTTCCCCACCACCGTGTCCGACCTGCGCGGGTTCTGGGACATGGTGTGTCTGCAAGTCCGCCATGTGGACGCGTTGTTCGACCAGCTGGCCGCGCTGAAGAACAACGGATGGAGAGAGGTAACCATCAGCATATACTCGGAGAACAGTTCCCCACCACCGTGTCCGACCTGCGCGGGTTCTGGGACATGGTGTGTCTGCAAGTCCGCCATGTGGACGCGTTGTTCGACCAGCTGGCCGCGCTGAAGAACAACGGATGGAGAGAGGTAACCATCAGCATATACTCGGAGAACAGTTCCCCACCACCGTGTCCGACCTGCGCGGGTTCTGGGACATGGTGTGTCTGCAAGTCCGCCATGTGGACGCGTTGTTCGACCAGCTGGCCGCGCTGAAGAACAACGGATGGAGAGAGGTAACCATCAGCATATACTCGGAGAACAGTTCCCCACCACCGTGTCCGACCTGCGCGGGTTCTGGGACATGGTGTGTCTGCAAGTCCGCCATGTGGACGCGTTGTTCGACCAGCTGGCCGCGCTGAAGAACAACGGATGGAGAGAGGTAACCATCAGCATATACTCGGAGAACAGTTCCCCACCACCGTGTCCGACCTGCGCGGGTTCTGGGACATGGTGTGTCTGCAAGTCCGCCATGTGGACGCGTTGTTCGACCAGCTGGCCGCGCTGAAGAACAACGGATGGAGAGAGGTAACCATCAGCATATACTCGGAGAACAGTTCCCCACCACCGTGTCCGACCTGCGCGGGTTCTGGGACATGGTGTGTCTGCAAGTCCGCCATGTGGACGCGTTGTTCGACCAGCTGGCCGCGCTGAAGAACAACGGATGGAGAGAGGTAACCATCAGCATATACTCGGAGAACAGTTCCCCACCACCGTGTCCGACCTGCGCGGGTTCTGGGACATGGTGTGTCTGCAAGTCCGCCATGTGGACGCGTTGTTCGACCAGCTGGCCGCGCTGAAGAACAACGGATGGAGAGAGGTAACCATCAGCATATACTCGGAGAACAGTTCCCCACCACCGTGTCCGACCTGCGCGGGTTCTGGGACATGGTGTGTCTGCAAGTCCGCCATGTGGACGCGTTGTTCGACCAGCTGGCCGCGCTGAAGAACAACGGATGGAGAGAGGTAACCATCAGCATATACTCGGAGAACAGTTCCCCACCACCGTGTCCGACCTGCGCGGGTTCTGGGACATGGTGTGTCTGCAAGTCCGCCATGTGGACGCGTTGTTCGACCAGCTGGCCGCGCTGAAGAACAACGGATGGAGAGAGGTAACCATCAGCATATACTCGGAGAACAGTTCCCCACCACCGTGTCCGACCTGCGCGGGTTCTGGGACATGGTGTGTCTGCAAGTCCGCCATGTGGACGCGTTGTTCGACCAGCTGGCCGCGCTGAAGAACAACGGATGGAGAGAGGTAACCATCAGCATATACTCGGAGAACAGTTCCCCACCACCGTGTCCGACCTGCGCGGGTTCTGGGACATGGTGTGTCTGCAAGTCCGCCATGTGGACGCGTTGTTCGACCAGCTGGCCGCGCTGAAGAACAACGGATGGAGAGAGGTAACCATCAGCATATACTCGGAGAACAGTTCCCCACCACCGTGTCCGACCTGCGCGGGTTCTGGGACATGGTGTGTCTGCAAGTCCGCCATGTGGACGCGTTGTTCGACCAGCTGGCCGCGCTGAAGAACAACGGATGGAGAGAGGTAATTATATTCATAGTAAGAAATTAATATTAAATTGCTTACAGTTTATTATAAGTAGCGTGTCTAAGCCGGAACAGAGCGGAGCCCCCTGTTTATTGGCAAAAAGTCTCAAGTTTGAGTTTTTGATTAACCCTTTCCAGGCCCCAATGTACAAGGTTTTCCAAAATGTTCCAAATGTATTCCAAGTTTTGATTATTCATTTGAAGACAAGTCACATTACCCGAAAGTGCAATCTAATTCGAACCTTAAATCGGAATGCTACATTTGAAATTCTATTGGCGCGTATGTGGTCGATAAAACGTATTGGAAAAAGGTTAAAGGTTTTGTCACACGTGAGCGTTTTGTACGTAAAAGCTCACGCCCCGCCCGGAAAACGCGCCCGTGTGACGAAGCCTTTAGGCCATAATATGGCAGATCCTCAAAGGAAACGCGTCTATAGTTGACCAACAGCGCGACAAATAAATACTTATGGTGAATCAGTTCAAATTATATTTCGGCATCTGAAACACCACTAAACTTATTGTTTACTTTATTTACATAATAGGCTACATGACTAATTTTTTTTATGGTATCAATCGATCGGGTTTGTTTTTAGGATCAAATGTCTATATGGGACCCTTTGCATTAAAGTAACACAAAAGTCAGAAATTGTAGTCAAAGTCCGACAGTCGCACTTCACTCGCGAAACGCCCTATACAAAACGGACAGAGGCCGTGACGTCATCGCCCATCTAGACCGCATCGCCCGTATGGACAAAACAAGAAATATGCGTTTTTGTCGGTGAAATATTGCGTTTATCTATATAGTTGCTATACAATATTTTTTTGGATGAAATGTAAGGAATCGAATGGTACCCTTACTTTTATCGTTTTTGGAAGTTAAAAAAAAACTTAAATTTTGAAACTTTCAGGTCCTGTAATTTTGTAATTTTTCAATATTTTATTTTAATATCCACATTATTGTGATAAATTGCTCGTTTGCTGTCTATTTTACTAGATTTTGTTATAAAATTCAACATGTGGCATCATCCCTATTATTAATAAACAAACTGTAATTTCCAGCCCTCCCCCGTGACTAAGGCCCCGTCCACACCGGTAGCGGCGCCCCCCCGCGCCCGCCCCCGCGCCGCCCCGCAGCCGCAGAACGAGAAGGCGCGCCTGGCGGCCGAGAAACGCGAAGCCGATAGGAAGGCCATGCTGGAACACAGGAGGTTATATTACAGCCTTTTTACAAGCTTTTATTTAACTTAACCTGTTAGCACCGCTTGCACCATTCCACTAACACGAGGTTAACCGGTTAAACCTGTAGTTACCATGGTTACCAGTAGAATTTGACCCTAGGCACAGAATAAATAATAGTACTAGGTACAGAAGGGTCACTCTCTAACAAAACGCGTCTATAACGACAGATATGACCGCTAGGTAACGCAACCAGGCATCCGTTCCGTAGCGGCATAGAGAAAAAAATACATAGAGTGCTCACTCCATACATCAGTTTTAGTAACAAAAAGACTATTAGCATCTAGCATCGAGTAGCGGAACTATCAGTACTGCTACTTGACAATAGATGTAGCACCGACCGGAAAGTCTTATGCTGTTGAGATAAGACTTTCCGGTCGGTGCTACATCTATTGTCAAGTAGCAGTACTGATAGTTCCGCTACTCGATGCTAGATGTAGACACTGAAATTAATAGTCTGAACTGATATATGGAGTGAGCACTCTTGTCTTTATTTCTCTATGCGCGGCAACTACTATGGCTAGACACCAAAATTGGTGTGGGCCGCATGTACTTGTAGCGACGCGACGAAATCGCGGAGCGAGCCACGCCTGCCCTACGTTAACGATTTAACCGTTTAACCCCAGGTCAGTGGGATGGTGTAAGTGGCGCTTATAGTATGTTAGAGTAGTATGTTGTCGATTTCCAATTGAGTTGAAATTTTGCATACATATGTAAATCGGGTAAATATAGAAACTTTGTAAAGTTTGTATATAGATAGATAGATAGATAAAAACTTTATTGGAAAACCATATCGTGACAAAAAAAATTGAACTTATGATAAGAATAAAACTAAAACTTATGTCTAAGTACTATACTAAACTAATTACTAACTAACTACATACTAGGTTTGTTTCTTTGTCACGACTGTGTAGTCGCGAAAAGGCGCCGACTCAGCATGTGCTGCGGCATTGCTGCCACAGCGCTGGTATTCTGCCGGGACCTAGCAGTGCGCGCGCAGACTCACGGTATCAACAACAACCACCAGTGACAAAAATTACTAAAAAGTTATAGAGAAGCGTTATACAAAGAAAAATGGAGAAAACATTTGTGAATTTTTTATTTTTTTATTTAATCAAGTTTGCGTACAAATTAATAGTACATTACTGCAGACGCCGGGAAAGAAGGGCTTGCCGGGTGAGTAGGTATAGCCGGCCGACCGTAGGGAGGCCGGATAGTGATACGAAGTCGGCAAGACCTTTTCACGGCTAGGCATGTATAGTGCTTTTCTCAAACATGCAATGAAATAAAAAAATACACCACTCAAAAAAAAAACAAATTTATAATCTTTATATACTTGGTCAACCAGATCTTGACAGTAGAAAAAGGCGGCAAATTTGAAAAATGTAGGCGCGAACGGAATATCGTCCCATAGAAAATTTGAATTTCGCGCCTTTTTTTACTGACAAGATTTGGTTGACCAGCTTTAATAAAAATCCGACTTCACAACAAAAGTTTTTTAATTTTCCTTCCAATCCCGCCATAATTGTTTTTTTTTACGGAAGTCGTCCGTATTTCGCGTGTGTAGTGTTCGAATAGACCTTATTAGGGCCATTATACACAATCTGATAATAAGAATCTCAATTTCTATAAATAAAATAAACGCAGGATTTTAAATATTGTCTATGGTCTCTGGTGACTTACGTATAGACAAAATTTTAAATTTATTCATCAACACATTGTATCATACAGATTCGTATTCTTAATATCAGTACGTTCGTGTATAACAGGCGTTAACACGGATATTTTGGTCCAATAACCATTCATTCACTAAAAATATAAAAAAAAAATATAATTCGGCTGTTTAGCCAGTTCATGGACACAGACCCTATGTTTACATTATAATTAAAAAAAAAAATTACTTCCCGGCCTAGGCCTTCAATTTCGTATGAAATTCCTTTACAGTTCTCTGGAGTTGCTCCGCCCTAAACGTGATACTTCGAAGCCTGATATAACGCCCGGAGCGACGACATTTCATTGCATGTTTGAGAAAATCTAATTTTAAAACTTTTAATATGTTCCAGGCGCGTGGCGCGCGAGCGACAGCAGGCGGGCCCGAGCCGCGTGCAGCAGGATATGGGGCTCGAAGGCAGCCAGGTACCCACACAGCCACACTTACTGTCCGAGGGGACCCTCCACTAGTCACCATGAGTTTACATGACCCTAAACGCTAGCGACTGCCTCAACTCTTAACGCAGCGCATCTCGCTTGCACCAATGTCACTACGAGCGTATACATTATCTTCGGCTTCGCTCGGGTTACACAAAAACCTTAACAAATTAGATGTCTAATAAATGTGTTTTCTTTCAAAATTATACACAACCTTCCTCGAGAATCACTCTATTGATAGGTCAAAACCGCATGAAAATCCGTTCAGTGGTTTTTGAATTTATCGCGAACATACTTACACACAGACAGACGCGGCGAGGGACTTTGTTTTATAGAGACTTACTAAGTTCAACACTTGTCTAGTGCAGTAACATACTAAGTTCAACACTTGTCTACTGCAGTGACGTACTAAGTTCAACACTTGTCTAGTGCAGTCACATACTAAGTTCAACACTTGTCTAGTGCAGTCACATACTAAGTTCAACACTTGTCTAGTGCAGTAACATACTAAGTTCAACACTTGTCTAGTGCAGTCACATACTAAGTTCAACACTTGTCTAGTGCAGTCACATACTAAGTTCAACACTTGTCTAGTGCAGTCACATACTAAGTTCAACACTTGTCTACTGCAGTGACACACTAAGTTCAACACTTGTCTAGTGCAGTCACATACTAAGTTCAACACTTGTCTAGTGCAATGACATACTAAGTTCAACACTTGTCTAGTGCAGTCACTAAGTTCAACACTTGTCTAGTGCAGTCACTAAGTTCAACACTTGTCTAGTGCAGTAACATACTAAGTTTAACACTTGTCTACTGTTTATTTCAGGAAGTGGAGATATTCGTGGGCAAGACGAGCAAGCCATCGAAGGTCCAGCCCCTGGGTGACTGCCGGAGCAACCAGTCGGAAGACTCCATTCAGAGCTGATTCCACAACTGAGTAATTATCATATTCATATAATACTTAACCCTAAGATGCTCTGTAACCATGAAATGCAATATATGAGTATAGTCCCATAGGGGCATTTCATAAATTACGTCATTTCAAATGGGGGGGGGGTCTGTAGCATAATGTAGGAGGAAACGGGGTCATTTGAAGCATGATTTTAGGGGGCAAAAATAGATGACGTAATTTATGAACAGCCCCTTACGATAATCCAAGTGCGAAAAATAGGAAATTCGCAACGAGTGACGATAAAATTAAAACACGACCGAAGGGAGTGTTTTAAATCGACACGAGTTGCGAATTACCTATTCGCAAATGTATCATTCAACGTTTTACAGCGCACATATGGCCCTTTAAATTTTCGGCATATTTACGTAATGGGCTAATTATCGCACTAGTGCGGTAAAGTTGCACCATATGTACTGTAATAAATATTATGGCATAATCTTATACAAATCGACCTTGTCCCAAAGTATAATAGATAGATTGTGATAAATACTTAAATATATAGAAAACATTCATAACTCAGGAAGAAATATTTGTGTTAAGCACACAAATAAATGCCTTTTCTAGGATTCGACATCATTTTAAACTATAATGGCGATATTCATAACCGGCTGCTGACTTAATCAGTTGATAATCGTCGTTTGTCCAGTCAGCAGCAGAAGTTGCTAAGCGGGCGAGGTGTTCAAAATGACCTTGACACGCTCTTATTCTCTTAACAATAACGTCGCGTCAAGATCATTTTGAACACCTCGCCCGCTTAGCAACTTCTGCTGCTGACTGTCCCTATCTGTCGTTATGCCATAGACATAGGGACAAACGACGATCATCAGGTGATTAACTTAGCAGACGTTTATGATTTATAAATAACGCCGTTACTTGTCTCTGGCTTGTTTTTTTTTTTCATTTTCAAGTCTTGTTTTTTGTTGTTATAGTGACGCGACGCGGCGATGAAGTGACGAGGTAGCGTGGATATTTGTACTGTACTTATAATCGGTTTATTTTATAACTTATTTAAATTTTTTACGTCATATTTATATTTTGTACCAATCCCATGACCCCCCCTAAGTCAGTTCGTTTTTTGTCTTATTTATTAATTGATTGAATCTTTTGTGTTGCTGATGAATGAATTCTTTTTTTAAATTATAAGCAACAGTAAAATATTCGAGGCAACGATCAAAATTGATAATAAAATTAGTTAGTGTTTAGTATAATTGTATATTTGACGAAATAATGTAATAAAATAGATTTTAGGTTTTTTTAATATACTAAACTGACAAGAAAATATGTATGTGGCTTTAATTTTAAATCATTAAACTGTATCACATTTCCTTTTTGTGCATTTTTAATCTAAATAAGTTATGTTTAGTTTTGCTCAATCAGCTCTATAAAAGTACAGGTTGATTCACGAAAGCGGCACGAACGAACGAAATGAATGAATGAACGAAACTTTCATTCTATGAGTGACACCTGTATCGGTATGTAGTCCGACAAGAAATTGTAGAAATTAAAAAGTAGCTATATTGTAGTGTCGCCCTGTTTTCTTAGATTGCGATTCAAAAGCGCTGGTGGCCTAGCGGTAAGAGCGTGCGACTTGCAATCCGGAGGTCGCGGGTTCGAACCCCGGCTCGTACCAATGAGTTTTTCGGAACGTATGTACGAAATATCATTTGATATTTACCAGTCGCTTTTCGGTGAAGGAAAACATCGTGAGGAAACCGGACTAATCCCAATACGGGCCTAGTTTACCCTCTGGGTTGGAAGGTCAGATGGCAGTCGCTTTCGTAAAAACTAGTGCCCACGCCAATTACTGGGATTAGTTGCCAAGCGGACCCCAGGCTCCCATGAGCTGTGGCAAAATGCCGGGACAACGCGAGGAAGATGACTGCCCTGTTTTCTTTGATTGATTTGAAAGAGACGACACTACAGTGTTGCTACTTTTTAATTAATGCAGTTTTTTGCCGGACTTGTACATTCAGAGCCACCATTTTGTTGGTTAATGTGATATTTGTTGCCGGTCCCATATTGGGATACCCTCCAATTGAGGGGGGATTTAAATATTCCCGAGGCAGAGGTGTAGGGTTGGAGCCGGTGTAGTTTTATTTAACGTTCATAAGCGCATTGTAATATGCCTACTTAAACTATCTTTTATCTTTTTTTATCTTTATCTTTTATACACATAGATATTTTCATTCACTCATTCATTCCATTCGTGCCGGCGCTTGTGAATCGACCTGTATGTATAGATGTGAAAGAAATATAGTAATGCTTGTGGTCTATATGCGAAATCTATGAGACAAGGCATAAAATAAAAATACCTTCAAACTGGCTCCACTTTGCCGACCTTCCCAAACATTGCATAACTTGAAAATTAAAACCAGTTATTCTCTTAAAAATAGCTGGGTCTGTATATTTCTTTCAAAAATATCCAGTTAATTTCTTTTCATGTCAAACAATGTTTAGCATAGTTGGCAATGTTGTTCAAATTTACAGTAATTAATTGGTCTGCTGAAAAATTGCCTAATTCTTTTTGTGATAATGATAGACAGCAAAATGTTGTGTAATTTTCATATTACATATGACAAATACATCGACATGTCTTAGATTTAACTAAATACTAATTCACTTGCGATTTAGCTGCACTGAATAGCATTACAACACGATTTTCTAACTTTAAACTAGTACAAAAGGTGCGCCCATATTTCCTATTACTTACCAAGGATGAGTAAAGGAAAAGAAATTCCAATCATGTTTTGTATTAAACTTGTAAAGAAGGAACTATCTGCCTAGCATCAGAAACAAAAATCTGTTTAGAGTCAGACCGAGAAAAGTCTGCAGCGATTTTGATAGCCCACGCAGTACAAGTGTCATTTTAAACGTCAAACTTCTATAAATTTATGACGTGTAAATAACACTTGCACTGCGTGGGCTATCAAAATCGCTGCAGACTTTTCCTCTAACACATAGCAGAAGCAAAGAGAATAGAGCACCTATATGGAATAGAGTTATTGTTATGATAAATTATGTAACCACAGTAAATTAATGCCATCTATCGACAGAAGATTAAAACTTTTAGAACGCCATTTGACTTAGACCCTTCTTCTTTCACTGATATGTGTTAAATTTGTTAAATGAGCATTTCTCAAATAATTTATACATTTCGATCACGTCTTAGATTTCTATAAAAATTGGTATGCTGGTAAAGTACATGAAGCTGAACAATTTCCACCATATTTTCCAAAATGTCCTAGAAAGTTTGTATGAAACATTCCTTTTTTGTTACTAAATGTGTAAGGAAATCTGGTAACAAAAAAGGAAGTTTCATACAAACTTTCTTGGACATTTTGGGAAATATGGTGGAAATTGTTCAGCTTCATGTACCTACTTTACCAGCATACCAATTTTTATAGAAATCTAAGATGTGATCGAAATGTACCAATTATTTGAGAAATGCTCAAATATCAAAAAGTGTCGCCTCTACTCGAGACTATAAGTAGCTACTATTTATAAGTGCTTGTTGCTAGGCCTACATGAATAAAGTATATTTGATTGATTGACTAGGCCAAAGGTGTGGCGCCATCGCTCGAAAAGATTGCACAGGATGAGACAAGTATTATATTATATCAACTTTAAACACTTTCAATTAGAGTAGTGAACTCACAAACACCCTAAACATTTATCTTTGCTCTAAACTAAACATGACTAAACTCACAATTTTGTATATACACCGAATTATTCGAATGTCTTATGAAATTTATATAATGTTAATATTTCGTTAAGTTTTGTACCGTAAATGTGTGTATGGAATGCTGTTTACTATCGTATGATATAGGGTGTCTTGCAGAAAGGCGAAATTTGCTTGTTCAGTCGCCAAAAATATGATATTTTCAAGCAAAAAATACCAGAGTTAGACCAAGATCGTGCAACGAAGTGTTATTTTAAACGTCAAATGAAACTTCTATGAAATTATAAGTCATATTAAAAATTGTTTTGTATTCAATTTAAGATATCCCCACAGATTTAAGTTCATTATCAGAACATTTCATCACTACATAATATAAAACAAAGTCGCTTCCTGCTGTCTGTCTGTATGCTTAGATCTTTAAAACTACGCAACGGATTTTGATGCGGTTTTTTTTAATAGATAGAGTGATCAAGAGGAATATTTATGTATAATTTGTTAACCCGGGCGAAGCCGGGGCGGGTCGCTAGTACTTTATAAATTAAGCACGAACAATTTCGTACAGTAACCTGGGATATAACCGCGAAAATCGAAGTTCGTCAATTGCGGACATTTTTCTCTGTCACTCTAATTATGTCGTAATGAGAGTAAAAGAGAAAGATCCCCGCAATTTGCTAATTTCGCTGTAGGCCCCATGTTCCTAAATATACATTATACTATATAATTAAATAGCTGTCATATTACATAAGGTTTATTCGGGTAATTCCGGAAATCGGGTAAAATCATTGTAAAATCACTCATATTCCGTTGTAGTAAGAGTCAGCTTTCGGAATTATCCGCCACTATTCTTCATTCGGAAATACCCGAATACACCTTATACAAATTGCTTGAGCTGTAAAATTCGTAATGTTCAATAGGAAATATGTTATCGCGAAAGAATAATCCACTGATTACTTAACAACATAGAATTATTTATTGAATCGCGTAATAAAACAGATTTGGATATAACACGTTATTTTATTGATTAGTTAATTTAATAACCCCTTTCTTTACGACAGTGTATCTATACTTGATCAAGCAGATCTTGTCAGTAGAAAAATGCGCCAAATTTGAAAAATGTAGGCGCGCAGGGATATCGTTCCATAGAAAATTTGAATTTCGCGCTTTTTTACTGACAAGATTTGCTTGACCAGCTATAATACTTCTACTGATTTCTACAAAACGGGCACTGTCTATAAAACAAATTAAACAATACAGTCATTCGACGACACAGAAAACCGCCTGTTGGTCTGTGTTCGACGAAGCCGTCTAGACGGGGCCATCGTGCTGGGTACGAGGGTGGGTCGCGATGCGCGCACCCGAGCTGCATACATCGCCATTGTTAGTAGGTAGCTCGGTACTACTGACAGGGCTAGCGTGTCTCATTAAATTATAACAAGCAGATGAATCGCCTGATGGTAAAACGATTACCGTTGCAGCACCAGAGGGTTTGTAAGCCCCACCATCGCATCAAACAACACTAGAGTCTGTGCGGAAAGAGAAGCTGCCGGCGCCGGCAGTGAATGCCACTGCATCGTTTCATCGAGTGGAAGATAGTTCGCAGTACGTCTGTTAAGGACGCAGCTATGAGTGAGAGAGAGATAGACGGACCGGACCAAGGTAGCGGTTCGGTACGCCCGTCTGTTAGTGCAATCCAAAGATAATAAAGCATAAAGCCCCCTCCACATTCGTGCGCGCAGATCTGAGAAATCGACTCCACACTCGCGTTCGCGGATTCGCGCACGAGTGTGGAGGGGGGGCTGTCGAATATAATAGTCTTATCTAACACTGACGCACCGCACCGCAACGTAGGGCTAAGATGGCCGGCTCTTTATCATTTGTCGCCATGGCTGTCACGTTCTAACAAATATGTAAGTGCGAAAGTGACGCATAGCATGACAGGTGATAAAAATGCGACCATGATAGCTGGTCTGGGTGCGGTACACCGTGACATTGAACAGCGCGGTAATGTGATATGGCTTTAAAGTAGTAACACACTATCGCACGCAAACAGATATCTCTTTCTCGCTCTCACTTAAATACGGGTGCGACGCACCAAGGTTCGAGGGCCAGTCCAGGTGCGACAATTTTTCCCATAATCTTATTGACAATATTTCAAACATAGACAGAGAGAATCATACTATCTTTTTCTTACACTAGTACTAGCACCCAAAAGAAAAGGATATGTATAGTTTTTGTTCCTATTTACTAACAAATTGGTTTGACCGACTATAAATTGTAAGATGTGGTTGCAAAAAATGGCTGATTCCGTTTGATTATATATTATTTATTAGCATCAGTCGTCGTCGTATATAGTAGTTTATGCAACAGTGATATAATAAGGGTTCTTAAAATTCAAGGGTCGAAGTTACAAAACGAGACGTAGTCGAGTTTTGTAAAAAAAGACCCGAGAATTTTAAGAACCAATTATGAGCTGTTGCATACATTACTTTTTCTATGACAGCTGCAGCAAAAAAAAAAAAAAAAAAGTTATTATTAAAAAAAAGAGTTATTATTAAAAAAAAAGACTTATTATTTAAAAAAAATTGAGTTATTAAATTAAAAAAAAGAGTTATTATTTAAAAAAAAAAAGACTTATTATCAAGATGATCGGAACTTGTATCTTTAAAAAAAATAAAGCAGTTGTATTATACTCATAAGATGACTGCTAGCAGTCATCTTATGAGCCTATAGACAAAGCATTCAAATGACATTGCTTTAGATATCACTGTCAGTCATTTAATTGACACATTTAAGTGCTGGAGTAGAAAAAATATATAATATACAGCGTAGCATACTAGCGTTATAAATTAGAACTTTTAATTGAATCAAGTGGGTTCGACGAGTCAATTTTATATTTGCATCCACAACACACAATTAAATTGACAATTTAATCAGAGTATTAATAAAACTGTTCTGTGTTATCTATGAACTACACTAATTTGGCTGTATGGTTAATTATCACTGGCAACGACATCGGCGCCATTGTAAAAACGAAATGAAATGTCTGTGGTTCGAAGTGACAATTGGCGTCAAGACACTATTTTATAAATTAGTGTTATTTAAAAAAACAATTTAATTAATAAAATATTATAGTGAATAATTATAATATAATTAAATTAAAATATTAAAATATTTTTTGTAAATAATTACGTTGGAAAAAAGTTAATAGACACAAAATTGCTACAAAAGTTTCCGCGTGTTTCCTTCCCGCGCACATCGTGCTAGGTGGAAGTTGGTCATGGTCGTCCGACAAACGGAAAGCCGCCATGATGGCTTTCTGTAAAGTACGCCCAATATGTAAAGTTTCGTTACGGTTTTTCATTAATTGTGACTGAGTGCGTACAAAAATTAACCATGGGAACGAACTAGAGTGTGTTAAGTTCAGTTTACGGTCCTTTAGGACCTCCTGGAGGAGCTATAAAGTGTTTTATGTGTGCATTTTTGTGTCGACGCTAGCGTGTTTTGTTCTGTCAACAAAATGTCGAAGCTCTCGTTTAGGGCGAGGGCCCTGGATGCGTCGAAGCCAATGCCCATATATCTCGCCGAGGAGCTTCCGGATTTACCGGACTACTCGGCGATTAATCGTGCAGTACCTCAAATGCCCTCTGGAATGGAAAAAGAGGAGGAATGTGTAAGTATTTTGCGCATTTAGATATTCATTGAAACTACTGTGTGTCGGCCATTATGTTTATGTTGCGTTTTCTTACCGCTAGGGGCGTTTCACTATCAGAAAATATTATTTTGTCGATTAAATACTACATTGTATGATAATGCGGCTTTATATCAAATAAAATGTTTTTAGGGATTTTATAACTTTGCCCAGAAGAAACTTTACTTCTGTCAGTCTGATACGTCATATAAATACAATTTAATTTTGGCGCGTTATCACCACATGGTTGCTATCAGTCATAGGTCCAATAAAAAACTTAATTGCTGATTTTTCGTTTATTTTAGGGCTTAGTTAGCCATTTTTTTGGCATAATCGAGACGAATAAGTGTAGAAATTTCTGGTAAATTGAGACTGCTAACGGATCGGTCTGTCATATGTTATTGTTTACTAACAACAACGTACGCCGGTACGCTATGACAACATGCATTATCAATTATTTTGATTATCCCATTGGTTATATTAAACATATTATTGTGGTAACGACATTGTTTACACATCCGGAGCATAAAATATTTTTTACACTTATTTATATTTAGTAGTTTTTGTACTATTTAATATTAAAATAGCCAGTGCTTGTTATTAACTTTCGGTTCAATATATTCAATGGTATTTTTACTGGCGTAAACATGAGAATATTGAGTCTGGCTAAGATAAAACAATGTTATATTTATATTTTATTAGCACTGAGCCTTACAAAGGTTTTCCTTTTAAATTTAAACAAATGTTATGTCTAAAATAATAGAAAGGAAGTATATTTCGTGTGTCTATACAATTTTGAATTTGTCAATTAACTTTTTAACAATTTTAGTTCATTTGCTTCTAATATTATACATGAGGAAACAACTGTTTATTTTCCTGTTTAAAAACGAATGTGCAGAAATAGTGTTGTTTTATGTAGAACTCCCATAGGTGTAATCTTTGCAGTAAATACACAATTGGGAAACCATTTTAACTTGGCCAAATCTCGGTTTCCTAAATTTCCTACATTTGGACCAATACTTGACAGGTTAATAGATAGGACTTGTGTCTACTACCAATCGTAAGACTGTTATGAAGATTTTACCAATTTAATAACTTTATAACATCCTGATTTTTTAGTTAAAAACATGTTTCTGGTTATAGATAAGATAAGATAATCTTTATTGGTACAATACAGGTACATCAGATACAATTTTGTACAATATTCATACAAATTCCACATTACAGAGTATTTCAACTGAAATATAAACAACATAGTAATGTCAACAATTCAAATAAGAAAAAAAAATAATAATAATTAAAACATGTTTAGTCCCTCCCTAATCAAATCAGTTCGTTTTGAACTGTCAAATTGGCCACTGTGGAATTTATAAGAAATCACAATCAAATCAGGTACCAACTCTTTATAGTTCTGTCTGATTTATTAAATAGAAATAGTGTTAAAAAATAACTGGTGTCTACATTTTTCTAATAATTTTCTGGTGCTTTATTTCGTGCATGCTGTGAAATAATGCCATTAATGACATTATTAATAACCATTTGGGGCATTATCTATGAAAAGGGACCTTATTGTCGATGGTGCTTACGCCGCACAGCGTCGCGCGGCATTGTATATATATCGGAGCATCGTTAATAATGGCGTAAGCGCCATCGACAATAAGGTCCCTTTTCATAGATAACGTCACATTTAAGTAATGGATACAGAAACATCTGAACTCTGATCCAATTCCCTCTTTCAGCATATTTTTGTTTTACAGAATGGTACATTATTTTGCCAATATTCAATAAGCTGACCTCACTCACAGAACCATCCTATCCCTGTGTATGACACAGATATGTATATAATACACAGGCTTAGTTATGTAGGCACATATAGTAAACTATAAATAGCTTGTTATCAGTGAGTCATGTAATCTGTGAACATTGATACGTCAACAGTAATTACGCGGAGATTGAGTCTCGGCACTAAAACCTAGCTACAACTAGTTGATGACATAATTATAATTATCTGTTTGTTATAGGTATATCTTAGAACTATTACGTTATTTATAGGGTCGGCTACACACATGTCGCACCCCTGGAGCTGCTGGCATCATTAGGTTATGGTGACCGCTTACCATCAGGCAGCCTGATGTGTAAAAACATATGAATTGCTGTTTTGCATGTTCAGAGTTTCTGAAATATCATTAATGGGGTTCATACTGTTCATAGAACGCAATTTCCATGAGCTTGCCTAGTTTTCAAATATTTGAGAAATTTTCCTTTATTTATTTTAACCTTCATTACAAAGAAGTCCTTAAAACGCGCAATTAATGTTCTAAGGCAGCTCTAGCTTTAGTTCATAAACATAAACCACCTTAATTCCGGCTTCCCTGCGAATATTTTGTGCACCGCCATTGCTAAATATTTATATTTTTCACAGCAATCACTTAACTTGAATAGACATTTTTATAAATCCACTATCCTATCTAAAAGTGTCTTCTGATGAAGCTCATGTTTGAATCATAATTTCATATTACATATTTGTTTCAGACAACATTACAATCATTGGTGAATTTGAATGACCTTCAGTGTTATTCATAGGAACACTGGCCAAAATGTACCAATTTAAATGCGACAGATTGCCTAGATTGGGCTGCAGTTAGCTCCATCTAGAACTCGTTTTGGTATCTACACTTATTTATCGTTACTCTAGCCATGCAATTGTAAAACTAGTTTTTTGTACTCAGTTGTCATGAATTTATTAAGATTCTAGGTACCTATTACGTTTGCTTTTGTTAAGAGCAATTGGTCCGCTCTTATTCGTATTATTTTTTTGCATATCGCACTTTACTTGGCTCAACTCTGGTGAATGCTTATCTTTATTCCATTGTAATCATCTTTAGCGTTTTGCTCACGTAAGTAGATACTTTTGCGACTAACATTAAGCAAGTGTACAATAAATGAATGAAGATAGAGCTTTATTAGTTAACCTTTTCCACGCCGTGTCAAACACAAAAGCTGTCACTCAGACGCCACATCATTGAAGTGTCAAAACTGAAGTTGAACTTTATGTATATACACGTAGGTCGATGTTGCTCTGTGGTCTGTGACCGATTAATCGGTCTTTGGCGTTGAACCTACAGTGCGGATATATCGGTCATTGGCGTCCAAAAGGTTAAAGCTAGACCGGCGTATCCCCCATTTCGTTTCCTTGCGCCGTTATGTTGGAAGGAGACGTTAAAGTAAGGTAAAGGTTCCGTCACACAGGCGCGTTTTCCGGGCGGGGCGTGAGAGTTTTATGTAAAAGCTCGCGCCCCGCTCACGCCCCGCCCGGAAAACGCGCCTGTGTGACGGAACGTTAGGGCTTTCGGTATTAGCGTTCCGGTAGATATGTTCGATGTTCGGGTAGGCGAAGCTGCTGAAGGGTACAGTCAGCAGCAGAAGTTGCCAAGCGGGCGAGGTGTTCATAATTACCTTGTCACGCTCTTGTTCCCTTAACAATAAAGTCGCGTCAATATCATTTTGAACACCTCGCCCGCTTAGCAACTTCTGCTGCTGACTGTTCCTACTCAGTCTTAATCGCCATCGTGCCGGCAAATTTAATCTCTAAACCAAATAGACAAAAATCTTCGTAGGAACCTAGCCCAGACTTTCATTTTACAACGACATTCTGTTTTTTTTTTTTATGTTTTGTATGTATAACTTCTACTCCCTCCAATATCTTTGTTTTACAGTTTCTAGCAACGAAAACTAGTACAAGGCATATGGGGCATTATCTACAAAAGCTTACGCCGCACAGCGTCGCGCGGCATTGTATTTATATCGGAGCATCGTTAATAATGGCATAAGCGCCATCGACAATAAGGTCCCTTTTCATAGATAACGTCACATTTAAACAATGTCGGAGCGGCGAGTTCCAGTGACTCAAACTCTCAAGAGTTATAAAAACAGAGGTTTTGCAAGAAAAAAATGTTCACTACAAAACTATTACAATCTAATACAAAACTAATATGTATGTATGTATGTACATACTCTGGTATATCTGCAAGATAACTTTGAATTGTTTGTATCTAGTGTACCGTCAGTTTTTAGTCTAGTCAGTCGTGACTTAGTTGTGGGCGGGCAACGACGCCTACTCTGCAGTCACGTCTCTGAGGTTTTTTGTTGAGAACCTTCGGTCGTTGGCTGCTCGAACCTACTCTACAACTAGTACATTATACTACGCGTTAAAATATAACCGTTTAATTATGACGATGGATGAATATTATTGTAGTACGCACCTATTCTTTTTGCGCAATTATTTCTGGTAAAATAATTAGTAGGTGATTTGTGATTTTGTGTATTGTTATTGAATACCTAGGGAATAATAGGTGTCTTTAGTTTTTATGTTACCTGACTTACTCTCGAGCAGAAGTGGAATTACTAGGTATATATTAGATGTGTGTGTGTGAAAAAAATATTGATTAGACCTAGATTATTCAGAGTATATGTACTGCTGTTCGATTTACGAGTATTTTCCTCCAACTAAAATATCCTCTATTGTATTTTCTTATACCCGAACGAAACAAATAAAACGGACTCTATTGTCATGAATTAGGGCTTATTTTCCTTTGCCGAAATCCGCATCCTGCATACGGGTAACCAATGCTAATTTCCTTTCTTTAGTAAAGCCATTGTTCGGAATAAAATCAATGTAGGTACAGTCGCCATCAGATATATCGGAGTGGCCGAAGTGCTCAAAATTATCTGAACGCTTACTCTAAACTCTAACGCCTTGACAATAGAGGCGTGTTCAGGTTATTTTGAACTCGTTTAGTCGCTTTAGCTGCTGTAGTCTGTAGTAAAGCTTTAGTTAATGAGTGACGCAGCAAAAATACGGGTTCGCATGATAAAACGTCACAACACAATAGTAGATAATAGATATCGTTCGTTTAAACATTTTAAACAATCAATCGAATTTATATCTTCTAGAAGATAAGATAGAATACGATAAGATAAATAGGAAAACACTAACGGCTAAGTACTGTACAGTCGCCATCAGTTATATCGGAGCGGCCAGGGTGTTCACAATATCTGAACACGCACTCTAACGCCTTGACAATAGAGGCGTGTTCAGATATTTGAGAGCGCCTTGGCCGCTCCGATATATCTGATGGCGACTGTACGTGTCGGGGTCCGATCGTAAACGTTTCTTAACATTCTCTACATATTAAATTTGTATTCAGATCATACCCAAAATGGTCATACCTAAAACGTAAAGGAATATCCTTTCAAAAACTCGGTTGGATAATAGCACCCACGACACCCACATCCCGCATATTGAATGTTATTATTTTTCCTCCTTCTATGTAACCTGTAACAATACTAACAATCAATAACAGTAACACCATGTAGCCATCAATTAGAATTAGACGTTCTAACAATATCTGCGAAAATTATAAGTTTAGTTAAATCATAGAGAAATATAGTAAGACAAGAGTGCTCACCCCATACATCAGTTAGACTATTAATTTCAGTGTCTACATCTAGCATCGAGTAGCGGAACTATCAGTACTGCTACTTGAGAATATCTGTAGCAGTACTGATAGTTCCGCTACTCGATGCTAGATGCTAATAGTCTTTTTGGTACTACAACTGATGTATGGAGTGAGCAATCTATGTATTTTTTTCTCTATGGTTAAATAAAAAAAAACACGCGTAGAGAAAAAGCATTTAACACCAGTCAAGATAAATTAAATCTTGTGCCAACGTCACAAAGACTAACATCCCACTTTCAGTGTAAGCTGACGGGCATTTTTACAACGATATAAAAGTTTCCTGTGATGTAATTAAAATTAATAGTAGGACGACCCTTGAAAGAGAGTAAAGGGAAGGGACTAACATATTTTATAAACGCCATCTCTCTTCTAGCCTATTTAAAAATGCACACCCACCATTGAATCGTATATGGAGTTACATCCTTTTAAAAGTGAATCAATTAGGCAGGATCCTAGTTAAAAATGTACATCAACCATTGAAATGTACATAGATTTGTGCCCTTTTTAAAATAAGCGAGTTAGAAGTTACCCTCGCGTCGTAAGTATTTTATTTTAAACCCGCCTGACGTCACGGGTGACGTGAGATTTACTTATATTGCTGTCTATTTACATAAAAATAATGATAACAGGTACGTATCTCAAGTTAATAGCTTTTTTATTGTAAACTGGGGAGGAAACTGACGAAGTAATTAGTAAATTTATTTTTATTTAGAAAAATATGAGCAATAAGGAACAGCTTATCTCTTTGGTCATTAGTTAAAGACTCGGAAGGACTCTGCGTTTACCTTCTCGTTTCCTGTCCTTATTACTTAGAAACGAAGCCGAGCTGCATTCATTTGGTGTGGTTCGGCCGGAGTAGGGTTTGCTCTCGGTACTGGGTTTGTATGGTTCCCGGTTCTCGCCATACAAAGTCAGTACCTTGAGCAAACCCTAGGCCGGAGAGAGAGAGATAACGCTCTTATCCTTTTATTATAAACTAGCGACTAGTAGCGACCCGCCCCGGCTTCGCACGGGTTAACAAATTATACATAAACCTTCCTCTTGAATCACTCTATCTATAAAAAAAACCGCATCAAAATCCGTTACGTAGTCAATAGTCAATAGTCAATAGTCAAAATATACTTTATTCATGTAGGCCTAGCAACAAGCACTTATGAATCGTAACATACTTATAAATTATCTTAAGCTAATTATCAGAGCAATTTATTGATGTTATTATTCCATAAGAATATTGGATTATTATACAAATCAAATTAAACACAAATTAAATTAAATTAAGAATTTCACAAAAGGATCGTCAAACATGAAAAAAAACTGTATAAAAAACACTAGAATGTTTCTAGAATAAAATCTAAATGTCAAATAAATAAATAAAAAACACAAAAGAAGTATGTCCATCGGAATATCAATTTCCTCATCATTAATCAATCATACCTAAAAAAATAATCATTTCGAATAACAATTAATCCCACGTTGTTAAATCATTCATGTAGTCTTGTGTGGTATAATACGCTTTAGAAATAAGTTTACGCTTCACATAATTCTTAAATTTATAAATAGATAATTCAGTAATATGGTTTGGAAGTTTGTTATAAAATCTCGCACAATTACCCATGAATGATTTTTTAATTTTATGGAGCCGAGTGAAGGGCACTGCGAGCTTATGTTTATTTCTAGTATTAATATTATGAATTTCACAATTTTTTCTAAAATTTACAATGTTTTTATGTACATACAGAATATTCTCATAAATGTATTGACAGTGCACTATCATTATGTCAATTTCCTTAAATTTATCTCTAAGTGAATCTCTATGGTTCATTTTGTATATTGCTCGAATAGCCCTCTTCTGCAGAACAAAAATGGTATTTATCTCTGAAGCACCACCCCACAGTAAAATACCATATGCCATAATGCTATGGAAGTAACTAAAATATACTAATCGAGCTGTTTTCACATCAGTTAACTGACGGATTTTGCTCACTGCAAAAGCTGCAGAACTCAGTCTATTCGAAAGAGTAGCAATATGGGGACCCCACTGGAGTTTAGAATCTAAAGTTATACCAAGAAAAACTGTACTATCAACTAATTCCAATTCCTCATCCTTCACAATGACACTTGTTTGCACATGCCTAACGTTACTACTAGTGACAAACTTAATACATTTAGTCTTTTTCTCATTTAACAATAAATTATTAACATTGAACCAATTTACTACTTTTGAAATAGCATCGTTTACATCACTGTAGTTTTAAAGATCTAAGCATACATATGGACAGACAGAGGGAAGCGACTTTGTTTTATACTATGTAGTGATTCCCTCAATCCCAATCCTCTCCCAAACTCTATGTGCCCAAGGCTGGAATCTCATCAGCGTATCGGCTGAGGTGGACGGTATTAAAACGAAAATACGCCTAACACATAAAACTAGAATAAGTAGCTTCAATATAGGGCTCTTGAAAGATTTATTTCCAGCATACTTTCCTACTCACTCAGTTATTCCGTTTCATATGTTTCCATCATACATTTATTTACTCACTCGTTCCGTTTCATATGTCGGAAAACATCACAATCGCCGTGATAATGATAACACAGTGACGCAAGAAAAGAAAAGCTAGGAAACCGGCGCTAAGTGTGCCAATGGCGGTGGAATCGCCTACATTACAAAACTATTGTTATCTTCTTTCTATTACGTTTGCGGAGATATACGATGTACAGTCGACTACAAAGAGATATATCCACTTTTTTACCTTACTGCCTTGTAATAAGGTGAAAAAGTGGATACATCTCTTTGTAGTCGACCCTACAGTCAGCAGCAGAAGTTGCCAAGCGGGCGAGGTGTTCAAAATGACCTTGACACGCACTTATTCTCTTATCAATAACGTCGAGTTGCTGAGTGTACGTACATACATATAATCAGTAAGCACGACTATTTACCGGAGGGATAGACAGAGACCACGGATTTCTACTTGTATGTATGATGTACTTCTTTATAATAGGGTATAAGGTGGCGATGTCAAAATTACAAGGAATTATTATAACTAGAGATGCCCCGAATAGTGGTTTTGGCCGAATACCGAATATTAGACCCCTCTCTCGGCCGAATACCGAATATTCGGCATGACATGCGAACATGAGTCACAATTATTATGAAAACTGATCGCTAACAAAGCTCAACGTTAGATGACGTTAGCTAAGATATATTTTTGTTGAACAGCATTAATGAATAGATTCAAACAAAACAGACTCATGATTTTTTTTTTAAATCAACAGATGCTCAAAAAAGGGTCTTCGTATTTAACAACTTTCCAAGAACACATTCTAAATATACCTACATAGTTGTTGGTTATTTTTATTGTGCATTTTTTCTTGTTAAGTAGGTGCAACAGATATTCGGTATTCGGCCGAATAGTAGGCAACATTCGGCCGAATACCGAATATTCGGCAAAGGGGCCGAATACCGAATAGTTGCCGAATATTCGTGGCATCTCTAATTATAACCCCATATATTTCCCACCCTCGCTAGATCGTTTTATGCACACATATGGGTCGAGCTGTGACATAGTTTTCATGTCGGGTAAGGGCCCGGGGGATAAGCAACCAGGCAAAGAAAGAAACCTTCATTCATAACACACAGTATTACACTTTATGTTATACGTATGTTACACCTCGTCTGTTTTTAGCTGCAATTGGTAAATGTAAAAGAGAAAAAACCCGTTTTATGATTAGGCTTGTATCATCATCATCAATAAAATACCCAGTATCAGAAACATGGAATGAATCCCAAAATAGCCAGACGAGGGGTGTTATCATGGTAACGGCCGCAGACTCCGGCCCATCCGTCTCTGTCGCTCTAACGACACACCCCTGCGTGGGAGGGAGCACGAGCTCGCATTATCGCGCTGTTGAGGAAAATACATTGTTTATTAACTTATTTAATGCGCTACTATTAAGTTCAATTAAGCAGTCTATGAAACTTTACTTAAAATAGTTTATTAAAGAGAAAGGTTCATTAAAATTGACAAGAAGATAATTTAATATCTGACTATCTGTGTTGGCTTTATGAAGATCACGAATGTTTATTGAAAATAAAATAATTTATGTATATCTATATGTATATGCTTCTTTATGAAAATATTCATTTACTGTCTAGTAGAAAAATCTGGTAACCATGTTATCGTATTTAATTAAAAACATTGTGTCGTTGTGTTTATTATGTCTCGTCATTTTTTAATCGCTTGTATTTTTTTGCTTTCTGGTAGCGACAACTTAAGTGGAAACACTATTTTAAGTTATTTAAATTTACAATTTTTTCATTGAATTTGAATTGAATTCAAATATTCGAATGCAGGTACTGAAAAGGTAAATGCTTCACATTACGCACGAATCCCTGCATAATTTGCCAATCCCTTCGAAATTGCCCCGCCAAATCGCCGGTTTTACTCCAAGTGTATAATGTCACATGTGATTGTGTGTGTCAGGGGCTTGCGATCTTCTCGGAATGCGAGAATTGTCGAATATAATCCGATCTGTTATGGTGTTTGTAAGTTTGAACCGGGTCCTCAGTTTTATTGATGGGGTAAACGAGTTTTTCGCGAGTTGAGAAGGGTTCCACTTGGTCGTACCGAAAACATAATATACATAGGTACATATATCAACGATTCTACGGTTTGAAGTTTCGCGATCAGTCGTTTTGCAGGTACAGTCACCACACGGGATTGTTAGTATTGTTACGCCACTTAGGGTCCTAGCTAAATTGGCTGTTCCATACTTACGCTATGTAATGTCCAATTTAGCTAGAACTCTAAATGGCGTAACAATCACGGAGTGTGACTGCACATATTACTTTAATACAAATGTAATCTTTATGTTGGTCATTTATCACCTAATCATAACATTCGTAATTTTAAATACGTATTAGGCTAGTTTTTCGAAATTACTTTGCCTTATCAGCTTATCACAGTCTATTACGTAATAGTTACAAGTTCGTTGATACATTCTGATCATACGTAGACAAGTACTAACCTTACTCTTGTCATGTGAAAATCGACAATAATTCTGTAAACGTAAGGTCTAATTTGCGAGTGAAACTACAGAACTATGTGCCTCTTTATCATTTTGAATGGCATGTATTCCAGAGTCATACCTGTTAAAGTGGCCTTTTATTCACATTTCTCACATAGTGTAACGATCATGTGGACCAGGGTAGCTGCGGCCTTTGAGATCGAAGCAAACTAGGGTAGAGCGCATTTATGTAGGAATTTGAACCTTCTGTACTGTTACTACATTCCATATTTTAATGGCAGCGCCAATGGTGGCGAGTAGCCGTGGACGCGCGGCTATCTATGCCACTTAAATATGGAAGCTAAGTACTATATACGTATATACATACAAGGTTCAAATTATTATGACTGTAGTTAATGAACCCTGATTTCAGCAGCGATGTGAATCATTCATTATACTGGTACAGTTGGACTAGCATACAATTGGCGAATTTATTAACATCCTTGTTCTGTTATCTTATCTAAAAACGTATGGCCATTCATTTAGATAAACAAATTTAGCAAACACATCTAAATTTTTGTATTTTTGCAAAGGTCTACTCTATGTTTACTTTAATAAAGTTGAAAGTCCAATGCACGCAATAACGTAGCAGGTAAATCGGTGAGAAAATTCTTTGCAGCCACTCTCAGAGGAATTATAGACTGAAGTAACCGAAAAAGGTTTCTAAATATAACGTAATTTTCTACCGTTCCGCCCTGGAGTTTTAAAAATTATTGAAAGTTTATTTTTTTTAAGATCAGGATCGAAAGAAATGATAAAATATTTATGTTCAATTTCTGTTGAAGTATTTATAGACAAACCTTATTGCCTCTTAAAAAAGATTATATGTTTTTGACCGCTTCGGCAAGCATACACGACGTGTCCGATACGATAGCCAATGGACGCCTCCAAATTCTTGAGTTCGTGTCCTAGTTTTAAATAAGTCAAATACTTATCCAGTAAACTCAAAATAAGCCTTCATTCGGGGCTGTTTGTTTTTCTCTAGAATCAAGAATTATCTCAGCTCTAGTCTATCAGTATGGCTACTGCTCTGGCCTTAAGGTGGAATCCCACCGGATGTAAGGCTGAATCATACAGGCGCAGATAAAATAAACATGCTAAACTTAAAACATACCTACTTATTCCGTCCGGGGTTGATAAAATACAGTAAAACTCCCTTAAGACGATTCTGAAAGGACTACGCCAAAATAGTGTCGGAAAAAAGCGTATTAACCGTTAAAAACTGTACGAGTTGCAGGGAAGTGTATAATGGCGTGTTACACGGGAAATCGTATTAAACGTGATCAATAACATACCTATTTGTTCAGTTGGACGTGCATAAAGCGCGCGCATGTTTTTTATTAACCTACTTCGCTGTCGATAACGTGACAACGCTCCGCAGAAATAAGTCAAGTTCAATGAAATTGATAACGGCTTGTATCTTTCGTTTCCGCCGTCATCTCGACTGCGTTCAATTTACGCACACATTCAAACTGGTCTTACATAGACAATACAGATATAAGTCTGAATTGTACTTACTCGCTAAACACTGTACTCCGACAAGAATGGGTCTCTTTTAACTTTTTTATCTTCTTCATCGCGTTGTCCCAGCTTTTTGCTACGGCTCATGCGCGGGGTACGTCTGGCAACTAATCCCAAGAATTGACGTAGGCACTAGTGTGAAAGCGACTCCCATTTAACCTTCTAACCCCGAGGTGAAACTAGGCTTTATAGGGATTAGTCCGGTTTCCTCACGATGTTTTCCTTCAACGAAAAGCGACTAATCAATATTATCAAATAATACAGGGTGTCCCAAGAAGTAGTGATATACTGAAGCTGGGAGGTAGAGGACCTAGAGGGCTATCTGAATCACCCCCATGTATGTTCCGCGATTTTTCGTATTTTCGGAGTTATGATTTTTTTTAATTTTTCACCTATCGCCGAGTACGATGAGATTTTTATTTATGGTGACGTGAATTATTGCGGTAGATGCTTGATTTTTTTTGTGTGCTAAGCTGATAGGTAGGCCAATTCAGTATGGTAACATTTACTATCGTTAGATCTCTGAATGGAATTAAAAAAAAAATTAATGCTAAGAAAGATAAAATTACCCAGTATGTTTTATTTTTCTAAGCGCCCTTGAAGTTGTGAACATACTGGGTAATTTTATCTTTCTTGGCATTAATTTTTTTTTAATTCCTCTACCTCCCAGCTTCAGTATATCACTACTTCTTGGGACACCCTGTATATGGTAGGTACATAAGTTCCGAAAAAGTTATTGATACCTTACGAGCCGCGTTTTGTATACATATTACCTGCAACCTCCGGATTGAAAGTCACAAGATTGGAACTTTCTATAGACTAGTATAAACCAATAAGACATGTACATTGTACATTATAGGTATTACACTTTTCATACTACAGGTTACGCGGAGTAAAAATAATGCGATGCGAAGATCTACTGCGGAACAAATTCCACCCACAAACGAGACAAATGTGACTCACAGACGCTTATTTATTCAAAATAGGTACCTACATGCACTGTATATGTCTAACAAATTAGTATATAACATTACTATAGTTTTTTCCTATACGTTCGTTTATCATTGACTCTCAAATAGTAAAATGACGCAACTTCGTTGTAGACTGTATTAGAGTAGTAACAATAACAACTATGTCGGTATTTTACGATTACTAATAAAGCAACACAATACCACTGAACAGCTCTAATTATGTTTCTGTATACGTCTTGAACAAACATGTAGGCACACAATACCAGACCAAGACAAATACAGTCGGCAACAAACGTCAACACACCGAGCGGCTAACATTATCTATTGTCAAGATAAACCAAGAATGTTCATACTTTGCGAACTGAACAACTAGCAAAAGTATCTCAATATTTATTCTTTTAAAATGTAAAGATAAATATGTATTTGTATAAATCGCTATGTAAATATTCAACGTCATGTAGCTAGCGATATTATCAACGAAAAATTGTGTCGTCGTGCTAACAGCACTAGTGTACTAACCATGTGTTGACCTTATGTCTTGGCGATAAGGTTTAAGATATGTCTACTAAACTAACTAGAATCGAGCGAACGGGCAAAAATACGCAGGGCGCTTGCACTGAGAAGTATTTGTTCATACTAGGTATGTATGTTTTCTGTTTTATCTCCTCAATAAATAAATAAATAGACTTGCCCGATGTGTAGGTAAAGTCAATGCGGCCAAATCCGTCTGCGGTAAATTCCGTACATTAGCGCTTTTTTTTTTCAAACATTAATACACAAATCATTAAAGGTCTCTGCCCACTACACCGTATCATACCATGACCGTGCTATGAGGCATTCTTTCATACTTAAAGTCGTCTTTGCATGCAGTTCTGTTTTTTCATTATCCCTATCTGTTATTTTGGCACACGTCGTGACAATGACGCCTAGACTCCCTAACGCCGCCGGCGTCTATAATAAAAGCGACGCATTCGTAAACTGTTGGGATTTACCCAAAACGTGAGTCCCACTCACCATTCTCGCATCACAATCCCGAAACGACTCAACTCCATTGCTATTTCGACGACATACGACTTTTTTAAACGCTCTGCTGAAATATAAGCCGAATGCATTGAAAATAAAACTTTTTAAAGGGGAGCTTATGTGGAAAACGCGTATTGAATGCTGTAGAGCAGCGGTCGGCAACCTTTTAGCAGCCAAGGGCTACATAGTAGATAACGAAGTTGACGCGGGCCGCACTTTGTTAGTATTTATGACTTTATCAGACATTGTCGTTTGTCAATATAACATAGAAAATAGCCAGGAAGGCTCGCGGGCCGCAAGTGACAGGTTCACGGGCCGCATGCGGCCCGCGCGCCGCGGGTTGCCGACCGCTGCTGTAGAGGATTCGGTGCGGTCAGCGTGACATGTAGCTCTGACATCTGTGCTACGGACGTGACAGTTGACATGACACTGGTGACTGAGAATAACAACCTTTTTTGCCTGAAAATTTTAAATTTACATATTTTAGAAACTTTAGCCTACAGGCGCCGATTGCAGTTCAAATCTTAGGGTCATACCTAACCCTGAAGTTGATTGCTAAGGGAATTAAAACATAGTCCCCAAGTATTCTCACACCTCTTGCGAGGTTGACGGCCGAATAAATGATAAAAACGAAATAGAAGTGACGTACCAATGATTCGTCAGCATTGTTTTTTACAAATCACCACAGTGTTCTTAGTCTCTAGCCGAAGATAGACAAACAATCTAGAGTCTAGACAATATTTTTAAACGTCGCCATCAGATATAGAAGCTGCATAAGTGCTCAAGAATAATTATTAGACTTTACCCTCTGATGCATTGACAATAAAGAAGTTTTTAGATGCCCTCTAATGAATGAATGAATGAAATCTTTATTTCAGGCAACTAGTGGCCCATACATAAATACCTTAAAACTAGCATACATATTATAAGAATAATGCATTGACAATAGAGACGTCTTTAGTTATTTGTGAAATATCTGAACATGTCACGATAACGGAGACGTGTTTAGATATATGTGAGCTCCGCGGTCGCTCAGATCTCTGAACTCTGATGGCATTTGAACGTCAGTGCTTGTTTTTAAGTACCGAAGTAAGTAGTTTGGCCCGAGGGTTGACTTCGTTGAGAATGCCTTAACACCTTTTACTCTGCAATAGATTAAATACATTAATAAATTTTGCTAACCAATGATACATGTTCGTAAGGGCTCATTTAGACGGTGCGAGAACTCTCATGCGAATTTCATTACATTGCGTTATTTGATTGGTCGGCTGAATTGATGTAACCTCAATGGTCCGCAATGTAACTAAAATCGTATAAGAGTTCGTGCGCCGTCTAAATGAGTCTTAAGAATGATTAGATTATCTCGAACAAGACGCACAGTACACCCACGTAAGCCGGTCAACAGTATGCCGCCCTTCACATATTTCTCGTTAACACGCTTACTCTTACATAAACCATCTACGAGTCGATACAGCTTATTACTGCGACAACGAGTAGAGTGGAGTCTAGTGTTGTGAATAACGCTCATTTCGAGGCTTAAAGATTCGATGTTCGTGAAGTTGACCGCCCCACATCGAGCGCCCGCAAATGGCATATCTATATCGTTAGTTCATCGTTAGTTCACGTTAGTTCAGTATATTAAATCGTTAGGATCCGACTACAACATCGATTTTTTTTAAAAACAAAAGTGGGGAGGTCAACTTCACGCAACCGCCCCAAAATCGATTTTATGGTTTTTATCAATTAGAATCGATAGATAATCGTTAGTTCACGTTAGTTCAGTATATTAAATCGTTAGGATCCGATTCTAAGTATTTTTTTTTTTCAATTTTGTGGGGCGGTCAGCTTCACGTGAAGTTGACCGCCCCATATCGAGCGCCCGCAAATGGCATATCAATATCGTTAGTTCATCGTTAGTTCACGTTAGTTCAGTATATCAAATCGTTAGGATCCGACGCATAACTTGTGTGCGAATTTTTTAAAGTAGGGGATAGCGCCAGCACCGTCTTCCACTCTAAAACCGTATTTATGGTTCCTATCAATTGGAATCGATATGTAGTCGTTAGTTCATCGTTAGATTACGTTAGTTCAGTATATTAAATCGTTAGGATCCGACTACAACATCGATTTTTTTTTAAAACAAAAGTGGGGAGGTCAACTTCACGCTACCGCCCCAAAATCGATTTTATGGTTTTTATCAATTAGAATCGATAGATAATCGTTAGTTCACGTTAGTTCAGTATATTAAATCGTTAGGATCCGATTCTATGTATATTTTTTTTCAATTTTGTGGGGCGGTCAGCTTCACGTGAAGTTGACCGCCCCATATCGAGCGCCCGCAAATGGCATATCAATATCGTTAGTTCATCGTTAGTTCACGTTAGTTCAGTATATCAAATCGTTAGGATCCGACGCATAACTTGTGTGCGAATTTTTTAAAGTAGGGGATAGCGCCAGCACAGTCTTCCACTCTAAAACCGTATTTATGGTTCCTATCAATTGGAATCGATATGTAGTCGTTAGTTCATCGTTAGTTCACGTTAGTTCAGTATATTAAATCGTTAGGATCCGACTACAACATCGATTTTTTTTTTAAACAAAAGTGGGGAGGTCAACTTCACGCTACCGCCCCAAAATCGATTTTATGGTTTTTATCAATTAGAATCGATAGATAATCGTTAGTTCACGTTAGTTCAGTATATCAAATCGTTAGGATCCGACGCATAACTTGTGTGCGAATTTTTTAAAGTAGGGGATAGCGCCAACACCGTCTTCCACTCTAAAACCGTATTTATGGTTCCTATCAATTGGAATCGATATGTAGTCGTTAGTTTATCGTTAGTTCACGTTAGTTCAGTATATTAAATCGTTAGGATCCGACTACAACATCGATTTTTTTTTTAAACATAAGTGGGGAGGTCAACTTCACGCTACCGCCCCAAAATCGATTTTATGGTTTTTATCAATTAGAATCGATAGATAATCGTTAGTTCACGTTAGTTCAGTATATTAAATCGTTAGGATCCGATTCTAAGTATTTTTTTTTTTTTCAATTTTGTGGGGCGGTCAGCTTCACGTGAAGTTGACCGCCCCATATCGAGCGCCCGCAAATGGCATATCAATATCGTTAGTTCATCGTTAGTTCACGTTAGTTCAGTATATCAAATCGTTAGGATCCGACGCATAACTTGTGTGCGAATTTTTTAAAGTAGGGGATAGCGCCAGCACAGTCTTCCACTCTAAAACCGTATTTATGGTTCCTATCAATTGGAATCGATATGTAGTCGTTAGTACATCGTTAGTTCACGTTAGTTCAGTATATTAAATCGTTAGGATCCGACTAAAACATCGATTTTTTTTTTTAAACAAAAGTGGGGAGGTCAACTTCACGCTACCGCCCCAAAATCGATTTTATGGTTTTTATCAATTAGAATCGATAGATAATCGTTAGTTCACGTTAGTTCAGTATATTAAATCGTTAGGATCCGATTCTAAGTATTTTTTTTTTTAATTTTGTGGGGCGGTCAGCTTCACGTGAAGTTGACCGCCCCATATCGAGCGCCCGCAAATGGCATATCAATATCGTTAGTTCATCGTTAGTTCACGTTAGTTCAGTATATCAAATCGTTAGGATCCGACGCATAACTTGTGTGCGAATTTTTTAAAGTAGGGGATAGCGCCAACACCGTCTTCCACTCTAAAACCGTATTTATGGTTCCTATCAATTGGAATCGATATGTAGTCGTTAGTTTATCGTTAGTTCACGTTAGTTCAGTATATTAAATCGTTAGGATCCGACTAAAACATCGATTTTTTTTTTAAACATAAGTGGGGAGGTCAACTTCACGCTACCGCCCCAAAATCGATTTTATGGTTTTTATCAATTAGAATCGATAGATAATCGTTAGTTCACGTTAGTTCAGTATATTAAATCGTTAGGATCCGATTCTAAGTATTTTTTTTTTTTCAATTTTGTGGGGCGGTCAGCTTCACGTGAAGTTGACCGCCCCATATCGAGCGCCCGCAAATGGCATATCAATATCGTTAGTTCATCGTTAGTTCACGTTAGTTCAGTATATCAAATCGTTAGGATCCGACGCATAACTTGTGTGCGAATTTTTTAAAGTAGGGGATAGCGCCAGCACCGTCTTCCACTCTAAAACCGTATTTATGGTTCCTATCAATTGGAATCGATATGTAGTCGTTAGTTCATCGTTAGTTCACGTTAGTTCAGTATATTAAATCGTTGGGATCCGATTACAACATCGATTTTTTTTTTAAACAAAAGTGGGGAGGTCAACTTCACGCTACCGCCCCAAAATCGATTTTATGGTTTTTATCAATTAGAATCGATAGATAATCGTTAGTTCACGTTAGTTCAGTATATTAAATCGTTAGGATCCGATTCTAAGTATTTTTTTTTTCAATTTTGTGGGGCGGTCAGCTTCACGTGAAGTTGACCGCCCCATATCGAGCGCCCGCAAATGGCATATCAATATCGTTAGTTCATCGTTAGTTCACGTTAGTTCAGTATATCAAATCGTTAGGATCCGACGCATAACTTGTGTGCGAATTTTTTAAAGTAGGGGATAGCGCCAGCACAGTCTTCCACTCTAAAACCGTATTTATGGTTCCTATCAATTGGAATCGATATGTAGTCGTTAGTTCATCGTTAGTTCACGTTAGTTCAGTATATTAAATCGTTAGGATCCGACTACAACATCGATTTTTTTTTTAAACAAAAGTGGGGAGGTCAACTTCACGTTACCGCCCCAAAATCGATTTTATGGTTTTTATCAATTAGAATCGATAGATAATCGTTAGTTCACGTTAGTTCAGTATATTAAATCGTTAGGATCCGATTCTAAGTATTTTTTTTTTTTCAATTTTGTGGGGCGGTCAGCTTCACGTGAAGTTGACCGCCCCATATCGAGCGCCCGCAAATGGCATATCAATATCGTTAGTTCATCGTTAGTTCACGTTAGTTCAGTATATCAAATCGTTAGGATCCGACGCATAACTTGTGTGCGAATTTTTTAAAGTAGGGGATAGCGCCAGCACCGTCTTCCACTCTAAAACCGTATTTATGGTTCCTATCAATTGGAATCGATATGTAGTCGTTAGTTCACGTTAGTTCAGTATATTAAATCGTTAGGATCCGGCTACAACATCGATTTTTTTTTAAACAAAAGAGGGGAGGTCAACTTCACGCTACCGCCCCAAAATCGATTTCATGGTTTTTATCAATTAGAATCGATAGATAATCGTTAGTTCACGTTAGTTCAGTATATTAAATCGTTAGGATCCGATTCTAAGTATTTTTTTTTTTCAATTTTGTGGGGCGGTCAGCTTCACGTGAAGTTGACCGCCCCACATCGAGCGCCCGCAAATGGCATATCTATATCGTTAGTTCATCGTTAGTTCACGTTAGTTCAGTATATTAAATCGTTAGGATCCGACACATAACTTGTGTGCGAATTTTTTAAAGTAGGGGATAGCGCCAACACCGTCTTCCGCTCCAAAACTTTATTTATGGTTCCTATCAATTGGAATCGATATGTAGTCGTTAGTTCATGTTAGTTCAGTATGTGAAATTGTTAGGATCCGACTACATTACGTATTAAAAAAAAATAACATAAGTGGGGCGGTCAACTTCACGCTACCGCCCCATAATCGATTTTATGGTTTCTTTCAATTAGAATCGATAGATATTCGTTAGTTCACGTTAGTTCAGTATATCAAATCGTTAGGATCCGACGCGTAACTTGTTTGCGAATTTTTTAAAAAGTGTGTACCAAAAACGGTCACCCATCCAAGTACTGACCTCGCCCGACGTTGCTTAACTTCGGTTAAGAATCACGTTTGTTTTGTTGTATTGGAGCCCCACTTAAATCTTTATTTTATTCTGTTTTTAGTATTTATTGTTATAGCGGCAACAGAAATACATCATCTGTGAAAATTTCAGCTGTCTAGCTATCACAGATCACGAGATACAGCCTGGTGACAGACGGACGGACAGCGGAGTCTTAGTAATAGTTGGTATTAGGGTCCCGTTTTACCCTTTGGGTACGGAACCAATACCAATATGATCGGATCAAGCGATACCAATATGTACAATGACAGCATTATTCTAGACACCTATGATTACGACTTTCCACTGCCGTGTTGCTTTGGGCTTTGTACTAACAAATTTTGACTAAAGCTTAAAACTACTGGGTCTATACAAAATAGTTCGTTACCTATAGATGGCAAGAAAACCTATTAGAAATGTGCAGTCAAGCGTGAGTCGGACTAATTACGTACATTTTGAATCCCTACGGGGTTTTAAACGACAATTCTCTCGCGTTTCATAAAAATACATTGTTAAAAATTGGGTAATGTACGGAACCCTTGGAACGCGAGTCCGACTCGCACTTGGCCGGTTTTTTTCAACACAGTTTAATATTGTCAATATCTGTGTCCGATTGTTTTCCTTTTTAGAGCATAGAGGGCTATTGCCATAGTAAATTTTGTAGTCACGGTACATTTACTGCCATCTATCGACACACGATTAAAACTTAAAATAAAATTGAAAATGTATAAATTAATCAAAATATGTGTACGGATAAATGATTTTTAATTTTTATTGTTCCATACTGACCCATGTTCTTTGCCTGATATGTGTTCAAATTTTTAAATATCAAACGGTGTCAACGCCTTCTAGCCGAGAATAGGCCAAAGGTATGGCGCCATCTATTCGAGAATGACTTTTCTTGATTTCCGAGGCACGTTTTTTTCTTAGACTTTATTTATTCTTATACGGAGTTACATATATCTTTGCTAGAGCCGAAGGGCTGTTTAAAACGATAAGCTTATGCGATTTATGCATACAATTCCGATCGAACACAGCACAGCGCCATCTGTTGTATACTGCTTTAACTACGTGGCCGGCCACGTAGTTAAAGCTGAAGTATACAACAGATGGCGCTGTGCTGGGGGCCGATTTTTGAATTTCGATCATTCGATTTTGGCACTCGAAAATCGGTGGAAAACGGCGAAACTCTAATTTTTGAAAATCGAGTGATAGAAATTTGGAATCGAGTGGTACTGACCACTCGTTTTCAATTCTATTAGTAGAATTTATATGCCTAGTAGTGGAACGAAATACACGAAATCGAGCGGTCGAAATTCAAAAATCGGCCCCCAGTGTGAACGGGACGTCGCTATACACATAACTATACATGTCTCGTTTGCACCTGTCATTCCGTACGAAAAATTCCGTGCGTCTGTGGCCAGCCTTATTACTGACCAAGTGAGCTCAAAATGCGAGCAAAGCTTATCCGTTTAAGCGGCGTATAACCGCGAACATCGAAAATTTCCAGCAACTATCTCTGTCAATCTAATTACGCCTTAGGTAATTGGAGTAAAAGAGGTAGTTGCTCGAAATTTTCGTTATCGACGTTCGTGGTAGGCCCTCTGCTAGGACTAAAATGCCGACTGTTGTCCCATCCCAGCAAAATAGCAAAACAGAAATTTGGCTAAATTTATGTAAGGCCTTACAAGATCAGTGAAGGCCAGTCCAGATGGGTCAATTTTCGCCAAATCTGCAAAACGGAACTGAAATATGTCAATTCAACGAAAAAATAAAAAAAAATTATACATACATATATCTGTCGACGTCCATCTGCCCACGAAAGTCAAAATTCATATGAAAATATGAACCACATAGGGCGATGGCGCATATTGTTGCTGCCAAGTTGGTGCAAACTTGGCTTAGACTAAATTATGCTAAAAAATATGGCAGATGCTAAATGTAAAATTTAGGTGCCAAAGCGAGTGAAAATATGCCAGATCAGGCATCATTTATGCCAAGTTGGCAACACTGAACAAGTGGCACTCGAACGCGGCTTCTTTTCAAAATGCCGTTAATTTTAACTTTAGTCTACTATAATACAGTCGAGTTTGCAACGTTAGTCGGCATGCTTTAAACGGATCGGCTTGCTCGCTATAGGCCAGCGGTACAACACAAACGATGCCTAGGCGCCGCCTCCTTTGATGGTTCCTCTACACGTTGGCCCAATCTAGTGGTCCAATATGATGGGCCAACGTGTAGAGAGCAGATACATATACTAATCGTTAAATAAATGAATATTAGATATAGTTTGTAGCTTTCTAGTAGACCCCGAAGGCTTATCCTATTGTCTATTGTTCAGTAAAACCGCACGTGCTACTTACCTGCAAAAAAGGGTCCTAAGTATTCTATTTGGCTCCTGAGCGCGGGCTAGTCCAACGCTCAAAAAACCAGTGTAGGTGCGCTCTCCGATAACGCGCCTTTGTTACGCATCTCGATGACACATTTTAGACTGGTTCTGTAGCGTTCGACTCGCCGGCACTCAGTAACCGAAGTACCGATTTTTTATGCAGGTGGTTGTGGCACGTGGCACGAGCGGTTTTTCTTAACAATAGACAATAGAATTAGCCTTCGGGGTCTATTAGAAAGCTACAAACTAGACATATCTAACTATACATATTAAGTACCTACACTGCACAATTTGCACAGCTATGTTGGTAAGCTATTAACAAAATTATAATATGATCTAAAATAATCGAAGCAAATTGTATGGTAACATGAAATTAAAAAAGATATTTAATTAATTTAATTCTTTAAAAAAATCTAACATTCATTTTTTTCGGGAAGTATGTATCATCAAAAAACTCCTGCAGCTTCTACGCCATTTTTTTTTTAATTACTTGAAGAAAATATTGGTACGTGGCGTAAAGATAAATTGCTGCAACGACTAATGCTTCCACGTCCATCTTGGAAACCGGATAGATCACAACTGAATGTCGCCATCATGTAGTTGCGTTCTGGCTCCTCTACACGATGGGCCAGCGCCGGCCACTTCAAGGGACGCAGCCATGCGGTAGAATGAGATAGCAATATCACTTGCTCCCTCTAACGCATAAATGCGTCCCTTGGAGTGGCTGGCGCTGGCCCATCGTGTAGAGGAGCCATTCCAACCATCGTATGGCGGTATGGCCAACTCATTGGCCCAGCGCTGGCCCATCGTGTAGAGGAGCCATGAAAACTACACGGGCGGCAGCTTTAAAATAGCGATGCGACATTATGACAATGTAATCTGCAATTCTCTGTTTAATTAAATGCCGTAACGTAACACACTATCGCACCACACCGCGATATGCCTGATCTTACGATCAGCCGCCGACATGTATATTATCTCAACACATACACTCTATTGACTACTGCCATGCTTATAAAATAAAATAAGTTTTTGACAAAAATTTCATTTTTGGTACAAGCTTTTATCGCTGACTGTACTTTTCTTACGACAAACAACTCATCGAGACAATTCTACAAACCCCTAACACAATTAGGTTGCGTTGTTTCATCACTGAGTTCCTATGGCCACTTCCATCGTCAGATCAGCTCGATGGTACCATAATATTGCATTGGCATCCGATTTATACATGCATGCAAAATTTCAGCTCAATCGGAAACCGGGAAGTGGTGATCCACTTTGAAATTTAACTTGCAAGATTTGATTACAGACAACGGGACAGGTGAAACTAAATAAAAGCTTGTAAAGCGGAGGGAAAACCGGCACTGCAAATACGATCGCTGCCTGAACTCGACTTGCGGGTGGGACCAGCCAACTCGGACCTTTCTATGGAGCAACAACTCGATACTGACTCAGCGCAATCGGCCGTCACATCGGATGCCCAGGAATATACTGCTGCCGCTAATACTAACTAATCTGTTATCACTTTTTTATGTACTAAAAACAACGATATTTTCAAATGTACTCTGTAGCCAGATATGCTTAAATTATGTAGATAAAACTGTATACAGCCCTTACTTTTTACTATGTTCATCTATCATAACCTGTGCGCACAATCATTCACTCTATACACTCCACTCGATCATCACACTCAACCCATACTTACGTAAAATGATACACACATCTCTAACTACCAATTGGAACCTGTCATTCTTAAACTCTAGCGTTAATTTAGACTTATATATGATTGTGAAACGTTATAATAGGTAACGAAAATGTTGCAAATGATGTAGATCAAACTCTATCAATAGAATGTCAGGTTCACAGCTGCTTGGAGACCTGCAAAGACTCAATACAAACCGCTCACAATCTTAAGGTGCTTGCCTTTAACATACGAAGTATCCACCATAACTTTAACTCCTTCTTAGTAGGACTACAGCGACTCGATATAAATATAGATGTAATTGTATTAACAGAGTGCTAGCTAGGAGCGGAAGTGCAACCAGCACAGATTCCAGGCTACTCAATGTACTTGACAAAAAACAATCTTAACCGTGCTGGCGGCGTTGTAGCCTATGTCAGGGAAAACTGGAACGCTACTGTTATTGAGCCGTTTTTCGAAGAAGGGGAATGCCTCATCATTAAGTTGTCCAATTCCATCACGGTCCTCGGTATATACCGGTCTCCATCTTTCACTCAAACCTCAAAATTCATCTATCATCTAGATAATGCGCTTAATACAATCGAACGTAACTCTGTTATTATAGTCGCCGGTGATATTAACATTAATATCCTGAACACATCCGACCACCAAACTAACGACTACCTTTGTTTCATGGCTGAATCGGGACTTCGGCCAGCAATTTCAGAGCCCACCCGGCGCGAATCTTGTCTTGACCACATATTCGTTAAATCGAAATCGTTTAATTCAATTGGTTTAGTCTGTAAGACGGATATCACAGATCATTATATTGTAATAGTTGCTATGGCAACTGGTACGAAAAATCCTAATGACCGAAATCGATACATGTTAAAAACTGATTACCATGCCGTTAATTCAGAACTCCAAGAGGTGGACTGGTCTCCCGTAACCAAACAAAATAGCCCTGATTTGGCCGCTGAGGAGTTCCAAAAGATACTGAATACTGCTATAAAGAAACACACATCAAAAGTGCGGATTAGTAGAAGCAGATACAATCTTAAGCCATGGATTACGCCAGGCCTCATTAGATGTCAAAAACATCGCGATCGCTTGCATCTGGAGTCGAGAAAGCATCCTGAAGACCCCATGCGGCTACTAGTATATAAAAGGTATAGGAACTTTCTCACAAACTTACTACACCGTTTGAAAAATGCTCATGACCGATCACAGCTTGAACAAAATAAACACAACCCAAAAGGTCTCTGGAAAACTATTAAAAACATCGCGGATTACCCAAAAAGCACGTCAAAGTCCGTGGAATTAACCAAAATTAAACCTACTACTAAAGAAGCATTAAACCACAGCAACGACTACTTTGCAAATGTAGGTAAAACTTTAGCCAACAATATACTCTCAAGATTAAATAAAACAGAAGTCTCACTCTCATATAGATTGAATCAGACTGCCGCTTCAACTCGCTCATTCTTTCTGCATCCTACTGACGAGAACGAAGTGTCTAGGCTCATAGGTCTATTGAAGAATGATAGCGCCCCTGGAATTGATAACGTGAGACCCGCGCTACTTAAAGCAATCAAATCCAATGTAATTAGCCCGCTTACTTTTATTTATAACTTAAGCCTTAAGACCGGGATATTTCCAGCCGTTTGGAAGAGGGCGACAGTCATTCCCATTTACAAAAATGGACCAAAAAACGTCCCCGAGAACTATAGGCCTATCTCGCTTCTGCCAATATTTTCTAAAATACTGGAAAAAATTGTTAATCGTTGCCTGGTCAATTTCCTGGAGCGATACTCCTTGCTCTCGGACTCTCAATATGGCTTCAGATGCCGCAAATCAACTGAAAATGCAGTTGATCACCTAACCAGGAAAGTGACCACTGCTTTAGATAATGGCTTAAAGTGTGTAGGAGTATTCCTCGACCTCGCCAAAGCGTTCGACACTGTGTCCGTGACGATACTTCTTAGGAAGTTGGAGCACTACGGTATCCGGGGACGTCCACTCCAATGGATCCGGAGCTATCTCACGGGCAGGTATCAAAGTGTTAAGATCGGAAACGATCTGAGTGACGACTTGCCAACTCTTTTCGGGGTTCCCCAGGGCAGCGTACTAGGCCCTACGTTATTCATCATCTACATGAACGACATTTTCTCAGTCAGTGCTTCTACAGGTGATCTCATATGTTACGCTGACGATACAGCGGCATTATACTATGGCTCTACATGGCAAGACGCCCTACAAAAAGCAGAAGCAGGAATAAATACCCTGAAAGACTGGCTAGACAACAATCTACTCTCCCTGAACATCAATAAAACAAAATACATCTGCTTCCATAAAACCAAGGCCTCTGAACCAAATCATCTAACGTCACTATATATTAACGGTTCATCTAACTCGCTGTCGACGGACCCATCAGTGAACTCGATTGGCCGCGTGGAGTGCGTGCGTTACTTAGGCGTGGATATCGATCAGCATTTCTCCTTTAAACACCATATAGCAACTCTCTCTAATCGTGTAAGGAAGCTCACGTATGTAATGCGCCTGCTCCGCAACTCTGCTGATCAGCGGGTCCTAACACTAGTGTATGTGACTTTATGTCAGTCTATCCTGGGATACTGTATATCGGTCTGGGGTGGGGCAGGTATTACAGCGATGCTTAGCATAGAAAGGGCACAAAGGTCAGTATTAAAAGTAATGCACAAGAAGCCCTTCCAATTCCCAACAAACCAACTGCTATCCGAAACTAACACTCTCTCAGTCCGCCAGTTGTTTATTCTTAAGGTAGCCACGATAATGCATCGAAACACATTAAATTCTCCCGGTTTCGCATCGTTCCGCAGTAAAAGGATCTTCCGCGTCCCTCAAAATAAGACGAGAACGCCTTATGCAAGACGCTTCCCACAATTCCTCCATCCGTTTATTTATAACCATATATCAAAACTCTTCAATGTACAAGATATGACAGTTAAAGAATTTCAGACCATTGTTCGTATGTGGTTAATCTCTCTCTCGTACCAGGCAACAGAAGATACATTAAAGCCTTTGCAGTAAACACAACATCTCTCTTTCACGTACACACACGCACACACACACACACACACACACACACACACACACACACACACACACTCACACACACTCCCACGCTCGCACAGCTTATACCATAAGTTTATAATAATAATAAAAATATAGATTGTTTGTTAGTTTTTAAAAATAGTTTAATTTATATTAGCTCATTTATATTTGTAAACTCGTTTTTTTATCTGTATTTTTTGTCGCATCATCTTATTGATAAATCTACTGGAATTTCCTAGAGTCCTCACGACACAGGCTTGACCTAGTGTGAGGGCTACTGCTAAGCAAATTGTAATATTTTTAAGTGAATCTGATTTGTATTATCCTATATGTTTCATATGCCTGGTAACGAAATAAAAATTTTGTATTTTGTATTTTGTAATAATAAAGAGTGCCAATATAACGTTAAAATGAATTTACTTGCAATTAAGTTGAAAAGTATCAAAATTATACTTGTCTGCGTTGAAACGCGCTTAGCGTTGCCGGCGCTCGCGTACCGAGCGCTAACGCCATCTATCGAGAGTGTTATTTCGCACAATCGGTGAACGCTCGCTCTAAAGAATAAGGGCTCATAACATAAAACAAGGGCTTGCAAGGGCTGCTTGACAAGCTAGAGCGCTTGCAAAATGTCTGCATTAGATATATATTCGGGTTACGTAAGTACGATCGCGTGTCTGCCTTCCGCTCGCAGCTTGGCTGGCTTCCGATACGTCGTCGTAGGGATGTGCATGTTCTGTCATTACTCTTTAACGTGTTATTTAATCCCGCATCCCCTACGTATCTATCAGAGAGATTTAGTTTTCTGGCTACTGTTAGCGGTCACCGTCTGCGATCTAGTGAAAATCTGACTTTAGCCATTCCGCCGAAAAAGTCGCGTGCGTACTGTAAGTCTTTCACGGCCTACTGAGAGGCCGTAGTCGATTTGAAAACGCGCGAAGATACGACATTTACACAGTAACCGAACGCCGGCCCCTGCTTGAAACAACGCGACCGTCTTAAACAGTATTGATACTTTCGCAACAAAATATGCGTAACTTTAGAACTTTAGTTGGGTTAAAATAAAACTTTCGGTAAATTTGATATATTCGTTTATTATACTTACCAACCATGTATTCATATAATAGTTATTTGTACAACAAGAGATCAAAGTTTGATATTTCTTCGAGTGCTTATTTTGAGTCCCGTGCAAGCGAAAGATTCTATAATAGATTCACGAGCGTAGCGAATTTAGAATCTTGAGCGTAGTAAGGGACTCAAAAGCGCACGAGATGTAAATAACTTTGATCTCGTGTAGTTCACAAAACTTTTCACCTCAGCAGTGAGAACATATTAGAGAACCCGAAAAATGTATTCCTTCTTCATCACTTACCTATTCACTCATGTTTTCTTAAGAAATACCAACAATTAAGTTTTCACCTCAGCAGCTCGAACAAGGGTACTTTGCTACTTAAAAACAGTGAGCAAAATCGCATTTTGCTCATTTTGTCTCACTCAGTGAGCAAAATGCGATATTGCTCACTGTTTTTAAGTAGCAAAGTACCCTTGTTCGAACTGCTGAGGTGAAAATTATATTGCATGGTGATGATGATTGCATAAGGTTATATTATATATATGTCGGCGAAGGATGGTCCCGATGGCGGTGGGCGCGTGGGGGTAGTACCTAGATGTTTTACTTCACAGCCAAAATAATAGGTATGCTACTAACGCATGAAATAAACATTCGGACTTGTTAACCATACTAGTGCCTACCATATTTTAGGACTAAGCGATAAAAATAACTAATTGCTATTTAGTTTTAAAAGGATTTATTTGTAAATAAAAAGATCGCATAAATCCGTTCAAATCTTTATTCAAGTCAAACTACACCGGCTCCAACCCTACACCGCTGACCCGAGAAGATTTAACACGGCAACAAACTCGGCGGGACATATCTTTTCAAAACAACACATAGTTTCTTTATTTTACAAAAGTAAGCTTCTAAAGGCACATAAGAAATCAAAATAACACTTGGAATAAAACACTTAGCTAAACGGTTAAACAACGTGAGAATCTATAAGCTTTCAGAATAATCCTTCAGGTGTAAGCCTTCAGGAACGTAGCGAATTAGGCACGAGCTTGGCTAACGTCCGATCTCTAGCGCGGTCCGATCAAGAAGCAGGAAGTCAGTTCCAGCGGCGGAGCCAACCGCTCCCGCCTCCAATTCAAGTTGGTAAACCTGCCTGACCAGTCTACCAACATAACGACAAAAATGCCTGCCCGTGCCTACGTTCACTCAAGATAGGTACACATCTTGACGTTCCAAAGCCTTCTACCTGTCATTTTAGTTCAACAATACGCCAAACATTGCTAATCGATTTTATACAGGCGTCTAACTATGAACTGTAATGCTGCAATACGTCTTTCTGGTGTCTCGCTCCGACATATATATATATATATATATATATATAACCTTAGTGCAATTTTACGGTAACATATATTATATGTTACCCTTTTAGTAAATGAAAATTTTAGGTGACAATGCAATATTATGATGATATGGAGCTAATCTGATGATGAAGTTGGAAGGTAGCCATAGGAACTCTGGAATGAAACGTCGCAACCCTATCGAGTTTGGGCTCGTTTGATTCGTCTTGACGAGTACTTTGTCTTTAGATGGTATCCGGGGTCTGATGATGGCACTGAACAGTTGCCATAGGAACTCCGTAATAAAACGCTATAACCCCATCGAGTTGGGGCTAGTACGATTCGTCTTGACGAGTACTTGATCTCTCGATAGTTTCCAGGGTTTGATAATGGAGCTGGGAGGTGGCCATAGGAACTCCGTAATAAAACAACTCAATCCCGTCGAGTTTCGGCTCGTTTGATTTGTCTTGGCGAGTACTTTGGTCCTAAAGAGTTTGATGATGATTTGATGAAGCTAAAAAGTTCAAAAAAATATATATGAATATAAGATTTTTTATTTGTTAATACCTAACAAAAACTAAAAAGCTTAAAATAATGCTAAAATAATTAAATAATTAAATTTTGATAAAAAATATACCTACCATTTTATTATAGTATTTTATGCAACCGTTGTTTAAGAGGGGTCAAAAAAGGCGAGTGGCGTGAGTAACAATTTGAGGCGAAGCCGAAAATTGTTAATAAAGACGCCACGAGTATTTAACTACTACTACTACTAGTATTTAGTGTTTAACTAAACAACGTTGCATACAATACTTTTTCTACGACCAAGCACTTACTTTGAAAAAAATTTGTAAATTTAACAAATATTTTTCATTCAACAAAAATAATACTTTAAACAAGGGGAATCATATAGGACATATACGTAGGTAAACAAACCAAAAGTATACAGCTAAGATACGCGACCCGGCCACCGCGCCCCGCGCCCCCCGGCCGGTTGGTCAGCGACACCTTCTTGTAACTCATGAGGCCCTGGTACTTGCTCTTAGTTAAATTACAATTTTGGACAGTTTTTTTCTCGATTTTGACCACAGTAGCCTATGGAGACTAACAAGCAACGCTAAGCGGTGTTCGTAGTCTATGGATCTTGCTATATTACGGGTGTCACATGCGCGTTTCTGACTTCTGAAGCAATTTTATTGTTTCTACTAGTTAGTACTCATCTGTCAGAGATGAGATGACAATTAAAATTAGGTTGGCAACAATGTATTTCGTACAATATTTTTTAAGTGGTGATTACTCGAAGTATCGTAAAAGTACCAAAAAGATACTGCGTGTATGCACAAATACTTTTTTGGGGAATAGACTAAAGACTTGTCTTGACAACTATAACATAGGGGTTTAAAGGTGTGTGTACGACCTTTTAAAAGACAAATAAAAGTACGGGAGTAGAAAAATACATTTTACAGTACATATGGGGCTACTTTTCCGCACTAGTGCGTAAAATAGCACTTTTCGTGCGTATGTCGAAACTTTAAAGTGCCATATGTACTGTAAAACGTTGTTCGATACACGTGCGAATAGGTAATTCGCAACTCGTGTCGATTTAAAACACTCCCTTCGGTCGTGTTTTAATTTATCGCCACTCGTTTCGAATTTCCTCTTTTTCGCACTTGTATCGAAAATAACTATTACAATACAGATGGTGCTACTTTACGGCACTAGTGCGATAATTAGCACATTACGTAACTATGTCGAATATTAAAATGGCCATATGTACCTACTGTAAAACGTTGTATGATACATAATTTTGTAACATCTGTAAACTGACATTCACAATCTGACAATAAATGATTACTTATGGAGAAAGTTTTTTAGTACATTACCGTAAGTTGACCCCTAGGAAACTATTGATACTGGATAGGAATGGGATCGATTGGCATATAAAAATATCATGTGAAAAATAAAAGTTTTCATTTTCATACAAATTGTATGGGAAAAGTTTTCCTCGATTTGTGGCTTTTCTAGCCGGAAATTTTTTTTGCTTCCATACAAGGTTTTGATCCTCAATAGAAATGGGATCGATTGGCATCAAATAAAAAGTTTGTCAAAAATTACCTTTTTCTCGCACCCTGTATGTTTTTTCCAAAATCTGTAAAAGCCAATCTTCATTGATTTGAAATCGAGGGAAGGTCTTCTAAGACCATTTTCTCGTAGCAGCACGGGATCTGGTAGCTGCCCTCACTGACCCAAAAAGAAAATCCACCCTGTATATATATATATATATCAGGGATGTTGCGGATGCAGATTTTTTGACATCCGCGGATGCGGATGCGGATGCGGATTTTTAAAGGCTCACATCCGCGGATGCGGATGCGGATGCGGATGTCAAGATTAGGTACTTAGAAAACGTCAAATATTACATTTTTAGTATTTTTTTAGGGTTCTGTACCCAAAGGGTAAAAACGGGACCCTATTACTAAGACTCCGCTGTCCGTCCGTCCGTCCGTCCGTCCGTCCGTCCGTCCGTCCGTCTGTCACCAGGCTGTATCTCACGAACCGTGATAGCTAGACAGTTGAAATTTTCACAGATGATGTATGTCTGTTGCCGCTATAACAACAAATACTAAAAACAGAATAAAATAAAGATTTAAGTGGGGCTCCCATACAACAAACGTGATTTTTGACCAAAGTTAAGCAACGTCGGGCGGGGTCAATACTTGGATGGGTGACCGTTTTTTTGCTTGTTTTTTTTTCTTTTTTTTTTTCTCTATTTTTTGTTGATGGTGCGGAACCCTCCGTGCGCGAGTCCGACTCGCACCTGGCCGGTTTTTATTAAAAAAACCAAACGTTTAGTATTTGAGCAAGAATATAGGTGTGTTATATTTAATAAACAGTAACTTCGCCGACTTTTCTGGATCTAGACGATTTCGTTATAGGTAATGACGAAATTACCTAGCACTTACGCCGCCGCTAAGACGTTCCTGTACCGACTTGTTCAACATCCGCATCCGCATAAGCTCCGCATCGATTTTATGCGGATGCGGATGCGGATGCGGATGTTGAAAATAATGCGGATGTTCCGCGGTTGCGGATGCGGATGCGGATGTTCGCAACATCCCTGATATATATATATACAGGGGTCGGACAAAAAGTGCGGATGACGTCAAACCACTTATAGGATGATTTCAAATAGTATTTTTGATTTTCATGAACAATTATCACTTATCATTTATCAACCTCTTTATTAAACGATATCGCCACTTGAAATGAGTAAGTACGTTTTTGACTGACACATTGTCAATCAGATGAACAATAAATTGACTTCGTTATTGTTTAGCTTTTGTATCTTCACGATTATATTTAGCTAAAATTTAGCTATAAAAGTATAATAACATCAAATTATCTTTTTTTATTTTTACTAATCTTACCTACTGTTCTCACTTTTGACTATTAAACCTATTTATCTGAGGATCCCACAGACTTGTTCTAAGTGTTCTAACTAATTTCAAATAATTATACCTTATGGTAACAAGTTTCGTTAAATTTATTTTATTCACTACATCACCCTACCACCTGTATTATTAATTCCATGGATTTATTTACGATTATTTTGTTACTTCATTAATACTACTTTGTTACTACATGTCACACGGAAGTTTAAATACAAACTCAAACATCATCCTGTGTGCAAGATTACGTCATTTTTACGTCATCCGCACTTTTTGTCCGACCCCTGTATATCTACGAGGGGCGTTCAAAATATTCTCGGTATTGATATCTTACAACCTCTTCTAAAATTTCTTTCGTTACTGGCCGCTAAGGTTTATTCATTGACATTAAAAAAAAGTATAATTCGAACCGAGATGTTCTTTTGTTTTTCTGCAATTGCTGAACAAACATGAACATCATGTGGGAATTGGCAATGTTAACTAAATTAGAACATCGATGCGTGATAAAATTCTTGACAAAACAGGGTAAAAATCAAAAAACCATAAAAGAGGAAATGGATTGTGTTTACCGTGAGTCTGCTCCTTCTTTATCTACCATTCAAAAGTGGTCAAGCGAGTTTAAACGTGGAAGGGAGAGTGTTGAAGACGACCCTAGACCTGGCCGGCCTGTAGTAGCTACTTCACAAGAAAATATTGATAAAGTGGAAAAACTTATATTGGAAGATGGTCGAGTGAAGGTAAAATCTATAGCACAAGTAACCAATCTCTCTATTGGTACCGTACATGATATTATCCATGACCATCTTAATATGTCAAAAGTAAGTGCAAGATGGGTTCCGCGAATGCTGACTCGGCTTCAAAAAGACATGCGTGTAGCTTGTTGTTCCGATTTTATTGACCTGTGCGGTGAAAATCCTGATGAGGTGCTGCAAAGAATAGTTACTGGAGATGAAACCTGGGTTCATCATTATGACCCAGAGAGTAAACAAGAGTCCATGCAGTGGCACATTAAGGGTTCAGCTCATCCCAAGAAGTTCAAGGTCATCCCTTCAGCTGGCAAGGTCATGGCCACGATATTTTGGGATTGTGAAGGAGTATTACTGATCGATTATAAAGAAAAAGGTGTAAATATCACAGGACAGTACTACGCTAACATTCTACGTCAATTAAAGGATGCAATCAAAGAAAAGAGGCGAGGAAAGTTAACCAAAGGTGTTATGCTTCTGCATGACAACGCCCCCGTCCATACTGCTCATATTGCCAAGGCAGCTATTGTTGAATGTGGGTTTGAAACTATTACTCACCCACCGTATAGTCCGGACTTAGCCCCCAGCGACTTCTTTTTGTTCCTCAATCTTAAAAAGGATCTGCGTGGAAATAAATTTTCCGATGATGAAGCATTGAAGGCGGCAGTGGAGGAGCATTTTTACACCAAAGATAAAAAATATTTTTATGCAGGATTAAAAAAAAAAATTGATCGATCTTTTAAGTGTATGAACATAGGGGGGGAGTATATTGAAAAATAAAAATATCAAACTTTTCGTACTTGTTTGTTTTCATTCTCATACCGAGAATATTTTGAACACCCCTCGTACTATCAAAAGTACATTTCGATAGTTGACTTACTAGGATGCATCTATATCTTATTTGAAACAGGTGCGCAGATTTCGAATATGATGACCATGACCTATAAAACGACATCCATGACGACTTTTATGACATAGTGCATGGCCGCCATCTTGGATTCCAAAATAGTCATCATTTTACCGAAATTTGCGCCGGGCCTAAACCTATAAAACGACATCCATGACGACTTTTATGACATAGTGCATGGCCGCCATCTTGGATTCCAAAATAGTCATCATTTTCGAAAACTGCGCCCCCTAAAACCTATAAAACGACATCCATCACGACTTTTATGACATAGTGCATGGCCGCCATCTTGGATTCCAAAATAGTCATCATTTTCGAAATCTGAGCCCCCTATAACATATAAAACGACATCCATGACGACTGACATACTGCATGGCAGCCATCTTGGAATTCAAAATGGTCATCATTTTCGAAATCTGCGCCCCCTAAAACCTATAAAACGACATCTATGACGACTTTTATGAAATACTGCATGGTCGCCATCTTGGAATCCAAAATGGTCATGATTTTCGAAACCTGCGCCCCCTTAAACCTATAAAACGACATCCATGACGACTTTTATGACATACTGCATGGCCGCCATTTTGGATTTCAAAATGGTCATCTTTTTCGAAATCTGCGCCCCCTATAATCTATAAAACGACATCCATGACGACTTTTATGAAATACTGCATGGTCGCCATCTTGGAATCCAAAATGGTCATGATTTTTGAAACCTGCGCCCCCTTAAACCTATAAAACGACATCCATGACGACTTTTATGACATACTGCATGGCCGCCATTTTGGATTTCAAAATGGTCATCTTTTTCGAAATCTGCGCCCCCTAAAACCTATAAAACGACATCCATGACGACTTTTATGACATAGTGCATGGCCACCATCTTGGATTCCAAAATAGTCATCATTTTCGAAATCTGAGCCCCCTATAACCTATAAAACGACATCCATGACGACTTTTATGACATACTGCATGGCCGCCATCTTGGAATCTAAAATGGTCATCATTAATCATTTCCGAAATCTGCGCCCCCTAAAACCTATAAAACGACATCCATGACGACTTTTATGACATAGTGCATGGCCGCCATCTTGGAATCTAAAATGGTCATCATTTTCGAAATCTGTGCCCCCTAAAACATATAAAACGACATCCATGACGACTTTTATGACATAGTGCATGGCCGCCATTTTGGAATCCAAAATGGTCATCATTTTCGAAATCTGCGCCCCTCAAAACCTATAAAACGACATCCATGACGACTTTAATGACATACTGCATGGTCGCCATTTTGGAATCCAAAATGGTCATCATTTTCGGAATCTGCGCCCCCTAATACCTATAAAACGACATCCATGACGACTTTTATGACATACTGGATGGCCGCCATCTTGGAATCCAAAATGGTCATCATTTTCGAAATCTGCGCCTCCTAAAACCTATAAAACGATATCCATGACGACTTTTATGACATACTGCATGGAGTGCATGGCCGCCATTTTGGAATCCAAAATAATCATCATTTTCGAAATCTGCGCCCCCTAAAACCTATAAAATGATATCCATTACGATTTAATGACAGTGCATGGCCGCCATCTTGGATTCCAAAATTGTTCATTTGATACCAAACTCGACCATAATTTCTTGCAATTAACATGACCAGAATAGCAAGACCCCTCACAAATGGCTTTTTAGCATTTTAAGCTCTTCTAGCTCAATAACCTCTTGTTCAAGCCAGCTCAAAATTTAATTACTAAAATATAATGCCCTCGACTATACGTTCACCCAATTTCATTTAAATTAGAATAAATTTACTTAAGTTATTGAGTATCAAACTATCCTCTGAAAGTTCAGCTTAAAAACATTGAAATGCCGGGACGTGCCCCTAGCCAGCCGTGTGTTCAAAGTCGAATGTAAGAACTTCGCTTCGCTTCGCTCGCTCGTTCGATGATAATACTATAAACTATACAAGAAAATAAAGAAGTACTTACAACCAAGGATTAAAGTTCCTGGTCGTAGTATACACGCATACCATAACAGCCAAAGACGCAAACAGATATAATATTTTTCTCAAAAATGAACGGCAAAGTCGACGTTGCCGGTTAAAAAATAGGTCGCGAAGTGCGTAGTTTATGGTCATTCAAAAAATTAAAAAGTTAAAAACATTGCAGTCTCGATTTCGGGACTGCAATGTCGCATACAAATTCCATTATTTAACGAGTTCCAAACTTTTTAAAACTTTAAATGGCCATATCAAATGAAGGCATAGGTCCCTTAAACAGCCAAACAGATGATCAGCACTTATTATAAAGCCTATAACAGACTATCGCACCGCACCGCGACCTTGGAGCGTCGCACCCATAAGTGAGAGCGAGAAAGAGATATCTGTTTCACCCATAAGTGAGAGCGAGAAAGAGATATCTGTTTCACCCATAAGTGAGAGGGAGAAAGATATCTGTTTCTCGCTCTCACTTATGGGTGCGACGCTCCAAGGTCGCGGTGCGGTGCGATCGTCTGTTACAGGCTAAATGTTGGTACCGCGACTATTTAGGTGTCTGAAATAGGTTGGCGTATTTTCAGCAGAAAAATACACTTTTTTTTTTTTTAAGGCGGCAAGCAAACTTTTTTAATGGTTGTATTTTTCTGTGAAAATTAGAACGTTGCTTCTGTAAGTTCTGTAAAATATTTCTATTTCTTGCACCATTTTTGAGAAAAGCACTATATATGACTCGGCTGGAAGGCTACTTGCTGGCTTCGGATTCAATTAAACGGACTCCCAAGGTCGTCCGTTTAAGAGTGCTATTACATTTCGGGGATGAGCGAGTTTAGGTATTTTACGCGCTGCGGCAGGCCCCGCGATCTCAGGTCGCCGAACCCTTCCACCGCATTTTCCCTCGGTCGCACTACAATGATGGATTAAACATTCTTGATCCGAACGTGAAGCACATTGAAATCAATCATAACAACACTAACTGTACTTTAATATCAAAGTCCTAAAAATGTTATTTGGTACGAAAATACTAAATCCAGTGCAAATATACATACTTATGTAGGTCATTATTACTAGAAAGAAATTATACGTACTTACTTAGGTACTCGCTTATTTTCATTTTTCGTCATTGCATATGGTATAGGTTGTATAGTGAAACTATTTTAGCTATATAATAAAACCTTTAATTTGTATCTTAAGTTTAGAAACGAGCTGATACTAAGCATCTGATGATGAAGCCTGATGATGATGATGAAGGTGGTCACGGATACCAATCAACCATGTAGTAACATGATTAGGCTCGTTTGATTCGTCTCAACAAGATCTTTGGCACTAGGTGACACTCAGGGTCTGATAATGGAGCTGGAAGATGGCCACTGGTACCAGTTAACTATGCAATTAAACCACTTCGTGTTTGAGCTCGTTTGATTCGTCTCAACAAGATCTTTGGCACTAGGTGATACTCAGGGTCTGATGATGGAGCTGGAAGGTGGTCACCGGTACCATTCAACCATGCAACTAAACCACTTCGTGTTTGGGCTCGTTTGATTCATTTCAACAAGATTTTTGACACAAGATATGACTCAGGGTCTGATGATGGAGCTGGAAGGTGGTCACCGGTACCAGTCAACCATGCAACTAAACCACTTCGTGTTTGAGCTCGTTTGATTCGTTTCAACAAGATCTTGGACACTAGGTGATATTCAGGGTCTGATGATGGAGCTGGAAGGTGGTCACCGGTACCAGTAAACTATGAAACTAAACCACTTCGTGTTTGGGCTCGTTTTATTCATTTCAACAAGATCTTTGACACAAGATAGGACTCAGGGTCTGATGATGAAGCTGGAAGGTGGTCACCGGTACCAGTCAACCATGCAACTAAACCACTTCGTGTTTGAGCTCGTTTGATTCGTCTCAACAAGATCTTTGACACTAGGTGATACTCAGGGTCTGATGATGGAGCTGGAAGGTGGTCACCGGTACCAGTCAACCATGCAACTAAACCACTTCGTGTTTATGCTCGTTTGATTCGTCTCAACAAGATCTTGGACACTAGGTGATACTCAGGGTCTGATGATGGAGCTGAATGGTGGTCACCGGTACCAGTCAACCATGCAACTAAACCACTTCGTGTCTGAGATGACAACCTTCCAGCTGCACATCAGACCCTGTGAGTACAATGTTGTGTCAAAGATCTTGTTGAAACAAATCAAACGAGCCCAAACACGAAGTGGTTTAGTTGCATGATTGACTGGTACCAGTGACCACCTTCCAGCTCCATCATCAGACCCTCAGTATTATCTTGTGTCAAAGATCTCGTTGAGAGGAATCAAACGAGCTCAAACACGAAGTGGTTTAGTTGCATGGTTGACTGGTACCGGTGACCACCTTCCAGCTTCATCATCAGACCCTGAGTCCTATCTTGTGTCAAAGATCTTGTTGAAATGAATAAAACGAGCCCAAACACGAAGTGGTTTAGTTTCATAGTTTACTGGTACCGGTGACCACCTTCCAGCTCCATCATCAGACCCTGAATATCACCTAGTGTCCAAGATCTTGTTGAAACGAATCAAACGAGCTCAAACACGAAGTGGTTTAGTTGCATGGTTGACTGGTACTGGTGACCACGTTCCAGCTTCATCGTCAGACCCTGAGTTCTATCTTGTGTCAAAGATCTCGTTGAGAGGAATAAAACGAGCCCAAACACGAAGTGGTTTAGTTGCGTGGTTGACTGATACCGGTGCCAACCTTCCAGCTCCATCATCAGACCCTGAGTTCTATCTTGTGTCAAAGATCTCGTTGAGAGGAATAAAACGAGCCCAAACACGAAGTGGTTTAGTTGCGTGGTTGACTGGTACCGGTGCCAACCTTCCAGCTCCATCATCAGACCCTCAGTACTATCTTGTGTCAAAGATCTTGTTGAGACGAATCAAACGAGCCGAAACACGAAGTGGTTTAGTTGCATGGTTGACTGGTACCAGTGACCACCTTCCAGCTCCATCATCAGACCCTCAGTATTATCTTGTGTCAAAGATCTCGTTGAGAGGAATCAAACGAGCTCAAACACGAAGTGGTTTAGTTGCATGGTTGACTGGTACCGGTGACCACCTTCCAGCTTCATCATCAGACCCTGAGTCCTATCTTGTGTCAAAGATCTTGTTGAAATGAATAAAACGAGCCCAAACACGAAGTGGTTTAGTTTCATAGTTTACTGGTACCGGTGACCACCTTCCAGCTCCATCATCAGACCCTGAATATCACCTAGTGTCCAAGATCTTGTTGAAACGAATCAAACGAGCTCAAACACGAAGTGGTTTAGTTGCATGGTTGACTGGTACTGGTGACCACGTTCCAGCTTCATCGTCAGACCCTGAGTTCTATCTTGTGTCAAAGATCTCGTTGAGAGGAATAAAACGAGCCCAAACACGAAGTGGTTTAGTTGCGTGGTTGACTGATACCGGTGCCAACCTTCCAGCTCCATCATCAGACCCTGAGTTCTATCTTGTGTCAAAGATCTCGTTGAGAGGAATAAAACGAGCCCAAACACGAAGTGGTTTAGTTGCGTGGTTGACTGGTACCGGTGCCAACCTTCCAGCTCCATCATCAGACCCTCAGTACTATCTTGTGTCAAAGATCTTGTTGAGACGAATCAAACGAGCCGAAACACGAAGTGGTTTAGTTGCATGGTTGACTGGTACCATTGACCACCTTCCAACTCCATCATCAGACCCTGAGTTTTATCTTGTGACAAAGATCTTGTTGAGACGAATCAAACGAGCCGAAACACGAAGTGGTTTAGTTGCATGGTTGACTGGTACCGTTGACCACCTTCCAGCTTCATCATCAGACCCTGAGTTCTATCTTGTGTCAAAGATCTCGTTGAGAGGAATCAAACGAGCCCAAACACGAAGTGGTTTAGTTGCGTGGTTGACTGGTACCGGTGACCACCTTCCAGCTCCATCATCAGACCCTGAGTCCTATCTTGTGTCAAAGATCTTGTTGAGACGAATCAAACGAGCCGAAACACGAAGTGGTTTAGTTGCATGGTTGACTGGTACCGTTGACCACCTTCCAGCTCCATCATCAGACACTGAGTTCTATCTTGTGTCAAAGATCTTGTTGAGACGAATCAAACGAGCCGAAACACGAAGTGGTTTAGTTGCATGGTTGACTGGTACCGTTGACCACCTTCCAGCTCCATCATCAGACCCTCAGTACTATCTTGTGTCAAAGATCTCGTTGAGAGGAATCAAACGAGCCGAAACACGAAGTGGTTTAGTTGCATGGTTGACTGGTACCGTTGACCACCTTCCAGCTCCATCATCAGACCCTCAGTACTATCTTGTGTCAAAGATCTTGTTGAGACGAATCAAACGAGCCGAAACACGAAGTGGTTTAGTGGCATGGTTGACTGGTACCGTTGACCACCTTCCAGCTTCATCATCAGACCCTGAGTTCTATCTTGTGTCAAAGATCTCGTTGAGAGGAATCAAACGAGCCCAAACACGAAGTGGATTAGTTGCATGGTTGACTGGTACTGGTGACCACCTTCCAGCTCCATCATCAGACCCTCAGTACTATCTTGTGTCAAATATCTTGTTAAGACGAATCAAACGAGCCCAAACACGAAGTGGTTTAGGTGCATGGTTGACTGGTACCGTTGACCACGTTCCAGCTTCATCGTCAGACCATGAGTTCTATCTTGTGTCAAAGATCTCGTTGAGAGGAATAAAACGAGCCCAAACACGAAGTGGTTTAGTTGCGTGGTTGACTGGTACCGGTGCCAACCTTCCAGCTCCATCATCAGACCCTCAGTAATATCTTGTGTCAAAGATCTTGTTGAGACGAATCAAACGAGCCGAAACACGAAGTGGTTTAGTTGCATGGTTGACTGGTACCGTTGACCACCTTCCAGCTTCATCATCAGACCCTGAGTTCTATCTTGTGTCAAAGATCTCGTTGAGAGGAATCAAACGAGCCCAAACACGAAGTGGTTTAGTTGCGTGGTTGACTGGTACCGGTGACCACCTTCCAGCTCCATCATCAGACCCTGAGTCCTATCTTGTGTCAAAGATCTTGTTGAGACGAATCAAACGAGCCCAAACACGAAGTGGTTTAGTTGCGTGGTTGACTGGTACCGGTGACCACCTTCCAGCTCCATCATCAGACCCTGAGTCCTATCTTGTGTCAAAGATCTTGTTGAGACGAATCAAACGAGCCGAAACACGAAGTGGTTTAGTTGCATGGTTGATTGGTACCGGTGACCACCTCCCAGCTCCATCATCAGACCTATATATTCTGATTCTGACATGTCGTCAAAAGCATTTGTATTCAGCCATTTTTTAATTTAGTACCTATAAAATATCAGATCATTTCAAATATCTTTAATGCTGTCCGGTAGTTACATAAATAAATAATAAATAAAAAGCCCATTTATTCCATAACCAACTAAAGTATAGGTACACGAAAAAATAAATACAGTTATAATTTTAAAACTAATTAGCTAACATAAAAAAAAAAAAAAAAATAATAATTTTATCTACATAACTTTAAAACTAAGTAGGTTTGGACCCCTCTCGGGTAAAGGCCTCCTCCAAATCGTGCCATTTAGCTCTGTCTTGAGCTACTTCCTGCCAGTTATTAACTTTTCGTTTTAAGTCGTCTGCCCAACGAGCGTTAGGTTTGCCCTGTCTTCTCGTTCCTTTTGGCCTAGTCCACAGCGTGACGATCTTAGTCCATTTCTCTTCGTGCATTCTTGCCACGTGACCGGCCCACTTCCATTTTGATCTTAATGCGTATTCTAGAGCATCAATGCATTTTGTTTTTTGTCGTATATGGTCGTGTCTAATTTTCTCGATTAATTTTATGTTTAATATATTTCTTTCTATGGCTCTCTGACATTTAACAATTTTTTCTTTAGCCTTGTATGTAAACTTCCAAGTCTGACTGCCGTATGTGAGTGTAGGGAGTAAACACGAATCGATTACTCTTTTCTTTAGTTTTAGTGGTATATCACTTTTTAAGGTTTCTTTCATACTCCAAAACTTGTTCCAAGTCTTTTTGACTCTTCGCTCTATTTCGTCCAAATTATTATTTTGATTGAATGAAAGCTGTTTGCCGAGATAAACGAATGAATCGACTTTTTCGATTTTTTCATTGCCTAAATAAATATATTCATCTTTAACATTTGTCATGATTTTGTTTTTTGCAAGTTAATTGCTAAACCAATTGTTTTACTAGCGTTACTTAAGGAGTTCAGCATAAATTGTAAATTTATAGAGTCGTCTGAAACAAGGACCACGTCGTCAGCGAAGCATAGATGTGTCAAATTTCTGTTCTCTATGTTGATTCCTCTTCCTGACCAGTCAAGATTTTTCAGTACGTGTTGTAAGACAGTTATAAATAGAGTTGGAGAGAGTGGGTCTCCTTGTCTCACTCCTCGTTTTATTTTAATTTCTCTACCGGTACTCTCGAGCTTCACCCTGCTCCTACAGTTTCTATAGATGTTCTTAATGATTTCAATATAAGTTGGATGTATTTCTGCTTCTGTCAAAGCTTTCCATATTGCTACATGATCAATTGAGTCGAAAGCTTTCTGGTAATCAATAAAAGCTAAGAATAATGGCACTCTAAATTCGTTATATTTTTCTATCAATTGCTCTACGGTGTGAATATGATCCATTGTGCTGAAAGCTTTCCTGAAACCCGCTTGTGATGTGTCTATGTACTTTTCTATATAAGGCGTCATCCGTTTTTGAAGACCTGAAGAGAATACCTTATAAAAGCTCGACATCAGACTGATAGGGCGGTAGTTTGATATGTCGGCTGGATCACCTTTTTTATATAGAATTATTATATCAGACTCTTTCCACTCGTCCGGCACTTCTTTTTGATCTATTATTTTATTAAAAAGTATTGTCAACGGTGTGAGTAGGAGCGGTATACTTTCTTTTATTAAGTTGTTTGTGATTCCATCCGATCCGGGACTTTTTTCATTCTTTAATTTTTTTACAAGTTCTAGTACTTCGATTTCGTCAAAATTATTTATATTTTGTGACTGTGGAATTCCTGTAGTTGTTGTATCTCTATCACATGTGTTTTTATAAGTTTTCGAAGTGTTGTCATCGTATAAAGCTTCATAGAATTTCGTCGCTGTCTCTAATATATCTTGCCTTTTTTCTTTGCATGTGTTTCCAGCTTTTAGTTTCGCTATCCATTTTTTATTCGACTCTAGTTCTTTATAAGCTCGTTTACTACTTCCTGAAGTGTTTAAATGTTTTTCTATAGTCGATATTCTGTGTTGCTTGTATTGTTGTCTAATTCTTTTATTTACAGTTTTGTATAGTAATTTTAATTCATGTTTTTCTGTTTTTGATATAGGTTTTTTGTTTTGTAGCTCGTGTCTTCGTTTAATCATGTTTAGAATTTCTGGCGTTAGTATTGTTTTTTTTTGTTTGCATTTGTGTTCGTCGTAGGTTGGGATGCTTGACTTTATACCTCTTTCAAGTTTGCTATAAAAATGTTGGACGGTTTCCGTGCTCGTAGTCGTCATAATTTCTTCTCTATTTATTCGTAGCTTTTCTAAATATTTGAGTCTGTCTTCTGTAGAGTTAAAGGTTCTAGGTAGAGGTTTCTGAAACTGCCGTCTAGATTTCTTTTGTTTACTTATTCTCATAGTTACACGTATAAGACGATGGTCCTAAGCGTACATTACATTTACAACCTCAAAATTTGAAAAAAAATTAGGATGTGTTGCCAGGACGTAGTCGATTTCATTTCTAGTGTTTTTGTCTGGCGATATCCAAGTCCATCTATTGTTTTGTTTTTTTCTGAACATCGTGTTTATTATAGCTAATTTATTCTCTGTAGCATATTGTATTAGCCTCTCTCCTCTTTCGTTTCTCTTTCCGGAGCCATATTTGCCCGCAATCAGGTGATCGTCGGGTTTTGGTGTCCCAATTATGGCATTAAAATCGCCGAGTACAATCTGCGTTTTTTCTGCTACTAAACAAGCTTTTTCGAGGACCTTATAAAATGATTCCATTTCTTCGTCTGAGGCAGCACTGGTCGGCGCATGTACTTGTATTAACGAAAGCGTGTGCTGTTCAAATTTCAAATTTAAAACCGCTACTCTCTCTGAATATGCTATAAAGCTTACTATATTTGATTTATATATTTTTCGTACTAGAAACCCCACTCCCAGTCGTCCTTGTGTTTTTCCATAGCTAAGGAATATGTGGGTTTCGTCTTCTTCTATATTATATCCTTCTCTACGTATCTCTGATAAGCCGATTATATCATGGTTGATTGAGGCAATTGCGTTTTTTAGCTCTATCATTTTTTCTGCGGATCGTAAAGTTCTTGTGTTATATGTGCATATATACATTATTTGTTCTTCTAATTTATTGCATATTTTTTTGTTTCTTATGTTTGGAGGGTTATGGTCTTTCGTCCCCGCGGTGACCGGCCGAGTTGGGGAACGTTGTGGAGGGGCCTCAGCTTGACGTCAAGGTGCGGTCGGAGGTGGCGTGTTACTGATGGCAGTGGTTGTGTTAGCGGAAGGGTGTGGTATAAAGTTGGTGTGATGTTTTCTTTTAACAAAGCTGTCCATAGTAGAGTTCTGCGTTTTAAAGAACTTGTTTGCAGGAGCTCGGCTTGTATTAGGAGAAACGCTCGCTCTGTCTCCGGGAGATTCTGATAGGTTTCGTTTATTTTGATTTCTATGGTTGTTGTTGTTTTTTTGGTGAGCATCTTGGCTGCTTTCAGGTAGTATTATTAATTTATTATATTTTATGAACGCTTTTCTCCCTTTCTCCCTTTCCTCCTTCAGCTGTTCACTTAATTTTTTTCGCTCTTCTAGCACTTCTGGGGGAAAATCTTCCTTGATATAGTATGGCGTTGATGCTAGAGATTTTTTACTTTTCAGGAGTTGAATTTTATACATCATGGAGTTAAAAGTGACAGTTACTGGCCGAATTTTTCCATCTTCCGGTTTCCCTAATCGTTTTAAGAATTCGATGTTGTCCTCTCTTATATTGATTTTCATAGTTTCGTTTATAATTGTTAACAAGTTGTTCTGTAAATCCTCATAGTTTTTTTCTTTCTCCTCTATTCCAAAAAATACAAGATTTTTTCTCCTGGATATACGTTCAAGCTGTTGTATGCGGTGACCTTGACTTTCAACGGATTTTTCTAGAGTGTGGTATTTCTGTTCTAAATTTTCAAATTTTCCGTCGATGTTGCTGTTGATTGTTTTCGGTATGCTGTCTTTCATTTCCCTTATTTCCTTAGTCTGTTCGTCAAGTTTTTTCTGCAGGTTCTCGATTAATTCTGTTAATTTTTCCATGTTTTATATTTTTTAGTGTTTATGCCCTCTATTGGTGAGTAGATTGAGACTAGAGTAGCGCCTCTAGCGGATAATTGCTGGTACTAAATTGATATTTCTACTCGACGATAGATGGCGCTGTTGATCGCGGCCGTTTGTTGGTAGTTTTGTATTGTATCGATTTTAATTACAGGTTATGATGATAATGTTTTTTCTTTATTACTAGACTTCTTCTTGATGTAGGTTTATTTGGAACACAAAAAATTCACTTTCCGCTGAAGTTTTTGGAGTGTTACACAGCCCACTACAGTAGAATTCGACGAAAACAGTCACTGAATGTCGCTACAGTTTTTGGTTGTTTTTAACATATTCCACTTATTATCACTTAACACTTCATATTCTTTAGTATAGTCATTATTCACAGTATGCTTTAAACATGTTCTTGGTTAGCGCAACGATATATTTTATTTTTAAACTTAAAAATAACACTCAGCCGATGTTGACAGGTGCACCGCAGCGCCCTCCTCTCGTCAAAAGCATTTGTATTCAGCCATTTTTTAATTTAGTACCTATAAAATATCAGATCATTTCAAATATCTTTAATGCTGTCCGGTAGTTACATACTATACTATAAAACCAAATACACAGTACTAGGATCAAAGTTTCTCAGTCGCCGTATACACGCACTGTCACGCACACAGTATAGCATTTTACACGGCGCCTGCCGCACACAATGATAAAAAACCTCGTCGTCGCCGTTGAAAACGTGCGGAGCCGACCGACACACGTCCTACCTCTACAAGCTCTGCCGCGGCACTGAGCTCACGACCGCGCGTCATCGGTAATATTAGAGTCGTTTTCAAAAAATTGCCAAAAAATTATAGTAGAATTTCATAAACACTAATGTATACCATCAGTATAAGCAAACGCTGTAGATTGCTTGAGTATGAAAATGACTTCGATATTAAGTAGAATTTCGTAGGAATTGACACTTGTTTCGAAGAGAAAATTGAGTTTGTTTTTCTTCGATTTTCTCTTTCTCAAAGGTATTTAGGAAAAATGTCAAAAGTAATTCCTAATGTACAGGGTATTAGTAATACAAAATAGCCAGCTTTACCAGAGTAAACTTCTCGACATTTACAAATACGAGCTCACAATTTAGTGCTTCACGTGGTTTTTCGGAAACAACCATCAGAAAAAAAATCATTACTAATTTAATAAGCCCTTTTTCCAATATTTAAAAAGTAATTCCTAAAGATAAGAAGACGCTTTTACCGTAACAAGTACTCATTGTTTCTAATAATGACCCTAAAGTACTGAATGTCATCGAGGAATATCATCAATTTTGCATTATTTTGACTTTTCTTGTTGGAGCGCTCTTAAAACGAATCCTCAGCCAGCAAGTAGCTACTTCCGAACCTCGACAATAATGTACTATTTCACGGCGCGCACGCACACAACGATAAATAACTTCGCGATCGTCGATGCAACGTGCGGAGCCGATCAGCACACGTCCTGCCTCTATAAGCTCTGGCGAGCGAATGAGTCCGCGAGCGCGCGTCACTGCTTATACGAATAAAGAGAGCAGTTTTTAAAAATTCGTCAAAAAATAAAAGTTGCAATTTATATAAAATTATGTATCACAACAGTTTAAGTAAACGTTGCAGATTATTTGAGTATGAAAACTACGTCGAAAATAAGTAGATTTTCGGAGAAATTGCCACTTGTTTTGAGGTAATTTCTGGAGAAAATTGATTTCGTCTAACCTTCATTTACACTATTTCAAAGTCATAAAAACAAAAATGTAGTCTACGACAGTTGAAGTACAGGATATGTGTAATACAAAATTACCATTTTTAGCAGTCCAAACTTTACGAAATTCACAAATAAGATCGACTAAATCAGTGCTTAACGCGCGTTTACCTAAACGTCCATCAGAAAAACAATCATTACTAACTTAGTGAGTCTGTTTTCAAAAAATTGATCTGTAGAAGTGGAAGATAAGAAGACGTGGTAATAGATACGAGTACTTGTTATTTCTATTACGTAACAAAAGGTGTACAACTTCATTGCCTAAATCTATCAATTTTACATTTTTGCGGCTAAAATCAATACCGGCCTCTTAAGCTGTGGAACGATCTACCAGTGGACGTAAGGAAATCGCAATCTGTTGCCTCACTCAAGGAGAAGTTGAAAAAGTTGTGGTTATTAGACTCCTGATGTAGTTAGAACTGAATACTTTGTATATATATATATATATATATATATATATATATATATATATATATATATATATATTATTTATATATCGATTATGTGTTTATGTAGTTAGTAAACAGCGGTATGTTTATGTATACGTATATGTATGTGTATATAGGTTTATATATGTATAAGTATGTTTATAGTTTATGCGTATTTATGAGTAGGTAGTACTGGTTTTCTCTTTATTTATTGCTCTCGTCTTCCTTTATGTGTATCCAAAATTCTTATATTGCTATTTGTCCATATTAAATTGTCTTTCACCTGTTAGTGTTTGATCCTTTCGCATTTTCTCAAAGGTTAGCTGGAAGAGATCCCTTTTAGGGATAAGTTCGCCTTTGTACATAACATTCTTATTTTTGTTTTGTTTTTGTCCGTTTTATGTAAACCTGTTTATGTGCAATAAAGTGACATACATACATACATACAAGGGCAGTAACCGCGCGAAAATTTGAAGTCCCCCGGGTTAGTAACTATTATGGTGACAGAACTATTAGCAAAAGAATTTCGTATTACCTGAATAGTCTAACCGAGAACATTCGGCATGAGCCAAATAAGAATAAGTTTAAAAGCGACTTAAAACTGTACCTACTGCAAACACTTAAGTGACGATTGCACATCTTGTACTCCTTGATTTTAGGTAACTGAAGTCAATCAATCAATATCCTTATTCCTTCTTCTTATCATATTAAAATGTTTAGAGTAATATGCGTGCTGTGTTCGCCTGTAATTGGTGGGGCAATCACAATTGAATAGTACGCAAGTGTCTTAGTGCATAAGTTGTTGTTGTCACTGTTGGTGAACCTTAATAATAAAATAAAAATAAAATCTGCAATCCAATTAATATTTACAGGAGGGCATAGGCGTTGGTAGTGACATCTTTAGTGGAGAAGTGGCCGGCCACGTAGTTAAAGCAGTATACAACAGATGGCGCTGTGCTGTGTTCGATCGGAATTGTATGCATAAATCGCATAAGCTTATCGTTTTAAACAGCCCTTCGGCTCTAGCAAAGATATATGTAACTCCGTATAAGAATAAATAAAGTCTAAGAAAAAAACGTGCCTCGGAAATCAAGAAAAGTCATTCTCGAATAGATGGCGCCATACCTTTGGCCTATTCTCGGCTAGAAGGCGTTGACGACACCGTTTGATATTTAAAAATTTGAACACATATCAGGGAAAGAACATGGGTCAGTATGGAACAATAAAAATTAAAAATCATTTATCCGTACACATATTTTGATTAATTTATACATTTTCAATTTTATTTTAAGTTTGAATCGTGTGTCGATAGATGGCAGTAAATGTACCGTGACTACAAAATTTACTATGGCAATAGCCCTCTATGCTCTAAAAAGGAAAACAATCGGACACAGATATTGACAATATTAAACTGTGTTGAAAAAAACCGGCCAAGTGCGAGTCGGACTCGCGTTCCAAGGGTTCCGTACATTACCCAATTTTTAACAATGTATTTTTATGAAACGCGAGAGAATTGTCGTTTAAAACCCCGTAGGGATTCAAAATGTACGTAATTAGTCCGACTCACGCTTGACTGCACATTTCTAATAGGTTTTCTTGCCATCTATAGGTAACGAACTATTTTGTATAGACCCAGTAGTTTTAAGCTTTAGTCAAAATTTGTTAGTACAAAGCCCAAAGCAACACGGCAGTGGAAAGTCGTAATCATAGGTGTCTAGAATAATGCTGTCATTGTACATATTGGTATTGGTTCCGTACCCAAAGGGTAAAACGGGACCCTAATACCAACTATTACTAAGACTCCGCTGTCCGTCCGTCTGTCACCAGGCTGTATCTCGTGATCTGTGATAGCTAGACAGCTGAAATTTTCACAGATGATGTATTTCTGTTGCCGCTATAACAACAAATACTAAAAACAGAATAAAATAAAGATTTAAGTGGGGCTCCAATACAACAAAACAAACGTGATTTTTGACCGAAGTTAAGCAACGTCGGGCGGGGTCAGTACTTGGATGGGTGACCGTTTTTGGTAGACACTTTTTAAAAAATTCGCAAACAAGTTACGCGTCGGATCCTAACGATTTGATATACTGAACTAACGTGAACTAACGAATATCTATCGATTCTAATTGAAAGAAACCATAAAATCGATTATGGGGCGGTAGCGTGAAGTTGACCGCCCCACTTATGTTATTTTTTTTTAATACGTAATGTAGTCGGATCCTAACGATTTCACATACTGAACTAACATGAACTAACGACTACATATCGATTCCAATTGATAGGAACCATAAATACGGTTTTAGAGTGGAAGACGGTGTTGGCGCTATCCCCTACTTTAAAAAAATTCGCACACAAGTTATGCGTCGGATCCTAACGATTTGATATACTGAACTAACGTGAACTAACGATTATCTATCGATTCTAATCGATAAAAACCATAAAATCGGTTTTGGGGCGGTAGCGTGAAGTTGACCGCCCCACTTATGTTATTTTTTTTTAATACGTAATGTAGTCGGATCCTAACGATTTCACATGCTGAACTAACGTGAACTAACGATGAACTAACGACTACATATCGATTCCAATTGATAGGAACCATAAATAAAGTTTTGGAGCGGAAGACGGTGTTGGCGCTATCCCCTACTTTAAAAAATTCGCACACAAGTTATGCGTCGGATCCTAACGATTTAATATACTGAACTAACGTGAACTAACGATGAACTAACGATATTGATATGCCATTTGCGGGCGCTCGATATGGGGCGGTCAACTTCACGTGAAGCTGACAGCCCCACAAAATTGAAAAAAAAAAAATACTTAGAATCGGATCCTAACGATTTAATATACTGAACTAACGTGAACTAACGATTATCTATCGATTCTAATTGATAAAAACCATAAAATCGATTTTGGGGCGGTAGCGTGAAGTTGACCTCCCCACTTTTGTTTAAAAAAAAAATCGATGTTGTAGTCGGATCCTAACGATTTAATATACTGAACTAACGTGAACTAACGATGAACTAACGACTACATATCGATTCCAATTGATAGGAACCATAAATACGGTTTTAGAGTGGAAGACGGTGTTGGCGCTATCCCCTACTTTAAAAAAATCGCACACAAGTTATGCGTCGGATCCTAACGATTTGATATACTGAACTAACGTGAACTAACGATGAACTAACGATATTGATATGCCATTTGCGGGCGCTCGATATGGGGCGGTCAACTTCACGTGAAGCTGACCGCCCCACAAAATTGAAAAAAAAAAATACTTAGAATCGGATCCTAACGATTTAATATACTGAACTAACGTGAACTAATGATTATCTGTCGATTTTAATTGATGAAAACCATAAAATCGGTTTTGGGGCGGTAGCGTGAAGTTGACCGCCCCACTTATGTTATTTTTTTTTAAATACGTAATGTAGTCGGATCCTAACGATTGAATATACTGAACTAACGTGAACTAACGATGAACTAACGACTACATATCGATTCCAATTGATAGGAACCATAAATACGGTTTTAGAGTGGAAGACGGTGTTGGCGCTATCCCCTACTTTAAAAAATTCGCACACAAGTTATGCGTCGGATCCTAACGATTTGATATACTGAACTAACGTGAACTAACGATGAACTAACGATATTGATATGCCATTTGCGGGCGCTCGATATGGGGCGGTCAACTTCACGTGAAGCTGACCGCCCCACAAAATTGAAAAAAAAAAAAATACTTAGAATCGGATCCTAACGATTTAATATACTGAACTAACGTGAACTAACGATTATCTATCGATTCTAATTGATAAAAACCATAAAATCGATTTTGGGGCGGTAGCGTGAAGTTGACCTCCCCACTTTTGTTTAAAAAAAAAATCGATGATGTGGTCGGATCCTAACGATTTAATATACTGAACTAACGTGAACTAACGATGAACTAACGACTACATATCGATTCCAATTGATAGGAACCATAAATACGGTTTTAGAGTGGAAGACGGTGCTGGCGCTATCCCCTACTTTAAAAAATTCGCACACAAGTTATGCGTCGGATCCTAACGATTTGATATACTGAACTAACGTGAACTAACGATGAACTAACGATATTGATATGCCATTTGCGGGCGCTCGATATGGGGCGGTCAACTTCACGTGAAGCTGACCGCCCCACAAAATTGAAAAAAAAAAATACTTAGAATCGGATCCTAACGATTTAATATACTGAACTAACGTGAACTAACGATTATCTATCGATTCTAATTGATAAAAACCATAAAATCGATTTTGGGGCGGTAGCGTGAAGTTGACCTCCCCACTTATGTTTAAAAAAAAAATCGATGTTGTAGTCGGATCCTAACGATTTAATATACTGAACTAACGTGAACTAACGATAAACTAACGACTACATATCGATTCCAATTGATAGGAACCATAAATACGGTTTTAGAGTGGAAGACGGTGTTGGCGCTATCCCCTACTTTAAAAAATTCGCACACAAGTTATGCGTCGGATCCTAACGATTTGATATACTGAACTAACGTGAACTAACGATGAACTAACGATATTGATATGCCATTTGCGGGCGCTCGATATGGGGCGGTCAACTTCACGTGAGGCTGACCGCCCCACAAAATTGAAAAAAAAAATACTTAGAATCGGATCCTAACGATTTAATATACTGAACTAACGTGAACTAACGATTATCTATCGATTCTAATTGATAAAAACCATAAAATCGATTTTGGGGCGGTAGCGTGAAGTTGACCTCCCCACTTTTGTTTAAAAAAAAAATCGATGTTTTAGTCGGATCCTAACGATTTAATATACTGAACTAACGTGAACTAACGATGTACTAACGACTACATATCGATTCCAATTGATAGGAACCATAAATACGGTTTTAGAGTGGAAGACTGTGCTGGCGCTATCCCCTACTTTAAAAAATTCGCACACAAGTTATGCGTCGGATCCTAACGATTTGATATACTGAACTAACGTGAACTAACGATGAACTAACGATATTGATATGCCATTTGCGGGCGCTCGATATGGGGCGGTCAACTTCACGTGAAGCTGACCGCCCCACAAAATTGAAAAAAAAAAAATACTTAGAATCGGATCCTAACGATTTAATATACTGAACTAACTTGAACTAACGATTATCTATCGATTCTAATTGATAAAAACCATAAAATCGATTTTGGGGCGGTAGCGTGAAGTTGACCTCCCCACTTATGTTTAAAAAAAAAATCGATGTTGTAGTCGGATCCTAACGATTTAATATACTGAACTAACGTGAACTAACGATAAACTAACGACTACATATCGATTCCAATTGATAGGAACCATAAATACGGTTTTAGAGTGGAAGACGGTGTTGGCGCTATCCCCTACTTTAAAAAATTCGCACACAAGTTATGCGTCGGATCCTAACGATTTGATATACTGAACTAACGTGAACTAACGATGAACTAACGATATTGATATGCCATTTGCGGGCGCTCGATATGGGGCGGTCAACTTCACGTGAAGCTGACAGCCCCACAAAATTGAAAAAAAAAAAATACTTAGAATCGGATCCTAACGATTTAATATACTGAACTAACGTGAACTAACGATTATCTATCGATTCTAATTGATAAAAACCATAAAATCGATTTTGGGGCGGTAGCGTGAAGTTGACCTCCCCACTTTTGTTTAAAAAAAAAATCGATGTTGTAGTCGGATCCTAACGATTTAATATACTGAACTAACGTGAACTAACGATGAACTAACGACTACATATCGATTCCAATTGATAGGAACCATAAATACGGTTTTAGAGTGGAAGACGGTGTTGGCGCTATCCCCTACTTTAAAAAAATCGCACACAAGTTATGCGTCGGATCCTAACGATTTGATATACTGAACTAACGTGAACTAACGATGAACTAACGATATTGATATGCCATTTGCGGGCGCTCGATATGGGGCGGTCAACTTCACGTGAAGCTGACCGCCCCACAAAATTGAAAAAAAAAAATACTTAGAATCGGATCCTAACGATTTAATATACTGAACTAACGTGAACTAATGATTATCTGTCGATTTTAATTGATGAAAACCATAAAATCGGTTTTGGGGCGGTAGCGTGAAGTTGACCGCCCCACTTATGTTATTTTTTTTTAAATACGTAATGTAGTCGGATCCTAACGATTGAATATACTGAACTAACGTGAACTAACGATGAACTAACGACTACATATCGATTCCAATTGATAGGAACCATAAATACGGTTTTAGAGTGGAAGACGGTGTTGGCGCTATCCCCTACTTTAAAAAATTCGCACACAAGTTATGCGTCGGATCCTAACGATTTGATATACTGAACTAACGTGAACTAACGATGAACTAACGATATTGATATGCCATTTGCGGGCGCTCGATATGGGGCGGTCAACTTCACGTGAAGCTGACCGCCCCACAAAATTGAAAAAAAAAAAATACTTAGAATCGGATCCTAACGATTTAATATACTGAACTAACGTGAACTAACGATTATCTATCGATTCTAATTGATAAAAACCATAAAATCGATTTTGGGGCGGTAGCGTGAAGTTGACCTCCCCACTTTTGTTTAAAAAAAAAATCGATGATGTGGTCGGATCCTAACTATTTAATATACTGAACTAACGTGAACTAACGATGAACTAACGACTACATATCGATTCCAATTGATAGGAACCATAAATACGGTTTTAGAGTGGAAGACGGTGCTGGCGCTATCCCCTACTTTAAAAAATTCGCACACAAGTTATGCGTCGGATCCTAACGATTTGATATACTGAACTAACGTGAACTAACGATGAACTAACGATATTGATATGCCATTTGCGGGCGCTCGATATGGGGCGGTCAACTTCACGTGAAGCTGACCGCCCCACAAAATTGAAAAAAAAAAATACTTAGAATCGGATCCTAACGATTTAATATACTGAACTAACGTGAACTAACGATTATCTATCGATTCTAATTGATAAAAACCATAAAATCGATTTTGGGGCGGTAGCGTGAAGTTGACCTCCCCACTTATGTTTAAAAAAAAAATCGATGTTGTAGTCGGATCCTAACGATTTAATATACTGAACTAACGTGAACTAACGATAAACTAACGACTACATATCGATTCCAATTGATAGGAACCATAAATACGGTTTTAGAGTGGAAGACGGTGTTGGCGCTATCCCCTACTTTAAAAAATTCGCACACAAGTTATGCGTCGGATCCTAACGATTTGATATACTGAACTAACGTGAACTAACGATGAACTAACGATATTGATATGCCATTTGCGGGCGCTCGATATGGGGCGGTCAACTTCACGTGAGGCTGACCGCCCCACAAAATTGAAAAAAAAAATACTTAGAATCGGATCCTAACGATTTAATATACTGAACTAACGTGAACTAACGATTATCTATCGATTCTAATTGATAAAAACCATAAAATCGATTTTGGGGCGGTAGCGTGAAGTTGACCTCCCCACTTTTGTTTAAAAAAAAAATCGATGTTTTAGTCGGATCCTAACGATTTAATATACTGAACTAACGTGAACTAACGATGTACTAACGACTACATATCGATTCCAATTGATAGGAACCATAAATACGGTTTTAGAGTGGAAGACTGTGCTGGCGCTATCCCCTACTTTAAAAAATTCGCACACAAGTTATGCGTCGGATCCTAACGATTTGATATACTGAACTAACGTGAACTAACGATGAACTAACGATATTGATATGCCATTTGCGGGCGCTCGATATGGGGCGGTCAACTTCACGTGAAGCTGACCGCCCCACAAAATTGAAAAAAAAAAAATACTTAGAATCGGATCCTAACGATTTAATATACTGAACTAACTTGAACTAACGATTATCTATCGATTCTAATTGATAAAAACCATAAAATCGATTTTGGGGCGGTAGCGTGAAGTTGACCTCCCCACTTATGTTTAAAAAAAAAATCGATGTTGTAGTCGGATCCTAACGATTTAATATACTGAACTAACGTGAACTAACGATAAACTAACGACTACATATCGATTCCAATTGATAGGAACCATAAATACGGTTTTAGAGTGGAAGACGGTGTTGGCGCTATCCCCTACTTTAAAAAATTCGCACACAAGTTATGCGTCGGATCCTAACGATTTGATATACTGAACTAACGTGAACTAACGATGAACTAACGATATTGATATGCCATTTGCGGGCGCTCGATATGGGGCGGTCAACTTCACGTGAAGCTGACAGCCCCACAAAATTGAAAAAAAAAAATACTTAGAATCGGATCCTAACGATTTAATATACTGAACTAACGTGAACTAACGATTATCTATCGATTCTAATTGATAAAAACCATAAAATCGATTTTGGGGCGGTAGCGTGAAGTTGACCTCCCCACTTTTGTTTAAAAAAAAAATCGATGTTGTAGTCGGATCCTAACGATTTAATATACTGAACTAACGTGAACTAACGATGAACTAACGACTACATATCGATTCCAATTGATAGGAACCATAAATACGGTTTTAGAGTGGAAGACTGTGCTGGCGCTATCCCCTACTTTAAAAAATTCGCACACAAGTTATGCGTCGGATCCTAACGATTTGATATACTGAACTAACGTGAACTAACGATGAACTAACGATATTGATATGCCATTTGCGGGCGCTCGATATGGGGCGGTCAACTTCACGTGAAGCTGACCGCCCCACAAAATTGAAAAAAAAAAATACATAGAATCGGATCCTAACGATTTAATATACTGAACTAACGTGAACTAACGATTATCTATCGATTCTAATTGATAAAAACCATAAAATCGATTTTGGGGCGGTAGCGTGAAGTTGACCTCCCCACTTTTGTTTAAAAAAAAAATCGATGTTGTAGTCGGATCCTAACGATTTAATATACTGAACTAACGTAATCTAACGATGAACTAACGACTACATATCGATTCCAATTGATAGGAACCATAAATACGGTTTTAGAGTGGAAGACGGTGCTGGCGCTATCCCCTACTTTAAAAAATTCGCACACAAGTTATGCGTCGGATCCTAACGATTTGATATACTGAACTAACGTGAACTAACGATGAACTAACGATATTGATATGCCATTTGCGGGCGCTCGATATGGGGCGGTCAACTTCACGTGAAGCTGACCGCCCCACAAAATTGAAAAAAAAAAATACTTAGAATCGGATCCTAACGATTTAATATACTGAACTAACGTGAACTAACGATTATCTATCGATTCTAATTGATAAAAACCATAAAATCGATTTTGGGGCGGTTGCGTGAAGTTGACCTCCCCACTTTTGTTTTTAAAAAAAATCGATGTTGTAGTCGGATCCTAACGATTTAATATACTGAACTAACGTGAACTAACGATGAACTAACGATATAGATATGCCATTTGCGGGCGCTCGATGTGGGGCGGTCAACTTCACGAACATAAAGATTCGAACCCTTAAGACTCTCGAGGCTTAACGCCTCAAAGGCGGCAAAGACGATTTCTTACATCCATACGCGTAAAATAAATAAATACAATTCTCAAATATAGTCGAGTCTTCAAGACTTAAGAGTCTTGAGGGCTCGAGTCTTTAAGCCTAAACATAAGCGTTATACACAACACTGCTAGGGACAGATAATATTTCAAACGTCTTGAAGATTCATTGTATAACGAATTCATCGTACACACCGTTAACAGACAATTTGTATTTCAATTTCAACCTTATTGCCAATACATAGGGTCCACTAGTGGCGGTCAAGTGATGCTGTCAGCATATACTTAGGTATATTTCTAAGGCTTAAGGCTTCGTCACACAGGCGCGTTTTCCGGGCGGCGCGTGAGCGGGGCGCGCCGCTTTTACATATAAAGGCTTCGTCACACAGGCGCGTTTTCCGGGCGGCGCGTGAGCGGGGCGCGAGCGTTTTATATGTAAAAGCGGCGCGCCCCGATCACGCGCCGCCCGGAAAACGCGCCTGTGTGACGAAGCCTTTAGGGTCGGTTGCACCAAACCGTCTGTCACCCTTAAGCATTCGCTAAATTTTATTGTATGGGAAGTTTCATAGATCTCTGCTGCGTGACGTTGATCAGTCTGTCAACTGTGGTTGGTGCAACTAGCCTTTAGTGTTCTGAGGGCCTACCGTGAACACCGAAGTTCGCATATTAGTGGCATCTTTCTCTGTCACTCTAATTACGCCTTAATTAAAAGTAAAAGAGAAAGATGCCCGCGATTTGCGAACTTCGGTGTTCGCGGTAGGCCTTCTAAGCTACTCGTAGCGCAGCAGAAGCGTAGTGAAACTCTCAGCTATATTCAAATCATAAAAAGAGACAAGAGATTGTTCATCAGTGGACGTCTATTGGCTGATATCAGTGGCGTAAGTATAGGGCGTCTAAACGGGCGAAATGCCACACTCCCCAGGCCCGAAAGAGTCCCGAACTTGACCGAGAAGCCGAGCCGTGAGAACAGGCCCCCAATTCCCTATTCGATGAATAGTCTGCCACTCATTTGGGCCTCGTTTGGTATAGTTAGGCGCTGGCTTACCTATCAATTAAAACTGCTATTCTACGGTTTTACTATAGCACTTAATTTCTACAGACGACATAAGGTTACAGATACAGAGTTGCAAAGTCCGCATCGTAATCTGGCAGTTATCGTCTGCCAAGTCGAATGTAGCAATTTTAGTACTTTGTCGCAGTAACGTAAAAACACTGCGGCGGTTATGTGAGTCAAAGCAGTAAAAGTGACAAGGTTGTAAGACTCTATATAATGGCTGTTCGGATAAAATTTTAATAGTTTTCACGGCTACGGCCGTTACCTCTGAACTATCTAGTCTAGTATCTATAATCTATGATATGTCATCAGACGGGTTGGGTTCGGCTAAGGTCTTGCGATATTCGGCATTTCCTTACCAATACTAAGGTCAAAATCTTCGTACCCTATCGTACTGAAATTACAGTTAAAGATGTGTGTTTAAATTATCCCAATTTCACATACCTATACACATATTTATAATTTTATGATTTACATAATTGCAAAGGAACACCTTTTTGCTTTGCACATTCACAGGTAGACAGCGCACTGCGCAGACTAGTTTTGTACCTGAGGGGCAGGTATGGAAGTGGAACCAATAACGCAAATACTTAGAGCACAAAAAATCTATTGATAAGTGAACCCACTACTATTAACATATTGAGTATTGTATTACATACTTAGCTCAGTACGTTGGTAAGTATTGTATAGTACATTATTGTCGAGGTTCGGAAGCAGTTCGGAAGTAGCTACTTGCAGGCTGAGGATTCGTTTTAAACGGACGACCTTGGGAGTCCGTTTAATTGAATCCGAAGCCAGCAAGTAGCCTTCCAGCCGAGTCATATATAGTGCTTTTCTCAAAAATGGTGCAAGAAATAGAAATATTTTACAGAAACAACGTTCTAATTTTCACAGAAAAAAGTAAAACCATTAAAAAGATTTGCTTGCCGCCTTTAAAAAAAAGTGTATTTTTCTGCTGAAAATACGCCAACGTATTTGAGACACCTAAATAGTCGCGGTACAAACATTATAATAATAAGTGCTGATCATCTGTTTGGCTGTTTAATGGACCTATGCCTTCATTTGCCATTTAAAGTTTTAAAAAGTTTACAACTCGTTAAATAATGGAATTTGTATGCAACATTGAAATCGAGACTGCAATGTTTTTAACTTATTAATTTTTTGACTGACCATAAACTACGCACTTCGCGAGTCGCGACCAATTTTTTAACCGCCAACGTCGACTTTGCCGTCCTTTTTTGAGAAAAGTATATTATGCTCTCGAAAACACACAAGGTGTCTATGTAACATGGGTCCGTCTCCCTGCGTACACACGCGTGATACACTTATTGGTTGTAAACTTGTAATGCATGTCATTATATTTCAGCTGTCACCTCGCTTGTCTTTATGTTAAGTTCCGATCGGACTAATGACAGTCGGTATCTTTTAAATATGCTTTATTTCATACTAAGTACATTTCACAACCTTTAATAAAACCTAAAGTCACGTTATAAAATAAAACCTAATAAAAAAACGCACTGCGCAGAAATAAAACCCATAATAATACCCGATAAGGTCTAAATTGCGGCAGACGCTCACTCGATTATGGTCCTTACGGCCTTGTGATAAGGTTCGGCGCAGACAGCTGACGCTATCGGTTAATGAGTGAGTCAGCTGAGCTGTCACGTGTTCGCTGGCGTGGTTTGGGGCAAAGATTATTGTGCAGACCGGTTTGGGAATAATAGGCTTGATGACTAATTTTCATTTATGGTATCAATCAATCAGGTTTGTTTTTAGGATCAAATGTCTATATGGGACTCATTGCATTAAAGCAATACAAAAGTCAGAAATGATAGTCAAATTCCGACAGTCGTACTTCACTCACAAAACGCCCCTAACAAATCGCTATGTGAACGTGACGTCAAGGTCACTGAGATCGCATCTTGAAGTATGAACAAAACAAGAAAATTGCATTTTTGTCGGTGAAATATTGCGTTTATGAATATAGTTGCTATACAATCTTTTTTTGGATAAAATGAGAGGAATCGAATGGTACCCTTACTTATTTCGTTTTTGATATAGTTAAAAAAAAACTTAAATTTTGAAACTTTCAGGTGCTGTATTTTTGTATTATTTCCATATTTTTTTTAATATCCACAATATTGTGATAAATTGCTCATTTGCTATCTATTTTACTAGATTTTGTTATAAAATTCAACATGTGTCATCATCCCTATAGAGTGCCCTGAGGGATCCCCTATGCGGGCACGCGACTTACCTGCGCAAAAACTGGTTTTGTTGAAGTCTTGAAGCAGGTGATCATTTTGAAGGATAACCTTAGTTTGGGTACAGACCCCGTTTTTTTGAGTTCTTGTCTACTCCCTAAGAGATCCAAGTCGCGTTTTCTAGAATAGTGTTTCACAACAAGAAAAATCTCGTTTAGTTTATGAAAGCCATTTTAAGTTTTAAGGGGCCCACTGATTAACAGTCCGCCGGACGATATCGGCCTGTCAGTTAGAACAAAAAGTTGACAGTTCCGAACAACTGACAGGCCGGTATCGTCCGGCGGATTGGTAAACAGTGGGCCCCTTTATTAGTAGCAATATAGACACACTCTCTGTGTATTTTTGTTTTTTTTTTACTGTCTAGCTAGTGTCTACCTATTATACGGTTCATGTCACGAAATACATGCCGCCAAAAAAATGTAAACATTACTGTTTTAGTTTCAAGCATTTATACACTTTCTCTATTTCTAGAGTTAATTTGAGGCTTTCCGTCCTTGTTATCTGAAATTCCAACAGAAATTCTGATAGAAAGGTCCTACCTAGCTTTATTTGACGTTCATATAAGCGCATTGTAATTATGCCTACTTGAATAAACTATCTTTTATCTTATCTTATCTTATTGTAGATATAGCATAAGGACCCTGCTCTGATGGAAAGCCACATTTTATTTTACTCTTTGCCGGATGAGACACACGTCGCCAGCCTAAGGCGGGCTGAGGTAAACACCAGATATTGTTGTGAAATATCACTACATAGTATAATATAAAACAAAGTCGCTTCCCGCTGTCTGTATATACCTATGTATGCTTAGATCTTTAAAACTACGCAACGGATTTTGATGCGGTTTGTTTTAAATAGATAAGAGTGATTCAAGAGGAAGGTTTATGTATAATTTGTTAACCCGTGCGAAGCCGGGGCGGGTCGTTAAAAATATACCTTTAAGAGTCCTTAGTCCTACAAGCGAGCGTTTTTTGCAATCTGTTACCTTTTTCATTCAAGATTACGACGTAACTATGACATCTGGTTTTATTCGGTTATACATTTAATTTACACTTCAAAAATATAGGTAGTTAACTGATTAAACATACAAATTATAAACTAAAATAAACCTAAGAATGAGTAAAAGTAACTTAACAAATAAAATATCACCCCTCACTCTGATTGTCTCCCGGATCAAATGTGCCAAAAATACTGGCCGCATTACCCCGCTGAATGGCCAGTGATATATGGTGGACAAGGAAAGAACCAGAGCGAGGGTCACAGCCCCTATCCGTTAAACGTCGCCCTATATCCTTAATAAAGGCTTTGGCCTCGGCACACCAAGGCCCCGCCGTCTCGACGGCAACCGGGACGAAGTCGTACACTTGTTCAAGGTTCGCGTACTTGCTGTGCTTCAACCTAGCAGCACTTTCAGCCGCTGCACCTGCCTTGTTCACCGTGCGCGCGAGATGAGTGGGTGCAAAAGTACTCACACACGTGGCATCCCAAAGCAAGCTGCGGCCCTTCGCCCAAGGAACAAGTGTAAGACCATCCGGTCTCTTACCGTCCAAACGACTTAGGCCCTGGGGCTCCATGATACATGGGACGTTCGCCGACACCAAAGCTCGCCTTATTAACTCATTGATGGCACAGTGCCTAGGTATCCTACCCACACACCGTAAGCAGCTTAGCCCGTGGTGTCCATCCGTCTCCACCATTACCCCGCACTTACACTGATGTGGCTCGCACACCTTGCCCCCGATTCTCAGTGCTACCGCCATCCGTAACGTGTCATTATCAAGTAAGGTTCCCAAGTGTGGTGTCGGCAAGGCATGCAACCATGCCCCGGACTCAGGTTCCCTAACAGCCTTTAGCCTGGCAACGTCCTTCCCCACAGCACTCTTATGCCACTCACGGCACAAAATATCATCCCAAAGTCTTTGTGAAGAGGGGTTTTCTGGTCGTTCAACTCCTGCAAAGCGGCACGACCACTCGGAAAGAGCCTCCTGTAGTATTCATTCAAAAACTGATAACGTACTTAAATAATCATTTCTTAAACTAGCAAGTAAGACCGTTCAAGTTGACATTTTCTCTTTTTAAACCTAAAATAAATGAGTTTTCTTGGGAGGCTTTTTCAAAATTTGCAGTGAGAACTGTCGTTTCGGTTCTCAATTTTGCAGTAAACAAGAATCATTTGATACAGAAATGATTACAATTCAATTCACCATATCTTTTACGAGCGGCTAAGACTATTGAAAATCAAAGATTCATTAAAAAAAATGGATATTTAACCTTCCGAACTTTCTTCATTTTTTGGGTGAAAACAGGGTTACATTATATTTTTTTATCGCAAATTGTACTATTATTTTGCCCTAAAAATAATATTATAGCAAACTATAACTATACGTTAACCCATAAAAAAATAATCATAACTATAGGACCTACCTTGCCGTAAATTTATATTATTTTAAAACACGTATAAATCACGCTGCACTGACGCCGCGCGCTCATTCTCCGCCGAGGCGGCTTAGGGGACGGACCTGTGCTCGATCGTCAGGCGTTCGGTGACTATGGTGCGTTCGTAAACAGCCAGAGAGTTCCGAGAAGTGCTGTATACAGCGACTAGAAAATCTTGATACAAATAAGTACATTTTTTTACACCATATTTAATTTCAACAACAGACTCTCGCTAGGTGATAGGTTTTCAGTGTTACTTGAATACTGGTTAGGTTTTGCATTATTATTATACCCGGACGACCTGGATAATGTCCAGGTTCTCATGATGGAGTCAGGAGTTGGTCACCGAACTCCTAATCTACTCATCATAACTCCATCGTGTTTGGGCTCAATAGATTTGCCTCGACGAGCACCTTCGTTCTAGATGAGGTCCAGGTTCTCATGATGGAGTCAGGAGTTGGTCACCAGAACTCCTAATCTACATATTATCACTCCATCGTGTTTGGGCTCATTAGATTTGCCCTGACGAGCACTATATATCTTGAGGAGGTCCAGGGTCTCATGATGGAGTCAGGAGTCGGTCACCAGAACTCCTAATCTACTCATCATAACTCCATCGTATTTAGGATTATTAGATTTGTCCTGACGAGCACCATCTATCTAGATGAGGTCCAGGGTCTCATGATGGAGTCAGGAGTTGGTCACCAGAACTCCTAATCTACTTATCATAACTCCATCGTGTTTGGGCGCATTCGATTTGCCTTGACGAGCACCATCTATCTAGATGAGGTCCAGGTTCTCATAATGGAGTCAGGAGTTGGTCACCAGAACTCCTTATCTACTCATCATAACTATATCGTGTTTGGGCTCAATAGCTTTGCCCTGACGAGTACCATCGATCTAGATGAGGTCCAGGGCACAGGGCTATATTATAGTTCTTACGAACAGATACTTATCTCTCAAAGAAAACTCAAATGCCTACCGTTTTAATACCTACACAAAAATACAATGGAATGACCTTCAACGCACCGCTCCCCGCACCGCGCGCACCGGCACAAAGCTAGGGTTGCCGACGCTTAGAAATTATTTTACAAATAAGTACCTACCTACTTACCTAAACTATAGATTGTATGAAAGATACCTACCTACTTACCTAAGGTACAAATATAAGTTTTATTAATTGTAAAATAACTATGAGCAAGATAAGTTGCAATAAGTAATTAATAATTATAATATTCATTTTATCATTATTAATTACTTATAAATTTATTTTATTATTCTCTTTATTTATCTTTTGTCTTAAGTTAGGGTTTTTCCTTATTTTATTATTTATTATGATGAGTGACTGCGAAATATTTTAAAAGGTCATATCTCCCTACAGTAACCGTAGTGTTTACGCCGTTTTATAAACCGCGTAAACACTACGCGGTTTATAAAACGGCGTACTACGTAGCTTGCGACTATCGTAAAAAAAATTGGTATAAGTACTTATATTGAGAACGTCTAATAGTTACTTTTCCTATCAATCGGTAGAGCAAACACGGATTTTTTTATTAGTTTTTTTTTTGTTTCTGCATCCATCCACAATTCCACACTACAACATGTGTTATTTGTTCGTGAAGAAGACATTTATTTCGCATACATTTTGGCATATTCGAGCGCCGGCGACCAACTAGCTTGATTTTCTACCGTGAACGGGAAGAGATTCGTAGGTATAAATCCGTGCTCGCGCGGAGAGTTCCATAGGCCTGAGCGCCTACCGCGAACCACGTTCGACGTGTTGCCTCTCTGTCGCACTTGTAAATTCGTACGTAAGTGTGACAGGGAGGTAACACGTCGAACGTGGTTCGCGGTAGGCCCTCTGTCCAGGGTATCTTAATGGAGTGGAGCGAAGATGGCATAATATAAATAATCTGATTTCGGTATTGACCCCGACGAGGCCATCAAACAAAAAAAAATGTGGAATGTAGTCAACGGTATCATGGTTTTAAATAAAAACAATGACTGGTTTTAACAGATAGGGCCAGTTGCATATCACAAATAAAGAAACATGTTTATTTGCAGTATGGACGGGCCCCGACTTTCCCCTAAAAACAGAAATAATACAAAAAGACGACAATTTGTGGGCAGCAGAAATGTAAACAAAACTCATGGTTTGTCATGGTTTGTAAAAAAAAACAACGGGTTGCACTCCGGGAGTGCCGGCAGAAGTGAAAACTCAATGACTAGTGCAAAATGTCTGCAGCACTATGTATAATTGATGTTAATGCCATCTAGCGTTATTTCGTCGCATTACTTGAAACCCCTAAGCACATCACTGTTGGTACTCGAGTTATATTAATACCGGTTAGAAGAAAACTCACTAGTGTAGGGTTTTTGGTATTTAGCATACCTATTTAATTCGTTTTTAAAGTTACGGGTAGTTTGAAATAAGACCTAGCATACCTACTTAATAAGTTTTTAAAGTTAAGGGTAGTTTGAAATTGAAGACTGTTATTGGTTGGGTATAAAAAGAAAGACACTTGGCGGACAGCTCTCTTTGGTTGTTGAGTCGTGCTAGCAGGCGGTTGTCAAGAGAAGAGATTATTGTGAATTGGAAGAAGACAAGAAAATAAATGGATAAATATCTTCAAGGTGTTGTTATTTTTACACTTCAGAAGTGTGCAGAACGTAAGTACACGCCTACTGCTATTACTTATTGATTTAGTGAGATAACTGATAACATGACCCTTATTCTGAGCTTGGAGATAATTAATTAACTATACGAAATTCTAATGGATTACGTAAGAAAGATGGTACTGGTAACATTTTTATTTAATTTAAATGAGTACCTGCATCATTTATTAATAATATTATGATGATTATGATTATAGGCTATCTAATTGCATATCAGTTAAACTTAGGTTAGTTTGACCCATAAATGTAATTAAATGGACATAATATCAATGTGTAATCATAAGAATATATGCGTCAGTTGGTCGAGAATTCAAAGTATTTAACCACCATGCCACCGACAGCTATAATAATGTTCAGTTAACAAAATCAAGTACACGTGTTCTTCTTAATAAATAGATACGTGACTGTAGTTATTAACTTCTTTGCTACTTACTTACCCACACACATGTGGGAATTAGGCAGAATATGTCAACACGTGGGTCTTGATATGTGTTGGTTGGAGTATTCAAGGGTGCCTTAATTTTCATTATTTCTTCACTACGGCGCATAGTTTCAGAGATAAATTGATATTTATGATTTATAACCAGGTCTCGCAATTTAATTGAAGATTTTGAGTTTTGATTTTGATCCTTAATGTTAAAATTTGTGGAATATAAGTAGATGGCTTACTATGCAAACGGAGCATTGAATTTTCAGTCATTTTTTTTGCTACGACGCATAGTTTTTGAGATAAATGAATGTTTATAATTTGAACTACCATTAAACATTATTTTGTCATATAATTCCTTTATAGTTTATAAGGTATTATGATATAGTATATAGGTATATGTAACACCGGATACTTTTACGTTTCATGCCGAGTTGTTGGAGAATATGGCTGACGATGACTCATGATGATCAACGGCGCTTGCGAACACCAGAAGCCTCGGTCTTCGCGGAAGGGAATGTAGCTGGAATAACAGCGGCAGTGAAAAAGGAATCCAGACCGAAGCAGAGTCCTGTTGTGAAAGTCAGGAGTAACCCCGCTTCGACAGCCTTAGCGAGAGGCACGCGCCACTGGACATCAGGTCATGTACACCTACTTTTACTATTATATTATGAATGATTTGATATGGTAATGTGTGTTAGATACCGTGAATTGCTTGACTTCATCTCGTTCATCGACATCTAGCACATATAACATAAGTATAAGATGAATATATTGCCAGAGGATAAGTTGAGAAAAATAAATTTGATGAACCGATAGAAACTATTACTTGTGTACCAATTATGAGAATTTTTTGCCTAAATATGTCAATGCGATATAATAACGCGTATATATCTTATCTTACGAAATAATAGATACGATCTATGAGTGGTTCTCAGCCGGTCAGGCCTTTGACCCACTTTTGTGATTTCTATTTGAACTGCGAGGAAGCTCCACATTTATAATGCCATCTGATTATAAACAAAATTGGACAATAGTTAGCTCATTAACGGCACATTTTCTGTGAATTGATTGATTTGTTGCTTTGTTTATTTATTGGTCGAGTATCGAGTATCGAGTATCGAGTATCGAGTATCGAGTATCGAGTATCGAGTATCGAGTATCGAGTATCGAGTATCGAGTATCGAGTATCGAGTATCGAGTATCGAGTATCGAGTATCGAGTATCGAGTATCGAGTATCGAGTATCGAGTATCGAGTATAGAGTATCTAGTATCTAGTATCTAGTATTTATAGTCATTTGGTTTATTGAATTATAGAGTCATTTGGTTTATTGAATTATAGAGTCATTTGGTTTATTGAATTATAGAGTCATTTGGTTTATTGAATTATAGAGTCATTTGGTTTATTGAATTATAGAGTCATTTGGTTTATTGAATTATAGAGTCATTTGGTTTATTGAATTATAGAGTCATTTGGTTTATTGAATTATAGAGTCATTTGGTTTATTGAATTATAGAGTCATTTGGTTTATTGAATTATAGAGTCATTTGGTTTATTGAATTATAGAGTCATTTGGTTTATTGAATTATAGAGTCATTTGGTTTATTGAATTATAGAGTCATTTGGTTTATTGAATTATAGAGTCATTTGGTTTATTGAATTATAGAGTCATTTGGTTTATTGAATTATAGAGTCATTTGGTTTATTGAATTATAGAGTCATTTGGTTTATTGAATTATAGAGTCATTTGGTTTATTGAATTATAGTCATTTGGTTTATTGAATTATAGTCATTTGGTTTATTGAATTATAGTCATTTGGTTTATTGAATTATAGAGTCATTTGCTTTATTGAATTATAGAGTCATTTGCTTTATTGAATTATAGAGTCATTTGCTTTATTGAATTATAGAGTCATTTGCTTTATTGAATTATAGAGTCATTTGCTTTATTGAATTATAGAGTCATTTGGTTTATTGAATTATAGTCATTTGGTTTATTGAATTATAGAGTCATTTGGTTTATTGAATTATAGAGTCATTTGGTTTATTGAATTATAGAGTCATTTGGTTTATTGAATTAGAGTCGTTTGGTTTATTGAATTATAGAGTCGTTTGGTTTATTGAATTATAGTCGTTTGGTTTATTGAATTATAGAGTCGTTTGGTTTATTGAATTATAGAGTCGTTTGGTTTATTGAATTATAGAGTCGTTTGGTTTATTGAATGATCGAGTCGTTTGGTTTATTGAATGATCGAGTCGTTTAGTTTATTGAATGATCGAGTCGTTTGGTTTATTGAATGATCGAGTCATTGGTTGATTGAATTATAGTCATAATTTATAGTCATTGGGCTTGAATTATAGTCATTGGGCTTGAATTATAGTCATTGGGCTTGAATTATAGTTATTGGGCTTGAATTATAGTCATTGGTTGATTGAATAGTAATTGGTTGATTGAATTATAGTCATTGGTTGATTGAATTGTAGAGTCATTGGTTGATTGAATTGTAGAATCGTTGGTTGATTGAATTGTAGAATCGTTAGTTGATTGAATTGTAGAATCGTTGGTTGATTGAATTGTAGAATCGTTGGTTGATTGAATTGTAGGATCGTTGGTTGATTGAATTGTAGGATTGTTGGTTGATTGAATTGTAGAATCGTTGGTTGATTGAATTGTAGAATCGTTGGTTGATTGAATAGTAGAATCGTTGGTTGATTGAATTGTAGAATCGTTGAATTATTGAATTGTAGAATCGTTGAATTATTGAATTGTAGAATCGTTGAATTATTGAATTGTAGAATCGTTGAATTATTGAATTGTAGAATCGTTGAATTATTGAATTGTAGAATCGTTGAATTATTGAATTGTAGAATCGTTGAATTATTGAATTGTAGAATCGTTGAATTATTGAATTGTAGAATCGTTGAATTATTGAATTGTAGAATCGTTGAATTATTGAATTGTAGAATCGTTGAATTATTGAATTGTAGAATCGTTGAATTATTGAATTGTAGAATCGTCGAATTATTGAATTGTAGAATCGTTGAATTATTGAATTGTAGAATCGTTGAATTATTGAATTATTGAATTATTGAATCATTGAATTATTGAATCATATTTTTAATTCATAGGTTACTGCAGTTAATGTTGCAGCATTACATTGAAATGATTTTAATATGATGATTTTAATATAAGCGATAATGAAGAGTGCATGGTTGAACCTGTAGAACTCACCACAATTAAACCGAGATCGAGGAGGATTGATGGCCTCTTATTGGTTATATTATTATGTTTAAATATTATGTTTAAATTAAGACTTGATAAAAATAGATGTACAATAATAAACATTATCTCATTACTAGATAAGCTGATATATTAAATAATGCATGAACTATAAAAAACTCGTCAAATAATAGTAGATTACCATTGAGTCAGTTTTTAAAAGAGATAATTTAATAATAAGAGATATTAATTTCAACTGGGAGGTTATTAAAGACACGTATTGCGGTAAAAAATTCACTTTTATACTTTTACTTATTGCCGAACTTGAAATTTGATAATTATATTTATACTAGTGCGCAAATCGTAATTAAAAGATTTATTCTTAATATTTTATGTTTACAAAAAGGCGAAGCTCCAGTATGTAGATCTCAATTAACGCAAGTATTTCCTTGAAGAAATCTTTGAGTGGATATTGGTGATACATGTTGCGTGGGCAGTTTTCTTACAACCTAAACATAATTACAACGTCGTCGTAATCACCCCAGTAGTTAAATGATACCATATTTCAGTTACGAAATATATGCGATTCCATGGTATACATTTTTGATTGTATTCTAGAACAAGTCGGAAGGTACGGATAGGTAAAACATCAGGTTTTTGCAGTTCTATCGTTTATGTCTGCCATGTAACATTTGAAACGTATAATTTATTTAATTCAACATGTAGAGAAAATATTACTGGTCCTTTTTCTGCGGAAACACGCCTATTTAGGTGCTATGTTTATTCCCGAACTGCGGGATTTGGTATGCTGTAAAGACGTTTAGTGAATTAATATACTGTTCAAGTCTTTCATAAAACAATATGCATATTATAAAAAAATCTAATAGTCTGAAAATCCCAACGCGTCTTGCGATTGATGGACTAAGTACTTTGTCAGCTTGGATAAATCCTAACAAGCTAGAATATACGACCTTCTCTGAAAACATTGGGAGGGGAGCTATTAGGTATAGGTTTTTAGTACCAGATGATTAATACATTGATAATGGGAACATAATAGGTCAAGTTGTACACAATAATTACTTAATTATCGCTGTTATTCATCATAGTAATATTTTATAAATTATAGTCAGGGTTAAAGTTACTGAAAGGTTCTCGGGAAATATTCCTGTCTCAAGAGTGAGGTTTATAATTGAAGATTTCTTGACATGATAATGGAAAATGATGTTGAAGCCACGAGAATTTGATTTGATTCGTGTGCTGACACAGCTAAGTACTACCATTTTAGAAAAGATTTGAACTGGTTCATATTATATATGGCAGGAAGATTGATAGTGCTTCAGTCACGAGAATTGAATTGGTTCGTGTACTCTGTTGTTTCAGTCACGAGAATTGAATTGGTTCGTGTACTATCTACCTGCAGATAGAGATGATCATTACTCATTAAAATCGAATAATAAATGGCAATTAATGATCTGTTACCCTGAATTACTAGTCAAGGTGTACACTGTTGTGATTATTAACCCAATGTTGGATATTTTTAGCAAGTTGAGCGCCGCACCTCTACCGGCGTCCCCCGCCTCGCGCCGCCTGAGTCCGATGCGAGCCGTCTCCAGCAGGAGCCCGCCTCGCGCCGCCAGAGTCCGGTGCGAGCCGTCTCCAGCAGGAGCCCGCCTCGCGCCGCCAGAGTCCGGTGCGAGCCGTCTCCAGCAGGATGTCTCCGGCAGAAGAGTAACAATTTTAACCCTTCGTATGCTTTAGTCAAAATTTACCACTGAATTAATAACCTTGAAACTGTAAATTCTAGTCCAAATTGTGTGGCAGGCATACGAAAGGTTATTTAGATGATGTTTTTGAGATTTTGACTTGCTGATGCCTGATTGAAACTGTTTAGTATCCTATGCGATTAGTGTATCCACTGTTAAGTAGTATACGTAGTCTGTCGGCCAAGTGTAGGGTTTCCACCTGGCACGTGTATGAGGACATACACGGAGTCAGGATGGACGAGTGTAGGGTTTTTGGTATTTAGCATACCTATTTAATTCGTTTTTAAAGTTACGGGTAGTTTGAAATAAGACCTAGCATACCTACTTAATAAGTTTTTAAAGTTAAGGGTAGTTTGAAATTGAAGACTGTTATTGGTTGGGTATAAAAAGAAAGACACTTGGCGGACAGCTCTCTTTGGTTGTTGAGTCGTGCTAGCAGGCGGTTGTCAAGAGAAGAGATTATTGTGAATTGGAAGAAGACAAGAAAATAAATGGATAAATATCTTCAAGGTGTTGTTATTTTTACACTAGATGGCATTTAAATCAATAAAGAAAAACTCAATAACATTGTAACAGTTTTTTGATCAGGTCACGTGTCCGTCTTACGGTCACGTGATCTGTCGCGAGTTTAACATTTTTTCCCCACCTCAAAAAGTGCACAGCGCCGCTAAAGAAGTTTGAAAATACAACACTACTACAATGACGAATATTAGTAGTAAGGTTTATTCGGGTAATTCCGAAAATCATTGTAAAATCACTCGTATTCCGTTGTAGTGTCATGATTTATTTATGTTTACATTAAAGATAGCAGTTAAATAATAATTTTAATGTGGCAATATTATTGCGTTACCCCGATTAATACAGGGGTAATTGGGAAAATAACATTATACTACTGGCAACATGGTAGGTAGTGGGGACACGAGGCCAGTTGGACAGGCTCGTGCAGTTCGTTCACTTGGGTCGAGGCAGTCAAAGAGGACACATCGTGAAGGATTGGTCAGATCAGAGTACCTGCAAGTACCTCCATTGTTGTATTATTAATAGTAGAGTAACCATACTAGAAGAACCTTCACAAATCAGAAGTGTTAACGTACCACTAACCCACAATGGGATTTTAAGGTTTATCTTGAATCCTACGTTTTATGAAACGTAAGTTATAGAATTAAAAAGTATTTTATTTCATGAGTTTGGGACGATTACATGTTTCAGATATAAGTTTTGGTGATTGCTTGTAAGTACATAACTACCTACATATTTATAAGAAAATTTCAAAAAGAATGCATGATGAAGGTGCAGGTAGCTTTAAAACTCCCGAGTAAATAATAGTCATTAAAAGTATCTCATATTGCTCCTTCGTTAGCAACTGAATTTTAATTAATGTGCATTTTTGCTATTTTGATTAAGAAAATTAAGGATTAACGACTATAGAGGTTACGTTATGTTATGGACCCCATAGTCCCATAGTCCATCCGGTATCAGTATCCTATAGTGTGTTTTAAAAAGCCCTTTTGTCAGATATTAGATGATGCAGAAAGAAAGGTTCATGTGGATCTTCGAACGTTTAACTTAGAAAAGACGTGATTATAACAATTATTAACATACGAGTAGGTGACTACAGCGTAATGATGTATTAACGTTAAAATAGTTTTAAAAAAAAATCCGCTTTAGAGATGAATTGATATTTATTTAAAGGTTGTGTATCATCCATTATTGTGACCATGAGTTTATGATAAATAAGTAAACGCCATTTTTGATGACACTATAAGACCGATTTTTAGACAACCGGTAAGGTTGATTTTTGTTTGACATGAGCGTATGTCGAGGTAGTTGAGAATTGGGTGAAACTAATATTTATTTTTGACGTGAGTGTGCGTCATTGAAATTGAGAATTATTTAATGCGAACATGCAACTGATACATTTTAAAGTGTCGTATGACTAGTAGTTTCAAAGGACCTGATCTGACTATGCGAGGTCGCGACAACGCGACGGATGTTTGTTTAGTCCCGAGAATGCGACCAATATTTTCTTTGATTTGTTCATACCTAATACATATATCCTAACGTGATAGAAATATTGTGAAATATAAACTTTATGTTTTATTATGATCGACAATTATAACAGAAATTAATTGTCATTTGACGGGATAAAGATACTCGATAGACCAGAGCAGTTTAAGATTTAGAGGTGATAAAAATACATTATTAGATTATAATAGAAATATTTTATTGACAAATTAGTACAGACTGAATCTCTGATAAGTTTCTCAATTTTGGCATGCAATATTACAGTTATTTGTTATTATTATTTATCAGCTAAAATTTTACGAGACTCGTAGTTTATGTTAATAAAAATCATACCGTTGAAAGAGGATTAGCATACTTACAGTATAGTATAATAGGACTATTAGTCATACAGTTTGTTTACATAATATGAAGTTTTAATAACATGAATATTAGGTAATATTAAGAGTTTGGACTTGAGAGTACTTCATAATGTGAGCGTGCATTATGGTAAATTTACATGAGCGTGTGTAAATTAGATGATGAGAGTACTTCATAATGTGAGCGTGCATTATGGTAAATTTACATGAGCGTGTGTAAATTAGATGATGAGAGTACTTCATAATGTGAGCGTGCATTATGGTAAATTTACATGAGCGTGTGTAAATTAGATGATGAGAGTACTTCATAATGTGAGCGTGCATTATGGTAAATTTACATGAGCGTGTGTAAATTAGATGACGAGAGTACTTCATAATGTGAGCGTGCATTATGGTAAATTTACATGAGCGTGTGTAAATTAGATGATGAGAGTACTTCATAATGTGAGCGTGCATTATGGGAAATTTACATGAGCGTGTGTAAATTAGATGACGAGAGTACTTCATAATGTGAGCGTGCATTATGGTAAATTTACATGAGCGTGTGTAAATTAGATGATGATAGTAATGATAGTACTTCATAATGTGAGCGTACATTATGGTGAATTTACATGAGAGTATGTACATTAGAAGATGATAGTTCGTCATGAGTGTCATGACGTTCAGAGTGCGTTACCTATAGTAAATTTACATAAGTATATGTAAGAGATATTAATGAAATAATTTAAATGGGTTAAATGACACTAACTATATAGAAGAGGACTTGATAGAGCCGATATGTACAACAGTATAAGGGTACTGTTAAATAATAAATGAAAAATGACACTATTATGTACGTGATAATGCATTTTGATATATTATACTTACACGAGCGTGTGTAAATTGAAATGCGTTGATTCTAAATTTCTTACTAGTATTTAATGACAATAAAGAACTTTGAAAGAATTTATGATAATTGTATAGGTATACATAAGTTTGTGTAACATTACTATCCGATATGATCTACTAGTATGATTCGAAGCTATGTAGATACATGATGTAAGTATAATAACAATGTGAGAGAGCATTGTGGTAGCTTAACATAAGCGAAGATAAGTTAAGAAAAGTTAACCCAAGCCTTTGCATGGCAAAAATAAATAATATATTTATTTACATGAGAGCGAGTAATGGGAGTTAGTTTTATACAACTCTATAGAATTATTGTATTTTTGTCAGTGCCAGATGATAGCTTTGTTTGTTTCTTTGCTGTGTTAGTTAGTTTGCGAAAGAAATACTTATTTTATAATGAATTCGTTTGTTTTGAAAGTGATAGGCTTACACGATTTCGGAGATATTTGGTGTTGAGAGGTTGAGGAGTTAGAAAAAAAAAGAGAGAATTCTTAGTCGAAGTCATTGAAAATAGACAAAAACAATAGAGAAGAATATTGAATATTTTATAAGACACAGCTGTTTCATTATTACTATCGAGAGGAAGACTAAACGAAATTTGGGAATAGAAAGACGCATTCGAGTAAAAAGAACTGTGCGGTCTGTGTTCTATCAAATACTCAAAAGAGATATCTTTCACAATTCACTGACTCAAGTTACTTTAAGTTGACGAGTTCATTAAAGGAAATGAAAGCCAAACCTAACTATTAGATTAAATATTATTTTGGATGGATAGTTTACTTAGCGCTTTATAGATGTAAAAATAATCTGTTCAATTTAACCTATTTAGAGCAACAGAGTTGACTATATACGCAGTCATGATGAAAGATACATGTGTGGGAGTTGAAGCTTCTTTTTAACTATTGAAGTTGACTACTACTAAGTTGAATTTGACAGTATTTCAAATATTTAAATGAAATTGTGATATCAGGTTGATATCTTATATTGATTTGATCTTTTAGTTTTTTTTTGAGTGAATACCTACTTTTAAGTCGCAACCTTTTGTGACAGTGGGTTTGTGAAATGGATTAAATTTTTCTTATCCTAGATGCTGTGTTGTTGATGATCAGTATTCGAAAAAATTCCTTGTTATAGGCGAAATTTTAAATAATTTTTAATTATTTTCATGTTTCGATGGATTAAAAATGATTTGATATTTCATTATCAAGATATTGAAGAGTTTTAAGCACACCAAGTTCTAGCTATCATGAGTTTGCAATGAGCATATTCATTATTTTATTAAAAATTTGTCAAATATAGAAGTGCTGTAAATAAAAGAACAGAGGTAGTTATCATGAACTAAACAAGATATTCCGTTAAATAAAACAGATGAATGCAACGTAAAGTGATTAAGTGCTAATGAACAACAGGATAATAGATACCTACACATACTTATGTCGATACCATAAAACACCTAATGTATGAAATATGTTGACTGTACGACTTAAACATAGAACACGAATATAGTTCAGAGTAGACTTTATAGACAGTACAAAGGCATCTCTGGTAATAAACTTTTGAGTAGTCGAGAATGGAAAGTGAACAACAGATCGAACGTACGGTAAACGATTTGCTGTATTCATGGGATTTGTGACAAATGTTAGCAAGTGAAAAAAAGTAAGCACTTGAGTGTATATGGTGGCAATGCCCTAAATACCTATAGATTACGTAGAGGAATAGGGGAGAGAAGGGAGTAATAATTCAGACAAAATTGAGTTAAACGCGAAAGAACTTGGTTATAAGACTTTAAGGTTGAAAGTATATAAAAGTAAATAATTATGATTCAGATATCCTAAAAGCGTTTATCTTTCCTACGTAGTTTTTGAGAATTAAGTACCTATGTAATTGGGATATTATAATAATCGAAATGTGGAAGTAGTAAAACACTGGAATTATGATAAATGTACAGACCTAGATAACTATGTGACGTATGTACAGAGTAAAGTAAAATAATAAATAAATTATACTTCTTAAGCTTTGTTAAGTTAGTTAGTTACTTTAGTTAATATACTCGTTCAAGCAAATCTTGTCAGTAGAAAAAGGCGGCAGATTGGAAAAATCGCGGGTTAGCAACACTACGTTTAAATTATTCGAAAATCGCGTGTCATATCTGTGGAACTGTTTTGTTTACATTTCATCGATGTTCGATGTACATTGCTGCTTTTTGTTCGTTTCCTAGGGATACCATACTTTAGTTTGATTTACATTGCTACTGACATATCCGGCTTGACAGACTATATTTACCTGACGATCATCACCATTACGCTCAAATACTAGACACCTTAACAGAATTTGATATGAATAGTGACTGTGTTAAAAAAAAAAGAAGAGATAATTATGGTTTGCAAGCTATTAAAATATATATTTTTAGAAAAGTAACAAAAGTTAATGGACGTGAAAAATAAAAGCTGGCAAAGGTTACAAAATGTGGACTTGGAGCAATGAACCCAGTCTGTTCCCCAGTCAGCCCGTCTCCTCGTTTCGCTAAGTATGTCATAGAAATATGTAATACCTAGTTTTAGAGAAAGATTATAAAAAAAAAGGATTTTATTCGGCTTGATAATTAAGACTTGATTTGATTAAGCAGTCTCAATCATTGCTGAAATTAAATAAAGTTAAGACTTCAGTGATGAGTGATGATACTCGATATCTTACATTAACGTAAAGGCGTATCTAGCAGTGATTTACATATGTATACTAATTCAGACATCTTATGTTTGGCGAATATTAAATAAATTATAATTTTAACAAATTATTGATATGATTTGAAAACTTTACTTTCTTGAGAATTAGTAGGTACCTACCCATTGATATCTTTCGAAGTTACAAGGCACTAAATGTTATTATCTTAATACGGGCCTGCATAGTGACATTACTCTGAAGAAATTACATTTTTAGCGATAGTGTAGGGATTAGCATGAAGGAATGACGGCAAGTAATGTAGTTAAGTAGTTTAAATATCTATTTTAACTTTAGTAACTATTTATATTTTGCTTCAGTATTGGAGTTATAACAATGTAATGACACTTACATTGAAATAACCTTACTATATTGACAGTGAATTGATGGAAATGATGGAATCAGAAATCACAAAAAGAATGACAGAAGATAAAGAAGTTATTAAACTAGTTTATTTTTGAAGTAATGAATAATGACATTATACTGATTCTGAGTGGAGCGCATAAGGCAACTTTAGTATCACTATATGTAGACATTAGTATATTGAATTATAATCAGCGAAAGCAATGTTATTCAAAGTGACATTTGATTGATTACAATTATTGTTTTTTTTTTTCACTGAGAAAGAAATTTTCGTGTGATATTGTAGTAAAAATACCAATCATGAGATGAGTAGCAAAGTTTTGTTAGCTATTAAAGATCAGAGGAATTAGAAAAAGGATTGTCACTGGCAAGTTGTGATCATGTTTTTTATTATACATTACGGATTCAGAGACATACATGGTAGATGTGTAAATTTGAAACTGAACGTAATAGTTTTGAGCTGAACACAAAACTGATGGTCTTGAAAATTGTAACGCAAACGCCTAACTTTAGGGGTGAAATATTATATTTTAGCTGTAACGATTAATACATGAATGTATTAAAAGGAAGTCTACATTAATTCAATATACCTAATATAATATTGGGTCAGACAAGAAGTGAATATTAAAATATGTAAAACTGGGAAACGTAGTAATCGAACAATTTTTGAAAAAAAAGTACTGAATTAAATAAAAGCCATGCACGTATGCTTTAACGGACATAAGTAATGTTTAGATGTATGAGAAAACAAAACAAAGTACCTATGCATAATAAAAACTGAGCTTTGTTATTTATATATTTTTATAGTTATTATACGAAATTAATAACAGGTATTATGAAATTTCATTGTCTAGTATGGATTAAACGTTACGTACACAAAAAAAAACGAGTGTTACAACATAAGTGAAAATTTTGGACTTACAGTATATAATATGTAGTAATGAGAAACAGAGAGGGGAATTAATTAGTTATATAAGTAAAGATAAACAAAACAGAAGACCGAATGTCATGATATTATTTTCAAGTGGATATACATCATAATTTTATTTAAACATTTTGCTGATCAGGTAAATGTATCAATTGTGATAAGTTACGTTTTAAATTTACAGTTCCTAAACTTTTTTAATTTTTAATGATTGGCGGAACATATAAAACGGAACTAACTTTTGGTGATAAGGGTCGTGCGCCGGAGTCATGCACGAAGTCGGATGGCCGAATGTCATGATTTATTTATGTTTACATTAAAGATAGCAGTTAAATAATAATTTTAATGTGGCAATATTATTGCGTTACCCCGATTAATACAGGGGTAATTGGGAAAATAACATTATACTACTGGCAACATGGTAGGTAGTGGGGACACGAGGCCAGTTGGACAGGCTCGTGCAGTTCGTTCACTTGGGTCGAGGCAGTCAAAGAGGACACATCGTGAAGGATTGGTCAGATCAGAGTACCTGCAAGTACCTCCATTGTTGTATTATTAATAGTAGAGTAACCATACTAGAAGAACCTTCACAGTAGTAAGAGTCAGCTTTCGGAATTATCCGCCACTATTCGTTCATTCGGAAATACCCGAATACACCTTATTCATAAGAAGAGTGATTGTCACAATAATTACATGCCAGAGGTAAATATTGTTATTATTTACTCGCCTCTGGTTATATATTATCCCAACACATACACTCTATTGACTACTACCATGCTTATAAAATAAAATAAAGAGTGCCAATATAACGCTAAAAATAATGTTACTTTGCAATTAAATTGAAAAGTATCAATATTATTCTCGCCTGCGTTGAAACGCGCTTAACTTTGCCGGCGCTCGCGTACCGAGCGCCAACGCCATCTATCGAGTGTTATTTCGTGAAATCGGTGAACGCTCTAAGGAATAAGGCCTCTTAAATTGAGAAATGGGGTTGGCAGTCGCCTGGTTCATACTGTAGTGTAGTGTAGCTCGTGGGGTTCGAATTCTAAAGGGGCCCACTGATTAACAGTCCGTGAAGTTCGTCGGACGTTATCGGCCTGTCAGTTGTTCGGAACTGTCAACTTTTTGTTCTAACTGACAGGCCGATGCCGTCCGACGGACTGTTAAGTTTGAAAAACCCTGTTTTCTGCCAACTCCATTAAAGCAATACAATAGCGGTCAAGACAATGTTGTGGGTTTTCTCACCCTTCTAAATAGGTATACGCAGTTCATGGTAGACACTCTGAAACTTGAAATAGGTCAACGCGCACTCTAAATTTAAGTAGTGTACCCTTTATTGCATACTCACACAGTTTTCAATACATGTACAAAAACATACATATATACAATTAGCTTGAGGTAACAACAGGCGGCCTTATCGCTAGAAAGCGATCTCTATCTCTACTTACTACTTTACCAAGAAACGAAATGTTAAAATTCATCATTAGCACACTTGAATTACATCACAAGGGCCGAATAACTGGCATAATCCAGGTCTCATAATTTCCGGCTCTGGCCTGAAGCCAACTATAGGTGTGTATAGCTACAGGGTCACAAGGGAGCCCCGCTCGGGCCGTTGACCTCTGGGCCGCCCTTATTTTACAAGTGTAACCTTTTTATTAGGTCCGTCTCTTTAAGGCTTAAAAAAACATATTTTTAAAAATTGCTTTATTGTAGTTGTATTCTATATGCATTACGATGAGCTTTATGATTATTATTTTATTTATTACAAGAACATTTAATAGAATTCTAGTAAAACCAATTCCACTATTAATTCTACGCTACATTTAGATACTAGTTACTAATTGTTACTTGTTAATAATTGACATTTAAGAAACTGTAAGTTAAAACAATAGGACCGTGACAATCAATCATGTAGCAAAGTAGACCTACATAATATTCGATTTGGCTTTCACAGAAACGTAAAAATAACGGTGCTATTCTTTTAGATTGTTGGAGAGTTCCGTCCGTCACACAGGCGCGTTTTCCGGGCGGGGCGTGAGCGGGGCGCGCTACTGTTACATATAAAACGCTCACGCCCCGCACACGCCCCGCCCGGAAAACGCGCCTGTGTGAGGGAACCTTTAAGTCGCAGTCTCACAACTATAACATAATCAACATAATGCCATAAGCCTCAATCACCTAAACCCCTTATTTACACAAACAATACCATTCATCGAATCATTAGTTAATGTTTATTCATTGCCACTCAGCCTCATTTACAACTGGAGTACAAACAGCAATACTCCTAACTGTACATCGGTGGACCTTATTACAAAAGGCATAAGGTCCACCGATGTACAGTTAACATTGTGTGGGCAATGGTACCTTGGGATGTGCTGATTCGTATTTACATTTTGATATAGTTGCGACAACTTTATGGCACAGTTTGGAGGTTTGTTATGTTTTGAGTGTTTTAGATTAGAAATGAGATGTCGAATTGCCCAAAATCACAGAATAAATAATAGTACTACCGTACAGAAAGGCACTTCCTACAAAACCGGAGTTTGACAGCGAGTTTGATAGTGAAAAAAATGAACTACAAAGTACATTGCCGACTAATGGCACTAGAGCACTAAAGGTGACTAATGCACGTCCCACAATCGCCGACCACTGACGTTAATGCCTGACACTTACAAATTGTGTCGCTTAAGGCGACGACGCTACACTTTGCTAAAGTTGCAGTGAAAGTTCTCGGAGACACGGAAAGAAAAGTATAGAGATTACCTACTTTAACTAGAGATCTTTGTAAGTAGTGGTTTTTTGTTTAGATTTTTTTTTTTTTTTAACCCGCATAAATGTCAATGTGGTTCAGTGAAGGGGACGGACTGAAAATCAGCGCTGCGCAGGCAATTTGTAATGAAATGACTGACGCAGCGTATGCTGAGCCCGTTCCTTTTGCCGCACAATTATTCTTATTTTTTCAATCCTTATGTTTTGTAACCTGTATGCTTTTTGTGTTGCAATAAATGGTTTCTTATTCTTATTCTTATTCTTAGAGATAAGCCGGTGTTTGCATTTGTTTTGCTAACAGTTAAGGCGAAGACGTTTTATTATTGTCGATTAAAGTTAATGTTAGTTGAAAGTTGTCGAAAAAGATGACTGTCTTTGCGCGGGGTAGGATAAAATCGATGTGTGGCCTTCACAGAACCGAATATATCGTAAAAAGCCTTTGTTATAGAAATAATGTGTTCACTTTGGCCGTACACTATCTATGTAGATACTAGATAGATAATAGCTTACAGAAAACAATTGATAAAGGATAGAGGTAGACACCAGACGGTCTTATCGCTGAAGACCGATCTCTTCCAGACAACCTTTGGGTAGCGGAAACAAATCATTTAGTCAAAAACGTTTATGTATTTGATGCTAAATGCACTTTCTCTTACTTCTACAATTGTCGTATGAACCTATCTAGATATGTACAGTGACCACTCGGGATTGCTACGCCATTTAGGGTCCTAGCTAAATTGGTTGTTCCATTACTTACGCTATGGAATGTCCAATTTAGATAGAACCCTAAATGGCGTAACAATGTAGACTGACTGTACAGGGAGCCAGAGCCGTGCTACTAGTACATCAGCACTACTTAAAAAAAAATCTTGTTCAGTCAATCAAAAGAAAAATGTGGTATCTAATATGTATGGGATTACTGCCTTTCCAATTTAAGTATCAGTGTGAGATACGAGAATTTTTACGACATGCATTTGGTGTGGTTTGATCTTTAACATATCGTGAAATAGGTATCGAACTAGCATTTCGGCTGATAACTTTCCAATGCTTTCCATTTCCAACGGCGATATTGAAACTGAATTGAGCGCCGTTCCCATCTTTTAATATTCGTAATATCGTTTTTGGAAAGGCTCCAAAAGTTTAAAGCATCGGTTATGTTATTCAAACATTGGTCTTACCACGCCAACCAACTCTGATCTTAACACCCATTGCAATTATGTGTAATGAAAGAGCTCACGAATACTGGTTGGTACGAATTGACTCGCGTGCGTTTGTGATAACACCCCAGTGGATGTCGCGAAGAGGAATGCTGGCGAACTGACCGTGTAGCCTGCCGTTCTGATTTAGTTTAGATAAATCTGTCTAGTCAGCGGAGTCAGCCCCAAATTTACCTACCGCTGGGCAAGTCTCGCCAATTACTATCGAAAAAACAGCTGACGAGGCTCGTAATTGCCATATTACAGTGACATAAAATATAATTTTGCAATAGGTTAATAAATATTTCTTATCATGTAGCCTATTTATCAATTTGAATTGCAGGATAATCGCTCAAATTCCAAAGGATTAATACAAACTAATAAACCGGATTTACAACTTTTCAGATTTCGCCAACTGTATTTTCGTTAACACTTGCCGGCCGCCGCTGCGCTGGATTCAAACGATCAGGGGGCAACCCAAGATGACAATCGTTCGCAGAGAAATGAAACGCTGTCTGTCTCTATCGCACTAATAGCGTTTCGTTTTCTGCAAACGGTTGTTATTTTGGCTAGGCCCCTAGATTTTAAAGTTGTCGAAGGCCTACTCTGTTAGCCATAGCTGGCTAACTACCTATATAAAATATATATCTAAAAGTATTTGTGTTATGAACAATTTGGACGCCTCAACAATGCCAGACAGACAGTTTATCGTTATCACAGATTTTTTTCTTTTGCCGTTTCCAATTACGTAGTTATTATACAAATGTACCTATTTGCCATGTTATACTGTTTTTCGTAAATATTAGTAAAAGAAATATTTAATAACAAATCGTGACACGTTCCACACGGGTAAAAGTGCCTTGTGGCGGTTGGCGCTCGCTTGACACGACACGACATTAATAAAATAAAATAAACTTTTTAACATAAGAGCATTCGATTATTTTATCTGTAGCGACCCGCCCCGGCTTCGCACGGGTTAACAAATTATACATAAACCTTCCTCTTGAATCCCTCTATCTATTTAAAAAAACCGCATCAAAATCCGTTGCGTAGTTTTAAAGATCTAAGCATATACAGGCAGACAGCGGGAAGCTACTTTGTTTTATACTATGTAGTGATTTATAGAAAGAAGCAATTAGGAAATTGCCAGACGTTAGCTGCGTGCTGCGTAATGCGTTCCCATGGAGTGACGTCACAATGAAACCATAGCAGTGGCGTTTGCCGCGATCCTATTGTACCCGCTCGTGATTACGTCACCTGTGCGCTCGACTGTACACGCGTACACGGTGTACTAGCTAGAAACTTTTGATGGGGAGCGTAAGTACATCGACCTGCAAAACTGCATGGACATGTTATGAATGGAATTCATTCATAAACCGGCCATGCACTTTTGCAGCTGGTTGTACTTTTGCTTATAAAAAAGAGATCCGATTATTAAGATTATTTTCTTAGCCTTGGTATCGCTCGGATATAAGCCGTATTATAGGCGGTGTACAATCGCCCTAAAGACAGCAAAGGACAGCAACATTTCTTTAGAAATTGACGCTGTAATCTGTATGCAGCGTCCGGTGTCAACCGGAGAACTTTACTTTTGAATGCTTTTATTGTAAGTATTGTTTGGCTAGTTTCAATCATTTATATACATAATTATATATTTTAGCTAGTACGTACATACGTAGTGCCTAACGTATTTACTAGCACCAGTCGCCCGTGTCATGACAGTATAAAAGTAATTAGTCACGCGATTGAAATTCACCGGTTCTGACGCTTGACCTTGTGAACTCCGACGCTAATGTTATAGAATGGTTGCAAGCAGATAGCCTGTCTGCCTGCATACAATTCTATAGGTAATTCATTCCAGATAACGTAAGACTAGAAGACACAGAATCAGAAATTCCAAACCTTTTCTGTGAAGTTATACAGCAAACGACTTCAATTTCGGTACAACGTAAACGAATGCATTCCTGTTATCCCTCAATTAGGGACATAGGGCTCGCAGAAGAAACTTCCATTTGTCGCGATCTTGAGCGGCAACTTCCAGCTCTTTCCAGCCGAGACCAGTTCAGCCAGCCTCCTTCTGAACTGATCGCCTCTATGTAGTACGAGGCCTCCCCGACCGTCGACTGCAAGCCGACTGCCAGCGGAGACCCTGCTTGGCCAGATGGCTGTCTGGTCTACGGAGCACGTGCCCGATCCACCGCCATTTCCTTTCAAGGATTTTCCGTCCTATGGGTTTCTGCTCAGTCATCTGCCATAGTCTGACGTTTGAGATGGTTCGTGGCCAATAGATTTCTAGAATACGACGAATACAGAAGCAAATTGTAGACTGACAGCAATGACACCTGACATCGAGCTTTGTTAACCTCTGCCTCTTTCGGTGTTTTATACGGGACCTGTCGAATTGGTAAGCCGGTGAGAACCCAGTTCCATGGATATCACAAATATTTATTTAACTAGTCCCTGACGTTTCGGACCGTCAATCTCGCACGTGTGAACGCACCTTTATCTGAACTGCCCGGTCAAACTATTCATTGTGTTCGTTGTTCGGACTGTGACCTTTATGCCGCTTGTCGTTTGTTTGACACCCATTATTATATTCTAACGTGTAGAAACACAACAAATGGGTGTCAAAATAGTATGCTATGTTACTGCTACATAATGAAGACATTAAAATACGAGCCTTGTGGGTTTATAAAACGAGCTGAAAGCGAGTTTTATAAAAACAATAGATTTTCTGATTTTCTTTAGGTATCTTTATGCTCATCAATTCATCAGGGCTTATGATTATATGTGTAAATAAAAGGTTAATGCAAACGTTTATTTTAAGTTCTTTTAAGCTTACGCTGCATAAAGTCAAAGAAGTGAAACTGCAACATTTACGCACACTATTCAGTTCAAAGAACCCGAAATACTTAAGAACTCAAAGAACGTTAAGCTCATAACTCGGCAAAAATAAAAGGAGAATTCCTTTTTAAACGCGAGTCGTGTTCTTAAGCGGACTCTTATACTGTATATATTCTCATTGCTTACTTGTAGTAGAGTGCAGGAGAGTAAAATATCGGTAGTCCCTCTGGTCCGGTAGTCTCTGGTTAGAAATCACTACATAGTATAAAACATAGTCTCTTCCCGCTGTCTGTCCCTATGTATGCTTAGATCTTTAAAACTACGCAACGGATTATGATGCGGTTTTTTTAAATAGATAGAGTGATTCAAGAGACAGGTTTATGTTTAATTTGCTAACCCGTGCGAAGCCGGGGCGGGTCGCTAGTGTATTATAATGATAAAGGGCGAAAAATAAAATGACATCATCGAAAGATAGGTGTAAACTGTTTAAACCCATTATGTCATACGATAAGAAAGAAAGAAAAAGCATTTATTAGCGATACGATGCTCATAAGGCGATTCTCGCACTCAACTTTTTTTTACACTGAGTTTTACACTTAAATCACACATCAAAAGCTACGTGATTACAAGTTTATCATGCTTCGAGCTGCGATGTCGTAGATTTAGTTTGTTACACGATATTATAATAATATTTTCGACGTTTAACAATACTAAATTTGCCAACAAGTCTGAGCTTTGGACTCGCCGGCACGCGGAGCGATTATAATAGCACCCCTTATCATCTTAATAACACCGCACGTACGCGACATTGCCTCTTATCACGACGTATTAAGATATATTATCGCTAATGTTTGTTCCACGAAATTAAACAATTTGGTGAAATGGTTAGTCACTGTTAGAATTACTGTGGAAAATAAAAAATTCTTCGCAGTTTTCTTATCATACCTTATAATTTATAAATTATAAAACAAACTCCCCGTCGCGTCTGTCTGTTTGTATGTTCGCGATAAACTCGCAAACTACTGAACGGATTTTCATGAGCTTTTCACCTATCAATAGAGTGATTTTTGAGGAAAGTTTAGTTAGGTGTATAATTTGTTAAGGTTTACCCGTGCGGAGCCGGGGCGGGTCGCTAGTATACCTCTATTAGACGACGAAATCTTTCTGAAACCCCGCAGTTGCAATCGACCATACGCTACGATGACTGCTTACAATAAATGGCCTGTTTCTTATGATCCGGGCGTAAACATAATTTTAATATTCATTAAATAATTAAAGGCATAAAAACTTTGTGTTGCTTATGTTATGAATAAATTGAAAGTCTCGCCGTCGCCTCTGCATTATCTGCTAACTAGAGAATTTATATTAGAATAAAAAAAACCGCCTACGCATACGTAATAACATTTATTTAACACTGCTGACTCATAAGTAATACATATACATATTTAAGTATATTCATAACTAAACCTGATGTGTAATTGCTGAAGTGGTCAATATATCATAAGTCATAAACATGTTTTTTTATTCGTAAAGAAACCCTTCCCTTTCGGTCGATTTAAATGTAGATGCGTATGTCACCCGCGTCATAAACTAATCGATTGACAGTGACACCTCATTCACCGAAATTGGCACAGCTTTAATTTTGACGCTACCGTGGAAAACAAACCTACAAAGACTGCTATATCTTATCTAGTCATACCTTTCCCGTAGGATAGTTATTTTATTTTTTGTTTTCTCACCTTTTAAACGGACACTTTGAAATTCGGAAAGCAAATAAAAAAGTTATTCCATTACAAGTATTTCAACTATAGTTCTGTCGGTGGCCATTAAAAACGGACGTTGAACTTTGAACAGTTTGAACATGGAAATGGAACGTCATTTTAAGTTGCTTTAGAGTTTAGTTGTATACAAACATGGCTTCCCCTACGTAACTTTTTGAGCTATAACCTCTTTTCAGCCAACAACTAAGTTCTCCTCAGAACGGGGCGAAAGTTGAGACAGATCGATGAAACGGAACCGGGCCTGCCGCGGGGAAATATTGAAAAAATAATAAGCCCCGACGGCGGGTAGCAATTGGTTCGGCGCGGGCGGTTCCTTGGACGGTTTTCTACTATTTATGGCATGGGATACGCAAAACTTACAAAATTTATGAATTGAAGAAAAAGTGTACAAGGTGCAACGTCACCAACTCGAGACTAGAACTCACAAAATATGGCATAGTGAGCTCAGCCGGGCCTCTTTAATTAATACAAATAGAAAAGACGGATAGTCTATCTCGCGGGCGAGATACTGTCGCGCCAGTCATGTGCTAGGCCTACAGCTACTGAAACCTACCCGGCTGCGCCAGTGATGCGTCATGTAACACGGCTGCTGTTCCCTTTGTAACGATCCAAAACTTCTATACGTGGTAGCATGCTATTTGCTACCCACAATACAAATGTAGTTATAGTCAGCAGCAGAAGTTGCTAAGCGGGCTAGGTGTTCAAAATTACCTTGACGCGCTCTTATTCTTATTATTGTAATATTAATATTATACAATAAATGATTATGATTATTCTCTTAACAATAAAGTCGCGTCTAGGTGATTTTGTACATCTTGCCCGCTTAGCAACTATTGCTGCTTACTGTAACTACATTTGTATTGTGCTGTGCTGACATAACTTCACTTTTCGTTCAAAAAACAATGATTTATAACTCAAGATAGGTTATAGGCGTTCCAAAATTGAAGCGCTTACCTTGTGACAAATTGGACAAGTTGCCTTTAGTCGCGGCTGGACAAGCGAGAAATGTGCACATGCTAACGAGCTCCTGCACACCGAAAGAGAAAGAAACGAGCTTATGTTTAACAACGAGTGTGACAAAGATGGATGGAATGAGAAAATTAATCAAAAATAACAGATTTCTTCGTAGGCACAGAAATAAATATGGAAGTATTTTTTGTGCACCTCAAGTATGAGTTTAACCTATCTATGATTATATAATATCATTGTCAAAAAAGCAGAATATCTCTTTCTTGGCTTGAGCTTACCTTGAGGCTTAATCAATTTGTGGAAAAAATTCCTATAGTATTTATTTTATTTATTTATCTCTATATTGATACATGTATTTGTGAAAGCATTCATTGACTGAACCTTACGTTCTATGAGACAAGGTTATTGAAAGTCCTTCCAAACAAAACAGTCTCGTTACGTAACAAAATGAGGATATTTTACGTAATGACTGAGGGTTTGAATTACAATGAACATTCATCAGGAATTAATCCAAGGATTTGGAACCCGTTCAAATGCACAATACAGTTTTATATTCCCACAGAATATCGCTACGAAGCTAAAACACTAAGGGTAACATTCCATTTCTGACCGCAGTTGCACTACTGGTACTGAACACGTCGCTGTTACTGTCAATTTCCATAGTAAAATGAACAGTAGTGCAGCTGAGGTTGGAAATGGACTCTCACCTTAAAACTACCGATGTTTTTTATCCAGCACTAAAATAAGTTTCTACAAAAGTTTGTTTGTATAAGAAAAGCAATTATTTTCTCTATTCGTTTAGTTAGAGATTCCCAAATATTCCCAATATAATTTCAGCCAATAAAGAGTTCGTCGAAGTTAGATTGGCTCCTTTGAGAGCCTGAATACTTTCATATTATCGACAGCCTGTATTATATTTACTAGGTACCTTGGTAGGTATTGCGTATTACGTATTGGATCGATACCTGTAGACTTGCGAGATCGTGAAATATATTTTGTTTGGTAAATAAATTATGTCTAGGTAGCGCGCTCTCGTGCCTTGTTTATACTGTACTGGGTTTTTTTTTTTTCAAACCTTAACTATATTTCGTTAGGTGACTATACAGATTATACCAAACTAATGTCATTGTCATTTTTAGGGTTCCGTAGCCAAATGGCAAAAAACGGAACCCTTATAGATTCGTCATGTCTGTCCGTCTGTCCGTCCGTATGTCACAGCCACTTTTCTCCGAAACTATAAGAACTATACTGTTGAAACTTGGTAAGTAGATGTATTCTGTGAACCGCATTAAGATTTTCACACAAAAATAGAAAAAAAACAATAAATTTTTGGGGTTCCCCATACTTTGAACTGAAACTCAAAAATTTTTTTTTCATCAAACCCATACGTGTGGGGTATCTATGGATAGGTCTTCAAAAATGATATTGAGGTTTCTAATATCATTTTTTTCTAAACTGAATAGTTTGCGCGAGAGACACTTCCAAAGTGGTAAAATGTGTGTCCCCCCCCTGTAACTTCTAAAATAAGAGAATGATAAAACTAAAAAAAATATATGATGTACATTACCATGTAAACTTCCACCGAAAATTGGTTTGAACGAGATCTAGTAAGTAGTTTTTTTTTTATACGTCTTAAATCGCCTAAATACGGAACCCTTCATGGGCGAGTCCGACTCGCACTTGGCCGCTTTTTTACATTTTCGTGATAACTAATAATTGACAATGTGGCACAAAGATATAAAGAAAAGTGTACGCATTTTTGCATTTGGATTTCAAGCGCGTACTATTTTCTAGACTATACATTTTTAAAGATTTAAAAGTTTTTAACTTTTTAATTTTAGTACATTTCCTCAATCTAAATATTTTAAATGCTAAACCGTCGTCTTAAAATGAAGGTGAGAAATAGCTTGTTTGCGTTTAAATGAAAGTAGTTAGAATTAATTATGCAAATAAACATTAGTGTTGATTTACTTGCTAAGCGTGTATGCAAATTTGCTATATCTGGGACTATCGCAACGTCAGCACCCTCTTGAGGAAACTTTGCATACATATTGCTTCTGTAAGCCATGGACACAAACATCCATATATCCTATTGCAGATTTATGTTGCAGTCGTTTTCACAAACATCTATACAATCCAACGTTCCAAAAATATATTTACATGCCTCTAAGTCAATGACAGTAATAAAGGTTGTGTAAATGTTTTTGGAATGTTAGCTTGTAAAGATGTTTGTGAACTTGACCGCTTTATAGTAAAACCCACTTAACCTTTTCGACGCCGTGTCAAACACAAAAGCTGTTACGCTGACGCCACGTCACCGAAGTGTCAAAACTGAAATTGAACTTTATGCATATGCACGTAGGACGTAGGTCTATGTTGCTCTGTGGTCTGTGACCGATTAATCGGTCTTTGGCGTTGAACCTACGGTGCGGATATCTCGGTCATTGGCGTCCAAAAGGTTAAGAAGACTGAACTGACTGATGGGACCACGTCAAAAAACGCGTCTCAACCGAAATTGTGAAAATTAACCGTGATAAAGTATAAAAGCAATTTGCCACATTGTTTTATACCACGTCAGTGGCAAACAAGCATGCGGCGCGCCTGATGCTAAACGGTCGCCGTAGCGTAGGCGTATTACGCGGGAATTCGCATTAAACGGATTTTACTGCATTTTAAAAACAGTAAAATTTATTTCCAAGGCCTTTATTCTGAGACTTCTCAGTCACTAAAACATAACATACAAAATAACGTACATAAACTGAAATCTGTCTAAAGTTATAACATAACTGTCCTACTAAATCGAGACAGGCGCGCGAATTTATACATTAAAGCTATTTATCGCCCTTAAGACCCGTTTTACGATGCATTGGGTAAACAGCTCATGCACTAACACTCTTATGTTAACATTTTGAACGTTATTGCAACTGTAATAAGGTCCGTTACGACGTGTCTTAGCTGAGGCGTTTACGACATTTTTATGTGTTAATATTGTGCAGCAAGTGTTGAAGACTGGAACTGTTTATTTAATGGCTTTAATGCATTTAATTAAGTTATATTACGCGGACACACACATAGTCCTCCGGAAGCATACATTTAACTGACTATTTATTGCAATTTTGCTAGGCTATAGTTTTAATAAGGATATTAACTTATCAATTTTGCAAGCTTTGTCATAAATGTCAAGGTTCTTAGATTGTTTTTTAGGGTTCCGTAAACAAAGGGTAAAAAAAAGGCACCCTATTACTAAGACTCCTCTGTCTGTCTGTCATCAGGCTGTATATCATGAACTGTGATAGCTAGAGAGTTGAAATTTTCACATTTGCTGCATGATGTTGTTATACTTGTTATAGCGGTAACAGAAATACATCATCTGTGAAAATTCCAACTGTCTAGCTATCACGGTTCATGAGTTACAGCCTGGTGACAGAGAGACGGACGGACAGACGGACACCGGAGTCTTAGTAATAGGGTCCCGTTTTTAACCCTTAAAGTACAGAACCCTCGGTGGGCGAGTCCGACTCGCACTTTTTCTTTTTGTCTGCAAATCGTGATGCATCACGGTTCCAAATGAATCAGCATTTTATACCTACAGTGTAAAACAGGCTTTAATTTAGTAGGTAGATAAAGTGCACGGAGAAACGTGCAGCGCTTCTAAGTTGCAAGTTGCAATTCCCTATTGTTTTTATTGCGCTCCTTTTCTTAGTTATTCCTTACGACTAGGGTTGCCCCTTTATAGGGCATGGCACACTCAGATATTATACGGCAAAAATGGTCACCCTATCTATTGCGTCATCTTTTTGTATTTTTGTCCCATGCAGAATTTGTAATGGCCTAATGGGTTAATATCTGGGAGACCATATAAAATCTCAAAAATTTGCGTTTTCCCAGAGATAAGACATGCTAGATTAGCTAGATCGATTTTTCGCTCCCGAAAACCCCCATATACTAAATTTCATCGTTTCCGAGATATCCGAAATATATATATGTCGTAGTCAGATCGTATAATCGGCCGTATTTACGGCTAGCCGTTTTACAAAACAGGGGCGTTTTGAAATGCGGCGGTTCGACAATTAGCCGGATTGTCATTGCGATACGTTCTTCAATAAGGCGGCCTACGTTTAGCCGCATCGTATATCTACTATTTAGATTGTAGAGTGACCAGTTCTTTCGGTTGCCTACGTAACCGGAGTTTGCCAATGTTTGCAATTTAATTTATTTTTACCATGGTCCCACCGCACTACATGTGTTTCTTTTCCAAAACATTTCCTTCACAACTTAAATAGTCATTTTTTCCCCAAAGTGTAATGTTTTCACGGACGTCTCACTAAATTAATAGGTAGGTAGGTTAGGTTCGTTAGGTAGCTTCAGATGCCCAAAGGGCAAACCGCTCAGAAATAGGAGCCCCGCGAAGCCGGGCTCCGTCTAGATAAGTTGCGAAGGAAATGTTTTTTGTAAAGAAACAGTTCGACGAACTCCAGATTTGATGGACACCCCAGCGTTTTTCATAGTTTGTTATTGTTATGTCAGGCAGCGCCACGAGTGTTAAAAATGGGAACTAAAAACTGTCAAAGCGGCGGCTAATAACTCGCTGTATTACATTACGGCTAGCCGTGTTGAAGAACGTATGGCGCCGAATACATTCCGGCGGATTTTCATTCAGCCGCATTCAATCCGGCTAATCGTCGAACCGCCACATTTCAAAACGCCCCTGTTTTGTAAAACGGCTAGCCGTAATGTAATACGGCGGATTATACGATCCGACTGCGACATATATATATATAAATAAATTTATTAATATACAAGAATTGCGCGTTGAAAGGTATTAGATGTCAGGATTTCCCCTAACATGTCAGGTTTTTTGGTTCTTTGTCAGGATTGTGGGGAGACTTGGCGAGTGTCATGGTTTTTTAAAACAGCAACAAAAAAAATCTCTTTAAACTCGCCATCGGAACTCAAACGGCCTCAAAGCTTTGCCTACTTTATTAAGCTACTGAAACTTTTTTTTGTTCAATAAAAAAAATGTAGATCAGAATCGGACTACATACAAACACAACTTCTCTTGACCGTATATAATATATGATGAACCTACTTGCATGAACATGCTTTCACACAAATTGTATAGGGACTATACAGCAACACACCTGTCTGAACACATGTCAGACGTCAAGGGCGTGCCATAGAATAATCAGGTTCTTACAGACTGTTCAATGTTCATCTTGCATGAATCAATTAATGATTTTATGTTATTTGAAGGCAATAAATGCAACGAGCTTTATTGCTTTAGAATTCGCACCCTAGGGCACTTCTGTTTAGTTTTCGCGAGCCAAAAGTACAGGCTTCCGGGCCGGGGTCGGTCGGTCCGCGGGTTTTAAGCCAATATAAATAATAATAGTAAAACGTTTAATTCAGGCCAGGAGCCCATAAAGTTATTACATACAATGGAAAAGAAGATAGATTCACAATCTTGTAACAGGTACATTTTCCCCGAGAATATCATGCCTTTATCATATTTATCAGAATAATTCGTATATTATGATATTTATGATAAAGTATACAAAACGTGTTACAAATAATTCGGCATTCTGTAATTATCTACAACGAATTAAACAACACAATAAGTATGATCAGCGACCAGATTTTCACATTATTCATTGGATGCACGTTGCGAAACTGCGTTCCGAGCTAATTAGGTCCACAAACTGTCCGGAGTCGGATTCGATTGTTTACGCGACGAAATTCGAAATTGATGACGTCATAACACGTGAGTCAGTGCTGCGTAGTTAGAGTTTTACGGGATTAAAAGTCCATTTATCGAATACCTACTGCGTAGTGTACACGTAGCGCGAAATGTTATCTAAGGCCCAGTAAGTTCGTGTTCGTTTTTCTTCTGAGCGTAAGCGTGAGCGAGATGGAATGTTCGTGATTTCTTTCTTTTTCGATTCGAATCGATTCAGTCCCTCGAAAAAGGCCTCAAGATTGCTAATTTAATTTAGGGCAAGCCATATTGTGATCCAAATGCTTGTGACGTTATGGCTCCTCTACACGATGGGCCAACGCCGGCCACTCCAAGGGACGCAGCCATGCGGTAGAATGAGATAGCAATATCACTTGCTCCCTCTAACGTATGGCTGCGTCCCTTGGAGTGGCCGGCGTTGGCCCATCGTGTAGAGTAGAGGAGCCATTGGGCGTTTTTTTTGTTGTCCCCTAAACTTTTTTTTTTTTCAAATTTGGGATTTTTTATGTTATTTCTACTCAGAATCACGAGCTCTTTCTATCCTAATAGGAGAAAAAAAGTGTCCTAAGGTTTTTATTTCCATTACGTCACCATTTTTCATAGACTTTGTATGGCGGTCGCGGAATGGAAAGATCGAAAAATGTATGGAAATTTTGGGACACTTTTTTTCTCCTATTAGGATAGAAAAGAAAGAGCTCGTGATTCTGAGTAGAAATAACATAAAAAATCCCAAATTTGAAAAAAAAAAGTGTAGGGGACAACAAAAAAAAAAACGCCCCATTACGGTCAACTTACCTACTTGAAGTTCTTTCCGGTTTAATAAAAATTGTGTATAGAAAAATTACTCGCTTTTTCAATCATTTTCTAGGGCTTTATGTCGTGCATGGTCTGAAATTATATTATATATTTTTAGTTATTCATCAATTTCACCATCCGCATTACGAAATAGTGTTAAGCATTCGGAATTGATGACGTCAGCTTTTGCGTAGCTCGCGTCCGGACGTCGCTTAGTCGCAATTGGCTGAAGAATACTATTTACATATTCGAAAACTCGTACAGTATATACCTATCAACCTATTCCTAGTAGGGCTCCAAGGAGAGAGACCGAAGGACGACGAAACATCTACAGAAAGGAATGATAAGATTACGGGCGCCAGAGAGGTTTGCAATAGGGCAACATTGTTGCCCCCGACCCCGATTGTAAGTGGGATAAGTGGAAACCTACGTAAGCCCTAACGGCTAACCACACAAGAGTACAGTCGCCATCAGATATATCGGAACGGCCGAGGTGCTAATAGAATATCTGAACACGCACCCTAACGCCTTGACATTAGAGGCGTGTTCAGATATTTGTGAGCACCTTGGCCGCTCCAATATATCTGATGGCGACTGGACAGTCGTCTTGAAACGGGATAGTCTCGATTTTTCGGAGGTCGGCACCACTCTAATTTAGAGATGACGTCACGAAATGTCTAAACGCGTCACCAACGCACAAAGCTCTTGAATCTCTTATTTAATTATATAGATAAGCGATAGCTGTTTTAAATTAACCTTGTGGACGCCAATGACCGATATATCCGCACCGTAGGTTCAACGCCAAAGACCGATTAATCGGTCACATATCACAGAGCAACATAGACCTACGTGCATATGCATAAAGTTCAATTTCAGTTTTCAGAAGCGCTGGTGGCCTAGCGGTAAGAGCGTGCGACTTGCAATCCGGAGGTCGCGGGTTCGAACCCCGGCTCGTACCAATGAGTTTTTCGTAACTTATGTACGAAATATCATTTGATATTTACCAGTCGCTTTTCGGTGAAGGAAAACATCGTGAGGAAACCGGACTAATCCCAAACGGGCCTAGTTTACCCTCTGGGTTGGAAGGTCAGATGGCAGTCGCTTTCGTAAAAACTAGTGCCCACGCTAATTACTGGGATTAGTTGCCAAGCGGACCCCAGGCTCCCATGAGCCGTGGCAAAATGCCGGGACAACGCGAGGAAGATTATTTTTTATACCCGTCTCGCTAACGGAAGCGGCTCCTAAAACTAGTGCGATAAGGACAAGGCGAAAAATCCTGCGTAAAAATCTCAAAAATCGAGGTTTCGTACTCGACTGTTTCCTCCTCCAAAACTTAACCAATCGTAACCAAATTTGGAAATCTAAATGATTATGACATTATCTGTGTCGGACCGTTTTGCTTTTTTGGCTAATTGATATAAGTTTTGAATAGCGCGCCTCTCATTGCGGCATAGTCAATTAGGCCATTTTGGCCATTTTTGAAGGGCTCTAGCGCCTTAAAAAACAAAAATATCAAAAAAAGCAAAACGGTCCGACACAGATATTGACAATATTAATCTGTGTTGAAAAAATCATTGCTCTAGCTTCAAAACCCACGGAGGAAACAGTCGAGTACGTTTGTATGGAGAAATTACCACTCCTGTTGGCTCTTAACTTTCCTGTTTCCTGTTCTCAGATCTATAAAGACGCATGTGCCCAAAATTTTCTTTGATTTTACGTTTAGGAATATTCCCATAGGCAACACAATTAACTGGCTAATCGTGTACCTTGTTGCAATGAGATAAGGGCTAGTATTGATCAAAAAATTTGTTGTTTGTAAGCGCTCTTGACCTCAGCATCGGAGTCATGTCCAAAAATTCCGATGATGAAATTGTTACCTCAGGGCAATGCTAATGTTGACTAATGTCGATGTGCAACAGAAGTTAAATAATACCGGAGTTTGTCGTGACACTCGTGACTAGTGTCTGCATTGTAGATTATTTTGCGTATTTTTTTTTGAACTTACTTACTAGCCGTGGCATTTCCTTCTTTTCGCCTCAGGAGTTGGATTTCCAAATGTTAAGTGGCATTTTTTCAACCCCATTGCTTAAGCTTTCTGTATTATCCTAAATATCACCAAAATTGTCATGCATGGCTACGCAGAACAACAAAAAATAGCTTAACACTCGTTCATTATTCTCTTGACAAATATTTTCATAAATATGCATAGAAATGTTCGGATTTTCTTTGAAAAAATGAAAAAGTAGAAATGTTCTTTCTTTACCAGCTTAATTTTTAATGTATTAAAAATAACCTTGCTTTTGATATGAATGAACCTCAGCAAAAACCCACAGCTAAATAAACTAACAGTCTCTTGAGACCCGCAACATTTCCGCTACGTACGTATTTTTTTCCCGAGACTCAAGGAAATAAACCTACCTATATGTATAACAAGGCGAGCGCCTAGCCGAACCTTAATATTCATTAGTTCTAACTGTATAAATTGAACTAATTCGAAGTAAACCTTAATATAAACGCAGTAAGGTATGTTTTGAGAAGTAACGTTTTTATAGTTAGAATTTTCAATTCACTTAGCGTAGCGTAGTATGGAACGCTCCCGCCATAGCCTTTTCAAGGCCAGTGCCTGAGACCACGAACACAGTCAATGTTATTACAAGTAGTATAATAACTCTTTATGTAGAAACTCTAATAGTTCGGCCTACAGCTATTAAGTTTTGAAAATAATAGTCTGTAAGTGACTAAACGCTAAATCATCACGTGCGGGTTGAAGATTTTATATTACGCAATCGGATTAGGTCTAAACTCGAAATATCTAGGAGAATCCTGAAATATGGTATGTATGTTAATTAACGGTCTCTTTTTCATGTCCACACTATTTGACATTTGGGGACCTCGAGGAATCGCAGCCATCTTGGAAAATGTGTACCATCCTGGAGAAATTTGCGTTTTACTCTAAATCTACGTTCTCTATGAAAATATGGTGTAAGGCAACATTAAACTTATTAAATTCTACACGAAAAAGTCCTAGATATCTTTGCGGAAAAAAATACATCTTGTAAAAAATTATTGCTGAATCCAGATTTAGCGCTTACACCCATAGGGTGTAAAGGGTGAACTCGGAACGTACGAAAACACAAAGTTTCATTGGAGTTAATACAGTGTTTCCAATATATAAACCTCGTAACTCGCTATTTATTCGCTGGGGCGGGCGTTCAGATTGTACGCGTACATAATATATTTACGGCCATGGGTGAATGACATGAAAAATGGAGATAGACTATAAAACGTCACTTTTATTAAAGACAACGAAATAGTAAAGAATAACAACTAACAAACGCACAACTAGTTGTGTTGTGTGTTGTGTCCATGTATCTTCATCTCTATGACTATTGTACCCACGCGGGTTAAATAGTGAGTAATAATCATTAAATCGTGCTACTTGAGATTTTCATTATGCTAATGCAGCGGTTCTCAATCTTTTTTTTTTGACGGAACCCTTTTGGAAAGCGAAATACTTGATGAAACCCTACAACACGGTGGCGGCATAGTAAAATTTTTCGAAGCGACTAAAGCATAGTGTTCTAAATTCTTGCGGAACCCCTGCAGGTGTGTCGCGGAACCCTAGGGTTCCGCGGAACACACTTAGAGTATGGCTGTGCTAATGCTAGTAAAATCTAACAGACTGACGATACTCGATGTTAGCTGTTCCTGACTACATACACGTCGAAAATTTAAGTTAATTTCATTAGATACCCGAGTTTCATTATATACCACTTTTTTATTGTACAGTCAGCAGCAGAAGTTGCTAAGCGGGCGAGGTGTTCAAAATGATCTTGACGCGACTTTATCGTTAAGAGAATAAGAGCGTGTCGGGATACTTTTGAACACCTCATCCGCTTAGCAACTTCTGCTGCTGACTGTAAACACTAGAAAAAGTAAGTCCATCCTGCGCCAGACATTTTAATTGAATCTAGTTTGAAATTATACAAAGCCTTCGCCTTTCTAGAAATGTTTTCTCTGCAAGGGATTCTGCAAATTGAAATATAATAGCCCGCTGGGAAATATTCCTGGTTTAGTTTTTTTAGCGCAGTCTCGTAAGAAAGAGTTGACGTCTTCAAATTTAGACTCACAAAACTCGAGAACTTACCATATATAGATATTCTGGGAGCAGTATTATTAGCTCCGATTCTTTCTTACCAAGTCAGGAATGGCCTTATCCATCTGACCGTCTAGCATGAGTTATGTTCTCGCACGCAAGTCCATACTAGAAGTCGCGTAACATGTAGGTATGGAGTCGCGCGCGAGACTGCAACTCATGCTAGCAGGTCTGGTACGGTACGGTTAGACCGCACTGCAGCGACCATGATACCGTATCTCATGCGGTCAGGTTTTAGATTACGTAAACCAGCGTAGCGACCCTGAACCCGATTCGCAATACGTTTTCAATATGTTCTCACGTTGGTACCGGTTTACGTGCTCATTTCAAACGAGTTGTGTATAAAGATAGTCTAGTCACACTCGCGTATAATATTAAGGAAGGAATGTTTTACCAAGATTACCAAGAACCATTATGATAAAAACTTGTAGCTCCCATGATAAGCTACGTTGTAGGTAGCAAGTGATTTGGTAGGTAGCGTCACTTAAGGCTTTGTCACACAGGCGCGTTTTCCGGGCGCGGCGTGAGCGGGGCGCGCCGCTTTTACATACAAAACGCGACTATCTTTATACACAACTCGTTTGAAATGAGCACGTAAACCGGTACCAACGTGAGAACATATTGAAAACGTATTGCGAATCGGGTTCAGGGTCGCTACGCTGGTTTACGTAATCTAAAACCTGACCGCATGAGATACGGTATCATGGTCGCTGCAGTGCGGTCTAACCGTACCGTACCAGACCTGCTAGCATGAGTTGCAGTCTCGCGCGCGACTCCATACCTACATATTACGCGACTTCTAGTATGGACTTGCGTGCGAGAACATAACTCATGCTAGACGGTCAGATGGATAAGGCCATTCCTGACTTGGTAAGAAAGAATCGGAGCTAATAATACTGCTCCCAGAATATCTATATATGGTAAGTTCTCGAGTTTTGTGAGTCTAAATTTGAAGACGTCAACTCTTTCTTACGAGACTGCGCTAAAAAAACTAAACCAGGAATATTTCCCAGCGGGCTATTATATTTCAATTTGCAGAATCCCTTGCAGAGAAAACATTTCTAGAAAGGCGAAGGCTTTGTATAATTTCAAACTAGATTCAATTAAAATGTCTGGCGCAGGATGGACTTACTTTTTCTAGTGTTTACAGTCAGCAGCAGAAGTTGCTAAGCGGATGAGGTGTTCAAAAGTATCCCGACACGCTCTTATTCTCTTAACGATAAAGTCGCGTCAAGATCATTTTGAACACCTCGCCCGCTTAGCAACTTCTGCTGCTGACTGTACAATAAAAAAGTGGTATATAATGAAACTCGGGTATCTAATGAAATTAACTTAAATTTTCGACGTGTATGTAGTCCTACGCTCTACGCAACTTGATTTTTTTACCCTATGATCGCCAAAGACTGCCACCACACAGACGCGCACGGTAGCCGTTTAATATCAATGTTCACGCATTGCAATAGGGTTTACAAAACTTTATTCTACAAAATGTATATGTCTAAAGGAATATGCATAAAGTAATGCCCTTCCAGGCGAGCTGCAATTGAATTACATTTGGCTAACAAACTTGCATTAAACGACCTAGTTCCGTAACTCCTAACTACACCGTTGTAGTTTCGGGCACCGTACAATAGGTATAACTACATAACACCTACGCACTTACATTAGATGAAAAAGTTTATATTAGTTAAGAGGTTTGCTGGAAAAGATAAATAAATAATAACATAGAAAATACGATACAGGGCTGTAACCGCGAAAATCTCGCATCTTTCTTTGTCACTCTAATTACGCCTTCATTGGAGCAAAAGAGAAATATCCCCGAATTTTGCAAATTTCGGTTTTCGCCGTAGCCCCTCAGGTTGCTTTTATTTATTGAACCTTTTTTTGCTTGATACAAAATTGTTCTAATGGCGGACTAAATGCCTAAAGGCATATTGTACTTACCCTAGGAACAGTTTCAATCAAATCCAGAAACAAGTTTCAAAAGTAAAGTTGGCTATCGTTTAAGGACGGCCCACTCGCTCTAGATAAAAGCTTGCCTAAGTGTCTAGTTCCATTGTAAAACAGTGTACACTGCACTAAAGCAAGGTTTTGTTCCCAAGCGAAACGAGATACGCTTATCTCCATCCTTGCAATGTTGGGCCAATCGTTGGCCCCAATGGCCCCAGCCATTTAGACGGCGTGCGAACTCGTATACGATTTTAGTTACATTGCGGACCATTGAAGATACAATAATTCAACCGACCGATCAAAACCCGCAATGTAATGAAACTCGCATACGAGTTCACGCATCGTCTAAATGAGCCCTTACACTAGTACTGGCGCCTCGGGTAGTTTAAAGTAGCAAATTACTAGCGCCCATTTAAGCTAACTTGGCACCGACTTGTGCGTGTTATTATAAACGTCATATTTTGATAGAAATTTAATATAAATGATGGCATTGCTTCACTTTCTCATTGCAAATGCAATGCAGAGTTAGCTTGGTCCGATTCTAGCCGTTTCTCTTGGTTATATTATCTTGTAGAACACGAACACAGTAGTAGTAAAGAATGATCCAGAAAATTGGGTCAATATAGAACATCCGAAACTGGTAATTATGTATTTTTAAAGGAACTATTTAAATTATAATGTCAAACCAACCTTTTACTTGCTTGACGGGAGTACTTAGCTTCAATATTTGTGTGTGTTTATAAACGCTGCAAGGATAAAACTATGCAAAACTAGCCAAACGGTTAGCATTTTGCTAAATAAACTTCCCGTGGCTCTAGCACAATATTTTTAAACACTTCCCCCCAACATTGTACCAAACATTGGCACAACCGCAGGACGCCTGCAAGGCATCACCGTCAGCTGCTCCGAAGGCCGGGATATCGACACTTAACTCAATCGTCAATCTAAAAACAACTCTCCCTCCCACTCAATACGGCCCTAAATCAAACACAACTCACACCACTTACCCCACTCAACTCGCAATATTCATTTTTACCCAGGTGCATTTTAGATTGCGATATAAGTGTGAAACGAGATATGTACCTATATTGTTGGGGGTTTCTTGGACTTTGAGTTGAGTGTTTTAACTGTTTAAGTGTAATTAGGTGTAATGGGCCGTTTAAATTTTACACGTGGCCCGTTTTTTTGTCTGTGCAAAACACGTTGGGGACGTATTATATTACATACTTCATCTGTATAGATTTTAGGGTAAGCAACCCACTTGTCAAACGTGGATACATAGTTTTATTTATACCAACACAAGTAGCGGAAACCACATCCATACATATCGTGTATATTATATATTTCACATCAAGGACGCTCAGACAGGTTATTCGTATAAAGATACAAGCAAATTTCGTCTTTATGGATAGGCGACAAAGTGGTACCTTTTGATTATGAACGTCACAAATAAATACATATGTCGAATAAAATATTTTTCTTAAAAAGCCTTTCCGTTCCTAGGTATTTTGGTGCTGTTGCTTTTAGATTACAACAGTGGTCGGCAAAGTACGGCCCGCGGGCCAACTCCGGCCCGCGAAACCATTTTATCCGGCCCGCCGCGGATACATTGAAATTATATATTTTTTGCCGTAAAAAAAAAGCTTGAGAAGTTTCAAGAGGAAGGCCGGAATTGCAGCATAATAATTGCACTTTTATATAAAACCGTAAAATTTTAAAATTTCCTTTATTGCTGCAATTCTGGCCCTCCTCCGAAATTTCTCAAGCTTTCTGGCCCCCCATGAAAAATGTTTGCCCACCACTGGATTACAACGTTATTTTTATCTTTGCAAAAGTTAGTTGATTACAATGTCCGATTGCCCACACGCTTCTTTCCTACCGATGTTGTTTTTCCCCCAGTGGTGGTGCGTCATAAAACCCATAAATACTTATTTTCTAGACAAGCCGGAGCTAATTTGGTTTGTCTCGTAATGAGCTGAAGGAAGAGTACTAGATCGCTCGAACAATAGGCAAACCTGGTGGGATTCGAGTTCTGTGAACGCCTCGCCAAAGGCTTCGCCACACAGACGCGTTTTCCGGGCGGCGCGTGAGCGGGGCGTGAGCGTTTTATATGTAAAAACGGCGCGCCCCGCTCACGCGCCGCTCGGAAAACGCGCCTGTGACGAAGCCTTCTACTGCAAACCTACCTAAATATTGCTTATCAAACACTTACCCGGACTATTAGAGCTGTGTTTACCAGCACTAAAAAGTCCTTATCGACAATCACATCGGATCGCGAATTCAAATTGCAAGCATCGAATGTCACCGACTGTACCCGTGTAACGGCTGGCGCGGTCGATGAACCCGGTTACGTAAGCGCCCCGAAAATCGCGAAGCGCCCGCGAGCGAGCGGACGTGGGTTCCGCGCGAATATACAAAATAACAATACAAAATTTATTTATTAATACGATACCTTCTATAGTGTACAGCCACACGCTAAGGCCGAGTACCTGGATTACTCAATGGACTGAACCGTTATGGAATTAAGGCGTTGCATGTGCCTGCACAGACTGCATAAAATAAGGTGGGAGGCGATAGCAAGGGATCCTATTGGCCTAAGTCCCTACTTCCCTAGCCCTAACTTATTCTATGACAAGGATGTCTGTACCGGGAGACCTATCGGTAACAGACGGATTCCCTACGGGGGGGGGATCAAGGTGGTTTGGATGGATACTTGCTGCCGATCGCCCAGGCTCAAGCGACCGATTAAGGCTGAAGGAGTCTTATGCCACAGCAAGGGTTCCTGTAAAAAGGTGGTGGATGGGAGCCTCTACTCTCAGAGTGTCGCCCTGAGCAAGCAGAGGTTTTTGGGTATAGGGGTAGTGAAACACCAACGGACAATTGGTATCTGATTTATTTACAATTTGCATTTCTTTATATACACAACTTTACCTATAGCACACATATGTAAATCTTATTTGTATTACATCCGTGTAAAGTGCAACTAAGACAATATGTTTCTGCTGGTTTATGCCCTAGATTGATCTGCGTGGATCAGCGCGATGCGCTGACGCAATCTGTTGCTTAAACATCCTGGCGACTCCCGAAGGTAGCGGGGATGATGGGAAGCTGTTCTATAGCGGCTGTATCGGACGTTACTCTATTTCTTCGAACTGGCTGCTGTTGGCCGTTGGGTTTGTTCTGTGGCGCTTGGGTTTCGGTGGAGCCGACCTGGCGGGGGCGGCGGACAGCGGAGCAGACCGCTGGCTGGTTGTGCAGGAACGAATGTGTAACAGGACCTTTGGACCAGAACAAACTGTTAGTATCATTAGAATAAATACTGCTAATGACGAACCGAGACTAATTGCTACTAAGTTACTTTGTATCTGTTTCCAAATTGTATTGTCTAATTGTTTTTGGAGTAAATTCTCGTTACTAGTGAGATGTTTAAATATGTCTCTGGAGCTGTCAAATACTTCCTCATCTCTGGTTATATCTTCTATTTGATTGGTTGTTTCGTTTGTATTTAATGAAAAGTTGGCTTGTCTTGAGAACGTTGCTAACACCGATATTGTGTTAGCTCTTCTTGCTGCTAGAATGTTTCTTCTTGTTTTGATAATACAGTTTTCTGCAATGTGGATGACAGCTGTATTCTGGATCATAATTTTTTCCCTTTCTCCATCGCAAATTATGTTGTGATATACTTCTAAACTGTATACTTTTCCTTTTTTATTTTGCTTTGGTACTGGTGTCACGTGAATCAAAGTGTATATATCTTGTAATGCGAAATAACCATATCCTTTTATGTATGTTGAGTTTTCTGTGACCTTCGTATCTATTAGTTGATTTTGCACTATTCTTAGCTTCGTTGGTTGCTTGGTTGGTTGCTTGGTTGGTTGCTTGGTTGGTTGGCGGTGGTTGGGTTGGTTGGTTGGTAGGTTGGTTGGTTGTTTGGTTGGTTAGTGGTGGTTAGGTTGGTTGGTTGGTGGATTGGTTGGTTGGTGGCTTGGTTGGTTGGTGGCTTGGTTGGTTGGTGGCTTGGTTGGTTGGTGGATTGGTTGGTTGGTGGATTGGTTGGTTGGTTGGTTGGTTGGTTTGTTGGTGGATTGGTGGGTTGGTGGATTGGTTGGTTGGTGGGTTGGTTTGTAGCTTAGCTTGGTTGGGAGGTTGGGTTGGTTGGTTGGTTGAGATGATCATTGGGTGATGGGGTGTGTTGCAAAAATGACACAACACTGTACTGTTACATTTCTCTGCCAAGTCATGATTTATGCAATTGTAACATTTTTTCCGGTCTCGAACCACCTTAAGGCGCTCGGGAATACTTAGCAATTTAAACTTTGCGCAAGAATAAGTTGTTGAGTTTAACAGCGTCCATGTTGTAAGTTTGTCAGTCAAACCCTACCAAATTAATTTATACCTAACCGTGGGAGGACAATGTTAACAAGGTCGCGGTGTATAACGTACCTAGTGGTGGAGGGTGAATTTAATAGTCGATACTACTGACTGGTTGGTTGTCAATATCACCGACTCAACAGACACCCCTTAAGTTATCATGTACTCATAGCAATGTTATCCTTAAGGGATATCCGGTTCGAAAGACCAAATGTACAGCCACACGCTAAGGCCGAGTACCTGGATTACTAAATGGACTGAATCGTTATGGAATCAAATGGTACTCAGGCGTTGCATGTGCCTGCACAGACTGCATAAAATAAGGTGGGAGGCGATAGCAAGGGATCCTATTGGCCTAAGTCCCTACTTCCCTAGCCCTAACTTATTCTATGACAAGGATGTCTGTACCAGGAGACCTATCGGTAACAGACGGATTCCCTACGGGGGGGGATCAAGGTGGTTGGGATGGATACTTGCTGCCGATCGCCCAGGCTCAAGCGACCGATTAAGGCTGAAGGAGTCTTATGCCACAGCAAGGGTTCCTGTAAAAAGGTGGTGGATGGGAGCCTCTACTCTCAGAGTGTCGCCCTGAGCAAGCAGAGGTTTTTGGGTATAGAGGTAGTGAAACACCAACGGACAATTGGTATCTGATTTATTTACAATTTGCATTTCTTTATATACACAACTTTACCTATAGCACACATATGTAAATCTTATTTGTATTACATCCGTGTAAAGTGCAACTAAGACAATATGTTTCTGCTGGTTTATGCCCTAGATTGATCTGCGTGGATCAGCGCGATGCGCTGACGCAATCTGTTGCTTAAACATATAGTCAGGTGGCGAAAATTTACTTTTGAACCTGTAGGTGCATTCTAGGAAAGTGTCGGGTACAGTCACCTGCAATAATATTATTATTTATTTATTTTCATAAGACACGGTACATAGGTGTTACATTAAAATAGGACTGCCAAACTGGAGTTTGATGGCAGTTAGTTTAGCTCTTGATATACATTTTTGTGTCAATTAGATATTTATAAACATGCTGTATTAATTTAACTTAATAACTAAGCATGCAAAAATTAATTTTAATTATTCTATCTGTGTTACTCTTCGAAGGCCGCAAAAATATTTGACGCACTCTTATGGCTCTACAAATAAGATCGTGTCAGATATTTTTTGCGGCCTTCGTTTTGTAACATGCTTATTATTGCTGGTGACTGCAAGGTATGCGACTAACGTGAGGCTTTTTAACCCCCGACGCAAAAAGAGAGGGGTGTTATATTATAAGTTTAACGTGTCTGTCTGTGGTATCGTAGCTCTCAAACGGATGAACCGATTTTCGTTTAGTTTTTTTTGTATCATAGATAATTTTATCCCGAGTGTTCTTAGCCATGTTTCACGAAAATCTGTTCAGCCGTTTTTCTAAAAAGCGTGGCGCTGCGCTATCCACGGACGACCTATGTAATCGGTTATCAAATGGTTCTAGTAGCCTTTGAGCAGAACCCTAGGTTTTTCTAAAGAAGGTCTGAATTTTATAGCTTGTATTTGATTACTTGGAAGTCTTGGATCCTCGGGGTCCCAAGGACACTTAAATTGGCCACTAAATGGCGCTCTTAAAATTATCTCTTTCCAATAGCTTCGTGCACAAGTGGTTTGTTTTTATTATTGAGTATTTTCTACGAGATTCATTTTTAAAGTAATTATAATAATCTTCTTCGCTTAGCCTTGTTCTGTTTCTAATCGAAGTTGGCTCACTTGGCTCTCCTGTGGGCTTTAATAGCACAGGAACACCGTCCGTCCTTTTCGGACTATTAATTAGAGAGGGATGGGCGATCTGCCGCGGCACTCCTCTGCTAAGCCTAAATGATCCTCCTACAGAGCTTTCGTTCGTTAGGTAGTTCATTAGGTACTTCGTAGGTCGTAAGGTACGCAACTGTATCTATCACTTACAGTACCCGAATGTTCTTGATACCGTATGCCGTGAAGTCATTATGTTAGTTGTTAATGATATTTTACCTTTTACGGGCAACTAAATCAATATGAAAGGCCTGTGCACACCGGCTGCGTGTGCGTGACGTGCACGTGCGCGTGCAGCGTTGTAGTATACAGATCCTTATGAGAGACGGCACACCGCTTGCGTGTGCGTGTGCAGCTCCAACATTTTAGCGCACGCGCACGTGCACGTCACGCACACGCAAGCCGGTGTGCACAGGCCTTTAACCTAAACTAAAGCCTATTTAATTCCTATCTCTTTTACAATAATATTTTTATACCCATCCCAAGGATAGGAAAATGACAAAAGTCGGGGTCCAAGATTAAGCCGACGTGGGCGGTTATTATTCGCACACGGCCCCTTATTATTATTAGCGGGCGCCGTTATTGGCGGCTTGTTGCTACCCGGAAATATATATTTAGGTAATTTTGTTGGAAATTAGAAAGATTAGAGGGCCTACCGCGAACCACGTTCGACGTGTTGCCTCCCTGTCACACTTACGTACGAATTTACAAGTGCGACAAAGAGGCAACACGTCGAACGTGGTTCGCGGTAGGCCCTCTGTCGCCATGGCCACCGCAAACGAAACATGAGTTCATTTAGGTATTTACCGCTGTGGTAACGCCTTTATCGTAAGGCCAATATACATCTGATGCGTATGCAACACTGCCCAGACACACTGTGCATAATTATGATATTTTTATTTTTTTATTTTACTTTATTAGGTACACTAAACAGACATCGTACAATATCATGGGTAATACAATTGTACATTATGGCTTAAATCTAGCACGAGATCCAAAACAAGTGTACACAGCATGTTTTACAATTTAGCGGAAATATTACAAACTAATTAACACCATATTATAGCTATATGATATGATTTGATTTATTTATCTCACAATACATATACAATTACACTTAAAATTACACATAGTAGATTTTCAGGAATTTATAATATATTGTGATTGTCAGTTATTTTACATTACGAATAATTGAAAGTATGAAGAATAACAGTGACAGTCAAAATTTCATTCAAAATTAGATATTCAATTACAAATCGTATCATACTCGCTCTATTACGCATCATGATACGGGCATGCAACGCAAGCGAATACCATACATGACATACATCTGATACATCGCTATGCAACCAGCCTGTCCACGCGTGTGTGTACTGAGCGAGCTGGGGCCCGTTGCTCAAAAGCTTGTAACTTGTAATACAAGTGGAAGTACACTTTCTAACTAAAGCTGACAAAAAGTGACATCCGCTTGTATTACAAGTTACAAGCTCTTGAGAGACGGGTCCCTGGAGTTCTAATATAAATTATAAACTGAAATAGATGTCGTTACGGTAGAAAAAGTGACCAAAGCCTCCACCAGTGTCAAGGGCTGGGATCTAACCAGAGCAGCTTCTATATTCGCGGCAGACGCCATAACTACTAGGCCACCCGAGTCTCGGCGATACGAGTCGAATTTCGCGAGTTCTTTTTAATGATATACACACACACATGAAACACACACGTATGTAATGATGTAGGTGGCAAACGAGCAGACGAATCGCCTGATTACCGTCGCCCATGGACACCAGCAATACCTGCGACAGTACCTACATCATGTGACTCCCGTTGCAAATGGAAGCAGTTCACCTAATGCCGCCATTGCAATTATTACACATATAACATGCCTGGTTAATACCTAACATCGATTTGTTCCCACAGGCCAAATTATTTATATAAGACGTATTTTTTTGTAATCTTTGTGCTATGTTGTAAATATACATTCGTATTGACGAAAGATTTTAATTAGTTTTTCTTTTATCACTAAATCCATATTAAAAACCAGCACGCGCACCGACCGAGTTGTAAATAAATACAAGCGAGCTGCGCGTGTACACGCACAGCACCTATGCAGCACCGAGCTGTGCGTGTCCGAACCTGCTCGGTTCGCCCTCTCATAGGGATCGCAGTTAAACACAACGTCATCACTGCACGCAACGAAGCGACGTTGCCGCTCCGCTGCGTGGACGCGTGCACGCAGTACGCAGCCAGTTTGTCTCGTCGGAGCTGCGTTGCGTGCAAGTCACGCGTACGCGCACGTCACGCACACGTCACGCAAGCGGTGTGTCCTCTCTTATGTGTTTTCGTATTCTACAACGCAGCGGGACGCGTACGTGTACGTGCACGTCACGCACACGCATCCGGTGTGGCTTGGCCTTAATCCGGAAAGGGGTGTGATAGCCGGCATTGTAAGCGGAACCCATTTGTTGATCACCTCTATTAATACAATTTCCTCGGCCGTCCGATTCACGACAATAATAGCCTTTATTATCTGGGAGGGTGTTTTTAGCCTGTTATTCTAAAAGTGACTTGAACGGATTATACTACATAATTAACTTTATATTTGTAAACAAGTCTTTAAGTAAACCAAGTTGCTTTGAGTGTCGTCTTCGTCGGCTTACATTACTTTTTCTGCTGGAGGCATTAAAAAGGTATTTATTTTCAGACAAAAATAACATTTTCTTGGTAAGGTTTAGTTTGTAGGTGGCCAGAGGTTAAGCAGACGGGACTTGATGTTTAGGCATAGACCTCCCACTATAGTGATTTAATTAAAGCTTTGCTACAAAAAATACGCCAGAGGCAAAAGTGGCCTATTCAGTTATATAAATTCCATAAAAGACTAGGGGGTGGGTAGTGGGATGGGGTAGCCATTTGTGCCACTAAAAGTGTAAAAACATAGTTCTATCTTTAACATTACATAGCATCTTAACGCGTTAACATTGTATGTAAGTGAATTATGAAGTTAAATTGTGACTTTCCCGTACATGACTAATTTTCATTTATGGTATCAATCGATCGGGTTTGTTTTTAGGATCAATTGTCTATATGGGACCCATTGCATTAAAGTAACACAAAAGTCAGTAATTGTACGAAACGCCCTATACAAAACGGCAAGGGAACGTGACGTCAAGGTCTCTGGGAGCCCATCTTGTAGTATGGACAAAACAAGAAAATTGCGTTTTTGTCGGTGAAATATTGCGAAATATGCGAGTAGTTGCCATACAATATTTTTTTGGATGAAATGTAAGGAATCGACTTTTATCGTTTTTGGAAGTTAAAAAAAAACTTAAATTTTGAAACTTTCAGGACCTGTATTTTTGTAATTTTTCAGTATTTTACTTTAATATCCACATTATTGTGATAAATTGCTCGTTTGCTATCTATTTTACTAGATTTTGTTATAAAATTCAACATGTGTCATCATCCCTATTCCTTCAATTTTTATGAAACAGCCAAATCTATTTTGATTCAACACACCTATACCGGCACATCTTTGTAAACAGGAGATTGATGTACTATCGGCGCTGTATCTGCGGTAAATGGGATTTTACGGCCCATTTCCGGGCAGGAAAGTATTTGTCAGAAGGTGAAGCCTCTTTTAAAGAAAACTCAACACTGGTCGAGCGAAAAGCAAGTATAGATAGGTACAAAATAATTCAAAATTTAGACGAGTTTCCTTCAGGCTACAAAATGTGTAGAACCTACCTACATACTTTCTTCCATATCGTGTAGTGCAAAATAACTACTTAGGGGTCACCCATTAATTACGTCACACGTTTAGGGGGAGGGAGGGGGTCAAGAAAATGTGACATGTTGTGACATGGGAGAGGGGGGAGTCACAAACATTGTTATGTCACTTTAACTTCATCAGTAACCGAAAATTAATTCATATTTTTTTATTCACTGTACAGTCAAATAATGAGATTTTGGATGTAACTTTCGTTGTGTTATAAAATTACTAATATTTATATATCAAAAATATCTTTTTATTAAAAAAATAATGCCGAGTTAATATTGTAGATTTCGTTGAAAACAAAATTGCCTAAAATGTGACGTCACTAATGTTGCTGGCGATTGAGCCACGGTTGGAAGTAGATTTTCTAGATGCCGATTCAATTATTAGTTAGTTTTTATGTAGTTACAGTATCTTCCAGAAATAATAGTTAGTTTAAAAGTGCGGTCAACAACTAGTCCTTGACGGGCGGAACCTAACGCACTGACGCATGACCAAGTCTCCGCGAGACGGAACTATTCTGAATACTTCTTATGTAACGCAGTATCTTTCAGAAATAAACGTTTCTAGTCTTTAGACTGTAGTCAACAACCTAGTCCCAGACGTTCGGAACCTAACGCTCTGACGCGTGACCAAGTCTCCGCGAGACGGAACTATTTTGACGAGTTTTTACGTAAGGCTTATTTCTTTCAGTAAATAAGTGTTTCAAAGTGTAAAGACGTGGTAGTTACCAGCAGCAGCGGGCGCAGCATGGTTCCAGTTTTATCGCCTGTCACTATGCCCGACACTTTCGCACTTACATACTTGTTAGAACGTGACAGGCATGATGACAAGCGATAAAAAAGCGACCGTGTAACCGCCGCAGGAGCAGTCGTGGTCGTGACCCAAGCGTGCACGCATCTTTCGATGACGATAAAGCGAAAATTTCAAACTGATCAGGAAATGCAGTAACCGCTTATATGACGCTTGACAATCGATTCACCATGAGTCATTTCATGACGCATGGCACGTATGCATATACCGCTAAAGTGGCCCGCTGATATCAGTCCGCCGGACGATATCGGCCTGTCAGTTGTTCGGAGGTGTCACCTTTTGCGTTTAAGAGGCAACAGGAGTGGTCATTTCTCCATACAAACGTACTCGACTGTTTCCTCCGTGGGTTTTGAAGCTAGAGCAATGATTTTTTCAACACAGATTAATATTGTCAATATCTGTGTCGGACCGTTTTGCTTTTTTTGATATTTTTATTTTTTAAAGCGCTAGAGCCCTTCAAAAATGGCCAAAATGACCTAATTGACTATGCCGCAATGAGAGGCGTGGTATTCAAAACTGATATCAATTAGCCAAAAAAGCAAAACGGTCCGACACAGATAATTTCATAATCATTTAGATTTCCAAATTTGGTTACGATTAGTTAAGTTTTGGAGGAGGAAACAGTCGAGTACGAAACCTCGATTTTTGAGATTTTTACGCAGGGTTTTTCGCCTTGTCCTTATCGCACTAGTTTTAGGAGCCGCTTCCGTTAGCGAGACAGGTATATTTGCCTAAAATATTTAAATCTCAGCTCCTGTTTCGTCTTAACGGACAGGCCGATATCGTCCGGCAGACTGATCATCAGTGGGCCCCTTAAGTAGGTAGGTATCTGAAGTTCAGTCGCCAAATAAAAATTTGGAGCTACCGAAGGAGCTGGTTCAGTTTATCGTTTATCTGTATTATGTGATCTGGAAACATCCGATATTTGCTGGTAAAATATTCCATGACAGTGCCAAGTTATCTTATGTTTATGTAAAAACATGTCGCGAGCCAAATACCTACAGGCTGGGCTGGATTATAGGTATAATATTTTGAAGGTTTATTTCTTGAAAAATTCTGAGACTATAAAAATAATGAATTCATCCAAAACCACAAATAAAATAGAAATCCATTTACTATCTGCGGTGGCAGCATGGTTGTATTTTTATCCTAGCCTGTCACTTTCGCACTTACATAAGTTTGTTAGAACATGACAGGCATGGTGACAGGCGATAAAAACAATAGGCCCTGTTTATTTTATTACACTCAGTCCTACATTTTAGAGTTTTTAGACCATAAACACGTCATTGCACAATTGATCCATCGGAACTCTTATCACAAACGCGGTGGGCGGAATATCCACATGTGGGCAATCACGACAACTAACGTGTATTAATTTTTGATAAAAAATCTATAATACAAATCCAACGTGTCTATTTATGTAGTTTAAAACGCCTTATTTCCGTAATAAGTACGCGGATAATAATCATCAAGCCCTTCTAGTTTGCTTTCATTCTATTCGTTGGGACGTTACCAGGTCTGCTATTAACATTGCTATCGCAATTCTTAGACCAGTATAAGTGTGCACTTTGACATTATTTTCGACATAATAGCTGACCAATTGTATACCTTATTACTTAAGGTTTACCAACGATCAGTAGTGATTGTTGCTGTTCAGTACGTACTATAACACTGTCAACTCGTAAATCTAATTTGGATCCTGGTATCCTGGATTTGGGTATAAGGGCCACCGATGGTCAAATATGATTGTTGCCGTTAGTACAGTCCACTTCAAAAACATCTTTACAAGACAATGTTCCATTAATATGTATACCCGCCTCCACAACACAGACAGTAAGATCGTGTATATATTTTGGACCGTTGGCTTGTAAAGACGTTTGTGTACTCGACCGCACAGTCTTTTTCACATCGCAGTTGGAATATAAGGGCCAGCTGCTTCGATCTGAGCTTTTATAATATAATAAGACGTAGTAATTGAAAGCTCTCCGGAAGTAATTATTCATTAACTCTGTTACCATTCACGTAAATATTTAGAGAGGGAAATAGAAAATCTTTATATTTTACTCCAACGCTCGTGTTTTAGCGTCATTGACATGAATAAGTCGTAGTCTTATTTATTTGTGAAAGCAAAATTTAAATAATGATAATAAAAGCTATGTTCGTTTTGATTGGTTTCACAAGTAATAAAAGAATCTTAAAATAATAACTCGATTGATATGATACTGAAAACTTAGTACATACATCGGTGGACCTTATGCCTTTTGTAATAAAGTCTACCGATGTAAAGTTAGGAGTCATCCATTAATTACATCACACGTATTTGAAAATTTTTCTGTTTTTAGTATTTGTTGTTATAGCGGCAACAGAAATACATCATCTGCGAAAATTTCAACTGTCTATGTCTATCACGGTTCATGAGATACAGCTGGTGATAGACGGACAGCGGAGTCTTAGTAATAGGGTACCGGTTTTTACCCTTTGGGTACGGAACCCTGAATAAAGTATTTCACATTCTTGTGAGCTCGCCAAATTAGTCCTGATGTATTATTACTTAATATTTACTTAAATTGGAAAAAGCAAATTTCTTCCAGTAAAGTGGGAGCGGCGTTCGCGAAAAGTTTAATTTTAATACCTGAGCTATTTCCATTAAGGTTTTTTCCTTATTTACTATTCCGTAGATTTCTGAGAATATTAATTACCTTAATAACATTTTTATCTTTCGCTTTTAGATATAAACGGTAACCATTAAATTGAAAATTAATTGTGTAGAGGATTTTTGTATTTCCAGAGGTACCTAGCGAAAGTTAAATCATTTCGCATACATTTTATTGCCTTTTATTTAGCTTAGTCCTAAAATGTATAACGTTGAGTTTATGTATTTATTTGGTTGGTGCCAACAAGTATAAAATGTATAAACGATTTCATTACTTTGACCCTTTTTGAATCGTTTAAGTACTTTTTTAATTGACTATACCTTAATAAATACAGCCGGTCGTTATCCCTTTTTGGTTTTTAATTGTACCTTAAACGTTAACCAGTAAAATTACTAGGTATAAATATAATTCGTTCCAGTAAGTTAGAGTTAGATAAGATACATTTTGGTTTGTCGGTGTACGATTGTCATGTTGGCTAGGCCTCGGAAACGTCTGTAGTGGCGATAATAAGTCGCCATTAGATATATCGGAGCGGCCGAGGAGGAGGCCATCAGATATTTTTGAACACCTTGGCCGCTCCATATCTGAATCTGAATCTTTATATCTGATATTGGACTACTTTTTCGATTAAATTCTCTGTTTCCGCTGCCCAAAGGTTGTCTGGAAGGGATCGCTCTTTAGCGATAAGACCGCCTGTCCTGTTATCTGCCTCTACATTCAATCAATTGTTCTTTTCTTTTGTATCTTTTCACTGAGGTATTCTTCTATCTATCTATCTTGACCTTATATCTGATGGTGACTGTACGTCAGCGATAAAAATCACGGACTGTACTGTCCATTCCAGACCATTTGTGACGTTATCTATGAAAAGGGACCTTATTGTCGATGGCGCTTACGCAATTATTAACGATGCTCCGATATAAATACAATGCCGCACGACGCTGTGCGGCGTAAGCGCCATCGACAATAAGGTCCCTTTTCATGGATAATGCCCCATTTTATCACCGCGCCCAAAGAACCCTCGAAAGATAGCATTAAAGTTAACAATGCATCAAAATAGATGGCGGCGGCGTCCGATAACGGAACCCGGCTCGGTACCGCCTATAAATTCCCGGGGAACCCCATTACTTACCCCTATCTAGGGGATCCGTTCTATTTGTTTCCATACTCGCTAGGCTGTAGACCTACTTGTCAAAGGGTGGAAAGAAGGGTATTATACTCTGGCAAATCCAATTTGTCAGTAGAAAAAGGCGCGAAGTTCAAATGGTCTATGGGAGGACAACCCTTAGCCTTACCGACTACTTTTTTTAAATTGACGCTTTTTTCTGCTGACGGATATGGCTTGCCAAACTATATTTTATCTAGTACTTACAGGGTAAATTATACTAATGTTGACGCCGGTCCTATACTCCAATGATTAGTGCTGATGTTGAGTTTAAAAAAAACCCGCCAAGTGCGAGTCGGACTCGCGCACGGAGGGTTCCGCACCATCAACAAAAAATAGAGCAAAACAAGCAAAAAAACGGTCACCCATCCAAGTACTGACCCCGCCCGACGTTGCTTAACTTCGGTCAAAAATCACGTTTGTTGTATGGGAGCCGCACTTAAATCTTTATTTTATGCTGTTTTTAGTATTTGTTGTTATAGCGGCAACAGAAATACATCATCTGTGAAAATTTCAACTGTCTAGCTATCCTAAAAAAGGTTTTATCACACTATAAATATCGTGATAATTATGATGATAATCAAGAATGACAATTATCCTTTTAAATTGATGCTTAATCGTAATGTGAGTGCTGACACATTATGATTTAATGACTTTATCATCAATGTATTCTAACCACTTAGCATATCATTTATTAATCTCATAAAGGGAATATACAAATACAAATATTCTTGCTAGTATTTCCCAATTTCCCCAGAGAACTCAAAACTTTCAGACGCTGCATTCGGATAGTTCCATTCTAAAATATCTGTCGCTTTTAGCATATTCCCTTTCGATATCTCTAGGTTTGAGCTTTCCGTCGTGATTACTTGTTACTTATACCGTATATTGCTTTTATAAGACCCTTGGGATGACATTAAGCTAAAATGTCGCATAAAAACTCTGTACGTTATACATGCTTTTACGACGAACGCGTTATGTACAACCGTAAACATACCTAATAGGAATAAGCGCGCAAACCTAATGTCAGTAATTTGTCGAATGAGTGTATATAATGACCAGTAATGAGTTATAACATATTATGGTACTTTTATACTCTACGCCTCTCGTAACACGCCACGCTTGCGCGACGCTCACGCCTACGCCTCGTGTGCTGAAGGCCTAAGGGGCCCACTGATTATCAGTCCTAACTGACAGGCCGATATCGTCCGGCGGACTGTTAATCAGTGGGTCCCTTTAAGTTCGACATGCTGTAGTTCGCTCTCATCTAATTTGTCTCAACCTAATGCGAATAATTGTCTGTTAACTTTTTGCTAATGAGTATTATGTATTGTCAACAGGAGCACCACCTCCAGAGGGCGATATGCACGGGGCTCATCATACCCACGCCGGAAGTATGCGACGTCCAGGACCTCGAGTTCTACGAGCGGTGCTACCCGCCCGACTACAAGATGCCCAAACAGCACATACACATGCAGCGTGAGTAATGTTTGTAGTCATAGTCATCATCATCATCAGCCCGTTTCAGTCCACTGCTGGACATAGGCCTTTCCGCCGCTTTTATGCATCCAGTCGCTGCCGCGGCCCTCCTGTGCAAGCATTGACGTATATCTCAGGACGGGCCTTACGGACACTAAAAATGGTACTAGTTCAGCGGTGTCACTCACGAATTCGAGCTTATCGTGCAGTCTAACGCAACTAGTTGCGACCAATCGCGCACGTCATCCGAACTCGTCAACCAATCGCGTCGTAGTGGTGTCACAATGGTGCACTGGCCCCATTCATGCCCCATTCTTATTGCTCGTAAGGCCAGTCCTGAAATATACGTCAATGTGTGCAAGTCATCCCGCCATCTGGCCAGCGGGCGTCCCACGCTACGTTTGCCCAGACGCGGTCTCCACTCCAGAACACGCTTACTCCAGCGGTTTTGCGACATATGTGGCCAGCCCATTGCCACTTCAACGTACTTTCAAAGCTATGTCGGTCACGGTTTTCTGGCGGATCACTTCGTTCCGAATTTTGAGAGAGACTTCGAGCATAGTTCTTTCATAGTGTCCGTTCTAAACAAATCTGAACTCGTGTGGAATGCGGTATCCTGCCTTCCATTATGTTGTAAATTAGTTTCTCATTCTACAAAGTCATTCTGCCTCGTTAAAACCGCATCGCGCGTGTGGCCAAGGCTTTATCTTTACAAACTTTACCACTGGTGTGTATAATGTATGTAATGGAATTTCCGGATACACATTTAGAAAATATCGCTGTATCACTTTCTTTTGTGATATTAAAGAAAGAGATGCAGTTCGGGTATTTGTATAATTAACGCGATTTTGTTAGCCAGGAATGTACGAAAGCGTCCTAAAAATCTGACGCCCTTTAATATATGATCGAATAGATTTCTTTCACGTGTTTGTTTAAAACTAGCGACCCGCCCCGGCTTCGCACGGTTTAACAAATTATACATAACCTAGCTTCCTCTTAAATCACTCTATTAAAAAACATCATCATCATCATTTCTATTAAAAAAAACCGCATTAAAATCCGTTGCGTTATAGTTTTAAAGATCTAAGCATACATAGGGATAGACAGACAGCGGGAAGCGACTTTGTTTTATACTATGTAGTCATTTCCAGACAAATATTCATTCAGATTTCAGATATTATCACAACAGTATACCTGCGGGGTCAGCACGGTTCCATTTTTATCGACTATCACTATGCCCGTCACTTTCGCACTTACATACTTGTGACAGGCATGGTGATAAACGATAAAAATGCGACCGTGCTACTAGGGTTGATGTTTTTAAAAGCAGTCGACTTTGCAAAAAAATGAAAAACAAAGCTATTAACCGTCCATACGTTTATTTGAAACCAAATTGGCAATGAAATCTCTTTGACGCAATATTCCCTCGCCGTCCGATCAATTGCGATGAATAAGCGAAGATGAACGCTGAAAGCGGGGTATAAGCCAGAGCGGTATATTTAGTATAGGCTATATGTCTAGACTAAATTGATTTGTAGGTACTACTAGGTACTCATCACTTAGTACTTTAGAAGAGTCCCGAATGGATTTAAACTTCGATTGAATGCACAAACCCGCACAAGTTATCTGCTTTGCCCGAAGGTTGACTGGTAGAGAATGCCTTGTAGCATTAACTCCGCCTTTTGTACGCTTGTATTTACTTTTGTGCAATAAAAATTAAATAAAGGCAGAGCTACATCAGAATAAATCCGTAACAATACAAACACTTACAGACATGCGTACTCGTACCTCGTACACGTAATGTATGCAATAATCAGATGCAACACATACAATTAGATTAGACATCTGACGTATAATTCCATACATTACAACCCGTAAGGCCCACCTTGACGCATTTGTGTTTCGTTCCGCCCTATAGTAGATGGTAGATAAGAGAATGCCGAGGTTGCTTTTATATGTGAAAATTAAAATAAATAAATAAAAAAGACACCTACAAAAGTATATCTGTGTATTTATTTGGGTATAAGTATACAGAAAGCTGGAGAGGTATATTACGTATTTTACGTAAATATCTGGAGCGACTTAGCCTCAAGTCAAGTATCAACTTAAATGCGAATGATTTTTGTACAGATCACAGTTTTTTTAAATTATAAATGGGCTTACTCATGGCCACAGACTAGCCGAGGCGAAGACGATGGCCTACTACGGAGCGAGCCTGCCCAGAAGGTGCCTACAAACAAACACAGAACACAGTACCTACAAACTATTACGAACACAATACTACTACAAGGCTGAAACGATTTAAGTACCTTTTTATGTTACTATTGTGTACAGTCGCCATCAGATATATCTGAGCGGCCGAGGTGCTCAAAAATATCTGAACACGCACTCTAGCGCCTTGACAATAGAGGCGTGTTCAGATATTTGTGAGCGCCTCGGCCGCTCTGATATATCTGATGGTGTTTGTACATCTTAGCAGATCTCAGTACTTGGGCTTGGGGACGGAGCGCTCGAAAAGGTTGTTCTATCTATTGTCAAGAGACTAAGAGCAAATATTTTTATTTCAAGTTGTACTCTTGTACTCGTCTGCGCTCAGCAAATATTTCCCCTCTTAACTATTTTTATTTCGAGAGAATCCATTCTATTAAAACTACATATTTTAAGACTCGGATTCTCAATAATGGTGTATTTACTTGCGACTTGCTTTGACATTTCGTAGCATATACGGTGTATGTGTGTTTTGACTAGTTTGTCAATTAGCGTTCATACTTCATATCACTACATAGTATAAAACAAAGTCGCTTCCCGCTGTCTGTTTGTCCCTATATATGCTTAGATCTTTATTACTACGCAACGGATTTTGATGCTGTTTTTAATAGATAGAGTGATTCAAGATGAAGGTTTGTGTATAATTTGTTAACCCGTGCGAAGCTGGGGCGGGTCGCTAGTTCTTCATAACACCCGATGGCTTGCCAGTTGGCCAGAGATATTTTGGCTCTTGATTATACCCGCTCTTTGGAAAAACTGAAAGTCAAATTATCTTCAGTTTGCGAGTTATTTAGGAAGGATAAGATAAGATAAGATAAAAGATAGTTTATTCAAGTAGGCATAATTACAATGCGCTTATGAACGTCAAATAAAGCTAGGTAGACCGGCTCCAACCCTACACCTCTGCCCCGAGAAGATTTAAATCCCCACTCAATTGGAGGAGGGTATCCCAATATGGGACCGGCAACAAACTCGGCGGGACACATCTTTTCAAAAATAATTACATCTTATAATTAACATGCATTACGAGAAAATAAGGGAAAAAATACAATTTAAATTACTATAGAATTCATGCAATTATACACATAAGGTGTAATAGAAATTTGATTTAGAAAATATACATATGTACATGGAATCATACAAATTCGTAAAGGAATGTGCGGGTCTCAGCTCAAATGGTACAGTAACGCAATAGTTAGCGGGCACCACTCTTTTACACTTGATACACATTTTGTTATTAGTGTTGTGAACAAAGTTTTGTACGACTTGTTATCAGATCACTTATGGGATCATTGGGATCATTTGGATCACTTCGATTTTGAAAATCGGTAAAATGCGTTTTTTCAGATACCGTTTGACGTAGATAGCTGAAATTTGGAACTGTTATAGTAATTACTACCGCTAACAGTGTGAATAAGCTAAAACTGCATATTTTTTTATTTTAGGGGGGAAAACAGGGGTTTGAGAGGTATAGTTGGTCAAACCAATTTGTCAATAAATAGGAACAAATAAAACTATACTCATCCTTTTCTTTTGAGGTGCTAGTACTAGTGTAAGACATATATAGTATGTTTCTCTCTGTCTATGTTTGAAATGAGACAGTCCTTTGACAAACTATAGCCGAATATATTTGTTATATTTTGAAACATAAACCTTTACCAAATAAAGAGTCGTGCGGGGATGATTTTCCTTATACAAACATACGCTGTGATTAAACCGAGCGTACAATTTGCAGAGAAAAAGCCCGGGCCAGACAAACACGTTTATAACCCCCGGCAGAGCAATGTTCACATTGATCGCGCAGCAGGAGGGTGGAGGTAGTTCAACCATAGTTATGGGTCCGCGATCAGTAACAACATTAACATATGTGTATATACGGTCGAGGTGTTGATTTCTGTGCCACTTCTGTTGCACAGTTGATTTCTGTGGCGTTGACCATCAATACCCCTTGACATTGGCCTTTACGGATCTCATATTGCAGTAGAACCTACATTATCCGAACCCTCATTTTTCCGAACACTAACTTAATTTGGGGGCACGGCAGTGACCCCGCCAAGTCGAGCAAAACAAAGAGGCACGGCCGTACCATCCTTTTCTCGAAGCGATTCAGGCCATTTTCGACGTCCTGTAATTTTGTGCTGGCGGAAGCTAGAACCCTGAATTTTCAGTGACATATAGGGCTTAACATGCTTTAGATATATTATCAAAAACATTAAATCTGAACTTGTAGTTTAAGAATTATTGTACGTCAAAGTTCCTTAGTTTCGACACTGACACACTCACTCACTCACTCACTCACCTACGATCATCGTAATTCTAAAGGTACTTCTAGCATATCCACAAGCTTCAAATTTTAAACATAAGTAGTTATCAGCTTATCAAGTCATAGAAAACCTAAAAATATTGCAATATCAGTCACGTTTTAAAGATCTAAGGACTGCATAAGTAAGTTTGTAATCCCATATAAATATATGCTATTACAAAGTTACTGTTGCAATTCCTACAAATAGTAGGTAAAGTAAAGCTACACTACGATGTACGATGTGAGTATGAATGAAGATGTGTTTAGTGTGTACACATTATGGGTATGAGTACCCGAAAAGAAGGACTGCCTACAAAAAGAGATGAGATCCCATCAAAAACATTACATGTAAAAAGGTGCAAGTCTCGCAACGCTTCTACTACAAAAAAGTTTTGAGATGTAATGTGAAACCAAGTCGGTTATTTTAATCAGTGCCAGGGGGTTTTTGATGGGTTAGTTTTATCCGAACTCTCATCAGTTATCAGTTTTTTTTAAAGGTGTTTTATATGTTGTATGTAATACTGTACTTTTTTTGTAAAAAGTTGTTGTCGGCCTATTTAATAAAACCCACATATCGGTTATCCGAACTAGTCTCGGTCCCAATTAATTCGGATAATCGAAGTTCTACTGTATTGTCACTGTAACAAAGTATAAAGTGGCACAGAAATCAAATTCCATGACTTGCCTCCTCACGACGTGTCCTTCTGTAGCGCCACCCTCCCGCTTCCTCGGACCCCGAATCAAAGTTTGCAAATTGCGGGCATCATCTTTCTCTGTCACTCTTAACTCTAATTACGCCTTTATTGAAGTAAAACAGAAAGATCCCCGCAATTTGCGAATTTCTGTTTTCGCGGTAGCCCCTCTGTAGTCTGAAGTCGGCTTTGCGTATGCAACAAGGCAATGCCAAGGTGCCGTAGACAGGCCGCATAGCCAACATGCCAATCGCTAACGCTCCGTAGCGATCGAAACGCAACTGTCACTGTCGCACTAATATGGAAGAGTGATAGAGAGACATAAAGCATTTCTTTATTGGCACCTTGGCTAGGCCGGCTGACCTACTTGTGATGCCGAAATGTCTTTCCACAAAGCTTTTCGGGTGGCTCTAGTTAGACTAGGCCGAAAACGTTGGTGACAGCTCGTCGCTGAGAAATGCTCGCTAGAGCTTAAACCGTGCAGCATTATGCATCTGGCGTGATTCGGCCTTAATATCTAGTGCAGTGGTTCTTAACCTGGGGCCCGTTTCTCAAAAGCTAACTTGTAAAACAAGCGGACGTCACTTTATGCCAGCTTTTGTTAGAAAGGGACTTCCACTTGTAATACAAGCTACAAGCTTTTCAGAAACGGGCCCCTGGTTTATCATTTTACCCTTTTGCAATAGGTTTGTTAGCTCCATGGTGGCAATGCCCGTTCGGAACCCATGAAACAAATGGATGTGCTATTTCAACTCAATCAATGTTAGACTCAATGAACAGTCAGCTGCAGAGAGAGGTGACCCCCCCTGCATAGACATTGTTTGCAGGGGGGTCACCTCTCTCTGCAGCTGACTGTACATTGAGTCTAACATCGATTGAGTCGAAATAGCATATCCACTATGTCTGGCATTTGCATTAAAGTAAAAATAAACAAAAGTCTTTCGTTCTGTTCCACCCGGTATATTTTTGTGTTTCTGTGCTGCACTAAATTTTGAATATTTGGGTAAATATATGAAATAATCCAACTACAGTAGTAATCCAACGTTGGTGCAGTGGCTATGTACAGTGATGAGGGCTATTATCACAGACAATCCAACCTCTAGATCTAGACATAGCATAGTCGGGCTACCCCCTCTGCCACACATACGGTAGCGTTACTCCATCTTCGAGTCAATCCCGTGTCGTGATTGGTCCGTGTCTTTGAACGGACCAATCACGGCACGGGATTCGCTCACCTCGTCCCCCCGCACCCCCGTATTTTTGGCAGCATCGGTTTCATGAAAGAATTGGCCTAAGCTCAGTCTAGAGGTTGGATTGTCAGTGGCTATTATATTAGCATACATTTTAATCCTTTGAGGAACCAATTGCCCCGCATAACATTCCACCCGAGGGAAATATAAGCTTGCACTGCCGTGGTTATAATATTATACACACACACACTCATCGTTATATACGTTATACAATCCAAACGTACTATGATGTCACAAATATATTGAAGCGATCATAACAGATATACGAATATGACTCTATATTCTATCTGTTTGTGTTTGTATGTTCGCGTTAAACTACTGCACGGGTTTTCATGCGGTTTTCACCTATCAATAGAGTGTTTCTTGACTTTCTTGTGGAAGGTTTAGGTCTATAATTTGTTAAGGTTCTACCCGTGCGAAGCCGGGGCGGGTCGCTAGTATTAATTAAATGACAAACATTTCCCGTCGTACTGAATTATTTGTATCGATTGAACCGTCGGTTCTCTGCAACTGACGGTTGAAACCGGAGCGCCTAAACTATGCATGAGGCTGAATGTCACCGCGTATATTTCCATACGTGACACGACACAACCTAGGTTATTAGTGTCGCACCTATTAATTAAGAACGGATTATTATGCTGACTCATTCGGGGGAATCCCCACGTTGAAGGTAAATTCTTCTTCTTCTTATCGTGTGAAGGTATCATAACTAGATAATATTTTGCCAATATTTTGCCACCTCTAGTACACTTAGTTGGACACAGGGAACACTGCATCATATGTCGCGTTGTGTGTTGGTCGCCACATTCGCATAGTGCATCACTTTGTTCCGGGTTGATTCTCCATTTCAGGAAAATTGATAACCCTATTATAATAGGGTATTCAGATTTCAAAATTAATGACAGTTCAAATGACAGCTTTTTGATATTTTTTATGTAGATATTTTTATATCCCTACAGTAAAATGCCAAAGTAACTCTTGCTCTGTAATCTCTTCACGCTGAAACCGGGTAGGACATAGGGTAGTTTTTATCAATCATCAACGCAGACGAAGTCGCGGGCAGACTCTAGTTCATCTATAAATATGAGAATACTAGTTACCTACTCGCCCGCAAACGATAGTTTATTCAATCTGTTTCTGGTACCACTCTGTAGAGTAGATAGATAGGTATAATTTTTATGAACTCGTTTTAACTAACGCTTCATACAGTAGCCGAAATTGCTAAACAACGCAGCGCCAAATATTACCTCTAATAATCAACCCACTGTTACCCATACGTAAATAAACATTTCTAAAGTAACACTTGAAAACTTCCATTTTAATATCTACCTTATAACAAATGTAATAGAGCCGAAAACCAAAAAGACTCACTAGATATATTCCCTCGGTGTTTTCAAACCAATTGCTATCTAAATTGAACCATAAAATGGAAACTTTTAAAGCTCATTTTGCAATAACAGGGGATAAAAAGTAAACCTCAGATCGTGTACTCTCATTGCACTCAGGCGAGTCGACCTCGAGAAAAGACGAGTGTATTCTATAACGACTATGAGAGTCTGAGAGAGCACGTATACTGGCATTTCCAAGGTATCGACTCTTGAAGCTATTGGAACATTTGGAACGCTACCGCTTTTATGGGTAAAGTAAACATTGAAGAGTTTTCTTTGGCCGTTTTGGTATAAAAAGTAAGTACGTTGTGCCTGAATAGGCTCGGGTTGGCAGTTTTAATCAAAATAATGTCTGCCTTTACCTTTCCATTATTAACGGTTGGACGAATTTGCCACTTAGGTGACTCAAGTAAACAGGTAACCTGAAAACCCTATTGGCAGGCCCTGTTGTGGATTTCATCTTTGGTTGGTATGCGAAGGCTGTAATGTTATTAATATTTTTGTATTAAGTACTTTGCGGATTTTAATCAGCGTACCTATTGCCTTTTGATATATGTATACAGTCACCTGCAATAATATGTTGCACAAAGAAGGCCGCAAAAATATATGTCACGATTTTATTTGTAGAGCCATAAGAGCGTGTCACTTATTTTTGTCAGTAACATACCTATTATTGCAAATATTGCATGTGACTGTAGATAGTTTATAATATTGAGATTTGAGAGTGACAGTCTATATTTTATTCCGAACTATCCTGTAATCCACAGTATCAGTGAATCCAGAGGGATGTATGAACACCCTTGTCAAAGGAGACTTACTGAAGGCACGGCAAAAACATACCTTATATGTGTATGTTTTTGCCTTTAAATCATACAGTTCGCACCAAAAATATTACCCTCCTAAGCTCCCCTATTTTCGTAAGCTTGTTGATAAACATGGCTAGACCCAAACCCTAAACCCTTTTAGAGTTAAACCTCGACCAGGTCTTAAAGACTGGCCTCCAGGGCTTTAGTGAAAACCTTTCTATATTAGTAACAAATTACTGGTGATGCGACTATTGATTTGGTCGACTAGCCAACTAATCGGCTCTCGGATGGCCGATTAGTCGGCCGACTAGTCGGCTAGTCGGCCAGATCATTAGTTTCGTCTAAGTTCGGTTCAGATGCACTTAAAAAACAATCATTTTACCCCTTTCGTCGCGCTATTCATCATATTATAGTAACGCTAAAAAATAAAATAAATAAAAATATCCTGTGGTTTCATACGACAACCGAACAATCGGACATAAGAAAGCGACCACACGGTCAATAATTCGAACAACATTTTTCCTAAGCACCCTAAATAGGGATTTGTGTAAAATAGGTGGAAAGCTTATGGTAAATATTTGCTGTTTATTACTTTTTGCCCTGATTTTTAGTCACTTATAAAGTGCCGACTAAGCGGCCATTTTTGCCGACTAATCGCCGACTACAAATGAGGCCGGATAATCGGGCTTCGCGACTAGTCGGCGACTAGTCGGTACATCCCTACAAATTACCTAATTAGAGCCTTAAGAAGTTAAGACGTCAGACCTAACTCGCATCACTAAGTCCTTTGGCCTTTGCCTAAGTGGAACACACGTCACTGCACACGATGGATCTAATTCACCTAATTGCCTGATACGTAGAATTTAGGGCTTATATGGATAAGGGATTTATCCAAGACGGTCAAGGACATTTTTAGTATTTAGTTAGAGAAATCTGTCCAAATCGTTATGTACTCGTAATGTCGCAGAATAGGCCGGGTTTCCCAAACGTTTTTGACCCGAGATAATTTCATATGATACTAGCGACACCCGCCCGGCTTCGCACGGGTTAACAAACTATACATAAACCTTCCTCTTGAATCACTCTATCTATAAAAAAAACCACATCAAAATCCGTTGCGTAGTTTTAAAGATTTAAGCATACAGACAGCGGGAAGCGACTTTGTTTTATACTATGTAGTGATTGTCCACAGAAAAGGCCGGTTTTCCTAAACGTTTTTGACCTGAGAACATTTTATATGATACAAATTATGTCATGTAGGTATGTACAGTCGCCAATGTCGCCATCAGATATATCGGAGCGGTCAAAGTGTACATAATATCTGAACAAGCACTCTAACGCCTTGAAAATAGAGGCGTGCTCAGATATTTGTGAGCACCTTGGCCGCTCAGATATATCTAATGGCGACTGTAATATGTATGAGCGCCTGCGGAAGTGCCCCGTATTTACCAGGAAGCGTCTTTTTCAGGTGCTCGACACAAAGCCGATTTAATGTATGCATGTGTAATATGTAAATAGTCATGTGAGTATGACGTGTGTAGGAGGACACAACCCTGTGAATAATAAGGTTGGACCCATTTGCATTTTAGCTGAGCCATCAAATATAGATTTTGATAATTACACATTTTAATTAATGTTGCATTGATATAAGAGCCACCCACACTAGCGTCTTTTTAGCGTCGGCGTCTAGTCAGCGCTATGGAAAATGGCGTCGCTGCGCAGTTGCGCCAACGTTGCGTCGAGCAGCGGCCAGCATAGAGTTGACTATACGCCGACGCTCGGGAGACGCTAGTGTGTGGTGGCTTAAAAAATCTAAAAATAGTCAGTTAAGTGTCGACAAGTAATGAAGCGTGTGATAATTACGTGGTTATAACACCGTCGCTGCATCCAAATCTATATCAGTATGATAAGCGCCTTAAATGATAAACCATTTGCTCGAGTAAACGAACAAAGCATTCAAACATTTGTAAACAAATCTCGCTCAAGTATTTCATTTCGTGTCCTTTGACGAGATAGAATTCTTTATTTAGGCGCTTTTATGACTTCACATTTCAATGTCTGCAAAATTAATTTCATCTCATTTATAGATCCTACAGAAGTACAGACGACACGCTTATCGAAGCGTTGGAAACGGTTTTCTATTTATTAAAATGATGGCCATTTAGCTCGCCCACATCTTTGTATAGAAATATTAGAAGTAGCTTCAGAATATGAAAAAGATTCAGTTGGTATCTCAGTACCTACTGAATTCTTATCTATATATATAAATGCAAGTGTCCTGACTGACTGACTGATTCATCAACGCAGAGCCGAAACTACAAAAGATAGAAAGTTGAAATTTGCACACTAGGTTGCATTTATAAAGTGTACAAGAGATAAGAAGCGATTTTGAAAAATTCAAAGGGGGTTAAAAAGGGGATGAAAGCTTGTAGGATATAACCAAACGGACACGCCTTGTCTGTAATTTTCTGTACAAAACAGTCTGCCAATTTTTGCGGGGGGGAGGGGCACGGCAAATGTATACGTAACGTAAAAAATATAGCCATGTCAGATAAACGTCAGTTCATACATTGTGTATGACCATTGGCCGCCTATTTTCGACAGAGGGGAACGCCTGTTAATGGCTACTCCGTTTGGTTATATTCACTTATATCTTATATCCTCTAAGACTGAATTGGTACTGAAATGCGAACTGTTTTATTGTATGTACTAAGCAACACTATTTAACTGATCATTAGTAGAATGTCATTGCATTAAGGTTTATGAATCTGGGGTCACGATAGACGAGCCAAGCGAGCGAGTGTAGACTTGTAGAGTTTGTAAAGTTAGGGCTTGAGAGTTGGGGCGTGTAGAGTTAGATTAGAAGCTTGACTCTACATGAGATCTGATGACTTTTTGACAGTGCGAGCCATATGGTCTCGTCTGGGCAACATTTTACATGAAAATGTTTTTGGTTGGTAGACAATTGACAGTTTTATATGTTCATCTATTTAACATTTCGTTTAGGTACCCAAAAATGTTTCCTTGGCACAATTCGTCAGCTAGAAACTGCACAACTCGCCGGGCCTTGTCGTCAATCACACGTTGATTGGATGAAATCACCTCGGCGGGCGCTGCTTTAAAGCAGGCCATAGGTTACCTAATTGGCTATGTGCGAAGCGGAGTAAGGGCCCGGCCACATGTCAGCGGTGCGGCGCCGCCGCCGCCGCGCGGCGCGGCACCGCAGAAATCTGCGGCGACGCCCGCCGCAACGCAAAATTCTGCGGTGCCGCGCTGCGGCGCCGCAAAGCGGTGCGCGGCGCCGCGCGCGGTGCCGCAAAGCGGTGCGTTTCGCCGCGCGCGGTGCCGCAAAGCGGTGAGTTTCGCCGCGCGCGGTGCCGCCAAGCGGCGTGCGGCGCCGCGTGTGATGCCACGCTGCATAGTAAAGAATAAAATTCGACTACCAGTTGTTTAATCAGACATGGATCCCTTCACACGTGTTCTGCTCTTGCTGTTGTTATAGCGATAGCGGTTCGCCAAAAAACGCTGCAAATGGTGTTAAAGGTATGAAAATCGGTACGATTGATCTTTAGGACATTTGAAACAATTTGACCCGAAGCACCAACAAATAAAAAAAAAAACGAGAGGAGTTATGACGTCATCTTTTTTTTTATGAAATTTAAAAAAAAAAATGTTTAGAAACCTATCGTGTGTAGTATTAAACGAAAGGGCTTTCTGAGCCGATTCCAAAAATATATCACATCATTACATTTGAGTCATTTTTTTTTCAATTATAATAAATTAGTATTTTATGCAACCGTTGTTTAAGAGGGGTCAAAAAAGGCGAGTGGCGTGAGTAACAATTTGAGGCGAAGCCGAAAATTGTTAATAAAGACGCCACGAGTATTTTTTGACTCAGTTAAACAACGTTCCATACAATACTTTTTCTACGACCAAACACTTACTTAATTGTAAATTTAACAAATATTTTTCATGTCATCTAGTGGACTTCTACCTACGTTATCTACCTGTTTTTAGTGATTCTTGTGCTATTACTGATATTTCTTCAGGCGTAGACACTAAGTTTTTGTATTCATCCATTTTAACTTGAAAGACACACTGTTTTTTAACATAAAAGTTAAGTTTTCATTCGACAGGCACAATAGTACATAAGTATTCAAGATTCACAATATTCAAGAAGTAGCAAAGAATGGAGGGTACGAGCGGGAAAAGGATGAATGAAATTTAAAAAAAAACATGTCTATCCCCCGGTTTAAACTCTCGCGCGAGCCACGAGACGAGCCGCGAGCCGCGCCACGAGACGCGAGTCCACCGTTTACACTCGCGTTCGGCTTGTCATTCGGTTATAAACCTTATGCCGTGCCGTTAGTGTTTAAATTATATTAGCTCGACGAGCTTGCGAGCCACGAGACGAGCCGCGAGCCCACCGCTTATTCTCTCGTCTCGTGGCGCGGCTCGCGGCTCGTCTCGTGGCTCGCGCGAGAGTTTAAACCGGCTATATGGTTCACTTATTTGTCAGATATGACATTCACACCCATAAGCGAGAGCGAGAAAGATATATTTCTTTCTCGCTCTTACTTATGGGTCCGACGAACCACGGTCGCGTTGCGGTGCGACAGTGTGTTACGACTATAAGGTTGGCAACAATGTATTTTTTAAGTGGCCATTACACAAAGTATTGTAAAAGTGCCAAAAAGATACTACGTGTATGCACGAATTCTTTTTTGGGGAATAGACTAAAGACTAGTCTTGACAACTATAAGATAGGGCTTTAAAGGTGTGTGCACGACCCTTTAAATGACAAATAAAAGTGCGGGAGTAGAAAAAATATTTTTCAAAACATACCAAGTTTGGGTTTCTCCAGATACAATACCGTTAAAATTTTTATCTACACACATGTCATTAGTGCTCTATAATGCGTTCAGAAACCGTAGGAAATGACCAGCTTTATTACAACCAATTTTACTATGAGAACTTTCTTATCTGTGGTAGTAGGAAAATTTGTACTGTAATGTTATAAGTAGTTATAACGTTACAAATTTTTTCTACTCCCATACCTTTATTTGTCATTTAAAAGGTCGTACACACACCTTTAAACCCCTATGTTATAGTTGTCAAGACAAGTCTTTAGTCTATTCCCCAAAAAAGTGTTTGTGCATACACGCAGTATCTTTTTGGTACTTTTACGATACTTCGTGTAATTACCACTTAAAAAATATTGTATAAAATGCATTGTTGCCAACCTAATTTACAAAATTAGCAGCAATGCACTTAGTTAAAGGTGAGTTTTTTCAGTTAATTCTTACATAGATAATTTTTACTACGACTTATAGATTCCGAGATATAAGCGACTTTCTGGAAAGACCGTTATACTTATATTAATTTTATGCTTTCTATTTAAATATTTAATTGAGAGATTCATAGATCACACTTTGTAAAATTGAAAATAAACAAAAAACATATTTCATGTAATTATTTTCAAAATTGCTTTCTTAGGGTTAGATATGAGGATATTAGGTATAATTTGAGGTATATTTTACAAAAAAATATTGAACGGTATTGTATCTGGAGAACTTGGTATGTTTTGAAAATTATTTTTATTATAATTAAAAAAAATGACTGAAATGTAATGACATGATATTTTTGGAATCGGCTCAGAAAGCCCTTTCGTTTAATACCACACACGATAGGTTTCAAAACAGTTTTTTTAAATTCCATACAAAAAAAGATAACTCATCTCTTTTTTTTTTTATTTAATGGTGCTTTGGGTCAAATTGTTTCAAATGTCCTAAAGATCAATCGTACCGATTTTCATACCTTTAACATCATTTGCAGCATTTTACTGAATTTCTCGGTGTACTGCCAGCGCTATTAAAAGAAGGCGCAGAAATAAAAAAACAATTGAAAAGAAAATTTTGGGTGAACCCATATCTTCGTATAATGAATGAAGATGCAAATCATTTCAAAAGAAAATACCGGCGCGGCATCGCAGAAATCTGCGGCGCCGCACGCCGCTCGGCGGCACCGCGCGCGGCGAAACTCACCGCTTTGCGGCACCGCGCGCGGCGAAACTCACCGCTTTGCGGCGCCGCAGCGCGGCACCGCAAAATTTTGCGTTGCGGCGGGCGTCGCCGCAGAGCGGTTTGCGGCGCCGCAGATTTCTGCGGTGCCGCGCCGCGCGGCGGCGGCGGCGTCGCACCGCTGACATGTGGCCGGGCCCTAAGACCGAAGATAACGCACGGCGCCGGCGTGCCAAAAATGTGTACTTTTGTAGGATCAGTTATCGTAGTTTTTGACGTATGTCAAACGAATGTGGCCATGTAGTTAGACGAGTTTTAGTACCTTCTATAGCCAATGGGTACAGTCACCTGCAATAATATATTACACAACGAAGGCCGCAAAAATATCTGACACGATCTTATTTGTAGAGCCATAAGGGCGTGTCACATATTTTTGCAGTCTTAGAAGAGTATTATAGATATTATTGCAGGTGACTGTACACAACTACACAGTGTATATATTATATACACTTTTGTCAGGCAATTCAATTTTTACAAGCTTTTACTTAACTTGCAATGTACCGATGTATGTAGTTAATAGGTATGTTTGTACTGGTCAAATCTTGCAAGTTAAATTTGACCCACTTCCCGACTTCCAATGAAGCTGAAAATTTGCATACATATGTAAGTCGGGTGACAATGCAATATTATATTATGATACCGTACCATCGAGCTGGTCTGATGATGGAGACAGGAGGTTAGCATAGGAACTCTATGATAAAACAAGGCAACCTAATTGTGTTTGGGGTTTTAGAATAGTCTCGATGAGTATTAGTTGCCTGTGCAAAGAAAAGTACAGTCAGCGATAAAAGCTTGTGCCAAAAAAATATTTCATATGGCAATCATACATGCGATGAACTCTTGCTGGCAATATATATGACCAGTATTACCAATTCACAATCCACTCTTGAAACAGTGAAACGAACATGACTAAAAACACATATGTCACTTTAGACGTGAGCAGTCATACAGATATGCGGCTCGACGTACTTACAAAGGATTGGATATTCCCACCGAAATACTGCCCCCGACCCCTTTTCAGCCGTGTTATAGTTTGTAGCTTTCTAATAGAGCCCGACGACTAATCCTATTGTCTATTGTTAAGTAAAACCGCACGTGCTACTTACCTGCAAAAAAGGGTCTTAATTATTCTATTTGGCACCTGAGCACGGGCTAGTCCAACGCTCAAAAAACCAGTGTAGGTGCGCTCTCCGATAACGCGCCTTTGTTACGCATCTCGATGACACATTTTAGACCGGTTCTGTAGCGTTCGACTCCCCGGCACTCAGTAACCGAAGTACTGACCACACACATTCTAACAAAATATTTATCCATTAGTTAATTTTGAATCTTATTGCAATTTCCATAGGAGTTGTAATTCAATTACCTGGGTAAAGTGAACGAACGATTTTTTATGCAGGTGGTTGTGGCACGTAGCACGAGCGGTTTTACTTAACAATAGACAATAGGATTAGCCGTCGGGCTCTATTAGAAAGCTACAAACATACCATTCGCAAGGCATTCCGAACAGAGGCGAGTGTATGTGGACACGTGATCGATAACAATTAACAAAGGTAGCGGTATCAGATACATACATATTTCGGAAAGGCCCAGTGTGGCTACCAACAGTTTGGCACTGACATAAACGCCATCGAGAATAACGTAATTTACGTTCTATGCATCTCGCTCGTACTCGTATATAAGTGCGAGCGAGATGTATATTAGGAAGTAAATTACGTTCTCGATAGCATATACATATGTCAGTATTGACGCTGTCAGTGACTCATAGGACGGGCTCAGGTGCATGCATGCATACAGGCTTTCTTATAGTTGCTTAGGATAGTTTTTACGTCGGAAATCATCCTTGAAGAGAGTGCAAAGGGGGGTGGAATTGACAGAGTTAATGATATATTGATAGAGCATTATAGGCATGAACCTATAATATTACGGACAGAGTTTCGCTTACAACACAACTGTGATTCCAACATCCACCAGTTTCTAAGTATTTACGCGTGACACACACACATTGACAGCCCACATCCACCAGTTTGCCGTCAGACAAATCGAAACGTCATTGAAGTAAACATGTCGAAGAAAAATATAAAATATGCCGGCATGCGTAGTTAAATCCTGCTAGAATTGTACCGATCGAAAGAAAAAAAGTCACGGAATAACTTTTCATACTTAAGTTTATCAATTAGTACGTAAAATCACGATAATTTGTTGTTTATAAATTATCAAATTTCAAAACAGGAGTGTGACCAGTAACATGAATAGGGTAATTTCCCGAAAGTAGGGTAATTGATACCCTTCTTCTTATTATCATTATGTATTAAGAGATCATTTAGGTGAATGGTTAAATTATTGATTGTGCATTTCAAACTAGGTCGGTATGGTAATTTCCCAACACTAAGGAGCGATACTTAACGTTTGTTTGTATGTATTTTTCTGTTGAAAACCAGATATGTTTCAAGTTAAATGTATAAATAAAAAAAAACATGACGAACTGATTTCATTACTGACTGATTGAACTGATTTAATGTTTGCACAAAGTAATTGTGCAATATTGCGCATTTTCAAGACCTATAAAATCAGATACGTACACACCTTTTTTATTGTCTAACGTAAAACTGTCCTAATTTTTTTATTTGAAAACAAGGACGATATTAAAAATAATTGTTTCACCATTAGGGGAGAATTTGTGTTACATGGTAACACTCATCTACACGCACACATTCAAACCGTCCGCCATTGCAGTGTCACAGTTTGTCTTAGGTGACAGTCCGTCCGTAATATTCTTGGTCCATGATTATAGGGCTCATTTAGACGGCGCGCGAACTCGTATACGATTTTAGTTACATTGCGGACCATTGAGGTTACATCAATTCAGCCGACCGATTAAATAACGCAATGTAATGAAACTCGCATGCGAGTTCTCGCACCGTCTAAATGAGCCCTTATCCAGGCGCTATACTTACTTTAGCTGCTGTCACTAATTCCACGCAGACGAAGTCGCGGGCAAAATCTAGTGGCCAATAACTATAGCATAGCAATCACCTATCACATATATGAGTGAGATTCACCATGCAAGCTTTCCCCCGCACTGAGATCTGCATAAAGGCCGAGCCACACCGGCTGCGTGTGCAGCACACTGCGTGGCGTGCGCTGCGTGACGTGCGCAGCACCCCTGTCACACCGGGTGACGCGCACGTCACGCAGCGCACGCCACGCAGTGTGCTGCACACGCCACGCAGGCCGACGCTGCAGCTCTGCGTGCAGGCTGCGTACACATTCGCCGCCATTTCCGTACTATTCCCTAGGGCATCTAGACGACTAGCAATGTTTGACAGCAGTTCAACTTGGAAGGCGGTGCATTAATGCCTTTACGTCGTACAAATGCAAGGTCACCTAATGCCGCAATAGCAATTAGGGAAAAATTTGTCTCCTATTTTAATCGAGATAATCGGGAATAAAATTATACGACGCACGCACAAAATACACAAGACAAGTAGTATAGCACAATAGAAACCATAAACTTACCGTCTACTCCAATTGCGACACCAATTTGTTTCCATAACAAGTTTTTATAGGACGAATTTTTGTAATCTTTGTGTTTTTGGTTATAAATACATTCGTATTTGCGCACTAGTTCAATAAGTTTTTCTTTTATTTCGCAATCCGTTATAAAAACCACCACGCGCACCGGTCGAGTTGTAAATAAATACAAGAGAGCTGTGCGTGTACACGCACAGCACCTACGCAGCACCGAGCTGTGCGTGTCCGAACCTGCTCGGTTCGCCCTCTCATAGGGATCGCAGTTAAACACAACGTCATCACTGCACGCAACGAAGCGACGTTGCCGCTCCGCTGCGTGGACGCGTGCACGCAGTACGCAGCCGGTTTGTCTTGTCGGAGCTGCGTTGCGTGCAAGTCACGCGTACGCGCACGTCACGCACACGTCACGCAAGCGGTGTGTCCTCTCTTATGTGTTTTCGTATTCTACAACGCAGCGGGACGCGTACGTGTACGTGCACGTCACGCACACGCATCCGGTGTGGCTTGGCCTTAATGCATAGCCTGCGTACACGTGATACTGTGGCCGTACAAAAGGTGGATTAGGGTAGTTACTGAGAAATAGGGATGAAGGGGGTGGCGTCCGACTAAGGGTTGCAGAAATAACACACGTCCGTTCGTTGCAATATTTAATCGAGACAAAGGAATCACCCACTTACAGTCTTACATGTTACCTATATATTTTTGGCTAAGTACCCACATACATCACACCTCCCCACTTAATCATGAAGTAATGTTACGTATAACACTATGGTACCTTAAACTAATTATAACTAATCTATTTCTAGTCTATGTCTACGGCTTGGCAACGGCCTAAGCGTCACCGGCGATCGCGTTGGTGGCTGAGGACGTGGGGAAGGATTAGCTGTAACCGACGTTTTATTAGTTACTTCCTCCCCCCTTACTGTCTCGGTCCCTTCCTCACCCCGATCCACCGACCCAGCAGGTTGTACCTCGGCACTCTCTAATTGTTCAGCCTGCTCATCCCCGTCGGGCCCCCGGTCCGTAGGGCACGGAATGCTCGATAAAACTGATCTGCGCCTGAGTTGGTCTATATGTCTAACTAGAAGTCGCCCGTCTCCGTTATCCAGGGTATACCGACGTGAACCCTCCTTGCCTACGATAGTACCTTTGATCCATTTATCGGCACCAGTATAATTACGCGCCCAAACTGTTTCTCCCGTTACCAAGTTTCGCTCCGCGATCGCGCTCTGGCCGGCCTGCGCCTGCTGGCGGCGCTGCGCGTCACGTACCCGGTCTTCCAGCCCACGATCACTACGTAATAAGTCTAACCTCGAACGTAAATTCCGTTTTTGTAGAAGCATCGCTGGGGTTTCTCCCGTGGTACTATGCACGCTATTCCTATACGCTAGCAGGTACGTTTGTAATGCGACGTCTACATCTACCCCGTCTCTAAACGCTTTCTTTATCGCCCGTTTACACAACTTTACCGCTTGCTCTGCAGCTCCATTGGATGCCGGGTGGTATGCGGGTGAAAATGCCTGTTCAATGCCGTTTTGAATTAAGAATTGTTTGAACTCTGCGCTTGTAAAAGGCGGTCCTTGGTCTGAAACTACGACTGACGGTAGCCCAAAGCGAGCGAAAGTCGCCCTCAGTTCCCTAATTACGGCAGACGAGTTTGTACGTGACATCTCAAACACCTCAATCCATTTAGAGGTCGAGTCAATGAGAATTAAATAAGTCCTACCTTTATATTGCAAAAAATCTAAGTGAATCCTAGTCCAGGGCTGCATAGCATACTTCCATGAACTTGGCGCAGCCTGTGGCGGTGCGACCGCCTCCGCTGCACACGTCTCGCAACCTCTACACAACGCCTCCACCTCCGCGTCTATGTTAGGCCACCATACATAACTTCGCGCCAGTGATTTCATTTTAACGATACCCATATGACTAATATGCAGCTGTTTAAGTACCTTTTCACGCAGCGAATTAGGAATAGTCATACGATATCCCCACATCAAGCAGCCGCGGTCTACATATAACTCGTGACGCCTTATAAAGTAAGGCTCCATCTCTTCGTCGGGACAACTAGCCGGCCATCCTGATTGCGCGTACGTGATAGCCCTACTCACTAACCTATCTTTGGCTGTCGAAACCCGTACATCATTATTAGTTACCGGTAGGAAGTTTTCTACAAAATTCACATAAGTGACTTCTTCCTCTCTACCCGCTGCCCCCTCTTTCGCCTGAGGTAACCGCGATAGCGCGTCCGCACAATTTTGTTTTGATGCAACATATTCAATTTGATAATCGTACCCCGATAAAAGAACCGCCCACCGTTGTATGCGCGAAGCTGCCATTACCGGAATGCCGACCTTATCTCCAAAAATGTACGTGAGAGGCTTGTGATCAGTCCGTAATATAAATTTGCGACCGTATAGGTATTGGTGGAATTTACGAATTCCGTAGACAATTGCTAGTGCCTCCCGGTCTATTTGTGCGTACGCACGCTCCGCCGCTGTAAGCGTGCGCGAGGCATATGCCACGGGCCGCTCCCCGTGCTCCGTGATGTGCGATATCACCGAGGCAACCCCCACTCCAGATGCGTCGCAAGTCAAAATCAGTGGCAATTCCTCTGAATAATGCGTTAGCACTTGACTCGACCCGAGCGCCCTCTTGATTTCTTGGAAAGCCGCCTGACACTCCCTATCCCACACGAACTTAACTCCACTTTTCAATAAATTATACAAGGGTGCCATTATACTACTGACATTACCGACGAACTTCGCGTAATACATTACCATCCCTATAAAGGCCCTTAATTCGGATACATTACGTGGCGCCGGCGCGGCCTCGATGGCCTTTACTTTTTCTGGGCAAGTATGTATGCCATCTTCACTAATGACGTGCCCTAGATAATTAATCGACTTAGCAAAGAAAGCGCATTTCTCTTTTTTTACGCGCAAACCATAGGCTTGCAACCGCTCAAAAACTTTAACTAAATTGTCAATATGCGTTTCCGTATCGCTGCCCGTGATAATCACGTCGTCAAGGAATACGCCTACGTGTGGCAAGTCTGCAAACATTTGTTCCAACCGCCTCTGAAATATACCCGGGCTCGAGGACAATCCATACACAAGACGATTATATCGGAATAAGCCCTTATGAGTATTAATCACGGTGTATTTTCGAGAATCGTCCAGCTCAAATTGCGCGTAGGCCTGCGATAAGTCGATCTTACTAAATCGCTTCCCCCCGTACAGGCGTGCTAACAAATCTTCTACCCTAGGTAACGGATATCGATCGACTTCTAGCATTCTATTTAAGGTCAGTTTGTAATCAGCGCAAATTCTTACATTACCATCCTTCTTTACTACCGGGACAATGGGTGTAGCCCAGTCGGAGCGGTCGACGGGGGTGAGCACGCCGTCGCGCACCAGCTGCTCCAGCGCGCGCTCCACCGGCGTGCGCAGCGCGTACGCCAGGGGCCGCGCGCGCAGGAACACCGGCCGCGCCCCTTCCCGCAGGTGGATGCTCACGCGACCGCCGGTGAACCGCCCCAAACCATCCGCGAACACGTCACAAAATCTGGAACTGAAATCCGTCAAGTTAAACTCATTTCCATCTACCTCGTTTCTATTAACATTGCAAGGTCTGCATGGCGTAGGTATGGGCATATTTAATTCCGCCAGCCATTGTCTGCCTATCAACATGGATTTACCATTTTCAATTACATACATCTCCAAATATTCCTGCCTATCTTTATATTTTACCAGTGGTTTTACTACACCGACTGGTTTTACAAGCTCTCCAGTGTAATAACGTAATCTAACATTACTACTATAAAGTACTAACTGAGAAAACAATTGTTCGTAAACTTTTTTGCTGACGCATGATATCGCACTGCCTGTATCGCATTCCATGTCAAGGTCAATACCCTGCACATTTATTTTCATAAAAATAGGTTTGTAATCCGCTGCCTTTAAGTTATTAACATGTATGATAATTACCTCGTCACTCATGTCACTGTCCTCACTATATGTGTCCCGGTGACTGGCCATATTCATAACTTCCACGCTGTGAGTACGAGTATCAGCCATTAATGGACACACCCGTTGCAAGTGTCCCTGCTTGTTGCACACCTTGCACACATAGCGGGTGAACCGGCAGGTGTCCGTGCCGTGCGTCCCGCCGCAAGCGTTACAGTGTGCGTCCCGCCGTTTTCCCGCCGACGCTGCCGACGCTGCCTGCCAGCCGCTGGCGCGGGCACCACGCCCAGCGCTGGCACCTCGCTCTGCGCCCCGCGGTTGCCATGCTCCACGCGCCGCCTCGTTCCTACGTCGTGACGAACTCGCCGCTATCGCTTGACAAGACGCCAGCGCACTTGTCCCGTCACTAGCAGGCTTTCGTGACCCCTCGACCATAGCGGCGTCCTTCTCAGCCGCTTCCATACTGACTGCCAGATTAAAAGCTTTAGTGAAATCTAGCTTATCTTCAGCAAAAAGCCTTTGTCGAATGGTCTCGCTGTGAATTCCGCATACAAACTGATCCCTTAAACTATCTTCGAGCCACGCCCCAAAGTCACACGTCTTAGACATTCTTTTCAAAACTGCCACGTAATTAGACATAGATTCACTATCTCCCTGTTTCCTATGCCTAAATTTATAACGTTCTGCCAGTACACTAGGTTTAGGTTGCAAATGTTTTTCTAAAATGGCAGTTAAGTCGGCGAATGTTTTTGTCGTAGGTTTATCCGGCGTGCACAAGTTGACTAGGAGTTCATAACCCTCGGCGCCAATCACGGTCACTAACGTAGGCACTTGCAACTCAGCTTTAATGTTGTTACACAAGAAATACTGTTCAAGTCGTTCTACATATAACCGCCAATTGTCCGACGCGATCTTAAACTCGCCTATTTTGCCGATTGACATTGTTTTTGCACAACACAACACGCACAGTACACGCACTAAAAGGTCCGAACAGCTCGTCGCCACTGAGAAATAGGGATGAAGGGGGTGGCGTCCGACTAAGGGTTGCAGAAATAACACACGTCCGTTCGTTGCAATATTTAATCGAGACAAAGGAATCTATAGCTACCCACTTACAGTCTTACATGTTACCTATATATTTTTGGCTAAGTACCCACATACATCACAGTTACCTCAAAAGCACGCTCAAATGCTTCATTACTGCACCCTTCATCTTTCCGCTAAAAATCTCCACTAATGCCGACATTGACTCGCTTACGTCTTTTGTGATTATAAACTTTACGGCAATGGAAACAAGGTTTACGATTAGTCATTCAAGTGATGCTAATTTACCGAAGGTCTCCGGGTCAGCTTTGGCAAAATTGCTTTCGTATGTCCGGATGTTCTCTACAGATCGCAATCCTCAACCGATTCAATTTTGGACGTTGAAACTACTAAAATTAAACGCATCACATAAAGTAGGTAGTTCATTGTACTGAAATCATAGGTACATTAAAATTGTAACCGGTAATGTATTTCAAACATGAAAATAGCATATCTTTTCCTACAATTCCTCTGTATTTTCCTTATAACTTGCAATGTAAACCCAGCAGACTTTTAGCCGTTTTAAGCTCTAATTAAAACCCGACAAGGTTTAAATTCCTATGTCTATTATGTAGTAAAAGATCGACATTACATTCCATTTGAAGCTGCGGAATGTTCCGCTTCCTTCCTTTTAAGTTCACACACAAGTCATGTGATAAACTTTAAACACACGTACGGACTTAATTCAACTGTACAGAGGGCCTACCGCGAACCACGTTCGACGTGTTGCATCTATGTCGCACTTGTAAATTCGTACGTAAGTGTGACAGGGAGGCAACGCGTCTAACGTTGTTCGCGGTAGACCCTCTGTTCTCTGCAGTTTTATTGCGAGTCATCCGTACAGTTTTGTTTCCACATCTTACTCACAGTTAAAAACAATGCATAATAAGTTATTTTTGATTTGTGATACTTGTGTTTAGGTATATATATAAATATCGGTTAATCTAGGGCTCCAAATTAGAGCTCTTAAGATTCTAACCTCGGCACATTCAAACGAGTTTCTTGGAAGTTATGTACGAAATGTCACTTTATATTTTTATTAAGTAGTATTATTGAAGGAAAACATCCTGAGAAAACCGGACTTTAATCTTAATATCGCCCAGTTTGATCTATTTGTTATAGTTAGGTTTCATAAAAACTAATGCCTGCGCCAATTCTTGGGATTAGTTGTCCTAGCGGATGCAACCGGGATAGCGGGATGATGAGGGGTGGAGGCCTATGCTCAGCAGTGGGACGTGGATATATTTGAAATGTCATATGTCGTATTTTAGTTTTAACTAAGTAACTAAATCTATTCGCGAAAAAAATCCAAAATGTGTAAAATAAAACAGAATAAACAGTTAACCACCAAACGCACTCAAAAAGCGAATACTTACAAAAAGTGCTCTGATTGCGACACAGCTTAACTTGCCAGTCGTATATGTGCCTTACTCCAACGAGGTAAAGGTATACACCCGCTTTAATATGTCTTCATTTGTACAATGACCTGTGGTGTTAATATTCCGATCGGTCGCGAAACGCAAGCGCGTCAAACGCTCAGGCGGTCTAGCATAAGTTGCGCTCTCGCGCGCGAGTCCATACTTGAAGTCGCGCTAGATGTATGGAGTCGCGCGCGAGAACGCAACTCATGCTAGCAGGTCAGGGCCAATGTATAGTCACATGCAGAAGCCAGCGTACAAATCCCACAACTATAATCCAGACCAGCTATCAAGGTCGCATTTTTATCACTTGTTATGCTATACGTCACTTTCGCACTTACATATTTGTTAGAACGTGACAGTCATGGTGACAAATGATAAAGAGCCGGCCATCTTAGTCCTACAGGGGTCTTCAAACTTTTTGACCCAAGGGTCACAACCACAACCCGGCCTCCTGTTCTTTTTCGCGGGCCGAAATTGGAAGTTTCGTAGTTTGGATTCGATACCGCAAATTATCGAAAAAAAAAATAAGTTCGGCGCAGAATATTTCCTTCTTCCGTCCCAAAGTTTTGTTACGGCTAGTTTGTGGTAAATAAGGAAAAAGACGAGAATAAAAACTTGTTAAGCTTTTATATACTTAGAATTTTTAGTCACGTCTGCAGTTGTGCTTATCAGTATCACACACTGACCCGGTCTTGTTTACGTCTGATGTCAGCGCTAAAGTTTTTGGACAACTCAAGAACTAGAAAATTTGATAGATACTACAGAGTACAATGAATGAATTACCGCAATGTAACGAAATCACATACAAGTTTTTGAAACGTCTAAATGGGGCTTTAATCTGAAAAGTTGCTCAGTCAATGTTACTGTTAAGACTAAAGGTCCCCATTGATTAACAGTCTGCCGGACGGTATCGGCCTGTCAGTTAGAACAAAAAGTTGACAGTTCCGAACAACTGACAGGCCGATACCATCCGGCGGACTGTTAACCTTTTCCACGCCGTGTCAAACACAAAAGCTGTCACTCAGACGCCGCATCATTGAAGTGTCAAAACTGAAGTTGAACTTTATGTATATGCACGTAGGTCACTGTTGCTCTGTGGTCTGTGACCGATTAATCGGTCTTTGGCGTTGTACGTACGGTGCGGATATATCGGTCATTGGCGTCCAAAAGGTTAATCAGTGGGCCCCTTTAAGATCACATAGTTACATTGGTTTATACAGAACATTCGAGCAAGCGAAGTGAACTCGAGTCCCGATGCAAAAACAGCGCTCTGACCGGATCGCAAATGCCTGTCCATTTGGGGCAAAAAGGGGATATTAACAAGGGCCTGTAATGTAGTGTGTAGTGTAGTGATGACTGGTGTCATGACGTCGCGTCGCTTATAAGGATATGCATACCCTTGGTAAAAAAAAACTTAGGATGTAATACAGGGTGTTCCAAACCTAGACGTCCAAAAATTTTTTTTAGATTCCTCACGTCGTGGGCTATCAGAATATACCCCATGTATGTTAGCCGATTTTTCGTAGTTTTCGAGTTAGGATTTTTTAAACTTTTAACTTTTGTTATGAAATTCCGGGGTTCCCATACAGGTTGGCTAAAAAATAACTGCATTCCCGTTGCCAGGGAGGTTTTGGGATTATACTGAGCAAATTTGACTATGGGACCAACACCGAAATCGCGAAAAAAAAAATTTGGCTTTCATACATTTTGGCTGTGGTCCATTTTCTATGGAAGGGTAAATTTTTTTTTCGCGATTTCGGGGTTGGTCCCATAGTAAAATTTGCTCAGTATAATCCCAAAACCTCCCTGGCAACGGGAATGCAGTTATTTTTTAGCCACCCTGTATGGGAACCCCGGAATTTCATAACAAAAGTTAAAAGTTTAAAAAATCATAACTCGAAAAGTACGAAAAATCGGCTAACATACATGGGGTATATTCTGATAGCCCACGGCGTGAGGAATCTAAAAAAAAATTTTTGGACGTCAAGGTTTGGACCAGCCTGTATAAATGCTCTTTTTGTATGAGTGTTATATTAATTAATGACTTTGATGAATAAATATAGTTTGTCAAAGGACTGTCTCATTTCAAACATAGACGAGAGAATCATACTATCTTTGTCTTACACTAGTACTAGCACCCAAAAGAAAAGGATGAGCATTTTTTTTGGTTCTTATTTACTGACAATTTGGTTTGACCAACTATACATCAAAATATCAAATATTTGTAGAAAAGGAAAACAACAATGTCCCAATCCCGTTATCAATCGAAAATTAATCGCAATTATGCGTATACAAACTTTATTTTTTTTTGAAACTATAACGACGAAAGAACTTACTTAAAAATACCTAACCATTGTTGCATTAATATAAATAATGCACGTGCCTGTGCTTGTCAAGAAAATTGTGAAAAAACTTCCTTACGGCCGTGATGGCATCACGTTTTATTAAAAACAAACGAAACGGCTAAAAATAGCCCGTTCACGACCCTTACCCCAATGTAGCCTGCACGCTTCAGTAAGTGTACTACCCATAGACTAGGAATCCTCTAGACGGAGTTTAGAGCAATTATTTCATGAAGCCGATGCTGCCAAAAATACTGGGGTGCGGGGGACGAGGTGAGCGAGTCCCGTGCCGTGATTGGTCCGTTCAAACACACGGACGTCACACAAAGACACTTTGTCTCGAAAATGGAGTAAAACTACCGTATATTTGTGGCAGAGGGAGTAGCGCTACTATGCTCAGTCTGGAGGATGTCTTGTCTGTGGTACTACCTGTAAGGGCAACTACACACTGATGTTGATTCAAGTAGCCAGGATATACTGTGCGTTTGAAAAATATATAGCCTGTTCACAATCCTTACCCCAATGTAGCCTGCACGCTTCAGTGAGTGTACTACCTGTAAGGGTAACGACACACTGGTGTTGATTCAAGTAGCCAGGCTATACTGTACGTTTGAAAAATATATAGCCTGTTCACAATCCTTACCCCAATGTAGCCTGCACGCTTCAGTGAGTACTATCTGTAAGGGTAACGACACACTGATGGTGATTCAAGTGGACAGGATATACTGAACGTTTGAAAAATATATAGCCTGTTCACAATCCTTACCCCAATGTAGCCTGCACGCTTCAGCAGGTCTACAACCTGTAAGGGTCACAACATACTGATGTTGATTCAAGTAGCCTACTTTAGAATTATTAAGTCACTATACAGATGTACAAGTTGAGTTACAAAAAGTTAGCAAAATTCTCGGGAGCTTCTCAAAAAATATAGAGGACACAAGTAAGTTTCCTATAGAAAATTTCGTATTTTTTCCAAGATTTTCTACGTGAATATTTTCAAAAAAATTCCGTCAATACATACTCTTGAGACGATGTCTTCTTGTAGTGATAAAGCTGCCTTACACCATAGTACCTACTGGAGCAAAAAAGACGGGTCATTGCCCAGCGGGCTCGGCCGTAAAAACTTGTTTCTAAACCATCCTGACGAATAGCTGAGATACGGTGATTAATGGATATTGCAGATTCTTTTTATATCTCTTTAGCTTGGAGATTGTCAACTAGTTGATTGATAGGGAAATTTATAAAGGAACGGGACTAAAACTTGTCTAGATTAAATTAATTCAGAGTTTGGTGCCTAAATCAATCTCGTTTTTGACAGAAGCCAAAATATTTATACCAAGCTTAAAGCAATACGTACCTAAAGCATAAACGCCTCGCGGCTCATTCGAACAATGCTTCTAAGAGATCACTGCGGTACGATACCGATCTGTCAGTGTCATAAATTACGTTTTAGGTTTAATTTTTTTTAGAATTTAGACACTGACAGATCGTTGTCATGCCGCAGTGATTTATTAGAAGCATTGTTCGAATACGGCCGTAATGACTACCAATATTAAATATATTTCAACAACGCTCAATGTTTTTTGATTTGAAAATACGCCTCATATGGTGCGCCCAGATCTGAAAAGTCTGAAATAAGCCTGTTTGCGAAAGGTTCGCAAACTTTTTGCAAATACCTAGTACGATTCGCAGACAGCGAGGTATTGCCGAATGGTGAGTTAGGACCTAGACGCCTCGCTACCCAAAGTCGAATGCCAAACAAAATTAAAATCTAACATCATCTTAAGAATGATAGCGGACAAGCCTGATTGCCCGCTAATGCTACACTGTAGGACTACATTCCCCTGTGGGCTCCATCAGTGGTAACTTGTAGGTTAAGTGTTTAGGTTTAAGTATCATAAAATAAGCTTAGGTACTAACCCTTTTGAAACTATTATTTACTAAAATGTATGTGTAACCGTTACACGAAATAAATGTTCTGAATTTGAAATTAAATTGAGTGTCACCCGCGCGCGAGGAGAGTTACGTCAATACCTCCGGCTTATATAGTGTTATTTTGTTACAGCGCTATGGCAGGAGCAAGAGGCGCCGGAGTACGACATCGACTCCGAGGACGAGCGGTGGCTGAAGCAGCAGAGGCATCCGGAGCTCACAGGTCGGTTCCACTTCTTCATTGGTGTCTGTAGATAAACCATTCTCATCTTGGCTACTGCCGGGCTGAATCTGTGGCGTCTCCTCCAGCTGTCGCTGTCGACGACTTGCCACATGATTCTAACAGATGGCGTTAAGGAGCTAAAACCTAATTTGACAGAAACCTACATCGCACTTACGGAGTTTCTAATGTCACTTACTATATATACTCATTTTGACTATCTCTCAGTGGACTTCGGTCCTCAGGCATAACCCTCGCCTGGAGTGAGTACTCTCTATTGCCCTCTCTCTACCTTCACAAAAAAATACGTTTATCTTGTGTAAACATTGTTATGGCAGGTGTCCGTACGTCTTTGCACCAATTGCACCCAGTCTCAAAGTCCACCCAAACCAAACTTCAATCCATAGACCGGTATACTGTTCTCTTTTTCTACAATAGTCCCAACGCCTGCTGAGACCGGTTCATGGATGTCTTGTTGCGCCTGTGAACGGGTTCCAGCAGGCGTTCTACATGACATAAAGCTCTCCAAGGGGCCTGTACGTGTTGGATCTGTGTCCCCACGCAAGCCTATCAAAAGACCGGGATTATAAGCCCGTGAAATCCAAGGAGATACGTTTATGAAAAACAGTACAGTAAGGGAAGGAACAGAAACAATATGGTAACTTAAATTTTGGTAGGTACATTTCAGGGATATTGCGAATATCCGCATCCGCAACCGCGGAACTTCCGCATTATTTTCAACATCCGCATCCGCATAAAATCGATGCGGATTTAATGCGGATGCGGATGTGGAACAGGTCGGTACATAAATGTCTTAGCATCGGCGTAAGTGCTAGACTGCTAGGTAATTTAGTATTTAACCAAAAAACCTATTAGAAATGAGCAGTCAAGCGTGAGTGGGACTTAATGTACGGAACCCTTGGAACGCGAGTCCGACTCGCACTTGGCAGGTTTTTTGAAATAAAAATTACTAAAATGTAATATTTGACGTTTTTAATGGTGCTATCTTGACATCCGCATCCGCATCCGCGGATGCGAGCCTTAAAAAATCCGCATCCGCATCCGCGGATGTCAAAAAATCGGCATCCGCAACATCCCTGGTACATTTTTAGTGTTTGGTAAAAGGATACCAGTCTCAACATATGCTAGGCCAGCTGGTGATGCCCAGCGTTGATTTTCATTCTGGTCCTTTTGCCAGGCTATATTTTCTAATCTAGCCAATGTGAAGCGAGTGCGCTCGCATCTTTGCTTCAGATTTGCGTGCCTAATTAGCACAACTTGGGCAAGGGTCTCATAATGCGGCAATCTACAGCAAAGGTGCGTTAGGTGCGTGTGCAGAAACGCGATTGCTTGAAGTGGGTTTGAGGCAAAAACCAATTCGATATATCAATCAAACGCCGCAATGTAACAATATCGCGTAAATGAGTCATTAGCCAATTTTCTCAGGTGAGGGCGCCTCGTGCATATGTACATCGAAATTCGATTCGACATTCTAGTCTTCAGTCTTAACGAAATCTTAACTGTCTAAACATCTTTTTGTTTAAAATTATTCCGCGAATCCAACACCCAACTTCGTCGCGAAAAGTTTTAACATATTAGCGGTTTGATAACGATGTTAAACTGGCTTAGAGTTTAGAAGACACATTACGGAGGGTATTCCTTTTACCTAATCCAATACATGCCCCCGAGGGAAGGGATGAGCTTTGAAACGCCGATGTAATTTATAGTTTACACCGCAGACGATAAGTTTAAACAACTGAACACAGTATAATGATACTTATATCTACTTGGATTAGGGCTGATTTAGACGGCGCGCGAACTCGCATGCGATTTTAATTACATTGCGGACTGTTGGTTACGTCCAATTCAACCGACCGATCAAAACCCGCAATGTAATGAAACTCGCATACAAGTTCTCGTATCAAATGAGCCCTAATTCACACTGATAAGGGTAGTGCCACTTACCAATATACAAGTCGCTTTTTGTGGGGGCGAGTCACCGTCTGCCAGAAATACCATCATACCGTGTGTACCATTTTATCAGGCAGGCGTTCTTCGGTTTCAAATCACGTAGCCTAGTACATCGCTTTCACCCAATAGCCTAGTCTAGTCCGTTTTAGATTCCATCAACTCTCAATAGGCCTTACACGACTATAGATCGCAACTCGGCAAACAAGGCTGTTATTCCTAGCCTTCGGCCTTCCCATCCTGGGGCCGATTGCATAACAACTTGTAACTAATAATATTAGCAGAAGTCTCTTTTCCATTCCTTTGATTAGAAAGAGACTAATATTATTAGTTACAAGTTGTTATGCAATCGGCCCCTGGTTAGGGTGATTATGGAGATAAAAATGTGCTTTCATATTTATTACGCGTTATCCGTGCCCATTATACTCTAAAATGTATCCGATCACGAAACAGTTGGGAATGCTTCTAAAAGTGCACCCCAAGTTTATTTTAGTATTAAATACGTTTAACGCGTCTAAAACACGCGATTGGTCGTAAACACGCTCTTGACTTAATAACTATATTTGCTTGACCGTAGAAGTTCCAAGATATTCCGATAATCAACGGTATTTTAATAGTTTTATTGAACTACGCACAATGTTATAAAATGGTGCTTTACAATCCAGTAGCAAGAGTTCATTTTTCACCTTAAAAGTCAATATTAACACTTTATCACTTCACACCAGGGGCCCGTTTCTCAATGGCTTGTAACTTGTAATACAAGTGGAAGTCCCTTTCTAACCAAACCTGTCAAAAAGTGACATCCGCTTGTATTACAAGTTACAAGCTTTTGAGAATCGGGCCCCAGTACGTCTAAACTACACCATTAATCAGTACACTAGTTAGTTACATTATCAGTTCATACCAGAACAAGTACATCAAGTTCATAACACTACATTTTGTATCAGAAGATTACATTTATAACACAAACTGTATTGACAATATTGACATTTCAATATCAAACTTCTAAGTTAATTCAAATACTGCGCTTTTAAATCATGGAATCTATAAAATATCTTCCGGTATTTATCCTTTATCATTCAATTTCAGAATTAATGTTCGAACAAATGATGGACAAGCTAGAAAAGAGCTCCGGACAGACTGTGGTGACGCTGAACGAGGCCAAGCTCCTGCTGGAGAGGCACGACGACCTGGTCATCGCCGTCTACGACTACTGGCTCAACAAGAGGCTCAAGACTGTAAGTAGCTCATTAAGTAAACAGTTCCAAGCGAGGCCGAGCTCCTGCTGGAGAAGCACGACGGCCTGGTCATCGCCGTCTACGACTACTGGCTCAACAAGAGGCTCAAGACTGTAAGTAGCTCATTAAGTAAACAGTTCCAAGCGAGGCCGAGCTCCTGCTGGAGAGGCACGACGGCCTGGTCATCGCCGTCTACGACTACTGGCTCAACAAGAGGCTCAAGACTGTAAGTAGCTCATTAAGTAAACAGTTCCAAGCGAGGCCGAGCTCCTGCTGGAGAGGCACGACGACCTGGTCATCGCCGTCTACGACTACTGGCTCAACAAGAGACTCAAGACTGTAAGTAGCTCATTAAGTAAACAGTTCCAAGCGAGGCCGAGCTCCTGCTGGAGAGGCACGACGACCTGGTCATCGCCGTCTACGACTACTGGCTCAACAAGAGACTCAAGACTGTAAGTAGCTCATTAAGTAAACAGTTCCAAGCGAGGCCGAGCTCCTGCTGGAGAGGCACGACGACCTGGTCATCGCCGTCTACGACTACTGGCTCAACAAGAGACTCAAGACTGTAAGTAGCTCATTAAGTAAACAGTTCCAAGCGAGGCCAAGCTCCTGCTGGAGAGGCACGACGACCTGGTCATCGCCGTCTACGACTACTGGCTCAACAAGAGACTCAAGACTATAAGTAGCTCATTAAGTAAACAGTTCCAAACGAGGCCGAGGTCCTGCTGGAGAGGCACGACGACCTGGTCATCGCCGTCTACGACTACTGGCTCAACAAGAGACTCAAGACTGTAAGTAGCTCATTAAGTAAACAGTTCCAAACGAGGCCGAGGTCCTGCTGGAGAGGCACGACGACCTGGTCATCGCCGTCTACGACTACTGGCTCAACAAGAGGCTCAAGACTGTAAGTAGTTCATTAAGTTACAAGTTCCAAAAGGCGGCGACTCCTGGGGCCCGTTAAAGCTTATAACTTGTAATACAAGTGGATGTCACTTTTTGACAGCTTTTGTTAGAAAGGGACTTCCACTTGTATTACAAGTTACAAGCGAAACGGACCCTGATCTGTAATTTTATGAACACTTTTAGATCTCAATCCGCTGGTAGTCGCATTTGTATAATTGAGTGCAGTCGGAAAACAAGCTTCGTGTATTTTTGTCCTGAGGAAAATTCTTTTGAGTTCGTGAGCAGACTGCAAAAATTAAAATCATCAGAATTTCCTTGTAAGGGTTGAAATCCTTAATTCGACATAAAAATACTGGACCGTTTGACCCTCTTTTTGCACTTTTTTCTAACCAGAATCATCACAACTATTGAGCGCCGAAAGGTTCAAATTCAGACCTCAGATTCTTCTTGTTCTGTGTCGTTTTATAAGGATTAATATGGTTTAAAAGTGACCAACACTAGTAAGATTTACATGTTTATAAAAAAAACCGGCCAAGTGCGAGTCGGACTCGCGCACGGAGGGTTCCGCACCATCAACAAAAAATAGAGCAAAACAAACAAAAAAAAACAAGCAAAAAAACGGTCACCCATCCAAGTACTGACCCCGCCCGACGTTGCTTAACTTCGGTCAAAAATCACGTTTGTTGTATGGGAGCCCCACTTAAATCTTTATTTTATTCTGTTTTTAGTATTTGTTGTTATAGCGGCAACAGAAATACATCATCTATGAAAATTTCAACTGTCTAGCTATCACGGTTCGTGAGATACAGCCTGGTGACAGACGGACGGACGGACAGACGGACGGACGGACGGACGGACGGACGGACGGACGGACGGACAGCGGAGTCTTAGTAATAGGGTCCCGTTTTTACCCTTTGGGTACGGAACCCTAAAAAGTATTAAACTTTAAGAAGCTTTACAATACTTTTATTACTAAACTACGCAAACTTGTTCGCGTGTCCAAGTTTAAACAGAACTTCGCAACACTCGGTAAAGTACATGGCAAGTTTCAGGCCTTGTGACTTGAAGTTGGCCGTTACATAGAACTTTGTACTGTTGTTACTGAGGGTCGTACCACAAATATAATATTGCCAGTCTTAAACGCTTTGGTTCTGGTTGTAACAAAGACAAGTGACCCTTGCGAGTATATTTTAGAATGGCGATAGATTTTTAAGTATTTTGCCTCATCGTAAAGTTGAAAAATAAAACCGTTAGGCAACTGTTTCAATCTGACTATAATAGTTATTTGTTTTACAAGGGGGAAAAGTTGTTGTTTAACCGCTCGTGCTAATATTGATACCCGAGCAAGCGAAAGATTCCAAAATTGAACCACGAGCGTAGCGAGTCGTTCGAAAAATGGAATCTTGAGCGTTGCGAGGGTTTCAAAGCACGAGGGTTAAACAAAATTTGCCTCCGAGTGAAACACAAAATTTTTTACCACACCAACCCGAAGCAAATATTAAATGTTAAATATCAAACAAAATCAAACCAAATCAAATCTAAATGAATGTTAATAAATATTTATCATCCAAAATCATCATTCAAAAGTCAATTCTACCAGCAAACAAAAGAAAACAACTCAAAATTTGTATTTGATTACTTTGCCTCACATGTGAATAAAATGCAACTTTGCTATCAGTTTTTGAAGTGCAAAGTAAGCCTTTCCGAGCTGGTGTGGTGAAAATTATATTGTTTTTTTTTATTGTACAAATGTACAGTTGCCATCAGATATGTCGGAGCGACCGAGGTGCCCACAAATATCCGAACACGCCTGTATTGTAAAGGCGCTAGAATACGTCAGATATTTTTGAGCACCTCGGCCGCTCAGATATATTGGCGACTGTACAATTGTATTGTACATTTACTGGGACCTGGGCCATTTGACCAGTCTGTCAAAAGTGAGGGAAAAATGTAAAAAAAACATGTTGTTGAAATAACTGTTCCGTTCTATTTAGCGTCCATATTTCTGCCTGATATCTCCTGATCAGTTTGCGAATTTTTCACGGGCTTACTGTGTACAGTTAAATAAAGACTTCATCCCAGCGCCACCATGCGAGCATATGCCATAACTTATCTAACACAGTAATCTAGTTGTGTTAAGCTAGCGGGGTAGATGGCGCTGTTATTAATTTGTTATGAAAGAAATTACAAATATATTACATATTTGTAAATATCATGTGTTGGAATTATTTTAGAACATACATACTATTACTTAATAATAAACTAGTTTTTCCTGCGACGTTTTTCTGTAAAGATCGGTTTTCCTAGGATAGCGGTGCCGTCATATAGCGGCCGTCTCCATACTAAATAATACGGCTAAATATGGATGTCGTAGTATTTGTATGGAGACGGCCGCTAATTGACGGCACCGCTATCGGAGGAAACCAAAGCTTAATTTACTCCGCATTTACTACAAACGTGTGTCAGGGTTCTCGCGTTCTCACTGACAAAAAACTTACAGATTTATTTTATATTCTCATTATTGATTAAATTGTGTCGCTAAATAAATAAATAAACAGTTTGACACTAATATAAGTCTAACAGATGTTATACCGTGTTTCCAGCAACACCCTCTGATCCTGTCGGTGAAGACTGAGAGCCGGCCGGGCCAGTCGTCCAACAACCCCTACCTCGCCTTCCGACGCCGCACCGAGAAGATGCAGACCAGGAAGAACAGGTGAGCAGTCAGACGGTTAACTGTCTCCAGCAACACCCTCGGATCCTACCGGTAAAGACAAAAAGACAGAGAGCATCGTTGAGGTTTGTCCGTAGATACCATTGCATCCGACATATGTTGTGATTGACTTTGATCTATTTGATTACGATTGACGTGCGCATACAGTATAGTATTAAGCCTATTTCTAATCGTTGACTATTGCGTTTTTCAGGAAAAACGACGAGAGCTCGTACGAAAAGATGCTCAAGCTACGGCGAGAGCTCGCGCGGGCGCTGTCGCTCCTGGAGATGGTCGCGCGGCGGGAGAAGGCCAAGCGGGATCTGCTCCGGCTGACGGCCGCCATCGCTGAGCGGAGGTACCACGCGGGAGACTTCACCGAGCCTCAGCCCAGGTAAGGACGGGTCCAGCAACAATACTGTCGCTCCTGGAGATGGTCGCGCGGCGGGAGAAGGCCAAGCGGGATCTGCTCCGGCTGACGGCCGCCATCGCTGAGCGGAGGTACCACGCGGGAGACTTCACCGAGCCACAGCCCAGGTAAGGACGGGTCCAGCAACAATACTGTCGCTCCTGGAGATGGTCGCGCGGCGGGAGCAACAAGAGATTGAATCTTGAAGTTGGTTGAAGAAGAACAGGTTTAGTCCAGGTTATTGTTGTTGTTGACGAGCCGAGATACAATGTGAGAGCGGGAGATTAATCGAGACTCGGTGTAGGTTTTTATTTGTTGTAATATTTAAGAAGAAAACGTTTGTAGAAGGGGGAATTTTTCCACATATTCCGGTCTTGAATAGTCATTAAAAAAGGGGTCAACTTCGTCTTTTGATCGTCTTGTGGTTTGCCGTAGTGCTGGATATTTAGACCACGAGGTTCCTGGCATATGATAATGTCTCTAAGGATGACCAGAAGTGTGGGGGAGCGCCAGTGGGGTCCAATATCTTTCTAATTCATTTCCTAAAGTTATGGTGAAAGTAACGAGCTTTGTGACTCTTGCTTCTGGAAGACAAAATAAAGCTGTTCCGGTTTACTACTGCAATACATAACGAGGGTTATTTTGCTATCGACTGGATTGAAATAGTGTTTGGTTGTCCTTAGGGTGGTGGTGGGCAGCGCGGCGCCGGCGCGGCGCGTGGAGTTCCCGCACTACCCGCCGCGCGCGCCCGACCCGCACCCGCACCCGCACCTGCACCCGCACCAGCCCAGACAGGTACACACACACACACACACACACACACACGCACACACAACACTTCCACCTCGTTGTCACTGATCTATACAGCTTTGTCTCCTGGCCAAATCTCATTCATTATACCAGTACCAGGATACGGGCCGCTATAAAAAAAGGCAAAAGCTTCTAAAAAGGCCTATTTCATTGTATTTTCAATATTTTTGTTTCGACAAATCAAAATTGCATTTGGCAAGTTTTGATCTGTCGACGGCTAGAAGATAAAAGCTCTGCAGATCAGTAAATACAACCTCTAGCCGCCCCGAGACCTATAAAAAGGTCTCCTGTTCCATTCTAATTTGAATCTTTCTTTTGACACATCAAACTTACATTTTCATTGGAAAGTTTTGACGTCTGAGCGGCTAGAGGCATTATATTGTGTATGTATTTATTATGAACACTCGCGCGAAGGATTAATATCATCTGTATATAATATATAATCGTCTTAAAGAAAAAAACCCATCCTATTTGAAATAGCTAATAAAAAAAAGATATTCGTAATCCAACATATTTTTCTAAAACATTTCGTAACGCAAGTTATTCAAAATGTTGAGCTTTCAACACAATATCCATTTCTGAAATACAAATATAAGTTAAAGTGAAAAAAAAACCTAAAGAATACACAAAAAATGATCGAAACAAAGACTAAATTTAGTTGCTTGAGAATAACCTCTAGTATTCGTAAAATGTAAACACCTCGCAGTGTAATTACAATATTGAACGCGCTTTCTGAACGAATATTAGGGGTTATAAATGCATAATGATGACAACCAAAACTTTTGGCAAAACCAAGAAACGTTCTCAGGTTACTTCTCATATGGGGTGATTTCAGTTTTATAGCTTAAAACAGATTGATTTAGCACAATATACCTCAATATTTAAAGCATATTGTATCATGAAGCGAAAGATATGTTTCAGCTGAATAAGGTCCCTTTTTAATTTAAATAATCTGTCCTATATTAAAGTATAGATATTACTTCAAGGCAAGAAGAGGCATCATTGAATGTATTATTTCGCAATAAAAAATAGCAAGTATGCTTTATACAAACAATAGATAATTTCTAACCACGATAAGTGTATCACGATACCTAACCTAACCTAACCACATGGAAACTAATATTATTAAAGTATTAGGTAATGTATCTCGTATGGTAATGTACACATGAATAAAAATAAATGGAACATCCTTATGGATGAATTTCTTTTTTCATCTTTATTTTTTTTATTTTATTTAAACTTGGGAAACAAACAGGCAAAATAGTACAACAAAATAATTAATTTAGACAATACATAGCCAAAACAGTTTTCACTTATAACTAATAACTTTTATGTTTGCTCAGAAAAGACTTAACTTATTAGGTTACTACAACGCATATTATTTTTAAATGAATGCATTACATATTATGTTATGCGTGATAATTATTTTTTTACATATTTACATGGATACTCTGTTTTTGCCAATAACAAAACACGAGAAAAACTTGCAAAATTGCCCTAGGTCTAGGTTTTGGTTGCTAGGTAGGGTACCCAGAAGGCTGAGCTCATTGCACCGCTGAATAATAATGTTGATCCCCTGGGCGAGATAGTTGCCGGCCCTTCTATAAGGGCTCATTTAGACGAGGCGAGAACTCGCATGCGTTTCATTACATTGCGTTATTTGATCGGTCGGCTGAATTGATGTCACCTCAATGGTCCGCAGTGTAACTAAAATCGTATACGAGTTCGCGGGCCGTCTAAATGAGCCTTAAGACAGCCTGCTAAGTCTCCATGGAGACTTTGCTTACGCGAAAACTTGAAACAGACCCCGTGTGTAGAAGTAACCTGTATCGTGTGACCACAATGCTCGGTATTATGGAATGTTGGTTGTCTTGCAGCGGGAAAAGCGACCGTACAAGAGACGGAAACACAGGCACCACGCGCCCGCCGCCGTCGCCGGTTTCCGAGGTGAGTAGGCGCTCTGTGTCACTGGATGTTCCCGATACTGCTAACATTACCACTGACGGATCCGTCACGTTGACGCGGCAGCAGGACGGAACCGACGCGGATTGCGCGCGGTACGTTATGAGCTATGCCACATCGCCGAAGCGCGGCACCGCGTTCAATCCGCGCTCGAGACGCCGACCGAATGCGGAACCGACGCGGAGCGGGCACGGTCGCGGCCACACGCCCGTCGCATTGAGCGCGGATCGGAGGCGGAGCGGTGCGGAACGAAGTAGATATAGACGGTCAACCAAATCTTGTCACTAAAAAAAGGCGCGAAATTCAAATTTTCTATGGGACGTTATCACTTTGCGTCTACATTTTTCAAATTTGCCGCCTTTTTCTACTGTCAAGATCTGGTTGACCAAGTATAACAATAATGTTTGCAACGGATGTTACGGAGAAACTGATTGAGTGTGTTAGACAATATTCATGTCTATACGTAGAGATTTTTCTAGCACGAACGTCATGTTGTTAACGCTTGACAAAATAAAAACATCGATAATCCTGTTATCGATAAGTACCCTTTCAAGTCCTTCAACGGTCTTTTAAAACGTCCATCTAAAAATAATCAATATGGAGATTTTAAGTATGAAATATGTAAAGTATTAATTTCAGTTTTGTTATTCTTGTTCATTTATTTCTAAATGTGGTCTTTGTATATGACACTTATCTTATAAGATAGGTGTCGATAAACTAAATATCGGTCGTGCTAGAAAATCTTTAGAAAAGGTAACTTACAACGCGGTTCCGCGATCAAACCGCTTTCAATCCGCCGACCGCGCTCAATGTGACGTCACCGACTTCCTACCGCACCGCTCCGCGCCGGCTCCGGATCGCTTCCGCGTCGATGTGACGGAACCTTAACAGTTGGCCCCTGGTTTACCGTAACCTCTCGTATGCCAGAACGTGGATCCGTACAATAGGCATTTAATTCTTATTCATTTATAAGGAACTCACTCACCTGCAATAATATGTTACTCTTCAAAGGTCGCAAAAATATGTGACACGCTTTTATGGCTCTACAAATAAGATCGTGTCAGATATTTTTGCGGCCTTCGTTGTATAACATATTATTGCAGGTGACTGTACTAATCTACGTTCCGGCTGGGAAAGGATAAGAAGCTTATAAAGACACTGGAGGTTCCATATGGAACATACATTTGAGACAAACAAATCTGTTCTTGAATTACGTTAACGCAACCTCTAGTGATTTAAAGTTTTTTGGTATACCTTTGTTGATCGGAAGACTTCCTAACGGCGCTTTTCAACGCTTTCTACGTGTAACATTGTATTTTTAGTAGACCCGCTCTACAATGCCATTAGCACAAGGGCCGACTTACATATTCATAAAAGTTTTAGCAGTGTCCCGAACAATCCTGAATTCCATCGCATATATGCATAGACAAAGGGGACTCAGGGTTTTCATACGATATTGTTTTTCTTCTTTTTTTTTAATACCCTGGGTCACCCCAGACAACCATGTACCGGACCATAGATGCTTGTGTTTCGGTAAAAATGTCTATGGTAGGTATAATGACGTAGGGGTACATCCATTCCTTGAACAAATTTGACTGTTTATACGTCTTGATTGTTCAATAATATGGTATATCATGCAACAAAAAAATAATTTACTTGGATAATACAGGCGCGAATCCTTACGCTACAAAAAAATGTCTCCGAATCGTCTTTTTTTGCAAATTTGAAGGCATCTATTTACGAAAATACATGAAAGTAAACATTAGTCATATAAAGCTCATTATAATTCCGAGGAGGTGTGTTACTTTAATAACAAAACTTCCGTGAGACAAAGACATATTAAATATATTAAAAACGGGTCACTTAAAATACGTGAGTGACCCGTTTTTAATATATTTAATAGGTTTGTTACTGCTTACTTTTGTGTGTTCTCGTTATTTACTATCCTATTTCTGATTAACATATTTCTGAAATTCAAGGGCATCTTAACCTTATATGTGATTGTGCAGCGGCCAATTTGTCTTTTAGGATAATTTCACCTACCCGAAAGCGACATTAATGGTTTTAGCTGAGTAAAAACATTCTGTGTTGCTTACGAAGCTTACTATTGCCACTATAGTTCGGTTTTTTTAGCATTAGAAAAAAGGTAAACAATCTTGACATGTCTTTTTATTGGAAAATGCTTTTTATAATCAGTAACTACTAGTTACTTATGCAAAAGAAAGCAAAACATTGTAAATGTAATCTAAATAAATTTAATTTAATTACATAAAAGATATCAGTGGTACTACTAAATTAATAAAATAATAATAAAATAAATTGAGCCTATATACGTCCCACTGTTGGGCACAGGCCTCCTCTCATGCGCGAGAGGGCTCGGGCTATAGTCCCCACGCTAGCCCAATGCGGATTGGGGACTTCACATACACCTTTGAATTTCTTCGTAGATGTATGCAGGTTTCCTCACGATGTTTTCCTTCACCGAAAAGCTAGTGGTAAATATCAAATGATATTTCGTACATAAGTTCCGAAAAACTCAACTAAATTAATAATAATCTTAAATCTAAAATATGCCCTTGATGCATTGTACCAATCATGCTGGCGGCATTTCCTCGTTGTCAATTAAATTGTCAATTATTGAGAGGCTGGATCACTACAGCAAGTTAGTAAAGGCAATTTAGTCGTGCACAATCACGTTGTGATTACGTTAACCGTTCCCCCGCTCTTGTGGCGTAACTCGGTGGCTCCTGGGTCCGCAGAGCCGGCGTTCGCGTCGTCCTCGGAGGAGGAGTCGGCGCGGCTGGACGCGGCCACGCCTCCCGACGACGGACCCTTCGCCTTCCGCAGGAAACCCGGCTGCTTCTACGAGCTGGTGAGTACATCACTAACATACATCGGGGTTTTCGGTGCGGGAATGATTTCGTGTATTTATAACGTATATATATATATATATATATATATATATATATATATATATAATTTATATTATATTCCTCGTGCAAAGGCTGTCCCTGGTGATCCAGCGTGGCAATGCTGCGAGCATCATGGGCACCTTTGCGCCGGGAACGACTTGAAGCGTTGTCTTTTTTTTTAATTTATAATTTTAATTTGTAATTTTAGAGGTTAAAATAAAAGTATATTCTATAATATATATATATATATATAATATATGTAGTATATATAATAATTATATACCAAACTATGAATTAAACGTAGGTAGTAAGGTCCAAATGTGGTTAGAAATGTTAAATTAGTACCGTTTTTTGCAGTTTTTACCTGTTATTTGGCCATAGTGCATTTTTTTTAGCATTAGAAAGAACTCCACAGAAGCAAGCGTGCAGTTTTTAATCAGGCTCTTTAATTGTTAATAATTATTGAATTATCTAATGTAGCATGGTCAATACATATAATTTAAGTACTTCAAATTATTACCGCTAAAAGTGCCGGATTTGGAATCACAAACTTACTTCTGCGAAGTTCTTTCTAATGCTAAAAAAATTTGAATTTCGCGCCTTTTTGTACTGACATGATTTGCTTGACCACACGACATTGCGTAACTGGCTTCGGGCAATGTCGTGTGGTCAAGCAAATCATTTTCAAGCCTAGGGGCTGATTTCAACGGCGCGCGAACTCGCATGCGATTTTAGTTACACTGCGGACTGTTGGTTACGTCCAATTCAACCGACTGATCAAAACCCGCAATGTAATGAAACTCGCATGCGAATTCTCGCATCGTCTAAACGAGCCCTTAATCCTACTGTAACTGTAAGACAGGTTTCCTACTTTTGCTGGCTAGATCGAACTACGGACATTTAAATTCAAAATTAGACATGACAACCACACGACAAAATACCATCAGTTCACGGACGGACAGCCAAACAGACTGCTCACAAGTATAAAGTTTTCTTGTTGTTTTGCTATATAAAACTTCAGCATTTGGATAGTTGAAATTGTTAAGTGTTAAAACGTGTATCTATAAAACATGTTACTTCTACTATTGTGTTGGAACATGTTTAGGTGTCACTTTGGATTTGGTGTTGCTAATGAATTTGTATGGTCCCAGCCAACCTCGACGCTCAGCGGCGACCCCGTGGATCCGGACAACAAGGACGGGCTCTTCGAGCACGAACTCGACGAAAGGCATAGGTAAATAATTAAACTGTAATAAGGGATAAACGATTTGTTGTCTGCAATCTTCTTTTACGTTTTAGTCTAAGTTTATTTTATGTAAAATTTTAATTCTTCCGTGCTATTTTGTTGTTAACCGTAAAATTGTTATACAGAAAACCCTCGTGTCGTTTTACTGGTGGGTGGGATTAACGGTCCACACGCTGAAGACGTAATATTGTAATGAAGTCGATTATTGTAGGCGTGAAAAGTAACAACAAAGAGAATTGTTCACTCTCAGTCGCTGTGGCCGAAGTCGCTTATGTGCATACCCCGCAACGGAGCTAGCAAAACCGTAGCATATGACAGTTTTGTGTCAGGGTTGGCGATTATGATGAACCATTTTGCTTTAACTTTATTGTATGTAAGATTAATAAAATTGATCGAGAACCTTGTTGATCCTCTTCCGATATAACCCGGTTTAATTTACTGTCAAATAATATAAATTAACAGGTCAATGTCAATATTAGATGCGTTTCAATGTATCTGTTATTTTGTTTATAAAATCAGGTTTTTTTTTTGCATATATTTCAAATATTAAAATGGAATTTTCATTGCTTGAAAATATTGGTGTGTTTGAAAACAAAGAAAAAATATTTTTTGTACTTTAGTTTATGCGTAGTTGTGATAACCTTGACGTACAACTGCTACAGATTTGCTAGCTCGGTTGCGAGGTATGCTTATGTGCATCATTATAATTTTGTGATTATAGTGTTAATATTTAACATTAGGATAAAACAACAGCACAGATTAAATAAAAGTACTAGGTACAGAAGATCCATTCGCTAACAAAACGCGTCTATTACGACAGATATGACCGTTAGGTGGCGCAAGCGCGAGCAGGCGTCCGTTCCGTAGCGGTGCGCGGCAACTACTATGGCTAGACACCAAACACCAAAATTGGTGGGGACCGCATGTATTTGTAGGTACTTGTAGCGACGCGACGAAATCGCGGAGGGAGCCACGTCTGACAACAGTTACAGCTGTGAGCGTGTGCTATATGTTTAAATAGTTGTATAAAGTGACCGTTTCGTTGCAGGTTCAACCTCACGTGGGTGTCGGAGCCGGCGCGGCGCTGCGTGGGGTTCGCGCGGCTGCGGCGCGGGCGCGGCGGCCGGCTCGCGCTGGACCGGGTGCGGCACCCGCTCGACGACCTCTGGAGCGAACTGCCGCCGCCGCCGCACCACACGGAGCTGGCGGAAGAGGTAGGTTCCCTGACATGTCACCACCTAGACCTGGACCGGGTCCGACACCCGCTCGACGACCTCTGGGCCGAGCTGCCGCCGCCGCCGCACCACACGGAGCTGGCCGAGGAGGTAGGTTCCCTGTCATGTCACCACCTAGACCTGGACCGGGTCCGACACCCGCTCGACGACCTCTGGAGCGAACTGCCGCCGCCGCCGCACCACACGGAGCTGGCGGAAGAGGTAGGTTCCCTGACATGTCACCACCTAGACCTGGACCGGGTCCGACACCCGCTCGACGACCTCTGGGCCGAGCTGCCGCCGCCGCCGCACCACACGGAGCTGGCCGAGGAGGTAGGTTCCCTGTCATGTCACCACCTAGACCTGGACCGGGTCCGACACCCGCTCGACGACCTCTGGAGCGAACTGCCGCCGCCGCCGCACCACACGGAGCTGGCGGAAGAGGTAGGTTCCCTGACATGTCACCACCTAGACCTGGACCGGGTCCGACACCCGCTCGACGACCTCTGGGCCGAGCTGCCGCCGCCGCCGCACCACACGGAGCTGGCCGAGGAGGTAGGTTCCCTGTCATGTCACCACCTAGACCTGGACCGGGTCCGACACCCGCTCGACGACCTCTGGAGCGAACTGCCGCCGCCGCCGCACCACACGGAGCTGGCGGAAGAGGTAGGTTCCCTGACATGTCACCACCTAGACCTGGACCGGGTCCGACACCCGCTCGACGACCTCTGGGCCGAGCTGCCGCCGCCGCCGCACCACACGGAGCTGGCCGAGGAGGTAGGTTCCCTGTCATGTCACCACCTAGACCTGGACCGGGTCCGACACCCGCTCGACGACCTCTGGAGCGAACTGCCGCCGCCGCCGCACCACACGGAGCTGGCGGAAGAGGTAGGTTCCCTGACATGTCACCACCTAGACCTGGACCGGGTCCGACACCCGCTCGACGACCTCTGGGCCGAGCTGCCGCCGCCGCCGCACCACACGGAGCTGGCCGAGGAGGTAGGTTCCCTGTCATGTCACCACCTAGACCTGGACCGGGTCCGACACCCGCTCGACGACCTCTGGAGCGAACTGCCGCCGCCGCCGCACCACACGGAGCTGGCGGAAGAGGTAGGTTCCCTGACATGTCACCACCTAGACCTGGACCGGGTCCGACACCCGCTCGACGACCTCTGGGCCGAGCTGCCGCCGCCGCCGCACCACACGGAGCTGGCCGAGGAGGTAGGTTCCCTGTCATGTCACCACCTAGACCTGGACCGGGTCCGACACCCGCTCGACGACCTCTGGAGCGAACTGCCGCCGCCGCCGCACCACACGGAGCTGGCGGAAGAGGTAGGTTCCCTGACATGTCACCACCTAGACCTGGACCGGGTCCGACACCCGCTCGACGACCTCTGGGCCGAGCTGCCGCCGCCGCCGCACCACACGGAGCTGGCCGAGGAGGTAGGTTCCCTGTCATGTCACCACCTAGACCTGGACCGGGTCCGACACCCGCTCGACGACCTCTGGAGCGAACTGCCGCCGCCGCCGCACCACACGGAGCTGGCGGAAGAGGTAGATTCCCTGACATGTCACCACCTAGACCTGGACCGGGTCCGACACCCGCTCGACGACCTCTGGGCCAAGCTGCCGCCGCCGCCGCACCACACGGAGCTGGCCGAGGAGGTAGGTTCCCTGTCATGTCACCACCTAGACCTGGACCGGGTGCGGCACCCGCTCGACGACCTCTGGGCCGAGCTGCCGCCGCCGCCGCACCACACGGAGCTGGCCGAGGAGGTAGGTTCCCTGTCATGTCACCACCTAGACCTGGACCGGGTGCGGCACCCGCTCGACGACCTCTGGGCCGAGCTGCCGCCGCCGCCGCACCACACGGAGCTGGCCGAGGAGGTAGGTTCCCTGTCATGTCACCACCTAGACCTGGACCGGGTGCGGCACCCGCTCGACGACCTCTGGAGCGAACTGCCGCCGCCGCCGCACCACACGGAGCTGACCGAGGAGGTAGGTTGCCCGTCATGTCACCACTGTTGTTAGACACAAGGGGAGCGTAGCCCGAACACCGAAGCCTCCAGAGCGACTAACACTTCGTAATTTGAAAATGTAAAGTTTGAGACCACTGACAATCCAACCTCTAGACTGAGCTTAGGCCAATTCTTTCATGAAATCAATGCTGCCAAAAATACGGGGGTGCGGGGGGACGAGGTGAGCGAATCCCGTGCCGTTCAAAGACACGGACCAATCACGGCACGGGATTGACTCGAAGATGGAGTAACGCTACCGTATGTGTGGCAGAGGGGGTAGCGCGACTATGCTATGTCTAGAAGTTGGATTGTCTGTGTTTGAGACAAAATAATCATTACCGTAAAGATTTAACATACAATCTTTGCTCTTCAAACTTCCTTTTTGGAAGATCTTTATATCAGCCAAATATCATATTTTACAGGAAAACTCAAGGCTTCGTCACACAGGCGCGTTTTCCGAGCTGGGCGTGAGCGGGACGCGCCGCTTTTAGATATAAAACACTCACGCCGCGCCCGGAAAACGCACCTGTGTGACGAAGCCTTTAATATTTCCGTGAAAAGTGTTGTTGTACGCAGCATACAACCTAAAGTAAAAACCAAGGCAAAACCAGACAAAGAAATTGTTAAAATGCAGAACTATTTCTCAGCCCTGAGCACGCCCTCAGCGCTATACATATTATTCAAGATAAGAGCTTTGTTTACTCTCAAATTTTTACTGACTTTAATAAACAAGACACTAATCATCTTCTCTTCTCTTCTCTTATCTACAGGTGGACCTCGAAACAAAAGTGCACAGAACGCCCAAAGAAATCAGCCGCGACTACCACGCTACCGGCAAGTACCCGTGGCGGCACGCGTTCCGCAACCACCTCCGCCGCAACCCCCACCTCTGGCTCAAGGACGAGCCCGACCTCAAGGCCGTTGACCTCAGGGACCTCGACCTCGACCTCGGGGTCAAGTGCAAAGTGGAGCCGGAGCTCAAAAGTGATATTAGTGTTAGGACTATAGATACTGTAGACAGTGAAGTGAGAAAACGCGCGTGGAGTACTAGCGAAGACAGCGATAGCAGTCTGCAGCCCGTCGAACAGGAGTTTGAGAAGTTTATCGATGAGGTTAATAAGAAATGGTGAGTTTAATAAGCTTAGGGCCACTTGCACCACCCCACAAACCTGGGGTTAACCGGTTAAACCGTTAACTCAGTTATAAATTGTACCGGGAACCATGGTAACTCCAGGCTTTACCGGTTAACCCGGGGTTAGTGGAATGGTGCAAGTGGCGCTTATTGTTTTATAATGTAGTTATGCTTTTATAACCCCTTAAGCGGCAATGCAGTGTCTTTCATTTTCACTCTTTGGAGTAAAAACTTTAAAATATTTAAGTAAATGTGTATTTGACGCGCCATAGCCATTTCTAAATATATAAATATGAAAGTTAATACATACTTTGGGCCTTTCGGAAGATAAAACATCTAATTCCAATGTTCTGACTAGTCAATTTTTGACGGGCATAGGTATAGGAAAATTACGCTAAATTGAATCTTTTGACTTTGATATAAAGTTCAAATATCATTGGGAAATATATTCCCTCCACCTTAAAAGGCTTAACTTACAACTGCAACTTTAGTTTGCCTAATAAATAGACCATCGTCGATGAAATCACAATGGTTATATGTACCTGCATTGCTAGAAGTAGCGGTGGTTTATTCCCTGATCCCTATAAGACAGGTTTACCTACTATTCCTAGGCTGTCTAACAATAGAATACTTACTCCCAAAATGTGCATTTTTGATGCCTAAATAAATCATTTTTAGGGTTCCGTACCCAAAGGGTAAAAAACGGGACCCTATTACTAAGACTTCGCTGTCCGTCTGTCCGTCCGTCTGTCCGTCTGTCACCAGGCAGTATCTCATGAACCGCGATAGCTAGATAGTTGAAATTTCCACAAATGATGTATCTCTGTTGCCGCTATAACAACAAATACTAAAAATAAAATAAAATGAATATTTAAGGGGCGCTTCCATACAACAAACACGATTTTTTTGCTCTATTTTTTGCTGATGGTGCGGAACCCTCCGTGCGCGAGTCCGACTCGCACTTGGCCGGTTTTTTCATTTTCAATACCGTCCCTTCCAGGTTACACTTCCGACCAAAAACGCCGCCCCCCTCCCCGGCGCACGCGCCGCCCGCCGACTCGGTGCCCGTGCAGCCCGACACGCCGCTGCGCGTGGAGCTGCGCCAACACGGAGCCCCCGCCTTCACCACCGACCACTTCACGCTCGCAGACCTCATGCCCGAGCTGGGAGACCTTCACAAGGACCCAGGTACTACCAGACCCTTCACATATACTTCATATGGGGTCCCGTTGTTTCCCATCAAGTTTTAAGTCGTAATGTATTGTTTGTCATATTATCATTAGTCATAAAACTGAAACCGTTAACTTTCAGTATTTTCGTAAGGTTATCCTATAGATAGGTTAGGTTAGGATTGTTTTGTGGCAATCCTGAAAAGTGTCGCGTTTCTGAACCAAATGAATTATGACTAACGAAAATGCGGGCAAACAATACATTATGGCTTATAATTTGGGAAACAATAGAGACCCACTTCATATACACGCATCAGAAGCATAAGGATCTCCGAGCGTGAAAAAGATTGGGAACCCCTGCTCTATAGGAAGTCTAGTAGTGATTTCTAACGACGCGAGTACGCCATCTGAACAGAGTTTATTAACTTTGTACCAGTGAATCCTGGCAGGGTCGCCATGTACAGATGGATACTTTAATGAATAAAATAGAATAGTGATTACATGTGTTTATTGGTTTTATTGGTCAAACACAACTTACAGACTAACTCGATTACATAATTGATACATAGCTTATATAATAAGTGCACAAGTATCTCTACACATACACCACAACTTCGTCACACTATAGCGGGGCATATGCGGGGCGCGTCGTTTAACGCTTAAGGGTGAATCAACTTTTTCTTATCACACGTTGCCATGGTTACGTTCTCCTGGGTCACTCTTTAAAACCTGATTTTTACGCATTTAAATACTTATTAACCCTTTCCATTGAGGGTCTCTATCAAGCGTGTCAGAAGGTGGTGTACAATGTCTTCTAACAAACTATGCTACTATTGTCTTTTGGCCGACCGGACAGAATAACAACAAGAAATAGTTGATCCACCCGTAAGCGTGATGCGCCCCGCTCAGGCCCCACCGCTGTGTGACGAAGCCTCTCCTGTATATATACATATAATCATACATACATATAATCACGCCTATTTCCCGGAGGGGTAGGCAGAGACCACGGATTTCCACTTGCTACGATCCCGACATACCTCTTTTGCTTCCGTTACTTTCATAATATTCCTCATACACGCTCGCCGGTTTAGGGTGCTCTTGACCTGGCCTTTCTTCAGGATTTCCCCGATCTGATCGAAGAAAGTTCGCCGAGGTCTGCCCTTTCCAACTCCCTCTTCTATTTCTCCCTTATACACTCTCTTTGTCAGCCTTCTTTCACTCATTCTTTCCATGTGTCCAAACCATCTCATCTCAACATACCTTTCTCAATTTTTGTCACTACATCTTCGTTCAGTCCACACTTTTCCCTTATCACACTGTTCCTAATTCTATCTTGTAATCTCACACCACACACACTTCTCAACGCTCTCATTTCCACTGCATTCACTTGGCTCTGATGCCTCTTCTGCCATACCCAACTTTCGCTACTATACATGAGTGAAGGCACCACTTAAAATGTACTTTTTTGTCCAGGACTATCGGAAGAGCAAGGCTCGAGCCTCCCCTCGGAGTCGGAGCTGAGAGCGGGCGCTCGCTCGGGGCGGGCTGGGGCTCGGGGGCCTTTTTTATCCCTCGGGCGGGGCCCGGCGGCGCGGGGCCCCGCGCTCGGCTGCAGCGCCGTGCGCGTCACGCACGACACGCACCCTATCTACATGGATAGACCCGCGCCGGTCAGTATACGAGTAAACTTTGAATAAATGTCATATACTAAGAAAAAGTGACCAAGGCCTCCATAAGCCTTCAGTAAGAAGTGCATATACTTGGAAAAATTCGACCTATGCCGCTGTGGCCCGGTGGCCGAATGGCTCAGGCACCTGCCGCGATAGCAGAGGACGCTGGTTCGATTCCAGCCTGGGGCACTGGAGGCCTTGGTCACTTTTTCTTAGTATATGACATTTATTCAAAGTTTATAATTTATAGTAGTGTGTCTACTTGAAATAAAAACAAATTAAAATATTTTCTGAAAATAATTTAATTTGTTCTAATACAGTATACGAGTATCCGGAGATTTCATATTCATATGTGACGACCGGTCTGGCCTAGTGGATAGTGACCCTGCCTGTGAAGCCGCGGTCCTGGGTTCGAATCCCAGTAAGGGCATTTATTTGTGCGATGAGCACAGATATTTGTTCCTGAGTCATGGTTGTTTTCTATGTATTTAAGTATTTGTATATTATATATATCGTTGTCTGAGTACCCACAACACAAGCTTTCTTGAGCTTACCGTGGGGCTTAGTCAATTTGTGTAATAATGTCCTATAATATTTATTTATTATTTATTTTATTTATATTCATATTTATTTATTTATTGCAACCATGGTATTTTTATAGATATTACAATGTTTGGATAGTTCCACATGGACCCTGGGAGGGCATAGCAATATTACATGCTTAGGATCTAATCTTAAATCTATGTGTATAATATAAAAGTAAGTATATAAATATACCATGGGTCCATGTGGAACTACCCAAACATTGTAATATCTATAAAAATACCATGCTAAAAAAAATTGACTTATAAGTCAATTTTTTTTTAGAATAAAGTCGAATTGAATCAGTTAATTGTCAATATGTGTATTCAATACAAATAGGCAATGATTTAATTATTAAGTAATGTCTAGTTAATGAGTATATAGTAATCAGAATGTAGATTTAATGTAGTAAAAGTGGGTTAATATTTAGATGCAGTATGTCAACAAATTGATTCAGTTTTGATTCATTTCCAGGGTTCGAAAGGATAATTTAAAGGTTTTAAAGGTTGTCTGGAAGAGATCGCTATTTAGCGATAAGACCGCCTGTTGTTTACCTCTGTTTGTATTTCTGTTTTATTTGTATTGTCTTCTTTTATTGAGGTGTGCAATAAAGAGTATTTGTATTGTATTGTATAATTATCAATGATATGATAAGATAAGATCGTCAGGATATTTATCGGATAATTATCGCGATAATTATCTGAATAATTTTAAACCCTGGAGACTTCACTGTGCAAGCTCAGTCTGGAGAGATTTACATCGGTGCCAAAATAGACGATGAACAAAAGACCGTAAAAAGTTTTTCATCCTACCGAGTGCGCCAACTAGGTTAAGAAAGTACTTCATTTCATATGTATGATCATGTCCGACACGAACAATGAAGTTGATTGTTAACATGTAAATGATTACGCGCGGCCGCATCCTGAAATCGAAGAACTCACAGTACGAATCGCTTTGCGTCGTCGCATTACCGCAAGAGCGCCCTAACGGCTCGGCCGCGACATTGCGCGACTGGCGGCGGCGACAACCATAGGTTGGAGCGAGACACAGCGTTCGGACCTTTCGTTCCCACCTATGGTCGCCGCCTATCGCGCAATATCGTGACCGGACCGTTATGTTCGACTTCCGCAAAACAATTCGCTGAAATATTGTTTTTAGGGTTCCGTACCCAAAGGGTAAAAACGGGACCCTATTAATAAGACTCCGCTGTCCGTCCGTCCGTCCGTCCGTCCGTCCGTCCGTCACCAGGCTGTATCTCACGAACCGTGATAGCTAGACAGTTGAAATTTTCACAGATGATGTATTTCTGTTGCCGCTATAACAACAAATACTAAAAACAGAATAAAATAAAGATTTAAGTGGGGCTCCCATACAACAAACGTGATTTTTGACCGAAGTTAAGCAACGACGGGCGGGGCCAGTACTTGGATGGGTGACCGTTTTTTTGCTTGTTTTGCTCTATTTTTTGTTGATGGTGCGGAACCCTCCGTGCGCGAGTCCGACTCGCACTTGGCCGGTTTTTTAACACATTCAGTGCTGAAAACCCGACTATCGGGTATTTTATGATTTCGTCCCAGGCCGGACGACCTGTAGGCGTGATCGTGGTACCTACTACAGCTTTACATGTCGAATTTTTTGTGGCCTGGCGCGGATGTGTCGTTTGGCTGGGTGGTAACAATGATATTATATAACCATAGATAGGTTATACTCATACTTGAGGAGCACAAAAAATACTTCCATATTTATTTCTGTACCTACGAAGAAATCTGTTATTTTTGATTAATTTTCTCATTCCATCCATCTTTGTCACACTCGTTGTTAAACATAAGGTCGACCCTTTCTCTTTCCGTGTGCGGGAGCTCGTTAGCACGTGCACATTCCTCGCTTGTCCAGCCGCGACTAAAGGCAACTTGTCCAATTTGTCACATGTTAAGCGCTTCAATTTTGGAACGCCTATAACCTATCTTGAGTTATAAATCATTGGGTGGTAATGAGTGTGTTAACGTGTGCAGATCCCGGCCCCGGTGGTGGCGCCCGACCCCGTGCCGGCGTGCCGCCTCATCGTCGAGGAAGTCAACGAGGTGCCGCAGGTAACCACCGACCATCAGCTTAGTGTTGAGTCGCTCACTCGTGAGGCACCTCATTTGTACCACTCATTTTGTTAATTTGTCGCAGTACTTCGTACCGCAAAAATGTCTTACTTCACTCCTCTATTCATTTTACTTGATTCTAAAATTATCTTTCTCCTAAAAGTTCTATTCTTAACCTCCAGAATTGCACTCCAATTAAATGTTACTATTTATTTATTTATAAAGGAAGTGATGAATACATAAATATGTATATACATTAAATATTTTTGTCGCCGTTGGAATTAATGGAATAGTCGACGCTGAAAATATGCTAGTACCTCACCTCATTTGAAGTAAGACATTGTAACACCTCATTTTAGAAAATGAGGTACTCATACAAACTCATTTTAAATTGATGTCCTACCCATCACTATCAGCTGGCTGCCCGCACCAATGTGCACTGCATGGTGACATCTAGTCACCAAAGAGCTAGACTAGACTGAACATTAGAGATGCACCGGATATCCGGTTACTATCCGGTGTCTGGCCTATCCCGCCGTTATTTTACTATCCGGCCGGATACCGGATAGCGACCTACTATCCGGCCGGATACCGGATAGTAAAATTAACACATTTTGGGGTAAAAAATGGAATCTAAAAAACAGTCACGGTCATAATGCTAACGACACTGTAAATAGAAATGAATACGTAACCAATGTCACACAATACACTTATTTGTTTACACAAAAATACGCGCGCGCACTTGTAACTATAAACGAACTTACTACGTAATGACATGATAAAACTCGTTACGATCCTAGAAATGTGTCCGCGCGAACGTTCACTACGAAACAGGTCGAAACCTGCACGACGCCCACCTGCAAAACTCAAAATATAGGTATAGTTCCGCCGGCCGAATATCCGGCGGCCGGATACCGAATATTCGGCCAGTGTCCAGGCCGGATATCCGGTATCCGGCCAAACAACTATCCGTTGCATCCTCAGATCATAGAAGGTACTAGATATCTGACGGGGGCGTGGCGCGTGTCGCCGCAACATGGTCAGGCTGACCATTTTTCTTTCCGCCGTAAGACCGGTGAGACAGTCGCAATTTAGCTGTCGTAGAAAAATGTGCTTGTCAATTTACGTAAAATGCCGGTTTGTAGCGTTGTTTCGTGTAGAAATAGGAGTGCTTAGGGATCATGGAGTTACATACCACATGTGAGTACATTTTTTTTACGTTTTAGTCAATAAAACAACACATTTTAACAAATAAATCCAGTGACATATGATTTTACTGAGTCGGACCATTTTGCCAAACAAACGCGTGGCAATTTGAATATGCATTCTACATTGATGGCTTAGCATGGAAAACTATTTGTAGTGTGCTAGGCAACGGCGCAATGCATTAAGCCGCTAACGATATCCACAACGGCATTGTTGTTTCTTAGTACGACCGCTAACCGGTTCCCTTCTTTCCGCAAGGAACTAGAGTGGCGCTCGTGCATAATTGAGGTTTAAGCGTTATCGATAAAAATATCTGGATATAGTGTATATGGATGTAATTATTTTTCAATTAAAATTTTACTATTATTTTGTAGTAGTATACCTATTAATTTTTAATAAAATGCAGTAGGTAGGTACGTCAAAGAAAAAACTGTTTTATTACATTGTAGTTTATACCTATAAGTAGGGTTTGCAATCCGGATCCGAAATGTATGAAATTATCCGGATCTGGATCCGGATCCGCGGATCTTCCCATACATTTCGGATCCGTCGTGAAAATCCTACTCGCGTCTAACGACAATCCCAAAGTAAACAATATAAACAAACAGTAAATAAAATCGTTACTAAATTTTATACCAATTATGTTAGGTACGTTTTGATAAACATATAACAAGCTTTCGAATCATTGCTATTTTTTTATTAAAAGCTTTGTATTACATTCTATCAGTAGAAACCTTTGTGACAAAACTTTATGGATCGAATAATATAGGTACTTACCTTAATCGTACCTTAAAAATCTTAGCTCGCAAATAAGGTCAAATGTTTAAAGGTATATAAATTAAGTCAATGGCAATTATTACTTAAAGCATTTTAATGCCAAAACAATAAAGTCATGTTTAGAACATAATACAAAATATCGATAGCTGTTGTAAATTTATCGACTTGTCCTACTCTCTAGCGTCGCCGCTCTTGTCCTTTACCCCGCGCGGTTCGGCCAATCACAGCGCGTGAGTTGGTTGTCTGGCCACACCCTCAATGATGTGGTGGGGCACAGTTGGAGACACCGAGTCTCGTTGAAATTATGCTTCGTTATAAATCTCCTTACTTCTATGATCTGAGGTTGCATCTCTACTGAACATAGTAGCGCTACCCCCTCTGCCACAAATATACGGTAGTTTTACTCCATCTTCGAGTCAATGTGTCTTTGTGTGACGTCCGTGTCTTTGAACGGACCGATCAGGGCACGGGACTCGCTCACCTCGTCCCCCGCACCCCAGTATTTTTGGCAGCATCGGCTTCATGAAATAATTGCTCTAAACTCCGTCTAGAGGATTCCTAGTATATGCATCTAATTCATTAAAGTTAGGGTGAAGTGAATTTAGTGTCTTCTGCCTGGGGTAATAATAATAGGCCTTTTACCATCTGTGTCAGATGTTTAACCCTTTAACCGCCAGAGTCTGATATATAAGACATTACATATCCAGCTCATTTCGCCACAGTCTGTTAAATAAGACAAAGATCTGATTTGGTTTTTACAGCACATTTATAACTCCCGTAACTATGACAACCTTACTCTGCGTGGTACAATTACTGTCGGTGGCGACACGAGCACACTCGATCAAAAATTGCTGGCGGTTAAAAGGTTAAGCAGCATCCCGGTTATGACACTTGTGTTCGTGGCTGTATTGCCCTATACGAGAGAGGATCCCTCGGCCACACACGCAGCAGGTGTATGCTCCCCCAGGTGGGCGGGGCTTGGAGGCCTGCTCGTTTTTAGGGTTCCGTACCCAAAGGGTAAAAACGGGACCCTATTAGACTCCGCTGTCCGTCCATCCGTCCGTCCGTCCGTCTGTCACCAGGCTGTATCTCACGAACCGTGATAGCTAGACAGTTGAAATTTTCACAGATGATGTATTTCTGTTGCCGCTATAACAACAAATACTAAAAACAGAATAAAATAAAGATTTAAGTGGGGCTCCCATACAACAAACGTGATTTTTGACCGAAGTTAAGCAACGTCGGGCGGGGTCAGTACTTGGATGGGTGACCGTTTTTTTTGCTTGTTTTGCTCTATTTTTTGTTGATGGTGCGGAACCCTCCGTGCGCGAGTCCGACTCGCACTTGACCGGTTTTTCTTTTAATGAGGAAAACCAAGCATCGTCGTGCCTGGGGTACATTGAGAAATATTCGTGGCTCTCGGATATAACGCTCATAGCGTGAACCGGGGCATAGAGAAATATAGTAAGATAAGAGTGCTCACTCCATACTAGGATGTATTCAATGAAACACAATAGCGTTCATGCAAGACTGTTTTATTATAGATATTGACGGTGGGTACATATATTGATATTTATACCTACCTACATAAGTACATACATCACACATACATCTGTTTTGATACCAAAAAGACTATTAATTTCAGTGTCTACATCTAGCATCGAGTAGCGAAACTATCAGTACTGCTACTTGACAACAGATGTAGCACCGACCGGAAAGTCTTATGTGAGCATAAGACTTTCCGGTCGGTGGTCTTTTTGGTATCAAAACTGATGTATGGAGTGAGCAATCTATGTATTTTTTTCTCTATGACCAGGGACTGCTTACTCATAGCTACGGGAATTTCTAAGTCAATATGACACTTGTGCACCAAACTAACCTCTTCCTCCCTTCCAGATAAAACTAGAAAAGAAGAAAAAGGACGACACGATAGAGGAGATCCCGCTGGGCCACGGCGTGCAGCTGAAGACGGTTCAGACGAAGCACTCGCCCCTGAAGAAGCACATCATCACGTCCGCGCACCGGCGCGCCGACCACGAGCCGCAGATCCGCGCACAGGTCACCGACACGCTCAAGGTACGCACACGACACGCCGTACGAGGTCCTGAAACGGCCTCAAGAACTGTTTTCTGTCTATTCTTGCCCTATGTTGAATCGGGAAATAAGAGGGAATAGAGACCGTGCACGTTGGAGGGTTGGCCTTCTTAAAACTTAAAACGATTCACACAAATGTTTGTTAGAGAAATTTTATCCTGAATAATAATCCTATCGATAAGTATAATAAAATAGCGAGTGTTTGTTTTTTACAAACTTTTATTTAGTTTCGCATGTCCCATTGTCTGTCTGTAATCAAATCTTGCAAGTTAAATTTGACCCACTTCCCGGTTTCCGATTCAGCTGAAATTTTGCATACACATGTAAGTCGGGTGACTATTCAATATTATGGTACCATCGAGATGATCTGATGATGGAGACAGGAGGTGGCCATAGGAAGTCTGTGATGAAACAACGCAACCTAATTGTGTTAGGGGTTTTTAGAATTGTCTCGATGAGTATTAGTTGTCTGTCGTAAGAAAAGTACAGTCAGTGATAAAAGCTTGTACCAAAAATGAAAATTTGCCTAAAACTTATTTAATTTTAGTTGGTTCGAGTCCTGGGCGAGGCAAGCGAGTTTTAGAAAATCTTTGAATGCAGTTTTGTTTCTTTAAAAAAATAAAGGAATGTCTCCTTTAAGTAAAATGAGCCAACTTAAGGATTTAAGGTAGTTTCCCTCCAGGGCCCGATTTATTTTTCCACAAATTTATATAAGTGCTATTTTGGAATCTCGTTCTTTGCGATCCATGTTTCATCTCACTATATTTCTATCCTACACCGACACCGACATTGATACATCTTGACGGGATTTTATGTAAAAAAAACAACGAGTTGCACTCCGGGAGTGCCGGCAGAAGTGAAAACTCAATGACATTGTAACAGTTTTTCGATCAGGTCACGTCTTACGAATTTTCAATCTGTCGAATCTGTCGGTCACGTGACCTGTCGCGAGTTTAACATTTTTTCCCCATCACAAAAAGTGCACAGCGCCGCTAAAGAAGTTTTCACTTCAAAAATATCAGTAAACAAGACAAGACCAGTGAAACCTGTGTCGAAACGTCGGTAAATAAAGGTAACTAAATTAAATTTCGCGATAGGCCGTCTATAAATCGTCAGGTGACAAGCAAAAGTTACTAATTACTATAAAATATTTAAACAAAAATCAACCTCCTTTTCGTACTAATATGGTTCACTATGACTATGAACTTGTGGTGGTACTTAGTGACTTTTGCTTGTAATTGTCACCTGACGAAATGTGAGTTAATATGTGTTCAAAACGCGAACGTTTTTGGGTCGATCAACTATTTCTTGTTGTTATTCTGTCCCATCACCCAGGAGACAATAGTAGCATAGTTTCTTAGAAGAGCTTCTGTACCATGTTCTACAAACGTGCTTAGTAGATGTCCCATTATGGAAAGGCCTTATAACTACCAAAAAATTCAAGTTTGGTTCATTTAAATACGAAATAACTAGTATTTTAAGAGTGACCCAGGAGACCGTAACCATGGCAACTAGTGACAAGAAAAAGTTGATTCGCCCTTTTAATATAATATAAACAAGATTTACAATGTTTTGTGTACAGGTGCGGCTGCAGAACCACCTCCTGGCGTCGCAGGCCAGCGTGGTGAGCAGCGGCGCCACGGTGGTAGGGCTCGTGCAGAACGGACCCTTCACCGCCGTCCCGTCGCAGCCAGGTCCGTTTCTCTACATTTCCTTCTTGTGACAACACTTTTTCATAAACTTTAGTCGCATTTCTCGTAAAATTTTGCACTTTTTCATCGAGCATTAGAGATGCACCGGATATCCGGTTACTATCCGGTATCCGCCCTATCCGGCCGTTATTTTAGTATCCGGCCGGATACCGGATAGTAAAATTAACACATTTTGGGGTGAAAAATGGAATCTAAAAAACAGTCCCGGTCATAATCGAATCAGTTTATTCTTTTGAAAGTGATAAAACTCATTACGATCCTAGAAATGTGTCCGCGCGAACGTTCACTGCGAAACAGGTCGAAACCTGCACGACGCGCACCTGCAAAACTCAAAATATAGGTATAGTTCCGCCGGCCGAATACCGGATATTCGGCCAGTGTCCAGGCCGGATATCCGGTATCCGGCCAAACAACTATCCGTTGCATCTCTATCGAGCATAGTTATATTTGTCGTATTATTTGGAAAGCAGTCTATCGCTCTTAGAAATAGATTTCGACTATCGATTTTTTTTTATTGTGTAGCCATTGATTTATTCATTATTAAGCTATTTAAAGACCTATAATAAATTATCTTGTCACATCACTTTTTCATCGAGCATCTAGTTGTATTTGTCGTAAAATTTGGAAAGCAGTATATCACTCTTAGATTTCGATTATTGTTTTTTTTTCATAGCCATAGATTTATTATTTTTTAAGCTATGTTTACATAGCTAAGACCTACAATAAATCCGTTTCGTACAGTAAATTATTTTGTATTTTTGTTCACACGAGTTCTAACAGATTTGAATGATTTACGGTTAGTTTCACTAGACTTATATCGATTAGGGTATTTGACTGTATTTAAAATAAATTATTTTACACCATGCATGAAATAAAGCACCAGATGATTATTAGAGAAACGTAGACAGCAGTTATTTTTAGACACAATTTATATTTTAAAACTCGTTTAAAACTATAAAGAGTAGGTGATTTGATCGTGACTTCACATGCTAGTGTTTCATATAAATTCCATACTAGCAAAATCGTTTTGACAGTTCGAAAAAAGAAACTGATTTGACTAGTAGTCAAATACCCTATACAAAAGGTTCATACCCCGGTCGATGTAAGATGTATCTGAACATTGAGTATTACAAATTACACACGGCTGTATGTAGTTGTTAGTCATAGACTAGGAATCCTCTAGACGGAGTTTAGAGCAATTATTTCATGAAACCGATGCTGCCAAAAATACGGGGGTGCGGGGGACGAGGTGAGCGAGTCCCGTGCCGTGATTGCTCCGTTCAAAGACACGAACCAATCACGGCACGGGATTGACTCGAAGATGGAGTAAAACTACCGTATATTTGTGGCAGAGGCGGTAGCGTTACTATTCTCAGTCTAGAGGATGTCTTGTCTGTGTTGTTAGTTAATTGGATTGTTGTGTAGAGTAAAACAGAGAGGAATGGCGGCGTGTTGTGAAGCTCGCCACTAGTCGTTGAAATGAGGACCACGACCAACAAGAGTGAGACGATGTAGAAGAAATAGCATAATAGGCTAGTTGACAAGTTTTTATTAATGGTATCAGTCGATCAGACCGGCTATCATGGTCGCATTTTTATCACCTGTCATGCTATGCGTCACTTTCGCACTCACATATTTGTTAGAACGTGACAGCCATGGTGACAAATGATAAAGAGCCGACCATCTTAGCCCTACAGGTCTGAGGATTAAATGTCTACAAAAGTCAGAAATGGTCAAAGTCTGGCAATCATACTTTACTGACGAAACGCTCCTAACAAAATGGCAATACCTCGTGTGAAATGTAAGGAATCGAATGGTATAATTTTTTATACTTTTTTAATCTTTCGTATTTTTTTATTATTCCCGTATATTTTTTAAGTTTCCAATTTATTCTGATTCTATCTAATATATGGGAGACCGAGCTTTGCTCGGGAAACATATATAAAAACTCAAAAGCGCGTTTTCCCAGGGATAAGACCTAGCTAGATCGATTTTTCGCCACCCAAAACCCCCATATAGCAAATTTCATCCAAATCGTCAGAGCCGTTTCCGAGATCCCCGAAATATATAAATAAATAAATATACAAGAATTGCTCGTTTAAAGGTATAAGATAAGATTTAGATATAAAATGTGTCAATATCCCTATTTTTAATTTTTAACAAGCAGAAACGTCTGCGATCGATGCTATTAAGCTTAGAATAAATTTAAAAGTGGAAAAATTACTGTCTCGGGTGAGACTTGAACTCACGGCGCTCGAGTATCGATCCAGAGGCCGTGAGTTCAAGTCTCAACCGAGACAGTAATTTTTCCACTTAAAAAAAAATCTAATATCCCTATTGGTGTTGTAGTAATATATGTATATATTTGATCAGGCGTGGTGACCTCCGCCGTGAAAGACCTGACTGACTGACTTAAATCAACGCACAGCCCAAACCGCTGGGACTAGAAAGTCCAAATTTGGCAAGTAGGTTCCTTATAAGGTCTAGGGGTCCACTAAGAAAGGATTTTTCAAAATTCATCCCCTAAAGGGGTGAAATGGGGGTCCAAAATTAAAAAAACTCTCCTGCGCGTGCGAAGCCGCGGGCAAATGCTAAGTGTAAGGCCTGAGTGGACGCTCTTGTTGTGCGTGCAGCGGGGCGGGGCGTGCGGCGTGCATGTTAAACAAATGCGCACGTATAGGAGCGGCCTTAGTGCACGCTGCTCACATCACGCGTGAGCCACGCTGCACGCCCCGCCGAACGCTCCGCTTCGAGCGTCCACTCAGGCCTTACACTAATATGTATATGTCACCGTAAAATTGTAAACACTCGTCATATTACAATCTCGCTAGTTACATTATAAACTGACGGTTTTTTTTTTTTTTTTTTTTTTTTTTTTTTTTTTTTTTTTTTTTTAAGAGGGGAAAAACCTAACTTAACCTACGTTAGATTATAAACTAACGGGTTCACAATCTTACGGTGTCATATATATTTGATCAGGCGTGGTGACCTCCGTGGCGGTGTCGGTCGCTGGCGCGGGCACGTCTTCCCCGCGACGCGGCGCGCCGCTCGTCCCGCTGGGCGGGCGCGGCGGGCTGCTGGCGGCGCCGGTCGTCGTGGGCACAGTGGGCGGCGTGGGCGTGGGCGTGGGCGCGGTCGGCGTGGGCGTGGGCGCGCAGAACAAGCTCAAGGTGCTTCACGCGCACCCGCTCACGCACGAGCAGCGCGCGCAGCTGCTACAGGCGCGCGCGCACGGTACGTTACACTAGTTATAACCAGGGATGTTGCGAATATTATATTATATATATATCATATTTAGATTATTAGTGATAACACGTTGTAAAAAATTTTTGTGCTAACCACCATTTGTTTGTTAACCTGTTGCTATTGGTGGGAACCTATAATTGGCTTTCTGTTATTTACATATATAAATATTGTACAATTGATAGCTGTTGGTTCTCCGAATAATAAATAAATAAATAAATAAATAAATAAATATCCGCATCCGCAACCGCGGAACATCCGCATTATTTTCAACATCCGCATCCGCATAAAATCGATGCGGATTTAATGCGGATGCGGATGTGGAACAGGTTGGTACAGGAACGTCTTAGCATCGGCGTAAGTGCTAGACTGCTAGGTAATTTAGTCATTAACCAAAAACTATTAGAAATGAGCAGTCAAGCGTGAGTGGGACTAAATGTACGGAACCCTTGGAACGCGAGTCCGACTCGCACTTGGCCGGTTTTTTTAAATAAAAATTACTAAAATGTAATATTTGACGTTTTTTATGGTACTATCTTGACATCCGCATCCGCATCCGCGGATGTGAGCCTTTAAAAATCCGCATCCGCATCCACGGATGTCAAAAAATCGGCATCCGCAACATCCCTGGTTATAACTAGAGATATTATATATCGACACGGACAAAGTGCCCAAAATATGTATACACGACCTTATTCCCATACATTAAGGTAGTAATATTTTTATTACTTTGCCTGTGCTCTTTTTAGGTTTCCGTACCCAAAGGGTAAAAACGGACGGACCCTATTACTAAGACTCCTTTGTCCGTCTGTCTGTCACCATGGCTGTATCTCATGAACTGTGATAGCTATACCGTTGACATTTTCACAGATGATGTATTTCTGTTCCCGCTATAATAACAAATACTGTAAAGTACGGAACACTCGGTGGGCGAGTCTGTCTCCCACTTGTCCGGTTTTTTTTTTATAATTGCTCGCTACTTATCTCATTAATTTTAACCAAAATTATTCTTGATTTTGACAACTTAGGGCCAGTTGCACCAACCACATTTGACAGACTGATCAACGTCAGCGGCTCCACGAGAATGTCGCTTACGTAACGACATTATTCTAATACTTCTGAAAATGCTGAGTGAGCTATATTGGGTCTGTTAATATTTCACGACTTGGCTAAGAAATTGGCAGTACATTCTAGAACTTTAGGGATTTGATTAAGGTAGCTGCCATACAAGGCGAAAGCGTCACGTAAGCGACATTCTCGTGGAATGCCCCAGCGCTTTACTTTACAATATCTGGGTGACTAATAACTCGGAAATGCGCGTTTTCCCAGAGATAAGACCTAGCTAGATCGATTTTTCGCCCCCGAAAACCCCCCTATAGCAAATTTCATCGAAATCGTTAGAGCAGTTTCCGAGATCCCCGAAATATATATATAAATAAATAAACAAGAATTGCTCGTTTAAAGGTATTAGATAGATTGATTAGATAATAATTTAGCGAACTCTTTAACGATACGAACAGTTTGGTGCAACCGACCCTTAATCGCGTCCTCTAACGTACATCACTGTGCAGGCATCACGCCCCTACCGGCGGTGGTATCGCTGGCGACGCTCGAGGCCAAGTCGAGCAGCACGGCGGCCATCTTGAAGGCGGCGCCGGGCTCAGTGGCGCAGTTCTTCGAGATCAAGGGCGGGCAGCTCGGCAAGGGGCCGCACCTGGTCAACGTGGTGCGCCAGCCGCCGCCCAAGCCCGCCCACGGCGCCGACAAGAAGCCGAGGCAGGTCGTCGCCGCCATCGACCACCAGGCGCTCAAAGGTCAGTACTCGCCCAATGTCACGGTAGATGGCGCTGAACCGTCGGCTGCATCGCGCTGTTAAGATTTTTCTACAGATCCTTAAGGTGAATTCGATTCGATTGTTAGGCGCGCTTATGGTAACGCTCTCAACGGTTAGTGTTTGGGTGTAGGGAGGGGAGGTGGACTGAAAGGTTAGTATCCAATCCAGGTTTAGGGAGGGTGAAGGGCAGGTCGTCGCCGCCATCGACCACCAGGCGCTCAAAGGTCAGTACTCGCCCAATGTCGCGGTAGATGGCGCTGAACTGCATCGCGCTGTTAACCTTTTGGACGCCGATGACCGATATAATCGATATATCCGCACCGTAGGTTCAACGCCAAAGACCGATTAAACGGGTACCGTGCATATGCATAAAGTTCAATTTCAGTTTAGACATTTCGGTGACGTGGCGTCAGTGTGACAGCTTTTGTGTTTGACACGGCGTCGATATAGTTAAGACTTTTCTACAGACCCATATAAGGTGAATTTGCTTTCCAAATTGGCCACTGTATCTAGCCGACAAGAAAACGCGTCTAGTTGTAGCACCAGGCGCTCAAAGGTTAGTTGTCTACAAAAACCGGCGATAAAAAGGCGAAAACACAGTCTGATAACTCTGATAAAATAATGATTTATGTTAATTTTTTGTTTATTTTGTTTATTTTATTTACAATTAGTACTAACAGTTAAACCTTACGTACTAATCGGTGTTGAGTTACTTAGGTCTAACATGCAGACAGGTACTCAATTAAGATGGATTAAATTACAATAGTTAATGACTAGATTTTGCCTGCTGTGCGGGGCCCTAGAGCCCCGCAGTGTGCGTTTTGTTGTTGTTGTGTAGTTTGGTGCTGTAGTTTTTGTGTAGCAGTTTGTTTTCCAAAGGGAAAAAGAAATAAAATTGTACCTTTGCTAGAAGGAAAAAATCCGCATGCGAGCACTTCATTCCCGCACCTCCGCCTTCGGCCTCGCGTGCTCGGGAACTCGTAAGGGACGCTCCGGGCCTTCGGCCCTACAAGGAGCTCGGCCTTCGCTGGCCTCGACGCTTTGCCGTCGCTATTTGATGTTAATTGTGCGAAACCTCAAGCGAGGCCCGTTTATTCAGTAGCTAGTAGCTTCGTAGCGCAATTAGGCTCTGTATAGACCTACCTAATAGGCTAGATGACTAATTTTTTTTATGGTATCAATCGATCGGGTTTGTTTTTAGGATCAAATGTCTATATGGGACCCATTGCATTAAAGTAACACAAAAGTCAGAAATTGTAGTCAAAGTCCGACAGTCGCACTTCACTCGCGAAACGCCCTATACAAAACGGCCAGAGGCCGTGACGTCATCGCTCATCTTGTAGTATGGACAAAACAAGAAAATTGCGTTTTTGTCGGTGAAATATTGCGTTTATGTATATAGTTGCTATACAATATTTTTTTGGATGAAATGTAAGGAATCGAAGGGTACTCTTACTTTTATCGTTTTTGGAAGTTAAAAAAAAAAACTTAAATTTCGAAACTTTCAGGTCCTGTAATTTTGTAATTTTTCAATATTTTATTTTAATATCCACATTATTGTGATAAATTGCCCGTTTGCTATCTATTTTACTAGATTTTGTTATAAAATTCAACATGTGTCATCATCAGTGATCGGGGATTTGTATGCCACTTGGGGTGAATGACCTCAATCATTATGCTAGTATGGATATGCCGCGGGATTCCGGGATTCGTGTGCGATATAGGAGAGTGTTTTGACATGTTACTGTTAATCAATTAATCATGCATTGCATATATTATTAATATTAATAATTGAAAATTTGAAATTGAAAAATTGAAAACTTAATAATTTTTTGAATAATATTTTTACTTTAAATCATAACCAACACTGTTTTTTTACAGTCCTTTATTTTATAAACGAATTACCAACACCGAAATAGCGTTTACTTTTCGAACAGTTTTGTTCCTATCGCGGGCCAAGTGGCGTATCCATATTACCATTTCGACTTGATATCCCGCGGTGTGGCATAGAAATCCCCGATCACTGGTCATCATCTCTATTGGTTGTGTACGAAGTAGAGTTAACCAGCACGTGTCTGTTGGCAGGCGGCGTGACGGCGGCGGCGGCGCGCGGGCGCGTGTCGCTGTCGCTGGACGGGCGGCAGCTGGTGCGCGCCGCGCTGCCCGCCGCGCGCGGCGCCGCGCCGCAGCTGCTGCGCCACCAGATACAGCTCAAGCACCGCCGCGACCACCAGCCCACCATCTCCATAGGTACCAGCTAGAGATGCACCGGATATCCGGTTACTATCCGGTATCTGGCCTATCCGGCCGTTATTTTACTATCCGGCCGGATACCGGATAGCGACCTACTATCCGGCCGGATACCGGATAGTAAAATTAACACATTTTGGGGTAAAAAATGGAATCTAAAAAATAGTCACGGTCATAATGCTAACGACACTGTAAATAGAAATGAATACGTAACCAATGTCACACAATACACTTATTTGTTTACACAAAAATACGCGCGCGCACTTGTAACTATAAACGAACTTACTACGTAATGACATGATAAAACTCGTTACGATCCTAGAAATGTGTCCGCGCGAACGTTCACTACGAAATAGGTCGAAATCTGCACGACGCGCACCTGCAAAACTCAAAATATAGGTATAGTTCCGCCGGCCGAATATCCGGCGGCCGAATACCGGATATTCGGCCAGTGTCCAGGCCGGATATCCGGTATCCGGCCAAACAACTATCCGTTGCATCTCTAGTACCAGCACTTGCATACAGAACGTTTACTACCACCCCACTAGTCGACCGGGGCTTCCCCGTCCAGCCCTACTAGCACAGAATAACTAATAGTACTACCGTACAGAAAAATCACTCCTTCACAAAAGTCAGATTTAGGTATAAAATCACACCTATATCGCCGCCTGCAAGCAAAATTGAAACTTATAACCGCGCACGAACCGTGAATCTCGTTTGCGCGCCGCAGTTTTATGACCGAGCTGCGAGTGTCGGCACGGGGTTATCACTTGACAAGTTTTTATACCTATACCCACTGATTTTTATTTTTCAGATAAATATGTAGGAATTACAAACGTTGATTATGTAAACATACATTTTTTATCCGGAAATAGTATGTCTGATTCTCACGGAAGTAAGTTTCGAAGCCATTGTGTATTTTCAATTTTGCGCGAGCGCCGCGTGACACGACTATCGTGCACGCCGAGCGGCAGCCCACTGCCATACGCCTGTCCGATGGGCGCGCCGGCCAAATGTACCTAAACTGCGGAGTGACACACCCCTGCTACTAGCACGGTCGCATTTTTATCATTTATCACCATGCCTGTCACGTTCTAACAAGTATGTAAGTGCGAAAGTGACGGGCATAGTGATAGTCGATAAAAATGGAACCGTGCTGAGCCCGCAGGACTCCAGAGAATTTAATCACCATCTTTATCTTCCTCGCGATGTCCTGGCATTTTGCCACGGAGCCTGGGATCCGCTTGACAAACAATTGGCGTGGGCACTAGTTTTTTCGAAAGCGACCGCCATCTAACCTTCCAACCCAGAGGGGAAACTAGGCCTTGTTGGGGTTAGTCCAATTTCCTCACGACTTTTTCCTTCACCTTAAAGTGACTGTTAAATATCAAATGATATTCCGTACATAAGTTTCGAAAAACTCATTCATATCATTAGTGCATCAATAGTCTACATTCAAGTACTGCAAAAGACAATTTAAAAGACTCCCCTGTTCAACTGGACTAAAAAATAAATAAATATTATAGGACATTTTTACACAAATTGACGAAGTCCCACAGTAAGCTCAAGAAGGCTTGTGTTGTGGGTACTCGACGACGATATATATACATAATATACAAATACATAAATACATAGAAAACAACCATGACTCAGGAACAAATATCTGTGCTCATCACACAAATAACTGCCCTTACCGGGATTCGAACCCAGGACCGCGGCTTCACAGGCAGTATCACTACCCACTAGGCCAGACCGGTCGTCAAATAAATCGGTCGGTCGGTGTATAAATGTTTATTCTCAAAAATGGACGGCAAAGTCGATGTTGCCGGTTAAAAAATCGGTCGCGAAGTGCGTGGTCATTGAAAAAAATAAAAAGTTAAAAACATTGCAGTCTCGATTTCGGGACTGCAATGTTGCATACAAATTCCATTATTTAACGAGTTCCAAACTTTAAATGGCCATATCAAATGAAGGCTTAGGTCCATTAAACAGCCAAACAGATGATCAGCACTTATTATTATAATGTTGGCACCGCGACTATTTAGGTGTCTCAAATACGTTGGCGTATTTTCAACAGAAAAATACACTTTTTTTTTTAAGGCGGCAAGCAAATCTTTTTAATGGTTTTACTTTTTTCTGTGAAAATTAGACCGTTGCTTCTGTAAAATATTTCTATTTCTTGCATCATTTTTGAGAAAAGCACTATATATGACTCGGCGGAAGGCTACTTGCTGGCTTCGGATTCAATTAAACGGACTCCCAAGGTCGTCCGTTTAAAACGAATCCTCAGCCAGCAAGTAGCTACTTCCGAACCTCGACAATAATGTACTATATATTTCTTGCACCATTTTTGAGAAATGCACTATATATGACTCGGCGGAAGGCTACTTGCTGGCTTCGGATTCAATTAAACGGACTCCCAAGGTCGTCCGTTTAAAACGAATCCTCAGCCTGCAAGTAGCTACTTCCGAACCTCGACAATAATGTACTATTATATTTCCAGCGGCGCCGACAAAGACGGCGTCCATCCCGTCGTCCGTGGTGGCCAACCTGCTGCAGAAGAACGTCTCGCTCGGCGCGCCGCGCCTCTCGCTCCCGCAGGCGGCGGGCGTGCAGGCCATCGCCTTCTCCGCCGCGCAGCTCAAGGCCAGGCAGGCGAGGCTGGTGCCGGCCCGGACACAGCCCAGACCGTAACTAGCTTTTTCTCGCTCTTAGCCAATCACTACATAGTTTAAAACACAGTCGCTTCCCGCTGTATGTATGTCCACCAAGTTCTTACCAGTGGTAACTACTGGGAATTTTTTTCCCACCTTTTACCACTGGTAACTACTGGGAAAAAGGACAAGCGAGGAATGTGCACGTGCTAACGAGCTCCCGCACACCGAAAGAGAAAGGGTCGACATTATGTTTAACAACGAGTGTGACAAAGATGGATGGAATGAGAAAACTAATCAAAAATAACAGATTTCTTCGTAGGCACAGAAATAAATATGGAAGTATTTTTTGTGCTCCTCAAGTATGAGTATAACCTATCTATGGTTATATAATATCATTGCCTGTATACTACATTTCAATACCAAGGCCCGATTGCACTTGAAACTTAACAATGGGGCTCATAATGTTTGCCTTTTGTTATCTAATTTGGAGCACTTCAAATTGGCACGCGTCGGTGCAATCTGCATTGTTTAAAAGGCGTTTAAGCAAAAGGGTCTAGCCAGGTATCTTTTGTTATCACTAATCCTATTGTTAACGCCCAATGACCGTCTCAAGTGCAATTGGGCCTTGGTATTTGAAATGTAGTATATAGTTTGTAGCTTTCTAATAGACCCCGAAGGCTAATCCTATTGTCTATTGTTAAGAAAAACCGCTCGTGCCACGTGCCACAACCACCTGCATAAAAAATCGGTACTTCGGTTACTGAGTGCCGGCGAGTCGAACGCTACAGAACCAGTCTAAAATGTGTCATCGAGATGCGTAACAAAGGCGCGTTATCGGAGAGCGCACCTACACTGGTTTTTTGAGCGTTGGACTAGCCCGCGCTCAGGTGCCAAATAGAATAATTAGGACCCTTTTTTGCAGGTAAGTAGCAAGTGCGGTTTTACTGAACAATAGACAATAGGATTAGCCTTCGGGGTCTATTAGAAAGCTACAAACTATACCTGCCTACGCCCATGTCACTGACCGGATAACAGAATCCACCCTGTATGTTTGTGTATGTTTGTGTATACAGGGAGCTGGCGGAGACTGCGGCGACGTCGAGCGCGGCGCCGGCGACGGACGAGGACACGCCCAACGGCAACGTGCGCCGCCGCGCGCAGGACACGCCCATGGAGGTACTTCTACTAGTGATGTACCGACTATAGCCGACTAATCGGCGCTCGGATGGCCGACTAGTCGGCTAGTCGGCCAGATCATTAGTTTGGTCTAAGTTCGGTTCAAATGCACTAAAAACCGGCCAAGTGCGAGTCGGACTCGCGCACGGAGGGTTCCGCACCATCAACAAAAAATAGAGCAAAAAAAAAAAAGAAAAAAAAACAAGCAAAAAAACGGTCACCCATCCAAGTACTGACCCCGCCCGACGTTGCTTAACTGTGGTCAAAAATCACGTTTGTTGTATGGGAGCCCCACTTAAATCTTTATTTTATTCTGTTTTTAGTATTTGTTGTTATAGCAGCAACAGACATACATCATTTGTGAAAATTTCAACTATCACGATTCGTGAGATACAGCCTGGTGACAGACGGACGGACGGACGGACGGACGGACAGACAGACAGCGGAGTCTTAGTAATAGGGTCCCGTTTTTACCCTTTGGGTACGGAACCCTAAAAAACAATCGTTTTACCCTTTCGACGCGCTATTTATCATATAGTAACGTAAAAAAATTAAATAAAAAAATCCTAAGGTTATATTTCATACGGCGACCGCACAATCGGACATAAAAAAGCGAACACAAGGTCAATAATTTCGAACAAAAGTTTTCGTAAGCACCCTAAATAAAAATTTAATGCTAAAGCTTATGAAAATATGTGCAGTTTATTTCTTTTTGCCCTGTTTTTCAGTCAGTTATAAAGTGCCGACTAATCGGCCATTTTTGCCGACTAGTCGCCGACTACAAATGAGGCCGAATAGTCGGCTTTCCCGACTAGTCGGCGACTAGTCGGTACATCCCTAATTTTTAGTGATTTTTTTAAACATTGTCTACAAAAACACTTTTTTCGTATCTAGTTTGGTGTGAAAGATCTTAGATATACGAAATCTACATATTTGGATTCATCTTTGACGCCTCGAAATTGTGAAAACTTGTCGAGGATTTTATTTTTAAACTAATTAACACAAAAGTTATGGCCAGTTAACCAGTTTTGAGCCTAAAATTGTTCAACTTTGATGCCAAATATCTCGAAGACTATGAACTTTGAAGTAAATATGGGATACTATATTGCTTAAAGCCGTTGCTGTTAATATGATAAACTACAAAAAATATTAGAAAACTAAGGGATTCAGATCGAAAGTCATTTTAGCGTGGGGGATCCCCTTAACCTACAGTAGTGTTTAATAGTTTGTATTGAAAAGCTTCCTAAATAAATAATGTACGCGCGTGTGATTGTTGCGCAGGTCACGTGACAACCGCCCGCTCCGGCCCTCGGGCTCGCCTCGGCTCGGGGCTGCCCGTCCGACAAGTTGCCCGACAAGTCGCACGACAAGTTGCCCGACAAGTCGCCCGACCCGCTGCCCATCCTGGTCTTCTAGCCGGAGGTCAACCGCTAGTGTTTCTCGCTGTTCAATAACGACACACGCTTCATATAGGTACGAGCACAAGATAATAATATACTACACAAGAATGGCTTGGGTACAGTTCAGCGTTAAAAGTGACAGTTTAGTCAGTTCATACTTTTATAACTAACACGGGACTTAATCGGCGTAAGACTTACGTTTATTTATGGCCTGACGTTTCGAACGTGACGTTATGTTCGTGGTCACAGGCAGATTAGGTCCCGTATTAGTTATAAAAGTATGAGTGAGAATCGTGTTAGTTTAGTCAGTTCAGTTTAAAACCTGAGGATAATGGACCTGAACATTTTGGAGCATGTCTAAGCTAACTCCGCACAAACTTTGACAGACGCAAGTGTGGAAATGTCATAAACCTCATATTTTCATTTAAATTTGACGTTTTTGATGTGGAATTCTACATTTAAGGCTTCGTCACACAGTCGCATTTTCCGGGTGTGGCGTGAGTGGGGCGCGCCGCTTTTACATATAAAACGCTCACACCCCGCTCACGCCCCGCCCGGAAAACGCGCCTGTGTGACGAAGCCTTTAGTTTTTGCAAAGTCCATGCAAAGTTAGCTTGGTACGACTCTAGTTATGTAATGTTGGTTACAATACTTTTTCTACGACAGCAATATAACTTGTTTTGATTTCGAGATTCAAATTTTATCAAAATATGAATTAATACGCACCTTTTAATAAAACAGTTGCACAATATTGTATTGTGAAATTTCTATAAAAACAATAAGTTATCTATGGTATAAATATAAACACAAGTTTATTACTGCTGTAAATCATTTGACAAATTGTATTGCTGTAGTAGAAAAATTATAGTAGTCAGGTACCCAGGTTTCTAAACGAATGGCCGTTCAAAATAACATATAAATCTTGAAGTAAATCTGTTACTTATCTCATTTAATATTAGCTGTATTAATTCCTTAGCAAAACTTTAAGAGGATCTTTCAATAAATAATTACAAAAAAACTTTCAAAACTCAATTTGCAATTTCTTCACATAAGTATAATTCATGAATTATCTATGAAGCATAAAATATACATATATACGCGCGAGAAACACTAATATAAATATGACATGTAAAAAGGATTGTTACTTACTGCATGTCTCTATCCATTGGTTATATTTAGAACAAAAATCTTGATAATGCTACAGGAGAGCATTATCCAATTTTAAATATAGCCAAGAAACTTAAGAGGCAACAGGAGTGGTCATTTCTCCATACAAACGTACTCGACTGTTTCCTCCGTGGGTTTTGAAGCTAGAGCAATGATTTTTTCAACACAGATTAATGTTGTCAATATCTGTGTCGGACCGTTTTGCTTTTTTTGATATTTTTGTTTTTTAAGGCACTAGAGCCCTTCAAAAATGGCCAAAATGGCCTAATTGACTATGCCGCAATGAGAGGCGTGGTATTCAAAACTGATATCAATTAGCCAAAAAAGCTGTCCGACACAGATAATTTCATAATCATTTTACGATTAGTTTGGTTACGATTAGTTAAGTTTTGAAGGAGGAAACAGTCGAATACAAAACCTTGATTTTTGAGATTTTTACGCAGGATTTTTCGCTCTGTCCTTATCGCACTAGTTTTAGGAGCCGCTTCCGTTAGCGAGACGGGTATATTTACCTAAAATATTTAAATCTCAGCTCCTGTTTCGTCTTAAATACGACCAAGAAAGTTATTTTGTACTGAGACATGCGCGCCAAGTCATTGCTTTAGTTTGTATTTATCACCGTAAAAGTGTACATCTCTCGCTCTTACGTTGTAGTGAGAAAGAGATAGCTGATCTATGGTGATAAATATATCCGCTTATAGTGAGATTTATGAAATAGTCGTATATTCATTGTTGCGTTAACTGTTTCTAAGGAGACTTAACCCACCTATTACTTTTAAATTAAAAATTATTTTACAGTACATATTTGTACCTATTTTCACGCACTAGTGCGTAAATAAGCACTTTTCGTTGCTATGTCAAATATTTAAACGGGCATATGTACTGTAAAACGTTGTTCGATACACGTGCGAATACGGAATTCGCAACTCGTGTCAATTTAAAACACTCCCTTCGGTCGTGTTGTAATATATCGCCACTCGTTTCGAATTTCCTCTTTTCCGCACTTGTATCGTAAATAACTATTAATAATATAAAACGGCTAAATATTTCATATATTTTGTATTATTTATGAAATATACTGTCTACTATAAAAGTGACGGTTTGGCGCTTGGTATCCCACTTGTCCAATTTCTTTGTCCAATGTGTATTTGCGTCTCACATTTTGCTCAGTGAGAGAGTGAGACGCAATGCACATTTGACTTAGAAATTGGACAGGTGGAATACCACACTAACACACGGATTTTAAATAACGACTATTTTCCTAACGTGGTATTGGTATATTTAAATGTATACTGTATTCTGATGATAATAGGGTTGCATTTATAATAAGACAACTAACTAAGATACGACATTATGAAACTAGTTGACACTCGATTTGACTAAACACAAGGATACAAGTATAAGGTATGAAATTACAAGGAATTATTTTAAGCAAATATTCGATGTAGCATAATGTAGGTATTTATAATTGTTTAAATTTAACTCAGCCTCAGTATAGTTAAATTTTGACCGAGATGCATCATGTACAGGTGTTTCAGACTGGATCGCAGACCGAGCGGTTTGCTATCGAGTGTGAAATAGCGTTTTAAATCTTCGATAGAACCCCATTATGTCAAACAGCACATATAGTCCAATAGTAATGTTTAACAAGTGTTCGTTTTAAGTTTCACTGCCAAGTTAAGGAAAATAAAATGCCATACATACCTACAACTACATAGACAAGCAAATAAATGTAGTCGCTATCAAGTATATCGGAGCGGCCAAGGTGCTCAAAAACATCTGAACACGCACTGTAGTAACAATAGAGGCGTGTTCAAATATTTGTGAGCACCTTGGCCGCTCCTATATATCTGATGGCAACTGTACTGCATACGCGTCACTTTACAACTCTTCCACAGCATCAAATAGATGGTGACGGCGAAAGTGGCCAAATGTATCTGAACACATCCTTATTTGTATGGTAACAAAGGCGTGGCTCACTCCGCGATTTCGTCGCGTCGCTACAAGTACATGGGGCCGACACCAATTTCGGTGTCTAGCCATAGTAGTTGCCGTGAACGATGCCTACTCGCGCTTGCGCCACCTAGCGGTCATATCTGTCGTAATAGACGCGTTTTGTTAGAGTGAACCTTCTGTACCTAGTACTATTATTTATTCTGTGACAAAGGTCTGTTACGATAGTTGGCCACTTTGGCGGTCACCATCTATTTTATGAAGACTGTTACAGTCAATAGTTCTGTGTCAGTGCGCCTGAGAGACACGTGTCATTCTATAAGGTTAGAAAGAGAAGTCGAGCGTCTCGGTCCCTCATTCAGAACTCGATTAGACACATGAGTGACTATTGTAAAACCTATTTAATTTCGTCTATTCTAACAGTTTGAAACCGTCAATAATGTACCAGTACATGTAAAATCCAATGTTTTCCAAGCAGTAGGTATAGATTAGAGATGCCACGAATATTCGGCAACTATTCGGTATTCGGCCTCTTTGCCGAATATTCGGTATTCGGCCGAATGTTGCGTAGTATTCGGCCGAATACCGAATATCTGTTGCATCTACTTAAAAAGAAAAATTGCACAATAAAAATAACTAAAAACTATGTAGGTATATTTATAATGTGTTCTTGGAAAGTTGTTAAATGCGAAGACCGTTTTTTGAGCATTTGTTGATTAAAAAACATTTCATTTTTATAATGAGTCTGTTTTGTTTGACTCTATTCATTAATGCTGTTCAACAAAAATATATCTTAGCTAACGTCATCTAACGTTGAGCTTTGTTAGCGATCAGTTTTCATAATAATTGTGACTCAAAATGTTCGCATGTCATGCCGAATATTCGGTATTCGGCCGAGAGAGGAGCCGAATATTCGGTATTCGGCCAAAACCACTATTCGGGGCATCTCTAGTACAGATGTAGTGTATAATTGTTTTCCATCGTATTTTCTCGGAAACGTTCGTATTTGTCATGCTACTTCAGTCAACCTCAGTACTTTTTGTACAGAGACTGACTGAAATAGCAAGACACGTCCGTACGTTTCCGTGAAAATACGATGGAAAATAATTATGCACTACATCTGTATGTCAAAGTGACAGATAAACGGATTATATTGCTCTTGGATTTATAGTGTCTATTTGAAATAAGGCTCTTGTACCACTTGTTTTTTTAGCATTAGAAAAAAGGTAAACTATCTTGACGTGTCGTTTTATTGAAAACATGAATCTAGTATTAAACTGGATAGGGCATGAGTGGTGGGGATAACTGACAGAACGGGATAGGAGTTTCAGTAGGAGTAGCAGCGAAAGCACTATTATTGTTTGTCCTTGTCACAGTCTCACTTTTTTTTTATCCCCTCCGTAAATTAGTATGGATTATGGTGGGCTACAAATAAATTCGACCGATCATAGTGTCGCATTGCGTATGTTTTGTCCCTCACGGAGGCACGCGTATAACACTTCTATAGGATGCTACCTTCTATGATTGAAAAACACGTTTGAAAAATAAGTCACGGCAAATATGTAACAATTATGAATCATAAACGATTATTTACGTTCTTTTGCTTTCAAAAGTAATAGTAACTGATTTTTAAATAGCGTTTTTTAATTAAAAGACACGTCAAAATCGCATAGTCTTTTTTAATGCTAAAATAACGAACTATTACAGTGTATTGTTGACGGTCGGTATTGAAGTATTGATTGTCAATGTTTTATGGTATTAGGATTTATCAAATATTTAACATTTTTAAACTTCTGTTCAGGGCTATGTACTCTTCAATCAGACTTAAATCCTATTAAAATTGACAATCTTTTTATGTCTGTAAAACCTTCTACTATATTGTCTTTACCGAATCTTAATCTACTAACGTTTTTATTAATTATATTATAACAAGATCATGCGCCTTATTATTAAACAAGATAAATGGGTCAATCAACTATTTCTTGTTGTTATTCTGTCCCATCAGCGAGGAGACGATAGTAGCATAGATTGTTAGAAGAACTGCTGTACCATGTTCTACTAACATGCTCAGTAGCTGTCCCATTATAGAAAGTTCTTATAACTACCATAAGATGCAAGTTTGGTTCATTTAAATACGAAAAACTTAGAATTTTAAGAGTGACTCAGGAGACCGTAACCATAGCAACGTGTGACAAGAAAAAGTTGATTAACCCAAATATACAGTAAATTCTAAAGCCATAAAACAAAACACTAATTGAATACTTCAGTACTATGAAATTAATTCAGTACATAATACCTATCACACTAATCGAGTTATTTAATAATAGCAGAACGACGGAACAATGTGAGCGTGTAGACGATATTAGATATAAGTAATACATATAACCAATGTAAACAAAATAATAGTCTGATAGCTGCGATAGATGGCGTTGTACAACGTTTTGAAATAAGTGGACTGTCAAACTTTACTTGACAACCTAGTTACCGAATAATGTATGGAGCTTTAAACTTTTGGACGCCGATGACCGATATATCCGCACCGTAGGTTCAACGCCAAAGACCGATTAATCGGTCACAGACCACAGAGCAACATAGACCTACGTGCATATGCATAAAGTTCAATTTCAGTTTTGACACTTCGGTGACGTGGCGTCAGCGTGACAGCTTTTGTGTTTGACACGGCGTCGAAAAGGTTAAAGCGCCATCTACTTCAGCTGTTAAAACTGCGACTACAATGTTTTGTGCGAGTTGGTACCTATTTATTTTTCTACACTTGAACATAATATGTGACGTCCCACGGGTAAAGGTACCTTATGGCGGTTGGCGCTTACGCTATTACTAGCGCCGCTCCAATATTATTGCGGCGCTATGCGACGTAAGCGCTAGGCGCCATAAGGTACCTTTTGCCGTGGAATGTCACATATATTCATGAATATTACTCACGTCATCGCTAACGAAATGGAAAGGAATACACACGTAGTGTATAATTGCTTTCCATCGTATTTTCTCGGAATCGTTCGTATTTGTCGTGCTACTTCAGTCAACCTCAGTACTTTTTGTACCGAGACTGACTGATATAGCAAGACACGTCCGTACGTTTCCGTGAAAACACGATGGAAAATAATTATGCACTAACGGCGTTATTCATAAACGACTGCTAGTTAACCTTTTCCACGCCGTGTCAAACACTAAAGCTGTCACGCCACATCATTGAAGTGTCAAAACTGAAGTTGAAATTTATGTATCTGCACGTAGGTCGATGTTGCTCTATGGTCTGTGACCGATTAATCGGTCTTTGGCGTTGAACTTACGGTGCGGATATATCGGTCATTGGCGTCCAAAAGGTTAATCAGTTGATGATCGTCGTTTGTCCCTATCTGTCGTTATCATCCATAGAGAGGGACGATCATCAACTGATTATGTTAACAGCCGTTTATGAATAACGCCATATGAAGGGTCCACGGAAAGAACATGTCTAGTCACATTTTTCGGAAAATGAGATTTTTATCTCAAAATGAAGAGCTCTTAATGAACTATTAGTTATATCTTTTGCTACCACTGTATAATAAATGTAACACAACTTTTTTAGTTAAATAATACCTGGTCACGGAATTACCATACGTTTTGACATTGTTCCAAATTTTAAAACCGCGATTACTCAAAATGTCACTAGTGTGACTAGACATGTCCTTTCCGTGGACCCTTCATATATTGTAACTTGATATAATACCGTGTACACACTCGTATGGTTCCGTTGCCGCAGTAGCCCATTAGGTTTGTAATTACTAGATCATTGTAAGTGGCTGTGACATATTTTATACACCGAGCATTTGCCAGTCGATACTCTCCAACCTGTTATAAATCTTGTAATATTCGGAAAAGGACTCAAATCTAATTAATTTATTAACAAATAAGTTATAGTTTCATTCATGATAGCCAAAAAACTTCCACTTTATTTTTATATTGGCTGTTACTGTTAAGCCTCTGATACACTTGACAGTTTTACTTTCATGAGTGACAAAGCTATTTGTTAGAATGAGATAATGATATTCATCTCTCATTCTGTATTATAGCTGTGTATCTTACGTAAGAAAAACATCAAAGTGTGGTCCTGTCATCATTTATGTCAAATTTCTCTGAAAATAATGACGCTTATAATGACACTCCCTCACTCTGTTCTGTTCGAGTCGAGGTTTGCTTAGACGGACGGACTATAGACACTTTATTTACGACTATACCTAAACCCCTAGTGTAAATTTTATTAGACAGCGTGACGAGCGTTCGCGTTATGTCTATTATTGTATGGAATATTGAACAGCGCGCCAAGCGGGACGTTTTAGAAGCTCAAAATCCCATACAAATAGAGACCTAACGCAAACGCGTACGTCACGTCACGCTATAGAATGAAATTTACACTAGAGCCCGTACCATGAGTCATTGACAGTGTCAAAACTGACATAAACGCTTTCGAGAACGTAATTTACTTTCTATACATCTCGCTTGCACTAATATGCGAGATGCATAGAAAGTAAATTACGTTCTCGATGGCGTTTATGTCAGTCACAAACTGGTGGTAGTGGTACAGGGGTATCTATGTTCTCGACTGGCAAAGCTCCCCCTAAGCACGTTTATGTAAACGTAAATATACGAAATTGTAAAGTAGCCGTTAATGTATTGTAGTTTTTGTAAGTGTATACTATTCCTGCTGGCGGGTCCTTGTCGCTGCGGGCGCCGTTTCGACACCATTGTACCGTCGGTTTACAATACGAACTCTATTTGACTCCGCCATTATTCAATCATCCTATTGTTGTACTAATTTTGTGTTAAAATGACAGAAAGTAATGTAAAGTAGTCTAAGTTTTGACGACCGGTCTGGCCTAGTGGGTAGTGACCCTGCCTGTGAAGCCGCGGTCCTGGGTTCGAATCCCAGTAAGGGCATTTATTTGTGTGCTGAGCACAGATATTTGTTCCCGAGTCATGGTTGTTTTCTATGTATTTAAGTATTTGTATATTATATCTATCGTTGTCTGAGTACCCACAACACACGCCTTCTTGAGCTTACCGTGGGGCTTAGCCAATTTGTGTAAAGATGTCCATTAATATTTATTAATTTATTTATTTTATTTAAAAAGAAATTTCACTTAAATGTCTAAAAACTCGTAAAATAATAAAATAATGTAAACCACCAGAAAATCTATAAGGTACCAGTTAAACGAAGCTAAGTTGGCAGCGATTTTTGTTGCACAGACTGTGCAAGTGTTATTTGACGTTTAAAATAACACTTGCACAGACTGTGCTGATATCAAATCGCTGCCGAGTTAGCTTGGTCTTGAAGACGGTAGATTTAGAATAAAGTGTCAACTACATACCTTAATTTTGAATCTACTGGCAAGGACTGAGAGTTGATAATTGAATAAACATTATATGGGGCATTATTTATGAAAAGGGACCTTATTGTCGATGGCACTTACGCCGTACAGCGTCGCGCGGCATTGTATTTATATCGGAGCATCGTTCATAACGGCGTAAGCGCCATCGACAATAAGGTCCCTTTTCATAGATAACGTCACATATGAGGTTCTTAAAGGTAGTGAACAGGGCTATAACCGCGAAAATCGAAGTTCGTCAATTGCGGGCATTTTTCTCTGTCACTCTAATTACGTCTTAATGGGAGTAAAAGAGAAAGATTGCGAATTTCGGTTTTCGCGGTAGGCCCCCAGATATGAGCTTTGGTTGTAGATCGGCGGTTTAACAAATGTTAACACTCATTATAAAAATCATGAGAAATTAATGTAAAAACTAATTCAATTTGATTTATTTTAAATGTAAAATAGAAACGGCGGCCCCGCGAAGAAATATAATATATTAAACGGTATAATAACGGGCAAGTGTATTATGTACTATGTGTTCATGTCAACATAACTGTTGTTATTCCCTTATCTATGTGTTTTGCATCTAACCCCCGTTTTAGTAAAAACTAACTGTGGCCCGTTTCTCAAAACCTTGTAACTTGTAATACAAGCGGATGTCAATTTTTGACAGCTTTTGTTAGAAAGGGACTTCCACTTGTATTACAAGTTACAAGCTTTTGAGACACGGGCCCCAGGAGGTCAAATATGTGTTAGTGATACAACATAGGGTAATCCGCCAGTAACTGGCCACCATAAAATAAAAATGAATTCTATTCACCTATAAACAGAATCCATTTCGGTATAAAGTTTCAATAACTGGCCAGCCTTCAATAACTAGCCACTTTATACTAAAATGAATTCTGTTTATAGGTGAATATAATTCATTTTTAGTTTAGAGTGGCCAGTTACTGGCGAATTACCCTATTTTGACCTCTGATTCATACAGTTATTACTAATTTAGGGGTCATGTAACTATTCGCTTCTGGCAAGTTGTCATGTAAATAAGAGGGTGGCATTGGATATGTGTGTATATAATATTGGTCAGTGAATCTACGCAATTGTCTGTAAAATGTCGGTGGACACGAAAAGACCCTGGTAAACGTTGTAAATGTATACATTCAAGGGCATAAATATGCAATTGTCAATCTTAATCCATTGAAATAAGGTGTAACGAGTTTTATATGTATGGCCTTGCTTGTACCTTCGCCCACACTGTTAACTGTCGGTAAACCTTATTACAAGAGGCATAAGGTCCACTTATAGACAGTTAAGTTTTGCTGTTTGTACTTTACAAATTAGAATAGACTCAACATGTGGACTATTGCAATGTTACGAAAATTTGTAAGAAATCTAAATGTTTGGGAAACTGGTTTCGAAGCGTCTAAAGGCGGCATTCCACCAGTGTGTGGCACTGTGCAGCACAAGCATATTCAGTACAAAACACACTGGTGGAATTCCGCCTTGAACCTATTGGTCAACTAGGTGTTAGCTTGAAATGTTCTACATAATAATGTTTCAGTTGCGCTCTGTGTACAGAAGACAATATTATTTCGGCAGTGAGTAGATAAAGTGAGTCTGTAAAGAGTACTTCTTACAAAAAATTTACGCAATTATTTTGATTTGAATGAATTTTACTCTTACATTGTCATAATACTGTGTAAAATGATAACATAATCATGTATCAACAAACTACTTACTAGCTGCTGATTGTTGTATTTTTAAATGAATTTTTAAAAAATCGGTAACTTGAGGCTCATTCATGTACGAACCGGTTCGTGTTTAGAGTTTGCAGTTTCGGTTTCGAGGTTAATTTAACAGACTACCGATTAGTAAAATTGAGGCGAAAACTAGGCCTTCCTTTTACGTTAAATGTTGTTGAAAATGACACAGAAGTGAGACAAAAATGACTGAGTATTTTTGGAAATGTTTTGTACTGCGTTCTCGCGAGCGCGGCCGCCTCGGCCTCGAACACACCTCCGAGTATTTTCAGTGCGCAACTCCTGAATATCAAACTCATCATATAATAATATATAATTGGTATATAAATAATCGTAGGCTCTTAGAAATGTGTCCACTAAATTATTAGATGTGTAGCGACACATTTAGATTATTCATTTATTCAATATTCGCCGACATTCGAGTCAAAGTTACGTAGTTTCCTTGGAAATTAAATCGAAACTTTAAAATGTCCGTTCAAACTCACTTCTTATTAGTATTTGCAGAAAAAAAGCAAAAAAAAAAATGTTTAATAATATGTAATTTAATGTAATTGGGGTTTAAAATTAGCTATGCGAATATATCGAGTCGTGTCTACGCAGTGTCCTGTTTCATTCAACGTTTAAAAAATTCTGCGGGCGATTTTTGTGACAGCCCCCGGCTGTCAGCAAAACTAGCCCGCGACCAAAAAAATACGGTTTTAACTATGTCTATGCATATAATTAGTAAGTATCATATACTGTACAAAAAGGCTGCAAATTTGGGAAAAAATGTAAAAAAAATTGGCCTCTTTTTGAGGCCGTTAACATACGCTTAGTAAAATGGATAGGAGAAGGTGTAAGTCTCTTGGGACGGCGGCGGCGCGCGCGGCCCGCGCTTGTACATATCGGCTAGGTCCGCGCGCCGCGCCCGCCGCCGCGACGTAAACGCTGTAAATTGTTTGTAAAAATAGTCACGTTCAGAATTTCAGTGTAGTTTTGTTGATTATTTTTTTCAACTGGAAATTGCTGAATAAAGCGAAGATTCTGTTTCATAAGTTTGTTTTATTTTATAAACCCTTTCGACAGTCAAAAGCACTGAACTTGTGCTCCGCTCGACTCTAGCTCTTAACCCCGGGTTAGTGGGATGTTGCAAATGGGCCTTAACGTTTTACCGGAGAACTTTCTAACTCCAGCTTTCAACAAAGTTTGCAAGTTGCGATCTGTGACTCTTGGCAATTTTCATAACCCTTTGATAGCCACGCCTATCGTGTGTGGCGCGTTATTGTGAACCTTGTCAGAATGCACGAAGGTTGATATTGGGCTGTCACCACGCGCCTTTAGCGGGCAAAGGGTTAACTCCACAGGGTGCATTAATTTTCTTCGTAATACACATGAATTCCGCCCATATTAAGACAAGTTGTGAAGTTTCCGGAGCGTCAGAGGGGCGCTATCTCGTTTGCCATGCCGTTCGCCACGGCAGCGAAGAAGGCCCACACTGGAACAAATGTACATACTTAGTGTAAGGCCTGAGTGGACGCTCTTGTTGGGCGTGCAGCGGGGCGGGGCGTGCGGCGTGCATGTTAAACAAATGCGCACGTATAGGAGCGGCCTTAGTGCACGCTGCTCACATCACGCGTGAGCCCACAGCCACGCTGCACGCGTCGCCGAGCGAGCGTCCACTCAGGCCTTACACTTACTATTAGAATTCTTGCTTTGCGTCGGTTCTACGTCCTGGTCTAGCTCTTAAATTATTCGTAGACACATTACCAATCACAACGAAACAATATTTATGCGTTTAACAATCAAATTAAAGACGATTTTTAAACCATGATGTTTATTTTGATAGTGATGAATGCACCTAGACTCCGTCTAAAAGCTATCTCGGCAGGGACTACTCCCATTAGGTTATTCATAAACGCGCTACAAGCCTTATTTTATTAGCGTAGCTCAATATATAATTATATACCTAATCGTTTGTCTTGATCTTTTCAATCAAAGGAGGAATCAGGCTTGTAGCGCGGGTTTATGAATTAGGGGGTAAGTGTGCCCAATTAATTACTCATCAATCGTCATATTTTTGTAATTTTATTACGTTTTATGGTGGCGTTTTTAGTCGCTTGCTAAGTCGGTGAAGAATTTGCTTACATGGACTCTTCATACCTAATACCAACTAACGGTTCCGTCACACACGCGCGTTTTCCGGGCGGGTCGTGAGCGTTTTATATGTAAAATCAGCGTGCCCCGCTAACGCCCCGCCCGGAAAACGCGCCTGTGTGACGAAGCCTTTATATATTTTCGGTCCGACCCCATAGAGCAGCGGTACTCAACCTGCGGCCCATGGGCCGTATTATTACGCGGGCTTTTTTAAGTGGTCCGCCAGGTGATACTGGTATAAAGAATATATGTCACCTTTAAGCAAAATCATCTTACGGCCCGGGGCTACAATGCAAAACCGCCTTTGTGGCCCTTACAAAAAGGTTGAGTACGGCTGCCAATGCTGCGAAACAGCGTCGTTATCTGGGTGAATCAACTTTTTCTTGTCACTCGTTGCCATGGCTACGTTCTCCTGGGTCACTCTGTAAAACCTGATTTTTATACATTTAAACCAAACACGCTTTTTTTGTGATACTTATAAACCCTTCCTATTGAGGGTCGTCTACCAAGCGTGTCAGAAAAAGGTGGTGTACAATGTCTTCTAACAAACTATGCTACTATTGTCTCTTGGCTGACCGGACAGAACAACAAGAAATAGTTGATCCACCCATCTGTAGACCGCTGAGGAAACTCACCGAATATATACACGAACCAGAAGAGTGTGACCATGAACGCCGAGAACCAGTCAAGCTTGCTCAGCAGGCAGCGGTCGTGCGCGCGCGCACACTCCCCCACCACGGACACGAGCAGCGCGAGCGACGCCACGCACACCGCCAGCAGCAGCGTCACGTACAGCAGCGCCATCTCGGGGGAGTTCTGAGGCAATGTGAAGCAGGGATGTTGCGAATATCCGCATCCGCATCCGCAACCGCGGAACTTCCGCATTATTTTCAACATCCGCATCCGCATAAAATCGATGCGGAGTTTAATGCGGATGCGGATGTGGAACAGGTCGGTACAGGAACGTCTTAGCATCGGCGTAAGTGCTAGACTGCTACGTAATTTAGTAATTAGGAAAAAAACTTATTAGAAATGAGCAGTCAAGCGTGAGTGGGACTTAATGTACGGAACCCTTGGAACGCGAGTCCGACTCGCACTTGGCCGGTTTTTTGAAATAAAAATTACTAAAATGTAATATTTGACGTTTTTTATGTACCCATCTTGACATCCGCATCCGCGGATGTGAGCCTTTAAAAATCCGCGTCCGCGGATGTCAAAAAATCGGCATCCGCAACATCCCTGATGTGAAGATTCAATGGGGTTGGCAACTGTCAAAGGTTTTCATAGATGGCGCCATCATAGCCTGCCCCTTTTTCTATGAGATTTGGCTGGGACAGGCGTGGCACACTCCGCGATTTCGTCGCGTCGCAACAAGTACCTAAAAGTACATCCGTCCCACACCAATTTTGGTGGCTAGCCATAAGCCGCGCGTGGCGCTCTAGCGGTCATATCTGTCCTAATCGTAACAGACCTTGGAGGATACAACTAAACGGAGTAGCCATTATCAGGCTTTCCCCTCTGTCGAAAATAGGCGGCCAACGGTCATACACAATGTATGGAGTGACGTTTATCTGACATGGGTATTTTTACGTTACGCATACATTTGACGTTCCCCTCCCCCGCAAAAATCGGCAGACTGTTTTGTACTGAAAATTACAGACATGGCGTCTGCGTTTCATTATATCCTCCAAGTAACAGACGCGTTTTGTTAGTTAGAGAGTGAATCTTCTGTACCTAGTACTATTATTTATTCCGTGGCTGCGATGGGATTTTGGATGAGACGGACTACAGGGCACTATTCTAGGGATTGACAGGGCAAGCTGAGGGTCTACCGCGAACCACGTTCGACGTGTTGTCTCTCTGTCGCACTTGTAAATTCTTACGTAAGTGTGACAGAGAGGCAAGACGTCGAACGTGGTTCGCGGTAGGCCCTCTGTGATGACGCCATCTGCTAAATACTTCGACCGGCCAGCCCCATTGTAGCAATACCAGCAAAAAATACTGGTCGGCTGTATAAAGTTGGTATACCACCTGTCCAATTTCTTTGTTCAATGTGCATTGCGTCTCACTCTCTTACTAAGCAAAATGTAAACAAACGCAAACTTACCACCGGCAGGATTTAGGTTTAAGCAGGCGTGGCTCACTCCGCAATTTCGTCGCTTTGCTCCAGGTAGCTAAAAGTACATCCGTTCCACACCAATTTTGGTGGCTAACCATAAGCGAGCGCGTGGCGCTGTCGCCACCTAGCGGCCATATCTGTGCTGATCGTAACAGACGCGTTTTGTTAGAGAGTGATCGACGTCTTCTGTAGGTACCTAGTACTATTATTTATTCTGTGGTTTAAGTAGGTAATAAAGTTTCTTGAATATATTTGTACATCCTTTATCTCCCAAAATAGGTTCCCCTAGCAAGCGTTTTAGACATCACGTTTTTAGCTGTTTATTTTCACTTTCTTTTTTGTGCTAACGTGCTGTAGCTTTCTTGAACAAGCCGGAGCTTTGCCATTTGGTTTTCCCTTTAAAAATAGCACGTTTCACATACACATTGACGACCGCTCTGGCCTAGTGGGTAGTGACTAGGGTTGCCAACAGTACTATATTATATAGTATATTGTACTATATTTTGGCTCTGTGTATATACTTTTGGAAAAATACGCTAAAATACTATATTTCCGATTAAACGTACTCGTATATTACACTTATGTTTAGTATTTTATCTAAAAGTACTAATATTTTTAGAAATGTACTATATTTTTGATGCCTTATTCTGGAAAATACTATATTCCACCAAAAAATAGTTGGCAACCCTAGTAGTGACCCGGCCTGCGAAGCCGATGGTCCTGGGTTCGAATCCCGGTAAGGACATTTATTCGTGTGATGAACACTAATATTTGTTCCGGAGTCATGGGTGTTTTTTATATACCTATATAAGTATGTATATCGTCGCCTAGTACCCATAGTGCAAGCTTTGCTTAGTTTGGGCACATTATAAGTAATAGTATTATCATGTTTGGGGCTAGGTTGATCTGTGTAAGATGTTTCCCAATATTTATTTATTCTATTTATTGACACAGGCGTTGACATTGGACAAAGGAATTGGACAGGTGGAATCCCAACGTAAGGGACACATCCGCAATGGTTTACTGTACACATGTGCGATAGAGACGTACACATATATGTTGCTCTACTCTACTGGACCGTCTATAGACCCACCATGAAGTTCACCGCATCGCGAGGGAAGTTCAGTCCGTTCACTGTGTACACGTGTGCGACAGAGATGGACGTATGTCGCTCTACTCTACTGGCCTCACCATGAAGTTCGCCACCAGCAGTATGATGCCGAGCGCGATGAACGCGATCGCGAGGAGGTTCAGACCGTCGGTTCACTGTGTACACGTGTGCGACAGAGACGGACGTATGTCGCTCTACTCTACGGCCTCACCGTGAAGTTCGCCACCAGCAGTATGATGCCGAGCGCGATGAACGCGATCGCGAGGAGGTTCAGACCGTTGCGGTTTATTTTGTCCATCCAAATAGTGTACACGTCTGCAACATACCATAGAGAAATATAAGTAAAGAAAGAGTGGTAACTCCATACATCAGTTTTCTTACCAAAACCACAGAATAAATAATATTTAGTACTAAGTACAGAACACTCACTCTCTAACAAAACGCGTCTGTTACGATCAGCACAGATATGGCCGCTAGGTGGCGACAGCGCCACGCGCAGCTTATGGCTTTCCCCAAAATTGGGGCCGAACGGATGTACTTTTAGCTACCTGTAGCAAAGCGACGAAATCGCGGAGTGAGACACGCCTGCTTACGTACGAATTTACAATTGCGACAGAGAGGCAACAGGCAACGCGGTTCGTGTTAGGCCCTCAGGTTTCGGGCGCAAGCGAACTAGTGAAAACCGAACTAAAGGCTCCGTCACACAGGCGCGTCTTCCGGGCGGGGCGTGAGCGGGGCGCGTCGCTTTTACATATAAAACGCTCACGCGCCGGTCATGCCTCGCCTGTGTGACGAAGCCTTACTAAGGTAGATATATGTCGCTTTACGCCATCCCTAGGACGACATTAAAGAGGAAGGAATGGAAAGATTTGCGCGTTTCTGGTAGGCTTCCGTAGCTCAGTTGAGCGATGCACGGATTGCAGTGTTCGCGGGTTCAAGTCCTGCCGGAAACGTAATTTTTTCCATTCTTCCTTTAATATATTAATTAGGTATCGCTCGCCGAGGTATTTTATAAATAAAAAACCGGACAAGTGCGAGTCGGACTCGCCCACCGAGGGTTCCGTACTTTTTAGTATTTGTTGTTAGCAGAAAAACATCAAAATCTGTGAAAATTTCAACTGTCTAGCTACGGTCATGAGATACAGCCGGCGAAAGACGGAGGAGTCTTAGTAATAGAGTTCCGTCATTAGGGCTGATTTAAACGGCGCGCGAACTCGCATGCGATTTTAGTTACATTGCGGACTGTTGGTTACGTCCAATTCAACCGACCGATCAAAACCCGCAATGTAATGAAACTCGCATGCGAGAACTCGCAGTCTCTCTCATCATCATCTCGCAGAGTTCTCGCATCGTCTAAATGAGCCCTTATACCCTTTGGTACGGAACCCTAAAAATTAGATTACACGGAACTTTACGATCTGCCTGATTTTCCAATCGGCCGCCGACATGTACAGTGAGATGCGAAATTGCATGGGAGAAATTATGAATGAATTCATTGATAGTCGCCATTCACTTTTACGACTGATAGTACCTACTATGTACCTATTTTAGCAGTAGTGGTGGTAGGGACAGTAGTGGTGGTGGGGGTAGTGGTTGTAGTGGTTGCAGTAGTAGTCTCGGTCACTTCGTCGTCCGTCGTCGTTCCGTCATCATCGTCCAGTTTAATGTTGTCGTCTTGGAAACGAATTATCTGTTGAATGAATTACTTATTTATCTGAGGAATATTATCAATTTGAATCACTTATATAGTGCACCATACTCTACTTAAGTAATTAAGTTAGGTAATTAATAAAGCATGCAAATATTCTTTTTTTTTCTTAGCCTATATCTGTGTCCCACTGCTGGGCAAAGGCCTCTCCCCTGGTTCTCCATGACTGCCGATTCAGCGCTTCTGTCGTCCCGCCATCTCTGCCTGGGCTGCCCCGCCCACGCTTCTTCGTCGGCATCCACTTGGTGGCTATGTTAGCCCACCTATCCGGATGCATGCGATAGACGACCCAGTCCCATTTGAGCCTGGCGGTTTTTTTGTCAACGTCAGCAATGCGAGGTCTAGAACGCAGCGTGGTGTTCCGGATGCAATCGGTCCTTTAACACCTAAAATGCTGCGTTCCATGGCACGTTGGCAAACCTTCAGTTTGGACTTCTAATTCTCTGTAAGTGACCAAGTTTGGGCACCGTAGGTTAGGACAGGCAGTACCTATGTCACACATGTCGACGAGTTTTCGCTTGGGTGACAGTGGAAGATTTCCCTTCATTAGCTCTTTCATGGACCAGTATTAACTCTTCCAGGCGTTATCGACCTGGCGTTCGACTTCTTGATCTTGCCTGTTGCTGAAAGAGACTAGCTGGCCCAAGTACATATACTTGTCAACATACTCGTAATGTACAGTCTGACCGTCTACCGCAAATATTACAAAATCTAAATTTCGTGGCTGGAAGTCACACACTAAATAAGCCTTAGGTATTATTAAACTAAATGTAAATTCCTACATTAATGTAAAGATAAGATAAAAGATAGTTTATTCAAGTAGGCATAATTACAATGCGCTTATGAGCGTCAAATAAAGCTACACCGGCTCCAACCCTACACCTCTGCCCCGAGAAGATTTAAATCCCCCCTCATTTGGAGAGGAGGGTATCCTTCGTAATAGTTGCGATACAAGTGCGGAAAAGAGGAAATTCGAAACGAGTGGCGAATTGCCTATTCGCACGTGTATTGTACAACGTTTTACAGTACATACATATGGCACTTTAAACTTTCGACATACGCACGGAAAGTGCTAGTTCCCGCACTAATTCGGGAAAGTAGCACCATATGTACTGTAAATAACTATTTTCAAATTGTGGGGTAGGTCGCGAAGCCTCTCCCAGATGTAAGCCTATTGACAAACACTTTGTACATAGGTACTAAGGGGGTAGCGTCATGAAAAAGATTGAAAAACACCTGTTTTAGAACGTACTTACCTCAGTCTTACCATCTTCACCAATAATCTCAACCGTTGACCACTTCGGCTTTGTCGTGGTCTTACTCGTCCACTCCTTGGCCTGCACGTCTTGTACATCGTCTCCCTCGGTGTCCGACCTGCGACCTGTTTTAGAGTAGAGGGCGGTGGTGCCGGCGGTCGTGTCGGACAGGTCCAGCACGTCCCGGATGGAGCTCACGTTCACGCCGGCTTTCTTGATGGCCGCGTTTATCATGGCTCCGGTCACCTACGGCGCACGCGGGTATACACTTGGAAGGGAAGTGTACGACGAAGAATGGTTTTACCAATCCCTGCAAACTTGACTATGATGTCTATATTCAAATATGTACCTACATCTTGTTATCACACCATTATGAATTATAATGGTCCAGTTTACAAACAAACTAATCGCATAATCTGTTTAGACGACAACGGTTTGACTCACTTGAATTTCCCGAAGCCCCCGAAGCCGAAGGGCCCGAAACATGTTGCGAATAGAGACTAAAAATGTAAGTGAGTGAAACCGTTGTCGTCTAAACAGTTTAAAATATGTCTCACGAAAGTTTAATATCGATTAATCGTATAATATATAAGTATTAGGTACCTATACGGCTACCATCAGTTTGGCACTGACATAAACGCCGTCGAGGACGTAACTTACTTTCTATACATCTCGAATCATCTTGTTTGTCTTTGATTATTATTAAGCACCAATATTTTTACACTTGACTGTACAAGCTAACTAATGGAATGTCGGCTTCGCTTCGGCCGACAATCCCAGGCTTTCTTGTTTACTGGCCGAGGTGAGTACTATTTCATATTTGCCTGTTCGATAAAGCCGGAAAGCGGCAATTTCGTTTAGCCACAGAATAAATAATAGTACTAGGCACAGAAGGTTCACTTTCTAACAAAACGCGTCTATTACGACAGATATGTGAGATATGACCGCTAGGTGGCGCAAGCGCGGGCGGGCGTCTGTTCCGTAGCGGTGCGAGCGACGCGACGAAATCGCAGAGTGAGCCACGCCTGGTTTAGCGCAGCGTGTTTTTCTCGCTCTCACTCTACTCATTGATGCCAGTACGAGGAAGATGCATAGAAATCCGTTCAGTAGTTTTCGAACTATCCTGAACATACGGACAAACAGACAGATGCGGCGGGGGACTTTGTTTTATAATATGCATAGAGAGAAGCAATTGTGAGTCAGGTGCAATTTGCTCGTGGTCTTCATGCAGGCGCTCAAGTGCTTTGTGTACTTTCATCACCTGGCACTACTTTTCCTCCAAATAAAACGCCTGGCTTTATTATATTTGAATTAAATACAGAATTACCTATAATATCACACCAAACACAGAGCTCTATAAATTGCACACCTTCAAGACAACCCCTTTGTTGCCCAACCACTGTCACACCCACCGCTGAACAGCTGCCAGGCGCCCGGATTAATAAATAATGATAGTATGGCACACCAACTTGGGATTTGGTTGCTCTATAAATTGCATTCCTATTTCCGTAGCTAGCTCTCCGGCTAAGAGTCTGTGCGGAAAGAGAACAGACGTGGAATGTATGGGGCCCAATACATTCCACGACTCTTCTGTTCCCGAACAGACTATATAATAAAAGACCATTTATTTAAATTATTATGTACTTACGATGGATAATACAGCAATGAAAAGCAACCCGACTCGCAGCGGTATCCCGCAACACGACCTGAAACCTGGATACAACTGACACATGTTGATTTATTTGTAAAATATTATCAAAAACCGCTAAAACTACTAAACATTGTAGTTGTTGTAGGTCAAAATGTCACTCGAAGTCTGGCAACGTCATAATATCCATAGATTTCATATTCTATAGTTGGTCAAACCAATTTGTCAGTCAGTAAGAACCAGGAAAACTATAGGTAGTCATCCTTTTCTTTTGGGTGCTAGTACTAGTGTAAGACAAAGATAGTATGATTCTCTCTGTCAGTTTGAAATGAGACAGTCCTTTGACAAACTAAAGCTGGTCAACCAAATCTTGTCAGTAAAAAAAGGCGCGAAATTCAAATTTTCTATGGGACGATATCCCTTCGCGCCTACATTTTTCAAATTTGCTACCTTTTTTTCTACTGTCAAGATCTGGTTGACCAAGTATAATAATAATTTTCCCATTTGATTTTTTTTTTAATCAAATATTCTAGCTATTGTGGCGACACCTATACTTGGTCAACCAGAACTTGACAGTAGAAAAAGGCGGCAAATTTGAAAAATGTAGGCGCGAAGGGATATCGTCCCATAGAAAATTTGTATTTCTTTTTTTACTGACAAGATTTGGTTGACCAGCTATATTTAAGGTTTTTTGACGGACACCTTATAATACATGGAGATTGTATTCCTTACCCCTACTTCCATAACTTTTCCAAATAGATAACATAGATGAGTATTACCTATATTCTTTGACATAGATCTAGTTCTCGAACTATTTTATGTACCTAATTCATCTAGTCTAATTAAGTATTCTACATATAGAAACATGTCTATCGTATTTGTAATCTGTAACTGCCATTTTACCACCTGCTAGGCATTTGAATACTACCATAGTTGCAATAAATGATTATGAAGTGCAACCACCCTGTAATCCAGCGCTTTCTAAACTCATTAGCCATAGACTAAACTATTATTGTAGGTACCCCACCAATGGTACTCAGTGCTAATATTTGGGTACTTTACCCTATTAACCCTTAAATGCATGATTTTTGAATAATTTCCTAATAAATTGAAATAGATGGGTAATGTATAGATAGAAAAAAAAATGCATATTGAGCCACGGGCATCAAAATATACGATGTAGATCTACATAATAATGCATTTAAGGGTTAATCGACTAGGAAATAAAACCACAAGATATGTTTTAACCTTTTAATCAAGGTTCAATTGAACAAAAATCTTTAATTACATCATTGAGGATTGTTTTCAAAAAAAGTTTGATTCCTTTAAAGATACTAAATTAGACTTTAAAATCAATAACGTATATTTCAGTACTTTCGAGAATTGAACTTTTTTGAAAAACCACGCCCGAGCGCCGTCCCACGAAGCTTCGCGACTATATTATAGTTATATAGCATATAAAAGTTTATTCAGTAAGGAAAATGTAATTGAACTATAAACTGAAACTTAATGGTCGCGTTTTCAAAACATCCAGGAGCAGTAACAAGAAATACATCCAGAAGTATGTACACAACGCAAAATGTATCCTCTCTCTTTACAATAAGGCTCATTTTAGTAGACTATGTATATGGGGACGCCTTCTAGTGAAACAATTTGACGGCAATATTCTTCTATAATATAACTTACTTTTTGGAGTTAAGAACGGTGGTTACGCAACCTACAGATATAGTGAATAATCATTTGCCATAGTATTTTCTTGGGAACGTTCGTGTTTGTCATGCTACCTCAGTACTTTTTGTACGGAGCCTGACTGAAATAGCATAACACGTTCGTGCGTTTCCGTGAAAATACAACGGTAAAGGATTATGCACTACATCTGGCCCCGTAGACAACATGCCAATCGCTAACGCTACGTAGCGAACGAAACGCAACTGTCACTGTCACACTAATATGGAAGAGTGATAGAGACACAAAGCGATTCGATAGCGATCGTTACCATGGCTAGGCCGCGAGTAACCAACCAATTACGTATAGTTTAGAAAACACGACCCTCGCAACAACCACAGAAGCTGAATATAGAAATATTTCCACTTTTCCCCATTTATACTTTTTAATATCAAATCAAATATACTTTGTTCATCAATCACTCACTACGTCATTTTTTTTAATTAATTACGATTTTTCTCGAACATATTTACACCTAACTAACTTAGTCGTCAAAATTATAATTAAAAAATCCAAGACAATGGAGTCTTACTATTTTTTTAAAGCGACCACTTCCAAGTCGTAGAAAAAATACATTAAAATTTCGTATTTGGGCCAGGCAGAGTGAAAATACTATAAATATCTGGTCTGGCCCCTTAGGACAAACAACTCACTTAAGAATGCACCTAGATTATTGATTCAGGTTTATTAAACAACTACCTACACTAATATACTAGGTATAACCAGTGTTGGCCGAAACGTTAATGCAATTGAATATGTTGACCAATAACCATTATAAATTGAACCGTAAACTGTAATCGTCCGTTACGGTTTAAGGTTCAATTTATAATGGTTAATGGCCAACATTTTCAATTGCATTAACGTTTCGGCCAACACTGGTTATAACGACTACAGACCGAAAATGTCTGAACAGCACATTCCAGTTTCAACAGATTCAAGAAATGTCAAGATTTCCGAAATATCTAATTCCTAATTTAGCAAAATGCTTGAATTATGAGATGAGAGTACTTATTTATTGGCATACTATGTCAGCACAACAATGGAAATTATAGCTGGTCAACCAAATCTTGTCAGTAAAAAAAGGCGCGAAATTAAAATTTTCTATGGGACGATATCCCTTCGCGCCTACATTTTTCAAATTTGCCGCCTTTTTCTACTGTCAAGATCTGGTTGACCAAGTATAAATAGAAAGTCGGTTAGTTTCTCTTATTGCATTTGGAATACCTACTGACCTGACATAAATTTATACATTTCCGCTACCTAAAGGTCTGGAAGAGATCGCTTTTTATCGATAAGACAACCTGTTGTTTATCTCTACTCGTGTTGCTGTATTTAAAGTATTGTCTTCTGTATTGAAGTGTGCAATAATGAGTATTTGTATTGTATGATGATTATTAACAGTTAATTCTATAACAACTTTCTCAGTTATCACAAGTTGAAAGAGGTTTGAAGTAACTAGACATCGCTAAAAATTAAGAAATTCGATCATTTTTAGAATTTATTGAAACATGAATGCGATGTTGAAATATCGAGCGACAGAGGTGAGGCATACACACCTGTGACAAGACTGCGCCACATTGGGCGACCTAAAATTATCGAAATAGTCTTCACCACTTCAAAAATACAACTACTAAGAGTCGAAATAGTGCTTCCTTTTGAAATTAATGTGACATACCTACACACTTGCTACCTCACACCTCTAGATGTCGCCACTCAAAATGAACTAAGTACTAAAATGGACTTTAAAAAAAATGACTGTACACCGCGACAACCCACATGCCGTTAACTACATATTCCAAGTTCTTTATAATATTAATCTAACAACATCACCCTGAATTAATAATCGAGACGCGCTAATTCTAATTAAATTTAAATAAAAATAATGCTTATCTATTTACAAAACAGTCTGTAGGCCGTCAACAAATCGCCAGATACAAAAATTTCCATCGGTTTTAATTTTATTTGTTTTTTTTTCTTGCTATCTCACGATTCGTACTCGGCCAGTGTGAAAAAACATATGCCAGCGGTGTTGCCACAGAAAAAATTGAAACCAACGCTTAATCTTCTTACACGCTCTTCGTGACTACAAAATATTCACTGACATACATTTTTAACTTTTAAGCACCCGTATACCTTAGGGTAGAGGACGGCGATATAAGCCGTATTTAAGTAGTCTAGCATCCAACCATATAATAGACCGAGTCACAACATATATCTAGATTTGTATACATTTACAAAGCAGTGATGGCTAGGTAATTTCGTAATATGTGTATCTCACGGTGAAAACAATATGGCTGATGATAGACGTTGAAACGTGACAAAGTTATCTGAGTTATTCAATGTAAAGTAAACATTGAATATTGATCTTATGTGTATTTTTTACAGTATTTGATAGTAGGGTCAAGTGCATATAAGCTCAGACAAATTTGCAACGCTACTGGGTTAATTAAATAACATTTTAACCGTAGTATCTACACGACATCCCATATCCCATTTGCAAAGTTCCATTTGACATTAGATAAACGTACGATTAAAATGCTCTGAAATTGACCTTTTTTCTAGACGATTTTGGCTCAAAAAGTGTACAAAATTACCGTATTATTCTAATATCTGACCCTATCCTAAGCAGAGCAAAAGTATTGCTTCTAGTATTTGTGTATATTACATTATACTAACTATTTAACAAGTGTCCACTGTATATAACTTTGCAACTCTCTCAAACCTTATTACAGCCAACTATGTATAAAATGTCCATTTGCACTACATTCACATAGATATACAAGACCCCATAAAGTGCGATAGTTTTTAGAAATGTCTTGTAATTCTCACACTAGTTTCTTGCACTCATAATTGTTTTATTTAAAAAAATGAGGGAATTGAAACTTAAAACGGAACTAACCAGTACGTTATTTATCTGGCCAGCTAATCAATTGTCATAAAAAAGTTTTAAAGTAAATATTCTAACTAAACGATCACTCAAAACTTAAAATTTTACTAGTCTAATTGAAAATAATAATCCAAATCAACTAGTTTTCAAAAATAACCTTTTTATGTTATATTTATAAATGTATTTACATGTAGAAAACAGCATATTTCTGTTTCTTATTGTTTAAATCGAATACCCAATTTTTTAAATCATTAAGTTATGGCAATGAAAATTCAACTATTTGAACTTTTGACCGGGGTAACATTGAGTGTGATGTGCAACACTTATTTTAATTATTTCTAAATTATGTGAACCTGGGTGAAAATGGTTAATAATCCAATAGTTATAGGTAACTTCAAAACAATACTTTAGGGACACATTAAATATATTATAGCAAAATGTAGGATAATATGAGTATTGCCAGTTTTCTTTATGAATTCTTTTAATGTCAAATAACAACCCTCGATATTTCAATATTCTTCTTTCGTGTCAAGCGACTTAACCTATTAAAAAGGCATAATGGCTGTGATTTTTTATTAAAACTATAAAGTAGTGCTCAAAGATATCTAGAATTAGTGTCTTATAACCTGGTCCTTAAGCTAGACGCGTATCCATTTTTGATGCCAAATACAAAAAGACGTTACAGGACATACACTGGACGGGAGTCCTTAACAACACATCTGACTTTATAATTAGCATAGAAAATGAAGTCACGCCATAAGTATGTTACAAACACCTTTACAGTAACCGTTAAAAATCGTCAAGTTACAAGAACCAATCACGGCGCGTAATTTCGACCAATAGCGAGCGAGGGCGCTCGCGATTGGCCAAATGCCGTCCAATACTTTGCGTTCCAAAATCAAACCGCGCACAACTCGAGCCAAAACCGTCTTTCAAATTCAAAATAGTGAAGCATCAAGTCACGCCTGCGTATTGCGCTCTAATAATGAACTAACATCTTTCACATAAGTACAATGAGTAATTACTAGATATAAATAGATTGCTTGCACTTTTGAATGCATACTATGTATTTAGTTATATATAAAAGATTTATTTTGCATACCGTTAGCACGAAATTGGATTTACCTATTAATTTGATCACCTAGTATAAAAAAGCGTTATGAATAAATGTTAGTGTCCCAACGTAAATCCCGATGTTAACGCTGGCAACCCAAAAAGCACAAAAGCAGACGTAACCGAGCTCAACTTATAGGCTTATGAACCTATAAGGCTCCAACATTTGTAACCCGTGGAGCGTCTGCGTTTTTTGAGGTTATGTTCCCGCGCCGACGCCCGACAGGTGAAAACAAAATGGCGGCGTGGCCGCTACTATTATACGCTAGTGAGGTCCGTAAGAGGTCGAAACGTCGACACACGCTGCAGCCATCACTTGTGCCCGTTGCCTTGCGACTCCACCTGAAAACGAGCGTGCGGTGAGCGCCGTGTGTCGTCGTTCCGGGGCTGCGGCGGTGGGCTTGGGTCGCAAGTCGAGAAACGTGCCGGCAAACATATTAAGGGCTCATTTAGACGGTGCGATAACTCGCATGCGAGTTTCATTACATTGCGTCGTTTGATCGGTCGGCTGAATTGATGTTACCTCAATGGTCCGCAATGTATAGTTTGTAGCTTTCTAACAGACCCCGAAGGCTAATCCTATTGTCTATTGTTCAGTAAAACCGCACGTGCTACTTACCTGCAAAAAAGGGTCCTAATTATTCTATTTGGCACCTGAGCGCGGGCTAGTCCAACGCTCAAAAAACCAGTGTAGGTGCGCTCTCCGATAACGCGCCTTTGTTACGCATCTCGATGACACATTTTAGACTGGTTCTGTAGCGTTCGACTCGCCGGCACTCAGTAACCGAAGTACCGATTTTTTATGCAGGTGGTTGTGGCACGTGGCACGAGCGGTTTTTCTTAACAATAGACAATAGGATTAGCCTTCGGGGTCTATTAGAAAGCTACAAACTATAACTAAACTCGTATACGAGTTCGCGCGCCGTCTAAATGAGCTCTAAAGCGTGTCAGGTAAATTAGAGAGTTTATTCAAGTTTGTATTTGTGCTGTTCGACGGAAATTTACATGGTAGTCTGACCAAGTTAACTCTGCACTTTGCAGTAAGTGTAAAAGGCCTTCAAACGTCAAACTCATATGAAAATATGAAGTTCATAATGGCACATCACACTTTGTCACCGCAAAGTCTGTGCGAAGTTAGCTTAGACTGGTTCTATTTCCGATATGTCCTGTATTATGACTTCTAACAAATTCTTGGTTCATACTTCGTATTAACTGCTCTCAAATGTTATATGAATGAATTTGGGTTGAGAGTGTTATCTGGCTTGAGTTATTACAAGAGTTTATCGTGAAATTTTCTGTGGTCGATTTTTTAAACCAGTTACCGCTTTAATTATTTTGCCAGTTGAACGTATTGAAGTTCTTTCAGAGACTCAATCAGCCATGTTTGAAAAGATCGATTGGCGTAGCGACCGAAGTTAATTTTGTCTTGGTCTCTAGAAATGAATTTCTATAAAACGTCATATTTCGTCCTAAAATCACTAATACTTTAACTTTTCCATAACTTTTTTTTGGCGTGCAAGAATCTTTTATAGGCAATTATTATATAGAAATTTTAACTGTTTTCGTAGTATTTAACTGATAAATTATGAATAAATTAAACGTTGAAAAAGAGCGCAATAGATTGGGGAAATAAAGTACTTAAATCATTTTCGCAATTATGTAATGATTCATAAAGGATACTGCCAGAAGTTTGCCAGAAGGTGCTATTTTTGTAATGCAATTTCGCTCCAATGCAAATAACTTTAAACAATGACAGCTCATCAGGGTTCATAGACTAGGAATCCTCTAGACGGAGTTTAGAGCAATTCTTTCATGAAACCGATGCTGCCAAAAATACGGGGGTGCGGGGGGACGAGGTGAGCGAATCCCGCGCCGTGATTGGTCCGTTCAAAGACACGGACCAATCACGGCACGGGATTCTGACACTTTGACTCGAAGATGGAGTAAAACTACCGTATATAGTGGCAGACGGGGTAGCGTTACTATGCTCAGTCTAGAGGATGTCTTGTCTGTGTTAGGGTTCATAAAAACAAAATAGGTGATGTTATTCATACGTCCAATTTTAGTTCAAGTAAACTATGAAATAATTATCTATTTAGGCAGTATGAATTAGAGTTGTAGCCCGGACGAAAAAAAAAACAAGTAAACGAATGAATTAGCCCGTCAAGGGCCCCTGTAGTAAACCGACTAGGGTTACCTTAAAATAAGGAAGAAACGGAACATTGAAAGGAAAACAGTATAATTTACCTTACTTATCAGTTCTAAAAGATTCTTGCAAGCGTTCCATTAGTTTCAATTATACGCCGTGTGGGGCAATGCTATTATATACCTCCGTCCGACGCAATCCCACCGCCAGTTTGTACATATTTACAGTTTGGACGATATAATGTATATCCAAAGTGCAAATCTCACCCGCCACCAGGGTTCTTAAGCGGAGGACCCAGCGATTAAGTGTAGACACATTTACAAATTTATAAATAGAACGTTAATTTTTAAATATAATTTAAAAATGAAACGTGAATTTGAAAATTTGCAACGGTTTTCAGCCCCGCAAGGTACGATATACACAGGCCGCACAAGCTTTTTAGCTGTTACATTTAATACAATATGATCTTGCCGGCTTATAATCGAGCTTTAAGCTTTAAATTATAAGCCAACGTAAAAAAACACAAGAAAAACATAAATATAACAGCCAATAACATTTATTTCACCGGCGTCGAGATCAAATAACACAAAAAGTCTGGGCTTTAGCCATAAAAGTCATCAAAAATTATTGAGCAATTTAGATTATCTGACGCCGGTAAAATAATAGTCAAAATAGTGATAAAACGACGAATAAACACAGTGCCTTAACTTATATAACAGTGAATATGTTAGCAACACATCATGCATAAACAGTGTACTTAAAACTACATGTAAATACACATATAATAATAAGACAGAACATTCGCTTAATGCAATACATTTTAACTCCTGACCAAAAAATGTAGAGTATACCTACAGTTAAACATAATTTTATAAACGACTTTTAAAATGGATGTCAAGTAATTAATTGTATGTTGCTTTTCAATATTTACCCTAATCAAAATTAATGATGTTTTTTTTATTATAATTTGTAATACATTTCTTCAGCATTGCATTGTAATATGTTTCTAGGGATGTGTGTATATGTATAGTTGTATACACACACCTTTTACTGACTCTTGGATATGTCTGGATGGAGATATAATTCAAAAGATAGTATATCAAAATTACGAGTTTTAATAAAACTTTTTAACAAAAATCAAATTTCAATAAATCAACTACATAAAGTAACTAAACACAAATAAAAACTATGTAATACTAATGAAAAATTAAATAAACTAAATGAAATTCGTAATGATAATCTCAATCAAACATTAAAACTAATATTTACAGGCCACACTAAAACATCTATTATTTATTTTAACAAAACGAAACAAAATAGTTCTAAATTATCTAGACGTCTACTTAAGTACTTTTTAAAAATCGTCAAAAAATAACCATATTTTTAACATTTCTACAGTATAAAATGGTAACATGAATGGCACCAACTGTCAAGAATATATTTTAAAGTAATTATTGTGAACTGCTGAACTTGCAAGTCTCATGACATCTTTTTTCGAGTTTTACACGATTTTTATAGGATTTTCAAATTGATAAAATATGAGTTTGGGATGAGATAAGAGAAAAACATAAAAAATGTATTTAAATTACATGAATGAATGGAAAGAACAAGAATTTAAAGTTTTTAAGCTGTTTTTGGTTGTATAATTTGATATTTTTAGTTCGGCAATCCACATTAAATTACGTAACAAAAATAAAGATTTAATCCTTTAATGCTTTAGTATTAACAATGAGTGTGCACTGTGCAATTCAAAACTAAAAAAGTCACAATTAAAAAAAATGTGTACCAACTGGCAATTTAATAAACTATCAGAACCAAATGAGATTTGGAAAATTGTTCATCGAAACATTTTTTCTTTTAACAAGTGAATAATTTTAGAGGCATTTAGCATTTTTAACACTAGTAACATTTTGTATAACATTTTTTAGCACACGAAAGCGGTGATTATAAGGAACATTCATTTAGACCCTGTTTTTTTTTACATTTTTATGTTCTTGAGCAAGCATTAGTTTAACTTAGCTATGTAATATAGTTTATATTTGTATATAAAATAGACTACGCTTTTTACTTCAAATTAAAGCTGATATGGTAATGTTCAGGTCAAGACAAGCTATACACGTAGGCGAACTAGCATTGACTTTATATTTAAATATATTGTAACATATAATTATAATATGTACGTGATAAATATAAGATGATCTACACTCTACAGTATAAAATTGGAATAGAAAACCATCTCGAATAACAACGTTTGCGTTTTTAAACTCGCAGCATAATATAAGGGCGTTTTTTTTTGTCCCCTACACTTATTTTCAAATTTGGGATTTTTTATGTTATTTCTACTCAGAATCACGAGCTCTTTCTATCCGAATAGGAGAAAAAAGTGTCCTAAGGTTTTTATTTCCATTCCGTCACCATTTTTCATAGACTTTGTACGGCCGTCGCGAAATGGAAAGATATAAAAATTTATGGAAATTTTGGGACACTTTTTTTTTCCTATTAGGATAGAAAGAGCTCGTGATTCTGAGTAGAAATAACATAAAAAATCCCAAATTTGAAAAAAAAGTGTAGGGAACAACAAAAAAAAAACGCCCATAAACTTCAAGGAATGTTGAAAATTATTACCATATGCGTGTTTTATACTATCTTCTATACATTATATGCCTCAGTTGCTATAGTTTTATTTAATCTATTTAGAAATTGACATTTAATGTCCTAAGGCCAAGTGAGCGACTGGCTGAAATCACCAATATTATCTAAACAATATGTTGAGGAGATCTTCATTTCAAAGGGATTCACTAACTAGTTTTCAAAGTTTGTTCTTAGTAGTACATATGTTCAAATTAGACTGATTTGTACACAATAGGTATTATAAGATTAAATGCAGGGTAAATCATATTTTAAACTTTACAAGAAAGCTAAAATATCAAAACACTTATTATAAATGTGTAAATATAAATATTATGCGTATATAACTCTTGTATGTAACATGCAATAGACACATATAATATATGATGACGAACACCGATATTCTTACGACATACTAAAAGTTATTTTAAATATAAGAATATGCCGGTACCCTGCATAAGTATTAGATAAATAAGCAGACTGATTGACAGAAAATAGCAAGGAAGGTTTAAAATTTAATAGAAATTTATCATTGAATAAGCAAGGCACAAAATATTACTTGTTTACTTCGCATAAGTAATTTATTTCCACGGCAAGGGCCCGTTTTTAGGGTTCCGTACCCAAAGGGTAAAAACGGGACCCTATTACTAAGACTCCTCTGTCCGTCTGTCTGTCTGTCACCAGGCTGTATTTCATGAACCGTGATAGCTAGACAGTTGAAATTTTCACAGATGATGTATTTCTGTTGCCGCTATAACAACAAATGCTAAAAAGTACGGAACCCTCGGTAGGCGAGTCCGACTCGCACTTGTCCGGTTTATTAAATATATGGTTAACACGAAAATATTTCTGTATTTTCCTGGGAAATACTTAGCTTATGTTGCAATGGTGGTAATGATTTCAATGAAATAGCAATTAGCAAATAAAGCACTATGTAAAATGTTATGACGAGAACACATATTGATACGAGAATATTATTTTATGTAATAAAAAGTTAATTACTGTTTCAGCCAGTTCAATATAAGAGATCTTCTATTGTGACGTAATCGATTTTCACATTATATTTTATACCTACTTATATTGTTCTAATTTGTTTTTTTTTGTTGCAAAAAATGCATTTATAGTTCTGATTACAATTTAACAATACAGGGTGGCATTTGAGTGGTGATCAGTAATATGTTTTTCTAACTCCATAAACAACGAGCAATTTAATGCCCCTACTTTTACTAAAATCAGATAAGATTTTTTTAATTTTTTGTCATTTATTTTACTTTTATAAGTGGAGTTAGGATATTACAACGGCTTATTAAGATATTTAAATTAGTAAATTGAATCCCCTCTTTGAATCGGAACTGCCATTGACATCAATTTTGTCATTTGTCCCAGTTAGAAATAAAATTTACTTAAAATATCTTACAAAGCTGTTTAAATACCACATTGCCACTTGTAAAAGTAAAATAAATGACAAATAATAAACAAAAAAATAAAAAAAAATCTTGTCTGATTTTAGTAAGAGTAGGGGCATTAAATTGCTCGTTGTTTATGGAGTTAGAAAAATATATTACTGATCACGACTCGAATGGCACCCTGTATATACTAGTGCTAGTCACATTTTAAGATCACCTAAATTTAGCCACAACTTTTATTTTATTAGTAAATTCGATGTTATCCTATAAATTGTAAAGAAATAATAATAAATTATATTGTGATACGACTTATTTAGTAGCCGCTAGCCGCTACCTACCTGTGTTATAAAACTTATAAACATTGCACAGAGATCTCTGGTATACTTCAAATATTGAGTAACAATCCAAAAATAGAATATAAAATATGATAAATATAGTATACCTACTTGTAAAAGCTCTAGTCTAGAGAAATATACGTCAATTAATATGGACGTGAAATATATAGTATTAAGGTAGATATATACACATGAATGTATTAAATATAGAAAGCAGAATAGAGTATAATTATATATTCCAAATAAAAATATATTAAGTATACACACAGTACTGGCCAATAATATATAACCTCCATGTTTTTACGGTATAACTTTTTTATATATTTGTAAATGACTTCCACCTCACTGCTTTAACTAGTATTTTTGTACGAGCGATGGGAAAAAATGGTTTGGTAATGGTTTTTTTTAATGTATGGTCAACTTCATTTTTTAAATAGAGCTTTTTTAGTTACACGCTGAGTCTCCTATTTACAGTATTTCTTTGCAGTATTCATCATGTATTTGTATAAAATGACTAGTAAAATATGCAATCTACAAACTATACTTCGTTTTTTTTAGCATTAGAAATAAGGTAAACAATCTTATGTGTCTTTTAATTGAAAAACACATTTTAAAAATAAGTTACGGCAAATATGTAACAATTATGAATCTAATACGAACTTTTATAGTCTTCTGCTTTCATAAGTAATGGTTATTGATTTTTAAAAAGTGTTTTTCAATTAAAAGACATGTCAAAATCTCTTACCTTCTTTCAAGTTCTTTTTAATGCTAAAAAAACGAACTATAACCTATATTGTTTACTCTATACAAGTTCATAACACACCTTTGTGTGTAATATATACAGCGTGGAAAGATAAGTCGGGCCCTGGTGGGAAACTACCTTAAATCCTTAAGCTGGCTCATTTTACGTAAGTTTTGTTTCTTTTTAAAAATAAAGGAATGTCTCCATTAAATAAAATGAGCCAGCTTAAGGATTTAAGTTAGTTTCCCTCCAGGGCCCGACTTATCTTTCCACACTGTATATTAATATCTGGGTGACCGATCTTTGCTCGGAGAACATATAAAAACTCGATAATGCGCGTTTTCCCAGAGATAAGACCTAGCTAGATAGATTTTTCGCCCCCGAAAACCCCCATATAGCAAATTTCATCGAAATTGTTACAGCCGTTTCCGAGATCCCCGAAATATATATATATATATATATATATATATATATAAATAAATAAATATACAAGAATTGCACATTTAAAGGTATTAGATATAAGGTGATAATATATTATTGGCCGGAATTGTATATTGTATGTATATGTATGTGATGACGACGACATTATACTTGGTAAACTATGTAAAAAGCACAAGTAAATAGTGCAAGACATAGTTACTTCTAAATGTAACAACTCTGTTATATTATAATATTGTATAATAATATTATGTGTGATATAAAAGTTACAGATAAATACATCCAATGTATAGCAAGTTTTATATTATAAAATATTAAGAGTATTTTTATGTTATTTGTGCAATGTACAGAGCATACTTTCCTTTTTTAAATCCAACAATATATAAACGAGCAGTAGTGAGAATTAATTTGAAATAGAGTTTTCTGCCCTCCGGCCGGAAAGCGTCAACTTTCGGCCCGCTGCGCTAATGGAAGTTGCCGCTTTCCGGCTCCGGCAAGCAGAAAACTATTATACACAACTCGGCAAGTTAAAAAGAAAGCCTCAGATCACATGTTTTTTCGACCTCGCCTTCGCCTCGGTTGACAATTGCATGTGATCTCAGGCATTGCTTACTTTACTGCTTATATATGACACCGTAAGATTGTGAACCCGTTAGTTTATAATCTAACGTAGGTTAGGTTAGATTATAATCTCCCTACTGTCAGTTTATAATGTAACTAACGTGATTATAATATGACGAGTGTTTATAATTTTACGGTGACATATACACTATTAGTATTGCGTTAAGAGACCTGTCAAATTCCACTGTACGTCTATAAAACGAACCCTACGACTACTAATCATTACATAGCATGATATAATTTGGCAGTTTAACTTAGCCTTATTAGAAACGTGTAAATATATATGTATAAATATATCAAATTTGTACAACATTCTACCAGACTTAGAGTTTGAAAGTAGAGCACTCAAAAAACATGCTGTATTTTGGGCCTAATGCTTGCCATAATTTTATTTGACGTAACTGTAATTTGCTGTAAAGAATTTTCTGGGAGACTTTTTAAAATTAATGTGTAATTTTAAGTATTGAAGAGAAAGGAAATAAAGAATATTCATTATCACGATATAAATATTAATAGCTAGTCATAGTAACTTTAAAAAATATACGGTAAACTTCATTGGTAAATAGATTTAGTCATGCAATATTGTTTATTTTAGGTATATTCAATGAAATACTTAAAAGTACAGATGAAAAGTACCTTCAGATTCTATACTTTTTAGAAAGTTATCATAAAATGTTATTACAACGTTCCAACCATGTCAAATGAAATTATGCCAAGCAAAAAGCCTCAGTATAATTAGTAGACATTTATCATTCCGGGGGCGGGGGCGGTACAACTGGCGGGGGCATCGCGGGCAGGGGCGGGGCGGCGGGGGGCCCCGGGGGCGGGGGGTACACGGGCGGCGGCGCGTAGTAGTAGCCGTCCATGGGCACCAGGCCGCCCACGCCCATGCCCATGCCGTAGTAGAGCGGGGGCGGCGGGCGCAGCATGTAGTAGGGCAGCCTCGGCGCGGCGGGGACGGGGAGGGGCCAGCCTACCTTGTGGTGCGGGGCTCCGGCTCCGTTGTGGCGCGCCAGCTTGTGCGGCGGCGCGGCGCCCGGGGGCTCCGGCCCACAGCGCTTGCGGGACGTCTCCAGCACTTCCTTGGAGATCTTGATCTTGAGGCCGGCGGCCTGCGGCGGCGGGGGCGGCGCCGCCAGCCGCTCCTTCGGGATCTTGATCTTGAGGCCGGGGCTGCCGGCCAGCTTGTCGCGCGGTATGGTGATCCGCAGCGCGCCGTCGGGCGCGGGCTCCGCGGGCGCCGGCGGCGGGCTCTCCTTCCGACCTTCCTTTCGCTCCCGCTCCTTGTCCTTCTTATGTTTCTTTCTCTCCTCCTTCGACTTGTCCCGGTCCTTGTGTTTGTGTTTCTCCTTCTTCTTCTTCTCTTTCTTATGTTTGTGGTCGGGCGCGTCCTCGGCGGGGGTCGGGGGGAGGGGCGGGGGGGCAGGCTCCGGGTCCCGTTTGACTTCGACCGCCGGCTCGGCGGGCTCCCGCTTCGGTTCCGCGGCGGGCTCCCGTTTGACCTCGACCGCGGGGGACTTTCGCTCGGTCGCGACGGTTATGGGCGCCGGCTTGGCGAGACTCTCTTTGAGCAGATTAGATACCAGCGTGGGGTCGGTCTCTATGCCGTTGAGCGGGCGCGCGGGCCGGGGCTGGGGCTCGGGCCGGCGCGGCTCCGGCGGCCTGGTGCGGATGGCGGCGCCGCGCTGGGAGTCGCGGAGCACGTTCTCGTAGCCGGGGGTCTCGTCGAGCTTCTTGACGACCGGGACGAGCTCGGGCTCGGAGTTGGAGGGCACGCGCTGCCTCGGGCGCGGCGGCGGGGCGGGGGCCGGGGGCGGCGGCGGCGCGGGGGCCGGGGGCGAGGAGAAGGGGGAGAGGATGGCGGGGGGCTGCACGTCGCGCAGCGCGCGCCGCGGGGAGGCGGGGGCGGGGGCGGGGGCGGACGGCGGCGGGCGCGGCTCGGGGCGGCGGGCGGGCGGCGCGCGGGCGGCGGGGCGCTGCGCGGCCTGCGCGGGCGCGGTGGAGTTGTCGGGGGAGAACAGGGAGGGGGGCCGCGTTCGCGCGGGCGCGGCGGGGGCGGGCGCGGGGGCGGGTGCGGAGGCGGGGGCGGGGGCGGCCGCAGGCTGGGCGGGCAGCGCGGCGGGCGCGGGCTTGTGCGGCGGCTTGTGGTGCGGCCAGGGCGGCGGCTTGTGGTGGTGCGGCCGGTGGTGCGGGGCCGCGGGCCGCGCCGACGGCTGCTGCTGCCTGAGGGGAGAACGGGACGATATAAAACACTGATGACTAATGACACTAATGTACACACTTGCCGGCTGTACACACTTGTCGACGGTCTCTCGCCGAGTCTTAGCAAACACCCGACCCCATCAAAGAAGACCGAACCGGAACAAGTAGGAACGAAATAGAAAAGAGCAGTGTACACACCCGTTCTCGGCCTGTTTCGGGGTCTATCGGCGAGTGTGTGTTTAGACATCGTAGTCAATCTTATCAGGCCCGGCGGGCACGCATTCTGTACAACGGTGACAACTCACCCCGGCTGCCGCGGCGCGGACGGCTGCTGCTGCTGTCTCGCTCGCTCGCGCTCGTCCCGCTCCCTCTTCTCCCGGTACGCGTTGTAGTCGATCTTGTTGGGCGGCGGCGCGGCGGGCGCGGCGGGCACGTAGCCGCCGGCCGCGGGCGCGCGTCTCCGCTCTCGCTCGTATTCTGTACAAACATGTACGTTTCAAACCTATGCCGTTGTTAACCCTTAAATGCAGTGTCAGAAGTTGCATAGGCTAAATCATATTTATGTAAAATATATAATTTTCAGTAAGAGATATATGATAAATCCTACTATTATCAAAAAGGTACACTATTTGTGATACACCTATGATAGAGTTTTTAAATATAAAATAATTACAAACCCCAAAAAAAACATCCAAAATCACATACTAAAAATCATCAAATTCTGGATTTTTTCAAATTTTCTGACATTTCGTCATAAAACGAATGTAATTTTTATAAATTAAAATATTTCGTAAATTTATATAAAAAATCGGAAAGCGGATTAGTTTTACTAATGAAATAATATATAAATAGACATATATATAGGTTTTTCTAAATATATATAAAATTAGATGTTTTTTGTGTACGCTGCATCGTACACATTTAAGGGTTAGAACATTGATCTTGAAGCTCACACAGACAGTACGCACTCGTATACGAATTTCTTTATTTAGTCGATCTGATGAGTTGGTTATAAATTATTCAGTCAAATAATTATCTAAGCGGACAAAGTGACACAGTGTTCGCACTTCCTTATTAACGTATGGGCAATAAGGTTGTGTCGAAAGTACATATTATTGGCACTTTGTCCGTGCCATTCGGTGTTGTGAATTAACAAAATTGTTTCTTAATTTGATGCGGATTAAAAGCCGATCTCAACCAACTTTAAATTATATATTTCATGAATAAGTAAACAAGTCAAATGAGCATATAAAAGCCTCTCACCTTTGTCAAATGACTTGTCAAAGTCGTCATTGGGCAGCGCCGGCCGCTGCTGCGACGCCGCGCCGCTGCCGTGCGCCGCGCTCGAGTGCGGCGAACTTCCACCTGCAAATGACACTACTGTTACAATCTGTCACGTTTATAGGGTTCCGTACCCAAAGGGTAAAAACGGGACCCTATTACTAAGACTCCGCTGTCCGTCCGTCCGTCCGTCTGTCACCAGGCTGTATCTCATGAACCGTGATAGCTAGACAGTTGAAATTTTCACAGATGATGTATTTCTGTTGCCGCTATAACAACAAATACTAAAAACAGAATAAAATAAAGATTTAAGTGGGGCTCCCATACAACAAACGTGATTTTTGACCGAAGTTAAGCAACGTCGGGCGGGGTCAGTACTTGGATGGGTGACCGTTTTTTTTCTTGTTTTGCTCTATTTTTTGGCCGGTTTTTAGGACCACATTTATGGCATGGCCTGGCGTGTCTCACTCCGCTACAGGTAGCTAAAAGTACATCCGTTCCGGCCCCAATTTTGGGGAAAGCCATAAGCCGCGCGTGGCGCTGTCGCCACCTAGCGGCCATATCTGTGCTGATCGTAACAGACGCGTTTCGTTAGAGAGTGAGTCTTCTGTATTTAGTACTATGATTTATTCTGTGCCATGGCGATACTTTTTAGAGTCCGCGAAATTACAGACAGATACTAATATCTGTCTAAGCGCCATCTAGTAAGTTAACACGTTTAATAGAGGCTTGACGTGACAGCCGCTCCTGCAGGTCCGGGTCACCGACCCTCGTGTGATAGACAAGGACTCACTGTTGCTGTTCCTTTCCATCTTGCGCTCGAGCCGGGACGGGCACTTGTCGGAAATGTGCAGGAACTCGGCGGTCAGCCGCTCCTGCAGGTCCGGGTCACCGACCCTCGTGTGATAGACAAGGACTTACTGTTGCTGTTCCTTTCCATCTTGCGCTTGAGCCGGGACGGGCACTTGTCGGAGATGTGCAGGAACTCGGCGGCCAGCCGCTCCTGCAGGTCCGGGTCACCGACCCTCGTGTGATAGACAAGGACTCACTGTTGCTGTTCCGCTCCATCATCTTGCGCTTGAGCCGCGACGGGCACTTGTCGAAGATGTGCAGGAACTCGGCGGTCAGCCGCTCCTGCAGGTCCGGGTCACCGACCCTCGTGTGATAGACAAGGACTCACTGTTGCTGTTCCGCTCCATCATCTTGCGCTTGAGCCGCGACGGGCACTTGTCGGAGATGTGCAGGAACTCGGCGGTCAGCCGCTCCTGCAGGTCCGGGTCACCGACCCTCGTGTGATAGACAAGGACTCACTGTTGCTGTTCCGCTCCATCATCTTGCGCTTGAGCCGGGACGGGCACTTGTCGGAGATGTGCAGGAACTCGGCGGTCAGCCGCTCCTGCAGGTCCGGGTCACCGACCCTCGTGTGATAGACAAGGACTCACTGTTGCTGTTCCGCTCCATCATCTTGCGCTTGAGCCGGGACGGGCACTTGTCGAAGATGTGCAGGAACTCGGCGGTCAGCCGCTCGAGTAGATCCGATGTCACCGTCCGGTCGACATACGAGAACCAGTGCCGGCCCTCATTTGATTGGGGTATCTGAAAATATACTCAAATTAAACACTGGAAGACTACCTAGTTGAATTTTTATTCCTTATAAAGGGGCCCACTGATTATCATGATTATATTAAATATCGTCCGGCGAACTGATAATGATATTTCCTAGCTCATATAACCCGGCAACCTTCAAATCAAGGGTAAACAGACACCTTCTGGGCAGGCTCGCTCCATCGTAGGCCACGTCTTCGCCTCGGCTAGTCTGTGGTCATGAGTAAGCCCATTAATTATATAATTATATCAAAAGTGGGCCCCTTCATAAAGTACTTGATCAGTTAGGCCGCGGACTGGACGCACGCGCCCGGCGGCGAGACAAGGTTCAATGGGGTTGGCGACTGTCAAAGGTTTACATAGATGGCGCCATCATAGCTTGCCCCTTTCTCTAGTTTTCTTCTATGAGATTTGGCTTAAAGGGCTGGCTGGAGTGGCTGGCATCCAGGCATTTATGGGTGGATCAACTATTTCTTGTTGTTATTCTGTCCGGTCAGCCAAGAGACAATAGTAGCATGGTTTGTTAGAAGACATTGTACACCACCTTCTTCTGACACGCTTGGTAGACGACCCTCAATGGAAAGGGTTTATAAGTATCACAAAAAAGCGTGTTTGGTGAATTTAAATGCTTAAAAATCAGGTTTTAAAGAGGGACCCAGGAAAACGTAACCATGGAAACGAGTGACAAGAAAAAGTTGATTCAGCCTTATATTTTTGACACCCTTCTAGGGATTGACATGCTGGCTCCATTTGCCAAACACATCGGCCACCCTCAATTATTTTTTGCACGATATTGTTATGTCGTATTAAGTGTCCGATCATATGCAATATAAGGGTGAATCAACTTTTTCTTGTCACTCGTTGCCATGGTTACGTTCTCCTGTGTCCCTCTTTAAAACCTGATTTTTAGGCATTTAAATTCACCAAACACGCTTTTTTGTGATATTTATAAACCCTTTCCATTGAGGGTCGTCTACCAAGCGTGTCAGAAGAAGGTGGCGTACAATGTCTTCTAACAAACTATGCTACTATTGTCTCTTGGCTGACCGGACAGAATAACAAGAAATAGTTGATCCACCCATCAACAAACAGAACAGCCATGATATACGTCTTTATGTATAATAAACAGATACAAATATAAAACGAACCCAAAATCACTAACACTCACCGCCCAGTTGCTCCACTAGGAGGCCAGATGTATGCAGCCGGTACTGCAGGCACATCGTCGTCAAGTGCAGGCTGTTTGACGCCATGAAGTATGTCGTCTGCGCGAGGTCTTTGGGCGCTGTGGACGTGAGATACATATGTTAAGCACTAACACTCACCGCCCAGTTGCTCCACTTGGAGGCCAGGTGTATGCAGAAGCAGGCCACGACGGTGGGCCGGTACTGCAGGCACATCGTCGTCAGGTGCAGGCTGTTCGACGCCATGAAGTATGTCGTCTGCGCGAGGTCTTTGGGCGCTGTGGACGTGAGATACATATGTTAAGCACTAACACTCACCGCCCAGTTGCTCCACTTGGAGGCCAGGTGTATGCAGAAGCAGGCCACGACGGTGGGCCGGTACTGCAGGCACATCGTCGTCAGGTGCAGGCTGTTTGACGCCATGAAGTATGTCGTCTGCGCGAGGTCTTTGGGCGCTGTGGACGTGAGATACATATGTTAAGCACTAACACTCACCGCCCAGTTGCTCCACTTGGAGGCCAGGTGTATGCAGAAGCAGGCCACGACGGTCGGCCGGTACTGCAGACACATCGTCGTCAGGTGCAGGCTGTTCGACGCCATGAAGTATGACGTCTGCACGAGGTCCTGGGGCGCTGTGGACGCGAGATAAATATGTTAAGCACTAACACTCACCGCCCAGTTGCTCCACTTGGAGGCCAGGTGTATGCAGAAGCAGGCCACGACGGTGGGCCGGTACTGCAGGCACATCGTCGTCAGGTGCAGGCTATTCGACGCCATGAAGTATGACGTCTGCGCGAGGTCCTTGGGCGCTGTTGACGCGAGATAAATATGTTAAGCACTAACACTCACCGCCCAGTTGCTCCACTTGGAGGCCAGGTGTATGCAGAAGCAGGCCACGACGGTGGGCCGGTACTGCAGGCACATCGTAGTCAGGTGCAGGCTATTCGACGCCATGAAGTATGATGTCTGCGCGAGGTCTTTGGGCGCTGTGGACGTGAAATAGATATGTTAAGCACTAACACTCACCGCCCAGTTGCTCCACTTGGAGGCCAGGTGTATGCAGAAGCAGGCCACGACGGTCGGCCGGTACTGCAGGCACATCGTCGTCAGGTGCAGGCTATTCGACGCCATGAAGTATGACGTCTGCGCGAGGTCTTTGGGCGCTGTGGACGTGAGATACATATGTTAAGCACTAACACTCACCGCCCAGTTGCTCCACTTGGAGGCCAGGTGTATGCAGAAGCAGGCCACGACGGTGGGCCGGTACTGCAGACACATCGTCGTCAGGTGCAGGCTGTTCGACGCCATGAAGTATGACGTCTGCACGAGGTCCTGGGGCGCTGTGGACGCGAGATAAATATGTTAAGCACTAACACTCACCGCCCAGTTGCTCCACTTGGAGGCCAGGTGTATGCAGAAGCAGGCCACGACGGTGGGCCGGTACTGCAGGCACATCGTAGTCAGGTGCAGGCTATTCGACGCCATGAAGTATGATGTCTGCGCGAGGTCTTTGGGCGCTGTGGACGTGAAATAGATATGTTAAGCACTAACACTCACCGCCCAGTTGCTCCACTTGGAGGCCAGGTGTATGCAGAAGCAGGCCACGACGGTCGGCCGGTACTGCAGGCACATCGTCGTCAGGTGCAGGCTATTCGACGCCATGAAGTATGACGTCTGCGCGAGGTCTTTGGGCGCTGTGGACGTGAGATACATATGTTAAGCACTAACACTCACCGCCCAGTTGCTCCACTTGGAGGCCAGGTGTATGCAGAAGCAGGCCACGACGGTGGGCCGGTACTGCAGGCACATCGTCGTCAGGTGCAGGCTATTCGACGCCATGAAGTATGACGTCTGCGCGAGGTCTTTGGGCGCTGGGGACGAGAGACAAGACATGTTAGAACGTGAAAAAGGTGAATCAAAGTAGTGAAATGAATTGTATTAATGAAAGGGTTTTTAAATTATAGCTGGTCAAGCAAATCTTGCCAGTAAAAAAAGGCGCGAAATTCAAATTTTCTATGGGACGATGTCCCTCCCTTGGAACCTACATTTTTAAAATTTGCCGCTTTTTTCTACTGACAAGATCTGCTTGACCATATATTTTGATAGTTTTCAGACATTCATTTCTAACTCTATTTAAAGTGGTTTGATAATAACCTATCTTGTATTTGAAATGTAAGGCTAAGGAGCTAATGTTATATGTCAAATTTTACTTCTTATAATGATATTTCTTCAGTTAACCTTTTGGACACCAATGACCGATATATACGCTTACGCACCGCAGGTCCAACGCCAAAGACGTATTATTCGGTCATAGACCACAGAGCAACATAAACCTAGGTGCATATGCATAAAGTTCAATTTCAGTTTTGACACTTCGGTGACGTGGCGTCTGAGAGACAGCTTTTGTGTTTGACACGGCGTCGAAAAGGTTAATAGTTGGCTTATTAAAGATGTATTATGTTTATGAAATAAGGCATCTATTGTTAGATAAAAATAATTTTAACTAATATTTACTGTATTTAGGGGTATGAAGCATACAATGAGGTCTAAAACGGTGCCGGAGCTTAAAATGAATATAGGAACGGAACGGGTCTGAAAATGTCTTTGAGATTTTACTGGATTTACACAATCCGTACCCGGTCCTACATTCATCATTAATTTAGATAATTATTTAATTTAAAAATAAGAAATATAGCCGGTCAAACAAGTTTGTCAGTAGCAAAAGGCGCGAAATACAAATCTATGGGACGATTACCCTTCGCGCCAATTTTTTTTAATTTACCGCTTTTTCTACTGACGGAAATGGCTTGACAGACTATATATGACATGTTTCAGGCCTCATTGCTTTCAACGAAGACAAATAAAAAAAAATGCGTGAATGGACATGAAAGGGTGACCACACAAAATAAGTCCAGTGAGTTTCACATACCTCCGATTTTTCGCAAAAATGTTGGGATACATTGCCTGTGGCCTTTTCTTTTTTTTTGGTCCCGCTGTTCGGATGGGACCCTTAATTTAGGGGCGTCGCTAGGGCAGAGCTCGTGCGGTACGGGAGTGGTCGAGGCTTGGTGTGAGCACTAATTTTGATGTTTTTGTTATTTATCAACTCCCCATAACTTTATTCGTTTGTCAGATTATTTTCCATGATATTTAAGCAAACAGTGTTTAATTATTGTATCACTGTGTTTCGTATTTCTCTTTTATTTAGAAATTGGTTTGACGATTCTGGTATTTTTTTTATTTTATCCATACGAAAACATTTTTAAACAAATTTTGGCTCTTAGATTTTCATAAGAGGTATTTATTAGTAATCCTACTAAAAGATAACGAAAACACCCGAAATTGGGCCCTATAGTTGGTCAAACCAAATTGTCAGTAAGAACAAAAAAAAAACTATACTCATCCTTTTCTCTTGGGTGCTAGTACAAAGTATGATTCTCTCTGTCTTTGTTTGAAATGAGACAGTCCTTTGACAAAATATACTTGGATACACCGCAACACCCTGACCCTACCTGGCAGAACAAGAAATAAATAAACTTTCTTATTCCAAGGAGTTGCAAGTGTAAACTGGATCGTACGACAGCTGTCCATTCAAAGGAAGCCTGCTATATTCCATAAAATAGATAATAAATTGGTGGTACGCCAATTCTTGAGATTAGTTGCCAAGCAGACCCTCGGCTCATGAGCCGTGGCAAAATGCCGGGACAACAAGATGCTGACAACAGCCGATACCGCCCCAACCTCACCCGACCACCCCCTCAAGGGCCCCTCAACCGCCCCCAGCCCCGGCAGCAAGGGCCCCTCAACCGCCCCCGCTCGGCCCCCAGCCCCGGCAGCAAGGCAGACGGCCTCACCTTTGACGAGGTGGCACGCGCGGACCACGTGCGTGTGCGGGTGGTCGATGGCAACATCGAACCCTAGCGTCTGTAGTAACACGTTCTCGTTGAAAACGAGATCTTGCGCCTGAAAACGGTCGTGTTGATAGAGGGATGATTGGATCTATATAGTGGTGTGGATCTTTAATTGACTTATATGGGTGAATAAACTTTTTCTTGTCACTCGTTGCCATGGTTACGTTCTCCTGGGTCACTCTTTAAAACCTGATTTTTATTAAGTCACGTTTATAGACGGGTCTATCGCGAAATTTATTTAATTACCTTTATTATAATTAGGCATTTAAATTCACCAATCACGCTTTTTTGTGATACTTATAAACCCTTTCCATTGAGGGTGTCCGTCTACCAAGCGTGTCAGAAGGTGGTGTACAGTGACTTCTAACAAACTATGCTACTATTGTCTCTTGGCTGACCGGACAGAATAACAACAAGAAATAGTGGATCCACCCATATACTTTTGAATCTATTTCATGATGCGATAAAACATATTAATTGTGAAGACAAATTTCCATTTACCATTAAATATTATATTCCATACTAGCGCAGTCAATATAAAGGTCCATATCGCTATAGATTTATATTTAAAAAAATAGCTTCTTGACTTAGAGCCATAGATGGCGCTGCATGCCGCCATTTTCTTTTGGGAAACTAAATTGTCAAATGTGAAATGTCAATTATTCACAATCAGAGTTACGGAGCCTGTACCGCGCTATATACAATGTTAAATTGGAGCACGAAATAGTCTTTGACTTCGCCCTATCTTATACAACCAATTAATCTTTGCTAGATAGATAAGTAGACTTTGTGAGCATTACAAATTATTATGCAATAGGATAGCGGTGTAGACTCTCGCTCCTGTTGGTTACAAATGATTACGCAATAGTCTGAATCATAGCCATGTTATACGAGGGGCGGCTGAAAAGTACGCGGCCTTTGATTTTTTTTTTAAAGAGAGTATTAAAGTAAATGTTAATTAGGTATTAGTAATGGCGTCAATATTTAAACTGCCAAATAGGCGGGGAAAAAAATAGCATAGCTTTTAAAAAAAAAAATCTAGCGTAGGCCGCGAATATTTTAGCCTCCCCTTGTACCTAGGCCACACCACATACGGCACAGTGGCATGGGAAGTAAGCAGAGACGTAGTGTGGCCGTGCCATACTTCCCATACCACTCGTCGAGTGTGTGGCCCAGGCTGTAGTTAGTAAGCTGCTGGCTGTAGGACTGCAAGCCATACCGTGAGAGTCAGAATGGCGGGTGTATGTAAATAAAAATGAACAAAAAGCATACCATATTTTAGTACCTAATTTGTACTATTTGGTACCTCATATAAAAAAATTAGTACCTCACGGTATTTAAAGTTATTACCAAAAAACGTTACACCCGCCAACCTGACAGTCAGAATGGCGGGTGTATTTTATTACGCTATGATCCCGCGATTATTGATAAATTCTATAAAAGCCAAATTTTAGTACCTTTTTAATACTTTAATATTCAATTATAAATTGAACCATTTTATTTGTGGTTTCCGAGTTTTACTAATTTTACACATTGCATTGCTATTGAAAAAAATCAGGCGCTTTAATTTTTCACCGTATCGATATCGTTTTTAAGAAAAAACGCTACGCTACAACTATTTTTATTACGCCAGGATTTAGTACCTTTCATGTTTAATCTGTTACCCTTTCACGGTTAATCTGTTAGGTTCAATTAACTATGAAAATTACGTCTTACAAATGGCCAGGAGCCATGTCAAGGGATGCTTCCTAAGAAGAAATTCCGCTCTTCATTGTGCATGTAATTGTGCACCTAATACCTATTCTTAAGTACATGGTGATTAATCAAATAAAACTTGCAAATTATGTCTGTTTGTCCGTATATTAGTGTGATGAATATACTTCTTTGTGGGATTCCGTTGATGTCCTTGTTTTGCTAAGAAATGCTAAGTACCACATACTATATTCTACTGTGAATACGATTGAAATACATACCTTTTACAAGCAATATTTTCATTTAACTATTCTTACATGAGGTTTTTCTATCGTCTCGGTTAGTTTCTTAACTTATACATAACTAACAAAATACCACACCCGGTAGTATTTTCATGTTTAATATCCAAAAGGTGGATACAGGGTGGATTTTCTTTTTGAGTCAGTGAGGGCAGCTACCAGATCCCGTGCTGCTACGAGAAAACGGTCTTAGAAGACCTTCCCTCGATTTCAAATTAATAAAGATTGGCTTTTACAGATTTTGAAAAAAATATACAAGGTGCGAGAAAAAGGTCATTTTTGCAAACTTTTTGAAGTGAAAACTTCTTTGGCGGCGCTGGGCACTTTTTGAGGTGGGGAAAAAATGATAAACTCGAGACAGCGTAAGGCGATCACGTGACCGTAAGGGGCGTAAGGCGATCACGTGGCATTTAAATGAATAAAGAAAAACTCAATGTTATTTGACATTTATGTTGCGGACTCCTTTTCAAGACTCTTTACCTATGTTCAAATAATTTGACGTTGTCATGGCAGTATGTAAATAAACATGTCAATGAAAAAGTGTGATCTTATTTGAGAATGATAATAATATATAATAAATAAATAGAATACCTCCGCTAAACGTATGTATCGTGTTACAGGGCGTCGGTAACATAGTGTGGTGAGTTTTCACTTCTATCGGCACTCCCGGAGTGCAACCGTTGTTGCTTGTTTTTTGATGCCAATCGATCCCATTCCTATTGAGGATCAAAAGCTTGTATGGAACCAAAAAAAAAACTTCCGGCTAGAAAAGCCACAAATCGAGGAAAACTTTTCCCATACTCTTTGTATGAAAATGAAAACTTTTATTTTTCACATGCTATTTTTGTATGCCAATCGATTTCCTTCCTATTCAGTATCAATAGTTTCCTTGGGGTCAACTTACGGTAATGTACTAAAAAGTCAACAAATAAAAAAAAACTTTTTCCATACATTTACTATGGAGAAAACGTGAAATTTAATTCACATTCTTCTATCTGCCCAATCAGTCCTGTTCCTGTTACATTTAAAGATCATAATACTGTATGAAGACATCATACTGCTGTAAGACTGATGGGCGAGATAGAAAATTGTGAATAAAATTTCACGTTTTCTCCATAGTAAATGTATGGAAAAAGTATTTATTAATTTGTGGCTTTTTAGTACATTATCGGAAGTTGACCCCTAGGAAGCTATTGATACTGGATAGGAATGGAATCGATTTTCATACAAAAATAGCATGTGAAAAATAAAAGTTTTCATTTTCATACAAATTGTATGGGAAAAGTTTTCCTCGATTTGTGGCTTCTCTAGTCGGATTTTCTTTTGGTTCTTTTGATCCTCAATAGGAATGAGATCGATTGGCATCAAAAAAAAGTTTGTAAAAATGACCTTTTTCTCGCACCCTGTATTTTTTTTCAAAATCTGTAAAAGCCAATCTTTATTAATTTGAAATCGAGGGAAGGTCTTCTAAGACCGTTTTCTCGTAGCAGCACGGGATCTGGTAGCTGCCCTCACTGACTCAAAAAGAAAATCCACCCTGTATAGAACCTTTTGGATATTAAACATGAAAATACTACCGGGTGTGGTATTTTGTTAGTTATGTATAAGTTAAGAAACTAACCAAGACGATAGAAAAACCTCATGTAAGAATAGTTAAATGAAAATATTGCTTGTAAAAGGTATGTATTTCAATCGTACTCACAGTAAAAATATAGTATGTGGTACTTAGCATATCTTAGCAAAACAAGGACATCAACGGGATCCCACAAAGAAGTATATTCATCACACTAATATAGGGACAAACAGACATAATTTGCAAGTTTTATTTGATTAATCACCATGTACTTAAGAATAGGTATTAGGTGCACAATTACATGCACAATGAAGAGCGGAATTTCTTCTTAGGAAGCATCCTTTGACATGGCGCCTGGCCATTTGTAAGACGTAATTTTCATAGTTAATTGAACCTAACAGATTAACCGTGAAAGGGTAACAGATTAAACATGAAAGGTACTAAATCCTGGCGTAATAAAAATAGTTGTAGCGTAGCGTTTTTTCTTAAAAACGATATAGATACGGTGAAAAATTAAAGCGCCTGAAATTTTTTAATAGCAATGCAAATTGTAAAATTAGTAAAACTCGGAAACCACAAATAAAATGGCTCAATTTATAATTGAATATTAAAGTACTAAAAAGGTACTAAAATTTGGCTTTTATAGAATTTATCAATAATCGCTGGATCATAGCGTAATAAAATACACCCGCCATTCTGACTGTCAGGTTGGCGGGTGTAACGTGTTTTGGTAATAACTTTAAATTCCGTGAGGTACTAATTTTTTTATATGAGGTACCAAATAGTACAAATTAGGTACTAAAATATGGTATGCTTTTTGTTTATTTTTGTTTACATACACCCGCCATTCTGACTCTCACGCCATACCTGTTCCTGGTACTGGTCGGTGGTGAGCGCGCTGACCCCCTCCCCGCGGTGCACGCACACATGGGCCACTTTTATCACATACTCTAGCTTGCGCGGCTGCTCTTCCACCTAAACCACAACGCAAATAAATATTTCTTCTTTTCACAATCGACACGCCACAAGATCTACTCGACGTTGCATTTTAGAAGTACACCCTCATAGGACGATTGCCTTTACCGGTTGTTTCCGTTATCTCGCGACCAAATGCTGGAATGATATCCCTCCGCCTTTAAGACAGCTTAAATCCAAAAAAACATTTAAAAATCACTTTAAAAAATTCTTCTTGAAAAACAAACCGCTGGGATTCCATTCGGCTATTTGGTTGCAGATTTTAGGATATAACATGGTGGGGCTGGTGTCACACAACTAGGAGGCTTACACACAGTACACACGGGTCAATTTTTACCAATTTTTACCTATTATCTAAGTATTTTATCAAAAATTATCACACGACATGCACAAATACTCACACTTACACTGTACGATTGTTTCCGACGTACGTAAATACTTCTTCGTAAATATATTCTTTGTTGTGACCTGGGTCCCGGCAGAAAATCAGTGCTTTGCTCGAAAGAGCGAAGCGTATCACTGAGCCGTGACCCTTTTGTCCTGCTGCAACGCACACAGTTTGTACCTACCTACCTACTTTTATTAAATCTTACTTTTGTACCTACTCATTTCTATGTTATTTTCTTTGTTAGTGTAATAATAATTATTTTTTTTTCCTTTTCTTCTGTTATGATGATTGTGTGTAAATTTATATTGTGTGTCATTGCAGCTGTCAAATAAATGATTTATCTATCTATCTATCTATCTAACGTTTATTACTCTAACCTCTAGCCGCCCATACGTCAAACCTTGCCAAGCAAAATGAAATTTTATTTTGTCAACACAAAGTTCAAATTAGAATGGAACAGGAGATCTTTTTATAGGTCTCTGGGCGGCTAGAGGTTAATGATCATGCGTTCTGATCATTTCTTTATTAGAGTTAGACCAAGATAAGTCTGCAACAACTTTGACAGCATACGCAGTGCGTGCATAATAATTTCATAGAATTTTGACGTGTAAAATATCACTTGAACTGCGTGTGATGCTATCAAAATCGTTGCAGACTTTTCTTGGTCTAACTCTAATTTGTTTGCGATAATTTCGAGCAAAAACAAATGATTGTGTATGTATAAGACATTTATGACAAAGTTTTCGGGTCACATTATTCAGGCGGTCTAGCATGAGTTGAGTTCTCGCACGCGATGTCCATACTTGAAGTCGCTCTAGATGTATGCAGTCGCGCGCGAGAACGCAACTCATGCTAGACTGGTTGGAACGCATAGGACCGCGTCTAGTGTACGCGGCGCCATAGTCGGCTATATTACCTTTGCGGCGAGGAAGAGCGCGGCCGCAGCGATGGCGTTGCGGTGGAACTGCGTGAACGAGTGAAACGCGTAGAACCGGTGCATGTACACTATCGCCGTGTTGATACATAGTTGTGAGCTGTGGCTGGCGTTAAGGAAACTTGGAGGAGTATACATTTGTAATAATAAAATTAACACATTTTGAAGACAAAAGTAATATTAAAAATTACACTGATTTCATGAAATAACGATGTTAAAATAAATTCTTTTAAAATCAATGCAGGAAATTCAGATAAAACTAAGGAGGTCTGCATATAAATATGTATAATTATATACCCACAAATCATCTTTGCCATCTGACATAAGCAAGACAGGTCTGTATACCTATTCCTTATTATTATTTTGTAACTAGAATAATAGTGTATTGGACCATATATTTATATTTATTTATATATATTTAATTCAGATAACAAGATCCATACATTACAAATTAAATTAAACTAAAACTATTTCTTAAATAACTTAATTAACTAAATTAGCATAACAGCACCTCTATTATGGTCCATGTGCATATCGTTCCATTTGAGCACTATTGGACACTGTAAATTGTCAATAACAGTGTTCAGAAGGCTGCTGGGGCTGTCCCTAACACGGCGCATCAGGGAGGCCACTCTCTTGCGCATTATGGCTTGGAATATATCCCTGTATAATATAAGTATTAATGTAAGATACCCAAAATACATCTTCTGTAATATAATTCAATTCCAAAATTACCTCGGCCTCAATAATAAAATAAATACAAAAGCGTATATAAATCAGGGATGTTGCGAACATCCGCATCCGCATCCGCAACCGCGGAACATCCGCATTATTTTCAACATCCGCATCCGCATCCGCATAAAATCGATGCGGAGCTTATGCGGATGCGGATGTTGAACAAGTCGGTACAGGAACGTCTTAGCGGCGGCGTAAGTGCTAGGTAATTTCGTCATTACCTATAACGAAATCGTCTAGATCCAGAAAAGTCGGCGAAGTTACTGTTTATAAATTAAATATAACGCACCTATATTCTTGCTCAAATACTAAACGTTTGGTTTTTTTAATTAAAAAATACTAAACGTTTGGTTTTTTTAATGAAAAAATACTAAAAATGTAATATTTGACGTTTTCTAAGTACCTAATCTTGACATCCGCATCCGCATCCGCGGATGTGAGCCTTTAAAAATCCGCATTCGCATCCATATGAATTAATTATTGTTAAAGGATTTATTCATGCGCCAAGAAAGTTTAAAGTATGACCAACTGAGCAAACAATATGTAGTTATTTCATGGTATTATTTTATTTGGGGTAGTAATGACTCGGGCTTCTAGAATGATCTTGAAAGATAGAAACAAATAACATGTCTCACCTATTTAAACAATGAATTTAATGAAATGGTAGGTTTATTAGTATTTTTTATGTTTGTAACTTATGTCTCCAAATGGAATAGTGTAAAGTGTAATTCTGTGGCACTTGCTAACTACGTAAACAAACCGCCATATTGAAATCGTCTCCAGATGACAATTTACTAGTGACTTGTTTACTTACATAGTTAGCAAGTTCCATAGAATGACAATTTAGAGAAAATTAGCTATTTCATTCCAGAACTCAATCTATACTTCGTTTTTTTAGGATTAGAAATTTGGTAAACAATCTTGATGTGTCTTTTAATTGAAAAACACTTTTTAAAAATCAATAACTTTTACTTATGAAAGCAGAAGACTATAAAAGATCGTATTAGATTCATAATTGTTACATATTTACCGTAACTTATTTTTAAAATGTGTTTTTCAATTAAAAGACACGTCAAGTTTGTTTACCAAATTTCTAATCCTAAAAAAAAACGAAGTATAGCCAATGATGCTGTTTGGAAACAAAATCAAACTGCCTAAATGGGATCAAATTGTTACGAATGATGATGATGATTCTTCCGGCCGATTTCGGCCATGGCGACTACTTCGACTCCTAGTTTGCTCGGCGCTCGTGCGCCCAAAGATGGCTGACGTAGCCAATCTTCGAGGTGAACCCCCGCGCACATTGAGGACACCAGCCACGTAGTGGTAGTGAATGGGAGCAAGCTGGTGGCGCGTTTTCAGCTCGTCGCGCTTAAGGCTTCGTCACACAGGCGCGTTTTCCGGGCGCGGTGTAGGCGGGGCGCGCCGCTTTAGGCTTCGTCACACAGGCGCGTTTTCTGGGCGCAGCGTGAGCATTTTATATGTAAAATCGGCGCGCCCCGCTCACGCCGCGCCCGGAAAACGCGCCTGTGTGACGAAGCCTTTATACATACAAAACGCTCACGCCCCGCACGGAAAACGCGCCAGTGTGACGAAGCCTTTAGCGTCGAGGTCAACTTTACGTTGTTGTTGTTGCGTTGTTGTTGTTAGATAATATTAATAAGATGTATATGGCAAAAAATAAGTTATTGGATTGTTAAAGCTGTATGTTGACATAATGTAGATAAGAAAATACCGAATATTGACGCAATGTAAACATATGATTGAACTTAAGTTAACCTCGCTGTATCACTGTTGATAGGAAGAGATTATGCTTTTCCTCATATCATATGTATAGCAAGATATAAGACAAATAATGGCATTCGAAAATCAGTCATTGGATAGTTATATCTATAGGGTTTTCTTTGCCAGCAACTTCTTATGTTGTTTAATAAAACTCCTATCATCAGACAAAATATTAACCAATAAGCAATAACCATGAGTACCCAGTTAAACATACAAATAGAATAATATAGTCTTCTATTCACATTGGACACGGATTGGCACTTCACTACGGTGTGCAAGCAGGATATGGCTTTCTACGGGCATAGCACTGTCTCGTTCACACACCAGAGCAGCGTGCAGGGTGCTTAGCCAAGCTGTCTGACAATCGTTTGCGCTACGACCAAGAAACGCTATCTGTCTCTCTATTATAGAAACTGATAGCGTTTTGTTGTAGTAGTGCAAACTATTGTCACCTTGGCTAGCCCCAGTCCTGCATCAGTGATAATCGCGTATATCACTGACAATGAGAAAAGCCCTTCACTAGTATGAGTCATAGTTTTAACAGATTTAGAAATGTATGTGACCTTTAGTCCAAACTGTAGCAAATGGTGGATTTGATTTGTTGTGACTGTAAAGGATATGACTCATGGCATTAAATTGTTGTTTTCAGTGCATTCCTTTCCACCTATAAATATCACACTTTTCAGACTTATTTTGAAATGTTTTGCTATCAATTTCTAAATAAAAATTAAAAAAATTAAAGGCTTCGTCACTCAGGCGCGTCTTCCGGGCGGCGTGTGAGCGTTTAAAGGCCTGGCTAAACACACGGCGCGACGCAACGCCGCGGTCGCGCCGCGCGACCGCGGCACATGCTAACAGGTTACCGACGTCAAACAGACTGCGTCCCGCCGGTATCACGCCCCGCTTCTGTCGCGCCCCGCGCCGCGCAGCCCCTTGCGTCCACGCGGCGCGTGCGCAGCGCTGCGCCGCGTGGATTCGGCGGCCCGCCGCGTCGCGCTGGGTCACATCAGTCGGATCGGACGTTAGGCAGCGAGCGGTGCGTAGTGCGAGCGCATGGCGCCGCGCCCCGCACCCGCGCAGCCGCGCCGCGTTCCCGCGCGGCCGCGCCGCGTTTGTGCGCGCGATGAGGGCGTGTTGAGAGCGCGATCCGCGCGCGCCCTGTTTGAACAGGCATCACGCGGCGCGGACGCGACGCTGCGTCGCGCCGTGTGTTTGGCCAGGCCTTTATATGTAAAAGCGCCGCGCCCCGCTCACGCGTCGCCCTAAAAACGCGCCTGTGTGACGAAGCCTTCAGCAACTTACAAATTAATATGAAAATTACATCTGTCCAATTTTCATATTTGTAATCTATTCCCAAGAGAAGATAAGATATTCGAATATAATTTGTCAACTGTTCCAATATAATTTGTCTATGCTAGTGTAATGTGCTATTATTGTTGTTATAATTGTTGTTGTTATAAGTATTGTTATTGCTGTTAGTCTAAAGCCCCGTCTCCATATCGCGCGGCAAGCTATCGAACATTGGCTCGCGCGGCAGCCGCGCGCAATGGATACCGGCCTGGCTCGCGAGCCAACTCGCTCGCTCGCGCGGCAGCCCGGTATCCATTGCGCGCGGCTGCCGCGTGAGCCCATAGAAATAAAATGTAATAGAACAACTGTCAATCTTCAAAAGTGCGACCAAAAATGAAATGCAAGTGTGTGCGTAAATTGTCTATGTGAGATCAAAAATAGTGATGTCATGTTACAACATATTAATAACCTGTCGACGTTTGATTGCTTTATCGACTACTTTTTCAAATGTGTTATTTTAAACGTTAAGATTCTACGACATTATGACGTATAAAGAACACTTGCACTGCGTGTGCTATCAAAATCGTTGCAGACTTATCTTAATGTAACTCTTACTATATTGGAAAGTGAAGTTTAAATTTACCGCTAAACATGAGCACCTTCAAAAAGGTATAACAATCGTTATTATTTGAAGTCGGTTATAAAAGCTAATATCTTAATGATGTCTTGTGAAGAAATAATTACTTAGCTATTAATATACCGACAAGTTATCGATACTGTCATATGAACATTTTGTCAAGCCCTAACGTAAAGTAACAGGTTATGTTTTTACACAAAATATTTTAAATTATAGACTAATATGATAAAATATTAGCACACGAAGGAAGAAAAACTTATAATGAACTGTATAAACCGGCTTCTTACACTTTTTACGCTGTTAATTTGACAAAATATCGTTAAGAAAATTTCGCTCGGAATATCATAAATCCTCTGAAATAAGTACTTGCTTGGATTATTTGGCCCTGTGACACTGAAATCCGCCACACTACAAGACACCATCTTCACTGAATTACTTTATTTAATACTTTTCGTTCTAATCCGTGTATATTTTTCAATTTGAAAATTACCGTGATATGCTCTTGGCCGTCTGCGGCCGTCATCAAACTCAAAAGTGGTCACGTTTTCTCATTGGTAGTCTTGACTCTTTCGCACTCATGGGATGTTCATATACGTGATGGCTTCCCTTTCGCACACTTCAGCTGTCTGTCAAGCGCGAGCGCGAAAATGACAAGTCTGTGCGCGAGCCAATGTTCGATGGTTTCCCGCGCGATATGGAGACGGGGCTTAAGTTTCGTGACGCATTGGTTTAACCTTTTGGCCGCCGGACCTAGTCCGCAAAGACGCTCACTCACACGCCAGAGCAAATTTTAAGTAAACAACTAATAAAAAGTTTAGGGATTGCAAATAGTGATATCGATATTTACAATTTATGGTAAAAATCTTCTCAATTTGGCTTTGTTCTTATCCAACTTTAATTTATTTCGAAAATGCCAAAATTTACATATTTTTTACACCCGACAATGTTAAAAATAAAGGTCTTTATCATTAAAAACAACCACTAAACAATATCGATTCATGACGCAACATCACCGCACTAGGCTGTACAAGAAGTCGTTTATACAAGACAACGGCGCGCATGGACTGTCCGCAGTGCAGACCGACAAGGACTGTTTCCGCGCGGATTAAGTAATAATAGTCTCTAGGTCAACGGCGTAAGCGCTTGTCGGTACGTAAACTTTTTAAGCGTAACGTTAGAGCCGCGCATCGTGTGTCGATAATATAAATGTAAGTACCGGAACTGCATTGGGGAAAATTGCACGTGGGTTAATTGAATTGTCAATGAGTGAAGAACAATAATATTGGAAAAGGGTGGGAATCGGAAATGTTCGGGAATGCATGTTTCACATTCGACATGTTCCTTAGATGAGCTTCTCAGTTCCCATGTCAATGTCAATTTTTCGTCAATTTCAAATATAACATTCTCATAGTTAGGCGACACTGTCCTAGCGTCCGCCTGTACCATTCTTGTGCAAAGCGGTCACTGCAGGGTATCACTCCCCACTACACTATCATCTTAAAATGAATCTTTTGTTCTGCAAATAAACCACAAGGACAGATTTACTTGTCTGACTCTACTATCAACAGCTGAAGAAGCTCCCTGAACTTCAGCTATAGTTAATGCCTGTCTCTCTCGTCTCGTTTTACGTATTCTAGTTACTAGTTAGTAGTTACCACCAATTGGCATTTAACAAGTGTTCAAATGCTTAAATAAAACCAGATTTGCGATTTGATATTTATTTTGAATATTCTCATATCGAGTTAACATTCCATCCCTAGCTGTCTTGTATACAAGACAACGGCGACGAGGAACAAGAAAAACGTTGAAATCTGGAGCAATTTTTTTGAGAGCCTTATTATAAAAGAATGGATTTCTATGCAATTTTTTTTTAAACAAGGACCTAAAACATTAACATTAGTGTAAAAAAAATTATAATTGATATTTTTTCCACATTTACCGAGCGGTTGAATTTTTGTCTTGTATACAAGACAGCGGCGCCAGTGTATCGTTCTATCGTTGTCTTGTATACATGCCAACGGCGGTCAAAGGGTTAACTGTAATGTCTTGTAAAAAATTTTATCAATAAAATAAAAAGATGGATTGCACACAGGCAGAATTGCGGGTACAGATACTTCAATATAAAATGGCTAACACACTCACACAACTAACCTAACCTAAACAAGCTATTGAATAACTCTAACCATGAATGTGTTTGTGACATCTTGAATCTTGTTCACCTGCTAAGTATTGTCAAGTATTGTAATATACACTTTAGATTCAGGTATGTGTCCCTACCTGTTGCTGGCAAAAAATCACAAAAGAACTTTTCAATGGCTTTACAATTGCCACTTTTGTTGAATTTAACGTGAATGAATGGTTTTTAAGGTACCTGCATTCATGGATCAGTAGTTTTTAATTTGGAGCTAAGTCGTATAATTATTTAAACCTGAATTAAAGACATTAATGTCAATGTAAGAAAATTTGGTAAAACTTTATGTAATTAAAAAATCCCTACACAACTTTGGGAACAAATAAAATTATTTTATGAAATATATTTTTGCAGCAACTGGTGGGAGCATGCAACAAACCGTGATGAGTGGCGGAAGAAAGGGGAGGCCTTTGCCCAGCAGTGGGACACGAAATATTTAAAAAAAAAGAAAAAAAATGATTTGTGTTTTTTTAAGTAGTCACCATTGCCGTAGTCACTTCATCCGGCCTTCACCAATGGGAGGGCTTCATCACTTTTTCTTTAATATATGACATCTATTTCAGTTTCTAAAAAAATCCCTTTCATAAGGTTTATTTTGGTACATCATTTCATCATCATTTGATAAAAGTTAACTTTTAAATATCTAAGTTAAAGTGACTAAACCTGTAAAGAGTGTAAAGGGAGATAGGTAATAGTAGACATCGCAATAAAAAAAATTGCAACCTCATTTGAAAGTGCTAAAAAATGAGATAATCATTTGTTGTATATCAACTACTGACATACATTTCACAGGGAACTTTCCAATTGTAATACCATGGTTGTGTGGGCGTCTTTCACAAAAACTTTAGGTAAGATTGTGATCTCATTTTGTAATCTTTGGATACAGAATGTATGCATATCAATATCAATTATCTGATAAAGATAAAGCATGATGTGTAATATTGATAAGATAAGCATGCGTGTATGTGTAATATTTTAAGAATTGTTTTTAAACATAACTAACAAAGTAGTGATATATTTTTTGGTAGGTAAAATTCACTGGCGATGTTCCTATCTTGTTGATTAACCTGTCGAATCCCACAATATGACGTCACCATAAGCGTTCTGGCTCATGTATGAGCCGTGGGAGCTGACGGATTAAACTTTATTTTTGTCATTTTTAAGGACTTGCAAGAACGTATAGACTGCAAAAATGCTAAAACAGAATAAAGCAAATGTTATTAACCAGACGGACTGATTTTGTATACTGAGTTTCCTGGATTTCTGTCCTACAAAAAGATTTCAATGTCAATGTTTTTGAGTAACTTATGTTTATACAAAACTGGATTGATGCCAGATTTTTATATATCTACTATGTAACAGCTTCAAATTCTTTTAGTAAGGTATTTTTGGGGTTATGTGTATTGTGTATGGACATTTTATAGTATGTACCAATTAAGGTAAATGTCTTAGTGGTTGGCATCCTAATTCTAATAGTTACGTAGTTTAGCGTAAAAGATCCATCCTCTAAAATTTGTCATTTAAATGAACGACTTTTCCGTTTGACAGAAAGTTCAAATTTGACTAACAGATTTTTGTGGATTGGATCTTTTACCCTAAACTACGTCCAGTTGACAGTGTGTTGTCTCCTCTATTGCATGAAATTAAGATTGTAGGTGGCAACCATCTATTGGAGTGTTTACCACTGGGTAAATCTATAAAATTGATGTACAAAATAGGAATACTTTAGTTGTACATTAAATTTATAGTACTACACTACATTAAAGTTTTTCCGTACCTATTACGGTTGTTTGTTTAGCAATTCTCAGAAACTATGACTCATATCGACAATTGCTGATTGCACTTGCGGAAAATAACACATTGCGCGCCATTTTCATACAAACATAAATATAGATCGAAATGTATGAATGAAACTGGTATTTTAACTAAGCTGATATCGCTTGCGTGTGTCTCATTTATGTAAACTTTGATGACAAATGATAGAAAATTAGATAAATCATGAACGTGTCGTCATGAATCGAACATGAACTAGTCGAGTACTAGGCGCGCAGAAATTGCGCGGCGGTCACGGGCCGGAATGCGTGAGCGACGCGCGAATTTCGCAGAAAACACACGAATGTAATTATAGAGGCAGACAGGGTCGATCACCAGTCAACGTCATCGGCGTCCAGACAGCTGTGAAGATCACTGACCCACAAAACGATCACGCCATCACGCGTGACCATAACCTAAAACATCTCTAACCATTTTCAACAACTAAATCTAGGCGAATGTCGCCCTAAATCGACTTACGTACATTTCTTACCTTGTATTATTGCGTTGACGCGACACGGGCAGCGGGAAACCCCAGCATGAGAAGCGAAAGTGCTCGAATGACGCCGTACAAGAAAGCAAATTTCGTCATACTTTAAACTTTCTTACACCATCACTATACACTTTTATCACTGTTCAGAACAATTGCAACGCTTTTGCATATAGATTTCATTAATGAAAACACTGTTTTGAGGCGTGTAGTACGCATTTCGAACACATGACTCGACAAAACAACACAAAATCACCACATTATGAAAAAAGGATACACTTGAAGCCTCTGGCCCATATCCTGGATTAGATTTGCGGCTTGCTGCCTATATGCTAGTTCCTTATCTGCATCTAAACCGCATTTTCTGCTTGCTGAATTCTGTAGTTGATCTTTTGAAAAATACCATTTTTCTTGTCCGCCAGCCATTGAACGGATATTCCAATGACTGCGCGCGAGGGAGCACGACGGAAAGTTGCTCTCCGTCTAAGTGCGTGAGTGGAAAAGGGACAGCGCTATTACAGCGGCGACCGGATGCGGACCACGTTAACATTTGAGTGACTTACACTATATTTTTATACCATTTTGAATAACTATCACATACGATGTGTACTGTGTGAAAACTAAAAAATAAATAAGATTATTGATATGAATATGAAAACAAAGTGAAACAAAAAAAATTTCGTCACGTTTCGAAATTTTTAGACAGACGCCATTGCAAAACTTGGCTGTTAACGCAGTGAGATCTCCGGTGACATAAGGATGATCTGCAACAAACACAGGTATGTTTCACATTATCACTATGTTTCCTCTTGTAGTATAACTTGTGATCTTTCGTTTGTGCATATTTTTGAAACGATTCATCCACTTTGAAAGGAAAATATTCAGCTATAAAATTACTGACCTACGTTCTATGTCACACCGTGAAAATGGCCGACCCACCACTGTTTACAACACACTTCATTATTTATTATGACGAAAAATAGTAATTAATCACTTAAGACCTAGTCAACATCATGGTAATTAGTTAATTATTTTTTTACATTCGTTGATGCATTTAGTAATATTGTTGCGCCTTTCCAATGTAATTAAGCTAAATAAGATTTAGTTTTGACACCTTGACTCGTGGAAGGTGAAAATTCGCGGTCTACGTGGTTTTTCCGATTCGAAGAAAAAATAAAAATAAATCTTCAACTCAATCCTTACGTAACTTGAACTAATTTAAACTTTACAAGATACTTGAATTAGTGCTACAGTGTCAACAATTAACGTTTTATGTTGTTTTGATTACTTTCGTCAGCAAAAAAAAAGTTTCAATATGTTACCAATAAAAAAAGAACATATGCAATATTTACATTCTTGTAATATTAACGTCAGGGAATGTAAGTAAATTAGAGCCATTTGTTTTTTCTAATTGGCTTAAGTTCTTGTAATTTAGCTAATAGGCTTAGCATAATTGTCTTCATTTGATGAAATTAGTTAATTATTTTGGTAGGTAGTGTAGTAGGTAGCTTTAAAGTTTTGTTAGTAAACCATTTTATAACTGGAGAAGTTCTTTCTTATTCTACCTTAGTAAAAGACCAGTCAACCAAGCAGATTGTATTCTACTGCTTTGTTGTAAAAAAAATGGATACCTACCTTAATTTTTCCATACCATAATAAATACTAAACGAAAAAATTGTATAATCCTACCAACCAATTCACTATTGTCATATTACTATTTCAGTTAAGCCGGAAATGTCTCAACCTCGGAAAGTAATTCACCTACCAAAGCTCAGGATGGTCCGCGGGCGAGCCAGTGATATTCGCATCACAAATGTGCGGACTGTCAAGCCTCCGGACCCTGAACTGGTTAAACAGCAGGAGGAAAGCAGGCTTCGGGCTCAGGTAAGGCAACCTATTCCCAAGAAAGTAATTCACGTACCAAAGCTTAGGATGGTCTGCGGCCGAGCCAGTGGCATCAGACTGTCAAGCCTCCGGACCCTGAACTGGTTAAGCAGCAGGAGGAAAGCAGGCTTCGGGCTCAGGTATGGCAACCTATTGTCAAGATAGTAATCCGCATACCAAAGCTCAGGATGGTCCGTGGCCGAGCCAGTGCCGCATTACTAATAGACAGTCAAGCCTCCGGACCCTGAATTGGTTAAGCAGCAGGAGGAAAGCAGGCTTCGGGCTCAGGTATGGCGACCTATTCTCAAGAAAGTAATCCACATTCATGTGCATACTGTCAAGCCTCCGGACCCTAAACTGGTTAACACATTCAGTGCCGAAAACCCATCAGGTATTTTATGATTTCGTTCCCAGGACGGAGGACCCGATAGTCGGAATCGTGGTACAGTCAGCAGCAATAGTTGCTAAGCGGGCGAGGTGTTCAAAATGATGTTGACCCGACTGTATTGTTAAGAGAATAAGAGAGTGTAAAGGTAATTTTGAACAACTCGGCCGCTTAGCAACTATTGCTGCTGACTGTATGACGAAATTTTGGTGGCCTGGCGCGGATGTCTTGTTTCGCTGGGTGGCAATGAATGTGTTAACCTCTCAACTCCCACGTGTGACGTCACCCATAAGCGTTCTGGCTCATATATGAGCCGTGGGATATGACGGGTGCAGCAGAAGAAAAGCAGGCTTCGGGCTCAGGTAAGATTCCTTTTCCTTATCTTCACTTTTCTGGTTGTATCCAATAATTTGATGTGTTTCCTAGTAATAGTTATGAGTAGGTACTTAACATGCATCTCAGGGTATTTGACTGTATTTAAAATAAATTAATTTACACCATGCATGAAATAAAGCACCAGAAGATTAATAGAGAAACGTAGACAGCAGGTATTTTTAGACACAATTTCTATTTTAAAACCTGTATAAAACTATAAAAAGTAGGTAATTTTATCGTGACGTCACATGCTAGATGCTAGTGTTTCATTTATAAATTCCATAGTCGAAAAATCGTTTTTACAGTTCGAAATAAAAAACCGGCCAAGTGCGAGTCGGACTCGCGCATGGAGCCCATGGAGGGTTCCGCATCATCAACAAATAAAAGCGGCCAAGTGCGAGTCGGACTCGCCCATGAAGGGTTCCGTATTTAGGCGATTTATGACGTATAAAAAAAAAACTACTTACTAGATCTCGTTCAAACCAATTTTCGGTGGAAGTTTACATGGTAATGTACATCATATATTTTTTTTAGTTTTAACATTCTCTTATTTTAGAAGTTACAGGGGGGGGACACACACATTTTACCACTTTGGAAGTGTCTCTCGCGCAAACTATTCAGTTTAGAAAAAAATGATATTAGAAACCTCAATATCATTTTTGAAGACCTATCCATAGATACCCCACACGTATGGGTTTGATGAAACAAAAATTTTTGAGTTTCAGTTCGAAGTATGGGGAACCCCAAAAATTTATTGTTTTTTTTTTCTATTTTTGTGTGAAAATCTTAGTGCGGTTCACAGAATACATCTACTTACCAAGTTTCAACAGTATAGTTCTTATAGTTTCGGAGAAAAGTGGCTGTGACATACGGACGGACAGACAGACGGACAGACAGACTGACAGACATGACGAATCTATAAGGGTTCCGTTTTTTGCCATTTGGCTACGGAACCCTAAAAATAGAGCAAAACAAGCAAAATAAAAACCGGCCAAGTGCGAGTCGGACTCGCGCACGGAGGGTTCCGCACCATCAACAAAATATAGAGCAAAACAAGCAAAAAAACGGTCACCCATCCAAGTACTGACCCCGCCCGACGTTGCTTAACTTCGGTCAAAAATCACGTTTGTTGTATGGGAGCCCCGCTTAAATCTTTATTTTATTCTGTTTTTAGTATTTGTTGTTATAGCGGCAACAGAAATACATCATCTGTGAAAATTTCAACTGTCTAGCTATCACAGTTCGTGAGATACAGCCTGGTGACAGACGGAGGGACGGACGGACAGCGGAGTCTTAGTAATAGGGTCCCGTTTTTACCCTTTGGGTACGGAACCCTAAAAACTAAATTTTTCTAAACCTATTTATTTCAGTTACAAAAGGAAATAGTGTCCCGATCGCGGAGTTGCAGTAACAAGAGCTACGAGTGTTATCTGCCGGTCGTCGCGGGTCGCCAGTTCTGTGCTAGACATATTCTACAGGTCAGTTTGGTATAGTGTCCAACTGGTTTTTTTTCCAAAACGGGAACTTTTGTTTTGACTCAGTTTCACCCGATACGAAACCTTCCATTACTTCCATAATATAATAATTAATAATAATAATATAGCCTTTATTTCTGACATTTAAACTTAATCTATATACATATTTTAAATTGTGTTTTTAACTTGATGTTTCCTTGTCAGTTTGTCTTCTGGCTTCTTTACTTCCACAGATGTGGTAAAATCGTTGAAAAACATCTCGTGACCTACCATTTTAGACATTAGAACAATGAAACCCCTATAACTCGGGTATAAAATATCTGTCATAAGTAGGGAAGGTAAACCGGTTATCATTTGTATGAAATTTCGGTTAATCTGTCAGCTCCCACGGCTCATATATGAGCCAGAACGCTTATGGTGACGTCATATCGTGGGATTCGACAGGTTATAACCGGTTTTCCATACAATTAAAAACCGGTTTACATTTCCTAGTCAAAAGCGTGCCAGACTAAGTTTATTGCTGTTAACTGTACGCCCATTAGAATGAACATTATGCGTATTGCAGGACCCCACTGCTCCGTACAAGCAATGCGCGCACTCCGCCGGCGCGCGCTGCCCGCAGCCTGCGCCCGCGCCGCCCGCCGGGGCTGAACCGCGCGACCACAGGGACCAAGGGTAACGTGACACATTCTATACTGGATCAACCAAATCTTGTCAGTAGTAAAAGGCGGCAAATTTGAAAAATCGCGGGTTAGCAACACTGTGTTCGAATAATTCCATAATCGCGTGTCATCTGTGTGTTATCTGTGGAATGTGGAATCGTGAATGACAGCCATCATCTTATTGTTTACTGAATCGTTTCTATTTCAAGAGAAATTTCTGCTGTCACCATTAAATACCAAGATTATGCATGACCTCAAGCAAAGCTAAGGTACCTACAATATACAATCATGCTCGTTGACGGTAAACATTATTAAAATTTGAGGTTATGATAATTCACTCGAAATGACGTATGAAGGGCGGAAAAATAAACACCTTTTGGTTCGATGTACATTGCTGCTTTTCTTAGCGCAATTCTGCTCTTTGAGTGTTACATGGTGTTACCCTACTTTAATTTGCAGTACATTGCTACTGACAAGATTTGCTTGACGCACTATAGCTGCCACTATACAGTGTATGGCCTACAACCTACAACACGGGCGAAAAATTAAAACGTAGATTGTACTCCTCAAACTAGACAATGTTTGTTCAGCGACTTTTAAAAATAACTTGTAGTTTGTATTTTAAAACACTTTAAAATTTATTCGAACACGCAATGTATTACGAAATTTATTATGCCTGTACGGTGACAAGACTGACGGGCGATGTCAATTAGACGGAATTTAAAGTACATTGAAAATATTATTTAGTTTGTTTGAAAAAGGGACAATTTTAAGACTACATAATTTCAAAAAGCTGTTGAACAAAAGTTTTATTGTTTGAGGAGTAGAATCTACGTTTTAATCATTCGCCCGTGTTGTAGGCCACACACTGTATGTGGCTTTCCAGCAGAGAAGGGTCCTTAATACTTTTTATTTTATTAGGAAGAAAACAGTCTTATAATAAACATATGAGCAACTAGCTAATAGCTACAAATTGACTTCGTTATAGGTTATAGACCTAGTTTCCTCATTTACAAATTGTATCAAGGCTTTATGTGCTATAAAGACCTTTCTATCAGAATGTTTGTTGGAATTTCAGATAAAAAGGCCCATGTTGCATTTCAAAATTATTTATTTTATTTAAAGCATAAGGACCCTTCTGCGATGGAAAGCCACATATAACGGCCTCTCTACACATTGATGTTTGGTGCGCATACATTTTTCAGCCAATGTGTAAACAGGCCCTAAGAATAAGTAATAGTATTTTATACAATTGTGATATAATGGAGAGCTTTTCAGGCGAGTACCGTGTTTAGGCAACGAAGCTTGCTGAGTTGCCTAAGTAAGGTACGAGATTGAAATGAATATTATAGTTGACTAAACTGTATCGAAATTAATATTATAGTTGAGTTGGGGTCCCATAGTGAAAAAAGTATGCGATTTAACTTTGGTATACGAAGTCTTAATTCAAGCATTGCAGTCGACGAGTAGAAAAAAGATTTATTTTGGTCCTGTTCCAAATAAAACGAACGATATGTCGGCAACTTTTATTATGCATATGTTTGGCTATTTACGATTGTACATGTAGTGTTATAATGGCAGGTTGTGTTACCAGCACGCGCGCGCGGCGGCGGCGATGCGCGCGCGCAGCTCGGCGCCGCCCCCGCCCGTTTCCACCACCGAGACCTTGCTGCACCAGCTCACACACTACGTCAGGTAAACACACACACACACTGTTTTTATATCACAGACAGGGTTCGAAAGGATAATTGGGTGAATCAACTTTTTCTTGTCACTCGTTGCCATGGTTACGTTCTCCTGGGTCACTCTTTAAAACCTGATTTTTAGGCATTTAAATTCACCAAACACGCTTTTTTGTGATACTTATAAACCCTTTCCATTGCGGGTCGTCTACCAAGCGTGTCAGAAGAAGGTGGTGGACAATGTCTTCTAACAAACTATGCTACTATAGTCTCTTGGCTGACCGGACAGAATAACAACAAGAAATAGTTGATCCACCCAATTATCAATGATAGTTATCTTGATAATTACCGTAAAATATAAAAATCATTATTTTTTACTATAAAATAATTGAAAGAAAATAAATATAGCACCATCCATGCCTGGGATAATTATCGCGATAATTATCAAAAGCAATAACTATCTGGATAATTTCGAACCCTGACCTCTCGACTCTAACCACTCATGAACTGTACAACTGATACTGTGATAACTGACAGTATCAAATGTAGCTTAAGAAGTCTCTAAGGCGCTATTAGCCCGGGGGTATGCGGTTAAACCTTTAACCCAGTGTCAAATTGTAGTACTGGTAATCATGTTAACTCCAGGTTTAACCGGTTAACCCCGGGCGAGGGGAATGCTGCAAGTGGGCCTAAACGGATTAGGCCAAAACCACAAGTAACAAAACACCAATGTAAAATGGTGTATTACGCAGAAAATCATTTTACGTTTAGAGTGACGTTGGAATTTCCTCCCGCGGACGCTCCGGCTGTGGAATGAGCTCCCTTCCGAGGTTTTCCCGAGGGTCTACGGTATGGGGTTCTTCAAAAAAGGAGTGTACAGCTTTTTAAAAAAAGGTCGGCAACGCGCATGTAACACCTCTGGAGTTGCAAGTGTCCATAGGCTACGGTGACTGCTTACCATCAGGCGGCCCGTATGCTTGTTTGCCACCTATGTGGTATTTAAAAAAAAAAAACGTACGCTACGCGAGGAGAAAATCTAACTTCCTGGCCAAGGCAAGACGTAAAACTTTAGACAAACCACGGGCGGTAATCTAGAGCATTCACGAATTCACCTCCCTAGGTATGTAATGTACTATTAAACTGGTTTTACTTATCATGTTACAACTTACAGGAACGAGCGAGCGAGAACTACATCATGTGCATCTGCCGTCTCTGTCGTGAGCGAGCCCGAGGTAGACACCACCGCGCCTGAGGCAGCTGATCCATTTAGTAAGTCGTTTGCTATCTGTGTTTTTAGGGTCGGGTATGTCCCGCCGACATAAAACGGCAAGCAAAGCGAAGCCGTTTAATAACACGAGTCTAGCATACCTATCCCAGCCGTAGAATATAAAGTGTTTTTCACAAAATCGGGGTTCGAAATTATAGACTTTAATAATTATTCCAGGTATGGATATTCTTTGATAGTAAAACATAATGATTGGGGCGTTTTTGTATATTTTAGGTTATTATAAAATCGATAATTATCAGGCATAAAAATCACGATAATTATCAAGATGACTATCATTGATAATTATCCTTTCGAACCCTGCACAAAATTTGCGTGGAATTACAACCTACAAACTAATTTTATTCTATGAGGCTTTGGCCTTTGTATTATTTTATATCAAATTAATAGGGTCTCTTACCCATAGCTGCGGTTAGCAACTATTACGTAGGTATATTGTGCAATTAATACATTCATTGCCACCCAGCCAAACAAGACATCCGCGCCAGGCCACAAAAAAATCGTCATATAAAGCTGTAGTGCCACGATCCCGACTATCGGGTCGTCCGGCCAGGAAACGAAATCATAAAATACCAAATAGTCGGGTTTTCGGCACTGAATGTGCTAATAAGTTACTAATTATCGTTACAGAGCAAATCGACGCAACAGCAATAAACGCGTCCTGCTCCACCGCCATAATGGAGTGTTGTAGCGCGAGCGACAGCGACGCGGACAGCCTCACCGCCGGGCCCGAGTATGAAGACGCCTTGTCAGACTATGAGGATAGCACTGTAGAGGACGGACCTCTATGGTAAGTGTCTTATAACCAGTATATTTTTGTTCATACTCCACCGCCATAATGGAGTGTTGTAGCGCGAGCGACAGCGACGCGGACAGCCTCACTGCCGGGCCCGAGTATGAAGACGCCTTGTCAGACTATGAGGATAGCACTGTAGAGGACGGACCTCTATGGTAAGTGTCTTATAACCAGTATATTTTTGTTCATACTCCACCGCCATAATGGAGTGTTGTAGCGCGAGCGACAGCGACGCGGACAGCCTCACTGCCGGGCCCGAGTATGAAGACGCCTTGTCAGACTATGAGGATAGCACTGTAGAGGACGGACCTCTATGGTAAGTGTCTTATAACCAGTATATTTTTGTTCATACTCCACCGCCATAATGGAGTGTTGTAGCGCGAGCGACAGCGACGCGGACAGCCTCACTGCCGGGCCCGAGTATGAAGACGCCTTGTCAGACTATGAGGATAGCACTGTAGAGGACGGACCTCTATGGTAAGTGTCTTGTAACCAATATATTCATGTTCATACTCCACCGCCATAATGGAGGGTTGTAGCGCGAGCGACAGCCACGCCGACAGTCTCACCGCCGGGCCCGAGTTGAAGATGCCTGGTCCAGTTAAAATACTAGGTTCATGTATTCCAGTAAGTTCTGACTTTAGTTGTTTATTTGTTTCAGGCGAGCGGGCGTATACACGGCTGAGGAGGCGGTATCCGAAGCTAAAAACGCGCTAGTGTCGCTACAGAGCGCCTACATCCGCCAGATGTCGCACCTGCGGTGTCTATTACAAACGGCCAGGCTCAAATACTTGCGGGAGCTCAAGGCAGAGAAGGAATTATACTGTAAGTATCGCTTATATCACAAACTGGCTAAAAACGCGCTAGTGTCGCTACAGAGCGCCTACATCCGCCAGATGTCGCACCTGCGGTGTCTATTACAAACGGCCAGGCTCAAATACTTGCGGGAGCTCAAGGCAGAGAAGGAACTGTACTGTAAGTGTCGCATATATCACAAACTGGCTAAAAACGCGCTAGTGTCGCTACAGGGCGCCTACAGTTAGAGTAAGACAGATATAGTAATAACACAAACTGAATAAAAACGCGCTAGTGTCGCTACAGAGCGCCTACATCCGCCAGATGTCGCATTTACGCTGCTTACTGTAAACTGCCAGGCTGAAATACTTGCGGGAGCTCAAGGCAGAGAAGGAATTATATTGTAAGATTCCATAGTGGCAAAGACATATGTAACTCCGTATAAGATGAATAAAGTCTCAGGAAAAAACGTGCCTCGGAAATCAAGAATAAGTCATTCTCGGATAGATATGGCGCACACACCTTTGGCCTATGCTCGGCTAGATGGCGTTGAAGACACCGTTTGATATTTAACAATTCTAACACATAGGTATCAGTGAAAGAACATGGGTCAAAATGATATTTAAAAATATCATTTATCCATATATTAAGTTTTGATAGTTTTATACATTTTCATTTTGAGTTTTAATCGTGTGTCGATAGATGGCAGTAAATTTACTGTGTCTACAAAATTTACTATGACAGGACCCTCTATACTATCTATTCTCTTTGATAGTGGCTAATCGTTTTGACAGTTCGAAAAAAGGAACTGATTTGACTAAGCCATAAAGTGGTATACGCGTGCCGCCGTGAGGGACAAAACATAGGCAATGTGACACTATGATTGGTTGAATTTATTTGTTGCCTACCATAATCCATACTAATTTATGGTGGGGAATAAAAAAAAAAGTGAGACTGTGACAAGGACAAACAATAATAGCGCTTTCGCTGTTACTCCTACTGAAATATACATAAGACTATCGTTCGGTCATTTCCCCCACCCCTCATGCCAGATCTAGTTAAAATACTAGATTCATGGACTAAGGGTCTCCCCAAACTTATCGACGCGGAATCGGCAATGCCAATAGAAATGAAACTTTATGTCCACGCAATAAGAGCGAAAAAGACGCCGACGCGTCGGCCGTCGACGGCCGAATGGAGCCGAACCGAACCTTACCTGTTTATGCTGTTTACTATCGGCTTTCGCCGAATCCGCGTCGATAAGTATGGGGAGACCCTAAGCATTCAACTCCCGGAATAAAAAAAGTATGAGACTGTGACAAGGACAAACAATAATAGCGCTTTCGCTGCTACTCCTACTGAAATATACATAAGACTATCGTTCGGTCATTTCCCCCACCCCTCATGCCAGATCCAGTTAAAATACTAGATTCATGGATTAAGCATTCAACTTCCGTTTTCCAGGCAGCATCAACGCGCAGGCCCGCAGCGGGCCGCTGACGGTCCGCGAGCGCCGGCAGCTGCGCAAGCTCAAGTGCTACGCCGGCTACCACAAGAAACATGGCCACGACGCTGTGCTGGCTAGGAAACTGCAGAGGAAGCGGGCCAGGGTTGGTAGCAACTGTCTTAGTGTAAAGCTTTGGATTCCTCCGAAAACGGTGCCGTCATATTACGGCCGCTATATAGCGTTGACTGACGTCACTAGAACGTTGTCTATGTAAACAAGATGGCGCGGTTTCCTAGACGGCGTTACGTTACGTTGATTGTCAACGTAACGTAAGATGACGGCCGTCATGATAGGCGGGTCAGCACAGTTCATAATGTATGAGAGCTCTACATGAATTCTCACACTAGAGATTTTTTGAGATGTGATAACCTATGTTGCAAATACTATATTTTTAAAAAAATCTCCACAAAATATGTCTCATGGTTTTAATAAATCCAAACTATTATTAAAATAGAAAAAATATATCAAAACATGAATCCGACACTCGAGATTTTTTAATATGCAGTTCTCAAACATATACTCATTATGTATTTATATTTTCTCCCAGCTTGACACCAAAACCAGCTCCCAATAATTTTCTTTATTAAAAATATTTTTTTATATAAAAATAACAACTATGTGTACATAACAATTACATGTTAATTAAGCTCTGTATATTTACTATATCCTACAAAAAAATCTCTCACGTAAATTAATCCATTTAATTACTATTAACCATTTTTGTTTTGAAAATGTTTTCGTTGCTTCGAGAAAATGGACAGTGGGTTTGTTTTTCACTTTCTCAAATCTCTTTCTCATGTTAGTGTAACAACAAAAAATCTCCCACGTATATGTAATATTGTATGGAATAAAACCATTATTAAATCATCCAAGCTATTTAAATTACCCTAAATGGCGGATACTGATTCACTGTAGAGAACGTTTTATCGACTTCCATATCTCCGTCTCACTTCAATGTTCGCGGCAGACGATTGTTCCGCTTCAACAGCCGAGAGTTCGCGATCCGGTCGACCGTTAATTTTCCCATGACTATCTTACCCAGTTTCATCGGTATGCGTTGCGCGCTTACTTAACACACCTCAGGCCAAGCTCCTATAAAACGCGCAATGCATGCATGCATTGCGGTATCTCCTATACGTCACATATGTCAGCTATGAGGCTATGACATGGCTATGACAGACTGTGGCAGTTAGTTCCAAACAAGTATACAGACTTGTCTACCCACCATAAAGTTTAGCGTAAAGAGAATATATCACTCCTTAGTGAAAAACCATACGGTTTGTGCGAAGTTGAGCGTTATGTCAATGCTAATAAAGATGATGGTTTGACTTACGGAAATGAATAATATAATATCATTTTATTTTATATTTCCAATTCCCGTTTCATTTACACCCAATATTAAATCTTTTTCCGTAATAAAATGCGTATATAATTACTGTCAACATCTGTATTTATTTTATTTCTTTAACCCCCGTTATTCATAAACGCGCTACAAACCTCAATTAGCTAATAATAGTAATAATCGTTTGTCCTTATCTGTCACTTTAACTTATGTATTTGTAAGTAAGGGATAAACATAATTGAACTAAATCAGGCCCGTAAAGTTTATGAATAAAGTGGTTAATCTTTATTGCACAAAAGAAAAACCTTATAGTACAAGAGGCGGACTTAATGCCATAAGGCATTCTCTACCAGTTAACGATGGCTTGTCCTCCGGCCCATTTGATCGATGACCTCCTTTGATTATTTATTTTTAATGGACGCCAAAATCCAGACAGGAACTTCGATTTTGACATTTACCACAGTAATGCAGTCGGTAGCAATGTCGCGCTTCAAAATTGCTGCAGTCGACTGCATTGCTGTAGAAAACGTGAAAAAGGTCATTCAAAGGGTAATAGGGTTATATACACCGCGGGATTTAATAACCCGAAAGATTTAAACCAACGATTTTAGAGCCTAATTAGAGTATATAAAGTTATATAACACATAGTCCAAAAACCCTTAATTTAAGAGATATTAATTATTTAAAACAAATCACAAGTAAAAAAATCTCAATTCTAACACACCCTTATGCGTGACGTAGCCACCAACTAATTTTACACGCAGACGCACTAACTACATGGTTATTAGCCAGTTTCACTTAATTAAGTTTGATATCCTACAAAAAGGTTTCACTACCGAAATTTTGTTCTGTTCTCAATCACGAGAGTACAAACTATTTACCTTTACGATAACTGGCTGATAGTTTGACGAAAATGACGAAATTGATGTCAATAAAATGACATATTTCATATGTCACACAAGATATGCGCAAGATAACATCTTTAAATTTGATTGACTGTAATAAATAAAATTCATTTAGCGGATATTCACTTTGTGTACGGATTTGGAAACCCGAAGAACTATGTGCTTCCGGCACGACGGACCCACTTCAGCCTAGAAGTTCGTAAATTGGCTAGACGAACAATACCCTGAGAGGTGGATTGGCCGTGGAAGCAACGTTCTAACCTGGCCCGCCCGGTCACCCGACTTAACGCCATTGGTTTTTTCTATGGGGAACTCTGAAAGATAAGGAAGGAATACTCAATACCAGTGAACTCTGGAGAAGAATTATTAATAAAATTTCGAACGGCTTCCGAAGAAATAAAGAACACTTTTGTAAACCTAAATAATCAAATCCATTTAAAATTAAATCTTTGTGCTAGAAACGGTGGTACACACTTCGAAAACCTAATTCATTAAATTAATAAAAAAGCGTAATTGTTTAACATAGTTGTTTATTTTACTTTACTCGGTATAAATCAACACATCGAGAATTTAAAATACGTACTGATAAGCATGATCGATATTTTAATAAAAGGTCATTCAAGTAATCATCCCTTTCCAGCTGTAGTATGAGTTAAAACAATAAGAGGCATGATTTCTTTCGGATATAATCATGGTTAATGGCTTTGGTTACCTCACTCAAAGGAAAAGATTTTATCGCAAAGTTTCAACAATAATAACTGCACTGTACCTACTGTTGTAGTAATTAATAAAGTTTTGATACAAAATTGTGGTATTTTGAGGTGCCAATCAATTGAAATAATTTCAACGTAAACATGATCCTAGACATAACTTGACAATTCTTGTCATGGAACACATGTCACTGCATTCGCCGTGCATCGTATGATATCGGAGTGATTCATGAAATGTCATGCTCGCTCTCTGTTTCTCTACTTGAGATTAATTAAACTCGCTCACTCTCTGAATAAAGGTTTGTTCACAAAGAAGCGGTAAATTAATATGATTTAATTTGTACTGAAATAGTAGTTTAATTAAAATATATAATTGGACCCATGTTGATATAACATTATTTACTCGTACTGTCGTCAAAAATACGTGGTTTAAATCTTTCGGGTTATTAAATCCCGCGGTGTATAAAATGAAATGATGCATTAATAAAACTTTAGTTAATTAACAATATTATATTAAATCATTAACAACTTTGACAGCACGATCTCTTCGCAGGTAGGTGCTCTACAAGGAGTTTATATTACAACATTATTTCCAAGAAATAATCTCTCATTGTTACGAAAATGTTGGTAGGGTGGCTTTAGGTTACTTTTCGTTCATATCGTCTTGGATATGGGTGAACATGGTGTTAATACACTCAGTATCAATCAACCTGTAAAGATATTGTAGCCTGGCCTTTTCTCGAAATGTCTTCTAGAAAAATTTACGCTCATGTCGTCTCGGATATGAGTATATTTGGTATCAGTGCATTCAGTATAATATCCTGAACACAAATATATGAGATGACAAGCGCGAAAGTGGTGAGGGTAGTTGCTATGACGCAAAGTTTTTACCATTTTTCTTTTAAACATACCATGTGGGGTACCAAATGAAAGGGCCTTGTGAGTAGATCACAAATATATAACACACTGTAACACTTTTACTACTTAATCCAACAAATTATTTGAAAACGTTCAAAAATTTCACAATGAGTTGAATTCCAACTGCTCTAAATTGACTAAGATAACTTGATCCCAAGTTTCCTTGCAATTATACGTAATCGAGGGCCAGGCTCATACTAGTTCTCATGTCGCGATGCGCTAACGCTAACAAAAACTAAGCGTTACGAATTGCTGACATTTGCTTCTTTTAGTTTCACTCTACTCAAGCATCGGATGACAGGATCGTTGAAAAGGGACAAACATATCCTTTGACGTTACGTTACTCTTCTCGTGAATTGTCAAATTTTAAAATTCGAAATTAGCTTTGGAATTTGTCCGGGTGGCTATTCGAAGTATAACTTGGTGGACGGTACTTACTAACCAAATAAGCTTGAGATCCAGTATCATAGATAGTTGTAAGACTTCAAGGGTCTATTTATATCTGACTGTGCATCCTGTATTCTAAACGTTTTGTGAATAGATATAAAAATTGACACCTATCATTTTTCACATAAACACAGACACTTTATGCATTGAATTATTAAACCTTAACGCAATGCCATAAGTCATAAGGTATATTTTCCTAATATACCTTGATGCTAATTCGAACTTTGTTATAAAAGATGTCATTTTATATAATTCGCGCGTGTATTTCACTCGTACTAGATGAAATATGTATTGGTGCGAGCGAGACGGTTGGGCGAATGATAACAAAATGATATCTTTTTGACATCTTAAACAAAGTTTGACTTGGCCTCTGTGGAAGCCTGGAAATACAGCATACTTCATTGACTTTTTATGCTGGAAATTGATTTAATAATTGCGAGAAAAATAAGTATGTTATTCTTCAATAACTTGTACAGTTACTGTCAAAAAACTAGAAATGTCCATTAATTGTGTAGAACATTATTAGCTGTTTGTTTCCAATATCATGCTGCTATTCTGCGAATATAGCAGTTCCTCAGGCAGATAAATTAAACATGATCGAAACAAATACTATTAACCACAATAGTAAACTTTTCTCTCAGTGTGGGATATTCTCGGTCATGAAAAACTTACAAAGTTATTGTTTTTTTCATTAAATCTATAATTAATATTATTGTCGGGAGAAATTCTGACCGTGTAGTCGTGTAAGCTTCATAGCCCATTCTTCAAAAAATCTCTAGTGTGAAATTACTGTTTAGGTAGTATAAAATATAAAATAAAAAAAATGTTATTTCTCAAAAACGGGAACAGATATCAAGTTGTTAATTCGCAGCCGGGTAGTCAATATGATATATAATTCACCCGTGTAGAAACATTTGACTGTGCAATTAATGTAACTTTAACTTTATATTGACTCCACTAATGACGGTGTCGATAGTTTCGTGAACGTTTTATTAGATAGCGGTGACGCCATTTTGAATAAATGACACGAGATTTGAATAAATGATTCCGTACTACGATTATTTTCCTCTTCTGATGATATTTCATCCTCCAAGTAAATTATAGATGATCAAGCAAATCTTGTCAGTAGGAAAAGGCGCGAAATTCAAATTTTCTATGGGACGTTATCCTATCGCGCCTACATTTTTCAAATTTGCCGCTTTGACCTTGGTGGATGACGGTGTGTTATGACGCCGTGGTACTTTCCACATGTCGCCACCGTAAAGACGGCCGTCTTTTGCTGCCGCTATATGACGGCCGTCATATGACGGCACCGTTTTCGGAGGAATCCAAAGCTTAAGGCCTGAGTGGACGCTCTTGTTGGGCGTGCAGCGGGGCGGGGCGTGCGGCGTGCATGTTAAACAAATGCGCACGTATAGGAGCGGCCTTAGTGCACGCTGCTCGCGTCACGCGTGAGCACACAGCCACGCTGCACGCCGCGCCGAACGAGCGTCCACTCAGGCCTTACACTTAGACTTTATTATCTTACACCACAAAACAGATACAGTACAGAAGTCAATCACATGTATGTACTTCACTTTTCATACCTACGCTCGGCGGTCGCTCTAAGGTTGTCAACTATGACTTATGCACAAAAAACTATCGTGGTAGTGGCACTCGTATCTAGCTAATAGTGGCCGGGGCGGGGTGCTTACCTACCTACCTAACTGTCTGTTTAACGTTATAACGAACCATCGAAATACAAGCAGATACCAACTTAGCTCTCGTAAACCACTGGTAGCTTAAAAACGACAATTAACCTACAAAGCTATAATAATAGGGTATTTTTGACCACTAGTCAAAACAGTTTCATTTTGCGAACAGTTAAAACGATTAGGTACCCACTATTAATTGATTGAATGTTGAATTTAAACAACCGTCCACTGAACAGTTATAATAACTTTTTTTTGTTTCTCCATTATTGCACAAAAAAGTTCACAGACGCGTGCCGCGTGCCTCAAGCGGATGGCACTCGCGCTCGGACTGGTCCCAACCGGTCCGAGATATAGTGTCCGTGAGCAGTGTCTATGTGTGCGTTGCTCGAGCGCACTTTGTATGTAGATTGATTTCTGTACTGTATCTGTTTTGTGCTTACACGGAGTTAAATATATATTTGATTCCAGGTAAACTTGGTGGCCAACCGTCCGGTTCCTTCGCACGCGCGCTGCACGTTCGCCGAGGGCAGCGCTCGCTGCGGCAACACCGTGGTCCCGGCCGCCAAGCACTGCCTCAAGCACATCATGAACGATCGCCACCAGGTACGGACACACTATAACTAGTGTACGGACATGTATTATGCTGCACGTTCGCCGAGGGCAGCGCTCGCTGCGGCAACACCGTGGTCCCGGCCGCCAAGCACTGCCTCAAGCACATCATGAACGATCGCCACCAGGTACGGACACACTATAACTAGTGTACGGACATGTATTATGCTGCACGTTCGCCGAGGGCAGCGCTCGCTGCGGCAACACCGTGGTCCCGGCCGCCAAGCACTGCCTCAAGCACATCATGAACGATCGCCACCAGGTACGGACACACTATAACTAGTGTACGGACATGTATTATGCTGCACGTTCGCCGAGGGCAGCGCTCGCTGCGGCAACACCGTGGTCCCGGCCGCCAAGCACTGCCTCAAGCACATCATGAACGATCGCCACCAGGTACGGACACACTATAACTAGTGTACGGACATGTATTATGCTGCACGTTCGCCGAGGGCAGCGCTCGCTGCGGCAACACCGTGGTCCCGGCCGCCAAGCACTGCCTCAAGCACATCATGAACGATCGCCACCAGGTACGGACACACTATAACTAGTGTACGGACATGTATTATGCTGCACGTTCGCCGAGGGCAGCGCTCGCTGCGGCAACACCGTGGTCCCGGCCGCCAAGCACTGCCTCAAGCACATCATGAACGATCGCCACCAGGTACGGACACACTATAACTAGTGTACGGACATGTATTATGCTGCACGTTCGCCGAGGGCAGCGCTCGCTGCGGCAACACCGTGGTCCCGGCCGCCAAGCACTGCCTCAAGCACATCATGAACGATCGCCACCAGGTACGGACACACTATAACTAGTGTACGGACATGTATTATGCTGCACGTTCGCCGAGGGCAGCGCTCGCTGCGGCAACACCGTGGTCCCGGCCGCCAAGCACTGCCTCAAGCACATCATGAACGATCGCCACCAGGTACGGACACACTATAACTAGTGTACGGACATGTATTATGCTGCACGTTCGCCGAGGGCAGCGCTCGCTGCGGCAACACCGTGGTCCCGGCCGCCAAGCACTGCCTCAAGCACATCATGAACGATCGCCACCAGGTACGGACACACTATAACTAGTGTACGGACATGTATTATGCTGCACGTTCGCCGAGGGCAGCGCTCGCTGCGGCAACACCGTGGTCCCGGCCGCCAAGCACTGCCTCAAGCACATCATGAACGATCGCCACCAGGTACGGACACACTATAACTAGTGTACGGACATGTATTATGCTGCACGTTCGCCGAGGGCAGCGCTCGCTGCGGCAACACCGTGGTCCCGGCCGCCAAGCACTGCCTCAAGCACATCATGAACGATCGCCACCAGGTACGGACACACTATAACTAGTGTACGGACATGTATTATGCTGCACGTTCGCCGAGGGCAGCGCTCGCTGCGGCAACACCGTGGTCCCGGCCGCCAAGCACTGCCTCAAGCACATCATGAACGATCGCCACCAGGTACGGACACACTATAACTAGTGTACGGACATGTATTATGCTGCACGTTCGCCGAGGGCAGCGCTCGCTGCGGCAACACCATGGTCCCGGCCGCCAAGCACTGCCTCAAGCACATCATGAACGATCGCCACCAGGTACGGACACACTATAACTAGTGTACGGACATGTATTATGCTGTACGTTCGCCGAGGGCAGCGCTCGCTGCGGCAACACCGTGGTCCCGGCCGCCAAGCACTGCCTCAAGCACATCATGAACGATCGCCACCAGGTACGGACACACTATAACTAGTGTACGGACATGTATTATGCTGCACGTTCGCCGAGGGCAGCGCTCGCTGCGGCAACACCGTGGTCCCGGCCGCCAAGCACTGCCTCAAGCACATCATGAACGATCGCCACCAGGTACGGACACACTATAACTAGTGTACGGACATGTATTATGCTGCACGTTCGCCGAGGGCAGCGCTCGCTGCGGCAACACCGTGGTCCCGGCCGCCAAGCACTGCCTCAAGCACATCATGAACGATCGCCACCAGGTACGGACACACTATAACTAGTGTACGGACATGTATTATGCTGCACGTTCGCCGAGGGCAGCGCTCGCTGCGGCAACACCGTGGTCCCGGCCGCCAAGCACTGCCTCAAGCACATCATGAACGATCGCCACCAGGTACGGACACACTATAACTAGTGTACGGACATGTATTATGCTGCACGTTCGCCGAGGGCAGCGCTCGCTGCGGCAACACCGTGGTCCCGGCCGCCAAGCACTGCCTCAAGCACATCATGAACGATCGCCACCAGGTACGGACACACTATAACTAGTGTACGGACATGTATTATGCTGCACGTTCGCCGAGGGCAGCGCTCGCTGCGGCAACACCGTGGTCCCGGCCGCCAAGCACTGCCTCAAGCACATCATGAACGATCGCCACCAGGTACGGACACACTATAACTAGTGTACGGACATGTATTATGCTGCACGTTCGCCGAGGGCAGCGCTCGCTGCGGCAACACCGTGGTCCCGGCCGCCAAGCACTGCCTCAAGCACATCATGAACGATCGCCACCAGGTACGGACACACTATAACTAGTGTACGGACATGTATTATGCTGCACGTTCGCCGAGGGCAGCGCTCGCTGCGGCAACACCGTGGTCCCGGCCGCCAAGCACTGCCTCAAGCACATCATGAACGATCGCCACCAGGTACGGACACACTATAACTAGTGTACGGACATGTATTATGCTGCACGTTCGCCGAGGGCAGCGCTCGCTGCGGCAACACCGTGGTCCCGGCCGCCAAGCACTGCCTCAAGCACATCATGAACGATCGCCACCAGGTACGGACACACTATAACTAGTGTACGGACATGTATTATGCTGCACGTTCGCCGAGGGCAGCGCTCGCTGCGGCAACACCGTGGTCCCGGCCGCCAAGCACTGCCTCAAGCACATCATGAACGATCGCCACCAGGTACGGACACACTATAACTAGTGTACGGACATGTATTATGCTGCACGTTCGCCGAGGGCAGCGCTCGCTGCGGCAACACCGTGGTCCCGGCCGCCAAGCACTGCCTCAAGCACATCATGAACGATCGCCACCAGGTACGGACACACTATAACTAGTGTACGGACATGTATTATGCTGCACGTTCGCCGAGGGCAGCGCTCGCTGCGGCAACACCGTGGTCCCGGCCGCCAAGCACTGCCTCAAGCACATCATGAACGATCGCCACCAGGTACGGACACACTATAACTAGTGTACGGACATGTATTATGCTGCACGTTCGCCGAGGGCAGCGCTCGCTGCGGCAACACCGTGGTCCCGGCCGCCAAGCACTGCCTCAAGCACATCATGAACGATCGCCACCAGGTACGGACACACTATAACTAGTGTACGGACATGTATTATGCTGCACGTTCGCCGAGGGCAGCGCTCGCTGCGGCAACACCATGGTCCCGGCCGCCAAGCACTGCCTCAAGCACATCATGAACGATCGCCACCAGGTACGGACACACTATAACTAGTGTACGGACATGTATTATGCTGTACGTTCGCCGAGGGCAGCGCTCGCTGCGGCAACACCGTGGTCCCGGCCGCCAAGCACTGCCTCAAGCACATCATGAACGATCGCCACCAGGTACGGACACACTATAACTAGTGTACGGACATGTATTATGCTGCACGTTCGCCGAGGGCAGCGCTCGCTGCGGCAACACCGTGGTCCCGGCCGCCAAGCACTGCCTCAAGCACATCATGAACGATCGCCACCAGGTACGGACACACTATAACTAGTGTACGGACATGTATTATGCTGCACGTTCGCCGAGGGCAGCGCTCGCTGCGGCAACACCGTGGTCCCGGCCGCCAAGCACTGCCTCAAGCACATCATGAACGATCGCCACCAGGTACGGACACACTATAACTAGTGTACGGACATGTATTATGCTGCACGTTCGCCGAGGGCAGCGCTCGCTGCGGCAACACCGTGGTCCCGGCCGCCAAGCACTGCCTCAAGCACATCATGAACGATCGCCACCAGGTACGGACACACTATAACTAGTGTACGGACATGTATTATGCTGCACGTTCGCCGAGGGCAGCGCTCGCTGCGGCAACACCGTGGTCCCGGCCGCCAAGCACTGCCTCAAGCACATCATGAACGATCGCCACCAGGTACGGACACACTATAACTAGTGTACGGACATGTATTATGCTGCACGTTCGCCGAGGGCAGCGCTCGCTGCGGCAACACCGTGGTCCCGGCCGCCAAGCACTGCCTCAAGCACATCATGAACGATCGCCACCAGGTACGGACACACTATAACTAGTGTACGGACATGTATTATGCTGCACGTTCGCCGAGGGCAGCGCTCGCTGCGGCAACACCGTGGTCCCGGCCGCCAAGCACTGCCTCAAGCACATCATGAACGATCGCCACCAGGTACGGACACACTATAACTAGTGGCTCTGTGAGCTGTAGACCTCGCGAGCATAGCTTATTGGCACCGTGCACGATGACAGCGCCACACAGCGGTTTGATCAATCAACAATACAAAGATTTTAATTTATTAAAAAAAAATACGTAGTTTAAGTGAAAAAAAAAAATACAAAAAGTTATGTCTTACTGGGGATTGAACCCAGACTTTCTGTGTGCAAACAAAAAAAGCGATTGTTTACAAAACGCGCCATGATAGTTCTTAGCTAAGCTGACGAAATTCGGCTACTCATTCTCGAGTACAAACTAAATATCTAAATACCGCCTAAACCAGCAATACAAATTTTCTGCATTTTTTGCCATTTACTATGTAAATATGTCTCAAAAAGAAAATACTCTTATGATATCGATACGACTATTTGTTTAAGCGCGAGGTATCACAACTCCTCCATTTTTGAAAATTTCCAAAAACGGAATCGACAAAAAATTTTTATTTACTCATAGAATCTGGTCACAAAATTTCACAAGAATCGGTTGAGAATTGTGACCTGTAGAGGAGAACATCCGGACATACAAAAGCAAAATGCCCGAGTCAAAACGTAGACCTTCGCTACGCTTCGGTCAACTAATGTACGGACATGTATTATGGTAATAGTACTATCGTACAGAAAGGACACTTCCTACAAAACCGAAGTTTGACAGCGATTCAGGATCGAATCATGATATCCCTTTCGGGTATTTAGGGTTGTCAAAATTCACGTAATTATCTTATCTGTGGTCGTGCACGCAAAACTTCAAGTTGTGTCAACCCTAATAATTGCTCGGAGCAATGCTGAGCCAAACGGAGCCGTGTTTGCCCGAAGTCAGGAGTGTTATTATCTACAAGCTTTTTTATGATTGAATGAATAAAACCAAATTTTATATGACATTTTTGTAACATCAAATATTAGGTATAGCCTGACCAGTAATATATGATAATTGTCAAGAGGGCGCTGTTATTCTCATGTATAGGGTGACAATTCAGTGTAGTATGAAAAAATTAGTTCCAGTGAAATTCCGCAACATGGCGCACCCTCAATAGATCCTGGTTCACCTATAAATCGGATAGGAACATAGACTAGGAATCCTCTAGACTGAGTTTAGAGCAATTATTTCATGTAACCGATGCTGCCAAAAATACGGGGGTGCGGGGGGACGAGGTGAGCAAATCCCGTGCCGTGATTGGTCCGTTCAAAGACACGGACCAATCACGGCACGGGATTGACTCGAAGATGGAGTAAAACTACCGTAAGGCTTAGCACGCACTGCGGTTTTTTTCTTGCGGTTGCGGTCAAAATGTAGCAAGTTGCGTGCGTGCGCTTATATAGAATGCCGTATGTTACATTTTTTGCGGTAGCGGAACCGCTTTTTAAAAACCGCAGTGCGTGCTAAGCCTATAAGTGGCAGAGGGGGTAGCGTTACTATGCTCAGTCTAGAGGATGTCTTGTCTGTGGATAGGAACCATGTGATAAGGGATCTGTTTGGCTGCAGGTGTTATTCACGGCGTGCGGCGACGTGCGCGGGCTGAGCCCGTGCGGGGAGGCGGTGCCGCGCACGCCGCTGCCGTCCGCCAAGTGCCGCCACCACACCATGCCGCCCACATACACCGTCTTCACACTCAAGGTATAGTAGCAACTGATTGATCGATTGATTGAGCTAGTTTTTTCTATGCCGCTTACCTACACTGTTTTCTCGCTCAAGGTATAGTTAGGCTTGAGTTAGGCCCCTCAGCACACGACGTCGTAACTTAAGAGACGCTTAAGATCACGGAAGAGCGCTACGAACACGTACAAGTGCAATAAACAACGGGTTGCACTCAGGGAGTGCCGGCAGAAGTGAAAACTCAATGACTAGTGCAAATTGCACAATGTATAATTGAGGTTAACGCCATCTAGCGTTAGCGTTAATTACTTGAAACCCCTAAGCATATCACTGTTTGTACTCGAGTTATATTAATACCAGTTAGAGCGAAACTCACTAGATGGCATTTAAATCAATAAAGAAAAACTCAATGACATTACGTGAGTGTCGTACGCAGCGCGATACCGACCGGACGTGTACTTTCTGCCGCTATAATGGCTAATAACGTAATTAAGTGTGCGACGTGCAATATTGTGATATGTGAACTGCTAGCATTTGTGCAAAATAAAATAGGTGTAATGGAGGAGGAAAGTTTAGTGCGATTGTGCTCAACAGCTTTTTCGGTGAAGGATATAGAGGCCGCAAAGAACCTATTGTTTGCATCTATCTCGACGAGCATTAGAAAAATCACAAGAAAAAATGTCGGCAAAGAACAAAGAGACCTTCAAGATATTATTTCGATTTTTAAACAGACCCAAGCTGAATTAATGCCCATTTTTGTTGCCAAGGAGTTACACTTGCTCCCGCCCGTTACATTCGATTACGTTGACATAACTAGGACGCTAAAAGAATTAGTAATTATGCGAAATGAGATTGATAAAATAAAAAACAGTTATGCTACAGAACTTCAACTAAACGAAATTAAAAATGAGCTTAAAGACTTGAAGGAATCGTCTGCTATAAATTACAATTATTGTGATTTGAACGTAAATAAAATAAGAGGAGGCGGAGGTAGGTTAGAAAGTAATTGTTATGATAGTGGACCTACAGGTCTACCTCACATATCAGAAGATGCAAGTAACGGACATTCAAATCACAGTCCCCAGGCATCGGCGAATCAGCGCACGCAAGATGATTACAGAAACCTTCCGTCCCTGTCACACTCGTCCCCGCAACCGGTATCACCTGTGCGTCAGTTGCAGCAACAATCACCTGAACGCGAGAAGAGCGCGGGCGCATCACATGCACTAGCGCGAGTGACTGAGACGGAGAACGTCGAACGCAGCCCCCGTAGCAGAGAGTTTGACGTGTGGTCCAAGCGACAAACTGAGTGCGTTCTAGAAAGTGACGAGATGAGTGGTAGAAATAAAAAGGACCAGTCAGAATGGAAAACTGTTCCGGCGAGGAAGAAAAGGAAGAGGTTTATTGGTGTTGAGGGAAAAGCTAATATCACTGCATCGGATGCGAAATTTAAAGCCGCGGATATACAAACGCCTCTTTTTGTGTACAGAGTAGATAGTGAAGTCAGTGAAAGCGACATAGCCAGTTATATTATGCAAAAGACACAGGTTTGCGTAACAGTCAAGAAAATAAATATACAAAGACACAATCGCTATAGCGCATTTAAAATATTTGTACCATACACCAAGTTGTCTTTGTTCCTTGTAGATGATTTATGGCCGGCGGGAGTTAGATGTCGTAAGTTTGTTTACTTCGATAGGCAGGTGTATGAGGATAAGAAAATAACGGTGCGATCAGCTGACAAGTCTCAATTACCTATTTAAGAAACAGATATATTATGGCTAAAAGTTCTCAAATAAGAATAATAAGTTTTAACTGTAAATCGATCACCCGTTCAGTAGAGTGTGTAAGACAGTTATGTCAATCAGCTGACATTGTTATGCTACAAGAAACCTGGTTGCAGGCAGAAAATATAGGATTTTTGGGCAGCATCGACTCGAACTTTGAATTCACAGGGAAATCTGCCATTGACAGTGAAATTGGCCTCTTGCGGGGGCGGCCTTATGGCGGGGTCGGTATCCTGTGGAGGAAAAATGTGTTTGACGCGGTATCGGTTGTGAAGTGCAATAGTGCGCGTATAACGGCTATTAGAATACAATCGGCTGGGCGTTCGCTAGTGTTATTCTCTGTTTACATGCCTACCGACTGCGCGGAGAACGTTGCGGAGTTTACGGAGTGTATGGGCGAGATTGCGGCCGTAGTGGAGGAGTGCAAGGTAGACTCAGTGCTAGTAATTGGTGACTTTAATGCGCATCCCGGTAATAGGTTTGGAAACGAGCTTAAGAATTTTTGTGGCGACCAAGCCTGGCGTTGTGCGGACATTGAGATGCTGGGACAGGACTCGAACTCATATACATACGTGAGTGATGCACATGGTACGACGAGTTGGCTGGATCATTGTATTGTATCTGAAGCGGCGTGGCAAATGATAGTGAACATTAGGATACAATATAATGTCTTCTGGTCTGATCATTTACCTCTTGAAATAGTATGTGATTTTAATGTATTAAGAGTTAAGTCAACAAATGAAATAAGGGAACCGAACAAGATTGTATGGGGTGAAAGAAAGCCGTGTCAAATTGCTCTGTATCAGGAACACTGTAATAGGGTACTAAGATGCATTGATTTTCCCCATGAGCTAAGAGACTGCTGTGATCGACTTTGTACTAACACAGATCACAGGCGAGTTATTGATGACTTATACTCTAGTCTAATAGATGCTTTAAAACATGCCGCATCTGTGAGCTGTGAGAGTACAAAGGCGAAGGTCTGGAGAAAGAAACAAGTGGTCGGGTGGAACAAGCATGTGAAACCACTTCATGCGGAGGCTCGACTTAGTTTTCAGACTTGGGTTCTGCATGGTAAACCTAGGTCGGGGCGCTGTTTTGACGTCATGGTAGAAACAAGGAAGAAGTTTAAACAAAAATTAAAATGGTGTCAGGACAACGCGGACCGGATTAAAGCGGATATTCTTGCTAGACACCATACAGACAAGAATTTTAGCAGTTTTTGGAAGCAGACGAGTAGGATGGGTCCTGGGTCGAGCCTTCCCGTGAATGTGATGGGTGAAAGTAATCCGGAAAGAATAGCGGAACTATTCAAAGCCCATTTCAAGGTCGAGTCGCCGTTGGGGCCATCAAGGGATCCGCCCATTACGGTGCAGCTTGGCTCTAGAATGCTTATAAGGTTTGCAGCCGGTGAGGTGAAAGCGGCAGTGAAGGGCATGACCCGCGGAAAGTCACCTGGGCATGATTCCCTTAGTATAGAACATCTCCAGTATGCCGGGGATCATTTGCCTAGGGTACTTGCCATGCTCTTCACTCTATGCATTGGTCATAGTTACTTGCCTGACGAGATGATTAAAACGGTTGTAGTACCTGTACCTAAAAACCGTACAGGCGACTCGTCGGATATAAGTAACTACAGACCAATCTCACTGGCGACCATAGTAAGTAAGGTGTTGGACAGTATGCTTGACAAGGCGCTGGAGAAGGTTGTGCCGCTTCACGACGGCCAGTTTGGGTTTAGGTCAGGTCTATCAACCGAGGCTGCGGTTCTGTGCCTCAAGCATACTGTCCGATATTACACAGATCGTAGAACACCAGTTTACGCATGCTTCTTGGACTTATCCAAGGCATTCGACCTGGTGTCCTACGATCTCCTATGGAAAAAGCTAAGCCGAGCTGCGGTACCTGGAGAGCTGGTTGAGCTGTTTAAATTTTGGTACAACAATCAGAGTAACAGGATAAGATGGGCGGGTTCGCTGTCTGACTCCTACAAATTACAGTGCGGGGTAAGACAGGGAGGCCTAACTTCGCCAAGGCTATTCTGCCTATATATGGACCACCTAATTGATGAGCTTAGCGGTACTCGAGCGGGTTGTTCAGTCGGAGGGCAGTGCTTCAACAACATCAGCTACGCTGATGATATGGTGTTACTTAGCCCTTCGGTGTGCGCACTGAACAAGCTACTGGCCATATGCGAAAGATACGCAGGGGCACATGGCCTCAGGTACAATTCCAATAAGACTGAGTTACTAATTTTCAAAGCTGGCACAAAAACATACAACATAGTACCACCAGTCATGTTAGGGGGCGCTCAGTTGAAATTAGTAACCCAGTTTAAGTACCTGGGGCATTGGGTCACTGAGTCTCAAAATGATGACACGGACGTAGAGAGGGAGCGCAGGGCACTATCAGTAAGAAGCAACATGTTGATCCGCAGGTTTGCGAAATGCACAACAAGTGTTAAATTAACCTTGTTCAGATCGTATTGCCAAACTTTTTACACTTGCAGCCTGTGGATCAACTGCACAAAGAAAGCGTATAGTGCGCTGCGCGTCCTCTACAATAACGCGTTCAGGATGCTGATGGGGCTGCCGCGGTACCGCAGTGCTTCGGGGATGTTCGCGGAGGCACACACGGACGATTTCCATGCCATTATGCGCAAACGCGTCGCGTCCCTGATGCGCCGTGTACGCGGCAGCACCAACGGGCTCTTGAGCGCGGTCGCAGGGGCCCATGAGAGCCCAATATTTGGACACTGGGCGAAATCTCACGCGCCACATGCGCAGTTTAATTTAATTTAATATAGTTTAATTTATTTAGGAATGATTTATTTAATTTATTGTATGTTAATGTATTGTGTTAATCTTTGTGTGTACCCTCATTGTTTGTTTGTAATTGTGATATGGATATATTGTCCGTGTCCAGGCGGCAAGGTTGATTATTGGAGGAGCCGGGAAATTTAAAACTCAAACGTGTTCTCTCAATGAGCATTTATTCTATACTAACAAAATATCGATGTGGACTGTATACATATTGATTTATAACTAGGTATGCACTCGCACCTATAGCATAATTACTTAACTACTTAAGACTAGTTTGGACATCCCGCCCACCAAGAACATAGTTCTTTATTTACACGGCAAAAGCTCTACAATAACTACATTAAATATGTTAAACATAACACAGTCGGCACGTAAACTAATATGTACAAGTATAAGTTATGTATAACATTACTTAGTTATTACACATAATTTGCTAACTGGACGCTTCAATATTCCTGATTTACATTTTACAGTAACAACTCTTGTTATATTGTCAGGCCCAGTATGTTTTTGAATAATCTTACCTAGAATCCATTTAGCAGGAGGTACATTGTCTTCTCTTAAAATAACAACATCATTAAGCTCAGGTTCGGTAGTAACATTAGAATTCCATTTATATCTTTGACTAAGGGTTACTAAGTATTCTTTATACCACCGTTTCCAAAAATCAGATACAATTTTTTGCGTTAAGCGCCATCGATCTAAACCAACTACATTACACTCAGGATTATATTCGTCAGCTATATTTATCAATGGTTCACCTACCAAAAAGTGACCAGGTGTCAAGGGTAGAGGGTCGTTTGGATCATCGCTCAATACTGATAAAGGCCGAGAATTCAAACATGATTCCACTTGCGCCAGGACCGTCGCTAATTCCTCATAGGTAAGTGTGCTACTCCCTATTACCTTCCTTAAATGCCCTTTTGTACTACGAACCCCAGCTTCCCAAAGACCGCCGAAATTGGGAGCGTGCGGAGGGATGAAGTGCCATGTCGTATGCTGTAAGGTAAGTATGGCTGCTATTTCATCAGGTAATGATGATTTAGCAGTGTTAAACATGTCTCTCATCTCTCTGTCAGCACCAATAAAATTAGTGCCGTTGTCACTATACAAGTCTTGACAGTAACCTCTCCTAGCAGTAAAACGCCTGAATGCAGCAATGAAACCCTTGGCTGTCAAATCCGTAACTGCCTCGAGATGTATTGCCCGGGTAACCATGCACACGAACAGGCATATATAGCCTTTAAAAGACTTAGCTCCTCTACCTGGTGAAAACCTTATATTTATAGGACCACAGTAATCTACCCCCGTAGATTTGAAAGGCTTACTGGGTTTCATTCTCGCTTCAGGTAGAAGTCCCATTAAAGGAATAGACTTCTTGCTCGAATATCTCAAACACGTGACGCATTCTCTATAAACCTTCTTAGTACGATCCTTCGCTTGCAATATCCAATATTTGGATCTTAAAAAGTTTAACATTATTTGAGGACCGCCATGCAAAGTACGATGATGAGCATCAATAATTAGAAGCGCGGTAAATTGATTTTTACCAGGCATAATCACCGGATGTCTCGTATCGTAACTTGCATCAGATTGTTCTATTCTACCGCTAACTCTTAATGTCCCCTTTTCATCCAAAAAAGGACAAAGAGTGCGTAGGCAACTCTTTTTAGGCACAACTCCTCGACTCTTTAACTGTTTTATCTCATGTGAAAACTCCTTCTCTTGAACTTGATTAATACACGAAAGCAAAGTTTTATTCATTTCCTCAGAAGTTACATATAGGTAATTTAACTCTCTCATTTTTTGGCAATTTTAGATTTAATACTCTTCTACAGTACGAAATAACTTTTAACAGTCTCGATAATGAAGAAAACCTCGACCAAATTGGGGGTTCTTCATCAACATGGGACACAACAGTTAAAGATGCGACTCTTTCCTCTTCATGTGTGTCTTCTATGATGATGTCGTTTATCTCAAAGTCAGGTTGGGCAAGCCATTGCGGACCATTCCACCACAATGAATGATCTAGTAAATCTCTTGGTTGTAAACCGCGAGACGCACAGTCAGCAGCATTAAACTCAGTAGGTACATGACACCATTGCTCAAACTCAAGTATATTCAATATCGTAGACACTCTGTTATTCACAAATGTACTCCAACGAGCTGAACCTCCTTTGAGCCATGCAAGCACTATTGTACTGTCTGTCCAACCGTGTAGGTTCTCTTTTGGTACGTCCATTACCTGTGAAACTTCAAATATAAGTTTAGCTGCTAAGGCCGCAGCACACAGCTCGAGTCTCGGAATGGAAATTTCTCTTTCTGTCGGGGCTACTTTTGTCTTAGCAGTTATCAGGTGTACGTGTACACCATGTATCTCATCAGTCACTCTCATGTAGACCGCTGCTGCAAACGCTGACTTTGAAGCGTCTGCAAAAACGTGCAGTTCGATCTTTGAGCTCGGCGTGGCGTTTAGCCATCGTGGTATCGCCAACTGCTTAAGATCTACCAATGCCTCTCTGAACGATAGCCACTCACTTACCAACTCTTCTGTCAATGGGCAATCCCATTCTAAACCCGACTTCCACAACTTCTGAATGAAGATTTTGGCAACAACCACGACTGGAGCAATCCACCCCAGTGGATCATATAACCTAGCTACATCAGATAACACTTTTCTTTTAGTGATAGGTTCTTGAACTTTGGATAAATTTAGTGTATATTCAAAATTATCTGTATCTCTGTTCCAACTCACTCCAAGAACCTTCATTGTATTATTTAGTTTTAGTTGTACTGTCTGATCTGATAACTCTTTATTACCTACAATTTTCTCCAGTACAAGCTTAGAGTTAGTATTCCATTTCTGAAGTTCGAAACCACCTGATTTCATCAACTCAGTCATCTCGTCAAATATTGTTAGTGCCTCATCCTCAGTTTCAGCTCCAGTAATTAAGTCGTCCATGTAAAAGTCTTGTCTTGTTATTCTCGCCGCTAATGGATACTTACTCTCTTCTAACTCTGCAAGCTTTTGTAATGACTTAACGGCCAAATAAGGCGCGCAAGCAGTCCCGAATGTCAATCTCAAAAGCTTGTAGTGTTGTATTGGTTCTGATCCGTCTGACTTAAATCGCCAAACGATTCTCTGGAAATCCGTGTCTTCCTCAGCTACACGAATCATCCTATACATCTTAATGATATCTGCGACAAGGCAGATCTTGTGACTCCTAGCTCTCATTAAAATGTGTCTCAAATCTTGTTGTAATTTAGGGCCGACAAGGAGATCGTCGTTTAAGGAGACGTTGTTGTCTCCCTTACTCGAAGCATTATATACAATTCTAAATTTTGTCGTCTCCTTGTCCTCCCTAATCACAGCGTGAAAAGGAAGATACACTGCCTTAGAATTGTCTAGCCCTCTCTTACTTACTGCTCTCATGTGATTAAGACTTAGGTATTCTTCCATGACCTTGTTATACTCTTCTCTAAGTTTAGGTTCTCTCAGTAATTTTCTCTCTAAAATCTCTAATCTCTTGATAGCAATTTCCTTAGAATTGCCATATTGACACTTAGGGTCCTCAGTTGCAAATGGTAGTCTTACTACAAGCCTGCCATCGTCATCTCTCACAGTCGTTGAGTTAAAAAACTCCTCACATTGTTGCTCACTCTTAGTCATGTCTTTTTTAATCATATTAGGCTCGTTCTCCATCTCCCAAAACTTTTTTAATAAGTCATCTTCCTGTATATGAACATGCAAACTTGTAAATCTAGCACTCACCTCAGTCTCAGATCCTCTCACTGCTCGGCCAGACACAATCCATCCGAGCATAGTATTTTGAGCTATCATGGTTCCTTTGCCCGTCTCTGAATGCTTCTTGATTAACCCCTCGAGTATTATTTCTGCATACACCTCGGCACCTAGAAGGATGTCTACCTTACCTGGCGTTGAGTACGCAGGATCCGCTAAAGGCAAGTCTTCAACTTCTTTCCACTTAGACACGTTAAGCTTGGTAGCTGGAAGCAAAGCAGTTAAAGAATGTAATACGTAAGCACAGACTTCGACTGAACTCGTTGGGTCATGGCGTGAAACCACGTGAAATGAAACCATGTGTTTGGTATTCAAACTACACCCCTCTAGCATTGACACCGAAGTACTTATAGGTCTACGTTTGAGACCAAGTAATTGAACAGTTGACTCAGTAATAAAGGAAATCATACTTCCTGGATCAATTAAAGCTCTAATAGTTTCTTTACAACCAGTGGAATTAAATACCTTAACTCTAGCCGTCGCGAGTAGCACTCGGTTAGGTTGAAGCGCCTCACCTCTCGAAAACGCTGTGGTAATGTTTGTGTCACCTCGTGATGTGCTCGGTTTCTCTGGTAGTGGTACACTCGGTGACGCCGATGACGCAACAACCTCGCTCGTGGCTCTCGTCTCCTGGTTGGTATCTCTCTCGAAGTGAAGGAGAGTGTGATGTCTCCTTCCGCATTTACGGCAACTCGACGTCTGACGACACTTCATTACAGAGTGTGTGGGCATCAGGCAGTTAAAACACAGTTTATTGTTTTGCACAAAATCTTGACGTTCCTTGGGCGTCATAGAACCAAACTGCTTGCAGTGATAAACGTGGTGGGTCTCATGGCACATAGCACACTCGATGTCACTCGTCTTGACTTTATTCTCGATAGCAGTGTGAAATGTTCTAACCTTAGCTGCAGGCTTAGTTGGTGGTGCTGGGCGGGACGTGTTGGTGTCAATCATCTCCAATGCCCTGAATCTGTACTCCAAAAACTCGCGCAACTGCTCCCAGGTAGGTAAGTCGTCGCCTAGCATATTCAAATGCTGCTCCCACTGTTTAACAGACTCAGCGTCCAATTTTGTAATCACCAAGTACACGATAATTGCGTCCCACGTACTTGTACTAATGCCCATATTCTGCAACGACTTCAAACATGTTGATGTAGTGTCCAATAAATGCCTCACAGCGTTAGCAGACTCGTTGTGTATTTTCTTGGTCGAAAATAAGCTCCTCATAACCGCATTACAGTTATATCTCTTGTTATCGTAACGTCGAACTAATTGTTTCCAAGCGTCATCATAATTTGCATCGGTAGTCGAAAAATTACTAAGTAAACTCAGCGCCTCTCCAGATAAATTGCTTTTCAAATAATGCATTTTTTGAACCGCCGTAATATTCTTATTTGTGTGGATTAACGAGGAAAACATATCATAAAACGTTTGCCATTCTTCATATTTACCACTAAAAGTCGGCAAAATAATGCGTGGTAATTTTACGTCACAATTCCCATTTTCACTGGTAACGGCCATGTCACGAATTTGCGGTAATGATTGTGCACTTGGTTGCAAAAACGTTTTCAAAGCTTCACGTAAAATCGTTTTGTATTGTACATACAACTCCTCAAACTCCTCATACTTCTCTTGCGTAAAATATTCCTCCGTTCTGTCTCCTGACGCTTTGGAAATAATCGCCTTATGTCCGATTTGAAACTCCTTAAATTGTAACTCAAGTACTTCAAGTCTAGTTTCTAAATACGGCTGCTTAATTCTCTCTTTAGGCGATTTCTTATAGTTCTTCTCAGATTTCTTCAAATTGTTGATTAACTCCTCTTGATATTCAATAAGCTCTTTTAATGTAGACATGATGACTCGACAACTCACAAAATGTTCGTAGATATAAGTAGGTAGATAACCTAGCACTCAGATGAAAATGTCTCAAAAACTCGGTTTATATTGCTCAGTTCGATATTATAACTCACTCATAATGTTAAGCGTAATAAACTTTAGCGAAAAAGTCTCAAAAATCACTTATAGACACCAAAGTTTGTAAATGTTCACACTCGATGTTATTACGCGTAATTATAATTGCACTTAAAACTTGCAGTAAACACTCGTCCGGCTCATCCTTATCTCATAGCGGCCGCCGCCCGGCCACAGGTGTGACCCAAGTATCCGGCTCGATTTGGACCATATGTCCAGGCGGCAAGGTTGATTATTGGAGGAGCCGGGAAATTTAAAACTCAAACGTGTTCTCTCAATGAGCATTTATTCTATACTAACAAAATATCGATGTGGACTGTATACATATTGATTTATAACTAGGTATGCACTCGCACCTATAGCATAATTACTTAACTACTTAAGACTAGTTTGGACAGTCCGAAATAAAAGCTTTTTAATTTTTTTTTTTTTAATTTAATTACATGTAACAGTTTTTCATGTAATGTCATTGAGTTTTTCTTTATTGATTTAAATGCCATCTAAATGAGTGGCCATCTAAATCTTACGGTCACGTGATCGTCTTACGCTGTCTCGAGTTAATCATTTTTTCCCCACCTCAAAAAACAAAGTCGCTTCCCGCTGTCTGTATATGTATGCTTAGATCTTTAAAACTACGCCAGGCGTGGCTCACTCCGCGATTTCGTCGCTTTGCTACAGGTAGCTAAAAGTACATCCGTTCGGGCCCCATTTTTGGGGAAAGCCATAAGCCGCGCGTGGCGCTGTCGCCACCTAGCGGCTATATCTGTGCTGATCGTAATAGACGCGTTTTGTTAGAGAGTGAGTCTTCTGTACTTAGTACTATTATTTATTCTGTGACTACGCAACGGATTTTGATGCGGTTTTTTTTAATAGATAGAGTGATTCAAGAGGAAGGTTTATGTTAACCCGTGCGAAGCCGGGGCGGGTCGCTAGTAGGTAAATAAATAAACGATGTCACTCAAATCGTATATTATTCGTAATTTCAGAAGGACGAATCTGACAGCGACGATTCCCGCTCGTCGGAGGCGTGACCTTCGGGCTCCGGCCTAGCGCCGGCCTGGGAGCCCCCGGCCTCCGATTCAGACTGAGACTACTACTCTGTTGGCTACTGGCTACATGCACCGCAAGCCAGCCATGTGTCAGAACAAATCCGACAATGACGGATACCGTCTTGTCGCTTCGCCCATATTATTGTATAAATTGTTGCTATGTTTATAAATTTCACAGCGTATTAGTCCACTGTAATGCTGTGTAAACTTTATGAATCAAGTAGGTATGCTACATTGGGCGATAGGCTAGTACTCTGAGAGTGGCTAAAACTCAATGTAGTCAGGGACCCCACCGACTCTACATGCAGCGTCGGCCTCCATTGCGAGGCCTTTGGCGCCAGAGCTTTGCGGGACCATTAGCTTTTGTGCTAAGTAAAAATCCAGACCAGTTAGATTCTCTGCCAACCTTGAAACGATCACCTTTCAATGTAGTCGCCGCATTTTAATAAAACTTGTAAATAGATGCAGTATTTTAAATACCATAATTTTGTTATGCAGAATGTGATATTTGTAAATGTAAAAATTAATCTATGTTGAGAATGTGTGTACTAATGTGAGAATATGTGTGTAAAACGAGAGTGCCGATAAATGTGACAAATGTTTGTAAATAATATGAATAAAGTTTACGAAATGAAATCATTTGAGTTTATTTTTATAAGACCTCCGTTGCTGATGCCGAACTTACGAAACGCAAAATAAATCATGTCGTACAATGTGAGACTATTCTATAAAATATCTTTCTCATTTCAAACAAAGTGTCATTCAATAGAACTTGCTAACTATGTAAACAAACCGCCATACTAAAATTGACACTGAATGTCAATTTACTAGTAACTTTTGTTTACATAGTTAGCAAGTTCTATTGAATGACACTTTAGGGTGGATCAGTCTTGTCTTAAGCCGGCTTCCCACGGCCCGTTTTTTCACAGATCTGACCGCGCCTCTACAGGCCGAAGATCGTGGGAACGGTCGCATCCGACGAGGCCTGTCGTCACCCGTCCGATCCGTCGGGAGTCGGTAACTTCAAAGGCGCGTCGCGGCGCGGCGCGACGGTGCCTGTAGGGGCGCGGCGCGACGGTGCCTGTAGGGGCGCGGCGCGACGGTGCCTGTAGGGGCGCGGCGCGACGGTGCCTGTAGGGGCGCGGCGCGACGGTGCCTGTAGGGGCGCGTCTGCGTCGGTTCATTTCACCTGGAGCCGGATTCCCACGGCCTGTTTTTTCACAGATCTGACCGCGCCTCTACAGGCCGAAGATCGTGGGAACGGTCGCGATCGACGAGGCCTGTCGTCACCCGTCCGATCCGTCGGGAGTCGGTAACTTCAAAGGCGCGTCGCGGCGCGGCGCGACGGTGCCTGTAGGGGCGCGTCTGCGTCGGTTCATTTCACCTGGGACAGCGCACAGGCCTCGTCAGATGCGACCGTTCCCACGATCTGTCGGCCTGTAGAGGCGCGGTCAGACCTGTGAAAAAACGGGCCGTGGGAAGCCGGCTTAATCAACCGCACAGGCATCCACAGGCCTGGCGCGGTCCGGCCTGGCCTGTAAAGAACACGGGCCGTGGGAAGCCGGCTTGGGACAGCGCACAGGCCTCGTCGGATGCGACCGTTCCCACGATCTGTCGGCCTGTAGAGGCGCGGTCAGATCTGTGAAAATACGGGCCGTGGGAAGCCAGTGAACGCATATAAACCATGGAAGTATTCTGTCCGCTCAATTATGACCCAACGTAAAGTATTCGATTGTAGGCGGTGCTTACAGAGTGTTCGATTGGCAACTTCAGTGCGGCCGAGATGACAGTCGGTGACGGATGGCTAAATTGGTTTATAAAAACTACGTTTTTTTGTAATTAAAAATGTCTTCATGTGTCGTGAAGTGGTGCAGAAGTTGTTTTAGTTCATATCAAGGACAGTGGAATCACTTTTCACTTGTAGTAAACAGATAACTTCAGTAAAATTTGGAATAAACATGACGACATTTTTTCAATACTACCGTGCTAAGCTAAAACGTAACAACTGCATACGACTTTCATAACAACATACGACTTTTTAAATTGCGAGGATAATAGGGATGGTTTTATGCCAAATGAAGTAGACTATTTTATTAACTTATGATTGGTTTAGGTATTTTCTATATACAGTAGAATCCGCTTATAATGACATTGAAGGGAAGTAACAAACATGTCATACTAAGCGGATGTCATATAAAGCATAGTTGATAAACTTTTTATTTTATTTTTTCCAAATTAATCTCAAATAATTTTGTGAGAGATGAGTTTTATTAACCTTATACCAATTATCAACTTTCACCGAGAGTAAAAACTAAAACAATTTAAACGCCACAGACGTCCTCGCAGGGAAAGATGTGGGGCCGGCCACGAAAACCAGCGAATTTGTCAGTATAACCGGACATAATTCCATAAAAATAGTATTTATAGGTCGAAGTTATCTTATCCGACTTTGTCACAAAGAATTTCATATGAAAACCAAACTTCGCACAGTAATTGCGTCATAGTAAGCGGTTGGTCAGTATAAGCGGAGTCATAATAAACGGATTCCACTGTAATTATAAATGTAGTAATAAATTCCTTCTTACAGATTTGTATTTTCCTTTTTTATTTCATGAGATGGAGCTATAAAAAAACTACCTAGTTATTTCAAATTAATAATCAAATTTGGTATTGTCATTTTACATTACTTTCCATTCAAATTCCCACAATATGCTATTCGCAGAGAACTATGGAAAAAAGCTGTCCAATTAGAGAGACATGAAATTGAGTGGATGCCTGGCAAGATATATAATGTTCTATTCATGAGATAACCCGTGAGATAATCATATCCGGTCTCCTATATGTAGATACATTTTTTTCTATCACGCTTTCACTGAATTAATTTAACAAATACACACATTATCTCAAAATGTTGATCATTTTAATCCACCCTCTACTGTCACATATATGTAGGTTCTCTCTCAAGCCATTTCCGTCAGTAGAAAAGAGCGGCGAATTTAGAAAATGTAAGCGCGCGAACGGTTATGGTCCCATACAAAATTGTAATTATGCGCCTTTTTCTACTGACAAACTTGCTTGACCGGCTATATACATATAAAATATTTCCATTGGAACTGAAAGTGGGGATTTATTGTGACTCTGCCTGTTCAAATGTTTTTGACCCGATTCGTGTACCTACCCATGTAAATTTTGCAGGCTGTATAGCCTGTCCGATTTCTAAGATCAAGTTCGCCATACATTTACTATGGCGTACTTGATCTTAGAAAAACGGACAGACTATACCAGTACGGCACAGACAAACGCCGTCGAGAACGTAATTTACTTTCTATACATCTCGCTCGTACTCGCATATTAGTGCAAACGAGATGTATAGAAAGTAAATTACGTTCTCGATAGCGTAAATGTCAGTTTTGACACTGTCAGTGACTCATGGTACGGGCTCTGAACGTGACTTCGCACTGCCATACAGATTGATAATAAAATATACAAAATACTTATTATAGCGGAATACATTTATACAACAATGAATATTTAATTATGTTGAGTTAGTCTGTCATTTAATTTCATATCAACATTTTAACTAAGTAGTTATCTTTTAATCTGCATTAAATTATTATACGTGAATTATTTGACTGGTTCTTCAATGTATGGCATAAACCTATCCCTGTCCAAGTCATATTCTAATCAAATATGAACCGCGAATTCTCAGCGGCCAGTACGTACAGCAAGAAGGTTATTAGCGGATTAATGTCGCTGATTGGTAGTTATTGACATTATATGCATTTCATCTACACTTAGCTGTGTACGTTAGTGTAATAGAGACAGGCTCTGTAAACGTATCGTCTTATTTAAATGTAGGCGTAATTGTGTATGTGTGCTAATTTGGCCCGAGAATTTGAACGGTAATGTTCCCAAAGGCGGTTTCCAGTTATATGCTTTCACTGTGGGAAGCCGGCTTAATCAACCGCACAGGTATCCACAGGCGTGACGCGATCCGGCCTGGCCTGTAATAAACACGGGCCGTGGGAAGCCGGCTTTACGCAAAACTATCTAGCAAATCTTGTCAGTAGAAAAAGGTGCGAAATTCAAATTTTCTATGGGACAATGTCCCTTCGCGCCTACATATTTGAAATTTGCCGCCTTTTTCTACTGACAAGATCTGCTTAACCAAGTATAAAAACGTGGGCAACTTGAGAAGAACCGAACGCGACACCAAAGCATAATCTAAACGCACCATTCTGACATCGACTTTTGTAACGTTCTGATATCAGTATGGTTTTGTATGCTATAAATTCACATTCATAATTTTAGTTAAGATGACTTCTTAATTTGACTGTAAATATTTAAAAGCCATAAAATAAATAGGTGGATTATCAAATTATTTCAGTAAGATTTAGTCAAAAATCTTTGCGTTTTCATTACAAGATCAACACGTGTCACAGACAACTTAGTATTTGAATGCTTCCTTCAAAAGTGAGAAGAGAACTTGAGAAGGAAAAGGAAAACAGAAAAGTTTATTTTAAAATAATTCTTGTTCAATGCTCCTGACACGTTGCAAGCATAATTGAATAAAACTACAAAGTATTTCATAAATTACACGTGAATTTTACTGGTTTTATTCTTTGAAACAGAGAGATTGAAGCGGTCTTTTCAACAGGAGTTTACTGTCGATTTTGTTTCAGCGACAACGCAATCACGAGGTAAGTCTAGTAAAAAATTAATTAAAAAGTTTAGAATCAAAGTACGCTAATTCATATTTATTTATTTACCATTGATATCCTTTGTTTTATAACTTATTTCATTAATAAATTAAGCATTTTGTAAAACATAAACATAACCTACAAAACCCACTTCATCGTGGTTTTAGGCATGTCATTAATTATTTTCTTCTTTCTGATTATAATTTATACAGTCGCCATCAGATATATCGGAGCGGCTAATGCTCTCACAAATATGTGAACACGCGTCTATTGTCAGGGTTGGCCGCTCCGATATATCTGATGGCGACTGTACAATAAAATTAGAAATTATGAGAATTTGTTCTTTCTGACTCATAACGTAGCTACTAGCTACTAGTATAAAAGGATGTGGAAATGACACGTACGTATTTTTTATACCTTTCTGTATTTTTTATTTATTAAGACAAAATTTATTAAAACATAAAATGCAATTTCTAACAATTTTTATGATAACCTTTTACTATTTATCTGTATTACAGAATGGGTGAACCACAAGGCCGTAAACGCAAATTCAAAGGAAACACTAAAGCTAATAATAAAGTTGAAGATGTAGACATACCTGCCGAAGATATAAACGAAAGTGAAGTTAACAAAGTAACTAAGGAAACCAAGGCAGAAAAGTTTGCAGATGTTAATAAAAATGATACAAGTGAAACTAAAACTAAGAAAATGAAGTTTGTAGAAACATCAAATAAAGAGGCAGTAAGTGAAAGTAACACGAATAAACCTAAAAACAAGAGAGCTAAGAAAAATAAAGCTAAAAAATCTGGTGTCAATGGTAATGACGAAGAAGTAGCTAAAAAAGCAAAGATTAGCAAGGTTACGGAGTCTCCAGTAACCGTCAAGGGTGGTCTGACTGAGGAAATGGTAGCAAAGTATCCTGTCCTGAAAGATGAGGAGCTGGTGAAGAGGTTCTTGGCTGTCAACATGTCAAACAACCAGAAAGGTGAGTATTGTAACTATTAGCTAAACGTTGTGAGCTCCAGAAGCGATGGTTCCTTTCTCTCTCTCTCTTTCTCTTTAGCCCTTTTCTACTCTTCGGGTGTAGGCCTCCTTCATTTTACGCCACTCGTCACGGTTCTGTGCAACCTGGAGCCACTTCTTGGGTCTACTTTGAGGACGCTCTTCCCCCATGGTCGCCACTCGAGTATGTTTACTCCACGAATCGGTCTTTCGTACTATATGACCGGCCCATTCCCACTTCAAACTGGCTACACGTTTAACAGCATCCGTAACCTTGCTCTGCTGTCTCAGTTTATGTATCTGGTGCCTATGTTTGTACAAAAAGCGGGTCTACACAGTGCAAGCCGACCGTGATGAAATTCCGAACAACCATAAATTCATTCTGGAACAAATTATGTTTTTGAGCTGTGGATCTACCTAATAACATTCAAGATAATATACTGAATACATGCCGTATTTTTCCAAGCTCTATCCCTAAAATGGCGCTGGGCTGGCCACATATCATGTTCTCTCTCTCTCTTTAGCCCTTTTCTACCCTTCGGGTGTAGGCCTCCTTCATTCTTCTCCATTCGTCACGGTTCTGTGCAACCTGGAGCCATCTCATCCCCGCAGCCCTTTTGATGTCGTCTTCCCAACGCATATTGGGTCTACTTGGAGGACGTTCTTCTCCCCATGGTCGCCACTCGAGTATTCTTTTACTCCACGAGTCGGTCTTTCGTGCCATATGACCAGCCCATTCCCACTTCAAATTCTATCTCTCACTATCACGTTATACTGACAAAAGTTGGACCATAGAAACAACAAAATGGACCACCAGGGGGGCGACGGTCTGGCCGGCCGCAGCAACGTTGGGCTGATGACCTAACCCAGGCTGCGGGAAAGCAATGGATGTCAATAGCTTTAGACAGAAGCAAATGGATTGAGTTGGAGGAGGCCTTCACCCAAAGAGGGGTTCACCACTAAGTACAGGACAATTAAATTTAAAACATAAAAATGTAAACAAAACTTAGAATAAATGGCTTTTTATTATTATTTATTTATGCCGTATTTTGTACACAGGGCTAAGCTACATAAATGTTTAAAATTCAATTTCTAATTGCAAAAAAAATACTTATATACCTGTATTACCTGTTAATTGTCAACAAATTGTTTCCAGGTCGTGTCCGGGTAACCCTCAGAGACAGTCTCAAAGGCACCTCAGACGCCATGCTACCAGACATCATCCACACCAAAATGCAAGCCATACTCAAACTACCCGAGCCAACGGACTCTGACCTGAGGAAACTTAGAATACTATACAACATGTTGAAGACCGCCGTTAAAGGGAAGAAATTTGTTAAAAAAGAGCCAGTCAAGAAGATACAAGAAGTTAAGAAGATAAAAGAAAATAAAGAAGCGGATAAGGAAGAGAATGGTGCGGAAGAAAGTAAAAAAGATAAGAAACAGGAGCGGAAAGTGAAGGGGCCTAAAAGATATGTTGTCTTTATAGGGAATTTGCCTTTGGATATCAGTGAAGATAAGGTAAGGTGTCACGTCACCATTCACTATTTCAGGCAGGTGTCAGATTGGCAAGAAAATGACTAGCAGTAGCAATAGACTATTATAGCGGATAGGACATGAAAGAGATGCATATATTAATAGTGAATATGTTAACTGTTTAATTGTTTATAATACCAGCAAGAACTTTTCATAACAAAGCAGCGATGGCTTTTAGTTTCAGCAATCAAAAGCAAATGACTTTATGCATAACTAGCGACCCGCCCCGGCTTCGCACAGGTTAACGAATTATACATAAACCTTCCTCTTGAATCACTCTATCTATTAAAAAAAACCGCATCAAAATCCGTTGCGTAGTTTTAAAGATATAAGCATACATTGGGACAGACAGACAGCGGGAAGCGATTTTGTTTTTTACTATGTATTGATAAACAAACTATTTTTGATTTAGTTTTTTTCTAATGGTGGATAGGGAACGTGCCTGAACTATAGGGGGCAGCACAGGAGCCGTCAGATTTTTGGCGCGAGGCGTAAATGGGTAGTTTATGCTTCCGATGTAGCCCACAAGATGGCAGAACGTACTATGCACACGAAAACGTACGAGAACGGTAGATGGCAGCACTTACTTTGGCAATGTACCTACATCTTTATGTTTCCGATTCAGGCTACAGATGGCAGACCTTCCAACGCGCACCCCCCTATAAAAGATGGAACTTTGTTTTATCCTTCTAAGGCCCAAGGTCCTACCTATATATTCAGTTCGATGTAATTTAAACCATGTTCAATTGGAACAGAGTCGCTTTTGCTTTGTTTCGTTCAATTTTCAAACAACGCTTAACCTTTTGGACGCCAATGACCGATATATCCGCACCGTAGGTTCAACGCCAAAGACCGATTAATCTGTCAGCTCCCACGGCTCATATATGAGCCAGAACGCTTATGGTGACGTATCGTGGGATTCGACAGGTTAATCGGTCACAGACCACAGAGCAACATGGACCTACGTGCATATACATAAAATTCAACTTCATTTTTGACACTTCAATGATGTGGCGTCTGAGTGACAGCTTTTGTGTTTGACACGGCGTGGAAAAGGTTAATCAACTTTATATCCTACATTTTAGGTTCAAATTTCAGTGGCAAATTTTGAATGTTTGGTTTGTATGGCTGGGCCTTAGGAGGTTATGGTATTTGTTTCAGATATCAGAACACTTCTCCGACCTGAGCAGCCAGATCGTGGGCGTGCGGATTCCCAAGCCGCTGGAAAGTAAAAAGAGTGCCATCGCATATTTGGAGCTCAGGGATGAATTTAGCTATGAAGTAAGTACTTATAACATAACGCCACTTACACCAAACTAAAATGGAGTTGGACAGGACATGTTGCTAGGCAGAGTGATGGCACAAAACAGATACAGTACAGAAATCAATCTACATACAAAGTGCGCTCGAGCAACGCACACATAGACACTGCTCACGGACACGATATCTCGGACCAGTTGGGACCAGTGCGAACGCGAGTGCCATCCGCTTGAGGCACGCGGCACGCGTCTGTGAACTTTTTTGTGCAATAATGGAGAAACTAAAATAAGTTATTATAACTGTTCAGTGGACGGTTGTTTAAATTCAACATTAAACAGTGAATTGTCGTTTTTTAAGCTACCAGTGGTTTCAGAAAGGTAAGTAGGTATCTGCTTGTATTTAGATGGTTCGTTTTAACGTTAAACAGAAAAGTTAGGTAGGTAGGTACCTATGCACCCCGCCCCGGCCACTACTAGATACGAGTGTCACTACCACGATAGTTTTTTGTGCATAAATCATAGTTGACAACCCTAGAGCGACCGCCGAGCGTAGGTATGAAAAGTGAAGTACATACATGTGATTGACTTCTGTACTGTATCTGTTTTGTGGTGATGGCCGGTGGACTAAAATTTTAACAGAATGGTGGCCGCTTTCGGATGACAGAAGCGCCTGGCGTCCGTTGGCTCGTTAGGTGTACGACATCCGGAAGATTGCGGGTCACTTCGGGTTATTTTCTCAAAGGTTAGCTGGAAGAGATCCCTTTTAGGGATAAGTTCGCCTTTGTACATAACATTCTTATTTTTGTTTTGTTTTTGTCCGTTTTATGTAAACCTGTTTATGTGCAATAAAGTGACATACATACATACATACATACTTCTGTACGGATATGATGGTCGTTCTTGTCTACGTGACAGCGTGATAAAACGGTGTCCGTCACTTTCTTTCCCACGGTGTTAAACAGTGACAGTTATTTTATCACGTGGATAAAGATGGATAAAGCTATCCATAATAGGCTGGCTGGATGAGATTAGCTCAGGACCGGGACAAGTGGCGTACTAGAAGAGAGGCCTATGCTCAGCAGTGGGCGATAAAGGGCTGATATGATGATGATGATAATGACATAACGTTTCCCGTACGATTCAGGTCGTTTGGGGCACAGAATAAATAATAGTACTAGGTACAGAAGATTCACTCTCTAACAAAACACGTCTATTACGACAGATATGACCGCTAGGTGGCGCAAGCGCGAGTAGGCGTCCGTTCCGTAGCGGTGCGCGGCAACTACTATGGCTAAACACCAAAATTGGTGTGGGCCGCATGTACTTAATGTACTGTATTTTGTATTTAAGTACCTTTGGATTCCATTATAATAGTTTTTATGTTGCTGGGTTCGTCGATCTATGAACTCAAAACAAAAACGGCCGTTTTAACTTTGGACGCATCGATTGACGAACTATATATATTTCAAAGTGACAGTTGAAACGCACCCTTAGAGCGGTTTCGCACTACGTCCGATCCGAATCCGTGAAAATATGGTCCGAAGTATCCGTTACTATTTCTATGGTAATTTACGCACTCCGTCATCCGATTTCGGAAAGAAATCAGACGGATCTAGTGCGTAAATTACCATAGAAATAGTTCTACGGCTACGACGGACCATATTTTCACGGATTCGGATCGGACGTAGTGCGAAACCGCTCTTAAACTTGATTGTGCACAACATGCACTACAATATAACTTGTTTCAGTTGGCGCTGTCGAAACACCACTCTATGCTGGACAAAAAGAGGATCAATGTATTGTACTCCACGCAGCAGAACTCAAAGATCACCAAAACTGAGGCAAAGGTAATATCTGAGGGTATGATGGTAAATAAAGAATAAAGAATAATAAAGAATAAATCCATACTAACATTATAAATGCGAAAGTGTCTCTGTCTGTTACCTCTTCACGCTTAAACCGCTGAACTGATTTAGTTGAAATTTGGTATGAAGATAGTTAGAGTCCCGGGGAAGGACATAGGATACTTTTTATTTCAGAACTCACCCCTTAAGGGGGTGGGAATTTGTATGGGCAATCAATAACCGCTGAACCTATTTAGTTGAAATTTGGTATGGAGATAGTTTGAGTCCCGGGGAAGGACATAGGGTAGTTTTATCCCAAAAATCTCCCTTTAAGGGGGTGAAAAGGGGGGTGGAAGTTTGTATGGGGAATCGTTAAAAAGCAGATTGGGTAAAAATAAGGTACCTAAATTACTAACTCCACGCAGACGATGTCGCGGGCAAAAGCTAGTAAATAATAAATAAATATTAGGAGACATCTTACACAGATCAACCTAGCCCCAAACTAAGCAAACCTTAATTAATTAGGGAGTTTTGGTTGTCATTTGATGAATTATCTCGTTGCCTGCAAAAGCTATTAACCGACTTAGAAACAGGAGGGTTTTTTAACGAAAATACCGTATTCGGAATTGTTTTCATATTTTTTGTGTTATATAGTTTAAGAATAAGAGTAGTTAATAGTTTGCCAAAGGACTGTCTCATTTCAAACATAGAGAGAATCATGCTATCTTTGTCTGACACCAGTACTAGCACCCAAAAGAAAAGGATGACTATAGTTTTCCTAGTTGTTACTGACTGACAAATGGATGGAGCAGGTCCGGTCTACTTTGACCTATGCCAAGTAGGTACTGGGCCTAGTATTGTAAAAATTAATTTAAAATAGTGTAGGTAACTAATATAGCCTTTAAGTTAATGTAACTATAACCATATATTGGACTTCGCTCGGAAAACATATAAAAACTCGAAAATGCGCGTTTTCCCAGAGATAAGACCTAGCTAGATCGAATTTTCGCCCCCGAAAACCCCCGTATAGCAAATTTCATCGAAATCGTTAGAGCCGTTTCCGAGATCCCCGAAATATATATATATATATAAATAAATAAATAAATAAACAAGAATTGCTCGTTTAAAGGTATTAGATTTAATTTAATTTTAAATTGGCTTGAACAACATTATTTTTCAGGGTAAAGCAGCGAAACTAGTGGCCATGCAGAAATCCGGGCAATTGGCCGGCAGCACGGCTCAAAACAAGAAGAGGAGTGCGCGACGCAAGAAAATGAAACTGGCGCAGAAAGCCCAGGAGGCTGAGAGGGGAGTCTGAGCGTAGTGAGCGACTCTAAGTGTAAGGCCTGAGTGGCCGCTCTTGTTGGGCGTGCGGCGGGGCGGGGCGTGCGGCGTGCATGTTAAACAAATGCGCACGTATAGGAGCGGCCTTAGTGCACGCTGCTCACGTCACGCGTGAGCCCACAGCCACGCTGCACGCGTCGCCGAGCGAGCGTCCACTCAAGCCTTACACTAACGACTTTAATTTTGAGCTGTTGTATGAATGTTTTATTCAGTAGTTGACATTATATGTATTTATTAAGTTTTATTGTTGTTTTATTACCAACACAGACTTTTGTTATAGTCTCGCAACTATATAAATTCCAACTTAGGTAGCGTAAGATGATAAAGAAATTGTTCCTTAACTTGTAAATAAACATATAGAACCCCTAGTACATTTCATTCGATAGCATGACAAGCGTTCGCGTTTGCGTTATGTCATGTTATGTCTATTTTTGTATGGGATTTTGAACAGCGCGCCAAACGGGACGTTTGTAAATTCAAAATCCCATACAAAATGACACTTAACCATTGACGTATATCTCAGGACTGGCCTTACGGGCAATATGAATGCGGTTAGTACACCGGTGTGACACCGTTACAACGCGATTGATTGATGAGTTCGCATCACGCGCGCTATTGGTCGCAGCTAGTTGCGTTTGAACGATTGGCTCGAATTCGTGAGTGACACCGCTGAACTAGTACCATTTTGAGTGCACGTACGTCCTGAGATATACGTCAATGCACTCAAACGCGCCCGCACGTCACGCTATCGAATAATTTAAAATCGAATAGAAATAATTTTATTCATGAGCACAAACACAAAATAGAAAATTATACATAACAGAGAAACATAAAAGGATAAAGTGCCATGGAATGGTCTCACCTCAGCATGTTGCTGGCGACTTCCAGCGCTGATCTTCCGATGTGACCATCCGGTGAAACAATCACGACATGAATACAAAATTTAGGGGTACAGGCCGCGTAGCCAAGATGTCAATCGCTTAAGATCGGTTTTCCTAGGATAGCGGTGCCGTCATATAGCGGCCGTCTCCATACTAAATAATACGGCTAAATATGGATGTCGTAGTATTTGTATGGAGACGGCCGCCATATGACGGCACCGCTATCGGAGGAAACCAAAGCTTTACGCTCCGTAGCGATCGAAACGCAACTGTCACTGTCGCACTAATGGGGAAGAGTGATAGAGATACAAAGCGTTTCGTTGTCGAAGCGATAGCGATTGTAACCTTGGCTAGGCCGGCAGGTGGTACAGGCGGCCTAGCCAAGGTGACGATCGCTTGCGCTTCGCTATCGAATCGCATTGTGTCTCTATCACTCTTCCATATTAGTGCGACAGTGCCAGTTGCGTTTCGATCGCTATGGAGCGTAAAGATCGATTTTCCTAGGATAGCGGTGCCGTCATATAGCGGCCGTCTCCATACTAAATAATACGGCTAAATATGGATGTCGTAGTATTTGTATGGAGACGGCCGCTATATGACGGCACCGCTATCGGAGGAAACCAAAGCATAAAGATCGGTTTTCCTAGGATAGCGGTGCCGTCATATAGCGGCCGTCTCCATACTAAATAATACGGCTACATATGGATGTCGTAGTATTTGTATGGAGACGGCCGCTATATGACGGCACCGCTATCGGAGGAAACCAAAGCGCGATTGGCAAGACCAAGTACAGTCTAATTATTTATTTATTAGTCAGTAGTACACTAAGTCTCGCAAGTGTTTTTGCACCGCGAGTACGACTGGAAGTTGTTCTTGTTGCCGTCGCAGCCCACAGACAATCCAACCTCTAGACATAGCATAGTCGCGCTACCCCCTCTGCCACACATACGGTAGCGTTATGCTTTGGTTTCCTCCGAAAGCGGTGCCGTCATATAGCGGCCGTCTCCATACAAATACTACGACATCCATATTTAGCCGTATTATTTAGTATGGAGACGGCCGCTATATGACGGCACCGCTACCCTAGGAAAACCGATCTTTACTCCAACTTCGAGTCAATCCCGTGCCGTGATTGGTCCGTGTTTTTGAACGGACCAATCACGGCACGGGATTCGCTCACCTCGTCCCACCGCACCCCCGTATTTTTGGCAGCATCGGTTTCATGAAAGAATTGGCCTAAGCTCAGTCTAGAGGTTGGATTGTCAGTGTCGCAGCCGCCCCACCTGAATTCCCGGCATCCCCCTCTCATCGAGTCGTAGCCCCACCTGCAAAATGTCTCTTAGTTATCCCACTTGTTTGATGTAATGTAAGTGTTTTGAAAAGATGTGTCCCGCCGAGTTTGTTTCCGGTCCCATGTTGGGATAACCTCCTCCTATTAAGGCTTGGCCAGACACAGAGCGCGACGCAGCGCCGCGTGATGCCGACGCGATGACTGTTCAAACAGGGCGCGCGCGGACCGCGCTCTCAACACGCCCTCATCGCGCGCGCGAACGCGGCGCGGCCGCGCGCCACCGCTCGCTGCCTAACGTCCGATCCGACTGATGTGACCCAGCGCGACGCGGCGGCCCGCCGCGTCCGCGCGGCGCAGCGCTGCGCGGACGCAAGGGGCCGCGCGGCGCGGGGCGTGATACCGGCGGGACGCAGTCTGTTTGACGTCGGTAACCTGTTAGCATGTGCCGCGGTCGCGCGGCGCGGACGCGGCGCTGCGTCGCGCTCTGAGTCTGACCAAGCCTTTAAGGGGGGAATTAAATCTTCTCGGGGCAGAGGTGTAGGGTTGGAGCCGGTGTAGCATTGTAATATGCCTACTTGGATAAACTATCTTTTATCTTTATCTGTTCCCGCCCATTCAGATACGACATTCAAGAAAAAAGCGTATAGATATGCCCATCTTAAATGCCGGCGACGCACGGACTAGCCCTCTGGTGTTGCAGGTGTCCATGGGCGACGGTAATCGCTTACTATCAGGCGATTCGCCTGCTCGTTTGCCACCTATATAATAAAAAACCGTTTTTTTAATCGGGGGTCTGAGGACCTACCTACCGCGAACCACTTCGTTCGTTCGTTTATTTTCCTCTATCGCTCTAATTTGCAAGTGCGATAGAAAGACAATGACGAACGAATTTTCGCGGTGGGTTCTTTATTAGTAGGCCTCTATTCATCAAATCAAGGGGAGTTACACGTGGAAACTTTGCAAAAAGATGAATAAATTCTCGGGTTACAAATATGATAGACATGTACAGGGTGCGTAGGTAAGATAGAGTGTGCGGAAAGAGAAGAATCGTAGAATGTCCCTTACATTCCAGAGGGCCTACCGCGAACCACGTCGACGTGTTGCCTCCCTGTCACACTTACGTACGAATTTACAAGTGCGACAGAGAGGCAACACGTCGAACGTGGTTCGCGGTAGGCGCTCTGGACTCTTCTCTTTCCGAACAGACTCTAAGAATCGTTCGCTCCGTACGGTACTCTCTCTCACACCTCACAGTCGACAGAGACAGTTGCGTTTCGTTCCCTACGCTAAACGATTGGCATCTTGGCCACGCACCCAGGTCATACAGTAGGTACCTGGTAATGCTAGCTCTACATAATCCCGGTTCAACTAAAGGCTGAGAACATACGTCACCTGTGAACAGAACATATTACATTATTTAATTTACAACATTAAAAATCTATCACAATCACAAGATTCTATTTAACAAAAGGTTAAATAAGAAAAAGCAAAATATGAATTTGTTAAACATTTTTATCGTTTTTTTAACTGGCACTTGCAACGGCTACTGTTGCTTGACTTCAACTGTTTATAGTTAACCCGTGGAGCGCCCTACCAAGACACGTGTGATGGTAACTCCATACTATTCTTGGTTCTGGGCGCTCCAACTATTGTTTCATTATTTTGCAATCTATACACACAATTAATACAGGATGAATCGGGAGACGCGAACAGAATCGACCCTGCGCAATCAGTAAATTATAATATAAGCAACTGTTGCGTACTAGGGCTATAACCGCGAAAATCGAAATTTGCAAATTGCGGGCATTTTCTCTGTCACTCCAATTACGCCTTCATTGGAGTAAAAGAGAAAGATTCCCGCAATTTGTGATTTTCGGTTTTCGCGGTAGCCCCTCAGACGTACCAGTATCTGTGAGAGATTTACTTTAGTAAAGTAAAGTTTTCCGAGCAAAGCTCTATCCCCTAGATATTAATAAAGATAATGTTTTCTTCAAAAAATTGGTGCGCTTGTCGTATGCAGTGGCGTAGCTAGAGGATATGGCGCCCGGGGCAGGCACCAAATTTGCCTTAAGTTTTTGTAGTCTATCGGTGGCTAACAAGCTTACGACTCACCTGATGGTAAGCGGTAACCGCATCCTATGGACGTCTACACTCCAGGGGCGTTACATGCGCGTTGCCGACCATTTTAAAATTTATACACTTCTTTTTTTGGAGATCTCCTTAGACTTGAAGATTCAATATCGCTTGTAAGTTTGGGATCGTAGACTATTCATAGCGCGCCTTTGGACTGATTTGAAGGAACCAAGGTGGCATCTAGGTGCTCCTGCCCAAAGGTGACAGCAGTACTCATTATATGGGATCTGTCCATGGTCGTACGCAGCATTTTTTAAGGGGTGGGGCAGAAGTAGGGGAGGCTGGGGACGTTGTAACAGGGTACGGTTGAAACAGAGATTCTTAGCTTATGGTCAGAGACCAGGGTGGGACAAGTGCCCCACCTTGCCCCACCGTGGGTACGCCTATGGATCTGTCTGCCCCAGAGTAAAGTATCGCCTCCCTTTATTGACCACACCGAGTTTTTTGGATACGAGCGCAGCCTATCCAGCAAGGTGGCTACGAAATTATTGGACGTCACTGGTGGAGATGTCAACACCGAGGCTCCCAATACTCCCTGACATGGGAAGGGTTGTGCCTTGAAAAATGAGATTTTCTTAGCGGTAAACGCGCAAAATTGAGCCTTGGTGGGATTGAATCGGACTAAATTCTCCCGATCCCACACCGAAACTCTGGATAGAATGCTCTCAATACCTGACACAGGTTTTTCACGGCATTCTAGTATCACAGAACGAGCGATGTTGGCACGGCATGTGTTATACAGGTTGGTCCAAACCTTGCCGTCCAAAAATTTTTTTTAGATTCCTCACGCTGTGGGCTATTAGAATATGTATGTTAGCCGACTTTTCGTAGTTTTCGAATTATGATTTTTATTTTTATTACTTTTAACTTTTGTTGAGAAATTCCGGGGTGAAGCATTTATTTATTAAAAAAAAACGATTGAACTTTTTTGAATATATTTTTTTGTAACATAATCCTTAACAAACGGCTCAGTTGCTAAAAAAAAATCAGCATCCTCACTTGGTTGAGTTGGGAAAAAAAGAAAAACTTTTACGTTCAAGCATGTCAAGCTTAGATGTTGCCCTTACCTAAATAAATAAAAAATACAAGCGATTTCAAGGACTTTTGGTTAGATATTTTAGAAACTGTGTCAAAAAAGTGATACTTAATAGTCATAATTTGTCAGAGTCGCCGGTCAAAGGAACTGAGGTGGAAAGCTTCCAAATTAGTATTTCATTACAAAAATCCTCTTAGGTTATTTCTACTATTATTTTATGGGGTCACTTCCCCATCGCTATTTCATGTTATCAGTGCAAATGCCACGAACAATTATTAGAAGGCGTAAAAGTAACGCAAAGCTTCACCCCGGAATTTCTTAACAAAAGTTAAAAGTTAAACTCGAAAACTACGAAAAATCGGCTAACATACATGGGGTATATTCTGATAACCAACGACGAGGATTCTAAACCATATGAGACCAACCCCTAAGTCGCGAAAAAAAAAATTGACTGTTTCCTACATTTTGGCTGGTCCATTTTCTATCGGAGGTCTTGCCCATTTTGGCGCCCCCCCTTGGACGGCGCCCGGGGCACGTGCCCCCCCAGCCCCCCCCCCCTAGTTACGCCACTGGTCGTATGGTGCAGGAACCATACGAAGTGGCAAGTCAAAAGTTATCAGGGCGACTATTAAAAAATTGTGTCTAACTCAAGCGTGACAATTTTCATACCGGTTAAAGAGGGGTTATTTTTATTTAAAGTCCGTCAACCAAATCTTGTCAGTAGTAAAAGGCGGCAAATTTGAAAAATCGCGGGTTAGCAACACTGTTTCGAATAATTCCAAAATGCGTGTCATCTGTGTTTTATCTGTGGAATGTAGATCGTGAACGACAGCCGTCAACTTATTAGTTTTCATTTGGTTTTCATTCTGAATCGTTTCTGTTTCAAGAGATATTTCTGCTGTCACCATTAAATACCAATACATTAAATAAGAATAAGCAAAGCTAAGGGGCCTACAATGTACAATCATGCTCGTTGATGGTAAACATTACTAAAAATTGAGGTTATGACAAGTACACCCTGGAAGAACTCTTTCGAACTTATAGGATTATGTTCAGTTTTTTTGTTTTAGGGTTAAAAGGCATAAATAAAATTAAAACGTATGCCTAAATCTATCCAACAAGACCATAAATTGTGTCCTGGAAACCGTCCATAGGCCCACATGTCTAATATTTTCAGCAATCAGTTGTGACTATTTACAAAGATGCAATAGAATACTACAGAGTATTATGCTTGGTTGAAGTGACCCGGTAACATTGGTAACTTCATTATATTTTTTCAATTAATGACCTGAATTATAGTGTAAGCTAAAGTGACCCTTATCTTATTTACCTTTAAATTAAATAAACACCCAAATATCAGTTGTTTTATTTTTAATATGTAATCCTATTGTACAATATATACCAATCAAAAAAATTACACAGGTATATTCATCCGGAAGAGTACACTAATTTACATTAACAAGTGGCATATTATATTGTAAATAACAAATATATGCACTATCTAATTATCTGCATTTTGATATGATTTTATTTTAGTAAACTTAGAAGACATAGATAGGGAACAAAGAGAATATAAGCACTACGATAGGGAGTTGTTTTTGATATCTTCAAATTTGTTCATCATTTTGATTAACATTGTTTTAACATCGCTTTTAAATTGTCCGTCCGTTTCAAATTTTTTCAATAAACCGCGAGTGACAATTTGAATTGACGTACGCAGGGCGCGCTCAGCGGAAAAAAAAATCTTTTGGTTCGATGTACATTGCTGCTTTTCTTAGCGCAATACTGCTCTTTGAGTGTTGCCCTACTTTAGTTTGCTTTACATTGCTACTGACAAGATTTGGTTGACGGACTATATTAATTAGATCAATAATTAAACGTTTTAGCGTGACCATGCTTGCAGATAATTAAATTTGTCCTTACAAAACAAGTTAAAAAACGGGAAAAAGGTGTGATTATTTCACTTCAATGCGATGGTGAACGATCCAGGTAGGTATATATATATAAAGTCCGTCAACCAAATCTTGTCAGTAGTAAAAGGCGGCAAATTTGAAAAATCGCGGGTTAGCAACACTGTGTTCAAATAATTCCAAAACGCGTGTCATCAGTGTTTTATCTGTGGAATGTGGATCGTAAATGACAGCCGTCACCTTATTTGTTTTCATTTGGTTTTCATCAAGGCCCCAACGTTCTCATTTCTCCAAGGCCCCAACGTTGTCATTTCTCAGTACAAAATTTATCCGTCAAACCGTAGCCATTTTGGTGGTGGGCAAGCTTTGTATGTGTGCGTTAAAATGTGTATGTGTGGGTTTATTGCACGTTTTTAGGGATGTAGACTTATCGATTTTAATCATGTTATAATATATCGATACTCTCTACACAGCGGAACGGAATAGCGATTAATTGAAGCTTCGATATCTTCACTAAAAATAAACACCCTGGAAATGCTAATGGATAATTAATATTTTATAAAATAATAATAAACTCAATTATTGCGAAAAACATATTTTATTTGGTTTTAATGTAACTTTTATATATGTGACCTCCTTTAGACAATAATTCAAATAATTATAACGGGGTCATAATTAAGAATAACTTTAAAAAAACTTCTAAATTAATGTTTACAAGGATAAATTCTATATCTGGTTTAATTTATCGCCCGTTTTGAATTAACACACTGTAATATAGAGTTAAGTTATAATGGTTATCTGTTCATTTTAGGTAGTTTAAATCGTTTCAAATAAAATTTAAATTGTAAAAAGGTCGTATAGTTTATCGATATCCCTTTATCGACGTGGCCACAGGCCTTTGGTTCCTCATTGTAAATCGTACATAAAATGTGTCTGTGTTTGTGAGGCTACGGTGACAGGTGGCTTAGGCTTCATCTTTAAAAATAATAAATCTATGCATTTCTCAGTACAAAATTTATCCGTCAAACCGTAGCCATTTTGGTGGTGGGCAAGCTTTGTATGTGTGCGTTAAATTGTGTATGTGTGAGTTTATTGCACGTTTTTAGGGATGTGGACTTCGATTTTAATCATGTTATATATCGATATTCTCTACACAGCGGAACGAAATAGGGATTAATTGAAGCTTCGATATCTTCACTAAAAATAAACACCCTGGAAATGCTAATGGATAATTAATACATATTTTATAAAATAATAATAAACTTAATTATTGCGAAAAACCATAGATGGTAGCATCCTATAGAAGTGGTCTACGCGTGCCTCCGTGAGGGACAAAACATACGCAATGCGACGCTATGATTGGTCGAATTTATTTGTTATGGTGGGAAACAAACAAATTCGACCAATCATCCATGCTATAGGTGAACTAGGATCTATTGAGGGTGCGCCATGTTGCGGAATTTCACTGGAACTAATTTTTTCATACTACACTGAATTGTCACCCTATACATGAGAATAACAGCGCCCTCTTGACAATTATCATATATTACTGGTCAGGCTATAATTTACGGTGGGGAATAAAAAAAAATGTGAGACTGTGACAAGGACAAACAATAATAGCGCTTTCGCTGCTACTCCTATACTGAATGATACACAAGTCTATCCCGTTCTGTCAGTTATCCCCACCACTCATGCCCAATCCAGTTTAATACTAGATTCATGGCGAAAAACATATTTTATTTGCTTTTAATGTAACTTTTATAGATGTGGCGTTCCATGCATCCTTTAGTTTAGACAATAATTCAAATAATTATAACGGGGTCATAATTAAGAATAACTTAAAAAAACTTCTAAATTAATGTTTACAAGGATAAATTCTATATCTGGTTTAACTTATCGCTCGTTTTGGATTTACACGCTGTATGTGTATATAGAGTTATTTTATTATGGTTATCTGTTCATTTTAGGTAGTTTAAATCCTTTCAAGTAAAATTTAAATTGTAAAAAGGCCGTATAGTTTATCGATATCACTTTATCGTCGTGGCCACATGCCTCTGGTTCCTCATTGTTAAACGTACATAACATTTGTCTGTGTGTGTGAGGCTACGGTGACAGATGGCTTAGACTCTATCTTTAAAAATATTATATCTATGCCAAGGCCCCAACGTTGTCATTTCTCAGTACAAAATTTATCCGTCAAACCGTAGCCATTTTGGTGGTGGGCAAGCTTTGTATGTGTGCGTTAAAATGTGTATGTGTGGGTTTATTGCACGTTTTTAGGGATGTAGACTTATCGATTTTAATCATGTTATAATATATCGATACTCTCTACACAGCGGAACGGAATAGCGATTAATTGAAGCTTCGATATCTTCACTAAAAATAAACACCCTGGAAATGCTAATGGATAATTAATATTTTATAAAATAATAATAAACTCAATTATTGCGAAAAACATATTTTATTTGGTTTTAATGTAACTTTTATATATGTGACCTCCTTTAGACAATAATTCAAATAATTATAACGGGGTCATAATTAAGAATAACTTTAAAAAAACTTCTAAATTAATGTTTACAAGGATAAATTCTATATCTGGTTTAATTTATCGCCCGTTTTGAATTAACACACTGTAATATAGAGTTAAGTTATAATGGTTATCTGTTCATTTTAGGTAGTTTAAATCGTTTCAAATAAAATTTAAATTGTAAAAAGGTCGTATAGTTTATCGATATCCCTTTATCGACGTGGCCACAGGCCTTTGGTTCCTCATTGTAAATCGTACATAAAATGTGTCTGTGTTTGTGAGGCTACGGTGACAGGTGGCTTAGGCTTCATCTTTAAAAATAATAAATTTATGGTTTTCATTCTGAATCGTTTCTGTTTCAAGAGATATTTCTGCTGTCACCATTAAATACCAATACATTAAATAAGAATAAGCAAAGCTAAGGGGCCTACAATGTACCTACAATCATGCTCGTTGATGGTAAACATTACTAAAAATGGAGGTTATGACAAGTACTGCAAGAACTCTTTCGAACTTTTAAGATTATGTTCAGTTTTTTTGTTTTAGGGTTAAAAGGCATAAATAAAATGAAAACGTATGCCTAAATCTATCCAACAAGACCATAAATTGTGTCCTGGAAACCGTCCATAGGCCCACATGTCTAATATTTTCAGCAATCAGTTGTGACTATTTACAAAGGTAAACCTTTTAAACAGTATTAAGAGCCTTGATTATATCGCCGTTCTTTCGCAATATCTACCTAATCCATACATGTTTGTTGCAGGATTAAATCTTGCCCAATATAAGGCGTTCGTAGTAGAAAGTATCTCTTCAGACAATACTTACCTATGGCGGTTTATATACGTGTACAACGCAACCAAGTCGAAAAGTGCCCCTTATCTTATTTACCTTTAAATTAAATAAACACCCAAATATCAGTTGTTTTATTTTTAATATGTATATTGTACAATATATACCAATCAAAAAAATTACACAGGTATGTCATATTCATTCAGAACAGTACACTAATTTACATTAACAAGTGGCATATTATATTGTAAATAACAAATATATGCACTATCTAATTATGTGCATTTTGATATGATTTTATTTTAGTAAACTTAGAAGACATAGGGAACAAAGAGAATATAAGCACTACGATAGAGAGTTGTTTTTGATATCTTCAAATTTGTTCATCATTTTGATTAACATTGTTTTAACATCGCTTTTAAATTGTCCGTCCATGTTTCAATTTTTTTCAATAAACCGCGAGTGACAATTTGAATTGACGTACGCAGGGCGCGCTCAGCGGAAAAAAAAATCTTATGGTTCGATGTACATTGCTGCTTTTCTTAGCGCAATACTGCTCTTTGAGTGTTGCCCTACTTTAGTTTGCTTTACATTGCTACTGACAAGATTTGGTTGACGGACTATATATGTTCCTTCTCACGTCTCGTGAATCATCCTGTATGTATGTTGTTTTACAAAGGCACATATATAGCATGCGCTTGCAACATAAATAAAGCCTTATGAAATGAACAAATATAATTTATGCAGTTTTAAACGGTATTGCAATTTCTCGTGACACATAAAAATATTATTATGTTAAAACTTAAAATCCCTAATTAAAAATATCACGAATTACCTACCGATACTTATAATTATACTTGGTCAAGCAGATCTTGTCAATAGAAAAAGGTGGCAAATTTGATAAATGTAGGCGCGAAGGGATATCGTCCCATAGAAAATTTGGATTTCGCGCCTTTTTTACTGACAAGATTTGCTTGACCAGCTATATTGCTTACAAGGGCGACTTTATTTCCTTAGCATTAAGGCGTGTCCAGACGAAGACAATTTTTTGCCCATCTGATTAAATTGTCTGATCTAATCAGGACGTGCGGACGCAAACACCAAATTTAACTCTACGCTAACGCCTACATTTTTTAAATTTGCCGCTTTTTTTCTACTGACGGAAATGGCTTGACAGACTTTAATACGGTGATACGGCGTTATTATAGTTGCTCAAACAGCCTTTTCCTTGTCTATGACATCTTTAAAAAAAGCTAATGTGAGATTTGATGAAAATTGAAGTTGCAAATGCGCACTGTGTTGTGGCGATCTTTATCAATTATTGTATTTAGCTAACAATCTTCGTTAGTGCATATTCTATTTTTTATTTGATACATTCCCAACGTAAGTACTGCATATTATAAGAATGGTTGCGCTTGTATAACGTTCATACTGCCACCTTATTTCGATATAAATTAGTAGTTGAGGTTAGGTATGATTTATTTTATAATTGGTCTTTTCGACTTTAAAAAGCACTTGTTCAGAGCTGAGAACTAGAAGAATAGTTCTTTGTTTAAAGCCGAGTGCGATATAGAAGTTTATGACGTATTTTTACATTATGAGTGGACGATTGGCCACTACATTTAAAAATACTTTCATACATCTTTCATATATTATAATCTTTAAGAAATATATTTTAATTAATAATAGATATATCTAGGAAGTTTAGGATGATTATCTATGAGTGAAAACCAATATTTAGATGAGATTTTGGTGACTGTGTATCTTACACACATTTACACTTGTTCTTTCAACATGTTTTCAAACATCTTTTTTTTAATATGCTTTCCCACATTAAATGCGTTCTAGATCTCTTCCGAATCTTCTTAAGCGGGTTTTACTGTAGTACAAGACTCACGGAAGTATCTATTAGAATCACGTTTTTATACGGTAAGTAACTGTGCTTTTTGCCAGAACAAATTTTGTCAGATGACCGATTAGCACATTTTAGCAAGGTTGTAGTGAAAATCATCTAAATTACCATCAAGGCTACAGGAAGGTCAGACACAAAAATAATTGTCACATTCATAGATTTTACTTTAAGTGTTAAAGACTAGTCTTTTAACTTAATTATTGTACTAATAGTTCTAGATTTTGCAATGTTATGCATATGATGTATTGTTTTCAAAATCTATATGATGCAGTTACATTTTAGTTTCATTTTCAGTGTTATTTTAGCTTTACCTATTGGTAGACATTTTAAGTTTAAAACACATTTATTATGGATTGTGAAGATGTATGTTTAACATACATATGTTTATGTTTATCTTTCAGTGCTCATTATAAAGTTAAAAGAAAACTGTTTAATTTTTTTTATTCTTGTAATTCAGTGCCTTTAAAATCAAGTCTATTTGCACAGTTTTATCAGATGTAAGAGAGGTGATTTATTGCAGAATATTTCATACTCAATGTAAATTCCATACACTTTTTCAGTGTAACTGTGAAAACAGACTGCTCAGTTTAATCATTGTTGTAAGTAGCCAACTTAAGGCCGTGCATCGAAAAATAATAGGATCTTAGAAAGGTGGCAGCGGCTAGCCCCGGATACAAACAGATGTGATTTTCGGATATATGTTCCTTGACTATATGAAACATATGATTAATAAAAGTGACTCGTTTTCCTCACAGATGTCTGGCCGTGAAGGTGGTAAAAAGAAGCCTCTGAAGGCGCCCAAGAAGGAGTCCAAGGAGCTGGACGACGACGACCTGGCCCACAAGGCCAAGCTCAAGGAGCAGCAGAAGGCTCTGGCCGTTAGTTGATATTACTGGCTTTCACTTAACCCTAGCTGCCCAGAGACCTATAAAAAGGTCTCCTGTTCCGTTCTAATTTGAATCTTTGTTTTGACAAGTCAAAATTGCATTTTGATTACCAAGTTTTGACGTCTGGGCGGTTAGAGGTTAACACATTCAGTGCCGAAAACCTGACTATCGGGTACTTTATGATTTCGTTCCCAGGCCGGAGGACCCAATAGTCGGGATCGTGATACTACAGCTTTATATGAGGAAATATTTGTGGCCTGGCGCGGATGTCTTGTTTGGCTGGGTTGCAATGAGTTAAATCAAGTATTTTCTGTAAGCAGTTGTAGAATATACAACCAGTCTCTTTAAAAAATACGGTCAAGTGCGGGTCACACTTGCGCATTAAGGGTTCTGTACCATTATCTATAATTTTTAGTATTTGTTGTTATAGCGGCAACAGAAATACATCACCTGTGAAAATTTCAACTGTCTAGAGTCTGTGCGGAAAGAGAAGAGTCGTGAAATGTATGGAGCCCAATACATTCCACAACTCTTCTCTTTCCGAACAAACTCTAGGTATCACGGTTCATTATATGTGATAGACAGATAGACAGTGGAGTCTTAGTAATAGTTTGACGACCGGTCTGGCCTAGTCGGTAGTGACCCTGCCTGTGAAGCCGCGGTCCTGGGTTCGAATCCCAGTAAGGGCATTTATTTGTGTGATGAGCACAGATATTTGTTCCTGAGTCATGGTTGTTTTCTATGTATTTAAGTATTTGTATATTATATCTATCGTTGTCTGAGTACCCACAACACAAGCCTTCTTGAGCTTACTGTGGGGCTTAGTCAATTTGTGTAAAAATGTCCTATAATATTTATTTATTTATTTATTTAATAGCAAAGATAATAGGCTCCCGTTTTTACCCTTTGGGTATGCAACCCTAAAAAATGGTAACTTTAATTAAATTAAAAAAAAAATTTCAATTACAGGATGCGAAAGCAAAGGCAACCCAAAAAGGTCCCCTCGCACAAGGTGGAATAAAGAAATCTGGCAAGAAGTGACACAACTCAATGTTGAACTACTGTTTAAGTTATAGGCTGTAATAAATTCTTATGTAAGAACTATTAAAGATCTTCCGTAAAATGTATACATTTAAAACCTTTTGCTACATTATTTTTGAGGTAATGTAATAACGGGTTTCACAATCTTTCTTTATTAATGTGCATCTTGTCTGGCAGTAGTGTTTTCACACATTAGCATTTTACTTAAAAATATTTTTTTCTTGTGTAATAATAGGCAGTTTACATTGTATAACTAACATTTATTATATCTAATTAAAAATTAACACTGCCCCAACAAGGTTGAAAATGGTAATTTCCTCATATAAGTGTTACATTTGCATTTAAAACGTAATAAACATGTGAATACCAATATGTACATTTTATTTTACTGTCCAATTGCCCATGATTTGCATTTGCATATACTCTGGCAAACCCACTTTGTCAGTAGAAAAAGGCGCGAAATTCAAAGGAGGGCAACCACTTTTTTTTTTAATTTGCCGCTTTTTTCTACTTATTTTACGTAAATGGCTTAAGCTGTGTCCAGACGGGCTGGGCAAATCGACCGACTTGATCAGGAAAATAATTGGCGTCAATCACCAATTTAAGATTTATGGTGATATTTGAGCCCTGTTAAACAAAATGCTCCAAAACGACTAGTATTTTCGTTTACGTTTACGACTAGTATGCTCCAAAACGAAAATACTAGCGTCACAAATTGGTATTCTAGCGTCCGCACTCCATTTTATCGGTCATAATCGGCAAGCCAAATTGGCACGTCCTGATTTGATCGGACAACATCAGATTGGCGAAAAATTTTCTCGTCTGGACACAGCTTTACCAGACTTTATTTTTTGATGATTTTTGGCTAATTGACGTTTGTCTATGGTTTGACATTGACAGCGCATTTAAAAAGAAAAAACCGCGCCAAAAAGCCAAGCCGAATGTGTGCAAAGTGCTAAACGCTAATAATTCTTGCTTGTAAACTACTTATTATTTTACAGTACATATGGGGCTACTTTTCCGCACTAGTGCGTAAAATAGCACTTTTAGTGCGTATGTCGAAACTTTAAAGTGCCATATGTACTGTAAAACGTTGTTCGATACACGTGCGAATAGGTAATTCGCAACTCGTGTCGATTTAAAACACTCCCTTCGGTCGTGTTTTAATTTATCGCCACTCGTTTCGAATTTCCTCTTTTTCGCACTTGTATCGAAAATAACTATTTTAGCAGTGCAGCAAATCATTCATTACTTTCCAAGTTTGTCTTCGTTGAAAGGTGCGTATGTGTACTACAAGTAGTTATTAATGTTTACTTAAGTTAACCATCAGTTTTAGGTTTTGATTCAGAAATAACAATACCTGGTACCTAGCACAGTTATATTATTGATTAGTAACTTATTGCAGAAAGTTCAATTTTACCTTACATACTATCATTAAAATAATATTTAATGCAGTGGCTGCAGCCTATCCACATAGGTATTTGTATGTAACTACCTACTTAACCTGTATATTTTGTGAAGCAATTTCTATTTTATACCTATACCTAGTATTTTTCAGGCCATCATTGAGTAGTTGATGCCTACTGGCAGCTAAAATGGACGACATGACTGATTTCGAGGAGCTGATAGACCTAAACCTATATTTTCTTTCTGACTCACAAAAAAGCACGCAGGGACCTTTAAATGAGGTCCTAGACAAAATGTGCGAAGCTATGGACGAAAGAAATTTAGCAATGGACATAAAAAGTAATGGAATAAGTAACAATCTTAAAAATCCACATGAAAACATGACTAACGTAAACGAACTAGAAAGTATTTTAGTGCCTAGATGCCTTGGTAACCATAGTACAGATATAGAAAATAAAGATAAAATAAATGATTGTACTATTACTAACATTAATGAACAAAACAATGATATTAATAAGACTAACGACAGAATTACAAATCACGTTATAGAAGAATTTGAAAGTATTTTAGCAGCTAAATGCTTGGAAAGCGATTACTTCAAAGATGAAACAAATGAAATAGTAATCGATTTGGAAGAATTCCAAGACATTTTAGCAACAAACTGCTTTGGTAATTATTGTAAAGATGAAAGTGAAACAAACGACATTGGTAATACAAATCAACATGAAAAGTTTGAACAAATAGTTTCGAATGAGGCTTTAGATAGTTTTGATGAATTTAACGTAGGTAGTATTATAGCAACTAAATACTTAGAAAACAGTCATTTAGAAGAAATAGATAAAACTGATAATACGAATGTGACAAACGAAGTAATTGATTTAGACGAATTTCTTTTCTATCTTGATAAAGATAGCACTGGTGTTGAAAATCGTAACAGTAACACTACAAGTCTCGATCAGAAATATGAGATTAATAATATTGTACCATATGAAATCCCAGTAGAGTTGGAAGTCGAATCTAACAACAATTTAGAAGCAGCAGAAATATCTGAAGAAAAAGACATAAATTCTGATTCTGATTACGAATCATCAGATTTTGAATTTATAACAGAAGATGAAGCGTCGAAAGCTGGAATAATCACAAAATTCGATAAAATTACTATCTACGAAAATAAAACGCAAAATAGCGCGGTAAAAATACCTAAAGATTACGTTGGTATATCAAATTCACGCAAAAATGAGGCAAATCCGGCAGACTACATAAAATATAGCAAATATAGATACACATGTTGCTACGTGCAGCGGAGCCCTGAACACCACGTAATACCAGAAGGTGAACGGTATTTGGACATGTTCAGGGGCCAATATGCCCCCATAGTACTAAATAATCTGTTTAGTATGGGGAATAAGAAATGTGTGTCCTCTGGTCTAATGACCTCTGGGGCTCAAGACTCAGGTGCAGAACTGTTGTTTCGCGCTCCAGAAGATGATGTTGATTATATGAAGTGTAAGTAGACTTCGAAGCAAGACATTCAAACTTGCTTTTAATTGTTATTTGCTCAAAATGTAACAGCAAAATATGTAGGTGATTAAGCTTAGAATAAATTTATAAGTGGAGTGGTGGATTGCTGGCTATGGATGAGGTCTTGGTGGCTCAGATGGCAGAGCGCTGGAGTATCGATCCAGAGGCCGTGAGTTCAAGTCTCAACCAAGACAGTAATTTTACCACTTTTAAGTTTATTCTAAGCTTAATAGCATCGTTCGCAAACGTTTCTGCTTGTTAAAAATTACCAGCGTAAGAGAGTAATTTTGATTTAAGCCTTGAGCGTAACGAAGGATTCAAAAGGCACTAGTTGCTAAAAACATTCTGGTGAGGTACTTGAAACCTATCAAGAGTTAATGAAACCCATTACGTTTCAGATAAGGGCGACGGCGATGAATGCCATAAAAAGATCCTTGCCACCTACCCTGCGGAGAATAGAAGAAAGAAACGTAGACATTAGAGTTTGATAGTGTTGTAATATTTATTAAATATAATTTTATTGCGTAAATTTGCATTTTATTTAAGGGGGCCCACTGATTACCAGTTCGCCGGACGATTTCGGCCTGTCAGTTGTTCGGAACTGTCACCTTTTGGTTTAACTGACAGGCCGATATCGTCCGGCGGGCTGGTAAATCAGTGGGCCCCTTTATTGGCCATTAGGCCCAATTAGGCAGCCTGTCCACTGGAGCGGAGCGAGGCAGCGAAGCGGTGAGCGTGAATAAAAATCCACCAATAGCAAAGACGAGCGGAAAGTTTATACAATTCCATTGGTGGATTTTTAATCTCGCTTACTGCTCAACTGGACAGGTAGCCTTAGTGTAATTGAAATAAGAAAAGGCAGTTAAAAATAAACGAACACAATATATATTGGAAATCATATATTCTTGACATCAAGAATCCGCTATTACACACTTGTAAATGGACTTAAATCAGTATAATTATTTGTTTATAAAAAAATCAAAGACTTAAATTTATATAAAATGTGACACATCCAGTATGCGTGATCCGTCCTACATAGTTTTAATTCGACAAAAAGAATAAGTTTTTATTTCAAGATTTATATTTAATCTCAGATTAAATCCTTATTCCGGTTCAAATCAGGCTTGGAAACATCTAACTTATTAGTTTACTAGAACTTTTACAAACTAACCTATTATTAGATTGGTTTTTGTTAACAGTCCCGACATTTTCTATAGTTCGTTTTTTTAGCAATAGAAATAAGGTAAACAATCTTGATGTGTCTTTTAATTGAAAAACATCTAATATGATCATTTATATTCTTCTGCTTTCATAAGTAATAGTTACTGATTTTTAAAAAGCGTTTTTCGTTTAAAAGACATGTCAAGATCGCTTACCTTCTTTCAAGTTCTTTCTAATGCTAAAAAAAACGAACTATAAACGATGTCATAAGCGTCCTGTCTCATAATTAGCAAACACAGTAGCCAATGGACGCTTGAAAAGGTGTGTACTTGAGTATATCTGTGAAAATTCGTGAAAGGACTGGTCCCAAAAATCAAAAAACAGTACATAATGTATTACCGTTTAAAAACATATACTCAAAATTGAGTAAATTACATAGAATATTTACAACATGCATTTTATGTGATACTGAGATGAATTATGTATGTATGAGCCAACTGAGCTACCAAAGCTTACCAAAACCGTGAATTTATTATAAAATACGGAGCCCTAAAAATGTAGTATCGCTCGCAGTCGTAAATGCTTGATATAAATTAGTTTTGAGCTGACAGAGTTGTACAGTAGCAATCAGATATATCGCAACGGCAGAGATACTCAAAAATGGGGCATTATCTATGAAAAGGGACCTTATTGTCGATGGTGCTTACGCCGCACAGCGTCGCGCGGCATTGTATTTATATCGGATGATCGTTAACAAAGGCGTAAGCGCCATCGACAATAAGGTACCTCATAGATAACGTCACAAATATCTGAACACGCACTCCACGTTAACAATAGAGGCGTATTCAGATATTTGTGAGCGCTTCGGCCACTCCGATATATCTGATGGCTACAAGTATTACTCAAATTAATTTGATTACTGTTTCATCTATGTTGATACGTATTCAATACATCTTGAGTCAGAAGTTTTCCATTATAAAGTCAAGTTTCGTCACAATGTCTTATATCTATAATAAAATTGTCTGCTAACATTTATTTTGTGTACTTCTAGAACATGTTCAATTTAACACTAAATTATACTTGTTCGGAATAGTTAATTAAAATGGTAGGTAGAGAAAAAATGTATGAGTGACGCGGTAAAAAATATTGTAATACATTGTAAAGGAATACTGTGATACTTTTACAAATCCAAGTATTCCAGAAAATAAGATGCGAGTATTTTCTGTATTTTTCAATATAATTAAATATTTATTTTTACTACAACATTACCATTGTCGCACCATGAATTCATGATAGGTTCTATCCATAGAGCATAGACTAGGAATCCTCTAGACGGAGTTTAAAGCAATTATTTCATGAAACCGATGCTGCCAAAAATACTGGGGTGCGGGGGACGAGGTGAGCGAGTCCCGTGCCGTGATTGGTCCGTTCAAAGACACGGACCAATCACGGCACGGGATTCTGACACTATGACTCGAAGATGGAGTAAAACTACCGTATATAGTGGCAGAGGGGGTAGCGTTACTATGCTCAGTCTAGAGGATGTCTTGTCTGTGGTTCTATCCAATAATAATTGTAAGAGGAACTTGGTGTTATTTGTATAGATCTAAACAGTAAAAAGCTGCTTACAAATGTACGCTTCGGCCTTATTGCACGTCAACTAATAATATAGTAGTCATAAAAATGTTGATCAGTTGCCATTGTCACAAAATGTGGCAGCGCCTTTTATAATGTCACTTAAATACAATTTTATTTCAGACGTGTGCGTCAAACGAAAGGCCTATGCATACCGGATGCGTGTGCGTCAACGTGCTCGTTGTAATATACTGATCAGTATGAGAGGCGGCACACCGCTTGCGTGGCGTGTGCGTACACAGCTCCATAAAGAAAAAAGTCAGTTTTGGTACCAAAAAGACTATTATTCTCAAAGTCGACATCTAGCATCGAGTAGCGGAATTGTCAGTACTGCTATTTGACAATAGATGTTGCACCGACCCAAAAGTTTAATGCTCAACAATTTTCAGCTAATAATATAACCGGATTAGCCGCAACTCTATTTTCAACTCCTGCTTTAATATTACTTGTGTAAATTATTGTTCAATACAATTTTCGTGAGTCGCGACACACGTGACATCTAGTATCAAGTAGCGGTACTGATAATTCGGCTATTCGATGTTAGATGTCAACTACGAAAATAATAGTCTTTTTGGTACCAAAACTGATGCACTCTATTCTTACTATATTTCTCTATGACAGCTCCAACATTTTATCGCGCGCACATGCAGCTGGTGTGAACTGGCCTTAAAAATAACAAAAACTAGAATAAAGCCAGACTTACAATTTTATATATAGCTTGATGAACAGCATAATTTTACTGATAAATTTCATTAGTTTCATTACGTTTCAGCAATAAGAAATCTAATTTTTACATAATTTTAGTTTCACGTACACCATTTGCACGAACCCAAAGTGTTCAATATTTTGATCCCTGTACACGTTGTGATTAAAAACCATGTGTATTGAATAATTTTGAGATGAAATCAGTCAAATTCTCCATAAAGAATATAAAGATACACAATTTGTAGTTTATCATAAGAAAATGTCGTGATTTCATTAAACACTCTTATTCTGTCTGATGGCGACTGTAAAGGCCCTTCCAGACGGGATGATCAAATTGACCGATTGGATCAGAAAATAAATTGCCATCAATCTCATCTAGCGTCCACACGTACACAATTAAATCACCAATTTTAGATTTATGGGACATTCGAGCGCTCCTAATGAAAAAAAAAATGCCTCCTTGAATTCGCATCTCTATTTGATCGGTCAAAATCTTAAACTGCCGGGCTAGCACATGATTGGTGCGACAGTATCTCGCGGGGAGATAGTCTTTTATTAACATAGTTAGAAAAAGACGGGTAGTCTATCTCGCCGCGAGATACTGTCGCGCCAATCATGTGCTAGGGATGCTGATTTCTTAAATTTGGACTGGCGAGCCAATTTATTTTTTGCGTACACACTATTTGACTTGATCAGACAATTTAATCAGAATCAGAAATCAGGTCGAAAATGGTCCCGTCTGGACTGGCCTTAACATGTATTATGTAGTTCCGGATTAAAGACAAGACATCCTCTAGACGGAGTTTAGAGCAATTATTTCATGAAGCCGATGCTGCCAAAAATACTGGGGTGCGGGGGACGAGGCGAGCGAGTCCCGTGCCGTGATTGGTCCGTTCAAAGACACGGACGTCACACAAAGACACTTTGACTCGAAGATGGAGTAAAACTACCGTTTTGTGGCAGAGGGGGTAGCGTTACTATGCTCAGTCTGGAGGATTCCTTAGTCTATGGGATTAAGTGACACAGTGGTGTTTGTGCAAGAGGTGTCAAGTGGCCACCGGGGTGGTGAGAATAATTCCGCTAAAGTTGTAAGCGGCTTAGGACCGGGACTTCCTTTTGGCCGGCGACCGCGGCGGTGGCTCAGTCTTCTTGCTCTGAAAATTAAATTACATTTCATTATTAGAACGCCATTTGACTTTGATTCTTATTCTCTCAATGATGTGTTAATTTGTTGAATATTGAAATTAACGCCATCTACTCGACAGTAGGCCAAAGGTATGGTGGTCGAGCGATGGCGCTTTAACCTTTGGCTTTTAACCTTCTGTCGAAAGTCGAAAGATTATTGTTTATCCGCATTTTCGTTAGTCATAATTAGATTTTTCTCAGAAACACGTAAGTTTTCAGGATTGCCATACAACAAACCTAACCTATCTAACCTTAGGATATTCCTGAAAAGTTAACGGTTTCAGAATTATGACTCTGACAATCATTACATTATGAGTTTCAATCATAATGTCAAACAAAGGGATCCGTGTTGTAGTGTTGCGGGCCTTTTTGAGTGAAGTCGGGAAGTGGGTCAAAATTCACTTGCAAGATTTGACCCGTACAAACATAACTACATACATACACTATGTACGATAAGAGCGTGGCCGGTAAAACTTGTATTGCGATATTTTAAACCATTTTCATTCAAACGCCTTTTGATTGTATCTAGAGATATCTTCAAACCTTTTTTCTTTAGTTTTCTTGCTCAGAAGGCCCAGAACGCAATGATAGAAGTGAATTTTTTGAAAACATCTGCAAGACCCGTTTTAAATCCTATGTGGAGGAGGTCTTTTTTATTTTTTCACGTGTTCTGGTAAATCGTAAACATTTTTATACTCCATATAATGTTTCACCCATGCTTTATTTATATGCAATCAGCTTGGTTTCGTAATATTTTGGGCCCTTTCGGGTACATACAGAAGAACACTGCCTCATAATAACGTGAATCGTAAGCGACATTCTTTTTTTATTGAAGTTTAGGTGGGAAACTGTCAAAAGATTTTTATTATTTTTAACGAAGCATTGTAGGAAAAAGACATAGAAGGTAGCATCCTATAGAAGTGGTCTACGCGTGCCTCCGTGAGGGACAAAATATATAAATTCGACCAATCATAGCGTCGCATTGCGCCGCTATGATTGGTTGAATTTATTTGTTATGGTGGGCAACAAATGAAGTCGACCAATCACAGTAGTCAATTTACGGTGGGGAATAAAACAAGATGTGAGACTGTGACAAGGACAAACAATAATAGCGCTTTCGCTGCTACTCCTACTGAAAGATACATAAGACTATCCCGTTCTGTCAGTTATCCCCACCACTCATGCCCAATCCAGTTATACTAGATTCATGGAAAAAGAACATTCTATTCAGCTAGTACTTTTTCTTCTGTGCCACATCCTTAAAATATACATGAACTCTGGTCACGCTCTTGTCAAACACACTGTAGGTACACTGCAAGTTAAATAAAAGCTCGTAAAAATAGGCCTTTACGCCAGACGTATCGCCCTATAATGTTAAACGCATGAAATACTCACCTCTCTCGACCGCTTGGCCCTGGGCTCGTCCACATCTACCTTCTCTTTCTCCACCGATTGTTCCTTCTCACTCCCTTTCTCTTTCCTCTTGTCCCCCTTTGGACCCTTATCCTTCCCATTCTTAGCTTCCTCCTTACCTTTCTCTTTATTTTTATTATCTTTAGACTTATCGCTATTTTTCTCGCTCTCCTTAGATTTTTTACTTTCATCCTTGTCGCTCTCAAGTTCTGTTTTGTCATCATCTTTTGTTTTGTCATCATTGTCATTTGTTTTACTTACATCACCTTTCTCTTTATTAGATTCCTTCTTTGTATCATCTTTCGCCTTTTCGCTGTCGCCTTCGCCTTTTTCCTCATCCTCTTTATCATGATTCTCAGAGTTTTCATTGACTTTCTCCACTTCTTTATCAGCCGCGTCATCGTTTGCCTTTTCCGCTTCATTTGCTTTTTCATTTTCATTATTTTCCTTCGGCTCCTCCGAGTCACCTTTGTCGTTTTCATTAGGTTTGTTGGTGTCTGTCTCTTCTGCGTTATTCTCTTGTTTTTCCTTCTCTTTCTCTTCTTGTGCCGGTTTTCGGCCGCGCTTGAGGGGTTGTTTCAATGGAGTGCTGTTAGGCTTTTTGCCTTTAGCTGTGAAAAATTGTGTTTGTTAATTATGTGTAGTCATATAACAGATAAAGCTGATTTTCAATTGAAACATAACTTTGAAGTAAACGTGGTCACAGAATAAATAATAGTACTACGTACAGAAGATTCACTCGCTAACAAAACGCGTCTATTATGACAGATATGACCGCCAGGTGGCGCAAGCGCGAGCAGACGTCCGTTCCGTAGCGGTGCGCGGCAACTACTATGGCTAGACACCAGAATTGGTGTGGGCCGCATGTACTTGTAGCGATGCGACGAAATCGCGGAGTGAACCACGCCTGACGTGGTACAGATGTAGTGCATAGTTATTTTCTTTCGAATTTTTATTTTTTTTATGGAAACGTACGAACGTGTCTTGCTATTTCAGTCAGTCTCGGTACAAAAAGTACTGAAGTTGACTGAAGTAAACCATCGCAAGGAAACTCGCTTTCACGTAAAAAAAAAACCGGCCAAGTGCGAGTCGGACTCGAGGGACATGGAGGGCTCCGCACCATCAACAAAAAATAGAGCAAAAAAATCGTCTTTGTTGTATGGGAGCCCCCTTAAATATTTATTTTATTATTAGTATTTGTTGTTGTAGCGGCAACAGAGATACATCATTTGTGAAAATTTCAACTGTCTAGCTATCGCGGTTCATGAGATACAGCCTGGTGACAGACGGACGGACGGACAGCGAAGTCTAAGTAATAGGGTCTAGTTTTTTACCCTTTGGGTACGGAACCCTAAAAACCGCATCGAAATCGGTCCATCCGTTGGAGAGTACATACGTATACATTGGTGTCAAACATAACACCCCTCATTTTTCGTCGGGGTTTAATAATTTCTGCAAAACGGACCTGGAGTGGGTTTCTTCTTCTTGTCAGCGTCGTCTGACTCGGCCTCCTGGTCGTTGGCCGCGTCCACCGCCGCCTTCATGGTGTGAGCGATGGGCTGGGACAGCTCTGAAATAGGGATGATGACACATGTTGAATTTTATAACAAAATCTAGTAAAATAGATAGCAAACGGGCAATTTATCACAATAATGTGGATATTAAAATAAAATATTGAAAAATTACAAAATTACAGGACATGAAAGTTTCAAAATTTAAGTTTTTTTTAACTTCCAAAAACGAAAAAAGTAACGGTACCATTCGATTCCTTACATTTCATCCAAAAAAATATTGTATAGCAACTATATACATAAACGCAATATTTCACCGACAAAAACGCAATTTTCTTGTTTTGTCCATACTACAAGATGGGCGATGACGTCACGGCCTCTGTCCGTTTTGTATAGGGCGTTTCGCGAGTGAAGTGCGACTGTCGGACTTTGACTACAATTTCTGACGTTTGTGTTACTTTAATGCAATGGGTCCCATATAGACATTTGATCCTAAAAACAAACACGATCGATTGATACCATAAAAAAAAAATAGTCATGTAGCCTATTAACAGTATCTCACTTAGCAAGAGTAAGAAGAAATTTATTTCATTCATTAGTAGGGAATGGCGATTATTTTAACCTTTTCGACGCCGTGTCAAACACAAAAGCTCACTAACACCGAAGTGTCAAAACTGAAATTGAACTTTATGCATGTTTAGTATTCCGCCTTCATGCTATACTAACTTATTTGAGGTAGCGAGTCTACTGGCCGGCGACATAAAAGGGTGTAGAAAAAAACCGGCCAAGTGCGAGTCGGACTCGCGCACGGAGGGTTCCGCACCATCAACAAAAAAAGCAAAAAAAAACAAGCAAAAAAACGGTCACCCATCCAAGTACTGACCCCGCCCGACGTTGCTTAACTTCGGTCAAAAATCACGTTTGTTGTATGGGAGCCCCAGTTAAATCTTTATTTTATTCTGTTTTTAGTATTTGTTGTTATAGCGGCAACAGAAATACATCATCTGTGAAAATTTCAACTGTCTAGCTATCACGGTTCGTGAGATACAGCCTGGCGACAGACGGACGGACGGACGGACGGACAGCGGAGTCTTAGTAATAGGGTCCCGTTTTTACCCTTTGGGTACGGAACCCTAAAAAACCGGCCAAGTGCGAGTCGGACTCGCGTTCCAAGGGTTGACTGCACATTTCTAATAGGTTTTCCTGTCATCTATAGGTAAGTAGTAGTTTGTGTTACAAGGGATCGAAATGATATATTTCCGTCAAGGGCGTACGTTGAATCCTGAATGAAGCGATGGATTCTAAAGTAGAATCCTGAGCGTAATGAGGGATTCAAGTGTTAACGCCCAAGACGAAATAATTTTGATACCGTGTGACACATACTGCTTTTCACATCAACTATGAGGAAAATAAAAAAATCTTAGTGTTGACACAATCTGACGCTTAAACAGATTATTTAAGCTAAAAAAATAAATATGTAAAAATAGTGTGCTAGAACAGAAAAGTGCCACTTTGATCCCGCCTAGCAGGGAGGAAAAGTGCCACTTTGATCCCTCCTAGCAGGGAAGAAAAAGCTCTTTTCCGAATAGGTCAGTGGTTCCTAACCTTTTCAGTCCGGTCACCCCTATGACTAACTAGGGAACCTGATTTTACCCCTCCTCCCAATGGTAATAAAAAATAAAACGTGTACGTTTGTGTATTGTTAAATTAGGTTAGCTTATTACCCCCGTAAAATACCAGTTTTTCCCCACACGGGGGTAATTAGTTAATTACCCCCAGGTTACGAACCACCGGAATAGATGGTGTGAAAAAACTATTTTGTGTATTTTCCTATAAGGGTTCCGTTTTTAGGGTTCCGTAGCCAAATGGCAAAAAACGGAACCCTTATAGATTCGTCATGTCTGTCTGTCCGTCTGTCTGTCCGTCCGTATGTCACAACCACTTTTCTCCGAAACTATAAGAACTATACTGTTGAAACTTGGTAAGTAGATGTATTCTGTGAACCGCATTAAGATTTTCACACAAAAATAGAAAAAAAAACAATTAATTTTTGGGGTTCCCCATACTTCGAACTGAAACTCAAAATTTTTTTTTCATCAAACCCATACGTGTGGGGTATCTATGGATAGGTCTTCAAAAATGATATTGAGGTTCCTAATATCATTTTTTTCTAAACTGAATAGTTTGCGCGAGAGACACTTCCAAAGTGGTAAAATGTGTGTCCCCCCCCCCCCTAACTTCTAAAATAAGAGAATGATAAAACTAAAAAAAATATATGATGTACATTACCATGTAAACTTCCACCGAAAATTGGTTTGAACGAGATCTAGCAAGTAGTTTTTTTTTAATACGTCATAAATCGCCTAAATACGGAACCCTTCATGGGCGAGTTCGACTCGCACTTGGCCGCTTTTTTCCTTTTGAGGTACGGAACCCTAAAAAATTAATGTATTACCGATAGGCTCGTGCACCATTTCTAGCAGTTTGTCCGCGTGCAGGTTTTCGGTGGCCGCCTTGAATTGCGCCACGCGCTCGTTGAATAGCTCCCAGAACGACACGCCCTCAGGCACGTGAAACAAGTCCTGGAAACATAAAACTTTGGTTATACCATAGAGAAATAAGTAAGACAAGAGTGCTCACTCCATACATCAGTTCAGACTATTAATTTCAGTGTCTACATCTAGTATCGAGTAGTGGAACTATCAGTACTGCTACTTGACAATAGATGTAGCACCGACCGGAAAGTCTTATCTCAACAGCATAAGACTTTCCGGTCGGTGCTACATCTATTGTCAAGTAGCAGTACTGATAGTTCCGCTACTCAATACTAGATGCTAATAGTCTTTTTGGTACTAAAACTGATGTATGGAGTGAGCACTCTATGTATTTTTTTCTCTATGGTTATACAATGTGGCCCATTTAGATCGGTCAGTATGGGAAAATCTGAAACTATAAGACATACGACGATCTCTTCTTAGGAACCATGTCATCGATTTTAGTAACAAGAAAAACTGCATTCATACATTTAAAAAAAATGTGTACTCAGCTCGGGAATCGAACCCGGACGTTTTGAAAAAAAAAATCTAAAATTATTTCTATTTAGATATCGATTGTGTAGGTCTTAAGCAGTAAATGTTACTATGAAACATGATGTCTGAAATGAATAAAATGCATTGTTTTCATATCCTTTAATTTATTTTAGTATGTTTTCGAAATGGCCACCATTTTTTTCAATACATTTTACATAAAAAAAATTTAAATGTATGAATGCAGTTTTTCTTGTTACTAAAATCGATGACATGGTTCCTAAGAAGAGATCGTCGTATGTCTTATAGTTTCAGATTTTCCCATACTGACCGATCTAAATGCGCCAGCCTGTATAGTGTGTCAAAGGGCTGTCTCATTTCATACATAGACTGAAAGAATCATACTATAATTAGTCAACCAAATCTTGTCAGTAGAAAAAGGCAGCAAATTCGAAAAATGTAGGCGCGAAGGGATATCGTCCCATAGAAAATTTGAATTTCGCGCCTTTTTTAGTGACATGATTTGGTTGACCAGCTATAGCTTTGACTTACACTAGTACTAGCACCAAAAAGAAAAGGATGAGTATAGTTTTTATTGTTCCTATTTACTGACAAATTGGTTTGACCAACTATAGTTATTTTTTTTTGGTATTGGAAAAAGACTACGCGACCTTGACGTGTCTTTTAATTGATAAACGCTTTTTAAAAATCAGTAACTATAATTTATGAAAGCAACATAATGTAAATAATCGTATTAGATTCATAATTGTTACATATTTGACGTGGCTTATTTTTCAATAAAAAGACACGTCCAGATTGTTTACCTTTTTTTATACGGGAAATTTAATAAAAAAAATATTGAAACCCAAAAGCAGTTTTGTTTTTAGGGTTCCGTAGCCAAATGGCAAAAAACGGAACCCTTATAGATTCGTCATGTCTGTCTGTCTGTCCGTCCGTATGTCACAGCCACTTTTCTCCGAAACTATACGAACTATACTGTTGAAACTTGGTAAGTAGATGTATTCTGTGAACCGCATTAAGATTTTCATACAAAAATAGAAAAAAAAAACAATAAATTTTTGGGGTTCCCCATACTTCGAACTGAAACTCAAAAAAATTTTTTTCATCAAACCCATACGTGTGGGGTATCTATGGATAGGTCTTCAAAAATGATATTGAGGTTTCTAATATCATTTTTTTCTAAACTGAATAGTTTGCGCGAGAGACACTTCCAAAGTGGTAAAATGTGTCCCCCCCCTGTAATTTCTAAAATAAGAGAATGATAAAACTAAAAAAAATATATGATGTACATTACCATGTAAACTTCCACCGAAAATTGGTTTGAACGAGATCTAGTAAGTAGTTTTTTTTTATACGTCATAAATCGCCTAAATACGGAACCCTTCATGGGCGAGTCCGACTCGCACTTGGCCGCTTTTTGTATTTATTGATTATAAATAGTTCCAAAACTGGCGCGGGTGCACGGAACGGGTTAACGAAAAATGGTATGAGCGCGGACGCATGCGGCGGGTTTTATCTAGCGGGCGCCCTAATTTATTTCATAGTAAGTTCCATCGCCCACACTGTTAACTGTATCGGTGGACCTTATGCCTTTTGTAATAAGGTTCACCAATGTACCTACAGTTAGGAGTGTTGCCGTTTATACATACTCTCATGGTGATGAAGAGCGCGTCGGCCTTGTTGCGGATGCGGTGCGCCTGCTTGCTGAAGGGGCCTCGGCCTCGCTCATCTCCCAGGAGGGCGCGTTGCCCACGTACACACGCTCGACTGTCTCCATGCAGGTCGGGTGCTAGACCTAATGTAACTCACTCTCATGGTGATGAAGAGCGCGTCGGCCTTGTTGCGGATGCGGTGCGCCTGCTTGCTGAAGGGCCTCGGCCTCGCTCATCTCCCAGGAGGGCGCGTTGCCGACGTACACACGCTTGTCTGTCTCCATGCAGGTCGGGTGCTAGACCTAATGTAACTCACTCTCATGGTGATGAAGAGTGCGTCGGCCTTGTTGCGGATGCGGTGCGCCTGCTTGCTGAAGGGGCCTCGGCCTCGCTCATCTACCAGGAGGGCGCGTTGCCGACGAACACTAGCTCTACTGTCTCCATGCAGGTCGGGTGCTGGACCTAATGTAACTCACTCTCATGGTGATGAAGAGTGCGTCGGCCTTGTTGCGGATGCGGTGCGCCTGCTTGCTGAAGGGGCCTCGGCCTCGCTCATCTCCCAGGAGGGCGCGTTGCCCACGTACACACGCTCTACTGTCTCCATGCATGTCGGGTGCTGGACCTAATGTAACTCACTCTCATGGTGATGAAGAGCGCGTCGGCCTTGTTGCGGATGCGGTGCGCCTGCTTGCTGAAGGTGAGGGCTTCGGCCTCGCTCATCTCCCAGGAGGGCGCGTTGCCCACGTATACACGCTTGTCTGTCTCCATGCAGGTCGGGTGCTCGACCTAATGTAACTTACTCTCATGGTGATGAAGAGTGCGTCGGCCTTGTTGCGGATGCGGTGCGCCTGCTTGCTGAAGGTGAGGGCCTCGGCCTCGCTCATCTCCCAGGAGGGCGCGTTGCCGACGTACACTCGCTTGACTGTCTCCATGCAGGTCGGGTGCTAGACCCAATGTAACTTACTCTCATGGTGATGAAGAGTGCGTCGGCCTTGTTGCGGATGCGGTGCGCCTGCTTGCTGAAGGTGAGGGCTTCGGCCTCGCTCATCTCCCAGGAGGGCGCGTTGCCCACGTATACACGCTTGTCTGTCTCCATGCAGGTCGGGTGCTCGACCTAATGTAACTTACTCTCATGGTGATGAAGAGTGCGTCGGCCTTGTTGCGGATGCGGTGCGCCTGCTTGCTGAAGGGGCCTCGGCCTCGCTCATCTCCCAGGAGGGCGCGTTGCCGACGTACACTCGCTTGACTGTCTCCATGCAGGTCGGGTGCTGGACCTAATGTAACTTACTCTCATGGTGATGAAGAGTGCGTCGGCCTTGTTGCGGATGCGGTGCGCCTGCTTGCTGAAGGTGAGGGCTTCGGCCTCGCTCATCTCCCAGGAGGGCGCGTTGCCCACGTATACACGCTTGTCTGTCTCCATGCAGGTCGGGTGCTCGACCTAATGTAACTCACTCTCATGGTGATGAAGAGTGCGTCGGCCTTGTTGCGGATGCGGTGCGCCTGCTTGCTGAAGGGGCCTCGGCCTCGCTCATCTCCCAGGAGGGCGCGTTGCCGACGTACACTCGCTTGACTGTCTCCATGCAGGTCGGGTGCTCGACCTAATGTAACTCACTCTCATGGTGATGAAGAGTGCGTCGGCCTTGTTGCGGATGCGGTGCGCCTGCTTGCTGAAGGTGAGGGCTTCGGCCTCGCTCATCTCCCAGGAGGGCGCGTTGCCGACGAACACGCGCTCTACTGTCTCCATGCATGTCGGGTGCTGGACCTAATGTAACTCACTCTCATGGTGATGAAGAGTGCGTCGGCCTTGTTGCGGATGCGGTGCGCCTGCTTGCTGAAGGTGAGGGCTTCGGCCTCGCTCATCTCCCAGGAGGGCGCGTTGCCGACGTACACGCGCTCTACTGTCTCCATGCAGGTCGGGTGCTCGACCTAATGTAACCTACTCTCATGGTGATGAAGAGCGCGTCGGCCTTGTTGCGGATGCGGTGCGCCTGCTTGCTGAAGGTGAGGGCTTCGGCCTCGCTCATCTCCCAGGAGGGCGCGTTGCCGACGAACACGCGCTCTACTGTCTCCATGCATGTCGGGTGCTGGACCTAATGTAACTCACTCTCATGGTGATGAAGAGTGCGTCGGCCTTGTTGCGGATGCGGTGCGCCTGCTTGCTGAAGGTGAGGGCTTCGGCCTCGCTCATCTCCCAGGAGGGCGCGTTGCCGACGTACACGCGCTTGACTGTCTCCATGCAGGTCGGGTGCTAGACCCAATGTAACTTACTCTCATGGTGATGAAGAGCGCGTCGGCCTTGTTGCGGATGCGGTGCGCCTGCTTGCTGAAGGGGCCTCGGCCTCGCTCATCTCCCAGGAGGGCGCGTTGCCGACGTACTCACGCTTCACCGTCTCCATGCAGGTCGGGTGCTCGACCTAATGTAACTTACTCTCATGGTGATGAAGAGTGCGTCGGCCTTGTTGCGGATGCGGTGCGCCTGCTTGCTGAAGGTGAGGGCTTCGGCCTCGCTCATCTCCCAGGAGGGCGCGTTGCCGACGTACACGCGCATGCGCTTGACCGTCTCCATGCAGGTCGGGTGCTTGAGCAGCATCAGGGCGGCTAGGTCCAGCTCTGTAATTAAAATGGAACTGTAATGACAATGTTTAAGTTGCTACGATTAATAACTAATATCCGGGAGACCGAGCTTTGTGCGGAAAAGCTAGATCGATCGATAGCTAGCTAGATCGATTTTTCGCCCCCGAAAACCCCCATATAGCAAATTTCATCGAACTCGTTAGAGCCGTTTCCGAGATCCCCAAATAAATAAATAAATATACAAGAATTGCTCGTTTAAAGGTATTAGATAGACAGTTCGTTTTTCGGACAGACAGACGCACGAGTGATCCTATAAGGGTTCCGTGTTTCCTTTTGAGGTATGGCACCTTACAAAAACTCGTATCTTGTTCTGTCAATCAAAAGAAAAATGTGTATGTTCAACTTCGAGTAGAAGTGTGAAATACGAGATTTTTTCAAAGTAGAATCTGTGCGGAAAGAAAAGAGTCGTAAAATGTATGGGGCTCAATACACTCCACGACTCTTCTCTTTCCGAACAGACTCTAGTGCCAATATAAGTACTTCTCTGTGCAAGATGACCCTTTCTCTGAAATGATGCGGTAAAATCAAAGTCAATAAATAAATATTATAGGACTTTCTTACACAGATTGACTAAAGTCTATTTTTTTATTCGGTAGACTAAAATGACATTTCATAGTATGAAATGACAGATGATGTTCATACTATGAAATGTTATTTTAGTCTACGGAATAAAAAAATAGACTTTAAGTCCCACAGTAAGCCCAAGAAGGCTTGTGTTGTGGGTACTCAGACAACAATATATATAATATACAAATACATAGAAAACACCCAAGACTCAGGAACAAATATATGTGTTAATCACACAAATAAATGCCCTTATAGTATGAATTATCTCAGATGAATTTTTTGGGCTCGAGCCCTAATCTGTTAAACAAAAGCCTTTGTTTCTTTTAAGAGCGGTCTTCAGCACGTGCCAAAGTAACCATGTCGTTTAAAAAGCAACTATCGTGATAGTATTAAGGTTCAAATTTATGTGACAGCTCATTCTGAGAACAATCAGGGTGGTCTTTTCTTTGGAGATAACAAAACGTGTTATCTCCAAATGGGTTGTTTCATGAATTTGAACCATATAAATAGAATGATAAATTTGCTTTTTAAACGGGTGTGTTCCCGTTACTTAAGTAGGGTCTATTAGCAGTAAACAGGTGTAAGCACTGCATAAAGGAAACAATACCTTTTGTTTAATATTCGTAATTTAACACATTGTAATATTCACTAATTCGTAATTTAACACATTGTAATATTCATTTGTAGTAAAAATAGTCCTGCAAAACGATTTTTAACATACTTCCAATAATAATGTCGGTTTTTTGTTTTTCTAACTGTTAAAAAAGTACTTATTTCTGATAAATTGCAAACTGTAAAATTAAGATAAGACTTATCCAATAACAAGACTTAAACTATTATTACCTACTTTTAACTAGAGATCTTTGTAGTGGTTTTTTGTTTAGAATTTTTTTTTAACCCGCATAAATGTCAATGTGGTTCAGTGAAGGGGACGGACTGAAAATCAGAAAATTGTAATGAAATGACTGACGCAGCGTATGCTGAGCCCGTTCCTTTTGCCGCACAATTATTCTTATTTTTTCAATCCTTATGTTTTGTAACCTGTATGCTTTTTGTGTTGCAATAAATGGTTTCTTATTCTTATTCTAATAGACTAGGGCCCGAGCCCGAAAAATTCATCTGAGTTAATTCATACTATACCAGGATTCGAACCCAGGACCGCGGCTTAACAGGCAGGGTCACTACCCACTAGGCCAGACCGGTCGTCAATAATGAACACCAACTGACCAAGGATTTCATCAATGAGCTTGAGACAGAGTTCGGTGTCGGCCTTCTCCAGGCTGAGGCAGGTCTTGATCTTGGCGTCTAGCTCGATCAGTTTCATCTCGGTCTTCAGGAAGTGCAGCCGGGACTTCTTCACCTCTGCAAACATCATTCATATTAACTAATCCATCAATTAGTTTCCATAATTTTATAGTCTCACAATTCTCACGAATTCCATTTCACCAAAATGATGCTTTCCCAGAGCAAAAAATGCACAAGACAATTTAAGAGCCAACAGGAGTGGTCATTTCTCCATACAAACGTACTCGACTGTTTCCTCCGTGGGTTTAGAAGCTAGAGCAATGATTTTTTTCAACACACATTAATATTGTCAATATCCGTGTCGGACCGTTTAGCTTTTTTTAATATTTTTGTTTTTTAAGGCGCTAGAGCCCTTCAAAAATGGCCAAAATGGCCTAATTGACTATGCCGCAATGAGAGGCGTGGTATTCAAAACTGATATTAGCCAAAAAAACAAAACGGTCCGACACAGATAATTTCATAATCATTTAGATTTCCAAATTTGGTTACGATTGGTTAAGTTTTGGAGGAGGAAACAGTCGAGTACGAAACCTCGATTTTTGAGATTTTACGCAGGATTTTTCGCCTTTTCCTTATCGCACTAGTTTTAGGAGCCGCTTCCGTTAGCGAGACGGGTATATTTACCTAAAATATTGAAATCTCAGCTCCTGTTTCGTCTTAACATGCGAATGCAAATAGATGGCTTTATACGGCTCCACACAAGGTAAACGTACTGGTGCTCGACGTGGTCCCAGTACATGTCATCTTGAAACTTAAGTCATTGTCAATAGAGGCGACAGCAGGGTGCCATCTATTGGGCATTAGCACGTCACTAGTACGTTTACCTTACATAGGTGGCCTAGAATTTTACCATGCGACCCTCCCTCTTAGGTATAAACTGGAACGTCAAATTGCTATTAATTAATAAGGTTAGTTTTATTAATTGAGTATAACCGGGTTTCTCCAAAGTGGTTAAATGGGACTAAGTTTTTAACGACTTTCGACACGAAGTGACTAATAGCGAAGGCTAGTATTATAAATAAACATACCCAGATCTCTGTCCCTGTCGAGAGCTTGCCGCTCGTCGTCGGTCAGGTTCAGGTCCATGACCAGTTGCGCAGATATCGACTGTGGTGTGATTTGACCCTTCTCTGGAGATAAGCAAACAGCGCTTTTACTTAATATATTTGCACTTTTATATTACAGTAACTTACATAACTTTTAATTATCAAAAATGTAAAATTATAAAAAAAACAGAAATGAGCGACAACAAGAACATGGCGCTAGTGCAGGGTGGAGGTAGACGGGTTAAGTATGGCTGCACCGTCATGAGACCGAAGAAATGTTGGATGGATTTGAATCTGTGCCGTGTCAATAGTTAATATTATTTTAACAGACTACATATATATTATAGTAATTTACACAATTATGTCTGTAAATGTTTAGGTGGTAACTGTTTCTAAGACTATAGAATATGCAAAAACAAAGGAGCCTCGTCTGCCAACAAACCACTCTGGTTTGGCAGAAGAATATATGTAATTAGTTGTAAGCAAGATTTGTGAATTTTTTAATGTGTATTTAAGATTACACAGTATTACACAGTTACCTAGTGCTAAAAATCAACATATTACTTCACGGCATCATTGGCGAACCAGCCAGCTAAGAAAAGGATCACTTTTCCACCAATTTGTTAAATATTGTACCCATGTACCATTCTATGTTTCTCAACAGCGATCTACGTACGTGTATTGCGCGCACTGTTGTCCACCAGCCTACCCCCTAATACAAATACGTAATCATACTTACCGGCAATATAATAAAATGCTTGTGTAATTTTAAATGTAAAATGTACCTAATTTTAATCAATGTCTGTCACTCCTTTTGTGACAAAATATGTAAATAAAATGTATATATTTAAGTTCTCATTTTAAGTGAATTGTACAAATTCTTATGAGAATAAAGAATCTTTAAACCGATGTATTTAAATTAAGAGACCTAATAGATGACATGATTGATGATTCTAAAAAAATCTGCCTTACCCAGCTGCTTTTTAAGCGTGATAGCGTTGGAAGCGGCTTGCTTGTCCCACTGTAGTCTGGAGGCTTCGCTCTTGAAACTAGCCGGCTGGGGCTGGAACAGTTTCACTCCGCAGTACTGCTCGGAGGGTAGGTAGGCTATCAGGATGTTTAATTACAATATTTCTGTCTTACCCAGCTGTTTCTTGAGTGTGATGGCGTTGGAAGCGGCTTGCTTGTCCCACTGTAGTCTGGAGGCTTCGCTCTTGAAACTAGCCGGCCGGGACTGGAACAGTTTCACTCCGCAGTACTGCCCGGAGGGTAGGTATGGGATCAGGATGTTTAACTACAATATTTCCATCTTACCCAACTGTTTTTTAAGCGTGATGGCGTTGGAAGCGGCTTGCTTGTCCCACTGTAGTCTGGAGGCTTCGCTCTTGAAACTAGCCGGCCGGGACTGGAACAGTTTCACTCCGCAGTACTGCCCGGAGGGTAGGTAGGCTATCAGGATGTTAACTACAATATTTCTGTCTTACCCAGCTGTTTCTTGAGTGTGATGGCGTTGGAAGCGGTTTGCTTGTCCCACTGTAGCCTGGAGGCTTCGCTCTTGAAACTAGCAGGCGGGGACTGGAACAGTTTCACTCCGCAGTACTGCTCGGAGGGTAGGTAGGCTATCAGGATGTTTAATTACAATATTTCTGTCTTACCCAGCTGTTTCTTGAGTGTGATGGCGTTGGAAGCGGCTTGCTTGTCCCACTGTAGTCTGGAGGCTTCGCTCTTGAAACTAGCCGGCCGGGACTGGAACAGTTTCACTCCACAGTACTGCCCGGAGGGTAGGTATGCGATCAAGATATTTTCCTTCTCGGGGTCCGCTGTTAAATTAAGAATTAAAGATTAGTAATAGCAAAAGGTACCACGTTTTCTGATTTTAAATTTTAAAGCAGTAGCAGTGACACCTCATTGACCATCAACAAGTAGTTGTTTTTTTTTTAGTTTACTGGAGACTTATTAAGCAAAAACTGTTTGAGAAAATTGTACAGTATTTATAAATTTCTATGTTTTTAAGTACCTGCTCTGCTACAAATATAGGTGACCAAATATAAATAAACTAATAACATAAAAAAACCGCCTAAAGATATTGGCGTTATACTGGGTCAACCAAATCTTGTCAGTAAATAGGAACAAAAAAAAACTATACTCATAATTTTCTTTTGGGTGCTAGTACTAGTATTATACAAAGATAGTATGATTCTCTCTGTCTATGTTTGAAATCAAACAGACCTTTGACACACTATACTTACATTTATGAATTTGATAGTTCAATTAATTCTTGGAATAAAATTAGAAAAACAACATGAATAAAGCTACAATTTATTATCTTCTTACAATCTTTCATTAGGGTAATATAATAATTAATACATAACTAACTAGTTTCACTTTTTCATCTTATACAGCGAATTTTCTTTTTCATACATTTTCAAAATCATATCACGAGTTACTGCACTATCATTTTGTATATTAGAATCTTTTAGTTGCTCACAAATAAACATGTCATTTCCATATTCTTTAACATAGTTAGCAAAGAATACATTGAAACCCACATCACCGAACTCAGTGCTCATAACAGGATTATTTTTTTGACTTTGAGTATTTGGTGTCACAAAAAGTTTCAGAAATTCGTCTTGATCAGGTATTTTATGTTCTGTACTGACAATTTTTTGAGGATTTTCTGTGAAACTTTTCACATCCATATCTTTGTAGGTTTTGCCTAAAGACAATATGGAGCATATGGAGTTGTTCCGCGATAGGAAAGTCAAGGATTGCGCGGAATGAAAGCTCTCTTGAGTTGAATTTTGAGAGAGTACCTCTCCGTCGTTGAGCAGATTTATTGAATTTAAAATAAACCCCCCTAAATTTGACGCTTTTTGAACGGGCTTGGTTTTTTTAAAGACTGAATCTACCGAAGATTGGGAATTTAAAATATTGGTTGAACAATGAGGTTGAATAACATTATAATCGTTAAAAGAAACATCATTATTTGTATCTGTTTGATCGAATGATGGTATAGGAGTGGCATCAAAATTAATATCCTTTAAAGATTTTTGAGAATTTGTGAATATTTCAGTAGTTTCAATAATATTTTGGGCGTCCTGTTTTAAATCTTCATTTTCGGTTTTGTCAGAACCATTTTCCTTTTGCGTATCGACGTTAATTTTCGTCGGTACGATAAACTTTTTTGTCTTCTTTTCATCATTGGGTTTATTTCGCTTTTTACCGAAAACCGGTATTATTTTAGCCGGAGGTGCAACGTTTGTTTCACAATTGCTTTGTTTTAGATTATCTGAAAATAATACGCGATAATGCAAAAAAACAATTTGGGACAAGTTTGTCAAGTTTTATTATATTTACCCTAACACAAAACAAAAAGATTTAATAATAAATGCAATTTTATTTCAAATATTATATTAATAAAGGTTTAAGAAACAAATCGTAAGTAAATAAAGAGTAAACAGCCATTTTAAAAACATTAATAACCAGATCTACTTGAATCGAAAAAGTTTACCTTGCGCCAAAGTTACTTTTGTTTTATTCGTATTTGATGACAAATCATTTTGATATTTCTCGACACACTTGTCAAAGTCATTCTTCTCATCATATTGACTGTAAATATCTTCAAATAAACTTGAATTTTGCATAAATTCGTCCATTTTCGTTAATAATTAACTTTAGAGCAACATTCACATTGCGCCGAAAAGCTCGAAAATCAAAGCATAAACATGTTCAATTCAAATTTCGAACGAGTTTTATTTTGTTTTACATTTTTTAAAGTTTTTTTTTAAATCACGTTGTAGGTTGTAGAGAAAAGGCTTCTACAGACGTTGCAACTAATGTCATGCGATTTTAGGTATGTAACTGCTGGTTAAGTAGGAGCAACGAATTAAATCGTTGGACCAAACACCGCAATGTATTGTGAATCAGATGTGATTATCGGTGACCTTTGAGGCCTTCGCTTATTTTTAACCGACATTCAAAAAAGATGATACCGTTTGTTTAGGGACAATATGAACAAAACGTATATGGCTTAAAGATTCGATATTTTTTAATTGCTTCATACGCTTTTGAGACTGATTGTTGACCGAGCGTTGGCGAAGGTCTCCGTTTCAGCTTAGGCAAAAATGCTTTGTTCATTACAGGTCGCAATTCTCAACCGATTCTCGTGAAAGTTTGTGAGCAGGTTCGATGATTAAATAGACTTTTTTTGTAGATTCGTTTTAGGTATTTTTTTTTCAAAATGGCGCAGCATTTTATATGCTTTAGAAAATACTTTATACATTTTGATCCTAGTATGGTTCTTAAAAAAGAAAATATGCCTTTTCGACGCCGTGTCAAACACAAAAGCTGTCACGCTGACGTCACGTCACCAAAGTGTCAGAACTGAAATTGAACTTTATGCGTATGCACGTAGGTCTATGTTGCTCTGTGGTCTGTGACCGATTAATGGGTCTTTGGCGTTGAACCTACGGTGCGGATATGTCGGTCATTGGCGTCCAAAAGGTTAAATAGGCTTATTTAAATTAAATGACTAACTCACCACTTTTGAAGGGTTCCTTCAGTTCTCGAAGTTCCGACTGTAATGAAACAGGTTGTTTAAAACTATGCGCTATGAAATATCCAATTTAGTTAGAACCCTGGCCCACTTGCACCATTCCACTAGCCCGGGGTTAACTGGTTAAGCCTGGAGTTACCATGGTTACCAGTACAATTTGACACTAGGTTAACGGTTTAACCGCTTAACCCCGGGTTAGAGGGATGGTGCATGTCATAACAATCACGGAGCGTGAATGTATAATGTACTTACTGTACAGTCACCTGCAATAATGTGTTACACAACTAAGGCCGCAAAAATATCTGACACGATCCTATTTGTAGAGCCATAAGAGCGTGTCACATATTTATGCGGTCTTCGAAGAGTAACATATTATTGCAGGTTATAGTTGTTTTTTTTTCGCATTAGAAAAAGACTACGCGATCTTGACGTGTTTTTATTGAAAAACACTTTTGAAAAATACGATACATATATGATCATTTACAATAATTTGCTTTCATAAGTAATAGTTACTGATTTTTAAAAAGCATTTTTCAATAAAAATACTCAAAATTGTTTACCTTTTTTCTAATTCTAAAAAAAGGATCTATAGATAGGTCGGTCGGCCGGTCTGGTCTAGTGGGTAGTGACCCTGCCTGTGAAGCCGTGGTCCTGGGTTCGAATCCCAGTACGGGCATTTATTTGTGTGATGAGCACAGATATTTGTTCACGAGTCATGGTTGTTTTCTATGTATTTAAGTATTTGTATATTATATATCCTTGTCTGAGTACCCACAACACAAGCCTTCTTGAGCTTACCGTGGGGCTTAGTCAATTTGTGTAAAAATGTCCCATAATATTTATTGAAGTGAAAACTTCTTTAGCGGCGCTGTGCACTTTTTGTGATGGGGGAAAGATGTTAAACTCGTAACAGGTGTCACGTGACCGTAAGACGGACCGAAAAACTGTTACAATGAGTTTTTTTATTGATTTAAATGCCATCTAGTGAGTTTCCCTCTAACTGGTATTAATATAACTCGAGTACTAACAGTGATGTGCTTAGGGGTTTCAAGTAATGCGACAAAATAACGCTAGATGGCGTTAACCTCAATTATACATAGTGCTGCAGACATTTTGCACTAGTCATTGAGTTTTCACTTCTGGCGGCACTCCCGGAGTGCAACCCGTTGTTTTTTTAATTTATAGGTTAGATTAGGTTAGGTACTGTACCTGTTGTACGGTGTTGTACGCCTTAATGTTCCTGTCCTGCGGTTTTTCCTTGACTTCCTTATCTTTTTCAGCGACAGGCGACGCCCCGCGGCGCTTCTTGGGCGCCGGCGACGGCAGAGTGGCGTCATCTGTCTGCTCGTCTATGTATCTACAACAAAATGAAATTGCAAATAGAAATAATGTGGGTCAATCAACTATTTCTCGTTGTTATTTTGTCCCATCAGCGGGGAGACAATAGTAGCATAGATTGTTAGAAGAACTGCTGTACCATGTTCTACTAAAGCCCCGTCTCCATATCGCGCGGCAAACCATCGAACATTGGCAGGGGTGTGTCACTCCGCAGTTTAGGTACATTTGGCCGGCGCGCCCATCGGACAGGCGTATGGCAGTGGGCTGCCGCTCGGCGCGCACGATAGTCGTGTCACGTGGCGCTCGCGCAAAATTGAAAATACACAATGGCTTCGAAACTTACTTCCGTGTGAATCAGACATACTATCTCCGGATAAAAAATGTATGTTTACGTAATCAACGTTTGTAATTCCTACATATTTATCTTAGAAATAATAAATCAGTGGGTATAGGTATAAAAACTTGTCAAGTGATAACCCCGTGCCGACACTTACAGCTCGGTCATAAAACTGCGGCGCGCAATAGAGATTCACGGTTCGTGCGCGGTTATAAGTTTCAATTTTGCTTGCAGGCGGCGATATAGGTGTAATTTTATACCTAAATCTGGCTTTTGTGAAGGAGTGAATTTTCTGTACGGTAGTACTATTAGTTATTCTGTGACATTGGCTCGCGCGGCAGCCGCGCGCAATCGATACCGGGCGCATCGAGTTGGCTCGCGCGGCTAACCATAAAATGCTAGTTTGGTTCATTTAAATACGAAAAACCTGGAATTTTAAGAGTGACTCAGGAGACCGTAACCATAGTAACGTGTGACAAGAAAAAGTTGATTAACCCATGTAATAGATATTAGATATAGTGTTTAAGTAAAGAGTGCTGTATTTCGCCAACAAACCATAACATTGTAACTGTGTAATAATACTTTTGTTAAAATAAAAATAAAATGTCATTTTTCGGGTCCCGTACCCAAAGGGTAAAAACGGGACCATATCCTGCTATTACTAATACACCGCTGCCCGTCCGTCTGTCTGTCACCAGGGGCCGATTGCATAACAAATTGTAACTAATAATATTAGCGAAAGTCTCTTTCTAATCAAAGGAATGGAAAAGAGACTTCCGGTAATATTATTAGTTACAAGTTGTTATGCATTCGGCCCCAGCCTGTAACTCATGAACCGTGATTAGACAGTTGAAATTTTCACAGATGATGTATTTCTGTTGCCAAAAAGAAATACCTACTTAGGGCGGCATGTATTGCAACCCTATGAGGTACAGAGCGTTACGGCCCAAAGCATCTGTAATTTTCTGGATGCAACGGGCATTAGTAATGAACTTTAAGAAGCCGGTATCGATTTTAGGCGCAAAAATGTAAAATTGATAGATTTAGTCGATGAAATTGTACACCTTCTGTTACGTAATAGAAATAACAAGTACTGGTATCTATTAGCACGTCTTCTTATCTTGCATTTGTACAGATCATTTTTTTGAAAACTGACTCACTAAATTAGTAATGATTTTTTTTCTGATGGACGTTTAGGTAAACGCGCGTAAAGCACTGATTTAGTCGATCTTATTTGTAAATTCCGTAAAGTTTGGACTGCTAAAAATGGTAATTATGTATTACACATATCCTATACTCCAACTTGCATAGACTACATTTTTGTTATATGATATTGAACAAGAGTAAATGAAAGTTAGACGAAATCAATTTTCACCAGAAATTACTTCATAACAAGTGAACATTTTTCGTGAAAATCGACTTAATTTCAACGTAATTTTGATACTTAAACAATCTACAACATTTCCTGAAACTGTTCTTATACATATTTTTTTATAATTTATAACTATAATTTATTGATGAATTTTTAAAAACTGCCCCTTCTTGTCATATATTGCCGGTGACGCACGCTCGGGACCTTATTATTAAAAGGCAAGATGAGAAGACGTGTCAATAGAAACCAATACTTGTTATTTAGATATTAAGTAACAAAAGGAGTACAATTTCAACGACTAAATCTATCAATTTTACATTTTGGCTCTAAAATCGTTAACGGAGCCTAAAGGGCCGTCACAATAGATCAATACCTGGTCGACGTGACACTCAAAGGCCCAGTACCACCCCAATAATAATAAAATAATAATTTCTGTTGCCTTTATAACAACAAATACCACAGAATAAATAATAGTACTAAGTACAGAAGACTCACTCTCTAACAAAACGCGTCTGCTACGATCAGCATAGATATGGCCGCTAGGTGGCGACAGCGCCACCCGCGGCTTATGGCTTTCCCCAAAATTGGGGCCGAACGGATGTACTTTTAGCTGTAGCAAAGCGACGAAATCGCGGAGTGAGACACGCCTGCAAATACTAAAAACGAAATAAAATAAATATTTAAGTGGGGCTCCCATACAACAAACGCGCACCGCTACGGAACAGACGCCTGCTCGCGCTTGCGCCACCTAGCGGTCATATCTGTTGTAATAGACGCGTTTTGTGAGAGAGTGCATCTTCTGTACCTAGTACTATAATAGTACTAGGTTATTTAATCTGTGGTAAAAACGAAATAAAGGAAAATTATAGAATAAAATGTATATCACAATCGCAAATATTGTTCCATCTCTAAAACAACACTTCGGCAAGTGACGTTTCTAATGTATGGATCGTGAGTGCCATTATTTATAAACTTGAATAAATTATGGGTATCTAATCCAAGAAAACTGCTATTTTATTCCCCAATAAAACAAAGTGTTAACAAAAATATTCATAGGAATGAGTTATACGAACCCGCCGCCCCCATACAATTTTACATACAAAACTTCTACTAGCTGTATTTTTTTGTATATGTAATATTTTTTTAGCAACGTAACCAAACATAAATATATCTTACATGACAGTTCCTGTCAAATTTGGACTCCTGGACTCGGCTTGGACTCCTTGGCTTTGGGCGTCGCCGCCGGCTCCGCGGTGGACTTTCGGCCTCTCCGCTATAAACCAGGGATGTTGCGAACATCCGCATCCGCATCCGCAACCGCGGAACTTCCGCATTATTTTCGACATCCGCATCTGCATCCGCATCCGCATAAAATCGATGCGGAGCTTATGCGGATGCGGATGTCGAACAAGTTGGTACAGGAACGTCTTAGTGGCGGCGTAAGTGCTGGGTAATTTCGTCATTACCTATAACGAAATCGTCTAGATCCAGAAAAGTCGGCCAAGTTACTGTTTATTAAATATAACGCACCTATATTCTTGCTCAAATACTAAACGTTTCGTTTTTTTTTTAAATAAAATAATACTAAAAATTTAATATTTGACGTTTTCTAAGTACCTAATCTTGACATCCGCATCCGCATCCGCGGATGTGAGCCTTTAAATATCCGCATCCGCATCCGCGGATGTCAAAAAATCTACATCCGCAACATGCCTGCTATATTTTTGCACAGAATCCTTTTGCTTACGCACAAATCGTCTACACTCATGACTTGTTACGTCTCACTTCTCAAAAAGCGAATCTTTAACCTACCTGTTCCGAAGTCTTCTCCGCCTTCGGTAAACGATTTGGGGACCACCTTAAGGCTTCAACCTACAATGCCATGCTAAAGCATTGTCATCTCAAAGGCAAATCAGTTATTGAGGCCAAAAAGCTTACCTACACTCTTCTTCAATCACTAAACTACTTGGAGACAGAAGCTATACTAAGTAATATTTTATAATAATGTACGCAAAAACTTAAGTGTAATTTTTAGTAATTTTATAACTTGCATGCTAAGTATATCTACCTATTAAGTAACTAAATCCAGATACTGTACAAATCTAACTGGTTCCCCGCGATACAGGTCTCACCTAGTGCGGGGGCCCCTGGTAAATATGTAAACCATAGTTTATTGGTAAATAAATGATTTTTTTTTTTTTTTTTTTATAAACTATTGAGTGTAACTACTAACCTCTTCCCCGGTTTGATCTTTCTGCCGCTCCTACTGACAATCTCCTCGTCTTTCTTTTCCTCCTCATCCTCCTTGTCGTCTTTCTTGGCGCGGCCGCGCGGGGTCTTGGGTTCTTTAGCTTTGGGGGTCGCCGCTGGCTTCACGGAGGACTTTCGGCCTTTCTGCTACAAAAATAGATACTTTAGTTTATATGATGTAATTGTTAGGTTTATATGTGCGTGTTTTCGTAAAAATGGCAGGTGTTCATTGCAGTGCGCGTTCGGTTTTGCCTTGCTTATGGGTCAATCAACTATTTCTTGTTGCTATTCTGTCCCGGCAGCGAGGAGACAATAGTAGCATAGATTGTTAGAAGAACTGCTGCACCATGTTCTACTAACATGCTCAGTAGATGTCCCATCATGGAAAGGTCTTATAACTACCATAAAATGCAAGTTTGGTTCATTTAAATACGAAAAAGCCTGGAATTTTAAGAGTAACTCAGGAGACCGTAACCATAGCAACGTGTGACAAGAAAAAGTTGATTAACCCTTATTTATTTATATGAGCCTAGAGTGTCCCACTGCTGGGCAAAGGCCTCTCCTCCGTTTTGACGTATCCCGGCCTTAACCCATCTCCCACCAGTTCTTGTCAAAGGCTTTGAGGTCATCTCGCCAACGCCATCGAGGTGTGCCGCGACCCCGGGTTTGTTGTGGGACCCAATTGTTTATTTTAGCCCACAAGCCATGCCTTGTGCAATTAATTAGTTCGAGGCATATTTTGAAATTGATTATTGGCAAGGTGGGAATCGATGTCTATGGAAGCCCCAGCAGCGGTTCACCGTGTCATTAACGTCTTTTGTTGCAAAGTATAATAGGGTGAATCAACTTTTTTTTGTCACTCGTTGCCATGGTTACGTTCCCCTGGGTCACTGTTTAAAACTTGATTTTTTGGCATTTAAATTCTCCAAACACGTTTTTTTGTTAAACTACTAAACTATAAACCCTTTCCATAGAGGGTCGTCTACCAAGCGTGTCAGAAGAAGGTGGTGTACAATGTCTTCTAACAAACTATGCTACTATTGTCTCTTGGCTGACCGGACAGAATAACAACAAGAAATAGTTGATCCACCTAATAACATAGTATCACAAAAACATACTATTAAATACTTTGGTTTTCCCACAAGAGAAAGAGTTCTTTCTCTCTACCTAGTTAAGTAGTTTAGTGTTTAGACTTTAACCTTTTGGCCGCCGGACCTAGTCCGCAAAGACGCTCACTCACACGCCAGAGCAAATTTTAAGTAAACAACTAATAAAAAGTTTAGGGATTGCAAATAGTGATATCGATATATACAATTTATGGTAAAAATCTTCTTAACTTGGCTTTGTTCTTATCCAACTTTAATTTATTTCGAAAATGCCAAAAATTAACATATTTTTACACACGACAATGTTAAAAATAAAGGTCTTTATCATTAAAAACAACCACTAAACAATATCGATTCATGACGTAATATCACCGCACTAGGCTGTACAAGAAGTCGTTTATACAAGACAACGGCGCGCATGGACTGTCCGCAGTGCAGACCGACAAGGACTGTTTCCGCGCGGATTAAGTAATAATAGTCTCTAGGTCAACGGCGTAAGCGCTTGTCGGTACGTAAACTTTATAAGCGTAACGTTAGAGCCGCGCATCGTGTGTCGATAATATAAATATAAATGTAAGTACCGGAACTGCATTGGGGAAAATTGCACGTGGGTTAATTGAATTGTCAATGAGTGAAAAACAATAATATTGGAAAAGGGTGGGGATCGGAAATGTTCGGGAATGCATGTTTCACATTCGACATGTTCCTTAGATGAGCTTCTCAGGTCCTGTATTTACATCCTCCCTACCATGACAATTTTTCGTCAATTTCAAATATATAACATTCTCATAGTTAGGCGACACTGACTATATAGTCCTAGCGTCCGCTTGTACCATTCTTGTGCGAAGCGGTCACTGCAGGGTATCACTCCCCACTACACTATCATCTTAAAATGAATCTTTTGTTCTGCAAATAAACCACAAGGACAGATTTACTTGTCTGACTCTACTATCAACAGCTGAAGAAGCTCCCTGAACTATATAGTTAATGCCTGTCTCTCTCGTCTCGTTTTACGTATTCTAGTTACTTGTTACCATCAATTGGCATTTAACAAGTGTTCAAATGCTTAAATAAAACCAGATTTGCGATTTGATATTTATTTTGAATATTCTCATATCGAGTTAACATTCCCATCCCTAGCTGTCTTGTATACAAGACAACGGCGACGAGGAACAAGAAAAACGTTGAAATCTGGAGCAATTTTTTTGAGAGCCTTATTATAAAAGAATGGATTTCTATAGCTTCAATAAATGCAATTTTTTTTAAAACAAGGACCTAAAACATTAACATGAGTGTAAAAAAAATTATAATTGATATTTTTTCCACATTTACCGAGCGGTTGAATTTTTGTCTTGTATACAAGACAGCGGCGCCAGTGTATCGTTCTATCGTTGTCTTGTATACATGCCAACGGCGGTCAAAGGGTTAAAGCAAAACATGCAAAGAGCAAAATAATAAAAAGAAGCGTCACCTTTCCCTCGTCAATGACCAAAGCCCCCGCATCGTCCGAGTCCTCTACGGGGCCGTCGATCGCACTCTACAAAACAAAACAACTACTTACTAAAACAAGCAAAACTAACAACACAACCACAGGGCGGACACGCCCTACATCAAAAATGATTTGCGTTTATATGTGTGCGCGGCACGTCTGTACACGCGTCATTGGGTTTCTGACGGAATCCTGACGGAATCTCAGTAGAGCGACTTACGCACACATTCATGTCGCGGCCTGTCGCGGGCGAGGTAATCCGAGTCGGGGCGGGGCGGTGCGTGTCCGTTCTGTATGATAATACTATTACTTATTCTGTGACACAACAGACATTCGTATAACTGTAAAAATAATAAATAACGGCAAAGTAACCTGATAGTTATTTACGATACAAGTGCGGAAAAGAGGAAGTTTGAAACGAGTGGCGATAAATTAGCGTGGCGACACGAGTGGCACTTTAAACTTTCGACATACGCACGGAGTGCTATGCTCGACTTGGCGGAGGCACTACCGTGCCCCCAGATTTCCCGCACTAGTTCGGGAAAGTAGCAGTAACGGTAAACAAAAAAAACAGAACTAAAAAATCTTTACTTACAAATAAAAAATACACACATTAATCCACTCTGAAACATGGTTTTCATGCATTTTTTTAAAGAAAACTTTATATTATTATAACATTTTGCGGGTCAAAATAGTAACATTTTGACATAGGTACATACGAATTTAAATAACATCAACACTAAACATAATCATGCTACATGCATTGTTTGTAATAATAATTTAAACATTTCGTCGCTATACTTACTCAACCTCATATCTGCAACAATCATTTGATGGAAATGTCGCTTTTCTTTCATTCGGAATACGGGTGTTTTTGTCATCAAATGAGTGTTGCAGATACGAGGTTGAGTAAGTATAGCGGCGATTTGTAAGAACTCTCGACAAGTCAGCGTCCGTCTCTACGGCGCTGACTTTGGCTATGATCTGAATTAATCTAAGGATTTCAGCGCATCACATATTCGTCTTAAAAATGTGATTTATCGTGTAATCCTATTTTGAATTGAATAACCTGGACCCTGTTTTTCTGCGGGTAGTTGCGAAAAAAATTCTATCTGGAGCATAGAGAAAAAACAAAAATCTTTTTATAGTTGGTCAAACCAATTTGGCAGTCAGTACCAGAAAAACTATACTGATCCTTTTCTTTTGGGTGCTAGTACTAGTGTAAGACAAAGATAGTATGGTTCTCTCTGTCTATATTTCAAATGAGACAGTTCTTTGACAAACTATAGATATTTTATTTTACTGGTATAGTCCGTCAAGCTTTTTCCTGTTTGACAGACTATAACAAAATGAGTTAGTCAGAATATATTAATAACTCTATGGGGCAAAGTAAATCTAACCTTGTCGACGGTCTCGTCGGATGTCAATGGCGGCGCTGTGGCGGTAGTATGGTCGCGTTTCTATCGCCTGTGTTCATGCCACGTTCTAACAAGTATGTTAGTGTGAAAGTGACGCATGACACGACAGGTGATTAAAACGCGACCATGCTACCGGCGCTGGTCTGCTGACGGCGTGAACAGTAATCCACTGGGCAGTGTAAAGCAGATGTTACCTCGTCCATGGTCTCGTCGGCGGCCGTGGTGTCGATGGCGGAGTCTGCGGTGTCGTTGGCGGTCTCGTTCATGGAGTCGTCAGCCGGCGCTGGTCTGCCGACGGCGTGAAGTGATCCACTGGGCAGTGTAAAGCAGATGTTACCTCGTCCATGGTCTCGTCGGCGGCCGTGGTGTCGATGGCGGAGTCTGCGGTGTCGTTGGCGGTCTCGTTCATGGAGTCGTCAGCCGGCGCTGGTCTGCCGACGGCGTGAAGTGATCCACTGGGCAGTGTAAAGCAGATGTTACCTCGTCCATGGTCTCGTCGGCGGCCGTGGTGTCGATGGCGGAGTCTGCGGTGTCGTTGGCGGTCTCGTTCATGGAGTCGTCAGCCGGCGCTGGTCTGCCGACGGCGTGAAGTGATCCACTGGGCAGTGTAAAGCAGATGTTACCTCGTCCATGGTCTCGTCGGCGGCCGTGGTGTCGATGGCGGAGTCTGCGGTGTCGTTGGCGGTCTCGTTCATGGAGTCGTCAGCCGGCGCTGGTCTGCCGACGGCGTGAAGTGATCCACTGGGCAGTGTAAAGCAGATGTTACCTCGTCCATGGTCTCGTCGGCGGCCGTGGTGTCGATGGCGGAGTCTGCGGTGTCGTTGGCGGTCTCGTTCATGGAGTCGTCAGCCGGCGCTGGTCTGCCGACGGCGTGAAGTGATCCACTGGGCAGTGTAAAGCAGATGTTACCTCGTCCATGGTCTCGTCGGCGGCCGTGGTGTCGATGGCGGAGTCTGCGGTGTCGTTGGCGGTCTCGTTCATGGAGTCGTCAGCCGGCGCTGGTCTGCCGACGGCGTGAAGTGATCCACTGGGCAGTGTAAAGCAGATGTTACCTCGTCCATGGTCTCGTCGGCGGCCGTGGTGTCGATGGCGGAGTCTGCGGTGTTGTTGGCGGTCTCATTCATGGAGTCGTCAGCCGGCGCTGGTTCTGCCTCCTGTCACACATAGGTATTATACTTTTAAATACCACAAGAGTTACAGTAAACTGCAGACATAATGTTTCGATTTTAAACACCTAACAGTAATGATTTATTTTTATTTTTTATGAATCGTAATAGGTAGAGGCCTTGAGTAAAAATAAGAGAAACAGGCCGAGCTGGTGGAATTGGTAGCGTGTTGGGCCGGCAATTCAAATATGTATGTTCGAATCTCACATTGGCCAGAGTTGAACACAGTTAATTTTTTCATTGTGATAGACATCTGTAATATCTGTATATACAATTTATAGAGGAACAACTCAGCTTTACGAAAACTTAATATTAAAATACCTATTTCAGTAAAGCCGGGAGTCATAACCTTTGCTCTAGAACGCTGCTTGGATTCTCTCTTTATGATGTTAAGTTTTGACATTTTCAAAAATTGTAAGTCAATTCTGGTTTTTCAGAAAATTGCCAAGAAGACTTACCGCCAAAGCTCCAATGACCTGCTCCAAAGGAACATTATTAGTGAAGTCATGTTCAATCTGCTTCACACCGTCATTGAAGTCCTTGCGCTTCACCGACTTGTTCAGGAACTTGTCCTTGTTTTCAGCGTAGTCGAATATCATGTTCGGAGGCAGGTTGGCACTGGAATTAGGAAATATACAATACATTACAAATCCACTTTATTGCACAACCTCAGAATAAATGTACATGGAAACACAAATAATACATGAAGACAGAGGTAAACAACAGGCAGCCTTATCGCTAAAGAGCGATCTCTTCCAGCCAACCTTTTATTCATTAATATAATAATAATATATATACAATTATAGTATATACAATTTATACAATGTATAATTAATGAATTTAACTTTAACAAAACATTTATTAAGTTTATTGAAACAATCCCATGCGAGTTGTAAACATGGGTACCCTACAGCCCATCACACTTGCCACATTACGATGATATTATTTCATTCAACAAAAAAGAATCAAATTTATTGCCTATTTCCTTACATAACATCTAATATATTTGTATTTATACAAAAATAAAATAATTAGAAATATATTTGTGATTCTCACAATAAGCCTTGATATAATAAAGCATTAAGCATTTGATATATAACATAATATTGTTTGAAAAAAGATACATATGTGTAACCAAATTAAACTTAATTAGTTCAGTCGTTTTTAGAGCAAATAAACTGTTACAGACGGACAGACACAAGTTTCTTTTAAGCTTTAAAAATGAAACGGTTCTTGCAGTTCAGTAGGTAATTAACTGATAATACTCACGTCTCCCCGGTGCCATAGAAGTATACGAAATACTTCTTGCCATTCTGTTTTTGTACCTATAAATAAAAAATTAAAATAGTTCGAAATGAAACAGAATGTTCAAACGGAGAATAAGTAGTAATTATATCTGCATCAGTGCTGCTTGTATATGCAAGACAATGTTTTTATTTATATAGCCCTTTATTCTGAACATATTTGTTGATTTTAGTAGTAATTTTAGTTTTGAATATTTATATGAAGTCTCTTAGTTCAGTGTGCCTGTCGGCAAAGGCCTCCTCCAACTCCTTCCAGTATTTCCTCTCTCTTGCCACCCTTGTCCAGAGTGGTCCCACTGTGAGTATAATTTCGTCTTAAGACAATTTTAATCTGATTTTGCCCCTTTTATAAATTAATAGTCTTTGTGTTATGCCTATATTTATCTATTTACATACAGATTACTATCACTAATGAGCATACATTAATAGTCCTTTGTGTCAGTAACATTGCACTGACTTAGATTCATACTAATAATAATAGAAAATACAGTTATGTGTCTAGTTTGGTATATAGAAGCACATAAGTTAGCAAAATTGGAACAGAATGCCCAACTTCTATTGTCAAATTATGTAATTTAAAAGCTAGTTTTCGCCGTCAAGCAGGCCTCAAAAGGTAGCAAGGCTGCTATACAGTATAATTATTTACATAATAACTCAGTATCCAAGCGTGGGGATGGACATGAACATGTCTTCCCGCCTAAAACTACACTAGGACTCCATTTCAAGTCTTTTGTTTTTAAGCCTATAATCATATGTGTAAATAAAATATAAAGACTTACTCGAGCCGGCCATGCTGGGTATCCTTTGACTTTGGCGAATATAAAGTCGCCAGACTTGTATTCTCTTACTTTCTTGCCCATTTTCATAAAAACAACGCCGTCAATCGGTAAATATATTCGCCGATTATAATATCAACTATAGCCGCACGACGCTATCTGCAATCACGTATTAACCAAGTTGAGTCTACAATGCTTAACCAGAGAGCGCGTCTTCATAAAAACAAGATGAATTTCTTTGAGAATCAAAACAGACGCCAAGATAAGAATAAGAAATAACCTTAAAAAAATCTCTCCGCGGCAAAGGAATGACGGAAAAGAAACAAACATGGCGTTCGCCGATATCAGAGTTGCCAGTGTTAAAAAATAAAATAATTCCAACGAACGCAAAAAAACCGTCAACTTTTTTGGTAAATATCGATTGACAACACTATGCCAAGAACTCTATAGTCTATGGTCATTTTTTCAGTACGGCAACCCAGTTAAATATGAACGGTCGTGTCAGACGGATGTAACTGGGCGAGCTTTTTCGCGTAAACTAATTGATTTCTTCTAATTAAATTACTGTGAATCGTTGTGTTAGTAATGCAAGTGTGATGTGAGCCATGATAAATTATATTGTGCAAAAATTAACTATAGTGACTTCAAAATAGGGGGTGTAACAGTGGAACAAAAATGGCTTCGGGCGACACGGATCATATAGAAGTGATGGAATCCGGGATAAAAAAGTCGGAAATTGTAGCCCAGCCGTCGGGGTCGGAAGATGATGGTACATAATTTCTAAATCTAATAATACTCTGCTTAATCCTGTTCGATCGCTCTCGTGAAGTGCAGTGCAGTTTAGTGTATCTAGTGAAGAATCCAGTGTCCTTATTTCGTATTGTATTTTGCTTTTCAGATCGAGACAGGGTGTCGTTGGCTGAAAAAATGGTGCCCTACGACGTGAGTATTGCATATATTTGTATAGTTACGTTTATTTTCATTCATAAGTGAGTGAGAGAGATGTTTAGAGAAAGTGAGGCGGTGTAGCAATTAATTTACATAATTAGGGCGATTTTCATTAACCGTCTATTAAATATGAGTTCAATGCCGATTTGTTTGATAATATTCTTATACTGTCACAACAAAGATAATAGGATGAAATAAAAAAGATTTTCTCTTCACCAAATGGAGGTAACATGAAAATTACCATCACACTATTTATAGTTATTCTAAAATGGTATGTTTTATCTTGAAAATTTAAAAAATAGTTATTTGTCATAGTTTACATAGGCACTGAACCAACATGTTTCTCAGAATAGGGATGTCATTGTAAAATTGTAAACACTCGTCAGATTATAATCTCGCTAGTTAAATTATAAACTAACGGTAGGGAGATTATAAACTAACCTAACCTACGTTAGATTTAAACTAACGGGTTCACAATCTTACGGTGTCAGTTACACACTGCTGGATCTCATATTTATCAGAAGATACCCAAACATAGCAAATTACTCATTACTCAGTTGTTATGTACCTACAAATCTATCTCATTCTAAATAAATCTAACTCTTAAGCACCACAGAGAATGCGGAGACCTAATAGAGATGTAAAAATAAAATACTGTCTGGGCACAATGCCCTCAAGGATTTTCATGAGATGTTCAAGCGCAACAACAACACCCGTCTCAAAGGTCATCACTTAAAGTTAGAAAGGCATAGGTCCCACAGTAATCCATACAAACACTTTTCGAGCAACCGAGTAGTTAGGGCTTGGAACAAACTCCCTGTGAGATGTGGTTTCAGCACAAAATGTGAACCAATTTAAAAATAAATTAGACAAGCACACCTATACATCTACTTGTCAATGATTACTGGATACAGGCTATATCAGTTGTCACAACTGCCTGCCTGCTAATAGAATAATAATAATAACAAAAAGTTAAACCACCTACAAATTTTACAGGCAAAAAAGTTAGTTTATTTCTTTCAGATAGCATAAAAGATAGCAATTTAATGTAATTCTTATATACCTGTAGCGGTGTACTTTCGTTTGGGTAAAATGAAACTTGACCAAGTAATTATTTGCTAAACAATAACTTGACTATTGCTAACTTAAAAATTGCGATAAGTTCTTTTGCCAAACATTTTTTTGGGAAATGATAATTTGGGGAACATAGTTTGGGATGTGATACTTTGGGAAACGTTTTTGGCCCATTCGTTAGTAAACCACCTGTAGCATTACCCGTATGCCTATAGTGTTATGATATTATTTTATGTGTTAGTAGCTTAACTTGCCTTTTTTTAGTTTTTTTTAATAGCCTATATTGTTGATGGCCACTGCTGGGCCAAGGTCTGCCCTGTCTTCCACCACACGTCATGGCTTTGTGCATACTTGTCATAAAATAAATTGATAAATATTATAGGACAGTTCCATATTCTATTTCTATCTTTCTATCACCGCACCGCTCGCCATCGGCAGGGTGTTCATCCACACACCCTAGAACCTAAATGGTCGCGTACTGTGCGGTTTAAGAGGAATTTCCTCCCGCGGACGCTCCGGCTGTGGAATGAGCTCCCTTCCGAGGTTTTCCCGAGGGTCTACGATATGGGGTTCTTCAAAAAAGGAGTGTACAGGTTTTTAAAAAAAGGTCGGCAACGCGCATGTAACACCTCTGGAGTTGCAGGCGTCCATAGGCTACGGTGACTGCTTACCATCAGGCGGCCCGTATGCTTGTTTGCCACCTATGTGGTATAAAAAAAAAAAAAAATATTCCGGTTGATATGAGTCTAGTGAAACTAACTGTGAATCATTCAAAACCGTTAAGCTCAATAAGGCTCCTGTTGTGGGTACTAGACAAAAATATAGGAACAATTTATACGGTGGGCCTCATGAGGATAAATAATTTAATATTGTCAACCATTATGCATCTATTAATATTAGCTTATATCTTATATTCCATGCAAATCTACCATTTATGAATTCAAGATTTATTAAACATAAAACTTGATAATTACATAATTAACTTAATCACCTCCATTGTTGTAGTGATTATAAATTGCATGGTTTTTTTTAATGGCATTCATTACTCAAGCACAATCATTTGATATGATCAGTATTTTTACATTATAAAACCTGTTGGGAAATTTATTTAAACACGGGAGATTATAGGGTAGTTGACACATGTTGAATTTTATAACTAAATCTAGTTCAATAGATAGAAAATGAGCAATTTATCACAATAAATTGAAAATTTTAAAAATATATGGGAATTATAAAAAAATACAACATCTTAAAGTTTCAAAAAAACTATTTTTTTTAACTTATTAAACATGCCATTATTTAAGCACTGTAAGGGTAAGTGTTTCCAGTGTTCACTCGATAAAGGCCCCTCCTGTAAGAAATAAAACAATATTAAGTTCTGATTAAATACTAGTTACATCATCCACTTAATTACGAATGTATTAAATTGCCGTATTTAATATGTAATTAGTTGTATTTAATACTAGCGACCCGCCCAGGCTTCGCACGGGTTACAAAAAACCTTATGAAATTATACACCTAAATTTTCCTCAAGTATCACTCTATTGATAGGTGAAAACCGCATGAAAATGCGTTCAGTAGTTTTTGAGTTTATCGCGAACATACATACAAACTGACAGACGCGGCGGGGGACTTTGTATTACAGTCTATCACGTATGGTAATTAAATAAAAATAATTATTTATTTACCTTCTTGTAGCGAATACATTACAAACGATACCTTATGGTTTAAACTATGGTGCACATATTAATAAATAAATAATTAAAGCCTGACCAGCAATATAATCACTCGCCATGTTGCGGAATTTCACTGTAACTATTTTTTTCATACTATACTGAACTGTTACCATATACATGAGGATAACAGCGCCCTCTTGACAATGATCATATATTACTGGTTAGGCTTTATATACATTTTTTTGATAGTTTTATACGTTTTTTGAGTTTTAGTCGTGTGTCGATAGATGTCAGTAAATTTACTGTGACTACAAAATGTACTATGACAGGCTCTCTATACTATCTATCCTCTTTGGCCTAACGGATATTATTTTGATACTTTACAAATACCAAAGTTCAATTTACTGTAGTTTAAGAAGCTCCAACGCTCCCACGATCAAAGGCGGTGTTCCCGTGCACCGATTGCTGTTAACTTGCGTCATCGTGTCGCATCGCAGCGCCATCAGGTGCCCCCCAGTGTCCACGGTCGCCGCGAACAACTCCCAAGCCCTGTTGTGGTGGCAAGAGTTGTCACTGTTCACACACCCGGGCTGCCTGATCCCGCCATTCGGGTAGATGTCTACAGTGCCGAGGGCGTCAGTGGTGCCAAAGGCTCTTGTGCCACTTATATTGGTGTGGATGACTTCGACCGTGGTGGCGTCGCTGGCCCTGAGACGCTCTGAGCCAGAGCCCCAGCGCTCACCAGCGGGGCTCAGTGCTGCAATATTAATGGGACGTTTTATAACGGACTGTGGAAAAATTGTGCAAGCATGAAGTTAAAAAAATACTTAAATGTTTAAAATAAGAAAAACCGACTAAGTGCGAGTCGGACTCGTACAGGAAGGGTTCCGTACCATTACGCAAAAAACGGCAACAAATCACGTTTGTTGTGTGGAAGCCCCACTTAAATGTTTCTTTTATTTTGTTTTTAGTATTTGTTGTTATAGCGGCAACCGAAATACCTACATCATCTGTGAAAATTTTAACTATCTAGCTATCACGGTTCATGAGTTAGTTTGCTTTACTCATACTCATACTCATTTATTCTTAAAGCCAGTTTACATGTCAAATAAAATTAGAATGATACAGTAACACTTAAACTTAAAATTATATATACAATCATAATCGAAAATTAAAACTAAGCTTTTACATTGCTACTGACATATCCAGCTTGACAGACTAGATACATCTTCTAACGCACCTGTTATTTTAACTGCTCGTGCAGTAACGGCAGCGTTCCGATTGGCTATACCCACGATGTGAGCTCCCAGGTCAAAGCCGATGAGGTGAAGGCGGCCTGGGTTCAAGTTGGCTATGGACCCTATGAAGGTCCTTAGTAGCGTAGCGATTGAGGGCACGACCGCCACGGCCTGCTCGTACGAGGAGAATGAGAGGTAACCCCAGTCTAACATGATGATAACCATGGTCCTGTCTGCAGAGGCGAGCGCTGCAAAATGGCACATGTATAGCTTATTAGTTGTTTTCTTGTTTTAAAATTAAATGTGTATGTACCTACTTATAACTAATACTAACCCTTAGCTTTAAGTTTAATTTATTTGTTTTAATTTTACTGTTTGTTACTAACAACTATGAAGTCTGTTCTTCGAAATAAAGATATTTTATTTATTATTTAGCCAAAAAAAAAAGAAATGGCTTTTTCGGTTTCGGAATGTTCCAGTCTGAGCCCCTAGTTTACATTTCGTTCGTTCGACTAGCGTTCCCGTTTGCGTTTTGTCTATTTTTGTATGGGATTTTGACAGCGCGCAAAGCGGGATGCTCGTGAAGTTGACCACCCCATATTGTTTGCCCGCAAATGGCGTATCTATATCGTTAGGTCATCGTTAGTTCACGTTTGTTCAGTAGGTAAAACCGTAAGGACCCGACGTTTTAGAAGCTCAAAATCCCATACAAAAAGACACTTAACGCAAACGCGTACGTCACGTCACGCTATCGAATGAAAACACTAGACTAGAGACTAGGGGTACCGGAACGGTAGTTATATAATAGTAAACGACGAAATTTGGCAGCTACGAATGGTGGTTGAACTTATACAAATTGAGAGATTTTTTCCTACACGTAATGTTACCCAAGATATCCAAAATGCACTAACAAAATTGATGTGCTCATTGCATTTAACACCCTGAATAATACGGTACTCGGCGGGAAGAAGTTGATAACTCGAGATATTTTATTGAAGAAATTTGAACTTAAAATTGAATTGCATAAAGTTCAAATTTCTTCCATTTTTTCCCGCGAGTTATCAACATCTTCCCGCCGTGTACGGAATAGGTACTTACAAAACCGGAGGGCATCTCCAAAATCACTGTAGACGCTGCTTTCTCGTCCATGGACCACGATGGCCACATTTTCATTGCCAGTCAGGCCGATGTCGGTCGCCGCCCCGGGTGTCGTTATAACTTCCGTCATGACTAAGCCGCTTGCCCTGTTATGTTATAATTATAAAACTAGATAAGTTTTTGACAAAAAATTCATGTTTGTTACAAGCTTTTATCGCTGACTGTACTTTTCTTTCCACAGGCAACTAAAACCCATCGAAACAATTCTAAAAACACAAACAGAATTAGGTTGCGTGGTTTTATCACAGAGTTCCTGTGGCCACCTCCTGTCTCCATCATCAGATCAGCTCGATGGTCACGGGAGTTTTCTATGCATTTGAGTAATTGTATATTACATATACAATATCGTTGTCTGAGCCGTAATACAAACCTTGAGCTACTGCGGGGCTTAGTCAATTTGTGTATGAATGTTCTAAGTATTTATTTATAGCCGTCGGGGCAAAATGTTCTCACCACGACGTTTGGAAGTATCTGGGATTGGTTAGCCGCGGGGCCCTGGGATCCACGGTGTCCGCCATTGATGCAGTCCTGCATACTGAAACTGACAAAACATGCCGATATTGATACAGATGTAGTGCACAATTGTTTTCCATCGTATTTTCACGGAAACGTACGAACGTGTCTTGCTATTTCAGTCAGTCTCGGTACAAAAAGTACTGAGGTTGACTGAAGTAGCATGACAAATACGAACGTTTCCGAGAAAATGCGATGAAAAACAATTATGCACTAGGTACATCTGTAATTGAAACTATTGGTGCCCAAGCGCTCGCAAATTAATTATTTAGGCAGCTTTCGAAAAAAATATTTGATGTCACCGGGGACCGTAGAGCTGGCTAGTTCCTCGCTCAACGGATCGGCATAGCCATTAGCATGATTAACATAATAAAATATCAATATAAAAAATGACAGACATTACAAACACATCATATACATATAAATACATATCTTTAACAATATTTAAAATGTACAAAACTAATAAAAGTAAAAATATTTCCATAAATACTTACAGAGGCATGCACCAACAAGAATAAAGTTTATTTGCCACATGTTTTTGACACTTCGCGAGCTACTGAATAAACGATGACGGCTAGACTACTTTTTATATCCCATGACACCCAGTTAATATGCGGATTATCTATACAATCTAATTATTGTTCCGATCGGTACTTCCCATTAGATCGTTAACTGATATTGGGGACTCCCTGTTATCAGGACAAGACATTTTTACAACCTTTTTCTACTCCCGTACTTTTATTTATATTCGGCTTCGCCTCAAATTGTTACACGCCACTCGCCTTTTTTGACCCCTCTTAAACAACGGTTGCATAAAATACTATTAATTTTGAATAAACAATCCATATTATTGTTAGTACAAGGCTCAACAAAATTTATAAATCTATGTTAGTGATAAAAAGAAGATAAAAATAAAAACAAACAAAAATAATATTAACTAATTAAAAAAAATTATTTTATTTTATTATTTTTTTTATTTTATTTATAAACTCAAGATAGGTTATAGGCGTTCCAAAATTGAAGCGCTTAACTTGTGACAAATTGGACAAGTTTCCTTTAGACGCGGCTGGACAAGCGAGAACTGTGCACGTGCTAACGAGCTCCCGCACACCGAAAGAGAAAGAGACGACCTTATGTTTAACAACGAGTGTGACAAAGATGGATGTAATGAGAAAACTAATCAAAAATAACAGATTTCTTCGTAGGCACAGAAATAAATATGGAAGTATCTTTTGTGCTCCTCAAGTATGACTATAACCTATCTATGGTTATATAATATCATTGGCGTTTTTTTATGTTTGTTTATTATGATTACAAGCTTTTATTTAACTATTTTAACTTGCCCTGTTAGTATGTTAGTGTGGGTCAAAATAGCTGGATATATTTTATACTAAATCATCATTAACTAAGCGAGTTGAATATGCACTTTTGCAGCTTGTCGGACTGGACTCGGACATCTGCCCAAAAGACAATAGTTTTTTAGGCATATTGTATCCCACACTCATATCTGTCTGCCCTAATTTGGATGTCATTGAACTTGTGACTCACTGCGTTTGCGCATGTTAGTTTGAGTGCAGAGGACCCACTCTGAAGAAAAGACGCCTTTGTGTTATTTGTGCAAGTTTGTCATTATATTGATTTATTTATGAGAAGGTAACATAATACCACAGAATAAATAATAGTTATGCTTATGGCTAGCCACCAAAATTGGTGTGGAACGGATGTACCTGTAGCAAAGCGACGAAATCGCGGAGTGAGCCACGCCTGATAATACAGAGATTTTCTGTTAAAAATATATTCTAGTTGTCTATTCTCCACCAGCGACAAGTCAAAGATGACATTTACTGTCACTGATCTGTATCCGGTCTCTTTCAAACATGGCTTCCGCCCACTAGCTGCCCAATTTGTGTCGTCCCTATTTTATTTTATTTTACCTATACAATTTTATTTATACAAGTTTTTAAATCAATTTTTCATTGTCGATTATTAAAATAAAACAACGTGATATTCAGAAGACATCAGTTTTATTTAATCACAAGATCTTCAACACGTGCCAACCACTGCGCCAGAGTCTGTTTAACAGGTTATGGGCCCAGATTATTGAAGATTCTTTGTGAAGTGAGATCAAGACTGAAAATCTTACATAAACATTTCAACGATGTCTTCAGAAAATATGTCGAGATTGGCATCAAATTTGGGCGGACACATAACCTCAATAGAGAGATTGACTGGCATCGATACCTACATTCCGTGGAAGTTTGCGGTGAAAATGGTTTTAACATTGGAAGGTCTGTGGAAGTGCGTAGAAGGCACGGACACCGATGCGGGTCGCGACGCGAAGGCACTGGCGCGCATAAGTTTGTCGCTCCAACCGGCCCTGTACCAACACGTGCGTAACTGCACCACATCGAAGGAAGCATGGGACAAACTTGCGGAGTGCTACGAAAATAAAGGATTATACCGTAGGGTTCTCCTACTGCGTAAGCTGCATCGGGTCGAGTACGGCCAATTCGCATCAATGTCGGACTACATCAACAACGTCATGGTCTTACTTAGTACAACAATTAGAAGACATAGACAAAAAGGTGGATGACGAAGAGGTCGCCGAGATTCTGTTGTCTGGTCTGCCTCAAGAATATGACGTATTGGTATCCAGCCTCGAGACTGCGTGTCTGACTAGTACCTTAAGTTCGGATGTGGTCCGCATGAGACTTTTACAAGAGGAGCACCGTAGGAACACCGAGACAGCGTCGTCTGCTTACACCGCGACAAGCAAGAGAAGATGGTAGCAGATGTGCTAACAAAACCCTTGAGTACTGTAAAGCATAAAAGTTGTATATCTGAATTGAGTATTAAAAATGTATAACAAGTGATCTTACAGGGCTATCTATCCATCTTATTTCTTGTTATTGTATGTAAATGATAGGAGACATGCATGGTGAATTCATGATATAGAAATGTTTAAATTGTGATATTAATATGTATGTGTACTCTTGTCGAAGGTAGAGAATAAGGAGGAGTGTTAAAAATATATTCTAGTTGCCTATTCTCCACCAGCGACAAGTCAAAGATGACATTTACTGTCACTGATCTGTATCCGGTCTCTTTCAAACATGGCTTCCGCCTACTAGCTGCCCAATTTGTGTCGTCCCTATTTTATTTTATTTTACCTATACAATTTTATTTATACAAGTTTTTAAATCAATTTTTCATTGTCGATTATTAAAATAAAACAACGTGATATTCAGAAGACATCAGTTTTATTTAATCACAAGATCTTCAACACGTGCCAACCACTGCGCCAGAGTCTGTTTAACATTTTCAAAGCATTAAGCAGATTAGCGAAGCAGACACTTGGAACCCCCGCTTTGAGTCGTCTTGTCATAACAGAATCATTAGGAACAACCAATTTAATTTGTACGGTACCCAAAGGGTAAAAACGGGACCCTATTACTGAGACTCCATTACACTGTCCCGACTGTCCGTCTGTCTGTCTGTCACCAGGCAACAGCCCCATGAACCGTGATAGCTAGGCAGTTGAAATGTTCACAGATGATGTATTTCTGTTGCCGCTATAACAACAAATACTAAAAACAGGATAAAATAAATATTTAAGTGGGGCTCCCATGCAACAAACGTTTGACGGTTTTTGCGTAATGGTATGGAACCCTTCGTGCGCCAGTCCGACTCGCACTTGGCCGGTTTCTTTATTATGAAAATACCTAGTACATGTGTGAAAGCGTTCACGTTATAGAAAAGAATTGTTTTTTATTCGTAAACACACAGACAATACACATAATTACACAAAAAGAACATAGTGAAAATAAAGTGTCACGAAATGGCCTCATCTCAGCATGTTATATGGACTATATAGAGTGAAGCCTCTGAATTTGATGTGCCCATGTATGCAATTATGCATAAGTGGAATGATTTAATGATGTCACTGTGCACCGAGTTGAATGTATCTTACGATTCAATACAAATCTCTTAAATTGTATTTAGACGAGTCAGATATGTTGACCCTGATCTAACTACATCCAGTATGTTTATTACAATAGTTATTACAAGGGTCGATGCCATCGACAGATCGATTGGTGTGGTAACACCCTAAATGAGACGAGATTTGTTAAAGTAAAGATGTAATCACAAATTAAACGTAATATTAGATTAAATAAGGGCTTAATTACTCTCAAAGAATTTCCAAAATATGAGAAACATAATAGTACCTACATTGGGGGGGGGGGGGGGGGGAGCGATATTTTTTTAAACGAGGTCTATAATTCCCGACAGCCGCAGGATTTGAGAACCCTAAATACCTCCTTGAAGAACCCCATCAAGGGAAACACCTCAGAAGGTAGCTCATTCCATAACTTGCACGTTCTGGGCAAAAACGAATTCTTGGTTTGCCACGTGTCGAGGAAGTGATAATGAGCTTTGTTTCTTTGATGTTGTCCTATAGAAAATAAACAATGCAGTATACCCATTTACTTCTGCCGGACACGCACCGGCGACGCTCTCAGCGGTAGAAAGCAGTCGCTGTGGCCGAAAACGGCTAGATGATGATGATAGAGGGTAGAAAAGAAACATTTTTTCATGAATGAACTTATTTTCCCTCACATTAGTATATTTACAACGATCACAATAATACTCTATTCTAGATCATAATAATGAAGCTAGAAATATCTATTGTGTCAGAGTTTATTGACCTATCAAAAGTAGACTTTTAGGCGTGGGTACAGCGATTAGGTAGGTCGGGGTCAATGGAACAGCGACACGGCTGTTTCGTATAATTACTGTAACTATTAACATAGGCCTACAACTATTAGGCTGTAACTATTAAGGGACCCACTGATTACCAGTCCGCCGGACGATATCCTGTCAGTTGTTCGGAACTATCACCTTTTGCGTTTAACTGACAGGCCGATATCGTCTGGCGGACTGTTAATCAGTGGGCCCCTTTAGGTACATTCATTGTTTGTAAAAATCTCGTATCTCGCACTGCTATTTAAAGTTAACACATTCATTGCCACCCAGCTAAACAAGACATCCGCGCCAGACCACAAAAATTTCTTCATATAAAGCTTGTAGTACCACGATCCCGACTATCGGGTCGTCCGGCCTGGGAACGAAATATAAAATACCCGATAGTCGGGTTTTCGGCACTGAATGTGTTAAAACGCAGTAACTTTGTAATCTATGTAGGCATCCTATACATAGTTACCACATTTTTCGTTTGATTGACAGAACAAGATACGAGTTTTTTATACGCGAACAAGAAACATGCCCTTGAACGTAATTAATGAACAAGAATGTATCAAAAAGTTACTACACGAATCGAGATGAGTGACTCACACAGCAAATATGACCGTCGCTGTAATGTTTCGCCGCCGCTCGCCTGATAACAGTGATAAGGATTGCGTTGGAAAATGTTATTTTTATGAGGCTACATTTAGGCACTGTTTACAGACATTATCATAAACATATATGTGTAAGGCCTGAGTGGACGCTCGAAGCGGAGCGTTCGGCGGGGCGTGCAGCGTGGCGTCGGGCTCACGCGTGATGTGAGCAGCGTGCACTAAGGCCGCTCCTATACGTTTGCATTTGTTTAACATGCACGCCGCACTCCCCGCCCCGCTGCACGCCCAACTCGAGCGTCCACTCAGGCCTAATGGCTTATACTATGTGTAGTACTATCGCTCACACTGTTAAATATACATCGGTGGACCTTATGCCTTTTGTAATAATGTCCACCGATGTACAGTCAGGAGTGTTACTATTTGTTTGTACTTACGAATCGCCCCATGGTAAGCAATTTACCTATTTAGCAATTCGCCCCCATCTTAAAGCCCAGCAAACGTACTTGTAACCCCTCTGATGTTTTAGGTGTCTGTGGGCAACGGTATTTGCTTACTATTCGGGGGTTCGTCTGCTCGTTTGTCTGTCTTAATAGTTATTTACGATACAAGTGTGAAAAATAGGAAATTCGCACGTATATCGTTATCGTTTCACAATATAGCCCCTTAAATTTACGACTTAGGTACCTAGTGACGTAATGTGCTTATTATAGCACAGGGTGTCGTAATGTAGCACCAGATGTACTGTAATAGTACATTACATAATACCTAGAATGCTCCAGATCGCAGGTGTTTGTGGCCCGAACCGAAGATGAGGGCCATAAATATGCGATCTGGGGCGTTACGAATTACCGCCCGTGGTTTGTCTAAAGTTTTACATCTTGCCTTGGCCACAGAATAAATAATAGTACTAGGTACAGATATGGCCGCTAGGTGACGACAGCACCACGCGCGGCTTATGGCTAGCCACCAAAATTGGTGTGAAACGGATGCAAAGCGACGAAATCGCGGAATGAGCCACGCCTGCCTTGGCCAGGAAGTGAGATTTTCTCCTCGCGTAGCGGCCACTTAAGCTGGAAACAAATTATCGGACGCGGCTGACGGACGCGGCTCACAGCCGCGACTTATAGGTAGGACTAGGACTTATCTAGATAATGAATATACACTGAACTGTGCAAACTACCGGAGGTAAGCCGTGGATGTAACCTTGTGCTGACCTTGAGCCTTCGGACATCCGACAGAAATCTGGCGCGCTGGATGTTTCTGACTGTGCACACTTTTATGTCGCGCGCGTCAGCCGCGTCCGATAATTTGTTTCCAGCTTTACGGGCCTAGGGTGACGTAAAAAACATTACATATTTATATTGACCTTCATTAATGGCGCACTTCCCGACTGACCTTATGCAAGATAAGGGCGCATTCACACGCACTTGGCTATGACCTTCACCGATGGTGTGTACGCGCCCTGATGAAACCAATGCTATAAAGTCGATTGACTTATTGATCACATGAATAACTTGAATAAGCGTGTTGGTTTTGTGGGTTACATGTTAAACAATTCATGGTAGTACCCAAAATAGCCTTAACTATCGTATTGTGGCAGTAACGGGTCGAACTTTGTAGGCAAAACACTAGCAATAGAAATGTTATTATTAAAAAAACTTAAGAAATGCCCTAATTATATGTAATTGCGTTCAAAACAGTGATACTTCAAATTTTTTTTATCTATAACTTCACGAGAGTTTTAAAATGCTACAGTCAAATCATGTCATTGAATCATATCAAAATCAGTTAAGGTTTTTGTCGAGTTTAGCACAGAGGCACGACTGGCACGATTAGCAGTATCTAGGTGTCTACAGTGTGTGGCCTATAACGCGGGCGAAAAATTAAAACGTAGATTCTACTCCTCAAACAATAAAACTTTTGTTCAACAACTTTTTGAAATTATGTAGTCTTAAAATTGTCCCTTTTTCAAACAAACTAAATAATATTTTCAATGTACTTTAAATTCCGTCTAATTGACATTGCCCGTCAGTCTTGTCACCGTAAAGGCATAATCAATTTCGTAATACATTGCGTGTTCGATTAAATTTTAAAGTGTTTTAAAATACAAATCACAAGTTATTTTTAAAAGTCGCTGAACAAACATTGTTTAGTTTGAGGAGTAGAATCTACGTTTTAATTTTTTGCCCGCGTTATAGGCCACACACTGTATATGGAGCACATCCCGCCGTAAGTTTACAAACATCATGTGTATTAGGTACGTACAGTCAGCTGCAGAGTATATAGATAATTATGTAGATAAGTATACGGATCCCTTTGTTTGACATAATTATTGAAAGTCATAATGTAATGATTGTTAGATTATCATTAGTCATAATTCTAAAACCGTTAACTTTTCAGGATTTTCGTGAGGTTATCCTATAGACAGAAGTATAGATAGTTTAGGTTAGGTTTGTTTTATTGCAATCCTGAAAAGTGACGTGTTTCTGAGAAAAACCAAATTATGACTAACGAAAACGTGGACCAACAACACATTATGACTAAACTTTATGGGAAACAATAGAGACCCAGATAGCATAATATACATATTATATATAAACTGCTAACCCTTTGATGTTCAAATTAAATGTTTTTATACATAATGGTCATCATTAGTGACTATCATTGTCATTATCACTTGACGTAATGATACTGATGATTCACAGCTACACACTAACTCTTGTGCAAGTGACCTAGTTCATTTAAAACAATGATGTTTATACATACAAGCCAATGATAAACAAAAGGTCACGTTTTCGCTTCTTTTTACACTACCGGTATTTCTATTTAGATATTTGGGGATATGAAAATAATGGGGGTCTCTATTGTTTCCCTAAAAGTTTTAAGTCATAATGTATTGTTTGCCAGCATTTTCGTTAGTCATAATTAATTTGGTTCAGAAACGCGTAACTTTTCTGGATTGCCATAAAACAAACCTAAAATAACCTATCTATAGGATAACCTTACGAAAATCCTGAAAAGTTAACGGTTTCAGTTTTATGACTAATGATAATATGACAAACAATACATTATGACTTAAAACTTTATGGGAAACGAAGGGACCCCGAAAATAAATGAAGAGGTTTCAATGAAAGATAATACAGCAGACTTTCCTTTTATTTTCCTTGATGTCAAACATAGACTAGGAATCCTCTAGACGGAGTTTAGAGCAATTATTTCATGAAACCGATGCTGCCAAAAATACTGGGGTGCGGGGGACGAGGTGAGCGAGTCCCGTGCCGTGATTGGTCCGTTCAAAGACACGGACGTCACACAAAGACACCGTGACTCGAAAATGGAGTAAAACTACCGTATATTTGTGGCAGAGGGGGTAGCGCTACTATGCTCAGTCTGGAGGATGTCTTGTCTGTGATGTTAAATATAAATTTTGTTTCTAACCATGCCAATTTTAATTTATTTCTGGCGAAGTTGTCGTACAAACAACAACACTCTTAACTGTCCATATGTGGACCTTATTACAAACGGCATAAGGTCCATCGATGGACAGTTAAGTGTGGGCGATGGTATGTCTTGATGACAGGCTTATTGAAAAATTATTCCCTTGAATCCTTTGATGATCTTTGTGTGTTGTTAATACTTATTGTTATCTATGTTGAAAATGCACGGAGTCGTTTTCTAGATATGCCTAACTTATTTGTACAAGTTTTGTACAAAGCATCTCTTTACTTTTTCATGAAGTTCCCGGTTGTTCTAAAGAGATCCATGGGCAACATGTAGAGATATTAAATTTTATTAATTAGGCGATTGAAATTGTTGAAAGCTCTGTCTGGTTGACCCTTTGATCCGAAATAGGCAACGGAATTCGGAAAATTTATCGGTATTTACGAAAATATCGCTGATGACAGTAATTTAGAAGCCGTGGCCAATAATTTAAGTGAAATCTTAGGTTGCGTTTCCACCAGAGATGCGCGAGGATGCGTAGCGAGGGATGTGTTTGTTAAGAACCAATATAGTCACTACACGCTGAACAAATGAAATGATTCTGGTGGAAATGCAGCCTCAGAGAGTGCATAGACCAAACACAACGTATTCCTTTTAGACTCCATACTTTTGGAAACTATCCTACCTGATTGTTACCTCTTCACGCTTAAACCGCTGAACCGATTTAGTTGAAATTTGGTATGGAGATAGTTGGAGTCCCGGGGATATAGGGTAGTTTTAATCCCAGAAATCACCCTTTAAGGGGGTGAAAAGGGGAGTGGAAGTTCGTATGGGGAATCGATAAATAGCAGATTGGATAAAAAACAAGCTACCCAAATTACTAATTCCACGCAGACGAAGTCGCGGGCAAAAGCTAGTGGTAATATATTTACTAAAAGAAATGTTTGTCAACAGCCGGCCGTGGGCCCCTTGGGTGCTATCAGCAAAGTGCACAAATCGGACCGGAAAATCGGGCACCGGCGCGTCGGAGAGGGCGGGGAGATCACCTACAAGAAAATCCAGTCCTCACAGATCATGGGCTCCATACAACTTGGTGAGTATTCACAATACACACGAGTCTAAACGTATAAATCGGTCCGGAAAATCGGGCACCGGCGCGATCCATACAACTTGGTGAGTAATATTATGTGAGGAGATAAAATAGTCGCCAAATATCCACAAATGGAAAGATCTTTTGCGATCTTTTGATTAATTAACACTGTTGGATAGTTATCATCATATCACTATGGAATCATTGAGCTATTAGAATAGAATAGAATAGTTCTTTATTCGTAAACACACAGACAATACACATAATTACACAAAAAGAACATAGTGAAAATAAAGTGTCACGAAATGGCCCCATCACAGCATGTTGCTGGCGACTTCCAGCGCTGATCTTCGGATGAGACCATTATTAGAATTCAAATTGTATGAATTTGTTACTCGATTTACGTTTTTCACTCACTCGAGAAAACAAAACGGTGTTCAAATTGTCTACAAATGGAGAATCGGTCCCACTTAAGGTTTGCACGACGGATCCGAAATGTATGGGAAGATTCGCGGATCCGGATCCAGGTCCGCAAAACTTCATACATTCCGAATCCGGATTGCAAACCCGTCCCACTGTAATGTTGGAAAAGTGGGACTGTGGAATCAATATGATAGTAGAAAGGAATTAGTTTAGTGTGTGAGATTTGCGAATTTATGGTTATGAAAATACGTAGTCTCCTTTATTTAATAACTATAGCGACTCACCCCGGTTTCGCACGGGTTAACAAATTATACATAAACCTTCCTCTTGAATAACTCTTGAATAACTGTATCTATTAAAAAAAAACGCATCAAAATCCGTTGCGTAGTTTTAAAGATCTAAGCATACATAGGGACAGACAGACAGCGGGAAGCGACTTTGTTTTAAACTATGTAGTGATTTTAATCTGGTAACATGTTCGGTATATATGCTTTAAGGAGTTTAAGGTTTCGATTATTGATTCTTGTTATTTTCTAATCCATGATGAATTTCAGGTGGATTCTTTGTGGTTGTTAAACTAGTTAAAAAGTGTGTTATGGGGGCAAGGTGTTGTACGTATTGTTTGGGATGACGGGCAATTTGTAAACAATAAACATGCGTATTTCTTATTCGATTTTCCAACACTACGCACCACAAATTACCTGTAAACAGTGGGTTTAGCCAAGTCCCAAGTCACAATTAACTGTTTATAGAAAACCAATGGAAACTTAAATTAATGTATGAAAATGATCATGTACGGTCAAGCATATTCTATTTCTGCGCCATTTAGCAGCTTTCGATTACTGGGCTATAACCGCGAAAATCGAAGGTCGCAAATTGTGGGCATCTGTCTCTGTCTCTCTAATTACACCTTCATTGGAGTAAAAGAGAAAGATCCCCGCAATTTGCGAATTTCGGTTTTCGCGGTAGCCCCTCTGAAATCAAATAACTGTACCCTGGCCCCGAACGTTTCGTCTAATCCAGGCCCTCAACTCAAAGTGTCCATTACTTATTTTTTCGCCATTTTGTGGTTCGTCCCATTGGGAATTTTGCACTAGGCCAAAGGTATGGTGCAATCTTTTCGAGCGATGGCGCCATACCTTTGGCCTACTATCGAATAGATGGCGTTAATTTTTGATATTGAACAAATTAACACATATCAGTAAAAGAATAAGGATCAAAGTCAAATGGCGTTCTAACAGAGTAAAGCTGGCCATACACACTAGGGTATGCCTGCACAGTTTTACCTGTACAGTTAAACTGCACAGGTAAACCCTAGCTGGGTGGAGCACACACACGGCAGCGGTAAACCTGCACAAACTCTCAGTTGTGTAGCCATGGCACCGTCGTCAGCTATGCTTGATGTTGACGCAGCACTATATTAACGTTATTGTTTTTAATTATAAAGCGCAAGAAAGACAAAAAAAATAACGACTTCGGGGTTGGTCCCATAATAAAAGTTGTTCAATATGAGTATGGCCTACATTATCCACACCTCAAGAGTATGGTCAGACATATGGTACCAAATCTCCATGTACTTATTATACTTCAAGTCTAAAAAAATAATACAAGAATTAAGAGCCAACAGGAGCTAAGATTTAAATATTTTAGGTAAATATACCCGTTTCACTAACGGAAGCGGCTCCTAAAACTAGTGCGATAAGGACAAGGCGAAAAATCCTGCGTAAAAATCTCAAAAATCGAGGTTTCGTACTCGACTGTTTCCTCCTCCAAAACTTAACCAATCATAACCAAATTTGGAAATCTAAATGATAATGACATTATCTGTGTCGGACCGTTTTGCTTTTTTGACTAATTGATATCAGTTTTGAATAGCACGCCTCTCATTGCGGCATAGTCAATTAGGCCATTTTGGCCATTTTTGAAGGGCTCTAGCGCCTTAAAAAACAAAAATATCAAAAAAAGCAAAACGGTCCGACACAGATATTGACAATATTAATCTGTGTTGAAAAAATCATTGCTCTAGCTTCAAAACCCACGGAGGAAACAGTCGAGTACGTTTGTATGGAGAAATGACCACTCCTGTTGGCTCTTAAAAACATGTTTTATCATCAGGGGAATTAGGCAGGGCTCTGATTTATAAAGTTAATTTAACTCAACTAGCGTTTCATTCCGCTTACGAGACTGCGATCAACTGAGGCCTGCGCAGGCGAACGCCACACACGCTCAGTTTTAACTGTACAGTTCAAGAGCACACAGGTAAAAAATATCTATTTTCATATTCGCGCAGGTCAACTGTGCAGTCGTAGAAAACTGCACAGTCGAATGCCACACACGCTCCTTTTTACCTGCGCAGTTGAACTGTACAGGTAAAACTGCGCAGGAGTACCCTAGTGTGTATGGCCAGCTTTAATTTTCTGTCGAAAGTTGGTAGTACATAAATTTACTGTGGCTACATAATTTACCATGACAGTCACTCTCTATACACTTCTCTTTGGTACGGTCTAACCTTGCGGACTTGCCACGTCTCTGTTAACCAAGCTATATGGGTTAAATTAACAGCACTGACAGCTAATTTTAGCCGCAACGCACAAGGTTGGGACTACAGGAAGCCATTGATATTATCCGGTACGGTGTAAATACTCTATCAAACTATAAATTGATGATTTACGGGTTTTGCAATAGTATAGTGTTTAGATGTAAGTGCTTCGTATAAGTGTAAACAACTGACCGAATTAATGGACTTCGGCGTGTTCAAATGTAGCCAAAAGGCTGACGCCGTAGTTCTACTAATACCTACATATACAAGGTAAGTAAATATCAAAATTCAAATTAGGTATATAAATTTTATTCCGATACCATAACTTTATATCCGCAACGCAGGCTTCGAACACAAACTCAAGAACAGCTACAGGCTTCGTCACACAAATGCAAGCTCGCCATCAAAAATATCGGAGCGGCCAAGGTGTTCACAATATCTGAACACGCACTCTAACGCCATGGGGGTTGTGCACAAATCACGCGAGGTGTTTTCGGCTACTTTTTGACCCCCCCTCCCCCTTGGTGATATTTGGTGAAGTTTTTAGTTACCCCCCCCCTTTAACCTTGCGTGTATTTTTTTTCATTCAACCTAATTTTAGGTTACGCGCTCCAAAATTTCGTAAAATAAGAAAATAACGAGCTATTTTGAAGTAAAATAAGATAATAAGGAGCTATTTATGTTTAACGAAGCCGAGAAAAAGTATCTACTCATGATGTGGTAGGTATTTTTTCTTAGTTTCGTTCACTGTAGAAAAATACACGTGAGATCTCCCTTTACCCCCCCTCCCCCAGCGTGATCTGTCGTGATTTTTTCGTCGGCCGTGTACCACTAGAATGAAGACAGGTACCATTTAGCGCTATATGACAATATGTTTAACAGTTACAGTCCACTAGGTTGAGTCGAGACGCGTGTGCGGACCAATTTTACGCCAAATTGGGCAATTTGGGGGCAAGTAACTATGCCGTACTCTGGTTTCAGTGGTTAACATGTCTACACAATTTTAAGGTTATTTCTTTTTTATGTTTATTATTTTCATGCAAAACAATAGGTAGGGTAATTCGCCAGTAACTGGCCACTGTTAATAATTGGCCACCAAATGAATTCTATTCACCTATAAAAAAGTTTTTGGCAAAAATTTCATTTTTGGTACAAGCTTTTATCGCTGACTGTACTTTTTTTTCCACAGACAACTAATACTCATCGAGACAATTCTAAAAACCCCTAACACAATTAGGTTCCGTTGTTTTATCACAGAGTTCCTACGACTACCTCCTGTCTCCATCATCAGATCAGCTCCATGGTACCATAATATTGCATTGTCACCCGATTTACACACGTATGCAAATTTTCAGCTTCATCGGAAACCGGGAAGTGGGTCAAATTTAACTTGCAAGATTTGATTACAGACCGACAAACAGACAACGGTCAGGTGAAAGTAAATAAAAGCTTGTAAAAAGAGAATTCATTTTAGTATAAGGTTTGAATAACTGGCCAGCCTTCAATGTCTAGCCGCTTTATACTAAAATAGGTGAATAGAATTCATTAGGGTTCCGTACCCAAAGGGTAAAAAACGGGACCCTATTACTAAGACTCCGCTGTCCGTCCGTCCGTCCGTCTGTCACCAGGCTGTATCTCACGAACCGTGATAGCTAGACAGTTGAAATTTTCACAGATGATGTATTTCTGTTGCCGCTATAACAACAAATACTATAAAAACAGAATAAAATAAAGATTTAAGTGGTGCTCCCATACAACAAACGTGATTTTTGACCGAAGTTAAGCAAACGTCGGGCGGGGTCAGTACTTGGATGGGTGACCGTTTTTTTGCTTGTTTTGCTCTATTTTTTGTTGATGGTGCGGAACCCTCCGTGCGCGAGTCCGACTCGCACTTGGCCGGTTTTTTTTTAGTTTAGGGCGGCCAGTTACTAAAAGCGGCCAGTTACTGGCGAATTACCCTATATTAGAAAGTAGCATTTATACGACCGATGGGCAACACAATAGGTCACTGTGACAAGGTACGAAATGGTACAGTCATCACACGGGATTGTTACGCCATTTAGGGTCCTAGCTAAATTGGTAGTTCATACTTACGCTATGGAATGTACAATTTATCTAGAACCCTAAATGTCGACTGTACGGACTGACGGAGCGTGACTGTACTAAAATGAAATTCCTTGACCGTACAATTCTTCCACTGGCCACACCGCCACACCAGACTCTCCAGAGCATCGATTTCTGCCAAAGCAATCTGTAGGTACGTACTACTGTACTTTAGTGGAATCCGCAGCGAAGGAAATCTGGCGCCTTGCCTAACGTCCTTTTAGTGCTTGTAATTATGTCTAGGCTATGTCTAGCCCTAAAACCTGGGTTTGACTTACTCCTTCCTCGCCCCGCAACAGTTTTAGTACTGATACGTTACAAATAAACAGTATTATGATAGGGTGAGCACACCAAACGTATTACTGTGGATAAAATGGCTACAGGAATTAAGTATACTAAGTTTGTACTAGTTTGTAGTGTAGAAACAATGTATTGCCATATAGGATATAGGGTCCTAAAAGACCTGTCCGCCCTCGGAATACCCAACTGGCGTGAAGTGGCGCGGATAGGGCAGAGTGGCGCTCTCTTGTGTCAGAGGACAAGATCCTTTTTGGGTCACTGAGCCAGTGATATAGGTACATAACTGGCTCAGTATGTATGTATAGGTTCCTACAACGTTACGTATACCATATTACGTATATTATATATTTCACTTCCCCAAATCTTCTGACACCATCTCGTTATATTACCTAAAGATTTAAATAATTACTATTCACTACTAAAACGTCACATAACTTAATTACTACAATGTATATATGACATTTATAAGCGGAATTGATGTGTAGTTTTGGCCAAAAACTAGTCGAATGCTTTAACCGGTCGCAAATGTACTTTGTACGATGTTTGTCACCAAGCAAGTGTACCCATTTCTGTTGATAAAAGTAACCCAGGACCATGTCTTTTACATCGAAGTCCCTTGGATGAATCCTTGTAATCTTGTAGGATCGGCAACGCGCGTGTAATTCCAATAGTCAGGGGGCCTACCGCGAAAACCGAAATTCGCAAATTGCGGGGATCTTTCTCTTTTACTCCAATGAAGGCGTAATTAGAGTGACAGCTAGAGACAGTTGCTGTTAATATTCTAAGCTACAAAAAACAGAAGAAAACTAAGGGATTCAGATCGAAGGTCATTGGCGTGGGGTGGGGGAGCCCCTTAATTCAAAAAAATCCTGACATTTTCGTGTTCCGTCCGCATTCCTGACAAAAGGCCAATATTCCTGACATGTCAGGAAAATACCTGACATCTGGTAACCCTAACTTGGCGTGGCACTTAAAATTTAAGGAGCCCCTTTCTCCATCTCAAAACCTTAGCTGGGGTACCTGGGCCCCTAGGCCCGGGCCCTGTGGTAAACATCATGTGGGCCGCACGCTTGTTTACCGCCGTCGCTGTATAAAAAAATAACGAGACAATCAAGGCCGGTAACACCAAACAAAAAACAAATTATGTATTAGAAATTTAAAATACGAACAATATGCACGTTTTACAAACTATTATTTCATATGTTTAAGGTTGGAAGGTCGGATGGAAGTCGCTTTCGTAAAAACTAGTGCCTGCATCAATTTTTGCAATTAGTCTGCCAAGCGGTACCTAGTCTCTCTTAGCGAGCTATGACAAAAGTCTAGACTTCAAGATGATTACAAATGCCTAAGTTTCAAGATGGATCATATTAAAAACATTTTGACCCTGACTTAGTGCAGATTGCAAAAGCGATTACAATTTAATTGGTTTCTCTTCCACTTTGTTTCTAGGTTAAATATCTATTACGAATTCGGGTATAAGAGGTTTATGAATTTGTTTGTATGTATGTTTGTAAGTACAGTCATAAGGTCTTGAGTGCTCTTTTTCTTCCAAGTAAAACGAGATGACAGTGTTTTTATTTTTAACTATCGATCCGCCCCGGCTTCGCACGGGTTAACAAATTATACACAAACCTTCCCCAAGAATCACTCTATCGACAGGTGAAAACCGCATGAAATTCCGTTCAGTAGTTTTTGAGCTTATCGCGAACATACAAACACACAGACGCGGCGGGGACTTTGTTTTATAAGGCGTAGTGATTGGAACAATCGGTCATTATGGCATCTTGTAAACTAGAAATATAGACATGTAAGTTATTCAGTTTTAAGCTGATATTCGATTGCGACTATAGCAGCATTACTGCTGCAGAATTGCTGGCGCAGCGTTATACGTCATCGGTATATAGATTTACCGCGAACTACTTAGACAAAGTAGTTCGACTATTTGCCTCTGTCTCACGTATATGCAAAGTGAGAGAGAGGCAGATAATGAATTTCGATGTTTGCGGTAGGTCGTTTGATCTCTGAGACGCTTTATTGTTGGTGACTGTACAAGTGTACAGTAATCAACAGGGTTGGGTAAATCACGACTTTTAGTAACTCATAAAATGGGGCATTATCTATGAAAAGGGACCTTATTGTCGATGGCGCTTACGCCGCACAGCGTCGCGCGGCATTGTATTCATATCGGAGCATCGTTAATAATGGCGTAACCGCCATCGACAATAAGGCCCCTTTTCATAGATAACGTCACAAATAACCGTTATATCTGATTGATTCCGCCTACGCTTATTATCGCGAATCGCATATAGCATTGACCACTTTTTTATGGAATTAATGTTAACAAATAAATTAAATACCAGTAAATTAGAAACGCATGACAAACCGTTATTTATCGACGGACAGGCTGAATTAATGATATTTGTTAAAATTAAAATGCAAGAGAGAATGCTGAGAGTTTTTACTATATATTTTTAAGGTTCCAAAGGGGGCATCGACCTTAGTTAAGTTGAACACATAGTTTTAAGTAGTTTTAAGCTAGTTACTCGTTGCCATGGTAACGTTCCCCTGGGTCACTCTTTAAAACCTGATTTTTAGGCATTTAAATTCACCAAACACGCTTTTTTGTGATACTTATAAACCCTTTCCATTGAGGGTCGTCTACCAAGCGTGTCAGAAGGTGGTGTACGATGTCTTTTAACAAACTAAGTTACTATTGTCTCCTGGCTGACCGGACAGAGTAACTACAAGAAATAGTTGATCCACCCTTGTAAAGCTCGGTGTACATCTCGTGCACTCGACGCTAAAGTCAGTCAACGAGCAAAGGGTACCAGCTGCCCCGCTCATAAAAAGTCCATATAAAAAAAAAAAGATCCGTACCTACCTCAAAAGGAAAATCGGAATATATGGAGTCATGTGTCTGTTTGTCCCTCCGTCTGTCACAGCCGATTTGCACTTCTCTATATCCGAAACTGCTGGGGCCCGTTTCTCAAAAGCTTGTAACTTTGTAATACAAGTGGAAGCACCTTTCTAACAACAGCTGTTGAAAAGTGACATCCGCTTGTATTACAAGTTACAAGCTTTTGAGAAACGGGCCCCTCGGCGTGGCCTAAACATTTTATAAAACACACAATCTATTTCTTGACTTGGCTAGTTTTATATTAATTATCAACTGTCAGATGTTCCATCAGAAAATTCCACGTCGTTTCTGTGAAGTCTCATTTCATCATCCTGCCTAGGTAGGGTTTGCAAGATCCGTCAATTTTTCGGATCCGGATATTTCGGATATTAAAATTTGACGGATCCGGATATCCGGATAATTTGGATAATACGGATCTGTATCAAGAAAGGTGACGAAATTTACAACGAACAGCTACTAAAATGTAAAATGTTCATACTTTAGTTAATTACAATTATCATTAATTATTATTATTATCTCAAAACGATATAAATAAGTATAATAAGATATTCAGTGTAGTCTTAATTAGGTATTCCTATTAATAATATTATGCATTTTTTTTAGGAGGCCGTAGTCGATTTGTAACCGAAAACGCCAAAAATGAAGTAATTAAAGCAAATTTATTTCTATGTATCTGCTCAGAAGAATTAATTCTAAAGGTGCCTAAAAACACCGCTTTACCTTCGGCGTTTTTTCTTAAATTTGCCATTATAAGCTCACAAAATATAAAATGGAGAAAAAGTTACATTTATGTACTTTTATTATTTTATACCGGTGTGGTGTGATATAATTTATACTATTAAAAAACGTACTTCCTTTACCTTGGTAAAATAGCTATACCTTCAGTCGTTAGATTGAAAAAAAATGGCTTGGAAAAAGTATCTAACTCATTTATTCAGTCCCCATTACAAAAATCTTCCATTATAGGTATATATAAATCCAGTTAATTACTGCAAAATAATGTGAAATTACTACAAAAGTTTCGGGAAATTAAGAAATTTGGGCTACAGCTTCTTAATAACGAGAAAAAAAAATCAATGTTAGTTACTCAGTTAGCAGCACATCAAGCACATGTTATTTATGTTAACAGAAGACTGGGAACGGACACGATAACATAAAAAAGTCACTGATAACAACACGCACAAGCACTAATGATGTTCCAGGTAGACTACCCAAAGGCGACTGAGCGAAAACCTGATAACAATTACTTTAAAACATACAAATATTTACCCTTATTCCAGTCAGAAGGCATGCAGGTAGCTCGTTTTAAGACTGTTACTGTTACTACTGTTTAGTTTAAGCAAAATTTGTATTTATTTTATGACGTTATCGCGTACCAATAACGCGACCAATGCAATATTTAACGGATCCGTGAGATCCGAAATATCCGGATCCTATGAGACGTTGGATCCGGATATTTCGGATATCCGGATCTCAAACCCTATGCCTAGGTCGAAGAACAATGGGAAACACCTATGACTCAGCTCTCCTAATTAAGATTATTATAAATATGGCGATGACCGATGTTCGTCTATAATTATATGTTTGTATTTTCCTTGTGGCTTGTACTACCGCAAACAAGTTATGGGCAGATTTTGACTTCGAAAATTTCACATATGGCGGCTCCAAGGATTTTAGAACCACGCTATGCTACGAAAAGTCCTAAGCCTGGTTATGGGTTTTATGCCGGCTGTACACACTCGTCGAGACACCCCGAGACAGGCCGCGAGAACGAGTGTGGTACATATAATCAGGGATGTTGCGGATGCCGATTTTTTGACATCCGCGGATGCGGATGCGGAAGCGGATGCGGATTTTTAAAGGCTCACATCCGCGGATGCGGATGCGGATGCGGATATCAAGATAGTGCCATAAAAAACGTCAAATATTACATTTTAGTAATTTTTATTTCAAAAAACCGGCCATGTGCGAGTCGGACTCGCGTTCCAAGGGTTCTGTACATTAACTGTAAATTTATAAGTTTTATAACACACTTCCGAAAGAGGTCATTAACTCAGCTAGTGAGGCAATATTTGTAAGTAGACTTAAGAAAATGTTAATTGGTTTGGCTTGTTACACTATAAGTGAATTTATGTTGAGAACTGCCGATGTCCAAAAATGATATTATTTAATCTAGTGATAAATTGATAATTATGTATATAGCTTTGTGACGTGTAAAATTATTTATGATTTTATAAATAAATATCTCAATCTCAATCTCAATCTCACTCCCACTCACGCTTGACTGCTCATTTCTAATAGTTTTTTTTGTTAATGACTAAATTACCTAGCAGTCTAGCACTTACGCCGATGCTAAGACGTTCCTGTACCGACCTGTTCCACATCCGCATCCGCATTAAATCCGCATCGATTTTATGCGGATGCGGATGTTGAAAATAATGCGGAAGGTCCGCGGTTGCGGATGCGGATGCGGATATTCGCAACATCCCTGCATATAATATTTAAAACCTTCGCGTTTTGAACACATATTAACTCACATTTATAGACATTATGTGTAGTGGGTGGTTTGAAAATGTGTGATGTCTACCCCAAACTTTTTCATACACTTTTCGTCGGGTAGTTGCACATGTTTCGACATTTTGCTGGGACATCAGTTAGCCGCGACCATGACCAGTCGAAACGTCGGTATATAAAGGTAATTGAATAAATTTCGCGTTAGACCCGTCTATAAATGTGAGTTAATGAGTGTGGTACATTGCTTGCATAGGCGTCTCGCTCTTACTCGTCTCGTCTCTCCGTTCTCTGATTGGGTCGGAGCGGTGACGAGAATCTCGGCGAGAGGCTCTCGACGAGTGTGTACACTGTACAGCCCGCATTACAGTAGTTTAGGTATTGTCTTTGCTGTTTCCAAAAGCTAGCATTGAAAATTAAATCTGCGCTAAGTTTTACTAAATATTTATTATTTTACTTTTGGACTCTGTAAAGTGTTATTAAGTTCATACATTCGGGTGAAGCGATTGCTATAGGCCAAATAAAAGTGGGGCGGTCAAATACAAACAGGTACTCTAGGGGCTCAGGCACACTTAGCGTCTTTCGAGCGGCGGCGTTTAGTCAGCGTTATGGAAAATGGCGTTGCGCCGGAGTTGCGTCGAGCAGCAATCATAGCCATAGAGTTGGCTAGACGCCGACGCTCGAAAGCGATAAGTGTGCCTGGGCCCTAAGAATACAGTGAGTCTGGGGCTAGAGCCAGCATCTTTCCTCATAAAAGAGAGATCACCTATGGTACAGTCGACGTCAAAGATATGTTTACACTTTTGCATCTTACTCCTTTGTAATAAGGCGAAAAATGTAAACATATCTTTGACGTTGTACCTATATAAGTGGCTATATATAGCTCTATTAGGGCTGAATTAGACGGCGCGCGAACTCGCATGCGATTTTAGTTACATTGCGGACTGTTGGTTACGTTCAATTCAACCGACCGATCAAAACTCGCAATGTAATGAATTAATGATACTCGCATGCGAGTTCTCACATCGTCTAAATGAGCCCTTAGACTCGCTTCCTGTATGCGGGTTCTGTACCTCAAAAGGAAAAAAAAAACGGATCCCTTATAGGATCACTCGTGCGTCTGTCTTTCTATCTGTCTGTCCGACCCCCCCTTATCTCCGAAACTACTGGACTTATAATTTAAAAAAAATACACAAAACAGTTCTTTACCTATAGATGACAGGAAAACCTATTAGAAATGAAATGTGCAGTCAAGCGTGAGTCGGACTTAATGTACGGAAACCTTGGAACGCGAGTCCGACTCGCACTTGGCCGGTTTTTTAGTGGCAATACGCAATAAGTAAAAATAATAGTTTGGACACCCATGGTAGGTTAAGTGAAGAATATAGAAATGACTTCAACGTAAAATCATTGTAACTGTACTCTCTAATGCAGTGTTTATACGCCGCCACACGTGGTATCGTCTGTCGATGATTCATGTGTTTATTGACATTGCGATACATGTGAAATATGTGTCACCATTAGGACGTGCCATTAATAATTACTTAGCAATTATGACGAGATTTATTAGCGGCACTAAACATTCTTTTAGGAATTGAATAAAAGATTTCGAAGCGATTTTCTGGCTCTCCTTTTGTCTGAAAGCGTGATGATAATAGTACATACTACATTATAAAGGCCATCCCACACTAGCGTCTAGACAACACTATGGCTGCTGCTCGACGCAACGTTGACGCAACTGCGCAGCGACGCCATTTTCCATAGCGCTGATCAGACGCCGACGCTCGGAAGACGCTAGTGTGGGTTCGCTCTAAAGATTCTATTCGTAGGTGTACGTCATTGTCATTGTATAATTATTCTTCGTAAGTTCAAAGGCATGAATCTCAGAATGGGATCTGTCAGGAAGGCGTTCATGGGACGACCGACTGGTGGCCGTCCGGTGGGTCGGCCCAGCTATCGCTGGGACAGTTACTTTACTTTATTTGACGTTCATAAGCGCATTGTAATTATGCCTTGAATAAACTATCTTTTATCTTATCTTATTTTTATCTTAGTGTGACGACGGATCTGCTTCGGCTTCGCGTCGGTAACTGGCAGGAAGCTGCGCAGGATTGGGACAGGTTTGCGAGGAGGCCAAGATTCACTTTGGATCACTGAGCCAACTTAGTTAAGTTAAAAGGCATACAAACTCGTCGGGTCTTATCTATGACGTGGCGGCCTTGCAAGTTCGCGACTTTGAACTCCGATAGTAGACAGGTTTGCGAGGACGAACCGCACAGCACTTGCATTGCTAACAGTATCAGGACTCTTAACGATGCGTAATAGATTAGGGAGTGGTGGGGATCAACAGTATCAGCACCCCTAGCACATGATTGGCGCGACAGTATCTCGCGGCGAGATAGACTACCCGTCTTTTCTAACTGTGTTAATAAAAGAGGGACGGGTAGTCTAACTCGCCGCGAGATACTGTCGCGCCAATCATGTGCTAGCCCAGCTGGACCCATAAAGATGCGTAGGGATAGGGATTCGCCGCTAGCACGCTGCTGCTGTTCGCTATCACTCGCGCACCAATCAATTGTAATACTTGTAGTTATTAAATAAATAAATATTATAAGACAATTTTACATAGATCGACCTAGTCACTCTCACAGTAAGCTCAATGAGACCTGTGTTGTGGGTACTAGACGTCGACATATATAGGTAATAGATACATAGAAAACATCCCTAAGTCATGAACAAATCCGTGATAAACACACAAATAAATGCCCTTTTACTAGGATTCGAACCCGGGACCTCTTTCTTCGTAGGCTAGAAGGCCCCGGCTACCAGTACCGACTAGGCTAGAAGGCCCCTCAAATGTAAATGTAGTTTATATCCCTCGGCTACCTGACGTCTACACGGTTGCTCATATTCGCTATACGTGACCCCCCCGTGCTAGTAACCCCCAAAGACCTTATCTATGACGTGGCGACCTTCAGTTCGTCACTTTGAACTCCGATAGCAGACAGGTTTGCGAGTTCCAATAACTTCGCAGTACATGTATTTATGACAGTACTTTATGTAGATATAAATGCCGCATTAACTCGAGAATCTCGAGGGTAATACATATTTAATTAAAGTTGCAAGCGATTTTAAACGATGTACAATCAGCTGCAGAAAGAGGTGACTGTACACGCGCATATTCGGTATTGTGTTCATATTAGGAAAAAGTAGAAGAATTTTTTTCGCGAATAATTTTGGCCTTTGTAATAATGTCCCATAGAAAAAACATTGCTTGAAAAACCGATACCCAATATGGCCTTAAACAGATCCCAACTATTTTTGTTACACCTTTTGTAATGTTTTGATTAGAATCGATATCTGTCAAAGCGAGCAAAATTTAGGCATTATTGTTAAGCAGTGGACCAAAAAGGAGGTAGAGGGACGACTTGGACGAATTCTACGGCGAATGGTGGGAAACGGCAAACGATGTTCTGCTCTTGTGTCAATATACTGGTCAGGCTATTTTCACTGTGAAGTTTGAAAGACAAGGTGAAGAGGAAACTGTTGCGTGTTGTAATATTCGGCTACTTCCGTATGGATTTGCTTAGTTAATAATTAAGAGTCTGTGCGGAAAGAGAAGAGTCGTGAAATGTATGGGAGCTCATACATTCTACGACTCTTCTCTTTCCGCACAGAGCCTATAAACTAGCTCTTTGGCTGACGTCTGTCATTTGAAGCATATTTTATTATAGTCTGGCAAGCTTTTGTGAGTAGAAAAATACGCGAATTTCAAAGAGTGTGAGAATAGGCCATCAATTGTAGAGTCACCAGCAGGGATCGGAACCGGTTTTTTGCAAAAACTTAGAAATAAATATTTATCGAATTATTTTATACTCGAAATGTAGGACTCATGTGTTTTTTAAGTTACGACTTCGTATTATTAGATTGCTCAATTAGAAATGAAGTAATTAGCAAAGTACGAAAAAATACCGTTTCCGTTCCCATACAAAAAATACCGGTATCCGATCCCTGGTCACCAGCAATAATATGTTACGCAACGAAGGCCGCAAAAATATCTGATACGATCTTATTTGTAGCGCAATAAGAGCGCGTCACATATTTGTGCGGCCTTCGCTGTGTAACATATTATTGCTGGAGACTGTACTTTCTGATTCTGTCCCGTACTTCAGTATGTCTGACTGACTGTACTTCAGACACACAAACAGGTTTAAAAATAACTGTTTGCATTAAATTCAGCGACGTCGCCTCAGCCTTGGCCGCCGCTTTCGTCCGCACAGGAAGTGGCGCTATCTGTACCTATAGGTACCGAGGGACATGTACCTATAGGTACCGAGGGACATGTGTGCATGCATTATACACAGAAACTTGTATTTGTGTAAATTGTAATGGTGTGTCCATACCGAGTCTTCTTCCTCGCGTTATCCCGGCAATTTTGCCACGACTCATGGGAGCCTGGGGTCCGCTATGACAACTAATCCCATGACTTGGCGTAGGCACAAATTTTTACGAAAGCGACTGCCATCTGACCTTCCAACCCAGAGGGTAAACTAGACCTTATTGGGATTAGTCCGGTTTCCTTCACCGAAAAGCGACTGGTAAATATCAAATGATATTTCGTACATAAGTTCCGAAAAGCTCCATATCCGTGGTCATCAACTCATCATACAGATAAATACGGTACCTATTTGAACTCATGATGACAAGTTTTAAAGGCAGGGCTTAAAGTTAGGTACCTAATCCATAACACATATCAGTAGTTTTATTTATATCAGCTTAATTTGTTTATCGTTTGTCTTACTGTATTTCTATGCAGAATCTATTCCTGCTGGTGCCTATTCGTTGTCCGTTGGATAATCTTAGATTTAGCCCACACGTAAACATACGAGAGTTTCAAGTTCACGCGGCATACACCGCATATACAATCAGCTATTTGTGGTTACAACATATATCTCCGCTTGTTTGTATTCATTAGACTTTACAGGCTGTAAACGTAAAAATGTGATGTTTGTTTACAGTGCTTGTCTGACAGATTCGGAAAATTTTCAGTATCAAATCGGAGATCTGATTAGTTCACCAAAATGTTCTCATTGCACTTTCTTAAAACTAGTGGCTCTGTGAGCTGTAGACCACGCGAGCATAGCTTATTGGGACCGTGCACGATGACATCGCCACACAGCGGTTTGATAAATCAACAGTACAAAGATTTTAATTTATTAAAAAAAATACGAAGTTTAAGTGAAAAAAAAAATACAAAAAGTTATGTCTTACTGGGGATCGAACCCAGACTTTCTGTGTGCAAACAAAAAAAGCGATTGTTTACAAAATAGGGTTTATGCGTCGTTGGACTAAAAGTAAATATGGCGATGTATAAAAATGTCTAGATATAAAATAAAAATTGGTCCGAGTATTAGAAAGCCAATACTTCAAAATGTTTAAGTCTTATCAAGTCGGAATATAAAAATGACTACTTTCAAAGTATACAAATGTCTAAGTCTTATCAAGTCGGAATATAAAAATGACTACTTTCAAAGTATACAAATGTCTAAGTCTTATCAAGTCGGAATATTAAAATGACTACTTTCTTTACATAGGTCCAGGATTATAATAATACATATACGGAACAAATTCATCCCCTCGTAACATCTAGTTCTTAAATTAAAACGAATAATATTCAATAAATATGAACAAGCTAATAGATAAGCGATCAACAAACAAGCTGAATTCTAAATAGACAAACTTTTATCTATAAATTATAAAAAAAAACTGAGAACATTTTATTTATTAATATTTATATATGCCATATTTACTTTTAGTGTCGCAACATATTTATATTTGGTCTAATATACAGATGCACATTTTTATACTTCGTCGAAATTATATACGCACGAACTTATGCAAGTAGACATTTTTATACATCGCCATATTTACTTTTAGTCTAGTGCCGCAACATATTTGTATTTGGTCTAATATACAGATGCACATTTTTATACTTCGTCGAAATTATATACGCACGAACTTATGCAAGTAGACATTTTTATACATCGCCATATTTACTTTTAGTCTAGTGCCGCAACATATTTGTATTTGGTCTAATATACAGATGCACATTTTTATACTTCGTCGAAATTATATACGCACGAACTTATGCAAGTAGACATTTTTATACATCGCCATATTTACTTTTAGTCCAACGACGCATAAACCCAAAATAGGCCATGATAATTCTTAGCTAAGCTGACGAAATTCGGCTACTCATTCTCGAGTACAAACTAAATATCTAAATACGGCCTAAACCAGCAATACAATTTTTCTGCATTTTTTGCCATTTACTATGTAAATATGTCTCAAAAAGAAAATACTCTTATGATATCGATACGACTATTTGTTTAAGCGTGAGGTATCACAACTCCTCCATTTTTGAAAATTTCCAAAAACGGGATCGACAAAAAAAAATATTTACTCATAGAATCTGGTCACAAAATTTCACAAGAATCGGTTGAGAATTGTGACCTGTAGAGGAGAACATCCGGACATACAAAAGCAAAATGCCCGAGTCAAAACGTAGACCTGCGCTACGCTTCGGTCAACAAGCCGAGGCCGACGATCGGCGTTGATCATTTCGAAGCGTGTAGTCTTCTTCTTCAAACTCGCTCTTTCCCGGCCTAGCGCCAAGGTCCGCTTTCCTGCTCAATCGTCTCCGCTTTCCCCGGTCTACGGCATCCTCAGATGTGAGATTGTTCTCTTCCATATCCGCTATCACGACGTCCAGCCAGCGCTTCTTAGGCCTACCGTGGCCGCGTGACCTATTATACACCGTGTTTTTATTGAATTCCGTTAACTTTCGGGGTATGGTTAAGTACGTTTAAGAGAACTAAATGGCATATTTTCAAAAAAAAAAAAAAATTTTTTTTGCTTTTTTATTACAAACAAAAAATTAAGTTTAAAAAGTAATTAAATCTAGCATATAGCGTTGTTGTAACACGGGCATTACATTTAACTCAACCAAACAATTGAAATCTGTGACAATATCAATGTCATTTCGAACATCGATCGACCGAGATTGTACTTAAGTTTAGTAGCAAATGTATGAACTCATTCTAAACACTAATCAATATGTAAACCGGCCCTAAGGCAAGTGTACACGCTTCTAGAGGCCCTATAGGAAAAAAATAAATTATTGATTATCTCCGAAATGGAGTTAATTAGAATATCGGTGTCTTTGAGAAAGTTAATTGATTTAAGCTCAGAAATGCACCCTTGAAATTAACGGAAATCAAAAAACACACGGTGTATAGGGCCTTGAAAGTATTTAGAAGCTAAGTAGTGCCCTGAAGAAATTATAAATTGCAAAAATTATTCTTTAGGTCGAGTTTTGCGAAGTGCTCCTTGACATACCGTTAAAATCATTCAAATTTCTCCTGAACACGGTGAACAAGGTTTGTAATAACTCTGGAAGTCTGGACACAAAACAAATAGCCTTTTAACTGATCTACAATTTGTCCAGTTGAGTGAATCGCGGGGGCGTTGCAAGTTGACATTTTCCAAGTGACCTTTTCGGGTTTTTTCGCTACACGAACCTCTCGCTGGGATTTCTGTCTTCAACTGAGTGGAAATGGTCATGTTCCTGTTAATGCAATTTAACATATGATTAGCATTAGCAAGAAATCTCCGCCGCATAATACTATCTAGACCAAAAAAATTTAAACAAAGCATAATTGACGTTTCGTACTTCAAGACTACAGTGGGTACAGTCAATCATTGACTGCAAAATACAAGCCATGGAATTTCATGGACCAATAACTAACCATACATTTTGTTTACAGGAATACAACACGCAATCGGCGGTCTCGCATCGAAACCAGAACGCGACTTGCTCATGCAAGACTTCATGACAGTGGAGACCACCAACTTTCCCCACGAGGGTTCCAATCACACGCCGGCGCACCACTACTCAGAGTTCAAGTTCAAGACCTACGCGCCCATAGCGTTTAGGTACTTCAGGGACCTGTTTGGCATACAGCCTGATGATTTTCTGGTGAGTAGATAGCCTTATCCCACTTCTGAATTCACACTAACCATCATGGCATACTAAGTTTGGAAACAATCACACGCCGGCGCACCACTACTCAGAGTTCAAGTTCAAGATCTACCTGCCCATAGAGCTTAGGTACTTCAGGGACCTGTTTGGAATACAACCTGATGATTTTCTGGTGAGTATCCCACTTCTGATGTAAGATTTGCACTGAAATCAGCGTGATCTGCTTATATAACCCTCCAGGGGCCCGTTTCTCAAAAGCTTGTAACTTGTAAATAATACAAGCGGATATCACTTTTTGACAGCTTTTGTTAGAAAGGGACTTCCACTTGTATTACAAGTTACAATCTTTTGAGAAACGGGCCCCAGGACAGCGAAAACTACTAAGTCCACACAATGCGCCTAATCATATGCATGTTAATTAAATGTGATACTTCTAATGAGTTTCTGGCGAGGACACTGTCTTATCCCTCTCTGAAAACCTTCGCATTCAAAGATCCCACGAAAGTCAAGCGCATTTTGCATAGCCAACATGGCGTACTATAAATGGAACATAGAATCCACACTTAAGCCATTACTAGATTACGTCAATGCAAAAAAGCTTCACCATACCCAGTTAAGTGCTATTTATATACTGAAGCACCCAAATATTTGGCCATGATGACCTAAATGACGTCAGAATTTTCCCAGCGCATTCAATTATCCAATAATCGACAGTTATGTGACGTCACTCGAGCGTTATCTGACTGAGCGTCATTTGTTTTAATCGATTCAACCGGTTTGAAAGATGACTTGATACTGATGGTTTAATGATCTTATTATTTAATTACACTAATTACTTAGTGGGCCATTGTTTTTGGGGTTTGTATTAACGTTATTGTCTGCTGAAGCTGAATAGTTGACTAAGTTAGATTGTGTTGAATTGAATTGATGACAGAATAATGAGAAGTAATTGAGATTATGAGATAATAGATCATCGACACCTTATTGATGCTTTAGAACAGCGGTCAGCGACCTTTTAGCAACCAAGGGCCACATAGTAGTTAACGAAGTTGACGCGGGCCGCACTTTGTTAATATTTATGACTTTATCAGACATTGTCGTTTGTCAATATTACATACAAAATAGCCAGGGAGGCTCACGGGCCGCAAGTGACAGGTTCGCGGGCCGCTGGTTGCCGACCGCTGCTTTAGAATGACAGCAAATGTGGGAACAGCTTTAGCGTATTTAAACATTCAAAACTATGCATTTAAACTTCGAATTAAAAAAAATACGCCTTACGTTATGACGAACTCAAATAAAAGATTAATTTTAATATTCCTTGGGTCATTAAAGAGATAATTCAAGACAAGATACACAACACAATAAATTCTTTAGTATTGATAGCAATTTTCGCCACACCGTTTAAGTCTTCGGTAGTATAGTGGTAAGTATCCCCGCCTGTCACGCGGGAGACCGGGGTTCGATTCCCCGCCGGAGAGAAACTTTTTGCTTTTTTTATAGATTGATATCACCATCACTTTTCACTTTGCAGTCGCGAAATATTAGGAAAATTACTAACGCTGTACTCTGTTGCTTCTCATAAACATGCAAACTTTAAATTAATACGTAGGTAATTTTATCCCTAACAAAAAGTGTTTTTTAACTCCGGGCACCTTTCATATAATATTCAGCTTGTACCTACTTCAGCTACGTGCGATGTAGCCGCCATTTCCTAGTGTGCCTTCGTGAATAAAATATAAACGGTGTGCTCGTTTATGGTAAAGATTTGCAAGCACAATCTCTAAAGGCTTCGTCACACGGGCGCGTTTTCCAGGCGCGGCGTGAGCGTTTTATATGTAAAAGCGGCGCGCCCCGCTCACGTCCCGCCCGGAAAACGCGCCTGTGTGACGAAGCCTTAACTTACATCACAGAATAAATAATAGTACTGTACTAGGTACAGAAGATTCACTCTCTAACAAAACGCGGCTATTACGACAGATATGACCGCTAGGTGGCACAAGCGCGAGCAGGCGTCCGTGCCGTAGCGGTGCGCGGCAACTACTATGGCTAGACACCAAAATTGGTGTGGGCCGCATGTACTTGTAGGTACTTGTAGCGACGCGACGAAATCGCGGAGTGAGCCACGCCTAAGCTAAGCAGCTGTAAGCACATGTAATAATATTTTTAAATTTTATAAAAAAATCTAAGGCATTTGCTTCTTATTGTATAGTACAGTCAGCGGCAGAAGTCGCTAAGCGGGCCAGGTGTTCAAAATGATCTTGATGCGACTTTGTTGTTAAGAGAATAAGAGCGTGTCAAGGTAATTTTGAACACCTCGCCTGCTTAGCAACTTGTGCTGCTGACTGTCATCATCTTCCTCGCGTTGTCCCGGCATTTTTGCCACGGCTCATGGGAGCCTGGGATCCAACCCAGAGGGTAACCTAGGCCCTTATTGGAATTAGCCCGGTTTCCTCACGATGTTTTCCTTCACCGAAAAGCGACTGGTAAAATAAATCATCATCAATATCAAATGATATTTCATACATAAGTTCCGAAGCCTCATTGGTACGAGCCGGAGTTTGAAACTTTGAACCCGCGACCTCCGGATTGCAAGTCGGACGCTCTGGGGCCCGTTTCTCAAAAGCTTGTAACTTGTAAACAAAAGCTGTTAAAAAGTGACATCCGCTTGTATTACAAGTTACAAGCTTTTGAGAAACGGGCCCTTGACCGCTAGGCCACCAGCGCTTACTTCTGCTGCTGACTGTACTATATTATAACATGTTTCCACTTTTTCCAGATGTCAATGTGCAGCGCCGCCCTACGCGAGCTCAGCAACCCAGGCGCGTCCGGCTCCATCTTCTATCTGACGAACGACGACGAATTCATCATCAAGACAGTGCAGCACAAAGAGGGCGAGTTCTTACAGAAGCTGCTGCCGGGATACTACTTGAACCTCGATCAGGTACGTCAAACTATCCAGCCATCTATCTGACCAAACCATCCATCTGACCAAACCATCCATCTATCTGACCAAACCATCCATTTATCTGACCAAACAATCCATCCATCTGACCAAACCATCCATCTATCTGACCAAACCATCCATCTATCTGACCAAACCATCCATCTATCTGACGAACGACGAAATCATCATCAAGACCACTGTCTCACTGCACTCAGCACAAAGAGGGCGAGTTCTTACAGAAGCTGCTGCCGGGATACTACCTGAACCTCGATCAGGTACGTCGAACTATCCATTCATCTATCTGACCATATCAACCATCCACGAGTATCTGACGAACGACGAAATAATCATCAAAACGATGCTTGAACCTCGACCAGGTTGGTCAAACTATCCATCTATCTATCCAACAAACGACGAATAATCATGTCTGTTGCGTACAAGGCGAGTTCTTGCAGAAGCTGCTGCCGGGATACTACTTGAACCTCGATCAGGTATGTCGAACTATCTATCCATCTATCTGACCAAACTCGTCATCGATGATGAATTCGTCGTCCGTCAGATAGATGGATGTGTCTATCTGACGAACGACGAATTCATCATCAAGACCACTGTCTCACTGCACTCAGCACAAGGAGGGCGAGTTCTTGCAGTTTTGGTAAGAAAACTGATGTATGGAGTGAACACTATACTTACTTATTAATCTCGGGAGTGTAAAGCTTAGATCTGTTTTAGGAACGCAATAATTAATATGAATTAATATAACCACCTATTTCTGTTCACAGAACCCCCGCACGTTACTACCAAAGTTTTTCGGTCTCTACTGCTACCAGTGCAACAGCAAAAACGTGCGGCTGGTCGCCATGAACAACATACTGCCTTCCTCTGTCAAACTGCACCAGAAATACGATCTTAAAGGTTCTACCTACAAGAGGAAAGTAAGTCCGCTTTGGCAACCTAAGTGTAAGGCCTGAGTGGACGCTCTTGTTGTGCGTGCAGCGGGGCGGGGCGTGCGGCGTGCATGTTAAGGCCGTGCATCGAAAAATAACAGGATCTTAGAAAGGTGGCAGCGGCTAGCCCCGGAAACAAACAGTAGTGATTTTCGGATATATGTTTCTTGACTATATGATAAGACATTTCGTAGTAGTCGAAACACGAATGCTTAAAATTTTCTCGATAGAAAATAAATCCAAACTTACGTGTTCATTTTTCGGTTTTAGCTTCGTGCAACTAGAAAACACATCCATATCCAGCACAACCCACCTTACAGCAAAGGTTTTCATCTCGTCTTAACTTTCAAAGAACTAAATATTAACTTATTATCCTTTACCGATGGATTTATTATCGATTTTTGATTTTATGAATTCAACAGCAAACGCCCATTTTACGCAGTTCCGTTTCTCTTTCTGTCATGCGTCAAAGTCATAAATGCATCCTTTATGCCAGTAATGTTAGATGGCCGTCGTGCCTCAAAGAGGTAAGACCTATGTCACTTCGCGCAGCGCTCCGAATTACGTAAAATGTTAATATCCAATAAACGTTGAGTCGTAACTCCATTGAGTAGTAACGGAATCGGAGGTAAACCTTTGATGGTGCCTTCTTACAGGCCTATACGTTACGCATGTGTGCGTGTTTGCTTAGCTACGTCATGCTACGTCGAAATCTATACCTACTCTTTGTCAGTTACAACGGGTTAGGAAATTTCGACAGATATTGAAATGTATCGGTAGCTGTTTGGTATTTAGCCATCAGAATCTAAGCGTAACTTTTTGCTTTATTTTTGTTTGAAAATAAAATATCTATAAGAATACTTTTTTTCTATTGTAATGATAAAAATAAAACTAGTATGTTTCATACTCAAATAATTTAAAATAATTGAATAAATATTAAAAACTAATTGATATTACTCGTTTTAATTATTATATTATTAAGTTTGTTTGTATAAAATATTTTATTTCAATAATACGAAAAGTTATTATATTTAAGTACCACTAAAAAAGGTCTCTACTTACAAAAACTCACTTGCACGGGCCGGGGTTCGAACCCGTGACCTCCGGTTTGAAAGTCGCACGCCACTACAATTTCACATAAGTAATTTACAATGACATGATACCGTGGAAAAAGTGAATATTACAATGTACTGTGTTACTATCATTTTATAGTTTATTTTGGCTTGACAAGGAGGAATGAGAAAAACGTGCAGAGCGAGAGGATTAAATCTCTCTGTCCCTTTCTTAAAGTAGCCAATCCTAATTATGACATCTGTTTTGATATTAATTCTTTGAACATAATTTGTCGATGTTCTTTTTTATATCATCGAGAAAGATTTTTATTAAAAAAATGTGTTGAATTTATATGTTTTATTTATGTTTTTTTGGCATAAATTTCATTACTTTTGACAAATTTTGATTGTGATGACAAACGATTTGATGTGATGTGTGAAACGAACCATGTGATCAACGATTTATCTAATAAAACTTCATTTAGTCGAAAAAAATAGTTGTCTACTACCGGGTGGAAAAAAATTATGGGCCCTGGAGGGAAAGTGCCTTAAAACCTTAAGTTTGCTCATTTTACTTAAGGGGACGGTATATGATGTTTTCGATTTAGAGCTCACTTTGTGCAATCAATTTGTTCAAGAAATGTTTAATAACTGCATTAAATTATACGTAAATTTATTCACGAAGAAGCCGTGTACCGGCTCTTCACGGCATAATATTTTTTATTTGCTGTAATTCTCTACAAATCGACACTAAAAGTATCCAAAAATCAAAATATGGAGTTCCGTTTGAGCAACACGCATTACAGTTTTGCCTTTAACAGTAATTGAGTTGTTGTGTGATTTTGAAAGCTAGATAACTAAACTAGCAAATTATTACCTACTTATATTTTTACTCACAAATACAACACAGAAATTCAATCCCAAATGTAAACTTTCGTACAATTTCCATACATTGACGACATCACTCAAAATTCTTCTTCGAGTCAGATGGCCGCTGGCCTTGGATCGAAGCAGACGCGTACGTCGTTGTAGCTCGTTTTTGACATTATTTAGACATTTCATCATATACGCATACGAAAATGTATACCAGTAGATAAATTGTATTTCAAAAAATAGGGTAAATAAATTTATTTAAAATTTGATTTGTTGTTATTTACAGGTCGTAACGATCGAAAACAGCAGTAAACTATCCTAAAACAATACGATTACAATTGAATTTAAGTAACTTGTTCCTTCAAAACCCGCTTAAAATGAAAAAAGTTTAAAGACTCGTTTTACTGATTGGGATTGATTTTCATTATGCTGGTATCAATTTTGCGTAATTAAAAAAAAGTATATGACTTCTGTACGTCAATGACATTTGATGTAATCTTGTATTTACGTTAGAGAATATTATATATTCATTTAAATATTACTTACCTATTAATACGAAGCGTAATTCGTTTAATACCTGAAAGTCTTAGTGTCTACACCTACTTTGTTGCCGTTCGTTCCGTCTATATGTGTGCGATTACGTGCTGTTCTCAATAATCAAGAAACAAGCCATAATCTTCAAGAATAAAATAACAGCAAGACCAGCATTTAGTACTAACTAGTTTTTGCGGATTTGGAGACAAGAGATGAAGCTTACAGGCTAATACCGCTGCGGTCTGGTTATTGTTATGTGTATATATCGAGTATTATATAAATTTACTATAAAATAACAATGTTTTATTTCAATGACATTATGTGCGTAGGTATGTATGTTTCGGTGATTATAAGAATTTTGTCCACACAATAATTGTGCAAAGCAGAGACTGCATCATGCTTTCTTTACGGTATAAGCGGTATGGTACCGTTATTATTTATCAATACCGGTTCGTTTTGAAGGTAAAACTATACCGGTTGAAATACAAAGTACGGTACCGGTATAAAATTACAGCAGGGACAACCATTTTTATAGGTGTACAGTCAGCTGCAGAGAAAAGGTACGACCAGATAGATAATTGTATGCAGGGGTGGTACCTTTTCTCTGCAGCTAGCTGTACCTAAACCATCATTGACCGAGCGTTGGCGAAGGTCTCCGTTTCAACTTGGGCAAAAATGCTTTCGTATGTCCGAATTCTTCTCCTTTGCATATCACATTTCTCAACTGATTCTCGTGAAAATTTGGTAGTCCGATATAATTATTCGGTTTCTTTTTTTTTTGAACAATTTAAAATAGGCAGAAATAGTCATAAAGGACTTAAGCGCCAGTAGGGTCTGTGACACTTAAGACCACTGCGATTATTAGGTACTTACTGGCCCCTATTTCACCACGACCACGGTGACAGGTGCGACAGTTGTCGACATCACTGTTGCTGACGTCACAGGCCTCCATAGGCTACGGTAACCGCTTACCATCGGACGGGCGATGTGCTTGTTTGCCACCAACATTTTAATAAATAAATAAACTCCATTAAATTTGCCACTAAAAAATTCTTATTTTGCGAAGCTAATGACAATTGTCACAAGAAACACGGCAACTGTATCGAAATTGCGACACAGAACTCATTTCCTGTCAAGACTTACCGAAAATTCTTTGAAAAATCTTGTGACAATTGTCACAAGATTTTTTCGCGAGAGAAATGTCTGTTTTATCCGATATAATAAAGTTTTTTTTAATAATAGGTACAATGACGGTGGCAAACACGAATACGGCCCGCCCGATGGTAAGCGGTAACTGTATTATTAAATTGTACAACGGGACTTAATCGCGTATCTAAGTTTTAAGATTTACCTCCGACGTTTCGAGGACGGCGTTGTCCCCGTGGTCTCGGAGAAGACTGGCTTAAGTTGACATCAGCATCTTCTAACCGCGCGAGTTTTTCGAACTACCCGCACTTGGTCTTGTTTATCCGCTTGAACGTTTTGCGGTTCCGTTGTACAATTTAATAATGTGTAAAAATCGTGAAAGTTTAAATCAGTGTTAGCGGTAACTGTAGTCCATGGATGCCTATGGCGTCAATAACAGTGATGTTTTTGTCGTACCTGTCACCGTGGTGAAATAGGGGCCAGATTACGCCGCGCCGCGTGGAACGTGAGGTGCATTGGGGTAAATGCATACCATTCACTCAAGGAAAATAATCTCCCTTATAAGATCACTCGTGTGTCTGCCATTTTGTTAAAGCCAATTTTCACCGTAACTACTGGACTAGTTCAATTGAAATTTAGTACACATATGTCAAGTAAGGAAGTAGTAAGTCGGTGATCCGAAGATGAGTTACGTAAATAAATGAACTTTTAACTTTGCGGCGATTTTTGGTATCATGTGACATATCAGATATAATACATAATTATAAGTAGGTGAGCAAAAATGTACCATAACCTAACTCAGAATTGTATTACATAAATACATATACAAAAAATAGTTCAACGCCAAAAGATTAATGGAAGACCTATGTCCTATAATAGGTGAGTTGGTCTTAAACAAAAAATATGCAATAAAAATGTGTAACTGTGGAACCCATAGTGAATCCTACTCGTACATGATCGGTTTTTATATTATGTTCCTATAAGATATTTTCTACTTTATACTTTATAAGTGTACCTACATAATATTTACTTATAAGCAGTTGTCACGTAAAATATTTGTAGATTTTTTTGGAAGTATGTGTCACATCATCATCATCTTCCTCGCGTTGTCCCGGCATTTTGACACGGCTCATGGGAGCCTGGGGTCCGCTTGGCAATTAATCCCATAAATTGGCGTGGGCACTAATTTTTATGAAAGCGACTGCCATCTGACCTTCCAACCCATAGGGGGTAAACTAGGCTCTTATTGGGATTAGTCCGGTTTTCTCACGATGTTTTCCTTGTGATGTGAAAAGCGACTGGTAAATATCAAATGATATTTCGTACATAAGTTCCGAAAAACTCATTGGTACGAGCCGGAATTGCAATTCGCACGCTCTTACCGCTAGGCCTCCAGCGATTTTTTTGAAGTATGTATAGCACAAAAAAAAAATTTAGAAATGTAACATTTAAGGTAGGTAATTAAAATACGGTATAAATAGATATGAGCGCCGCGCCGGCGCGCCGCCGCCGCCGACAAAATTTTCGCGCCGCCGCCGCCGACGCTGCGCTATCGGCGTGGCATCGGCGTGACCTTGGTAGTTACTACTACTTTCGGAATCAGTTAATATATTTTTAATCGAGTTGAGATCATTAACGGCGCCACTTCAAACAGTTTATAGGCATTCACAAGGTATTTTAGGCCCATATAATTCAAAAATATCGAAGGCAAATGCAAACTTATCTGTCTAGTAACCGCGCTACTAGTCTTGGGGAAACGAAATGATTTAATATCAATTTTAACATCAATATGCTTGTAATAAACATACTGATTTCCTTCCATTTTATTGTGGAACGTTCCACATTACAATTTATAGATTGTATATAATATACACTACACATATGTCAATCACAATTAAAAAATTAACTGTGATCAACTCTGGCTAACGTGAGACTCGAACCCACATCTTTGGATTACCGATTAACCGATCCAATGCTTAACTAATTTTGCTAGCTAACCATCCGTCATTTACCGCGAATTTAACCATTGCAAGCATGGTTAAAAGTCTTTAAAAGGCATAAAAGGGGCTTAATTTTGAGATATTAAGCGTTTCCACGTCCAAATGTCCAGCCGTTGGCTTCGCACGGAAGGGCGTCGGAATCCGGTCTCAATTAAACTTGGCCACTGTTTAAATTTCAAGCTTTGCTCTCTCGCAGCTCAATCTTTGGCCTTGCATCGCTCGCATGGAATTAAGCCGCTATCTGAACCTGCAAGTTTTTGGCCCTGTTTGGAGCTCAACTTTCGGCCTGTTTTAAAACGCTTGAGCATTGGTCCTTATCCGATCTTAGCTCCATTGCAGCTCGGCCTTTGGCGTCGCACGAATGCGCCCGCAGGAAAGCTCCAGATCTTTAACACTATGGCTTCAGTCTTTATCGGCCTGCGCCCTCGCTCTGCTCTCTTACAGCTCGGCCTTGCACAGAAGCGCGCCGCAATCGGCGCTCCAGGCGTTCGGCCGTCAGCCAAGCTTACACTTGGCGTTCGATTCTTAGCTGTATGCTTACCTGCAGCTCATCCTCTGGCCTCGCATTGGGAGGCGTCGAAATCAAGTCTTCGGTGTTACATGGAGCTCGGCGTTGGGCCTCACTTTTTGACATAAATCGGTTTTGTTGAATCGATATTGGTTAATGACGGAGCTCGATTTTCTTTGGACTGTCGACAAGACGTTTCCCTGATACAGTCATTTCACAATTTTTAACTTAGCTCAAAAGATAAGGGCCTCGCTAAGATCTTACGGCCAGAGCCTCACCAAGATTAAGACCGCCTCTGATGCCGCGCGATACCGCTTATCCACAGTTTATACGATATCATTTTTTTTCGTACCATTATTCAATAAATAATCATTGAAAATAAAAAATGCATTTATTTCATAACTTTCCTACAGCAAAAACATGTTTTTTCGGTAAAATTTTGGTTTGAATTCTTTTTTCATTCATCGAAGGTATTTCAAGGCCACGCCGCCGATTCGCCGCCGCCGCCGACCAATTTTGACCGGCGCGCCGCCGCCGGCTAACTGCCTATCGGCGCTCATATCTAGGTATAAACATTATTGGAGAAGACTTGGAGGAAGTGTCATAGGGATCTACATTCGATGCGTGGAAAACAAGTTCTTTTGTCTAATTATAATCCATCGGCAAGCACGCGAGCGCATAAAACGAAAATCATTTTTTTTTCACTCCCTAAAATTCCCTTAACCTAATAACAGTAAAACAAAAAATAAAATATAGAGGGTTACCAACCAGCCAAAGAATTATAAGTAGATATATGCACTTATCCCAACGCACCTCACGTTCTACTCTGCACGGGGTTCATTGCCGCTCCTACCGCCGTAAGTAACTATCAACACCTACATTATCAAGGCTACGATCGAAGATAATCGCTTCAGCACTGAAATAATACCGGTGGAATACCGGTATAATATTTTTTATTTTAATTGTATTAATTTAATAGTGAAACAAAAGGCGAATATACCACATAAAAGTAAATCGGTAAAGATATTAGGGGTACATTAGCCAACACTGTTTCCATATATTTTCAAATTTTATTTTGTCCGCCTTAATTAAATTTTGCACCCTGCCGGAACTTTATTTATTTAAATTCTCATTTAATTGATTTTGAGCCTTATGAAAAGTCGTATAGAGTAGTAAATAAAATTTTACATCTGACTTAATGACATCTGGTTTTATTCGGTTTAACTTTAGAAAACGCGTATCTCGACAAAGCCATAATGTAGAAAATTGTCAACAACCAAATGAATTATTAGAATTTAAATACGTCACGTGTGACATGAACAGACAAGGAAAGCAAGATTAAATGTATTGTTTCTCTTTCTTCTTTCAATGGAACGCTTTTCCTAAAAGGAGGCCACTAAACTCAAAACGCTATCTTAAAAAAAACTTGATGGGTCAGTGACCTGTCCCAGTAAAGTGAGGTAGTATGCGTGAAGTGCGCTTGTGTGTGAAATGGGGTAAATTGACAGAATCTGAAAATTTACCCACCTCTACCGTCACCTTAAATGAAACATTATTGTTTTTTAAAGAAACAACTGCAAGATTTTTGAAGTGAAAACTTCTTTAGCGGCGCTAGGCACTTTATGAGGTGGGGAAAAAATGATAAACTCGAGACAGCGTAAGGCGATCATGTGACCGTAAGGTTTAGATGGCATTTAAATCAATAAAGAAAAACTCAATGACATTACATGAAAAAGGTTATAATCTTGTACGGGCTGAAATACGAGGATCTCACAGTATTATAACTATATATCACTCAAATATAATTCAATAAAGCTACATCTTGATGAAATCGCTAATAAAAGTGAACTCTAGTACTGGTGAATAAAACTCAAAATATCATGACCAAATAAATAAATTATTATAATTAATAAATTTGATTTTCGAATTTTAAACAAGCTCACTGACCAGCAATTTCGGAACCAAAAGTTTTCAATAGAAAGGAGGATGGGTCAATTATACATAGTGCTGCAGACATTTTGGACTAGTCATTGAGTTTTCACTTCTGTCGGCACTCCCGGAATGCAACACGTTGTTTTTTTTTAAATTCGCTTAATCGCGCCCGGGAATCGAACCTACTTTTTCCACACTATTAAAGAACACAAATGCTTTTCTTCTGGTAACTTAAATGTTCTATCTATCTTGGTGATATGTCAATGCAATCAAATAATCTGAAAAAATAATAATAACCCAATTTATGAATTCCGTTCCTTCAGAAAAATGCGAAATGTACGTACAATTTTTAGGGATATCGTACTTTTCCCAGAGACAAATTTAGTTGGCTAAGACACATTTTCACTGATTTGGGGTCTGTACTAAAAATCTAACATAATATGATAAGGACTTAATCGTTTTAAGCTCAAGAGTGAGTTTTCCTAAAGCTTTTTCTAAAAATTATGTCTTTATTAACGTTAGGAGTGCACTGCAGCATGTCAAATGTATGCCAAAATGTCAAGGGAGAGAACAATAAATTAAGTTTAAATTCCACTTCCACTCATCAGCAAAGTGATATAAGTATATCAGCAGTTTAAAGTTATTTTAGATTACAAAATTAGCGCATCAAAAAAATCAAAGTGCATAGAAAAAAAGTCTCCTGAGTCATAATAAAATTGATGTCTCTTGGGTCACCAGAAAAGTCACCAGGGAGAACGATGACCCAAATCACATTTAAAAGAAAATGTAAATTTTGTGTACTACCTACGAACATTTTTCAAAAAACTATGTTTTTATAACATATTAGACCCAGGATAGATCTAATACCTCTTTTCGTACCCCGGATAAAATGGTCGGCGACTAAAAAAGTAACTGAAACGTTACGTTATTAGGTTCACGATGCCGCGTTGTACCCTTGCCTTCGTTGCGATATGTTTGGTAAGTCAGGAGACTTAAAAAATGAGCCATGATTTTGGGACATATTAACAAATATTTTTTTGAATATATATTAATTTTAGCGGACTGTAATAATTTACCAGTTAAATTAGATGTAAATACCTTTTTAGTTAATCGTTAATATGATATATTAGTAGCAGTAAAACACTTTATTGTACAAAAAGACATATAAAACATGAAAAAACACACATCCTTCGTATATGGTAGAATATATTTTTCACACTTATAAGTAAAAACCAAAACCGATACGCGATTGGGATACGCTCTTTTTGTATGGGATAAAAAAAAATTCTCCTGGGTCACCAAGAAAAATCGACATATTAAAATAATTCAGTTCGTTTTTAAGTTCTAGTCAGATTGACTTTTTGGTTATTTGAGATAAATTACAATAACGCTTAGATTTGAAAAACATGATTTTCTATTTTGTTGCGATCGACCCGGGTAATAAAAATACGGCGAATTTGAACTTTTGTTTGTTGTCGTTGTAAAATGTATTAAAAAATAATGTAGGCACCCCTGACAATTGAAATTCAAAATTATCCAGAAAAAGCGGCCAAGTGCGAGTCGGACTCGCCCATGAAGGGTTCCGTATTTAGGGGATTTATGACGTATTAAAAAAAAAACTACTTACTAGATCTTGTTCAAACCAATTTTCGGTGGAAGTTTGCATGGTAATGTACATCATATATTTTTTTTAGTTTTATCATTCTCTTATTTTAGAAGTTACAGGGGGGGGGGACACACACATTTTACCACTTTGGAAGTGTCTCTCGCGCAAACTATTCAGTTTAGAAAAAAATTATGTTAGAAACCTCAATATCATTTTTGAAGACCTATCCATAGATACCCCACACGTATGGGTTTGATGAAAAAAAAATTTTTGAGTTTCAGTTGTTCTAAGTATGGGAAACCCCCAAAAAAAAATTTTTTTTTTCTATTTTTGTGTGAAAATATAATGCGGTTCACAGAATACATCTACTTACCAAGTTTCAACAGTATAGTTCTTATAGTTTCGGAAAAAAGTGACTGTGACATACGGACGGACAGACGGACAGACAGACAGACAGACATGACGAATCTATAAGGGTTCCGTTTTTTGCCATTTGGCTACGGAACCCTAAAAATGAGTGTTTCAAAAAGGCACCCTGTATTCCTTACATACCTAAATAATCTCTTATTCAATAAAACATATAATTACTAAACACTGTGATTTATTTCAAATAAATGCAAATCGATCGGATAAAAGATATTAATACCTACCTATACAACAATGAATACGAGTACAGTCAGCTGCAATAATATGTTACACACCGAAGGCCGTTTTGCGGTAGATCATGTTAGATCTTATTTGTAGAGCCATAAGAGCGTGTCACATATTTTTGCGGCCGTCGAAGAGTAACATATTATTGCAGGTGACTGTACCTATGAAAAATTCGAGGGTTAATAAAAAGCATTTCAACCAAAGCATTTATAATAATAACGACCATGGACGCCTGCAACCCCAGGGTTATTGTAACCCCATAACAATAAGGTTGAAATTTGCATTTAGTGACCGCAAAGTCAGGTGAGCGTAATCAAGTAAATCTGTTTTCGTCATATTTTATCAAAAATAATCTCTTTTCTGTTCTTGTGCTATTTTCTTATTATCAATACTCTTAACTTATATGCTATATACGCTGCTGCTTCTATGATGTTAACATCTTCCAAAACAACAATAAATATGCAGGTTTATGAATTAATTATTTTATTGTTTGCTATTATGAACAAGTAACAACGCCATCTGTTTCAATTTTTTCCGAATTTAAGTTTCTGGCCGACCGCAGCGACCACGTATAATGGTAGTTAACTTCTGTAACGTTAGATGGTGCTAAAAGGTCACACAAACTTCACGTGCGGCGCGAAGCGTTTCCATGTGTGCGTGTTAGCGGGGAGGGAAGAACTAGCGGGCGTGGTTTACGAAGCGCCAGACGCGGCTGCAGTAGGCCCTTAAACAAATGCGCACGTATAGGAGCGGCCTTAGTGCACGCTGCTCACGTCACGCGTGAGCCCACAGCCACGCTGCACGCCCCGCCGAACGCTCCGCTTCGAGCGTCCACTCAGGCCTTACACCAATTCTTTTGTCGATGTCTGTAACTTTCGTGCGTCCTGTCCATCTATCTATCCTTAAAACTAATCTTATTCTTTTTCCCACAGGCCAGTAAATCGGAACGACAGAAAGGCTCCCGCGCCACTTACAAGGATCTGGACTTCATGGAACACCACACCGAGGGCATTTTCCTAGAGGCAGAGACATATAACGCGCTTATAAAGACTATGCAGAGGGATTGCAGAGTGCTGGAGAGTTTTAAGGTAAATATTATCAGTAACTAATACGATAGAAGGGCTTATGCTACATACAAGGATCTGGACTTCATGGAACACCACGCCGAGGGTATTTTCCTAGAGCCAGAGACATATAACGCGCTTAAAAAGACTATGCAGAGAGATTGCAGAGTGCTGGAGAGTTTTAAGGTAAATATTATTAGTAACTAATACGATAGAAGGGCTTATGCCACATACAAGGATCTGGACTTCATGGAACACCACGCCGAGGGTATTTTCCTAGAGGCAGAGACATATAACGCGCTTAAAAAGACTATGCAGAGAGATTGCAGAGTGCTGGAGAGTTTTAAGGTAAATATTATTAGTAACTAATACGATAGAAGGGCTTATGCTACATACAAGGATCTGGACTTCATGGAACACCACACCGAGGGAATTTTCCTCGAGGCAGAGACATATAACGCGCTTAAAAAGACTATGCAGAGGGATTGCAGAGTGCTGGAGAGTTTCAAGGTAAATATTATCAGTAACTAATACGATAGAAGGGCTTATGCTACATACAAGGATCTGGACTTCATGGAACACCACACTGAGGGCATTTTCCTAGAGGCAGAGACATACACCGCGCTTATAAAGACTATGCAGAGGGATTGCAGAGTGCTGGAGAGTTTCAAGGTAAATATTATCAGTAACTAATACGATAGAAGGGCTTATGCCACATACAAGGATCTGGACTTCATGGAACACCACGCCGAGGGTATTTTCCTAGAGGCAGATACATATAACGCGCTTATAAAGACTATGCAGAGGGATTGCAGAGTGCTGGAGAGTTTTAAGGTAAATAGAACCAGTAACTAATACGATAGAAGGGCTTATGCTACATACAAGGATCTGGACTTCATGGAACACCACACCGAGGGAATTTTCCTCGAGGCAGAGACATATAATGCGCTTAAAAAGACTATGCAGAGAGATTGCAGAGTGCTGGAGAGTTTTAAGGTAAATATTATCAGTAACTAATACGATAGAAGGGCTTATGCCACATACAAGGATCTGGACTTCATGGAACACCACGCCGAGGGTATTTTCCTAGAGGCAGAGACATATAACGCGCTTAAAAAGACTATGCAGAGAGATTGCAGAGTGCTGGAGAGTTTTAAGGTAAATATTATTAGTAACTAATACGATAGAAGGCTTATGTTACATACAAGGATCTGGACTTCACGGAACACCACACTGAGGGCATTTTCCTAGAGGCAGAGACATACAACGCGCTTATAAAGACTATGCAGAGGGATTGCAGGGTGCTGGAGAGTTTCAAGGTAAATATTATCAGTAACAAATACGATAGAAGGGCTTATGCTACATATAAGGATCTGGACTTCATGGAACACCACACCGAGGGCATTTTCCTAGAGGCAGAGACATATAACGCGCTTATAAAAACTTTGCAGAGGGAGCAGTCGCCTTGTGTCACCGCCTCAATTTCGGGCAGGCTGAAAATCAGCGCTGAAACCACGCAGTAAAAGACGGGGCTTCCAACACATTAGCTGAGACCATGGTATAATAATATACTCCGCCTGGTACTCTCTTCCGAGATTCGCGAATGACCTAACTGTCACTTGCCTACGTCATCATGCTGTTTACAGGTTCTCAAACTTTAAAATGTGGGAGAATTTTAACCAACGGTGAAAATTCTTTTAACGGCATTAATTTTAAGTTATTCATGTAGAAACATAGTAAAATAAAACAAATCTATACTGCACTTTTCACTCCTACTCTTACAGTTCCGAATAGAGCAGCCAACCATTTTCGTAACACTGCGACTGCTGACACTGAGCGAGAAGGAAATAACAATTAACACGCGTTCGACAAGGATGACGGTCAGGGACAAAATGGCGGATTGTCAAATGTGACAGCGCTATCCTGTGTTGCCAGTAGTGTAAATAGAATTACCCGAACGTCTGAAATTTCTTTCGTGAATCGGAAGATATTGATAACGAATAATTAAAAATGAGGTATTATTGTAAAATTTAAGATAAAATACATATAAATGAAAATTATAAAATTATAAAGAAATATTTTAACTTATTAACCATAGATATAATGTACCCATGTAACATGTTATGTTGAAATAAAGTGGCAATGTTATTGTGACGTAGGCAAGTGACACTCTGGGAAGAGAAGACCATGTTTTATTAGACCATGGCTGAGACTGTCCAATTGTCATGTAATGTCTAGGTTATACTGTCTAGTTAAACTACTCTGAAGTCTAAAGTCTACTCTATATACTGTTTAGGTTAAGTATAGCTTAAGTGTGTAAAAATAATTGTAATCAAAAATCCTTGTTGTGGCAATAAATGCTTTATCTATCTATCATTATTTACAGATCATGGACTATTCTCTCCTAGTCGGCATCCACAACCTGGACGAGGCGCAACGAGAGAAAACCGAGGCCCGGACCCGGACGGAATCCGGACAGAGCGACGGAGAGGAGGACGGGAACAAGAAGACCGGACTGAATCGGACGAGGTGAGCTGGCGGCCGAGTGAGGCGAGGGCTTTAACTATTGCGATTAGTAATTCCAAAGAGTTATTTATTTTAAAAACGTAACGTAACATGTAAGAAAATTTCGTGCTTTGAATGTAGCTGGGGCCCGTTTCTCAAAAGTCCCTTTATAGCAAAAGCTGTCAAAAAGTGACATCTGCTTGTATTACAAGTTACAAGCTTTTGAGAAACGGGCCCCAGATGAAGATGGCACTGTGTGACTCCTTACATGTTGCGGTAACTTATAAAATTTGATGTTTGATAATTATATTACATATAATATTTATTATTTTCTACAATTAATAACTAAATGAAAATCTGAAGCTTTGTCGATAGGAAATTTTATAAAATGCACATTATCATATATGTAAAATACCAAAGTTAAAGTGTATTTCTATTCATATGCGCCTGTATGCGCATTTGAGGATTTGCCTCATTATTCTATCATCAATTGATAATTTTATAACGTATTTTACTTGCACATTATATCCACTTTATGTATTATATTACATATTTTAAAATATATCTAAAGGAACCACGTAAAATCTATCCTATTATGTAATTATATAATATATAATTTATGACACGATTCTCTAGGGTGGCGGCATTATTCTGTATATAATCATTTCAGATGTGAGAACGAGGACTTCAAGGCACAAGTGAAAAGGACACAGTACGGAACATTTGTATAAATAATTAATGTCATAACACGCATAATGTTTACTATCTTTAGCAACTAACTTTTGTCGACATCGATAGATTAAAATAATAAGCCAAAAAAAATACAAGTCGGAAGCAACAGGGCACACAAAACTACCTACTTTAGACATATTACAAATTCAGGATACCTAGGCGCTGAGAAATTTCTAAGAAATAGACTTTACAGTACATCTGGTGCTACGTTACGAAACAATAGATACCCGGGACCCGTTTCTCAAAAGCTTGTAACTTGTAATACAAGTGGAAGTCCCTTTCTAACAAAAGCTCTCAAAAAGGGACTTCCACTTGTATTACAAGTTACAAGCTTTTGATAAACAGGGCACAGGTGCTATAAAAACCACATTACGTAACTACGTCGAAAATTTACAGTGCCATAATTATGTACTAGTACTGTAATTATGTTAGTTGTACAATACACGTGCGAATAGGTAATTCGTATCGTTCGTATGTCATCTTACGTATTTTATTTCTAAAGGAAAGCAGATAATGCGTTTAAGATAAAATACAGTTATAAAATTTATGGTGTTTTTTTTTTGCTGAGGAGGAAGTAACGTAATCTTTATTATGTACAAACAAACCTTAATATTAATTTATGATGTATGTTTTAACTACATATCTATTTATGTTTTTCTTTGTTTCGTTTAATTAATTCCGTGCGTCATCTTATTTCATTCATTGTCTAATACCTTTAAACGAGCAATTCTTTTTTTTTTATAGGTACTTATATATCGGGGATCTTGGTAACGGCTCTAACGATTTCGATCGATCTAGCTAGGTCTTAACTCTGGAAAAACGCGCATTTTTGAGTTTTTATATGTTTTCCGAGCAAAGCGGTCTCCCAGATATTCGTATGTAAAACTAGTAACTACATATACTACACATACATACAGTATAGACCCACAATACACACGTAATCTATCAATGTCGACAGTACTAAAGCGTATTAACATGGCCTTGAAAATGTGTTCGTCTGATCCTAACATGCAACTGTATATAGGACAAATATTGCAAATATAACAGTGTCATAGCCCATAAAAAACGGTCGCAAAATATATGTACCGGTACCCGTTTCTCAAAAGCTTGTAACTTGTAATACAAGCGGATGTCACTTTTTGACAGCTTTTGTTAGAAAGGGACTTCCGCTTGTATTGCAAGTTACAAGCTTTTGAGAAACGGGCCCCGGGTCTCTATCGTTTCCCAAAAAGTTTTAAGTCCCCGTTTGCCCGCATTTTCTTTAGCCATAATTTATTTGGTTCAGAAACGCGTCACATTTCAGGATTGCCATAAAACAAACCTAACCTATATATAGGATAACCTCACGAAAATCCTGAAAAGTTAACGGTTTCAGTTTTAGGACTAATGATAATATGACAAACAATACATTATGACTTAAAAATTTATGGGAAATAATCTCCATCTCTATTTCCCGAATATCAGTATGAGTGCAGTCAGCAGAAGAAATAGATAAACCCGTATTCCATCTGTCCAATATGTTTGTCCAATCTCATGCCGTCTCACTCTCCCTCTCAAGCAAAATGTGAGACAAAACACACATTGGACAAAGAAATTGGGCAGGTGGAATACCGCCCTAAGCGGAATGTGTTTGACTTAAGGCTTCGTCACACAGGCGCGTTTTCCGGGCGGGGTGTGAGCGGGGCGCGCCGCTTATAAACTTATAAAACGCTCACGTCGCGCTTACGCCCCGCCCGGAAAACGCGCCTGTGTGACGAAGCCTTTAAGGATTTTATATCACTTTGCGATTATTTTCTATGGACTGTGACATTAGAAATTATGAAAATTATAATTACAAATTGCATGTATAATATAATACCAGGTAGCAAAAATGTTGATGCATGACCCTGGATCGTATCTAGAGTCTAAACCTATCTTACTTCCATACCATATGATCCAAAAATAATTATAAAAGTAAAAAAAAAAAACTAGCTGAAACGTCTGCGAATGCTGCTATTATCCTGAGGCAGTGAGTTCAAGTCTCACCCAAGACAGTAATTGTTCCACTTTTAAATTTATTCTAAGTTAAAAAAATATCAGCATGTCCTTCCTTACCTAAAAAAAACAACTGATTCTCTCTAACATCTATACCATAATTTAAAGCAACACACTTAATTGTAATATTTGTAGTTAGGTAGGTAATATCTATTAGATTTCTATATCTTACCTCCTTTCTTAGATACAAAAAGTATGTAAAATTACTATGATGTAGATAGTTTGTTATGTGGTTGATAGTGAATATGTCCTAGATTATTAGTAGGTAATATAATTGTACAGTCGTCATCAGATATATCGGAGCGGTCAACGAGCTCACAAATATCTGAACACGCCTCTATTGTCAAGGCGTTAGAGTGCGTGTTCAGATATTGTGAACACCTCGGCCGCTTCGATATATATGATGGCGACTGTACTACATTTATTCACTACATTACATCAAAATGAAGGAATGAATTGTAGATAACATGAAATAATCAACGTGTACATAGTTTGTTTTTGAATGAACCAACCAACCCAAGGAATAACCTATTACAAAAATCCGCACACCGCCATCTATCCTTATGATGGAACTATTCTGTACACATTGTACTCGCACGGCGCCATCTATCCACAACTTACGTAACCATTTTGTACGCAGATCGATAAACAGACAGCGGCTCGTGGCGCACTCTACAGCCATGGAGAGCATACAGGCGGAGAGCGAACCGATCGACGAAGAGGATGATGTGCCGTAAGTAATCTTTAAAGCTTCGGTTTCCTAGGAAAGCGGTGCCGGGCGCAAAAAGACGGCCGTGTTTACGGTGACGACACTGACGACATGTGGAAAGTACCACGGCGTCATAACACACCGTCAGCCACCAAGGTCAAACGAAACGTATCCAGGAGAGAAAATGGACGACCTGGGCCATGTTGCATAACAAACTACAACTAATATTACAAGCGGAACTCCTTTTTTGATTAGTGAAATAAGAAAAGGAGTTCCGCTTGTAATATTAGTTGTAGTTTGTTATGCAACATGGCCCTGGATTTAGCTTTAATAACTTACTTGGAGGATGAAATATCATCAGAAGAGGAAAATAATCGTAGTACGGAAGATCATTTGTTCAAATCTCGTAGTAGAAGGTGCATTTGAGATTTTAGTACAAATGGCTTTACCGCTATCAAATAAAACGTTTACGAAACCGTCATGCAAATGGCGGCACCGCTTTTTGACGTTACGGTGTCAATCACCGCCCTCTAGGAAACCGCGCCATTTGGTTTACATAGACAACGTTCTAGTGACGTCATTCACCGCTGTATTACGGTATCGCTTTCCTAGGAAACCAGAGCTTAAGAGGAAATGTGACGGCTGTTTCTCCATACAAACGTAGTCCCAACACAAACATTTTCCTCTCTCCAAAATATAAAATCGGCTGTTGTTTAGAAAACATTGCCTCGTGATTACCCGTCTGTACCCGTCTGTTTCTAAGTAGAGTAGAAAGAGACAGATAGTCCATTTTGAATACATATTAGGCCATTGTACCGACTCTATTTTTTTTTTTAATTTTCAGCCCGGGCGGCATTCCAGCGCGGAACGCGCGCGGCGAGCGACTACTACTCTTCCTGGGCATCATCGATATTCTGCAGTCGTACCGGCTTCGTAAGAAACTGGAACACACGTGGAAAAGCATGATACACGACGGGGTGAGTGCGACAGAGACGGCTATACGTTCCTTACTGTATCGATAAGCTGGTTTAATGGTGGGCACATTGAGTTTGGGCTCGTTAGAATTGTCATGATGAATAGTAAATTTTAGTCTTCAGATTTTATACAATATAGCATGCGTCAAAAGCTCGTAATATAAACGGATTTTTTGACGTAAATTGAAAAAAAAAAGCAGTCGGTTCAGTAAGTAAATAGTTTAAAACAGCAGCCACTTTTTCGAATGTGATGTTGGTCCTGTTTCCTATAAATAAATAAAATAAATATTATAGAATATTCTTACACAGATTGACTAAGTCCCACAGTAAGCTCAAGAAGGCTTGTGTTGTGGGTACTCAGACAACAATATAATTAATATATAAATACATAGAAAATACCCAAGACTCAGGAACAAATATCTGTGCTCATCACACAAATAAATGCCCTTACCGGGATTCGAACCCAGGACCGCAACTCCACAGCAGGGTCACTAGGCCACTAGGCCAGACGTCGTCAGTCGTCCTATAGTAATGAGAAGGAATCGATAAAATTGACAGATTCATTATTCCATCATCTGCTTGTTACATTAGAGTCGGATCTAGCTAACTCTGTCTGACAAAGTGTGTTAATGTCATAATGAGTCTCAAAATTCTATCAAAGTATGACGTTTATAATGACACTCCAGACTTTGATCTGTTCAAGTCGGTTTAATGTTAGCTTATACGGACTCTACTCATATCTTTGTACCTTACATGGCGACCGTGTCAATGCCATCAATACATATTATAAAACAAAGTCCCCTGCCGCGTCTGTCTGTCTGTATGTTCGTGATAAACTCAAAAACTACTGCACGGATTTTCATGCGGTTTTCACCCTATTAATAGAGTGATTCTTGAGAAAGGGTTTGGTGTATAATTCGTAAAGGTTTTGTGTAAATTCGTTGCACTACCCGTGCGAAGCCGGGGCGGGTCGCTAGTAAACTATAATGGTATAAGAAATTCCTTTTTTTTTTCTAGGACACCGTGTCAGTCCACAGACCCAACTTCTACGCTCAAAGGTTTTTGGATTTCATGGCTAAGACAGTTTTCAAGAAAATACCTTCGTGTAAGTGTTACTTTGAGATAAAAGTTTTATATCATTTATCTTATTTGATAAGTTTGAGGAAAAACACACTTAAATTAATAAATACAAAATAGTTATTTTCGATACAAGTGCGAAAAAGAGGAAATTCGAAACGAGTGGCGATAAATTAAAATACGACCGAGGGGAGTGCTTTTAATCGACACGAGTCGCGAATTACTTATTCTCACGTGTATCGTACAACGTTTTACAGTACATATGGCCCTTTAAAATTTGACATTCGCACGAAAAGTGCTATTTTACGCACTAGTGCGGGAAAATAGGACCATATGTACTGTAAAGATATTTAAGTGTGTATTCGTCAGTAAGTTACCATTTATACCTATCCTCCTAAGGCCCAAGGTCCTACCTATAGTACCTATTCGGTTCGATGTAATTTAAACCATGTACAATTGGAACAGAGTCGCTTTTGCTTTGTTTCGTTCAGTTTTCAAACAACGCAAAATCAACTCTATTTCCTACAGTTTAGGTTCAAATTTCAGTGGCAAATTTTGGATGTTTCGTTTGTATGGGACCTTAGGAGGCTATATATTATAAGTGAGATATGTTAGTGTAAGGCCTGAGTGGAGGCTCGCTCGGCGAGGCGTGCAGCGTGGCTGTGGGCTCACGCGTGATGTGAGCAGCGTGCACTAAGGCCGCTCCTATACGTGCGCATTTGTTTAACATGCACACCGCACGCCCCGCCCCGCCGCACGCCCAACAAGAGCGTCCACTCAGGCCTTACACTTAGGTGGTAAAATAAGAGAATAGGTACAAATGTAGGGCATAATAGTTTTCCGTCGTATTTTCTCGGAAAAGTTCGCATTTGTCATGCTACTTCAGTCAACCTCAGTACTTTTTGTACCGAGACTGACTGAAATAGCAAGACACGTTCGTGCGTTTCCGTAAAAATACGAAGGAAAATAATTATGCACCACATCTGTATACCTAAGTCTATCGATATTTCCTTTCTTTCTTCTATTCACTAGGAATCATTTAGGGCTCAAAGCGGTGTTGATTCCGTCTTGGGTGAAATTTACCAAAATAAAATAATATGTAACCATAATGTAGGGTAATTCGCCAGTAACTGACCACCGGCCAATAAATGGCCACCCTAAACTAAAAATTAATTCTATTCACCTATAAACAAAATATTAGTATAAGGGTTCAATAACTGGCCAGCCTTCTATAACTAGCCGCCTTATACTAAAATGTATTCTGTTTATAGGTGAATAGAATTCATTTTTAGTTTAGGGTGGCCGGTTACTAACAGGTGGCCAGTTACTGGCGAATTGCCCTATATCTTTATAACGGTCTCAAAGACATGGTTTTAATTTGAATGTCTAGGGCACGTATTTGCTACTTCTATCTAATTAAGCGATAGATATTAGTTACTACATAACGCTTTGAATGGAAGCGCTGGTGGCCTAGCGGTAAGAGCGTGCGACTTTCAATCCGGAGGTCGCGGGTTCGAACCCCGGCTCGTACCAATGAGTTTTTCGGAACTTATGTACGAAATATCATTTGATATTTACCAGTCGCTTTTCGGTGAAGGAAAACATCGTGAGGAAACCGGACTAATCCCAATACGGGCCTAGTTTATCCTCTGGGTTGGAAGGTCAGATGGCAGTCGCTTTCGTAAAAACTAGTGCCCACCCCAATTCCTGGGATTAGTTGCCAAGCGGACCCCAGGCCCCCATGAGCCGTGGCAAAATGCCGGGACAACGCGAGGAAGATGAGTTAGATATTGGTTACTACATAACGCTTTGAATGCATTTATCGTGCGTGGTGCGCACCACGTGTGAACCTTGTCGGAATGCACTAAGGTTGATATTGGGTTGAAGCCGCGCGCGTTAGATGACGTCTTTGGCGGTCAAAGAGACGAGCCATATGCAAGGACAAGACTATGACTATTTCATAGAACTCGCCATTGTAAACCTTATTGTATCGGGTTAAGGTTCATTTCAAATCGTGCCCATCTGGGGCCCGTTTCTCAAAAGCTTGTAACTTGTAATACAAGCGGATGTCACTTTTTGACAGCTTTTGTTGGAAAGGGACATCCACTTGTATTACAAGTTACAAGCTTTTGAGAAACGGGCCCCTGATGCCGCCTTTGGTTTTCTATCATGTATTTTTTACCCAAAAACTGTAATTCATATGAAGAGATTTGGTAAATTTCACTCAAGCTAAATTTAGCTAAAATATCCTAAGTAAAATACTATTTAGTGGAATAATCCTTACTGTTGTAGTAATAAGTATTACATTCCTTTTAATGTCAAGCTAATCATATGTGTTTAATCCTATTTGAAGGTAACGTGAGTAACTTATTATGTGTGTGTATGTAATTTTGAGACTGAAAAAAAAACTTTATATCGCTCTGGCTAGTACAGTCAGCAGCGGAAATTGCTAAGCGGGCGAGGTGTTCATAATTACCTTGACGCGCTCTTATTATCTTAACAATAAAGTCGCGTCAAGATTATTTTGAACACCTCGCCCGCTTAGCAACTATTGCTGCTGACTGTACTCATGTAATGACTGATATTTTGCCGGAATAAGACTATAAATAAATTGTTTAAGTCACAAAATTACAGAAATTAACTGTGATAACACTTTTTTTTTATTACAATTAATGTAACTTATTAATATTAAATATCTAATATTAAAGTAAAGACGCTAAGCACGAAGAATGTGGTACATTGACCCGAAAGACCCGCGTGCTGCTATATCTATCGCACGCGCGTAATCATATTGCTGTCCCACCGATTGCTGTGCGCGAGCGGGACACTAACATAATTATGCGTTTGATAGAGATAGAAACAAGCGGGTCAATGAACGAAGTTCTTCGTGCTCTTCGTCTTTGCTTTACTCTGTATAACTGACAGTGTCAGTTATTTTTAGCGTGATTCAGACAGACATTACAAGTAATTTTTCTCAAACATGCAATGAAATGTCGTCGCTCCGGGCGTTATATCAGGCTTCGAAGTATCACGTTTAGGGCGGAGCAACTCCAGAGAACTGTAAAGGAGTTTCATACGAAATTGAAGGCCTAGGCCGGGAAGTAATTTTGTTTTAATTCTAATGTAAACATGGGGTCTGTGTCCATGAACAGGCTAAACAGCCGAATTATATTTTTTTTAATATTTTTAGTGAATGTATGGTTATCGGACCAAAATATCCGTGTTAACGCCTGTTATACACGAACGTACTGATATTAAGAATACTTACGAATCTGTATGATTCAATGTGTTAATGAATAAATTTAAAATCTTGTCTATACGTAAGTCACCAGAGACCATAGACAATATTTAAAATCCTCTGCATTTATTTTATTTATTGAAATTAAGATTCTTATTATCAGGTTGTGTATAATGGCCCTAATAGGGTCTATTCGAACACTACACACGCGAAATACGGACGACTTACGTAAAAAAAAGTCATTATGGCAGGATTGGAAGGAAAATTAAAAAACTTTTGTCGTGTAGCTATTTTTGGTTGATATTTATAATTTGTTTTTTTGAGTGGTGAATTTTTTTATTTCATTGCATATGTTTGAGAAAAGCACTATACATGCCTAGCCGTGAAAAGGTCTTGCCGACTTCGTATCACTATCCGGCCTCCCTACGGTCGGCCGTCTATACCTACTCACCCGGCAAGCCCTTCTTTCCCGGCGTCTGCAGTAATGTACTATTACTTGCTGTTTGTAAAAAAAGTGTTGTCAAATGTACAGGACTGTGTCTAAGACTTGTGGTTATAGGGTAAAGCAGGGGTCTCCAAAATTTTTGCCTAATAAGAAGCTGATTTGTCTAGTAGGAAAGTAGCCAATTAACCAAATAATGAAGAGTTAAAAAATAAGTGGAACTTTAACCACAGGGCGGACACGCCATACATCAAAAATGATTTGCTTTTATATGTGTGCGCGGCACGTCTGTACACGCGTCATTGTGTATCTGACGGACTTCTGGCATGCTCTCAGTAGAGCGACTTACGCACACATTCATGTCGCGGCCAGTCGCGGGGCGAGGTAATCCGAGTCGGGGCGGGGCGGTGCGTGTCCGTTCTGTATGATAATACTATTACTTATTCTGTGCTTTACCCGACTACAGTCAGACAAGGTCCTTTAATACTGTAACAAATGCTAACGATAAAGCGAGGACGGTTAGCGCAAGGAATATTGTACGTTGGCCCTCTTATTCCTATCTCTATTGCTGTCTCCCTCATGATGCCGGTGGTCAATGACATTCCGCTCCGTAGCGAATGAAACGCAACTGTCACTGTCGCACGGGGTTCGAACTTATCCAGATAGTTATACTCTTTGATAATTATCCAATAAATATCGGATAATTATGCCAGGTATATGGATGGTGCTATATTTATTTTCTTTGATAGTAAAAAATAATTGGGGTGTTGTTTGCTATTTTTTATCAGTTTAATAGGTTATTATCAAATCGATAATTACCAAGCATAAAAATCACGATAATTATCAAGATAACTATCATTGATAATTATCCTTTCGAACCCTGTTGTCGCGTCTCACTAGTGTGGAAGAGTGATAGAAATGACTACGATACGCTACGGAGCGTTAACGATTGGCACGTTGGCTACGCGCCCTGAACAGAATTGCGCGTGCGATAGAGATAGGATCAGGGTGCCTAGCCACAATGCCAATCGTTTGCGCCGTAGTGAACGATACGCTAATCTCTGTCGCACTAATATGGATAGAGATTACCGTTTCGCTTGCTACGGCGCAAACGATTGGCATCTTGGCTAGGCCCTTAGTGGGTCAATGTACGAAGTTCGTCGCGCTAAGGGTCCTTTCTTTACAATCTTAGTGGACCTGCCCGAGATCAAAGGGAACCACCGCAAGTTCAGGACTCTGGTCACGAGCTACATAGGTACTGTAGGGTGTTTGTCTGTGTGCCTGTCCGTCCGGGGCGGGTGTTGGTGGTTAAAACATATTTAAAAAAACTGGGGTATAAAACATCCTCGTGATTCTGGGTCGAAATAACCCAAAAGTTGTTAGGTTTTAAATTTTAAACGCTACTTACACTTTTTTCTGAAACCCTCTATTTATGGGCATCCAGAAAGATATCTTGTATGATTAAAAAAATAGAACTTGACTGCGTAAAATGTCTTGATATTAGGAACTTGTTTTGAAAAAACAGTAATTTCGGTATCGTCTTGGGTCGTCCCATTCGTTTTTCGTCAAGTTCTTAAATTAGTCCTATTCTACTTTCGTCACCCATTGTACATTCGTCACAATCGTCGGCGGCTTTCAATGTAGAATACGTGACGAAAGCAGAACAGGACTAATTTAAGAACTTGACGAAAAACGAATGGGACGACCCAAGACGATACCGTAATTTCGAGGATTATGCGGTAAAACCCTACAAGTCGTGCAAATGGGTTTATGACATTAGAACTATATGTGACGAGCGTAGACTTTTTTAAAGTGATTAATTACCTATCTAGTTTGACTTATCGGGTTTGACCGCCCATTCCTCGTAGTTGTAAATTATTTTTTTCATATGCGGTTAATAACACGAACCTGCGTAGAAACATATTGCAAATTATGAGGTTTTCTGCCCTAAATAACGATTTTTGTCGAGATTTGTGAAGAATGTTTGTAGTGTATGCTATTTAAAGTATTTAAACCTCATTGCTGACATGGTGGAAGTGTTACTGTTTTCATGATATGTTTCATTTTGTTGTAGTTCAAAGTTGTTTTTTGTATCTTAACAGTAAAAATGACTCGGGGATATAACCGAAACAATAAGTTTTGGAGCTACAGTTTGTGAAAAATTGATAGAATTCGCATGTATACTGAACTTTAGCGCCAGATAGTAGAAAACAGGAGGCATGTTTAATTGTTTACATATTGCATCCTTGTAGTAAAAGTCCTGTTACATTCTAGCTGATTTTGGAATCATGTTAAAACGGCAATGCTACTTTTGAAGTAAAAATATAATAGAGTTTGACCAAGATAAGTCTGTAACGATTTTGATAGCATATCACGCAGTGCAAGTGTTATTTATACGTCATAATTTCAAAGAAGTTTGACGTTTAAAATAACACTTGCACTGCATGAACTGGGGTTTCTCAAAAGCTTGTAACTTGTGATACAAGTGGAAGTCCCTTTTTAACAAAAGCTGTCAAAAAGTGACATCCGCTCGTATTACAAGTTACAAGCTTTTGAGAAACGGGATTTTGAACCTGTACGGTTTTAGCTAGGTAGCTGTTAGAATAATAGGTTTAAATTAGATTAAGTAAACGTGCCACCAACACCCAAACCGAAAGTTTCAGTAGGCATTCCGCTGGTGGTGTTTTTTATTTAACAAATTAAATATTTTACGTTCTTTCAGTTACGCATTCGAGGCATGTCTTAGTAAACACTTTAATTTTGTACAATTGGCTTTTTTTATTTCCAAAAACGCATTTCTGCATGACTTTATCTAGTCATGCACGTCCCCGGTGTCCCCTTTAGTAATTTTACGTGGAAATTTCGAAAAATAATATGTGTTTTTCCCTTTTTTTCCACACAATTGTCCGTCTTCGGAATGTGCGCGTCTATGGAGGTTTGAGTAAGTCTGGTCGTTAGGTCTTCCAGCATGTCCCGTTTTGGTCGAGTCTCCCCTTTCTCGTTGTATAGTTTGGATTGTCGTTGTGCGTTTTTGAACACAATGATGTTATATGTTTAATATAATGAGAAAATGAATGCAGTGTTTGTAAACACGTTGACGAGAAATTAATGTTAATTGGAAAGCTTGATATAATTTTTAGCACCCCTAGCACATGATTGGCGCGACAGTATCTCGCGGCGAGATAGATTATCCGTCTTTTTCTATGTTAATAAAAGAGGGTCGGGTAGTATATCTCGCCGCGAGATACTGTCGCGCCAATCACGTGCTAGCCCGGCTGATGCGTTAGTGAAAAGTTGTTTTAAAGTGAAATATTTCGTATGTTGACGTATCATTTTATCGTTCTCTTGCTAACGCGTATAACAACAAGTATAAAACAAAAACACCAAGAGTTACAGTCACCAGCAATAGTTGCTAAGCGGGCGAGGTGTTCAAAACTACCTTGACGCGCTCTTATTCTCTTAACAATAAAGTCGCGTCAAGATAATTTTAAACACGTCGCCCGCTTATAGTTCGTTTTTTTTAGCATTAGAAAGAACTTGAAAGAAGATAAGCACTTTTTAAAAATCAATAACTATTACTTATGAAAGCAGAAGACTATAAAAGATCGTATTAGATTCATAATTGTTACATATTTACCGTAACTTATTTTTAAAATGTGTTTTTCAATTAAAAGACACATCAAGATTGTTTACCAAATTTCTAATGCTAAAAAAAACGAAGTATAGCAACTGTTGCTGTAAGATATTTTTGTATCTCATATCATATAGAATGACGTGCCCGCAATAGATAAAATTTTTAAGGGGCTCACTGATAACAGTCGGTCGGACGGTATCGGCATGTCAGTTGTTCGGAACTGTAAACTTTTTGTTCTATCTGACAGCCCGATACCGTCCGGCGGACTGGTAATCAGTGGGCCCCTTAAGGCATGTAAATGTGTTATAAACATCACTGTCTCGTCAACGGAAGAAACCTGATAGACAATGAACTAATCTACTCGCGTTTACTAACCACACTTTAATAATTTATATCAATGTGTTTAAATCCAATCTCGGTCTTATTCCCAATCGCTAGACATCCAACCATGGTCGTAGCTAGCTACCCTGTTTGGTATTATGTCAGTTGTCATTCCCCCAAAGATCAGTATTGAGTGTTTTTGCTGCGCCAGACGCCATTTTGTGATTGATTGTATAACTTTGATGAAAAAGGGTAAGAAAAATATGAAAAATACTGGTTATATCGAACACCAACGACAATATAACTGTCATAAGTTCCGTTAGTTGATCAATCCAAATGTCAGATAAACTGATTTTATAACCATAGGAATCATGGATTTGGAAATATATAGCAAACGGTACATTTATTTTGATAATTTTAGGCTAATTTTACTCATTTTGCTGCTTGTATTATGTATAACTGTAACATCGATTAGGAAGTAGACATAAATCTACCTATTTTCAAAATAGTTACGTTAAAACACTTACCCTTTTTTTATTGAAGTTTCTTTCTTCTATTTTCCAACTCTCATTCTCCTGTCTTTCAATCGTCTTGAAATATTTCTGTTGAGCATGGTTTTTCGAAACTTTATTTTTATTTATTTTTTAGACTAAGGTATTTTAGGCTTTCTGCCTATTTTTTTAATTTACGCAGCGCCTTAACTTCACGGTTTTTTGAGCAATGCTTCTTTTAATGAGCATTTTAGAAGTTTTATTTAATCACACATTCTAGCTAATGTTTAGATTGTTTTTTATTGCATTATTGAGGTGTTTTTATTAGATTGCTTTTCAACTAAGTACAATAATACAAAAATACACACATAAATGTGTGTCTATTTTGGTTGCAAAATGTTTTTTTTTGTGATAAAAATTATTCAATGTTGTAAAAAAATGATTTTTGAAATAGCAATCATTAGAACATCTTAGTAATATGTAAGAATGAGCTTCATTTATTTGTATGAACACTGAAAGACTAGATATAGTCGTATTTCCTTTTCTTCAAGGATCACGTAAATTATTAAATTATTTACGCTGCTTAGCCACTTGAAAATATGAGATTTTTTTACTAATAATCTTTAAAATCCGATATTTTTAGTTCCCGCAGTTTTTAACTGTCGACCACCGTACAGGGTCAAGTGTTTATAGTATTTAGTTCTCGGCTCACAGCGTTCATACAATAAATGAAGTAAAGTTCATATAATAATGATAATTTGTATGTATAGCCCTGAAACACTCGCCTTCGAAGAGGAAAAGCATCAGTAAGCCGGTGAGGCCGCAGGAAGAAATCGACACGCCAGGTACAACTTTTTAATATACATGGTGATCATGTTACACCCTGTGTTCATGTTACACCCTGTGTTCATGTTTCACTCTGTGTTCATGTTACACACTGTGTTCATGTTACACCCTGTATAACATTGATTTTTTTAGAGGGATTTGTGACTGAAAGCGTTTGCTCACATTTTCTCTTTATAATGAGAGAATTTTCACTATAAAAAGTTGTTTCTTTTTACACGATTTCAGTACAGTTAAACGGTTTAAAAGAAAATTTGGTTAGAACCACTGCTAAAGGAACATTCAGCATTATATAGATCAGCGGTCGGCAACCTTTTAGCAGCCAAGGGCCACATAGTAGTTAACGAAGTTGTCGAGGGCCGCACTTTGTTAATATTTTTGACTAGACTAGACATTATCGTTTGTTAATATTTACAAAATAGCCAGGGAGGCTCGGGCCGCAAGTGACAGGTTCACGGGCCGCATGCGGCCCGCGGGCCGCGGGTTGCCGACCGCTGATATAGATAGTGTCGGAAGAAGTGGCCAAATATATCGGTACAAAACCTTATTTCTATTAGTAACACGTGTTGCGATATATTTGGCCACTTTGGTCGTCATTATTAGTTTTTTTTTAATCTATATTTTTTTCTGAATTAGATTAGACTGTTAAAACATATTTATTAGCAACTGGAGCAGACGTTTTCAGTATTTGGATTAGGATCGTTCATCAATTTTATCATACAGTTTTAAATGAATCGACTATTGTTGTGTACCTAGATGAATAAATGTGACGTCCCAAAGGTACCTTATGGCGGTTGGCGCTTACGCTATTATTAACGCCGCTCCAATATTATTGCGGCGCTATGCGACGTAAGCGCCAGCGGCCATAAGGTACCTTTTACCGTGGAACGTCACAAATGTCATTTTTGTGACGCGTATACATTCCGAAATTTTCGATGGGATCATGGTGGTTTATTTGTTGGGTTGTTTAAATATGTGAAGCGTTTATGTCTCGGTAAATTTAATAAACACGATTTTTACTACAATTTAAAAGTGTAATTCATGTAAAAATGAATTTTTTTTTTTAATTGCAAGGGCAAGTGCTATATAATTGTTTCTTTATTTGTTATATTAATACGTTTAACGTTTTCTTTTATATAGTGTGATGTATATTGTTTTATATACATATTATTTTTAAGTCGATTCATTTCAAAACCTACCCATGTCACCTACTAACCCTTAATGTAGTTACTTTTTATTTTTTAACTGTAGTTTGAACCCCTCCTAACAGTGAATGCAAATGGTACCCATATATTATTATACATTTCAGTTTATTTTCTCCCCTCCCTTCCCCACCCCCTTTTTTCTGAATTAGTTTAAATTAAAAATGGACGTTCGCGTGTGTTGTGGCAACCAGCATGGAGTGCGGAAGAATAAACTGAAATGTACCAAAAAACTACACTAAATATCGCCTACTGTTACACAGGACGAAAGTACAACAAACCTATCAAAGACTACAACCCAGAGCTGATGAAGGACCGCCTCTCGCCTAGGTCTTCCCTAAGATCTAGCCTCAGCGACTTCACGGATACCACCATATCTACCTGGAATCAGAGACACCCCCAAATACCCACTGAGTACCCTTCAGTATTATCTGACAGACTCAAAAACTTGGATAGAGATCGCTTCTTCCAGCGTAGAATAGATTTCGACACGTCAAACTTAAATCCAAGGGATCCTGGTCCGTCATACTTAGACAATGTTTATAGAGCTACAGTCCAAGATAGAATGGACAGCCTATCAGCACAATTAACTAAAGTACTCAGCACAGGCGCGGGCAGTTCTCATATAAACGGAAGCCTAGCCGACAGCGGAATACAGACAGACAATACCAGCACGAGCGTACCTCAAATATATATAGAAACGCAAGTACCAGGCAGTCCTGTCAAGATTCTCAAAGACGCAGCAGTCGATACTAGAAACGAAAATAATCTACAAGACATACCTTTCATTGATGACGACGAAGATCTAAGTAAAAGACGTTTCGTTATAGAAAAACATAAATCCATGTCCAACATACCGGAAAATTTAGAAGATGAAACGGTAGTCGAGAGACTATCGAATAGCTACAATCGATCCAAATCACCATCTTTCATAGAAAAATTCAAGAAATTCTTCACCGACATCGGACTAGTTAAAGCTGACGGCGCTGATATAACCACAGAAACCAGTAACCCTAACACATTGCCTAAGAGTCTAAACTCTAGTTATAGAACCAGGAGCGTAACACCTACCAGGAGTTTAGAACCGCGAGAGGCATCAACGTTACCAAAAGACATGAGATTCAGGAAAGTACGGTCGACGCAAACTGTTTACATCAGACAAGAATCTCCCGTATCTATTAAGAAAGACGCAGAACAACAAACTCACGTGTCAGTTGTCAAACTGAATGGAAACGAGTCTGAGGAAAATGAGAAGGTAATCAGAGATGTAGTTTATATTAAGAGTATCGAAAAAGCCGAGATATATAGCACCAATGATAGTGGTAGCACTATTATAGTAGTACCACCAGCTGACTGAGTGAGACTTATGTTTCACTATGTCGGTATAATATTGTATGTTTACTGCTGTCATGTGTTTTTAACACTTGACAGACAAATTGACGAATGTAATTGACACAATTTCGAACGAACTGTCAAGATTAGGTTTGAGGTATTCTAGACAGAAGTACGGATTGGTGAATGTGATTTGTATGAGGAAAAAGGACTTTGGGCAATGTTATGTAGTTAATGTTTTCAGTGAAATTAAGTCAACCATATTTTCAAAACTCATAAATTATTAAAATTGTAAGGATAAGTGAAATCACTGAAATCAGAAAAAAATTTACCGTAAAAGCTTTTTTATACAAACAATATGTCTTCAAAGCGCAAACATAAAGCACATATTAGATTTGCATTATAATGTATTCATGGAGCACAAACTATTAATCCTGATATTCTATAAATAAATACCATAGAGTTGCCGTTGCTGTATTCGCTCAAATCTGAACCTAACGTACTCGATCGAGTGAATTACTATTTTATGTACTTGTAACAGAGTTCAAAATACAATGACAAGCGAATAAAGATAAAATCCTGGTCACGGCACCATTTATTGTAACGTTTATTTTATATAGTTGATTAATTTACCTAGTTACCTCCATAATACTGTATTAACCTTTTGGCCGCCGGACCTAGTCCGCAAAGACGCTCACTCACACGCCAGAGCAAATTTTAAGTAAACAACTAATCAAAAGTTTAGGGATTGCAAATAGTGATATCGATATTTACAATTTATGGTAAAAATCTTCTCAATTTGGCTTTGTTCTTATCCAACTTTAATTTATTTCGAAAATGCCAAAAATTAACATATTTTTTACACACGACAATGTTAAAAATAAAGGTCTTTATCATTAAAAACAACCACTAAACAATATCGATTCATGACGTAATATCACCGCACTAGGCTGTACAAGAAGTCGTTTATACAAGACAACGGCGCGCATGGACTGTCCGCAGTGCAGACCGACAAGGACTGTTTCCGCGCGGATTAAGTAATAATAGTCTCTAGGTCAACGGCGTAAGCGCTTGTCGGTACGTAAACTTTATAAGCGTAACGTTAGAGCCGCGCATCGTGTGTCGATAATATAAATGTAAGTACCGGAACTGCATTGGGGAAAATTGCACATGGGTTAATTGAATTGTCAAAGAGTGAAGAACAATAATATTGGAAAAGGGTGGGGATCGGAAATGTTCGGGAATGCATGTTTCACATTCGACATGTTCCTTAGATGAGCTTCTCAGTTCCCGTATTACATCCTCCCTACCATGACAATTTTTCGTCAATTTCAAATATATAACATTCTCATAGTTAGGCGACACTGACTATATAGTCCTAGCGTCCGCCTGTACCATTCTTGTGCGAAGCGGTCACTGCAGGGTATCACTACACTATCATCTTAAAATGAATCTTTTGTTCTGCAAATAAACCACAAGGACAGATTTACTTGTTTGACTCTACTATCAACAGCTGAAGAAGCTCCCTGAACTTCAGCTATTGTTAATGCCTGTCTCTCTCGTCTCGTTTTACGTATTCTAGTTACTAGTTACCACCAATTGGCATTTAACAAGTGTTCAAATGCTTAAATAAAACCAGATTTGCGATTTGATATTTATTTTGAATATTCTCATATCGAGTTAACATTCCCATCCCTAGCTGTCTTGTATACAAGACAACGGCGACGAGGAACAAGAAAAACATTGAAATCTGGAGCAATTTTTTTGAGAGCCTCATTATAAAAGAATGGATTTCTATAGCTGCAATAAATGCAATTATTAGTTAAACAAGGACCGAAAACATTAACATGAGTGTAAAAAAATATATAATTGATATTTTTTCCACATTTACCGAGCGGTTGAATTTTTGTCTTGTATACAAGACAGCGGCGCCAGTGTATCGTTCTATCGTTGTCTTGTATACATGCCAACGGCGGTCAAAGGGTTAATCGTATCAGTTCTATTATCTTTACTCAATGTTATTAGTTTTTTGACAATGGTTTTAATAAACATGGTAAATAACGCCGATATTAACACCACATATAAATATACATTTGAGTAAAATATACATTTTGAAGCATTTTCCTCACAAATTGACAAAACTTCTGTAACACCAAAGACTGAAATTTCACAAAAAGGGTTCTTTTCAGAGGTTCTAAGTAGGTTTAGACAGTTTCTTCTGTACCATACTGCCCCGGTCCAACTGATGTTGTCCTATTTTATTTAATATTGTCATGTATTTGACAACATTTAGTAGGTATATTTAATGTTTTAATTAAATTGATGATGAATTACGACGATATAATATTGTTTTGTTTCGCTGTTGTTACTAATAAAACGGTCCAAATCGGAATAATCCCGCGAACACATGAAAATAAGTAAAATTTAACTATTACGCGATAAATCCGTTTCAAAAATGTTTGTAACTTGGTCATACATTGAATAAAATATGGCTCAATATGCATTGAAGACATTCCTTATTTTTTCGAATGAAAAGTATTGGTAATGTCGCAAACTAATCATGTATTTAATGAGAGTAGCTTTCGAAATATGAATCAGAGAAATGAAATTGTCTTATAATCTAGAAATTGATAATTTTTGTAACAATATGTTGAAGTTTACAAAAATCTATTTTTAATGGCGCTACTCTATGGTTAAGTCCAAATGAAATGTGAATCGTCAATTTGTTCATATTTTTTATTGTTGCTGTATTTAAGATATTATGTGAATAATTATGATTATGACAGTCGATATAATTACGTTTGCGTAGATTATTAGAAAGAAATTGTATGTATATAAAGTTGTAATAAAAGATGATTTAGATGAAATACTTGTTTTTTTTTCATCCATAATTCAAAAAGTAAAGTCCATATTCGAATAATAATTACTTTTAAACAGAGCATTTATCACAAAAAATATCCTGTAAGTAACATTGGTTTTTATTTAGCAAAATATTATTATGTTCACAAAAACTAAAATAAAGTAGCACGCAATTGCACCAATCGCCTTTGGATCCTACGTATATGGGCATACTCACTTAACTGTGTATAGTCGCCATCAGATATATCGGAGCGGCCAAGGTGTTCACAATATCTGAACACGCACTCTAACGCCTTGACAATAGAGGCGTGTTCAGATATTTGACAGCGCCCTGGTCGCTCCGATATATCTGATGACGACTGACCAGTAACAGCCGGTTAGCAATCAACGCAATCGTCACAAAACTGACGGTCAATGTCAAATCCCATGCATTTTGTCAGGAATGTGAGGGTTAGACGTTACTGAAACACGACTTAAGTCGCGCTTTAAAGTACAAGTTAAAATGAAATTGCCCATATTAAGAAGGTATCAAAACCAGAATTCCTACGTATTTATTTTACTGTACATAACTGAGCAACCCGTGAGTGGAATGAATTGAAGGGATGTTTACAAAAACAACATAACTGCTTAGAGCGGTTGACACTTTTTTAAGAACATTGTTAATCGTTTCAGGTGTCAACCAGTGTAGTCAGTTATGTTGTTTTATTTGTGTAAACATCCCTTCAATTGTTTGACAGAATATTTCTTTAAAGACCAAGGTCCTACCTATAGTACCTATTCAGTTCGATGTCATTTAAACCATGTTCAATTGGAACAGAGTCGCTTTTGCTTTGTTTCGTTCAATTTTCAAACAACGCAAAATCAACTCTATTTCCTACAATTTAGGTTCAAATTTCAGTGACAAATTTTGGATGTTTGGTTTGTATGGCTGGGCCATAGGAGGATATAATATTAAATCCACTTTCGATACACGCTAACGCAGATCAAGTGCAAGTGTCAAATGTTTGTTACAATATGTTATTAAATTAAGAACCATAAAACCTAATATTATTTCAATAAAAACTATAATCTAATAACATGATTTGTCTCAGATTTTTACTCTGAAAATGTTTGCCTATGACCTTTAAAATTAAAATTAATCTCACCCAAAAGAAACGTATTGGAGTGTATTTTGGACCGTAGATAGCTTCTCCTATTGGAAATTAGTTTCCAAAAAGGGTAGTTATTATTGCAATGCTTTATTTCTGATTTATACCAGCATTTCTGGAAGTAAAATAACCCAATGAAAATTCTGTCAAACAATACATACAAAAATCCCGTCACGACCCAATCCTAAGCTTTATGACATATCATGGCTTGCTATAAACATATATATTATGATGTATATATTTATAATTTCACGCTACTATCGGATTAGGAGCGGCCAGCTCAAGCGGCGTGGCCAGCACGAAAGCAGGTGAGAAATATTAATTTTATATAAATATTTAAGTATATTATACCTTTATATATAACATAGTAAAAATATAAATTCCATGTAAAACATATGTATAAAAAAATTCAAGCCAGCAAGCGAAGGTGTTCTTATTAGCCGCTCAAAGCGTCCATTTTGTTGAGGGCATTTACTGAATTCATAGAAAAAATTTAGTATAAATATGTGAATCTAATAAACATGGTAATTAAAAAATGGCTAACCTATTAGTCGTTCTTAACTACATTACTTAACGTTTGATAAAAAAAATAATTATTATTAATGAAATATGGAAAAACCATAGACTATAGGTAGGTGCCGACAAGAAGTTTCTTTCTTTTTCTTTCTTTATCTCTTTCAACAATGTTGGCTCTTTGAAATCCCTAAAAGTGATGATTTCGAAAAGAAAAGAAAAGTTTGCCGACCCTTGGATTAATTTCTCGAAATTAGCGAATAGCAATTAATATCCTTTAATGCTTTTATATGGGTAATTGGTTGATGCTTCGCGTCTTCTGCTTTTGCTGAGCTTTAAATTATTTATAGCAAAAAATTTAAAAGTCTAAGTCGACGGGGGTATGTATGTTATGTATGTTGGTTCGCTCTGTGTTGTTTATGCTGCGTTCCACCAGAGCATTAGTGTAACGTTACTGACGCTACTCTTGATTTCTCTGATGAATGATAGCAAGTCGAATTTTAGTCTGACACTGTTAAATTATTAGATAGACAATTAGTCATCAGTGTCATCACACAAAAGATCGTCTTCCTAATCGATTTTCAGAATTATAAAAAAAGTTGCGATACAATGGTAATTTTTTTTCGCAATCAGGGCCAAAGATCTGTACGGATATGATGGTCGTTCTTGTCTACGTGACAGCGTGATAAAACGGTGTCCGTCACTTTCTTTCCCACGGTGTTAAACAGTGACAGTTATTTTATCACGTGGATAAAGATGGATAAAGCTATCCATAATAGGCTGGCAGGGCACTATTTTTTTACAAACCAACCTGGACCGCCGAGTACCTACCTATACGTTTTCCTTTATCCATTTCCGTGAAATTAAAAATTAGCATTTCCCAAAGTTGTGTAAATCAAAAAATCCAGGACATATTGTTTTGATTTTAGTTACTAAATATGACAATGATATGAACATATGAACAGAATATTTTAGAGATGTGTCCATAATGTCTATATAATAGGGGAAACTGGGGAGGGTTGATCACCCCTTTTGTTTTTAGCATACATTTTCTTAACTATTTGTAGTATTGAAAAACTTTATAGACCATACGATTCAGAATTTATCTCTTCATTAATAGTTTGAATTAGAACAGATTTGTGCAATAAATTAGACCATTATTTAATGAAAACCCATACTGTTGACTTTTACCATGTGTCCCCTATGTAAGGGAGACTTGTTTACCCCTGGTCGGGAGCCTTGATCCTAGGGGGATCAAGTGACCCTGGTTCTTGGGACACATGGTAAACAGATTTTTACCATGTCTCCCCATACCAGATTCTCATTAATTATATAACTCGGATCGCTATTAGCAATGCATCTATAATTTGTAAAATACACAGCAAATATATATATATTGCATCTTCCATGCTTTGAAGTTGTATTTCCGGTAATCAGATGTCTAAGCCGAAGGGATCAAGTCTTCTAGATTTGGGGACACTTGGTAAAAAGATTTTAAGCGGCAATGTCATATTTCGAGGGTAGTATCTACATTAATTTATTCACTCTATCTACAGAAAATTAATATATGAAGATATCAAACACATATTAATCCATAATCTTATACTTTAAAAAAACAATGTAATCGTATTATCCATAAAACAACATAAAATAGGGAATCAATTTTTGAACCAAAAAAAGTTAAAAAAAAAACAAAAATCTAAGTTATTAACATAAAATTTCTTGTAACAAGCTAATTTTTTTAAAGTTATTATGAAGGTATTTTTAGCGTCAGATACCTACAGCAATTTTAAATTTTTTACCCATCTCTGGTCGTTATTGTTTACTATAATAAATAAGTTTAGAAATTTACTGCTCACGTTTCGAGGACGGTGTTTGAGCTGCATAATCCTAAAATCCTTTCTATGGACCGTCGGTTCTATAGTACATAAGGTCGGAAAGCTATTGAAATAGCATATATTTCATCCATAAAAACAAATATCGCCGGTTGAAAACCAAATATCGTTATAAGTGTTGTTTGTCGACCGAGTGCGGGTAGTTCGTAAAATGTTGATGTCAACTTTAGTTAGTCTTTTCAAAGGTCACGTGGATAGTTCCGTTTTCGGAGTTCGGAGTCGGTTGTATAATTAAAAACTGAATTATACGCCATTAAATCCCGTTTTAATAAACAATAATGAGTCAAAAACCTTGAAAGTTTAAATCAGTGTTTCTCTGGTCGTACTTTTGCGGCATGATTTACTAAAGAAAAGAAAATATTTATGATAGCTCTATGAATCATTTTGTAAGTAAATTTATTACAATGTATACTAGATCACTTTGGGGGTGACATGATCCCGGAATCATATCTCCCCTGAAGAAAGAGACAAAGTCTCCCCATACATAGTAAGATTATAAAACGTGCCGTACTCGAAACGTGTGTTCGCGTATATCAATGTAATCCAAGTTAATCATCACTTCAATAAACAACAAATAAAATAAGCACACTCGCTAACATCATTTCCATCTCATATTATAAAATAAATCCAGTTAAAGCTTACCGAAAATTGAATATAGTACGCAGAAAATCTTTCACCGTCCGCCATTTTTGAACCACTGACTTTTTCGATACAGTGCCATGACAGAACGTGAAGTTAGGAACGAATGAATGAGTGTTACCAGTGCAAAAAAATGTATCTCGTTTGGTTTGATTAAAAATGAAGTTTACCAAGTGTCCCCTAGGGATCGACCCTCCCCACCCTCACCTATATATTGCTATGTGGCTAAATGCCAAATTGTAATTTATTGTCATAAATTCTGGTCTTTTCCATGCTGCTATGACCTATCGGATCTTTACTATTGGGTATCACTTTGATTATTTCACCTTCCTCACAATGCATGTACACACTAACGCACCAATACAAATTCATTCACGGTCAAGCTCAAAATAAAAAATATAAACTCAAACATGTAATTTTGGACATGTAAACTTCCGTACAAATACGTATATTAAACACTGTGCCAAATATCAATAAAACTTTTACTGTATAAATCGCTTTTTAATTCAGTCTCACTGTCTGACGTCACAGCGCATTTTACGCCAACGTCAGTGACGTCACCGGTGTCAACTGCAGCCAAAACAGTCCAGCAGACCGTTAAAACGACATCGGTCTCTGAGCCCGACGTAGCTTTCCCAGCTGTATTAAAAGGCTCTACAAAACAAAGAGTTCCCCCGCCCGTTCCGCCCCGAGGCTCTCCTAAAGCCAAACGCGGCGGCGGCAACACCCAATCCAGTATTGACGCAAAAGGTGACTATCATTTAAACATTTCCGTCGACGACATACCGCCACAGACACCGATCACCAGTAGTGATGATGATTTTGTGTTCTACGGGCATGATTTTAAGTTCAAACAGCCTGTTGCATGTCATGTACCGCCGTCTATATCTGACCATTCCGTTAGAGTGACCAAGTTAGTTTCCTCTAACTCTTTCTTAGATTTTGCCGAAGAAGGAGAGAGTATTACTCAACGATCTCATCCAGGAAAAGATCTTATAGCTCAAACCACCATGATGGCTAAGTTTAATATCGATAAAACTGTAAGAGAGCATCTAGATTCTGGAGAATACGATGATACGTCGTTCACAGAGTCGAGCAGTGAAGATCAGATTGTGGTCCACGAACTTTTTGATGAAGTTGATGAAACTGATAATGACAAACCACCAGAGCGACAAGTCAGGCAATCTAAAAGTCCTTCGCAGTTTATTAAAGGTGTTGTTACTAAAGTAGGAGACAAATTTACGAAAAAACCTCAACCACCAAGAAATACGGACAATGTTGAAAGAGCTAGTGTCCATAACGTAAAGTCTTCAGATTTAATCGTTGCAGCTAAGACTTTGAAAAAGACGCCGCGTTCAGATAAAGATTTAAATAAACAAAGTATTCAAGAGGAAGTAGAACCAAGAGCAGACAAGAATGGAGCTAAAGCTGGAATTATGTCTGGATTAACGAAGAGGTTAAACTTCAACCAATCGAATAGAGATAAGAATCGACAAGAAATAAAGAAACCTAAACCTAAGATTGAAATAAAGACATATTCGGAAGAACACTCCAGAGGCATGACAAAAGACGAAGTAGTATGTCACAAGAAAGCTAAAACTAAAATAGATATGTTTCAAAAACACATTCTTAAGGTTCAAACTGATTCTGACGACAGCTCAAGGAGAAGTTCCTTTTCGTCTTCCCAAGACAGTAAGCGTTCTGGTAACGTTTTAGACATTATCAAAACTGATCTGAAAGTAAAAGAGACGAAAAGAATATTCGAGCCAATTGAATATAGCCATGGCAGCTCGAGTTCTATCGATAGAAAGGTTTACTCTTTAAACACCACGGCAATTGGCCCCGTTGTTTCGAAATCTTACACTGGCAATGTTCATGATAAAATAAAGAAGTTTTCACAAGAGACATCTTCAGAAAAACCTCCCGACAGAGTGCCAAGAAAGAAGAAGGGAAGCTTCAAAAAGAGATCTGATAAGAGAAAGATATATCGAATGAAGAAGGATATAGAAGAAGTGCTGTAATGAAATAAAGTAGAGTGTGAGAGAGTGGATAAGATAAAAATAAAGATAAAAGATAGTTTATTCAAGTAGGCATAATTACAATGCGCTTATGAACGTACACCTCTGCCTCGAGAAGATTTAAATCCCCCCTCAATTGGAGGAGGGTATCCCAATATGGGACCGGCAACAAACTCGGCGGGACACATCTTTTCAAAAATAATTACATCTTATAATTAACATGCATTACGAGAAAATAAGGAAAAAAAAAATACAATGATATGTCATACAACAAAGAAATATAATAATATAGATGACAGATGAAATTCTTTAAATTGAAATAACGCTATTCTGAATAAGGATTTGGCGTAAAAAAAGATTTCAATGATGAATTAATAGACCGATTTACTAAATGTTTCTGATGATGTAGAAATAGTTTTTCCTTAGCTTGATGTAGATTGTGTTGTGATTTGCAATTATTTAAGAGCTATTAACTGCCAATAATTGTCGAGTTACCTATAATTACTTATTCTAGCGTATTTTAGAAATCATTTGTAATCTTAGTTTACGCAATCACATCATCATTTATTCCTACTCCATGACAATGCAAGTTTGCATCAAGTTGCAACCAAATTCTTATGTAGCTTAAATATATTAGTTACGTAAAAAGTTTCCTTTATTATTTTTTAATTTAATTATTTTATATGCCCTCCCCAACATCCATATTTATCCCATACCTACCAATATCTGTTGCTTCGAGATTCCTAGAACATATAAGTTTTTAATAATACTTATTTTATTTATTTAGCATGATTTATTTTGGAAAATCTTATGTCGTTAGTATCGTAGATTTGCTACCCAACAATATCTATCCACACCTAACGATTTCACTGAATCTACTTGATCTAATACAGTTTCCCTAGCACCCAACACATGTATCTAGATTCTAGAACTGCTAGTTTACCAATAAGACCTAACCTAAACTACAATACAACCATCCCCAAGGGAGCGTGCAGCGTGACGTCAAGCTTCAAAATCAGATGCCGTGGGTTCAACTTCAACTTCAACATTTATTCAGCAAATAGGCCACAAGGGCACTTTTAAACGTCAACATTGAATTTACATACAAGCAAAAAAAAAATACAGCAACTACCAATTAAAACTAGCGTATTACAATTACTAATAGAGATGTTTAAGGTCTCTTAATGTCGAATTCAGCCAGCAGTTTTTGAAAAGTCGTAGCGTTTTTTTAGATCACAATACGGTTGCCGAAAAATATCTAGCAATCTTAAGCCTTTTCTCTAGTAACTGCATCGATTCGAAACTTAGTTGAACAACTTTTGCTCGATAGAAAAAATCACATCACAACGCATCATTAAAAAGCTAAAAAAATATGAAAATTGCTTCCAAAAGCGCAATTTTATTTTTGATCGTACTTATACATAGTTTCCTTTTTTTTAAATTACTAATAAAAACAGCGAGCTACGGACCTGATCTCACCGCATCTTCAAACAGCGCGCAGTGCGGCCGCGCATATATTGTCATTTGTTTATATAACATGGACGCCACGCCGCACGCAATACCTACCGTTCAGATAGCATAAACACTCGCTTCCATTGTCGTATATCTCAGTACGGGTCTTACGGGCACTAAAAACGGTACTAGTTCAGCGATCACTCACGAATTCGAGCTAATCGTGAAGTCTAACGCAACTACTTGCGACCAATCGCGCACGTGATGCGAACTCATCAACCAATCGCGTTATATCGGTGTCACACCGCTGTACCGGCCCCATTCATATTGCCCATAAGGCCAGTGGTGAGATATACGTGAATGCTCGCTCGAAGTAACGTAAGCTTTCACCACCACCACCTACAAGTACTTAAACACAACGCCAGCCCCAACATCAGTAGTAACGCTAGCTTCCCTCAGCCATGCCGTCGTGTTGCTCGACTCCGCCGCCGCCGTTCGAGGAGCACCCGCCGGCGCGGACGAGCCGGACGAACTCGTCGTCCACCACTTCGTCCAGCGCGTCCGGCAGACGGCGCGGAGCGTCCAGCGCGGCTAGCGTCATGACGACCTCGTCCGCGTCGAGTCTCGCGCTTACGCCGGCCGCGTTGACTAGCGCTAGGAGCAATGAAGCCAGGTAATGACACATACAATACAACATTTTGGAGGTGAATTATACTAAATAGATTTTTAGAAACAGAAAATCGACTTCAAACGAAATTTGGTAGTTTCTATACACTTTCATATACACGACTCGTATATGAAAGTGTATAGTAAGTAATACTGCGGTAAGTATAATAAACAGTACGACTATAAAGCGCGCGATTGTTTTATTCGATAAACGCAGCGTTGAACGCATACGTTAACGGAATCGAACGTCTCTATCACTTGCATATTCGAGCGACAGATAGCCGAGTTTCGATTTCGCGTGTCCCGGGTAGGCCCTTTGTAAACAAACCGCCTTGATGTATCAATGTCATATTTGATTGTCTGTGAAAACTTGTCAAAAACAGATTAAGGTACAGTATGTATAATTAAGTTACTCTATGGTATACTTACGTCGCTAGTGCCGCACTCTGGCGGCAAAACATTGCAGTAATACTCCCTATTCCAAACGACAATTAATTTCCAGTGTATGTTGGACCCCTCCTGCTTCAGTCGAGGGCTCGACACCAACGTGGACTGAAGGAACGCCAAGTTTCACAGAGTCCAGTAGCAGTGAGCAGGGTATGGGCACAGGTACAATCTAACTTCCATTTGGACACCAAGGACCCCTCCTTGGCGGAAGTGTAAGGCCTGAGTGGACGCTCGAAGCGGAGCGTTCGGCGGGGCGTGCAGCGTGGCGTCGGGGTCAGGAGTAATTTGAGCAGCGTACACTAAGGCCGCTCCTATACGCTTGCGTTTGTTTAACATGCACGCCACACGCCCCGCCCCGCTGTACGCACAACAAGAGCGTCCACTCAGGCCTTACACGAAGGGTGTCAAGTTTTGGTGGTTCCGCGGCTGACACTGCGGGGTTGCGTAATGCATCGCAATCATAATGTGATTTTCAGTGTTTAGTTATAGTTATTTTTTTATGCTAATTTTAAGGTATTTATATATGGGCCACTAGTTGCCTGAAATAAAGATTCATTAATTATTATTATTAGAATTGACCTAACTTCTAACCTAACTTCATATTATACATAGAATGGTGCAGGCGTTCGTTTTTTACAAAAACGACTGCCTATTGGCCTTCCAGTGGGACTAGTTCGGGTTCCTTACGATGTTTCCACTGACAATCCAACCTCTAGACTGAGCTTAGGCCAATTAGTTCATGAAACCGATGCTATCAAAAATACGGGGTGCGGGGGGACGAGGTAAGCGAATCCCGTGCCATGATTGGTCCGTTCAAAGACACGGACCAATCACGGCACGGGATTGACTCGAAGATGGAGTAACGCTACCGTATGTGTGGCAGAGGGGGTAGCGCGACTATGCTATGTCTAGACTCTAGAGGTTGGATTGTCTGTGGATGTTTCCCTTCTTTAGAGACCAACTGGTGAAAATTTGTAGCAAATTGGTTACTTCCTCTACTTAAAATAAATTATTTCACACCGTGCACGAAATTAAGCACCAGATAATTATTAGAAAAACATAGATAGCGATAGCGGTTATTTTTAAACACAATTTCTATTTAATAAACCGGATGGAAGTATAAAAAGTAGGCGAGTTGACTGTGACGTCACTACACACGTTTTCATATAAATTCCATATTAGCAAATCGTTTTGACAGTTCTAAAAAAGAAGCTGATTTGACTAGTAGGAAAGTAGCCAATTATTTGATATACTTTTAAGCACGAACCCGGATTCGAACCGACGTCCTGTTTGGGAGCCGCCTGAGTTACCGCTATGCTCCCAGTCATCATTTGTTTGTAATAACAATAATTTGGCCCTTCGAACCGGATCCGAACAACCCGAGGCTTTAGGGCTCACTTAGACGGTGCCAGAACTCGCATGCGAGTTTCATTACATTGCGTCATTTGATCGGTCGGCCGATCTGTTGTAACCTTAATGGTCCGCAATGTAACTAAAATCGTATGCGAGTTCGGTTCGTGCGCCGTCTAAATAAACCCTTATTCTGGTTGACATTTTGATATATAGTGCGTCAAGCAAATCTTGTCAGTAGCAATGTACTGCAAATTAAAGTAGGGTAACACCATGTAGCACTCAAAGAGCAGAATTGCGCTAAGAAAAGCAGCAATGTACATCGAACCAAAACGTGTTTATTTTTCCGCCCTTCATACGTCAGTTCGAGTGAATTATCATAACCTCAAATTTTAGTAATGTTTACCGTCAACGAGCATGATTGTACATTGTAGGCACCTTAGCTTTGCTTGAGGTCATGCATAATCTTGGTATTTAATGGTGACAACAGAAATTTCTCTTGAAATAGAAACGATTCAGAATGTAAACAATAAGATGATGGCTGTCATTCACGATCCACATTCCACAGATAACACACAGATGACACGCGATTTTGGAATTATTCGAACACAGTGTTGCTAACCCGCGATTTTTCAAATTTGCCGCCTTTTACTACTGACAAGATTTGGTTGATCCAGTATATGTTTCCTGAAACTGCTTCCCTAAGTCCCGATTCAGTTTGAATCATGAGTAAAAATCGTGTTACGTTTCAGGCTACTCAATAACCCCCCTCCGCGGCGCCACCCCCTCGGAAGGGCGCCGCTCCCCCCGCGCCCCGCCGCCGCCCGCGCGCACGCTCCCCCCCACCACCATCAACTGCCTCACCAGCGAAGTGGTAAGTTTGACACTATGTTTAATAATGAGGATGTTATTTTTAATAGAATTACGACGAATAGAATCCGTCCACTTTAATAGGTACAAGGGAATTTACCTATCTTGATCGGAAAAAAAAACAAAATGGAATTTCTGAATTGTTTGAAAAGTTTCTGCCAACACAATATAACTTTACGCCCCTAAATAAACTACAGGGGCCCGTTTCTCAAACGCTTGTAGCTTGTGTCACTTTTTGACAGCTTTTGTTCGAAAGGGACTTCCACTTGTATTACAAGTTACAAGCTTTTGAGAAACGGGCCCCAGGTATAGTTTGTCGATTTGTAATAGGCGCCGACGGCTAATACTTTGTCTATTGTTAAGTAAAACCGCACATGCTACTTACATGCGAAAAAGTGTCTTATTTATTCTAATTGGCGCGGGCTAGTCCAACGCTCAAAAAACCAGTGTAGGTACGCTCTCGGATAACGCGCCTTTGTTACGCATCTCGATGACACATTTTAGAAAGACTGGTTCTGTAGCGTTCGACTCGCCGGCACTCAGTAACCGTCAAATGGACCACGCACAGCCTAGAAAAATATTTTTCCATTAGTTCATTTTGAACCTTATTGCAATCTCAATAGAGTGGTAATTCAATAACCGGTAAAAACTTTTAGGCAGGTAGAAGCACGTGCGGTTTCACTTAACAATAGACAAAGGATAAGCCGTTCGAGGCCAGTTCTGAATCGACAAACTATACCTACTAAATAGAAGCAAATGTTGGCGAAAATAGCATAAAAACATCAGATGAACTTAACATGGACGGATTCTATTTTAGTGGCCTTATACCTGACAATCTGAACACCCATAATATTTAGAAGGGTTCATTGACGTATATCTCAGGACGGGCCTCACGTGCACTAAAGATGGTACTAGTTCAGTGACACCACTTACGAATTCGAGCCAATCGTAAAGTAACGCAACTAGTTGCGACTAATCGCGCGCGTGATGCGAACTCATCAATCGGGTTGTAACGGTGTCACACCGCTGTACTGGGCCCATTCATGCCCCATTCTTATTGCCCGTAAGGCCAGTCCTGAGATATAAACGTCAATGGTTATTAGTTGATAATTAAGAATAACTTAAGGTTGATAAGCTTCTTTCTAACTTAACATGCACGACTCATCACACGCTGATGGCAAGTGGCAATAACATAAAACGAACAGTTTAAACATTTAAAAAACCAAGATTCAAGCATCGAAAGTCAACCACGTCAAGTAAACCTTCTCCTTACGCGTGAAAGTGAAAAATGTGAGTCAGAAAAATGTCAGTGCAAACATCATCGTATTTTGGCTTTAGAAAATAGAAAAGCCTCAGATTTCCGAAAAATACATATTAATATATATTAAACTTTGTTTAGGTCCGTATTTACCTAAACAAAGTCTCATCTTAGAGAAATACACAAAATGTTTTTAATCTCAATAAAGGTTTTGTTTTTAAACTGTTCGTTTGAGCTACATCTATTGACGCACGCCCTATACTATCACATTTCTCTTAATATTAACCTCCAAGGAACCTAATGCCCTACATGTAGTACTAATTACTTCAATGTAATTTAAATAATTTTCAATTGTATTTCTTTTGTTTCGTTCGATTTCAAGACAAAAGAAATTTAATCATATTTCCTTCAACATTGATTTCAAATTCAACTGCCATATTTTTTCTATGGTGGGCCTTAGGACGCTATACCTGCGCTATACCTACTGCATTCATATACCTATGCTAACATGCTATATTCCTCTTACAAGTGCCTAAAAATTAGACAAGTTGTGCCAAAGGGCTAAAATTATATCGGCACATGTATGTGGAATTGGTACCTGGGGCCCGTTTCTCAAAAGCTTGTAACTTGTAATACAAGCGATGTCACTTTTTTACAGCTCTTGTTAGAAAGGGACTTCCACTTGTATTACAAGTTACAAGCTTATGAGAAACGGGCCCCAGTTCCGCCCTTTTCTATATATTCCAGTATGTCGTATGACTTGTACTAATGCTATAATCATTATTTGGACGCTGCTTTCATGGTGGGTTTATGTTTATTATTTATGTAAATAGTTGCACTTGAAAGAACGTGTAGAGAATGATTACAAATGATAAATCTCACGTAGTAACGTACGCTTCATTTCGATTTCAAGCGCTAGCTTTTTAGGTTATTTTTCATGCCATTGCGATTTTGAAATATGGGTGCTTCCATTTTAAGGAATGCGGTAATTATATATAGTCCGTCAACCAAATCTTGTCAGTAGCAATGTAAAGCAAACTAAAGTAGGGCAACACTCAAAGAGCAGTATTGCGCTAAGAAAAGCAGCAATGTACATCGAACCACCAGTTTTTTTTCCGCTGAGCGCGCCCTGCGTACGTCAATTCAAATTGTCACTCGCGGTTTATTGAAAAAAATTGAAACATGGACGGACAATTTAAAAGCGATGTTAAAACAATGTTAATCAAAATGATGAACAAATTTGAAGATATCAAAAACAACTGCTTATATTCTCTTTGTTCCCTATCTATGTCTTCTAAGTTTACTAAAATAAAATCATATCAAAATGCAGATAATTAGATAGTGCATATATTTGTTATTTACAATATAATATGCCACTTGTTAATGTAAATTAGTGTACTGTTCTGGATGAATATACCTATATACCTGTGTAATTTTTTTGATTGGTATATATTGTACAATATACATATTAAAAATAAAACAACTGATATTTGGGTGTTTATTTAATTTAAAGGTAAATAAGATAAGGGTCACTTTTCGACTTGGTTGCGTTGTACACGTACATAAACCGCCATAGGTAAGTATTGTCTGAAAAGATACTACCTACTACGAACGCCTTATATTGGGCAAGATTTAATCCTGCAACAAACATGTATGGATTAGGTAGATATTGCGAAAGAACGGCGATATAATCAAGGCTCTTAATACTGTTTAAAAGGTTTACCTTTGTAAATAGTCACAACTGATTGCTGAAAATATTAGAACATGTGGGCCTATGGACGGTTTCCAGGACACAATTTATGGTCTTGTTGGATAGATTTAGGCATACGTTATAATTTTATTTATGCCTTTTAACCCTAAAACAAAAAAACTGAACATAATCTTAAAAGTTCGAAAGAGTTCTTCCAATACTTATCATAACCTCAATTTTTAGTAATGTTTACCATCAACGAACATAATTGTACATTGTAGGCCCCTTAGCTTTGCTTATTCTTATTTAATGTATTGGTATTTAATGGTGACTGCAGAAATATCTCTTGAAACAGAAACGATTCAGAATGAAAACCAAATGAAAACAAATAAGGTGACGGCTATCATTCACGATCCACATTCCACAGATAAAACACAGATGACAAGCGTTTTGGAATTATTTGAACACAGTGTTGCTAACCCGCGATTTTTCAAATTTGCCGCCTTTTACTACTGACAAGATTTGGTTGACGGACTTTACCTAGCTTATTTGTAAAGTGACGCGATTGAAAAAAAAAACAAGATTGTCTATGCCAATCAGTGTCGGTAATAATCGGTTGGCACAACACTTTGGTAGGTTTTTTTTATTGAATGTTGCCATGTATTTGAAAAATAAGTTGTCTCGTTGGACGCTAGAATGCTCTATTATTAGATGCCAAAATTATGGACCCATTTTTGAACAAATGTAAGTGTATCGATTCTCCTAACGTAAATTAGTTTCAGAATAGATTTAGTATACCGATTTGATCCATTATTCGTAAAGGCCTGTTTCATATGCATTTTAATTATATAATTTAGAGTCCCGAATATGGTGTTGTATCGGTTCACTTTTGTAGGTGTTGCCAGCCTAAAAGTTGACTCTTTGAGTACTAGAACTAGAGTTTGTGCAGAAAGAGAAGAGTCGTGGAATGTATGGGGCCCAATACATTTCACGATTCTTCTCTTTCCGAACAGACTATTAAATACCTATGATATTAATATGTCGATGAAGGCTAAAGGCGATTTTATTGTTGGAGTCAGTGCGGAAAGAAAAGAGTCGTGGAATGTATGGGGCCCCATACACTCCACGACTCTTCTCTTTCCGCACAGACTCTATAAGTTGCTCATTCATTTATCTTTGAAAAGCTATGAAACGGGCCTGAAATACTTAGAAATAAATGTTGACTGAATTCGTGTTATCATTATTGTCGACTGATAAATTTGACATCTAGAGCAGTTTAGTTAATTCGAGTTTATTAAACTTAATGTCAAGTTATCGTCTCAGGAACTTAAAATAATAGATAACCTAACAGTTATAAAAAACAATAGCCTTTGTATATGGCTTGGCTGTATGGCCTTTTACTTTGCCTCTTTAAATGCCTACTGACAAAATATGTATAACAAACTTATGTGACAAAAAAAAGAACTATACTTTGTTTACAGCTAAATATTTCAAATAGAACCAGTCATAACGTATGTAATATTGAATCATATCAACTTATTTGCAAAGTACAAAACTTATTGGGTAGCGAATTTTTAAATTTATGTTAAAAGTGTGTTGCCCGCGTTAGTTGACCAATTCTACCATTGTCGGCTACTGAAAAATTATCTGTGCTAGTTTTAATTCTTTTTTAATAACTTATAGACTAATTTGTTTAAGCTGTTTTTTATATTTAAATCAATAAGTAATATAACAATAATTTGTTGATATTTTAAATATAATTTTTGAGTAGCCAGACATGATGTCTTGTTTTTTAAATAAATAATGATTAATAATAAAATCGATGGTTGTTCAAATGAAGCAATCAATTAGCTTAAACATATAATCAGCTTTCTTGTGCGTGTATTATACAGTATCCACTGATCTGTAAGTGTTTTCAAATTAGGGATGCGAAGGATTTCACAAAATCAAACTTTTTTATAAAATTCTTCACTCTTGTATAAAACTGGCTTGATACCTTCACATGTATAATAATTTCAATATCTGTATTAAAACTTATTAACAGAAATGACAAGGGTAAGAACGGAGATACGGACGTAAGAAGGGTAGATATTTAAGGTTAGTTCCAAATTGTAAAAACCCCTTATTTAAGGTGTGTTCCAAATTGTAAAAACCCCTGATTGGTACAAATATTATGTAGTGTAGTTATATTATTTCTGAAAAGTGAAAACCCTTACAGATCAATTATTTCAAGTCATTCGTGTGTATAGTGACCTTAATATTGTTATTGAAATTAAATTTTAATAGCACTTTCATGACAGTTTTGAATGATTCAAGGTTAGTTTCAGACTTATATAGACCGGGATATCAACCTTGATTACCTTTTATATTGTTTTCGAGCTCCCGATATTTCGACGCAGTTACATGCATCTTGTTCACGGGTAACGGGGTGGGTCTGCGTCGAAATATCGGGAGCTCGAAAATAATACTAAACGTAATCACGGTTCATGTCCCGGTCGATATAAATCTAGTACGATCATGGTCGTGACAGACGGGACAGATAATTTTAGATAGTTTATTACTCGTTTCAGAGGACGCTTTTGCGTTTAGGCCCAAAAACACTCACAAGTATTGATAAAAAAAAACTACTGTAAAGTTACACCAGTTAAAAGCTCACAGTACTGCTTGCAGTCATATAAGAGCCGAGAAGACCTATTTGTTAGAGTGAGATAGAGTGAGACTTTGTAGTTGTAGCTCTAACTTTTTTTTTATTAAAACGTAGTGACGACCTCTGGAAAAATGGGCAGTTTTTTAATATTTGATTTAAATAATGTCTACATATACTGAAACTTTATACAGGTTTTTATTTACGTTTTTATTTAGGAAAGGTAAATAAAAAATAAAAATTCATTAAGTTATGCCAGGTAATAAATTATAAATACCTTATATAGTTTACACAGAGTTGCGTCTCTGATCACCTCGACGGTGGCAAACAAGCGCAAGGCCGTTCTCAATGGTGGTGTACACCAGAACTACACCAGAACAAATGCGTTGCCCACCATTTAGAAGTGTTCCAACACATTGCATGACGAGAGACGTGGTTATGTATGGATTCTAGGTCTATAATTTGTCTCTGGCTACATCCATTAAAACATGAACCGCCTAAATTATATTTTATCTGTGGTCACTATCACAACCAAGTAATCTAATGTGTAAAAACTGTTTTGTTAATCGTCGTTGTTACTATTATATCAATATTGTATATTTGTTGTTGTTAACTATTTAATACTTAAGACGATCGGTAGAATAAATATTTGAAATAAATCGAGTTTCCTTAATGCAATACAGAAACACCAAAGCTCTTATTTTAAGCGGGTGGGTATAAATTTAAGTTGCATGATGGTTAACGTAGTCAAAACCATAAACATATTAAACTAATCTTCCTAAATATGAGTAGCATGCATTTGTAAAATAATCGAGACAGTGAAACGTGATAATATTAACATCTGGGGCCCGTTTCTCAAAAGCTTGTAACTTGTAATACAAGCGGATGTCACTTTTTGACAGCTTTTGTTAGCAAGGGACTTCCACTTGTATTATAAGTTACAAGCTTTTGAGAAACGGGTCCCGTGGCCGCTATACGCTGGCAAGCCAACTTTTTCAGTAGAAAAAGGCGAGCAATTGAAAACTTGTATTGGTGATCTATCCTTTGAGCCTACATTGTTCAAATTTGCGCCTTTTTCTACTGACAAAGCTAGGTTGTCAGAGTATATTATATCAATGATATTATATAACCATAGATAGGTTATACTCATACTTGAGGAGCACAAAAATACTTCCATATTTTATTTCTGTGCCTACGAAGAAATCTGTTATTTTTGATTAATTTTCTCATTCCATCCATCTTTGTCACACTCGTTGTTAAACATGAGGTCATCTCTTTCTCTTTCGGCGTGCGGGAGCTCGTTAGCACGTGCACATTTCTCGCTTGTCCAGCCGCGACTAAAGGCAACTTGTCCAATTTGTCACAAGTTAAGAGCTTCAATTTTGGAACGCCTATAACCTATCTTGAGTTATAAATCATTTTATTATATCGCATACGCGATTTCATACAAAATGTATATGAATATTAAAAACCCCAGTGACTTACAAGTTTTACAATTATTTAGTAATTAGAATTTTAGGATATATCTTTGTCACGTTTTGCTAACTCAGTTTATTTTTAATATAATTTATAGGGAATAAAAAAGTCGCCATTTTTTCTTCGCGCCATTTTAGCAGTGTTGCCAAGGCTGCCCTAAAACTACTAAAATGGTAGAAAATGCTTCAAGCTTAAATACTTTGGCTTGACGCCTTTGTTTAATTAAGTGCTTGTTAATTTAATGGTGAGTATTATTACCTTTGTATCATATTTTAATTATCATCAAATAATTTAACAACATAGCAATATCTCGACTATTTACATAAGTCTAAGGGTTATGCAATATTAATCATAAAAACTATTTAAAATGCATGGTAAAGCATGAAAGTTCTAGGAATAACAAAGCTCTATAGGCTAGTTGGTTGACAGTCTAAAACATGATTTTGTACTTATTTTTCATAGTTCACTTTTATTAACTTACAGATTTATGTTCGAGCATTTTGATTCTTTTTCAATTACTGTCACGATTTGACTACCAATCAACTAGTCTCTTTAAACACTTTTTTTGTAATTAAACTATTTTGCATCACAGGTAGAAATAACGCATCTAACATCGGAGACATCAAACATCAAGATATCCACATATGAAGTCCACCAGATGGAGAGTGAACAGAAACTTTGTTGAAAACAATGTAGACATTTGTCTTTCACCCTTTTCCAGCCGTTTATCGACCATATACCCGCGCCAATAGAATTTCAATTTTAGCATTCTGATTTAAGGATCAAATTAGACTTCACTTTCACACTTGTCACTTTGTGTGTGTCTTTTTTACCTTGGCACTTTCGGGAAATGTGACTTGTCATGGATTAATGGAAAAATGTAGGCGGTCAAACAAGTTTGTCAGTAGAAAAAGGCGCGATATTCAAATTTTCTGTGGGACGATAACCCTGCGCGCTTACATTTTTTTTTTAATTTGCTGCCTTTTCTACTGACGAAAATTGCTTGACATAGTATATTTGCACCCTGTAGATTGGTGCGGCCGGGAAAAGGGTTACCATCAATATGATGAATATGATGATTTAACCTGTCGAATCCCACGATATGACGTCACCATAAGCGTTCTGGCTCATATATGAGCCGTGGGAGCTGACAGATTAATGTACAGTCAGCAATAATATTAGCTTAACACCTTTGGATACAAACTTCTATTCAGGGGGGCATTTTTCTCTGCAGCTGACTGTACAACCATTCCGACAATAAAGACTCTAAAAAAAGGAGCTAAAACGAAACCGTTCTGGAAAACAACAGTTTTTTTGTCAAATTCGTGTCAGCAATGTCAGCATACATAATGTTGCATTGCATACTCATGGTGGCATATATATTCACATGTAAGTTAAAGGAACGCTCAGTAAGATCTGCTTGTATTAAAATAATAACAGTATTTATTCATTGTACCATGATTGTACCTATTGTAATGTATGTTGAAAGTCAATATAGATAAAAGTAAATTATTGCGAAAGGTAAAATAAATACGAAGTTGGCTTGTATCCGATTTTGTAGAATGATTGTGTCCTGAGAGACATTTTAAGCTATAGAAGCTAGAATACTCGTAAAATGACAATAAACATCACATAATTAAATATGCCAAAATATTAATGATATAAGAAAATCGTATTGCACTACACCTACACTGCTGCAAAACGTCAATTCGTCCTTATACGATTATTATAAAAAGTGCAGTCACTTTATGACTGAAACATACTTTTTTGCGTTGCGGTCTTTTAACCCGTTATAAGGCATAAGGGTGTCAGAAATTTAAACTTATCACTTTGAAACAAAGTTCAAAGTCATGTGGGAAATATATTCCCTCTACCTTATAATATAAAGGCTTAATTTTTTGCGTGCATTTTTCGTAAATGATATCAAATATATTCATTCACTTCGCGGATTGTTATCGCTGCGTTCGTTTGTGAAAACTTTCGTTTGTGAAAACAAAAATTATCATGAGTATTTCCATAGCAAGAACGAACCGCAAAGTGAATTGTGTTTTAATTAAGTACGTATTTAATGTTACGCAACGGCTTGTGAAAATACATCCACAGAAATAAATAATTATGATTATTACATAGATAAATAATTATAGTTTATTTTCATATATTGCATCAACTTCTTTTTATGAAAGTATTTTTTTTATATTTGCATTCATTTATTTTTTAATTAATCATTAAATTATGAATACAAAGTAAATCTGAATATTTAGTGCCTGTACTGATTGTAGCGTTTAAATAAGCATATCATATTTATTTCGATTACAATTCTTCCACAAAAAGGGATTACTTTAGTTTTATATTCCAATGTTACTTTAAAATTATTTTGCCAGACTATAAATATAGTAAAATTATGTTTTTTTTAATGTGTTATGGCGTGCATTGTCAATGTAATCTTTATGCTTTCGAGTAAGATTGATTCGCTTCCGCCCACGATGTTGGCGTGTGAGTGACATTTTTGTATCGTGTGGGGTAAAAAGGGTTAAAACCAGCATTTGTCGGATTAAATACATGGGTTTAAATGGAATTTAGTTTTTTAAAGAATTTGCATGCAAGTATTTATGTCAAAAGTATGATTTTAATGTTTTAATGAAATTAGGCGAAGTATAATGCCATATAATTAAATTATCTTACTCGCATGTCAAAACTTAAAATGGCTGCTTTGTCATCGGCAGCCATCGTGTTAAGTATTTATGTTTTGTATTAATTTGCGTAGAGCCTAAGTAGTTCAATTTAATAAATACAACTTTATTATAGACTAAATAAATCTATAAAATGCTAAATTGTGCTTTATTACTATCATTATTTATCTCGAGGGCACGATATTTGACCCTGAGCAAAGTCGAGGGTAAACGTTTACCTTAAGATATCTATCTATCTATCTAATCTTCTAATACCTTCAAACGAGCAATTCTTGTTTATATATATATATATATATTTCGGGGATCTCGGAAACGGCTCTAACGATTTCGATGAAATTTGCTATATGGGGGTTTTCGGGGGCGGAAAATCGATCTAGCTAGGTCTTATCTCTGGGAAAACGCGTATTTTCGAGTTTTTATATGTTTTCCGAGCGAAGCTCGGTCACCCAGGTATTTTTATTTAAGACAAGAAACTGAAATAATATGCCGTAAGAGTGTTTTATAGATTTATAGTCAAGCAATATTGATAAGATCTGAATTATTTTATTTTTACTTAGGTACGTAATCATAATTTATTTACACTAACTTTAAAATCAATGGAATGATATTAATGCGTGTATTTGCGTAGAAATTTAGTAAAAATCTCATGTACCAAGCAACGAAGATACGAGTATTTATCATATTTATGGTATTCCTCAATATATCTGCTTATATTGTGTATATGTATGACACCGTAAGATTGTGAACCCGTTAGTTTATAATCTAACGTAGGTTAGGTTAGGTTAGATTATAATCTCCCTACCGTCAGTTTATAATGTAACTAGCGAGATTATAATATGACGAGTGTTTACAATTTTACGGTGACATGTATAAGGGAAATAAAATATACCATGTTATTCATGTTTTTGAATGCAGCAAAATACATTTAAGTTTAAGGTTATGAGGCAAACAGCTTGCCCTCACGCATTTTTAAATGTAGGTACCTACCTAGCTACTGCAGTATAAAAATGCATTTTTAAGCGGCATTTTTCTTTGGCAACAGATTAAAGAAACAAGGTCCTGCACCTTAAAGTCAAGGTCTACAATATCGAAACAGGCTTAGCTCAAAAAATAAGGTGCCGAGTTTACAAACATCTTTAAAAGTAAAATTCCGGGAATATACACACGGTACAGTGGGCCAAGAAAGTGGTCTACCAGTTTTGACAAAAGTTTCTGCGAAATCTAACGATCGCTAAGGTCACAGATCATATAATACTAGTACAGATACCCAATCCCATACTAAAAACGCGCACCGTCCTAAGTAGCAAATACTTGTAGGCAATTTTTTAGTTCACAGTAACAAACTAGATGGCGCACGGAGCCCCACGGAGCTAATAAAACTCTTACGACAAACATGCGTTGAAATGGCGTCAAAACACCTCTCGCGCGACATCTGTTGTAGCTTTCACGCACTAAACCTACACATCACATTCATTTTTAAGGTCAATCATTACTAGAGGGCGTTTCAGCCATCGGCGACAAAATTGAAATTTATTTATTTTTATTATTTTTTTTGAAATAATTTACGATTATGAAATCAATTTGACTTTTTAATTTTTTGTTATATTTTTTGTATTGTAAATATTCTTGTCGTATTCTTATCGCTTACCTTGCTTCGGCAAATCGGCACGACAAGCGTTCGGGTAAACCAGCATAACTGTGACTTTGAGATACACAATAATAATGCATAATCAAAGAGGACTCTTATGCTGGTTTGAAGGTATCTACTACTAGCACGTACCTATGCTTCACATTAGGGCAGAAAGAACACGGCATTGCGGTATGATCTGTTTTAATAAAATAATTCTTGGAGCTAAGCGTTGCATTGCCGCGTGCCGTCCACATGGCCTTGAGAGGCCCAAAGCCCAAGGTCGCGCCGACGAAACAATCTATTTTTAACGTCCGTTAAATAAAATCGAAAGTATTAACTTGAAAAAATATGCGCATATTAAAATCTAAATTTATATGTGACGTTATCTATGAAAATGGATCTTATTGTCGATGGCGCTTACGCCATTATTGACGATGTTCAGATATAAATAAAAGGCCACGCGACGCCGTGCGGCGTAAGCGCCATCGACAATAAGGTCCCTTTTCATAGATAATGCCCCATATTAGTACCTAGAGATATAGATATAATACTACGCGGTATTTTCTTAGATTTATTATGAAATAAAAAACCGGCCAAGTGCGAGTCGGACTCGCGCACGGAGGGTTCCGCACCATAAACAAATATCGAGTCGAGCCAAAACAAGCAAAAAAACGGTCACCCATCCAAGTACTGACCCCGCCCGACGTTGCTTAACTTCGGTCAAAAATCACGTTTGTTGTATGGGAGCCCCACTTAAATCTTTATTTTATTCTATTTTTAGTATTTGTTGTTAAGTTGTTATAGCGGCAACAGAAATACATCATCTGTTAAAATTTCAACTGTCTAGCTATCACGGTTCGTGAGATACAGCCTGGTGACACGGTGACAGACGGACGGACGGACGGACGGACGGACAGCGGAGTCTTAGTAATAGGGTCCCGTTTTTACCCTTTGGGTACGGAACCCTAAAAAGACCATGTATATAGGAAAGGAAGGAGTAGGTATTTTGTAAGGATCACAGATCATATGTGACGTTATCCATGAAAAGGGACCTTATTGTCGATGGCGCCTACATCGTTATCAACGATGCTCCGGTTTCCGGTATAAATACAATGCCGCGCCACGCCGTGCGTCGTAAGCGCCATCGACAATAAGGTCCCTTTTCATAGATAATGCCCCATAAAATACTAGTACATACATAATTACATAGTACATGCAGATACCCAATCCGCCAATCCCATACTAAAAAAGCGCACCGCCCTAAGTAGCATATGTGACGTTATCTATGAAAAGGGACCTTATTGTCGATGGCGCTTACGCCGTTATTAACGATGCTCTGATATAAATACAATGCCGCGCGACGCTGTGCGGCGTAAGCGCCATCGACAATAAGGTCCCTTTTCATAGATAATGCCCCATATATGTACGTTGCTTTGCGTGTTTTACATTCTATTTCGTAATATTGCAATAAAAAATGTGTGTAACGTTTTTTTTTGCCATGCTTTTAAATTAATAAATAAACTAATTGTATTTCCGATTTATTCATTTTTTTATTTAGCTACTAAAAGTTTTGTAGCTTATTCGCTACGGCTATCATGAGTTAGCATTTGACGTTTAGGTACGCTAGCGACTGCATGAAGTCGATCGCAGTCTATCTCGCTCGCACTCGCATTGATGTATTGGTGCGATCGAGTTCACGCAGTCGGTGGCGTAAAAGTCAAATGTCAATTAATGGTAGCCGTACTTGTCCTATCATGTACAGTCAGCAGCAATAGTTGCTAAGCGGGCGAGGTGTTCAAAATAATCTTGACGCGACTTTATTGTTAAGTGAATAAGAGCGCGTCAAGGTAATTATGAACGCCTCGCCCGCTTAGCAACTTCTGCTGCTGACTGTACCTAAGAAAACATATATACAAAACGGATTAGTTATTAAAAATGTTACTCGAGCGCGCCAGCTATTGATAGTGTCAGTCGCGCACCAAGTCTCGGAAATAAAAAAGAGGAGGGAAAATAATAAGGGTATGCCGGTTTCCATGGTCAGGGTGTTTAACCCGTAAGTAGCAGGTCCACAACGTTACAAAAAAAGTGACCTTGAATTACCTACTCGATCGATTTTTTTATATTGAAAATAAAGTGTAATTTATTTATATAATGAGACAGATATTTGTTCTTGAGTAATGGATATTTTCTATGTATTTAAGTATTAATTGTATATTACACATTTGTATCGTTAGTCAATTTGTGTAAGAATGTCCCTATAATATTTATTTATTTATTAAACATTTATTTCATGTTAAAAATGTACATTCTCGTACAAACGGCAGTAACACGATTTATTTTGTAGTATTTTAAAATACAAAAAGGAAATATTTGCACTAAAAACAAATATTTACAGCCGGGCTAGCCCATGATAGGCACGACAGTATCTCGCGGCGAGATATATTGCCCGTCCCTCTTTTATTAACATGGTTAGAACTGTTAGAAGTTTCAAACCGTGCATGCTGTCCCTGTCGCTCCTATTAGAAAGAAGAAGAGGACGGCACGAATGACTGTGGCCGTTCACGCCTATGTACCTAGTTGTATGGTAGTTTTTGTAAGCACACAGACGCACCTTACAATTAGTACTTAATCCGAGTGTGCGTGTGCACGTCGCTGTGCGGCCTTGAGACGCTGGAGCGATTGAGAACATAAGTACTCGTATTAAATTAAAAATAAATACAAACCTATAGATATAACACACCGTATTGTCAATTCAAGTTTGCAAACGCGCACTGTGTTCAGTTTAGAAACGAAACATCGACTTTTGACCAGTCATGGCGGTCATGACCTTGCATTGGAAATACGAACACCTAGGTAGCATTTTTTTCAAGGGTAACTCGCATGTCACACCGTGGCCAGTCCATGACCAAATCATGACCACCCCCATACTTCCCGTCGTAGTCATGAGTGCAGTCATTGTCGGAGTTTGTCCGTCAGCAAAAATTCGACTAGGCAGGCCCCGCGACCCGCGAACACCGAATATTGCAAATTTTGGGCTCTTTTACTAACATTAAGTTGTAATTCGAGTGACAGAGATAGTTGCATGAGTCATACCAAGCATATTTTATTAGTGTTATTTTAAACATCAAACTTCTATTAGATTATGTAATTAAAAGAACACTTGCATAGTCTGTGTTATCAAAATCGCTGTCAATTTAGTTTGTTCTACCTCATGAAGTTTGCAAACTTCGATTTTCGCGGTTTAAGCCGATCGTCGTTTACAACAAGGAAATTAATAAACTGTAGACCTCGCGAGCATAGCTTAAAACTGAATAAAAAATATATGGGTACGCCGTTTAGAATTATTTAGGAAAACTAAATTAACAAAAAGTTTAATAAAAGATTGGAAAAATGAAACGAATACGTTTAACCCGTGCTTTGCACAAATAATAATACAATAATATAAGTGTAAAAATTTACAAAAAGTTAGCAGCGCACTTTACTGGGGTTCGAACTTGGAACCTCCATGCATCAAAGCAACTGTTTGCAAACTGCGCCATGATAGCACTTAGCCAATTTGACGAAATTTGGCTACTTATTTTCGAGTAAAAACCTACATACATATCTAAATACCGCCTATACCATTACAACATTTCTACATTTTTGCCAAGCACTGTAAATATATCTCAAAAAGAAAAGAAATGCTCTTATAATATTGATACGACTACATATTTGTTTCCGCAATTTTGAAATAATCACATTGAAAAAAAAAACTATTTTATCCTAGAATCTGGTCACAAAATTTGATGAGAATCGGTTGAGAATTAAACCGAGGAGAACGTTCTCCTCAAACGAAATTTGGCCCGAGTTAAAACGGAGACCTTCGCAAACGCGTCGGTCAATAAAGGAGTAAAATGTGCGTTTGACTTGGACATCAAGCGAAATAAAAACTTGCATTGTATTTAAAAACAAAGCATTCATTTCTTTTGAAAAACATCGGCTTACGAGTTTTTTAAATTTATATTTTAACGTCAGGCCTACTTTAAAAAAAATAGGTACTCATTTAGAGTAGGCATGTTTATCGACCGATCTATTTTTTTTACATTATGTACTAAATTTCGTAATTCATAAGTTTCATAACTCAAATGTAATTATTCTAAATCAAACTCCACATATTAGAACCGTGGTGGCTCCATCTAGTGACAATATTCAATATTACTTCGACAGCTCCACATAACTGTCCTGCGCTGTTGTTCATAACGTAGTCAGTCGCGATATAATTGTGATTTCAAATTTTGAAAATGAATGCATTGAATTCGTGTTGTTATTAATGTTTGTATTTCATTTATAATGTTTTTAATTTATGACACTTTAAATGTCTCTTAATACATCTTAATCTGTAAGATAAATATTTCGTTATCGCCGATTGTGACATATAGCGCCATCTATGATATCGATTTAAAAAGAATTATACGGCCTTCGGAATGGGAGGGCATGCTAAGGTTGACTTTTCTAACGGAGTTTTAAAGTAAATCGACCTTGTCTCATGACGTTCAAACGAACCTCAACCGTAGGGCACATTTTTGGCCGACTGTACACGCCTCTTAAGATACTGGCAAGAAGGTACTTAATGTAAATAAATATAGTGTTTCAAAGGACTGTCTCATTTCAAACATAGACAGAGAATCATACTATCTTTGTCTTACACTTACTAGCACTCAAAAGAAGGATGAGTATAGTTTTGGTAATTGGTTTGACCAACTATATGTTTATTGGAACGTGAGCTTGTAAAGATGTTTTTGAACTCGATCGTACCATCGCCCACACTGTTAACTGTCCGTCGGTGGACCTTATGCCTTTTGTAATAAAGTCCACCGATGGACAGTTAAGAGTGTTGCTGTTTGCACACGACCTTTTTGTGTACATATATGGAATCTATAGACATTTATGACCCTATATTCGTATCGATATGATCGACTATATCTATGAAACTGTAATATGCCTTTGGAATTCAGCAACGCCATCTAGTGTATGCAATTCTTATTTACAACTCATCGATATGTTAGACTATCTCTATATGAAACTGTAATATGCCTTCGGAATTCAGCAACGCCATCTAGTATGCAATTTTTATCTACAACTCTTTAATGACATAAAATAAAAGTTGTTGCGTATTTATACGGAGTGTACAGAGTTTTGTAAGTTCCTGTTATCTTTGCTAGCGCTATACTATATCCATGTATTTGTATCTGGTGTGTTGTGTTTGATATAATTAATCTTAATAATCTAACATACATTTCATATAATACTTGGTATAAAATAAAATACTATAATAACTTCTTAGTTCTGATAGATATGTACTTTGGTATTATAAATATTTGATATAATTATAATTTGATATAACAGCTAACAAGCAAGCGCTGGTGGCCTAGCGGTAAGAGCGTGCGACTTGCAATATCCGGAGGTCGCGGGTTCGAACCCCGGCTCGTACCAATGAGTTTTTCGGAACTTATGTACGAAATATCATTTGATATTTACCAGTCGCTTTTCGGTGAAGGAAAACATCGTGAGGAAACCGGACTAATCCCAATATGGGCCTAGTTTACCCTCTGGGTTGGAAGGTCAGATGGCAAGTCGCTTTCGTAAAAACTAGTGCCCATGCCAATTACTGGGATTAGTTGCCAAGCGGACCCCAGGCTCCCATGAGCCGTGGCAAAATGCCGGGACAACGCGAGGAAGATGATGATAACAGCTAACAAGCATAATTTTCAGTTGGTACTTGTATTTAAAACATTTTATTTTTAAATTTTTCATGGTTTTGTTTGGGGTTGTAGTTCTAATCTAACAAACTTTTCTGGCAGGTGTGTAGATTTATGTGACACAACTAACGTATATAACCTATTTTCTCATATGTATTTTGATTTTACCAAACGATTCCAGAATCGTCAAAAATAATCATCTCCAATAAATACTCTGCAACTGAAATTAAATGAAATATATCCTCTAGCCGCCCATACATCAAACCTTGCCAAGCAAAATGAAATTTTATTTTGTCAACACAAAGTTCAAATTAGAATGGAACAGGAGACCTTTTTGTAGGTCTCTGGGCGGCTACAGGGTATTGTGGAGTAGCAAAACAATGATTATGGCAATTGTATGTTAGATAAATTGAAATACCTATAGCATGGATCACTATCATATTTAAATGACATGTTTTTAAACAATTATTATTATACAATTTCTACGTTATATACAATAAAAGAGCATACTTATGTCAAATATTATGTACCTATATGAAATGAAATTATATCAAACGTAGTACACCTATTTGTATCATAACGACATGTACTTATCTGTATATCATGGAGGTTAATAAACGTGTATTTGGTTATTGTAGTTGCTTTTTTATTTCCTACTAAAATATGTAATATTTTACTGTCAAGTCGATGGGTTACGCGATGTTAACACTTTGACTGCCACAATCGTATAAAACGAACCAGGCCCCGTAGCCAACAAGCCAATCGCTAACGCTCCGTAGCGAACGAAACGCAACTGTCACTGTCACACTAATATGGAAGAGTGATAGAGAGACACAAAGCGATTCGATAGCGAAGCGATAGCGATCATCACCTTGGCTAGGCCGCCTGAATACATCCTAATAAAGTTTACTATTGCGTGTCATCTAAAATTGTTGCAGTGAAAAGGTTCACAACTTCACACAAACTTTTACGTCACCTACGCGAGGAGAAAATCTCACTTCCTGGCCAAGGCAAGTCGTAAAACTTTAGACAAACCACGGGCGGTAATTCGTAAAGCCCCAGATCGCATATTTGTGGCCCAAAATGATGTAAAGCATTTATGCCGTAGGTAGGGGATTTGTGGTTCCGTATTTTTATGTCGGTTCGGACAATGTGAAAACGCTCTCAATCTAGCTTGAAACAGTTCCTAAAGTCCCTATGTGCTGTCTTATTTTTTCAAGGTCTAAAAATAAAAATCAAGCAAGCCTTTTTATTATTTTATCCCTTTGAACGCTAGACGGCGAAGGAATATGCCGGACGCCAGGCGATCGCGATTATTTAAGCTAAATTGAACTTTACGGAGTCCCGCGTAGGTCCCTATTGCATTGGCGGAGCTGACGGCTGTAGCAGTCGTTGGCGTCCTTGGCAAGACTTTCTGATGACGTCAATATCCGTCTGTGGCGGTCAAAGGGTTATAAAAAAAATTTTTTTTGCGTATAATGAATGCGGATAATATTTTAGTTTACATAACGCCATTTAGGTACACCGCTGTTTTCGAAGGGATTATATATGTTTTGTGTCTAACCGTGTGTGTTTAAAGCTTGGTTTAAAGTAAGTAATAATATGTAGTTTATTTGTATTTTTTCATCCAATGCATGCTTGTTTTCACAATAAAATGTTTTTTAACCCTTTTAATGCCAAAGGCGTAATTAATATACCTATAATGATGGTTTAAACCGAAATACAGGTTTTTACTTATTATTTTGTAACAAAAATGTTGGCGTGGGAGTGTTGTTTTTGTTTGTAACATGTACTATGTACTTATTATTATATTGTAGGTATAAAATACGTAATGTTTTAGTTTAAGTCTTTACGAGATACTTTCAAAATAATTATTTAATGTACACATTACATGCATTCTTATGATTTCAGACGCGCCTGTGAAGAAAAACGGTGAAGAGGAAACTAGGCCAAAGTACGAGGGTAATTTGAGAAGTAACTTGTTTCGCCTATGTATAGATGGCGTTGGCGTCAACTCTGTATGTATTGATTTAGTTTAGTAATTAAACGTATTTAATATGTGGCGTCATGTCATTTTTGGCAGGAATTTGTCATTTGACAGTAGTTCAAACAAAACTGGTCTGAGTTACGCGGGAAAATTGAGAAAATTGGAATTCGTGGAGTTCTTCAATTCTTTTTTTTGGAAGGCAAAACTGTGAAACAAATCCATTAAAGGATTTTACCTACGTTGGGTAGTTCGTGTCCTTCCTAGGGAACGGTTTGACTTTGGGTAAATGAGTTTAAGCGAGGCAGGACACGCATTAAAGATGCACCTCGCCCTGGAGCCCCGAAAACAGCACTTTTACCCGAAATCATCGATAAAATCCATGATTTAGTTTTAGCCGACCGAAGATTGAAAATACGCGAATTAGCTGAAGCCACAAACATCTCTTCTGAGCGGGTGCATTTTATTTTACACGACGATTTGCACAATAAAAAGCTTTGTGTAAGGTAAGTGCCGCGATTACTGACTCCACAACAAATGCGTATTCGCATGTGAACATCTGATGAAGATTTGCAGGTGTTTAAAAAAATCCAACAGATTTTATTCGCCGTTTTGTCACTATGGATGAAACCTGGATCCATCACTACATCCCGGAGACGAAACATCAGTCGAAACAATGGGTTGGTCATGGTGAGCCAACTCCAAAGAAAGCCATATGCATTCCGTCTGCTGGAAAGGTGATGGCGTCTGTGTTTTGGGACGCAAAGGGATACTTTTCATTGACTACCTGGCCAAGGGAAAATCTATAACTGGAGCATACTACGCATCACTTTTGGATCAGTTACAGGCGGCAATAGCTGAAAAACGTCCAGGTTTGGCAAAAAATAATGTGATTTTTCACCATGACAACGCTCCGGTGCATTCAAGCCGTGTCGCTGCACAAAAATTGTCGTAGTTACGATTGGAACTTCTTCCACACCCTGCTTATTCACCAGATTTGGCTTCGTCGGACTATCACCTCTTCCCGAAACTGAAAACATTTCTCTTAGGGCGAAATTTTAAGTCCGATGAGGAGGTTATACGGGAGGTCAATGCGTATTTCGAGGACCTTGAAGAGACGCACTTCCGTGAAGGCATAGAGATGTTGCAGACTCGTTGGGACAAGTGCGTAGAACTTCGGGGGGATTACGTAGACAAATAAAATAAATACATTTGCAATATTATTATTTTTTGATATGAAACCAAGTTACTTCTCAAACAACCCTCGTAAAGGTTGAATTTTTAACGTAATTTCGCATTTATTATGAACAATTAACTTTATTGTATTGGGTGGGTAAGTTATAAGGGCATGGGCAGATCTGAGGGATATTCAATTATTTAGGAATGACTAGTCTCTTCCCACCTTACCGTGTTGATTTTGAGTCATAACATAATAGTAGTTTATGTGACTGTTATACAGACAAAAAATAAATGCGTTAACCTTTTCGACGCCGTGTCACGCGGACGCCACGTCACCGAAGTGTCAAAACTGGAATTGAACTTTATGCATATGCACGTAGGTCTATGTTGCTCTGTGGTCTGTGACCGATTAATCAGTCATTGGCGTTGAACCTGCGGGGCGGATATATCGGTCATTGGCGTCCAAAAGGTTAAAATACGAGTGTAGGTTTAGCTGAAAGCCAGTGTCATAAAACATGTAATATCACACGAGTGTTTTAATGACTAATTATATAGTTACATACACTGCTTTATTTACACAGTGTCCAGGAACCGCATGTTACGACCGCCATTGCTGCATTTGATCACACATTTGCAATTTACAATTAATTTTGAATAAAACATCATCTTAGTTAAGGTTTTAAGTAACAAAAAAAGGTCGAACCTTTTTTTGCTTGATTAAAGCATGAAACTTGGCACAGTTGTTCCTTATATCAAAATAAGCCGATTAAGATCGGTAGCCCGAGGGACCCCCCGCTTAAGCCCGAGAGGGGGGGGGGTCAAGTAGCGCCCCGCCCGGCTTCATTCTAAAAATTCTAACAGGCCCCGTTTAGCTAATAGGTCATATTTGGTATCAATTTCGGATAAATCAATAACGTAGAATTCATTTCTGGTATAAAAAAATTGCAATTTGTAGAAAAATTAAAAAAAAAACACAAAAAAATATTTTTTCAAGTGTAATTTTGGTTTTTTATTTATTGTCAAAATTAAACTGCTTGGTTTTTCTACATACAAAAAATATGACGATAAAGACTATTTAATGTAGATTTTAAAAACATAACTTTTACTTACCTTTATGAAAAAGAAATTGCATTAAAAAAACATATATCGTCCCGCGCCGGTGAATATCTTGTTACCGACATAGGCATCGATATAGACAACATCCGAAGTACACACTCTGGAGACCGACTAAATGTGTTGTTTATTATTGTAGATCATATATTAAAGATAGAAAGGCGAACATAATATTTGATTAGAAAAAAAAATGTGTCGTTCAGTGAAAAAGGGACCTTGGAAAAATTTATCATAGAGCCTCTCTTTTGTATAGAAGCATAGTTAATTCCAACCACTCCATGGACTCCATGGTCCCTGTTCTCAATGAATAAGAAGTAAACTGTAAGTATTATTTAATCTACTTACTTATTACATTATAGAATAATTTGCCAGTAACTAGCCGCTTCAATAACTAGCCGCTCTAAACTAAAAATGAATTCTATTCACCTAAAAGCAGAATTCATTTTAGTATAAGGTTCCAAAAACTGGCCAGCTTTCAATAACTGGCCACTGGCTAGCCTAAAATGAATTTTTGGTTTTGGGTGGCCAGTTACTAAAAGTGGCCAGTTACTGGCGAATTACCCTACCACACTTTAATTTTGCGTCTTGTGTCGTTATACAGTTCCTTCCCCAGACACATCATTCATGAACACATTACATCATGATGCGTACATTTCATCATTCATGTAGTTGAATCGCGTTTTTTATTCCGGTTTGCATTTACTTCTGGTCAGTTTCAACCATATTCTGACCAAAGCAGGTGTCAGACCAGTGTGGAACCCGTCGTCTGCTTCTTGCTTCCATTCCCAAGAAGTCTGACGGACTGAGCAAGTTTGACGACGAACTAACGTCTGAACCTAAACATCAACCCCTCGGTACACTGCGCGTAATAGGGCATTTATATGGCTCCCTTTTGTTAGAAGTAGGTATACATTATGGAATTTAATAATAAAATAACTTAGCAGTGACTTAATCTCATAGAACAGGTATAACATTATACAACTCTTCATTTCAATATCCCGGTGTAACTTGCCTTCTTCAATATTGCACTTATTACCGATCATATAATAACATTTTAGTATTTTAGGGGAATGCTTTTAGCCACTGCTATTGCTCCATCTTGTAAGAGCTTGAATCCTTGTAGTGGTTTGGTTGAACTCTGAACAGATTCCATGCTTCGAATTCACTTTTTCTCCCCTTTCCACTGAATGCTCGAAACAGGGGTAAGACTTCCGCTCTTTTAGGGTAAATAAAAGATATTTTACTTAGCTTATAGAATAGATAATTTTATTAGCTTAAAATATAATTCCATGACCTGGATGCAATGGTGTGTCATGTGATATAATTGTGTTTTCCACTGTGTCAACGTGAGCCCACAATTCCTGTAGTTGGGGAAATATTTGTACGCATGAATCTAGTCTAGCTGCTATGACTACGTTCGTGTCTACTGTGCGTATCAATACCTTGCAATGACTGTTTTACAGCATCTGCAACTAGGGCCATCATATTAAATGAATCGGACTTTTCATGGTTCTTGGAGTATTCGGAATCTCACGAGGAACATTACTTGTGACATGTTTCTCTACACAATTTCGCGATGGCATAAATAAGGACTTTTAACTCTTCGAAGTTTTGTCAACACAGTGTCTCAAAATGATTTACCTAGTGGTAAAGAAATGAGTTTCACTAAAAGATCAGTGGTTATAAGTGAAGCTTACCGTCATGGTAAATTAAACTCTAATTTATTTCTATCGGGCCCTGAAAAACCAGGAGTCGTACTCGTATTCCAAGCATTCTCTCGATCGACCTTGTAATACTGTAAGCTCAATAAGACTTGTGATGTGGGTACTACATGATATATATCATATATATTTGATACATACACTCAAAACATCCGTAGGTAATTCAGGAGGAGGATTCACGATAAACAGACAAATAAATGCCTTCTAGAATTTGAACCCGGGTTCCCCATTTAATATAAGGTGTATAAAAGTGAGATCTAAGCATGGACCCTTTTTAGCCTGGCCGATACAAGGATTCAAGCTCCTACAGGATGGAGCAATAGCAGTAAATAAATAGCATTCGCCAAAACTTTATTATACCTTTATATGATGATAGGTGAAATAACCTTGTAAAGCAAAGTGATACTTACAGATAAAGCCGTTGCTAAATAATTAGAAAATGCCCGAAATAATTCTTTACATGAATCGACTACTGAAATAGAAGCAGCCTTATCAGGATAGGATTATATGTTTGGGGTCAGACTTTAGTTCCTCTTTAAACTTGCTCAGTCCGTCTTCTTGGGAATGAAAGCAAGGAGCAGACGACTGTTTCCAAACTGTTCTGACAACCCTGCTGTGGCCAGAATATGGTTGAAACTGACATATATACGTGAATGACGAAATGTACCCATTCATGTGTCGGGGGAAGGAACTGTATTAATACACAAGACGCAAAATTAAAGTGTGGTATAATGTAATAAGCAAGTATATTAAAGAATACTTACAGTTTACTTCTTATTAGTTAAGAACAGGGACCATGGAGTCCATGGAGTGGTTGGCACTAACTAAATACGAGTATGCTTCTTTACAAACACGAGGCTGGCTGTGATAATTTTTTAAGGTCCCTTTTTCACTGAACGACACATTAAAAAAAATTGTACGCTTTTCTATCTTTATAATAGAATCTACAACAATAAACAATACATTTAATCGGTCTCCAGAGTGTGCACTTCGGATGTTGTCTATATCGATGCCGATGTCGGTAAAAAGATATTCACCGGCGCGAGACGATATAAGTTTTTTTTATGCAATTTCCTTTTAATAAAGGTTAGTAAACGTTATGTTTTTAAAATCTGCATTAAATAGGCTTTATTGTCATATTTTTTGTATGTAGAAAAACCAAGCAGTTTAATTATGACAATAAATAAAAAACAAAAATTACACTTCCAAAATTAGATTTTATGTGTTTTTTTATTCTTTTTTTCAACAAATTGCAATTTTTTATACCAGAAATGAATTCTACGTTATTTATTTATCCGAAATTGATACCAAATATGACCTATTAGCTAAACGGGGCCTGTTAGAATTTTTGAATGAAGCCGGGCGGAGCGCTACTTGACCCCCCCCCCCTCTCGAGCTTAAGCGGGGGGTCCCTCGGGCTACCGATCTTAATCGGCTTATTTTGATAGAAGGAACAACTGTGCCAAGTTTCATGCTTTAATCAAGCAAAAAAAGGTCATTTCACTTAACACCCTCACTATCTCGAATGATACTGGAAATGAGGTAAAATCAAAAATTCATTTGTTTTTCATAAATGTTAGAAATTTGAATGTCATTATCGTTATTCAATCGATATATCGACGTTCTTAATATTACGCAATAATATCGTTTTCATAGCACAGATAACAAATTATAGTATGGCTTTTCTCAGGTGAACTTTTCGCTTCGAACCTTAATCTTTCAAACAAAGGCCATTGTCTCTATTATCGCAAAGCCGCTAGCTCGAGCGTTAGCACGTGCCAGTACAACATTCATATTGAAAAACAACCGGTATCGTTATAGTATTAAGGTTCAAATTTAATGTCACTGATATTCTAGATATTACGTTTTGGTAGTGTAGGACGATAGACCGCCCCGAAGCGATACGGCACTCATATTATTTTGATACTTAGTGTGGTGTTAAAAATGAAACATGGTTATTTATGATAAAGCGTTGTATATTTGTTATATAACAAAATCTAAGGTAACAATGTAAATAACCGTGTTTCATTTTTAACACCACACTAAGTATCAAAATAATATGAGTGCCGTATCGCTTCGGGGCGGTCTATCGTCCTACACTACCAAAACGTAATATCTAGAATATCAGTGACATTAAATTTGAACCTTAATACTATGACGATACCGGTTGTTTTTCAATATGAATGTTGTACTGGCACGTGCTAACGCTCGAGCTAGCGGCTTTGCGATAATAGAGACAATGGCCTTTGTTTGAAAGATTAAGGTTCGAAGCGAAAAGTTCACCTGAGAAGAGCCATACTATAGTTCTTATGTACGTTTGTATTTTCTTTTGTGCGGTTGTATTTTCTTTTGTGCAATAAAGATTAAATAAATAAAAATAAATAAATATATTTATGCTCGCCGTAATTTAGGGTTTTTGAACGCATCATAGAGGATTATGAAACGTGTAGATAAATTTTTTTTATAAGAATATTATCCGTCCATTATGGTAATTAATGTTTTAAACTAAAGTTACCTATCTCATCATCATCATCACTGTCGTTTACGAGTATCTCTTGTGTTCAATTATTTATTTACATTAATTATGATCATGACAGTAGGTGATATTTGTAAGTGTTTAATTTTATGATTTTAATGCATTTTAAAATAAAACAATGGGAAGGAAAGGTTGATTTTGTATAACGTAGCATAGGTATAGTTTTAAATATAGTCAGCTTGCTATTTTAAAACAGCTCGGACCAAATATTTTCAGTTTTAATCGCATTCAAATGTTTTTTTTTTCGGAACAGGATGAGGATATTTTCATTTTTATATAAATTTATTTAAAATAACTTATTCGAATTTTATTTTTCATGTGTGTGTAAATGGGATTATAATAAAAGGTTCTTAAATCTTATTACTTAGTCTAAATTGATGTTATAAGTACCTATATATATGATTTGATGTTGCTTTAAATTTCATAGTTTTACCTATTCTGAATAATGATTGTTCAGTTTTTTGTTCCAATTTTGGATATATCTAAGTTCATTTGCTCTCTCGGTGATAGCTTACCTAGTTAAAGTAAATCTTATCTTAATAAAATAATGAATTTAAAGGCAATATCAGGTAAATCAAACAGGAAATTACCCCATTTGATAACCAAATTCTAATTTTTTATATATATTTTGTACTTATGGTATAAGATTGTGAAAATAAAAAATATATGATATCATTGATTTTCATTTCATTGTTTTACTTTGCCTAATTAACACACTAAAATGATGTAAAATAAAACAAAAGTATATATATAAATTATAACAGTACAAATGTATTATTAATAAAAAAGGAATATCAAACTGTAACATTGTAAATAACACCACAAAGCCAAACGCAAACACTTTTACAATAACATTAAATCTAGCTGGTTGGCAATCGCAAATATTTCGGTATTTTAGCAACTATATAACCATCATTTGCGACTGTTTCTGAATATATCTCTAATACTGCCTTCTTAATCATTTGAGATTGTAAAATATCAGCATTATTGATTTTACTGTCGCCATCTTTAAAGTTACATGAGTCATCGTTTTTTAAAATAACTTTATATTCTGTAAAACTTGACATTTGGGACTTACAGGGGTCCATGTTGGTTAGAATTATCGCATCATCTTTACATGTCTCTGATACGCGTTCCTTGTTGTTCTCTTTAGTATTACAATTTGTCTGAATTTTCCATGGCGCCTTTTTCCCACAGTACCAACAAATTGGTTCAGCTTTCTGGAATTTATTTTCCTTTCTTTTTGACGTATCCTTAGATTTGATCGTTTGGGAACCAATTTCTACATCATCTTGGCTTATAAATATAAAATCTTCGAGTGTTTTGCGAGGTGGCATTACTGGGTTTAGTAAATGTGGAATATTCACGATATAGTTAGCAGCAATATGCCTTTTTTCTTTAATGTTGAAATTGGTTCGTCTATTACCATCTACTTCAACACGACGATGACTAGTCAATTTCCTGGTCAAAACGTTGCATCTGCTAAAAGAATCGCCTGATTCTAATTCCTCAAAAGATTCTTCACCGTTGAAGAATTTAGCATGATATTCATTATCAATTTTCTTCTTTGTCATATTGGAATCACTTAAAATATTTACGAGTTCTTTACGTTTCAACATTTGTTCGTTTAGCGTCGTGTATGTTCCGTTATGTTCTTTGGAAATCTCATTCATAACAGTCATTCCGGCGAAGTCGCTAGCTTTTACCATCATCATGGCGTTAAGCATTCTTTTAATTTCCACTGCAGGTTTTGTAGGGTCAATTGTATCTATTGTGTTATTACTTAGTTTCTTGTCATTATTTTTTGCTGCAATATTATTCAAGTAATTTTCAGTACGTGGTGTTTCTACATTTGCTATTAAATCTTCTAAACTAACCCCATCCCCATATAAACTATTTGGTCTTGCCGCTTCCATAACATAATTGGGTAATTTCGTATCATCGATTTGTGAATGTGATTTCAGAGATTTATGAACTGAGTTTTGTTGATCACTTTGTAAATATCCATTTGAGATATGTTGTAAGTTAGAATATACCTTGGTGGCTTTCTGACTTTCTACGGCTGTTTTTTTAGGCACATGATCTTTAGTCATATGAACGGAGACTGGATTTTTGCTGTTTTTTGCTGCTGAATTAAGATTTGTAATGTTAATAATAACCTTGACATTCTTGTTTGCAATTTTATTAACAGACTGCTCTATTGAGCATATTCGGTTATCAACCACTTGTTTTTGACATCTCATTTGATTGATTGACTTTATGTTTTTGACTTTGTTAGAGTCAACATTTTGAATGGATATTTTAGTGATCTTACCACCGTTCTTTATATTCAGACACAATTTAACAGGTTCAGTTTTATTTACATGTATGCAAGCTTTGTCCGAAGAGTACACATTGTTTTTAAATGTGGGTATATGTGTGACGAATTTTGCATTTCTGATTTTCTTTGTTTTAATGTTATGAGTTTTTGTTTTCTGACACTTCTTGTCATCATAGTTAGAGGTTTCTTTTATTTTTGTTGCCCTCTCTTCTAGTTTACTGCATGCTTTTATGAGATCTACACTGTTTTCGGTTCCATTTTGTATCTGACTTGTTTCACTATCCTCTTCCTGTCCTCTTTTTCCGTCCTCTGATTTTAGTTCGACGTCTTCTAGGCAATTTTTACACGATATAGGTTTGCATTGGTTATTGTTCTGATGTTGTGGTACAAGCAGGTGGTTGCAATTATGTTCCAATCTTTGTTCAGCATTTGCGGAGTTGAGTGAATAAATACATAATAAAAGAAGAAACTCACGTGAATCTTGTTGAAGAAAGGGAACTGAAGGGTAGAATACAAATTTCATTTTGTTCCCGGCTAGACTATTGTGAGTAGAGCGAACAAATCGCATTCGCTCTATTAGTTTTCTATGATTTGAGGTAAAATCTGGTTCTACATTTTTGCATTGTGACCCAGTAAATTTTATGTACACTGACATTTCTGATTCTTCTGTTGTTTCATTTGGAAATTTAACGCGCTCTGGAGGTTCACAAGATATAAGTTTTACTGCTGTTTCGCCTTTTTCGGTTTGAAGCGCGTGGACTGAGCTAGAAGATTGTGTTGGGTTTGGAAGTTTTTCAACAATCAAGGGTTTCTTGGGTATTCCCACTCTTTCAGTAGTAAGCAAGGTGTGAGACGACAGTGAAAATTGGATGGGATGTATTGGTTCATAATGCGCGCTGAAGTTTTTCTCCGATTCTACTTTTATTTCTTTTTGAAGAAATATGAGAACTGACGGAGCAAGTCTTAAAGGCTCACATGGTATCTCTAACTTTTCAGAAAGTGGCTGCTGAGGTCGAGAACTATTTAGAGGTTTATAATAACATTTAGGTTCTGATACGATTGTGGGCGGTTGTACAAGGTGGTCTGGAGGTGGTGTTCTCGATTTGCGCTTAGGGGTTTTTAATAACCCCCAAAATAAATTCCAATAAACGGACAGTTTAACAGATTTTCTAGAATAGATACCGATTAGGCTTTCTGAAATCGTATTATTTGCCTTGTCTCTCCATCGAACAAGATTATTTACGACACTGTGATTATTTCTTCTTTTGAAAATCTTTTTCGATCCTATTTTATTTTTAACTTTGTTTTCCGAGTAATCAATATTATTTGTTTCTATTTCATTTTCTACATTTTCATTGGTGACCGATAGATGATTTATATTGGCATCTTTATTATTAATTTAGTCTTTGCCACCTGAATATATGTAGTTGTTAGAGTGCAAGAAAGAGTCATTGCTTAACGGCATCCAGTTAAGATATTCGTGCTCCATGATTTCATCCACCAAAGGGCAGCTCCTTATGGGGACCGGTGTAGATGCAGTATCGTTGTCCGTATAGTATTGTAGTTGTAAAAATGAACTGAAAAATGTGAACCTGTCTGATTAAAAGATAATATGAATGATTAATGCTAATAAAGATTATGTTCTGGAAAAACCTGCATAGAAATATTGTGGCTTAAAAAACCGGCCAAGTGCGATCGGCTTGCGTTCCAAGGGTTCCGTACATTAAGTCCGACTAACGCTTGACTCTAACGCACATCTCTAATAGGTTTTCCTGTCATCTATAGGTAAATAACTATTTTGTGTATTTTTTTACAAAATTTTAGACCCAGAATACAAATTAAATTAGTAATTTTTTTAGACCAACATAGTGATACATTATGTTTTAAACTTACTTGGTTGGCTTAGACTCCCTTCGTGTTACATTTTGTTCCCAGTATTCAGATCTCGTGGGAAAACGCAAGCTTCCAGTTCCTCGGACCATATAAACATGTTTATTCGCCAGATAATTAGTGGTTCCATTCAAATCATATAATTTCTGATCATAAATCAAATCTAATATTGAATCTGATTGTATTGTTTCGTACTCAACTATTTTACATACTTGCTCATCACTTGATGGGATTCTTTGCTGATTTTTTGTGGTAGAAACAGGACCAAAGAAATTTTTGGGTAAGTGTATTTCAAAATAGGTTGAACTTGGATAACTTCTGCTATTTGAAATATATCTAAAAGGTAACTCGAACAAAGATTTTGATTTATGGAAAAATTGTGTTTTCGATATCACTTTTTCGGTTTCATATTTCTTGTCGGTTTTCATTACATTTCCAGGCATATAAACTGGTCCAGGCACTATCATTTGAGGCATCATGTAAGCTTTAAGTTTTTGCTTATATTTTGGCTTATCGGATGACCTTGGAATTCTGGTCTTGGACTTATGTCTATTTTTTTTCGTAATTTTTTTGATGTCTGACACTGATACCTCATTGCTTTTCGCGTAATCTTTTATTCCCAATTGTTTGTAGACACTGTTGACAAGCTCAAATACTGTAGTACTACTTTTAGTGTAAAAAGCTTTATTGTTCCACCGGATGTATAAGCCGTTGTTTTTACTATCTTTCGAGCTAGCTAAGAATTTTTTAATCCAGGTTTTGGCCATCTTGTCTTTATTTTTTTCCTTTGGGGGTTTTGGTTTGTTACGTTGCGGATTCCCTCCAATTTTGATCATGAATCCAGCTTTGTTAGTTGCCTGACCTTGTTTCGCTGAATTTATTTCTAATAGCTGCTCTGGTCCAATTCTGTCTTTACTTTTTGTTTTCAGAAATCCTTTCCCTATATTCATTTTGTCACTCAACCTTTCGTTACTACGCAAGTTTATTCCAGCAGCTTCTCTCTTTTTCCATGATAAACGTGATCGCAATGATTTCCTTTCTATTACCATATTGTCCTTCTTCGTTTTTATCTTGCTGTAAAGATTTTTATTACTCGTTTTTAGTTTTTCAGTTTGCAAAACCATATCTTTTTGTTGACCCATAATGTTTGTTGATGATTTTTTGTCTTTCTCGTCGATGGACGATCGGACTTCCAGTGAAGGTGGATCAGATCCATTATAATTGTCGGAACTACCCAATTCGTTTAACATCTTCTCTTCTTCGTATTGTTTAAGTGCACTCAATAACGCTTCAAGTTTGCTTCTCACTCCTGTAGCAGCTTTAAACTTCTCCGAAGGATTGTCTGTCTGTTTTGGCAATTTCGCGGATATTTGCACTCTCTGAGTGCAGATATCCTTGACTGCAGTACTATTTGTGTTGTTGCATTCCAGATCATAAATATTTTGTAACAAAGAACGTGAAGAAAAATCTTCACGCGCTCTATCTTTTTGAAGTAAAGATAAGATTTTATAAATATCAAGTGACAAGTTCTTTGCTTCTTTAGATAAATCATGAGTTTTTGGGTTATCATTATCTACGTCAGTAGTAGTCGGTTGTTTTATACTGGCTGTGGTAGTACAGTCGCACGTGAAGATTGGGGATAGTTTTCTAGTTACTTTCCTCGATAATTGTTGTCTTTTAGGACAGTAGCTTGCTGTTCTGTACCTTGTTGCCAGAAACCTCTCCATTTCCTCGTCTTCCATGTACGTGGAGGATGCCCTTCTTGAGTAATAACCATCAGGATATCTTTCTCTTCTATACGGTCTTTCGTTAGGATAGTAGCATCCCATGTTATATCTTGGGTTTCCTAAAATAAAAAATATATCGTAATTCAAAATTTCCACTTGGTAAATGTGTGGTGTGGGCATTAAAATACCTAAAATAATTACTCTTTTGCTAGGTCGTCTCTTACAGGTATTGTTTGTCAAAGAACTTTCTCATTTCAAACATAGACAGAGAGAATCATATACTATCTTTGTCTTACGTCTTACACTTAGCACTAGCACCCAAAAGAAAAGGATGAGTATAGTTATTTTTGTTCTTATTTACTGACAAATTTGGTTTGATAAACTATATTTAATATTCACCAATGACACCAAATCTTACGCTGATTCGCGTCCTGCCATTTCAGTCAAGGCAAACCGACAACTCTATGGTTTTGGTTAGTATGGATAGGTACTACGAGTATTACCTACCTACGTATTTTGTAGTTAATCTGAGGTGGATGAGTTTTCTATAAATGACGAAATCTATGCTACATATTATTCATGTCTCAAATTAACTTAATTTAAGTATTGTCACAAAATAAATAATAGTATAGGTAAACCAGAACTTTGGGAGTATTGTCAAGAGGGCGCTCGTTTTCAATTTTATATAGCAACAATTTGTATAGTGGGGACAATGGAAATTGGCAGATGATTTTTGTTTTATTCCGACAACTTTAATAAGTGCGAAGTTTGATGTTTGGATATTTCTTCGGTTTTTACGCTTAAATGGCTGACTCGATTTAGATAAACGCCGCCCTTCGCTAGCAATCCGTGATACCGATGCATGCGATACACCTAATACACAAATCAAATTATTACAAGACATCAACCAAATCGTGACGACCTGACTATAGTGACATTTGTCCATAAGTTTGAAACTTACCCGTCAATTCAGATGCTACTTTCGTTATGTTTTCTAATGGAAGAAATTGCTCTCCCGCACGTTTTTTTTTCAATAAATAACTATATACACTATTTACAACTTTTTTCTCTACAAAATCTAAAACTTTCGGCATGATTATTGCAGTCTAATAATAATTCACACGAAACTAGACAAAGCAATGTTTACATTGTCAATATTGACAACTATCATAGAGGGTAGATGTTGTCTATTATTAAAATTGTTGCCATTGCTAGAAATTAGTACCAACAAATTTCCGTAACATGGCGCACCCTCAATAGATCCTGGTTCACCTATAGGTACTAGCACAGATCAGAAGGTCCACTTGACTTGAGGTCCACCCTCTAACAAAACGCATCTATTACGTCAGATATGACCGCCAGGTGGCACAAGCACGAGCAGGCGTACGTTCCGTCGTTCCGTAGTGGTAACGCGGCAACTACTTTGGCTAGACACCAAAATTGATGTGGGCCGCATGTACTTGTAGCGACGCGACGAAATCGCGGAGTGAGCCACTCCTGGCGGTCTAGCATGAGTTGCGTACTCGCGCGTGACTCCATACATCTTGCGCGACTTCAAGTATGGAGTCGCGCGCGAGAACGCAACTCATGCTAGACCGCCTGGTATTGTACGCGCAGGACTCGGGTAAAGTTGAAAATATGAAGATACTTACGAACAAACATCATGGACTCGTCAGCACTGCTCGCCTCCCACTCGTTTTCTGGGAGGTACACCCTCCGGGCTCCGTACCTTCGACTGGCTCGTCCGTAGTTGGTGGAACTTCTGACGCTCTGGTAGTAGACAGGTCTTGGTACCGTGCAGTACTTTGGCTGTGGGAAGGGAGATAATACCTAAACCCTGTAACTGTCACCAGGCGGCCTAGCCAAGGCGACAATCGCTATCGCAATGCGCTTGCTGGCGAAGTGATAGAGATTGACACCTTGGCTAGGCCGCCTGGTCCGTGATGTTTCACCATTAAGATAGATGCGACAGTTGTCAACAAAACTAGCTTTGCTAGGATCTATAGGCTACTAGCTGCTAACTATGCTATTAAATTGAAACTATTAAATTTCGCGAAGAGGACAAAGAAACATGAGAATTGACAAGAATATCCGACACAAATATGGATGATGACACACATGTTGAATTTTATAACAAAATCTAGTAAAATAGATAGCAAATGAGCAATTTATCACAATAATGTGGATATTAAAATAAAATACGGAAATGTTACAAAAATACAGGACCTGAAAATTTCAAAATTTAAGTTTTTTTTTCAATTTCCAAAACGATAAAAATAAGGGTACCATTTGATTCCTTACATTTTATTCAATAAAATATTGTATAGCAACTATGTATATACATAAACGCAATATTTCACGGACAAAATCGCGATTTTCTTGTTTTGTCCATAATACAAGATGGGATCTCAGTGATCTTGACGTCACGTTCACTTATCCTTTTGTGAGGGGCGTTTCGCGAGTGAAGTGCGACTGTCAGACTGACTATAATTTCTGACTTTTGTGTTGCTTTAAAGCAAAGGGTCCCATATAGACATTTAATCCTAAAAACAAACCCGATCGATTGATACCATACCATCAATGAAATTTAGTCATGTAGCCTATTACATGTCAAGTACGATTTCCACCGAACGGGCGGAGTCAGCGACTCAGCGCGCATTTAGAATAGAATAGGTTTCACATTTGTATGGCCGCAAGCCGGTCGGCTGCTCGCGGACGCGACCGGCTCCGGACGAAATCGTACATAAAAGTACCAGACTGGGTTAAGCTGATAAAACTGACCTGCCTATAGCCGTTAGCCTGGCCTCCCAACTCCTGCATGCACCTCCAGCGCGGCACGTCGAAGATGTCGTACTCATAAGCCTTTAGCACGTCCTGTCTTATCTTCCTCTCGGTCACATTCACGCCTCTGTTTCGTAACATTACTGTTCATTTTTAAATCACACGGCGAATGAAGGACCTGGAAGTTTTTCGACCGTAATTAAAAATAGAAGAGAAAAAATGATCGGCCACATGCTACGACACGACCACTTCATCAGAAACATCATAGAACGAAAAATAATAACATTATAAAAGGAGAGGGAGGGGAAGACCAAGAAAAAGTTATATGATGGCTCATATAACTTAAGGAGTATATAAGTAAAGGACCATGTAGGGGCCGCGTCGTACCAGGACACTAAGTGTAAGGCCTGAGTGGACGCTCGAGTTGGGTGTGCAGCGGGGCGGGGCGTGCGGCGTGCACGTTAAACAAATGCAAGCGTATAGGAGCGGCCTTAGTGCACGCTGCTCAAATCACTTGTGAGCCCGACGCCACGCTGCACGCCCCGCCAAACGCGCCGCTTCGAGCGTCCACTCAGGCCTTACACTTCAGAGTAGAATGATAACCGAAGCGATGCGGCGCGGAGTGAATCAATACTTTTATACCTATACGAAGAAGTGTCCTACGTGGGCGATCTCGTTGCGAACGCGAACGCCGTGGGCCCGCCGCGCCGCGCCGCGTCGCTTCGCGTTTGCCAGTTGTTCGCTTACGCGTATTATAGACACAGCGTAGGAAACGCTGGAATGGCAGTCCTATGATAATGACTAATGAGAATGAGTGTTTAGATCATCAAGAATTTTTTGTTGAATAATACTGCGAAGATCACAAATCCACAGTACCAAGATCCGTTCCGTTCTTGCACCTAAATTGCTTAAAGGTTCTGGAAGAGATCCCTAATGGGTTCGCCTTTGTACACGTTTACAGTATTCTCTCTGTTTTATGTACAGTCGCCATCAGATATATCGGAGCGGCTAAGGCGCCCACAAATATCTGAACACGCCTCTATTGTCAAGGCGTTAGAGTGCGTGTTCAGATATTGTGAACACCTTGGTCGCTCACGATATATCTGAGCTATCTGCTCTAGGTACTTAGTTCATCTCTAGTCTTGGACAAATGTTTAGTTCTATTTTATTACATTTACCGTGTTTAAATGTGCTTCATAAAATTTAAACCATATCAGTTTTATCTGTTTTTTTCGTTTTACTGAAATTTACGTAAATTCTCAAAATATTTACAACTGTCAATACTATTGACAGAAGAATGCCTTGAGAATGCCTCTACTCTACTTCTAAGAAGGATCCATACTTTATGGTCTTAAAGTAGTGTTATATTCTCTTTGCCTTATCACATAAATTACCTATACTTAGTTGGTCAAATCAAATTGTCAGTAAAAAACTTGGAGGAACAAAAAAACTATACTCATTATTTTCTTTTGGGTGCTAGTGCTAGTGTAAGACAAAGATAGTATAATTCTCTCTGTCTATGTTTGAAATGAGACAGTCCTTTGACATGCCTTTGACAAACTCTACAATCAAACTATGTCATTTTGCATATTGACACTTTGGACCATTTATAATTTTATTTACAATTTGTACTAGTTATTGAAGGAAGTTTTATTTAAACGTTTTTATTTTTACATATTTCTAGTGAAAATGAACGAAAGTGTTTCAGAATAACAATAAGAACCTCATGTAAGAAATATTTCCTTATTATCCTTTTACGCGATTTTATTTAGTTTCACTTGGTTATCTATTCTCGTCTAATTCTTCGCGTTATCCCGGCATATTGCCAAGGCTCATGGGAGCCTGGGGTCCGACAACTTGTTGCAGGTTGACAACTAAACCCAAGGACATCGTTTTTTCCTATTTGCCAATAGAACTGAAATTTAATATGAATTCGATGATATATGTTTTGGCCCCATCCGGCCGATCCAGCGGCCATAACTTTAAGGAGAACGACAGTCGAAAATAAAGCCTTTATCAACAATTTTGGTAAAGACCCTTGGAAACCATTATCTTATAAGTTTAAACGAGCAATTCTTTATATATTTACAGGGATAAGTTCGCCTTTGTACCTTTATTTCTGTAAATATTATGTAAACCTGTGTTGTGTACAATAAAGTGATTACTACTACTACTATATTTCGGCACAGATCTCGGAAACGGCTCTAACGATTTCGATGAAATTTTCTATAAGTATCGGGGGCGAATAATCGATCGAGCTAGATCTTATCTCTGGAAAAACGCGCATTTTTTAGGTTTTTACAAGTACCTATATGTTTTCCGAGCGAAGCTCGGCCTCCCAGATATTAATGAATAACGAAGCAAAGCAATATATGCATTGCTTTTAAATCTTTTAATTAATATCTTTATGTGTTGATTTCAGAAACTCGATGGTTCCTTATGCTAGCTAAGGAGCGACCTAAAAAAGTCATAATTAATATTACTACTTATTCTAAACCCAAAACGAAATATATCATCGAAATGAACAAAACTTACGACTCCAGAAACGAAAATTCAAGATTCATTTGCTCGATATGTCTTAATAGCAATGCAAGGAGCGAGGAGCAAAAACATCTCGACTGCGATAAAAGGAAATCTAAATCATGTCCAATGTGTCAAGGAACTGCCAAAAATATATCGCATATAAGGATCAATAAAACTGATAAGATCGAAAATAAAGTCGAAGACACCGGGATCAAAACCGTACCTCCGTCCAAAATAAATAATGATCTTGGACTAAATCTTCTAACTGAAGTGTTGACTGTTTTTCAAAGTCGAAAGGAACATAATGATAAAGAACGAAGAACCATCGTATTAAAAGACGCGTGTGTATCCGCGAAATTGGGGAAGATTAAACCAAAATTGTCTCTTAGCAAAACTTTCCAATTATCTATTGAAGGAGGCTGCGTTCATGAAAGCGGGAAATTTTGCTTAGTCAACGCATACCAGCCTAAAGTAACTACCAACTCCCAGTATTCTTTAGAGCTCATAAAACATAAATCCTCTTCGATACCCCAAATGAAAATGGAAGAACTGAGGAATTCTTTTAAAGAGAAAACTAAAACTAATAAAGATGCAATACAAGAAGTTAATAGAATGTTTGCTACTGTGAAAAGAGATGAAAGCTTCGATAATATAAACAGACCGATGATTAGGAATGGACCAAGAGTGTTGCCAGTGGTAAAAACCTCAGAGGATTCTGACGAAAGCCATAAGGAAATCTGCAAATGTTGCCAGAACCAGAACTATTACTTGTCTAGTGGGGATTCTTTGGCGAAAAGGGAGCGATGTGAGAAAAGTGTCAACGTGGAATGTTGCAACGAAAACCACAATCGCGTGACTAAAGAAATGGCAGCCTGTGAACATTGTCAGAAACCTAGTTATGGTTATGATTCTTAGATCTCTTTATGTAGATGAAATAAATCGTCGAGTAAATATTATAGTTGGTCAAACCAATTTGTCAGTCAGTAAGAACCAGGAAAACTATACTCATCCTTTTCTTTTGGGTACTTATTAGGGCAAGTTGCAGTGCAGCAACAGCAGACGTAGCAGATGAACTATACGCAACATTAGGATATATTGAAACGATTGAAGTATACTAAATCGTTTATTAAAGTATAGTAGTCGAATAAAATAAATCTTACAACCTTGGTATTTTAAGTTTATGAATAAGGAGATAGGTCTCCATCGTCACCATTATTTCCTATTCCTTTCTAGATCTTCGGTTCGGTATTTCGTTTTCTACCAATCTCTGGGAGTGCTGTAACAAAAACAAAACTAATTTAATGGACTTCTGTACGGCTACCATCAGTTTGTCACTGACATAAACGCCATCGAGAACGTAATTTACTTTCTATACATCTCGCTCGTACTCGCATATTAGTGCAAACGAGATGTATAGAAAGTAAATTACGTTCTCGACGGCGTTTATGTCAGTGCCAAACTGATGGTAGCCGTACTGAACGGCGGGCGTATGATGGTCATGATTACGTGCCGTCGGGTAGTTTCTATATTTGCGAAGTTTTCCACATGATATAGGTAATTGGCGGCCAACTAAAATATACTTTAGGTAATATAGAAAATGACATGAAAAGGAGAAGGAAAGATGTAGCTTCAGGCACCAGATAATTTTTGGTCCACTACATAGGTTTCTTTAGGCAGTCGAACAAGTTTGTCGGTAGAAAAAGGCGCGAAATTCATTTTTCTATGGGACGATAACCTTTAGCGCCTACATTTTTAATTTGTCACTTTGGGGCTGTCATAAATTACGTCATAAATTTTCCCCTAAAATCATGCTTCGAATGACCCCGTTTCCTCCTACGTCACGCTACCATCATCCGATGTCCAGATCCCCCCGCCCCCCAATTTAAAATGACGTAATTTATGAATAGCCCCTTTTCCTACTGACGGAAATGGCTTGACAGTCTTTAGTTTTATTAGTGGAATCCGCGGGGAAAATTTTCTTTACAGGTTTCCTTTGAGTGATCACTAGTTTATACTACGAGCGAGTAGTACTAGAACGAGCATCGATAATTGAGTTTATCGATATAGGAAGTTCCTACCTGTCAAGAAAATTTGTCCCACGGATTCCTATGTCTGCCGATGATAAAAGCAACAGTAGCAGTACTGATAGTTCCGCTACTCGATGCTAGATGTAGACACTGAAATTAATAGTCTTTTTGGTACCAAAACCAAAACTGATGTATAGAGTCAGCACTCTTGTCTTACTATATTTCTCTATGACTGTATCATAGACTAGGAATCCTCTAGATGGAGTTTAGAGCAATTATTTCATGAAACCGATGCTGCCAAAAATACTGGGGTGCGGGCAGGGCCAGATTAAGCATGACGGGGCCCCTAGGCAGTGCAATGCTCGGGGCCCCCTTACAGTCAATTCTACATACATAATGTTCAGTTGTTCAGTACAAGGATGTAAGTTTGCAATTTTAATTTCAACCTTCAGGTGTCAGTTGAGCCGATCCGAACATGCCGAGCGATGTCTTTTTCGCTCTTATTGCGTGGACATAAAGCTTTTTTTCTATCAGTTTTTGCCGATTCCTTTTTGCGTCAAGTGTGGGGAGAGCTCTTTTTTTTCTCAATAGGTAGTTAAATATTTTGCCAGGCTGAACAGCGATTGTCCGACCATAAGACCATAGACCGAGCCACATGATTAAAATTAACCTAATAATATAGACTTTCCATGTTTAAATTACACTTTATTCATTCACCAGTCAACCTAGCATGTAGGTACAGAGTCAACCTGAAAAGCAGCAAAAAACGCGTGCGCAACGAGTGCGAAATTTTTTGTGAAATAATTGTGAAAGCGTGTTAAAAAGGCCGGACCGGGCCTAAAAATCCGAAGTGAGGCGTGCTTTCATGCGAGGTCAAAGCCGTGTTTCAGGATAAGCTCAGCAAGAGCACAGACGCCAACCAATGTCCATTGTATTAAATAGCGAGGCCGCAGGCCGAGCTTGGCGCAGCGAGGCCAAAGGTTAAGCTGAAGAAGAGGAAATTTGGAAGACAAACCAAAAATTGAGGTAGAAAGTGAGGCTGAAGGTCGAGCTCAGCAATCTCCACATTACTGACTTTCCATTGATGAGGTTTTAGGCCCTCGAGAGCCTGAAATTCGAGCTCGACATTACAGACTTTAAAAGCTATAAAATAACATAATTTAGGTTCATAATCATCTAATGTTTCTGTGTCTGAGAAACTAATTTTGGACATTAGGTATGAGTAGGTACCATAATTTTTTTTTTATGAATCTTGGCTATTTGGAACAAATATTTTTTTTACGAGCGCGGGGCCCCCTAGCCGAGGCGGGGCCCATAGGCAGTTGCCTACTCTGCCTTAGGGTTAATCCGGCCCTGGGTGCGGGGGACGAGGTGAGCGAGTCCCGTGCCGTGATTGGTCCGTTCAAAGACACGGACGTCACACAAAGACACTTTGACTCGAAGATGGAGTAAAACTAGCGTACCGCAGAGGGGGTAGCGCTACTATGCTCAGTCTAGAGGATGGACTGTACTTACTCTCCCAACCTCAAATCAAAGACCGGTTCAGCTCGATGCTCGCTCCTCTCGCTCCGACTCTTCGTGTCCAGTTCCTTCGTGAGGGCTTTCTTCAGCATGTTGGAGGAGTCCACGAACTTGCACATGTACTCGTTGAGGGTGTGCATCTTCTGGAACAGGTCGCTCTGGTCGTGGGACTCTGCGGGGCAGTTCACTAACTTCTCCAGCTCGCTGGTGATCCGTTTGAAGTTGTCGGTTAGTCCTGAGAAAGTTATGGAATATGTTATTGGCAAAAATTTCATTTTTGGTACATGCTTTTATCGCTGTCTGTACTTTTTTTCCACAGGCAACTAATACTCGTCGAGACAATTCTAAAAACCCCTAACACAATTAGGTTGCGTTGTTTCATCACCGAGTTCCTATGGCCACCTCATGTCTCCATCATCAGATCAGTTCGACAGTACCATATTATTGTATTGTCATCAGGGCCCTTATTCGACATGTACAACTGTCAGATTTCGCGTCATTTGAAATTCAACTGCTGAAGTTCATTTGAAGTTCATCAAGTGCTGAAGTTCATTTGGTACAAACAATAATTTAACAAAAAACAACTTTGTTTTATTATTACTTTAAGGTTTATAATGGTTTGGTTTGGTTGTCACCTAACTGTGGATTGCTAATGTCAAATTTTGACAAGTAATGATTCCAAAGGTAGACTTGGTTCTCTATGACCTTCGGCACCATCTTGGAGTTTTTGACGTGAGAAAGGGTAATTTATAGCAAAGAGTAAAACTTTTTTTTTTCAGTACGTAAGTTTACATGAATTAATGACATCTTGTGAGCGATAGACCAACGAATGCGCTGTAGGCGATGCGGCGGCGAGTAGTGGAACTTACGTGACAATTTCCATCAATCAAAAAGGGACTACATTGCTGATGGTCGATAAAGGCTATTAATAATTGAATTTTAACAGCAAGAATGCCTTATTGACAAGCGATCTTTTTGTTGAACCCACACCTACACGTCAAATAATGCTTGCTCCACACATTCTCTTATAAACGCTCAAAATTGTAAAAAAAATTAAACAATTTGCTCATCACCTCTCTCAACTCAAGCTGCCTATTTCTAATCCACGTTAACAAACCACAAGTTGTACCTTAACACATTTCGTAAACCATATATTCAGAAAAGTCCGTATTTTATTTCTAAGTGGAACATGAATATAGCTGGTCAAGCAGATCATGACAGTAAAAAAGGCGCGAAATTCAAATTTTCTATGGGACGATATCCCTTCGCGCCTACATTTTTCAAATTTGCCGCCTTTTCTACTGACAAGATCTGCTTGACCAGCTATAGCTTGTATTACCTTTTTGGCATAAAAATAATCTAAATTAGTCAAAATATTTTGACTAAATATTGCACTACTACTACCTACTATATAGGTACCTACCTTAGTAACTTGGTAACTTTGTGTCACCAACTATTTTGATGCTACCTACAAAGAGCATCAAAATAGTTGGTGACTGACAGGTCAGGCTCCGGTCTTGGTAAGTAATGTAGCCAAATACTGGTAAGTAATATAGTCATAAGACCTACTGTATTTGGCTATAGTGTTGAGTCGCTCACTCGTGAGGCACCTCATTTGTACCACTCATTTTGTTAATTTGTCGCAGTACTTCGTACCGCAAAAATGTCTTACTTTACTCCTCTATTCATTTTACTCATTTACTCGCGCGCATCACATTAATCCGAGGTGGTAAGTTAGTCACTTCTATATAATAACTAGCGACCCGCCCCGGCTTCGCACGGGTTAACAAATTATACATAAACCTTCCATAAAAAAATTGTCGCTGTTGGAATTAATGGAATAGTCGATGCTGAAAATATGCTAGTACCTCACCTCATTTGAAGTAAGACATTGTAACACCTCATTTTAGAAAATGAGGTACTCATACAAACTCATTTTAAATTGATGTCCTACCCATCACTATTTGGCTATATTACTTACCAAGACCTAAAAGTACCTATTGTTTAATATGTATCTACACAGAGATGATTTTTAATTAAAGGAAATTAAATACATATATGTTATTCAACTACAAATAAAAAAATTAGATCTATACTTGGTCAACCAGAACTTGACAGTAGAAAAAGGCGGCAAATTTGAAAAATGTAGTTGTAGGCGCGAAGGGATATCGTCCCATAGAAAATTTGAATTTCGCGCCTTTTTTGACTGACAAGATTTGGTTGACCAGCTATATTTCAGTTTACACTTTTTTTTTGTTTAATTTTAATAAAACATTAAAGTTTTTAAGCATTAAACTTTATTTAATTTTCTTCACTATAGATTATTTTCTGATATTCAAGTAGGTATGGTGTTTCAGGTTGGTAACAGGAAATAAGAAAACCACGCTGGTGGTCCACATCTGTAAGTTTAAATATGAAACAATATAAAAACACTTAAATTAAAAACTTAATGTCTTCCCAGCTTTGCTCGAAAACATATAAAAACTCAAAAATGCGCGTTTTCCCAGATATAAAACCTAGCTAGATCGATTTTGCGCCCCCGAAAACCCCCATATAGCAAATTTCATCTAAATCGTTAGAGTCGTTCCCGAGATCCCCGAAATATATATACATATAAATAAATAAATAAATATACAAGAATTGCTCGTTTAAAGGTATAAGATATATATTATTAAAAACTTATAAATAAATTATTTGCCCTAAATCGTGGTAGTGACCTACCAAGTGCGGTAGGGTGCCCAGAAAGGCTGCAGGCTGACCGCTTGCCCCGCTGGATAACAATGCTGATCCGCATCATCAGAAGCATACAGATATAAAGCGCTTTGACAGCTCCTCATAGAGGCAACGCGCGCTAGGCCGCACGCCATAAATCTAAGCTAAAGTCTTAAATTCGAGATCATGAACATGAAATATTTGTTCGCTATAATAGTAAAATCATAGGTCTAATACCTATGATTTTAATATTATAGCGAAAAGTTAGCAGGAGACGGCCGTGCCGTGGTCGTGGTAGGTACAGCATGCGTGGACCAGACAAGCAAACCCTGAATTATTTACCTACCTATTTTACTATACCTTTGTTCACCATTGTGTTCACCTATGTATATTTACTCTTCTTTCCAAGATAATCATTTTTTTTTTCAAGATGTAACCCGTATAATCGGGCTGTATAATTTGCCTCAATTTTTTTACACAATGTTGTATGTAATTTTAATTCGATAATTAATGATGTTTTACATATTTATCATATACTATTTTTCCAATTTTTCTTGTATATTACGTTGTTTATTTCGATTGACGTGTTTATTATTTTCGTTACTATGACAGCGGTTTTTTTTTGGCATTTAGCCAGTGTCATGTCGATATAAAAACACTTTAAAAATGCAACGGAAAGGTTGAGTCCTCCATACAATGACATTATTATAACTCAAACAAGAACCATCCAAAGGGGAATGGGGGAAATTGCGATAGGTATTTGCTTCTCTATCACTCTTGCATATCCGAGCGAAATTTAAGAGGCCGGTATCGATTTTAGGCGCAAAAATGTAAAATTGATAGATTTAGTCGATGAAATTGTACACCTTCTGTTACGTAATAGAAATAACAAGTACTGGTATCTATTAGCACGTCTTCTTATCTTGCATTTGTACAGATCATTTTTTTTTTAACTGACTCTCTAAATTAGTAATGATTTTTTTTCTGATGGACGTTTAGGTAAACGCGCGTAAAGCACTGATTTAGTCGATCTTATTTGTAAATTCCGTAAAGTTTGGACTACTAAAAATGGTAATTATGTATTACACATATCCTATACTCCAACTTGCATAGACTACATTTTTGTTATATGATATTGAACAAGAGTAAATGAAAGTTAGACGAAATCAATTTTCACCAGAAATTACTTCATAAAAGTGAACATTTTTCGTGAAAATCGACTTAATTTCAACGTAATTTTGATACTTAAACAATCTACAACATTTCCTGAAACTGTTCTTATACATAATTTTTTATAATTTATAACTATAATTTTTTGATGAATTTTTAAAAACTGCCCCTGCTCGTCATATATTGCCGGTGACGCACGCTCGAGACCTTATTATTAAAAGGCAAGATAAGAAGACGTGTCAATAGAAACCAATACTTGTTATTTAGATATTAAGTAACAAAAGGAGTACAATTTCAACGACTAAATCTATCAATTTTACATTTTGGCTCTAAAATCGTTAACGGAGCCTTAATGGTGGCACATAACGAAATTGGTTTCGCGGAAGGAAACCGCCTTTATTCATCAATGTTATATTTATTAGGAACAAACGTTGACTGCCGACTGTCCTATATATTACACTACTCTTTGCTGCCGACTTCTAGCGCTGGCGGTACACCGCGAAAATCAGTAAAATGCTGCAAATGGTGTTAAAGGTCTGAAAATCGGTACGATTGATCTTTAGGACATTTGAAACAATTTGACCCGAAGCGCCAACAAATAAAAAAAAACGAGAGGAGTTATGACGTCATGTTTCTTTTGTATGAAAAAAAAAAAAATTAGAAACCTATCGTGTGTGGTATTCAACGAAAGGGCTTTCTGAGCCAATGCTAAAAATATATTACATCGTTACATTTCAGTCATTTTGTTTAAATTATAATAAAAATAGTTTTCAAAACATACCAAGTTTGGGCTTCTCCAGATACAATACCGTTAATTTTTTTTTGTAAAATATACCTCAAATTATCCGTAATATCCTCATATCTAACCCTAATAAAGCAATTTTGAAATTATTTACATTTAATTTTTTTTTTAATTTTTCAATTTTACAAAGTGTAATAATAGCCCTGCCGAATATAATGTCCGAATATTATGTCCGAATGAATAAATACGAGTAATAATGTCATTCGGGTAAAATAAGAGTATTGAAACTTGGTTTTTCTACTCCCGTACTTTTATTTGTCATTTAAAGGGTCGTGCACACACCTTTAAACCCCCTATAGTTCTTATCTTATAGTTAGCAGTATCTTTTTGGCACTTTTACGATACTTCGTGTAATCACCACTTAAAAAATATTGTATGGAATACATTGTTGCCAACCTAATTTTAATTGTCATTTCTGACAGACGAGTGAACCATAGACATGTTTTGGTTACTGGTACGATTTTTTTTTCATCTTTATAGGGCTGTATCTTCTAAACCGTGCGTCGTAGAGCAAAAATAATCAAATTTTCGTTCCCCTTTAAGAAATCCCTAAGTAAGATTTAAAAAACAAAAAAAGAAAAAAAAGGAAGAGAAATATTTACAGGGCTGTATCTCCTAAACCGTGCGTCGTAGCGCAAAAGTAATAAAATTTTCGTTCCCCTTAAAAGTCCCACCCACTGAACAACCTATCACATTAGGACATGAAACAATCATCATCATCCATTTTTATTATTATTTCATTGCATTTCAAAGTAAGCGCTTGGTCGTAGAAAAAGTATTGTATGCAACGTTGTTTAACTTTCAAAAAATACTCGTGGCGTCTTTATTAAATTTACTTACTCACGCCACTCGCCTTTTTTGACCTCTCTTAAACAACGGTTGCATAAAATACTACTGCATGTTCCTTTGGTAATATCTAAGCTTTAAGTAAGAAAAAGTTCTAATGAGTGGGGGTGGAGAACTCGGGAGAGGGGGGGCGTTAAAGGTGAGTTTTTCAGTTAATTCTTTCTTAATTCTTACATAGACAATTTTTACTACGACTTATAGATTCCGAGATATAAGCGACTTTCTGAAAAAAACGTTATATATTAATTTTATGCTTTATTTTTAAATATTTAATTGAGAGATTCATAATCACACTTTGTAAAACTGAAAAATTAAAAAAAAAACCTAAATGTAAATAATTTCAAAATTGCTTTATTAGGATTAGATATGAGGATATTAAGTATAAAATTTGAGGTATATTTTACAAAACATTTTTTAACGGTATTGTATCTGGAGAAACCCAAACTTGGTATGTTTTGAAAATTATTTATTGTATTATTTAAAAAAAAATACTGAAATGTAATGATGTGATATATTTTTGGAATCGGCTCAGAAAGCCCTTTCGTTTAATACCACACACGATAGGTACAATATTTTTTTAAATTCCATAAAAAAAAGATGACGTCATAACTCCTCTCGTTTTTTTATTTGTTGGTGCTTCAGGTCAAATTGTTTCAAATGTTCGTACCGATTTTCATACCTTTAACATCATTTGCAGCATTTTACTGAATTTCTCGGTGTACCGCCAGCGCTATATATATTATACTACTCTTTGCCTTTTCTTTAAACTTTTTTTTGACAAGTTTTCACAGACAATTAAAAATTTGACATTGATACATCAAGGCGGTTTGTTTACAAAGGGGCCTACCGGGAAGTGCGAAAATCGAAACTCAGCTATTTGCCTCTTTATCGCTCGAATATGCAAGAGTGATTGAGAGGTTAGATAACAAAATTTCGAATTTCTGACTGTATTTTTCTTTAAATATTTTCAAATACAATTAAGTTGCGTTGTTTTATCACAAAGTTAAAAAGACTTAAAAGACTACTGTCTGTATCATCACCAGGGGTCGGACAAAAAGTGCCGATGACGTAAAAATGACGTAATCTTGCACACAGGATGATGTTTGAGTTTGTATTTAAACTTCCGTGTGACATGTAGTAACAAAGTAGTATTAAACGAAGTAACAAAATAATCGTAAATAAATCCATGGAATTAATAATACAGGTGGTAGGGTGATGTAGTGAATAAAATAAATTTCTTCGTTGGTATATCTTGATTACAGCAAGAGCAGTATACGTGTTTGTCACGTACCTCCAAAAACGGAAAATTGCCACAATATTCGAGTACAGATGACATTTTAGAGCGTTTTCTTATACATTAGTAAATATACATTTTAGCTAAATATAATCGTGAAGATACATACAATAGCTAAACAATAACGAAGTCAATTTATTGTTCATCTGATTGACAATGTGTCAGTCAAAAACGTACTTACTCATTTCAAGTGGCGATATCGTTTAATAAAGAGGTTGATAAATGATAAGTGATAATTGTTTATGAAAATCAAAAATACTATTTGAAATCATCCTATAAGTGGTTTGACGTCATCCGCACTTTTTGTCCGACCCCTGATCATCACCATCAGATCAGCTCGATGGTACCATAAAAATATTGTATTTTCACCCAATGCCCATATTACATATTATGTACTTATGTAAATTTTCAGCTTCATTGAACACCCGGGAAGTGGGTCAAATTTAATTTGCATGATTTGATTGGAACCGGGACAGATGAAACTAACAAAAAGCTTGTAAAAATGTGGCTTTCCAATTTCTATTGCAACTTCAGATGAAAACGTCCTTATTGAAGCATAAGGACCCTTAATTTATGGAAAGCCACATACAACAACCAATTCGAGGCTACTAGGCGGCAAAATACGACTCAATACGAGTAGGTAGGTCAAATAAGAGTAATAAAATACGGATTTATATTTGGCCAAATATTCTTTATTGTGACAAAGTTATTCTTCCTCGCGTTATCCCGATTTTGCCACGGATCATGAGAACCTATGGTTCGCTTGACAATTAATCCCAAGAATTGGCGTAGGCACTAGTTTTTCCGAAAGCAACTGCCATCTGACCTTCCAACCCAGAGGGTAAACTAGGCCTTATTGGGATCTGTTAGGCTGTTAAAGTTTAAAATTAGCTACTCGTAAGTCTCGTAACACAACATATAAGTTTCACAAAAACTATAAATTCGGCAGAATATCTTACCCTAATCCGTAATCGAATCTTTAAAATTCCTACTCCCATCATAAAAACCGCTTTCGCGAGGCGTCTTCCTAACTTCCTGCATCCGTTTATTTACAATACAGTGGCAAAGTCCTGCAACATATCTGAAAAGTCCCCTCTTGAAGCAAAATTCGTAATTAAGCACTGGTTAAAAAGTCTTAACTACAATCAAACTGAGATGCTGTTGAAGGTCATCACCTAACTTACATGCTAACTATCTTTGTAGCCTTACACGCGCACACACACACACACACACACACACACACACACACACACACACACACACACACACACACACACACACACACACACACACACACACACACACACACACACACACACACACACACACGCACACACGCACACACGCGCACACACGCACACACGCACACACGCACACACGCACACACGCACACACGCACACACGCACACACGCACACACGCACACACACACACACGCACACACACACACACACACACACACACACACACACACACACACGCACACACAGACACACACGCACACACAGACACAATTTTTTCTTTCCTTTTTTTTCCTTATTCTTTGAATTGCTTAATTTCTGTAACTATTACTTTCATTACCTTCTATCTATTAGATTAGTCCTTGGTTCTTTACTTTACCTTCACTTTACGAATTTCGATTCCGGCCACCACGTGACAGGCATAGCCTAGTGTGGGGGCCACTGGACATTATGTATTATTAATAAGGTTTTTCTTTTAATAAATATTATTCTTATTCTTATTCTTATTCTTATTCTTACATTATAACAAAAATTACTTACATATATATTATGTACCTAAACATATTACTTTTCTAAAAAAAGGACTGAAATCTAGTGCTGCGAAGAAACGGTATTTTTGTTCGGCTTTTTTGTTGCTATTTTGGCATATGGATACATGGTAGAAGAAGTAAGTGTATGGAATCCTCCTCCATTTTGCGTGGTCCGACGCACCTGGCCGGGTTTCCGCGATTTTCCGTCAATGTTCAATACCTTATTTCTTACGAACACCTAAAATAATAAGTTTAAAATTAATCTCAATGTCTCCAGTTTGCTGTTCATTCAAACTGACAAAATCCAAATTTCTGAGGCAATATACGACCGCTGTCTTATATAAGCCATTAAATATCAACATGAATAACCCCACGTTGCGTTGTTATAAATTTAATTAAATAAATAATTATTTTATTATTTAATTTATATCAACTAATTAGGCATAGCGTCCAATTTAGAATATGGCACAGGCACTAGTTTTTACGAATTTTACCTTAATTTATTAATCAAAGGACCTGAGGTAAAAGTGAGAAGAGGTTGATATGCAGATGCAACCAGCTAGTCGCCGACGCTCCGCTTCCCCCGGGATTAGCCCTTAAGCCTGCACCTAACAGACTGGCTCATAGGGGGCTATGAGCTCGCCGTTGCGTCAATTTTCATTTTTAGGAAAAAAAACTAGTCTACTAACTACTAACAACACAATAAATGCTTATTTTGCCGCATTCTTCACTATCTCTCCCTGTTTCACTGCCATCTAACCCAGAGGACAAAAATATAGCTTATTGTGGCTACTCCGTCTTCCTCATGACTCATGATATTTTACTTCACCATAAAGTAATTGGTGTAATATCAAATGATATTTTTCGCACAAGTTACAAGAAGTTCATTGCTAAGAACCACGACGATTGGTTTAAAATTTAAACTTTATATATAATTTGTTACCTAGTAATTATAATAAATCTGTTTTCTTTTTGATATTTAGTGGTATATGTATTGCTGTATGTTTATTGTCAAGTTTTTTTTTAATTCTGGACAATTGTCATATATTCGTTTTCATGATAGATCTACACCAACGCAACTGCATGTCATGTTCTTGCGGTTTATTTTTATAACGCCAAGATCAAAATTTGACTGTTAACTCCATCTTGCGTCGAGTAGAGGAATCAAAAAACTATAGAAAATAGAAATACAGTTTACTCTATGCCATAGAATCCCCTTTTAAATGTCATAAATCCAAACATGGCGGCCATACCAATAGACAATCAAGTCTAGCGATGAAATGATTTGTTTACATGAGATTCACTGACAGATAATGATCTTTACCTATTCGACAACCCACGATAGTTCAGATTCAAATGAACTTCAACATGCGACGTCAAAATTGGCATGTCGAATAAGGCCCCAGAACTACATACAGCTGCCAATTTTCATGACGCTATTACGATCCTTGGAAGATGGTTAAATTAGTTACCTTAGATTCCATTACATAGTTACATACAATACAGATCGACCTTAATAAAAGCTTGTTAATAAAAAGCAATGGAAAGTCTTATGTTGTTGAGCATTAATAGACTTTCCGGTCGGTGCTACATCTATTGTCAAGTAGCAGTACTGATAGTTCCGCTACTCGATGCTAGATGTCGACTATGAAAATAATAGTCTTTGTGGTACCAAAATTGATGTACATGGAGTGAGCACTCTTGTCTTACTATATTTCTCTATGGTTATATCAAAGAGAATTTAGTATAGAGGCGGGTTGTCAAAGTAAATTTACTGCCATCTTTCGACACATTATTAAAACTTTAGAACGCCATTTAACTTTGATCCGTATTCTTTCACTGGTGATATGTGTTTAATTTGTTAAATATAAAAAAATGGCGCCATCTACTCGAGTATATGCATAATTGTTTTCCATCTTATTTTCTCGGAAAAGTTCGTGTTTGTCATGCTACTTCAGCCAACCTCAGTACTTTTTGCACCGAGACTGACTGAAATGGCAAGATACGCTCAAAAATGTATGCAATATATCTGTATTCCATCCCCTGCCGGGTTAGAACATGATTGGCGCGCCAGTATCTCGCGGCGAGATAGACTACCCATCCCTCTTTGATGAATATAGTTAGAAAAAGACGTGTAGTCTGACTGAATCCTACCTAGGGATTGCAAATATTCGACTTTTTCTGACGACGTATTCGAATATTCGAATAAATATTCGAATATTATAAAAAATAAGAAAAAGAACGAGAAATCGGTTTATTGTCGTTTTATTCAAAAGCTTTTTTCACATATTGCTAAAACTAATGATATTTGGCAGAAATCCACTTAATTGACTAGATTTTATCATCCTACTATGAGATGCCCACATTTATAAAAACAAGTAAAACGCTAAAATTAGACGTATTTAATATTTCTAGATAAAACTTATTATAAATGCGCCGTTGCGTGAAATATTATAACTTAAACCATCCAAACACCTAGGTATGTAAGATATTTTTTAGTAGGTAATTATTTTCCGATTTAAATTAACTTGTCACTCAGAGGCTTGTAAAAAGGCCTTTAATACCATTGTATTTTGAATCTTTATTGACTTTATTTGTTTTGGCAAGTTTTTATTCCTAATGGTCGGCTAATTATACAGGGTGCTTCCTGTAACAGGAGCAATAAATTAAACTGTAGGCTGTACTCCTCAAACTGACCAACATTTGTTCAGCAACTTTTGAAAATAACTCATGTTTTGATTTTTATTACACTTTAAAGTTTATTCTAAGACGCAATGTATTGCAAATTTTGTTATGTTTAAAGCGTGACAAGCAACATCAAACACACTGATGTCAGCGTACATTGAAGGCAATATTTTTTTTGTATGAAAAAGAGGAAGTCTAAAGGATTCATAATTTTTAAAAGTTGCTGAACAAATGTTGGTCAGTTTGAGGAGTACAGCCTTTAGTTTAATTTATTGCTCCTGTTACAGGAAGCAGCCTGTATAATATTGGAATATTTAAGGGAAAAAGTTAGTTGACTACTGGGTGGATTATTCGTGAGCTAAAGGTGCATGGTTAGATTACCAAGTTGGGCAGGTTTGGTATGATTAAATTTGATAATTGCGATAAGTGGCAAGGTTTAGACTTCAAAAATTCGCTTAACGTACGCTTGTACTGAATAAACAGAATGGCCCTTTAACTTAAAACTTACGCACCGTAAAAATAACATACTTTTTGATTTTGTTTTCTTTTAAATTGAGTTAAGTTTCAGTGAATACAGTAAAAATATTATGTCCTTCGTATTTGGGTACCTACCGTTCCTCATTCACTGTAAATACCCGGAAAACACACAGAAACTGTAACTACAGCGGATGACATAGATATTTTTATAGTAATAAAAAATATTCGAATATTCGAAACCTGAGCGGCCGAATATTCGAATATCAAAACAGGTCGAATATTCGACAAATTCGAATATTCGAATATTCGAATTGCAAGCCCTAATCCTACCTGATAACTATCATACCTGTGTCTTCAGTGTTGGTGGCCGCATGCTTCATCACCCTGACCCTCGGCGCTACCGTCTCGATAAACTCTCCTTCTCCCAGCTGATATTCCATTTCTTGCGGCTTATAGTAGGGTTGTCTCCTGAAAGCAAGAGTTATGATTATGAAGACGAAAATTGTCCTGTTTTTTTGTATGTATTCAGAATATGAAGATCTGACGAAAGTCAAAGGAATTCAAGAAAGTCAAGGTACTTTTTAGGGCTGATACAGACGGACTGCAACGATGCAGTTGGCGCGCATTCGGCGTGCAGTTCCCATACATCCCGTCTGTACCGGCCCTTAGGTGTATAAATAGCACAACAACTTATTGATTGAGGGAAAATGGACAGTCATACCAAAATTTTGGGGTATGTGTGTTAGAATTGATAATTTCATGCATTGTGGCAATCATTTCATGAAATGATCGGTTGGCCACATCATAAAAGGTCAAACCTAACCATATCATGAAGTGATAAATCAATCCCTAAACCTAAATTCTATGATTTTGCCATGAAATGTGGATTTTCAGAAGTTAGCAGCGAACCTAGTTCTCCACACATAAATTTATTTACCCAGGTCCGAGGTCAAATTTGCGACTAAAACATTTTGTACTAGGTACCTATCTTACGCGTCTTATATGATAAGATAAGATAAGATAAGATAAAAGATAGTTTATTCAAGTAGGCATAATTACAATGCGCTTATGAACGTCAAATAAAGCTTGGTAGACCGGCTCCAACCCTACACCTCTGCCCCGAGAAGATTTAAATCCCCCCTCAATTGGAGGAGGGTATCCCAATATGGGACCGGCAACAAACTCGGCGGGACACATCTTTTCAAAAATAATTACATCTTATAATTAACATGCATTACGAGAAGATAAGGGAAAAAATACAATTTAAATTACTATAGAATTCATGCAATTATACACATAAGGTGTAATAGAAATTTGATTTAGAAAATATACATATGTACATGGAATCATACAAAATCGTAGCTCTTTCAGAAAACATATCAAATTCTTACAAAAGGAAAAGAAAATAAAGTTATTAAAAGAAATGGGAAAACATATTATATAAATCTGATTGATTATTATTAATTACCAACATATAATATTTGATGTGCTTTCCTGCTTACCTGAGCTGTGTCACCTATAACTCTATACATAATACAATGTTTTTAATTGCTACTACTTTTTATTAGTTAGTTTCTGGTTTGGACCATGCATGTTTGTCTGTCAAGTAGTCCTCGACTCTGTAATAAGCTTTTAACATCAATGACTTTTTTAAGTAATTCTTAAGAGCTGGAAAGGGTAATCTTAAAGCATCCTCAGGTAACTTGTTATAAAAATGAATGCATTGCCCAACGAATGACTTTTGTACTTTACGGACACGAAACTTTCTGATAGCAAGCTTATTTCTATTTCTAGTGTTAAAGTTATGGACATCAGAATTCTTAGTGAAGGAGTCTAGATTCTTAATAACATAAATAATACTATCATATATGTATTGGGAAGCTATAGTTAAAATATTAATTTCTTTGAAAAGTTCTCTTAATGATTCACGCGCTCTTAAGTTATATATAGAACGAATGGCTCTCTTTTGTAAGACAAATATAGTCTGTATGTCAGTTATGGCTAGAACCGTAGCCGAGAAGACCGGTCCGGCAGTTCCTGAGCGGCCCCAGCTGACGTCCCTCAGCTCGTCCGTCTCCGTCTCCCAACCCGCAGTGGCTCCGGCAGCTTCAGGGGAGTACTTGCGTGGTGGAACTGTCCTCGGAGCAAAATCAGTACCGGCCTAGAACGTACCCTACCCTACGACGTATTCGTGTGCTTGCGGCGGAAGTTAAGGGAGAATAAATTTAGTTCGTTATTTTAAAAACTACAGTTTTATTTATTCTTACCGCCAACCCGTAGCACTGGCTAACAAATATAGTCTGTATGTATAGTTTCCTTTGTCATAGACATACATGTACATGTAGTGCATTAATTATTCTCCATCGTATTTTCACGGAAACGTACGGTACGAACGTGTCTTGCTATTTCAGTCAGTCTCGGTACAAAAAGTACTGAGGTGGCATGACAAGTACGAACGTATCCGAGAAAATACGATGGAAAACAAGCACTACATCGTCTACATCTCTAACTTAACCCCTCAACTGCCTTTTCCCGTATCCGTCCCAGACAATTTGGACTGCAATTATCAGTTGAAAGGTTATTAATTCAGTAGCAAACATTCGATACTGGCGTTCGACTGGTTCAAGTTGACTACTGCTCCAGGCGTACCTAAATGGGTCCGTGTTATTATCATCACAGAGAGCGTCTTTCGTCTTTGCAATGACCAGCTTGAGCAGGCTGTCGATGCCGATCTGGTGGTCGTTCAGGAGGTGCCTGTCTAGGACTGTTATCCTGAAATTAAGCGGGAGAAATTTGTACCGAATGGACACCGCAGATTAGCCGGGGCCACAGAATAAATAGGTCTGTAATAGTACTAGGAACAGAAGATTCACTCTCTAACAAAACGCGTCTATTATGACAGATATGAGCGCTAGGTGGCGCAAGCGCGAGCAGGCGTCCGTTCCGTAATAGCGGGGGGCGGCAACTACTATGGCTAGACACCAAAATTGGTGTGGGCCGCATGTACTTGTACGTACTTGTAGCGACGCGACGAAATCGCGGAGTGAGCCACGCCTGCTGCAGACGTGACGAGACGCTTTTTGCAGCGACTGGCGGGAGCATGCACCAAGCCGTGATGAGTGGCCTTTGCCCATAAGTGGAGGCCTTTGCCCAGCATTAGGAATTTAGGACACAAGATAGGCTTCAATTAAAGCTGCCTCTGTCTCTCTCTCTCCATCTGTAAGGGTCAAACTCAGAACCATGTTCAGGTATTTCCGGTGGACATCATCTACATAGTATAAAACAAAGTCGCTTCCCGCTGTCTGTCTGTCCCTATGTATGCTTAGATCTTTAAAACTACGCAGCGGATTTTGATGCGTTTTTTTTAATAGATAGAGTGATTCAAGAGGAAGGTTAGTGTATAATTTGTTAACCCGTGCTAAGCCGGGACGGGCCGCTAGTAAGAAATAAGAAAATTACCCTTTATAGCCCTTAACTTTTGGGTTACAGGAAAGACCTGAACATAGATTTGAGTTTGACCCGTAAGTCCCCGTCAACGGTCGGTCATTGTCGGCATAATTTAGGGCTAATAGCTATGATGAGATTAGGTATTTCAGCAGAACAAGTTAGAACCTGTCAGCCTCGAAGTTGCAGAGATGACATCTGAAGGTCTCCTTCTGCAGTCGCTCGTGTCCTGTGAAGTCGCTCCGAGTGGCCATCAGTGGTAGATCTTCTTTGAACGCCTTGGATGTGCACTCACTCAGCATGCACATATCCTGAGAACCAAGCGTTATCTTTTATTTTTGTTTCTAGGTATTGTACCTACCTACTTGCACCTAGATAGGTACAAAATAAAATGAAAAAATATATAAATACATATTTTTTAAACATTAATTTATAAAAAAAAACAACATAATATCGGGTTCCCCTCATCTGGCATAATATTGTTTGTCAGAAATACATTTATCGCAGAAACACTTTTAGTCGAATGATAATTTTGCATAACTATTACTTAGCATTACTATTTACTACGCATACAATACATTTTGCAGCATATCATTAAGCAGAAGATTACTGTTGCCGACTTTCATTTAGCATAATTTTATGTACCATAACCATCCTGCAGCATACTCTTATTATGGCATAATGATTTTTTCTGCTAGCAGAAAAGCGGGTTAAAGTTATTTAAGTAAGAACTGCGACCCCAACAAAATTGGACGTGTGCCAGAAAAGAAGGTTAGGTTATGTTAGAATTGCGACCTCCTACAAAAACGGATGGCTGTCAGAAAAATAGGTTAGGTTAGGTTAGGTTAGAGCTGCAACCTCCTACAAAAACGAATGGCTGTCAGAAAAATAGGTTAGGTTAGGTTAGAGCTGCGACAGACGTTGGAGCCCTGGTAGGGCAGATATCCCCTATCCCGGTGCTGGTCGCTGGGGATTTCAATGCAAAGTCAACGGCATGGGGATCCCCAGCGACAGACGTCAAAAAAAAAAGGTTAGAGCTGCGACCTCCTACAAAAACGAATGGCTGCCAGAAAAATAGGTTAGGTTAGGTTAGAGCTGCGACCTCCTACAAAAACGAACGGCTACCAGAAAAGTAAGATCAACTGCCATAAACATCACCTTTAATTAAACTTGATAGCTTTATGCCACCAAAATAGTATGCAATATATTTATCGGCGAAATCAATATTCGATCGTTATAAAACTCTGCGAAGTGATTGTATGCTAAATGATACTATGCGAAAGGTAATTCTGCCAAACGACATTTCTGCCAAGTAACATTATGCAATACAAATATATGTCAAAAAACTTTCTGCAACACATTAGTAACTCCATAATATCACTTACTAAACCTACTACACTAAGCTACAGGTAAAAAAATATCCTAAATCGCCGTCAACGGGCAGGGTGCCCAGAAGGCTGGCCGCTTTTCCTCGTTTTTTTTTAAATAAATAAAATATATTAACAGTGAAATACAATTACTAGCTACGCAGGTACCTAGATAGGTAGGGTAGACTACCCTTCTATTCTATTTTATAATTTCCCTTCTATTCTAAATTCTATGAAAAATGGTTGACAGAATGGAAATGAAAACTTGGCAAAGGCTATGCTCACCGTATTATCCTCGGCGGCTTCCTCAGGGTGCGAGAAGAGCGTGCGCCCGCGTCCGATGCGCGCGCGCAGCTTTTCGAACAGCCGCGTCGCTGATGACGTCCGCGCAGGCACTGCACCACAGTAAAACTTTTTTTCTCTTTGGTAACAACTGACAAAAAATAATTCCCAGTAGTTACCACATTTACCCACTAACTAATTTTATTGGAACAGTCAAGTGTAAACGTATGGGTACATATAACTTACTCAAAAATATATATGTCCCATAGTTCTTATTTCGCTGATATAAGAGCTATGGGACATATTTTTGAGTATGATGTGTGCACCCATATTTTTACACTTGACTGTACCTAGACAATTATTGTTATCTATATCAATCCAGTCCATCAAACTATTTTATTTTATTTTACTTTATTAAGTACCTACTTCTACACTAAACCGATATCGTACAATATCATAGGAAACATACAAACTCATAAACTGTCTTTATTAATATCTCTTGTTTTATAATGGTGATTAAATTGCTACAAGGAAATATGCGAGGCTGGGGCACAAAACATCTTTAAAATATGCCACGGCTCAAGGAATTACCTGGAAAACCCTAAATGCAAAAGACGAGAAGTAAAACTTGTTCTGTCACAGGATATAAACGGCTAGCGCTATTAAATGTACCTATCATTACATTCACTACACTTTATAAAACAACTAGCGACCCGCCCCGGATTCGCACGGGTTAACAAATTAACAAATTATACATAAACCTTCCTCTTGAATCACTCTATTTAAAAAAAGCGGCCAAGTGCGAGTCGGACTCGCCCATGAAGGGTTCCGTATTTAGGCGATTTATGACGTATAAAAAAAAACTACTTACTAGATCTCGTTCAAACCAATTTTCGGTGGAAGTTTACATGGTAATGTACATCATATATTTTTTTTAGTTTTATCATTCTCTTATTTTAGAAGTTACAGGGGGGGGGACACACATTTTACCACTTTGGAAGTGTCTCTCGCGCAAACTATTCAGTTTAGAAAAAAATGATATTAGAAACCTCAATATCATTTTTGAAGACCTATCCATAGATACCCCACACGTATGGGTTCCATGAAAAAAAAATTTTTGAGTTTCAGTTCGAAGTATGGGGAACCCCAAAAATTTATTGTTTTTTTTCTATTTTTGTGTGAAAATCTTAATGCGGTTCACAGAATACATCTACTTACCAAGTTTCAACAGTATAGTTCTTATAGTTTCGGAGAAAAGTGGCTGTGACATACGGACGGACAGACGGACAGACGGACAGACGGACAGACAGACAGACATGACGAATCTATAAGGGTTCCGTTTTTTGCCATTTGGCTACGGAACCCTAAAAACGGCATCAAAATCCGTTGCGTAGTTTTAAAGATCTAAGTATATACATACATACAGACAGACAGCGGGAAGCGACTTTGTTTTATACTATGTAGTGAAGTCCCCCGCCGCGTCTGTCAGTGTGTGTGTATGTTCGCGATAAATTCAAAAACTACTGAACGGATTTTCATGCGGTTTTCACCTATTAATAGAGTGATTCTTGAGGAAGGTTTAGATGTATAATCTGTTAAGGTTTTATGTAACCCGTGCGAAGCCGGGGCGGCTTACTATAGGTACATAAAGAGGTAACATTTTCTCGTGCTATTTTTCTAAACATTTTTCTAAACCTAATATGATTTCTCGCTGTGGATTTACCCTCTAGGAGTAATACGCTGTTTAACCTCCGAGAAAATAAGTTTAAAGTGTGTATCTGTGTTAACACTGATTTAAACTTTCACGATTTTTACATAAAACGCAAAACGCAACGCATCAACACGTTCAAGCTGATAAACAAGACCAAGTGCGGGTAGTTCGAAAAACTCGCGCGGTTAGAAGATGTTGATGTCAACTTTAGCCAGTCTTCTCCGAGACCACGGGGACAACGCCGTCCTCTAAACGTCGGAGGTAAATCTTAAAACTTAGATACGCGATTAAGTCCCGTTGTACAATTTAATAATGTGTGTCTGTTTAAAAAATTTCAGGAGTTTTTAATGTTAAATATTAGGTTAACTTACGTGTAATTTCTTTACTGGGCTTTGAATGGATGAAGGTGGTGGTAGAAGTTCCAGGGAGAGTGTGACTTTTCTGGAAACACAAGTCAAGTTTTACAAAAGGCCGTTTCAACTAACTTTAAGGCAGGACCTACACTACACTTGTAAGTTTTACTTACGTAGGGACAAAGCTATTGGTTAGAACGAGATAACGATGTTTATCTTTCATTCTGTAGTCATAGCTGTGTCCCTACTTACGTAAGTAAAAATCACAAGTGTATCTTGGGCCTAAGTCGAGTAAGGCCTGAAGTAGCGCAGGACCGAGAAAAGTGGCGCTCCCTCGTGTCGGAGGCCTATTGGTCTCATATTGGGTTACTGAGTGTCACTGACCAAAGCTGTGTCACCGACCGATTTGATCAGGAAAATAATTGGCGTCAATCTCCAATTTAAACACCAATTTAAGATTTATGGTGATATTTGAGCCCTCTAACTTAAAAAAAATGCTCCAAAACGAAAATACTAGCGTCACAAATTGGTATTCTTGTGGACGCACCCCATTTTATCGGTAATATCGATCATAATTGGCGGTCAAATTCGGCGAGCCAAATTGGCGTTTGCGTCTGCACGTCCTGATTTGATCGGAGAATTTCATCAGATTGGCGAAAAATTGTCTCTTCTGGACACGGCTTGAGTTAGTTTTTAGGGTTCCGTACCCAAAGGGTAAAAACGGGACCCTATTACTAAGACTCCGCTGTCCGTCCGTCCGTCCGTCTGTCACCAGGCTGTATCTCACGAACCGTGATAGCTAGACAGTTGAAATTTTCACGGATGATGTATTTCTGTTGCCGCTATAACAACAAATACTAAAAACAGAATAAAATAAAGATTTAAGTGGGGCTCCCATACAACAAACGTGATTTTTGACCGAAGTTAAGCAACGTCGGGCGGGGTCAGTACTTGGATGGGTGACCGTTTTTTGCTTGTTTTGCTTTATTTTTTGTTGATGGTGCGGAACCTTCCGTGCGCGAGTCCGACTCGCACTTGGCCGGTTTTTTTTCCTTGTTTTGCTCTATTTTTTGTTGATGGTGCGGGACCCTCCGTGCGCGAGTCCGACTCGCACTTGGCCGGGTTTTTGTTACCTTCACTTCGCAGGGAGATACTTCTCGGGTTGGATCCTCGTGATGAAGCTGCTGGTGCATGATGAGGGCACTCTCGAAGTTCGTGGTGAAGTCGCATTTGGGACAGCTGTAGGTGTAGGCAAAGAATCGGATAAGTTAGGGTCATCCATTATTCATTAAACGAGCAATTCTTGTACCTTTTTTAGGGTTCCGTAGCCAAATGGCAAAAAACGGAACCCTTATAGATTCGTCATGTCTGTCTGTCTGTCTGTCCGTCTGTCTGTCCGTCCGTATGTCACAGCCACTTTTCTCCAAAACTATAAGAACTATACTGTTGAAACTTGGTAAGTAGATGTATTCTGTGAACCGCATTAAGATTTTCACACAAAAATAGAAAAAAAACAATACATTTTTGGGGTTCCCCATACTTCGAACTGAAACTCAAAATTTTTTTTTCATCAAACCCATACGTGTGGGGTATCTATGGATAGGTCTTCAAAAATGATATTGAGGTTTCTAATATCATTTTTTTCTAAACTGAATAGTTTGCGCGAGAGACACTTCCAAAGTGGTAAAATGTGTGTCCCCCCTCCTGTAACTTCTAAAATAAGAGAATGATAAAACTAAAAAAAATATATGATGTACATTACCATGTAAACTTCCACCAAAAATTGGTTTGAACGAGTTCTAGTAAGTAGTTTTTTTTTTATACGTCATAAATTGCCTAAATACGGAACCCTTCATGGGCGAGTCCGACTCGCACTTGGCCGCTTTTTTTTATTATAAATGGGCTTACTCATGGCCACAGAGTAGCCGAGGCGAAGACGTGGCCTACGATGGAGCGAGCCTGCCCAGAAGGCCTGTTCACCCTTGATTTGAAGGTTGCCGGGTTATCATTCATCATCATCATATCATATCATCATCATACATATTATAAAACAAAGTCCCGTGTTCGAGATAAACTTAAAAACTATTGTACGGATTTTCATGCGGTTTTCACCTATTCTTGAGGAAGGTCTTAGTGTATAATTTGTAAAGGTTTTGTATAAATTCGTTCAACTACCCGTGCGAAGCCGGGGCGGGTCGCTAGTATATGTATATATATAATATCCAAAAATACTAAGACGAAGTCTCGGGCAAAAGCTAGTATTTATATACCTATTTCGGGGATCTCGGAAACGGATCTAACGATTTCGATGAAATTTGCTAAGTATATGAGAATTTTCGGGGGCGAGAAATCGATCGAGCTAGGTTTTATCTCTAGGAAAACGCGCATTTTTCAGTTTTCATGTTTTCTGAGCAAAGCTCGGTCTCCCAGATATTAACAATTATCACTACATAAAATAAAACAAAGTCGCTTCCCGCTGTCTGTCTGTCTGTATGTATGCTTAGAGCTTTAAAACTACGCAACGGATTTTGATGCGGTTTTTTTAATAGATAGTGTGATTCAAGAGGAAGGTTTATGTATAATTTGTTAACCCGTGCGAAGCCGGGCGGGTCGCTAGTATAATATCAATTGATATTTCACCCAGGAGTGCCGGATAACTTATAGGTTGGAATTGAACCCAGGACCTCCGATTGCGGTTTCGAAAAGTTGCACTTCTTACATCTTAGCTATACTACTTAATCATAGTCACTTACCAATAAGTCATAATTAAATCTAAAGAAAAACCTTAAATATAAATATATCGATATTCAACACAAAATATGTCAAAACTATCTTTAATGAAAGATGACAATGTAAGGTGCTGTCACCCAAAGAGTAAAGCAAAAAGTAAAGCAAAGAGTAAAATAAGTATAGATGGTCAAACCAATTTGTCAGTAAATAGGAACAAAAAAAAACTATACTCATCCTTTTCTTTTGGGTGCTAGTACTAGTGTTAGACAAAGATAGTATCTCTCTCTGTCTATGTTTGAAATAAGACAGTCCTTTGACACACTATAGTATGTACCAGAGACCAGAGAGCCAACACAGAGCACCCAACTCTGGCAAGTTTTTAAACTAAAACTTTCGATCATCGATGAAATTGCAAATTGTCAACAGGTCAACACATAATTTCTGTGAAATCCACAGACTTGTCATTTTCTATGATGAAATCTCCACAATTTCTGTGCACGTTATATTCTCTTTTTGTGCACGTGGAAATCGATTGAGACGCAATAATTATATGAAGGCAAGTATAATTTTAAAATATTTAGTTACCTGCTTACCATAAGGTAGCATAATATCATAGATAAATAAGTAAAGAAAGAGTAGTAACTCCATACATTAGTTTTCTTACCAAAACGCGAGTTATTTCGTACTCGACATCTAGCTTCAAGTAGCGGACATTATCAGTTCTGCTAGTTGACAATAGATGTCGCGGCCAACAAAAACTATAATGGTCAACAATTTTCAGCTAATATTATAAGTATAACCGAATGCACCGGAACTCTCTTTTCAACTCCTTCCGTTTATAATATTAGTTGTTAATTGGTTTAGTAGTACATTTTTCAGCATTAGCGAAACTTGTGGCATCTGTTGTCAAGTAGTACTGATAGTTCCACTATTTGACGTTAGATGTCGACTACGAAATAACTCGCGTTTTTGTAAGGAAACTGATGTATGGAGTTACTACTCTTTCTTTACTTATTTATCTATGATATTATGCTACCTTATGGTAAGCAGGTAACTAAATAAGTAGGTACCTAATTCGCATCGTTTTTAGGATTCCGTACCTCAAAAGGAAAAACGGAACCCTTATTTATAGGATCACTCGTGCGTCTGTCTGTACGTCTGTCACATCCTATTTTCTCATTTTAAGATAAATAGTTTAGCAGTTATTCAAGAAAATAGGCAAAAAATGACCATTCCCCCCCCCTTTATCTCTGAAACTACTGGGACTAAAATTTAAAAAAAAATACACAAAATAGTTATTTACCTATAGATGACAGGAAAACCTATTAGAAATGTGCAGTCAAGCGTGAGTCGGATTTAAGTACTTAGTTTTTGATCCGACCCCTACGGGTTTTTTAAAGACATTTTACTCAATTCTCATTAAAAAACATTGTTAAAAATTGTGTAATGTACTCGCGTTCCAAGGGTTCCCCTTGGAACGCGAGTCCGACTCGCACTTGGCCGGTTTTTTAGAATTAGATGGGATTGTTGATCCTTAGGCTTCGTCTCAAATTAGATTTTAAAACAAGTTTACCCAAACACGTCAACGTTTCCAAAATTGCTATTACTTAGCTTGTTTATAACACTGATAATTCTACCAGAGACTAGTTGAACATAAGGACTACTAACGCTCATGTTAGGCCGCGTCGTTTATGTATTAAAATATTTTGTTCCACTCGTCTGCTTTTACAGGGTTCCGTAGGTCAAACTATAAAACTTATACCTACCTATTCTAAGGCTTCCCAATAGCACTTCTAACTGCAATAGTCAATATGCAACGATTTAGTGAATTATAATCTTCATTATGCAATATTTACACACTATACATACATTTATAGAAAAAACGACTTCAACGCGCGTCCGAAAAATGTGTCTGCACTTTGGTCTGCGGGATTTTTTTCAATGGATACCTAAATATCAATTACTTCGGTTAGTTCTTATACAATATATAAAACACATTAGTAATATAATAAGCCTTTATAATAAAAGCTTTTATATTATAGAGCCTGTGCAGAAAGAGAAGAGTCGTAAAATGTATTGGATCCCATACATTTCACGAATCTTCTCTTTCCGCATAGACTCTATCATGGGTGTTTAAAATAAGCAAAAAAAAAACAACTACTTACTTACTAAAATCAAGTCACCAGTCTTTTCTGTTTACTTGTGTAGGTACCTATCGTTCTGTGTAAAGTAGATTTACATTAAAAATTGGTAATGAAGACTTAAAGGCTTCGTCACACAGGCGCGTTTTCCGGGCGCGGCGTGAGCGGGGCGCGCCGCTTTACATACAAAACCCTCACGCCCCGCCCGGAAAACGCGCCTGTGTGCTTACAGACAAAAAGTCGTTTTTTTATTAGCAGCTATTGCAGCTAGCCAATCGCCTAAGGTTTTAAGTTATCAACACAGCAGACATTGAAACGTGTGAAATCTTAACTTTTTTCCATTCAAATCTCATACAATTACTTCTTTTTCTTGTACAAAGCGATAAATACTCCTTTGTAATTTTATCACGATTATTCCTATAAACAAATTTAATTTTGCTTATCACAAACAGTAGTCACACTAAAATCACTCTTACGCTTTTGAAATAAGGTTGTGGTTTAAAAACGCAGGTTAGTTAGAAAGTGAGGTTATGTTTGTTAATTGTATAGCCTTTTCTTGAGCGGTAACATTGCATACCACTCAAACAGGTAGGAGTTAGTACCGTGCGGGGAGCGGCGACCGTTGCACGCCTCTACTCTAAACTAAAACATTTCTTCAAACGCAAATTAAACACTCAAATAACACTTACAAAACATAAATAACAAAGCAGTTCCATTGATAAACTAACTATAAGTGAGTTCTACTTTGAAAAAACTCAGAAAAACAAGTTTTAGGTAGCAGTTACATAAAGCTAACTTTTCTCTAGTGCTTCTTTGTTTTGTGAATTCACCGAGTTTTAGTTTTTGAAGTGGTTTTTGATCTTTGTGGAGTGAAATCGGATAATAGTCAGGTGAGTTGGGGACCTTTTTTAGCAGCTTTCACTTAGGGTTAAGCGTTTAGTTCGTTCGAGCGTTCCGTTCGTCGAAAGGTGTTTTATCAAGTAGTAAATGTTTAAACCATGTTAAAACTGTACACGCAAGCGAGCGTCTATGTTAAGCAAAGGTTTTTGATACCATAAACTGCCACTCTATCAGTGAACGGTTAAAACGTTTTTAATTTAGAAAAGGATTAGTTTTTTGTGTTTATTTTAATGGAGGTAGTACCAATTTCTTTATAAGTAATAGGTGTCTTACTTAAACAAGAAGGGCTTCCGTGTTGTTTTGCTATTGTATATGGAAATGTAGGGTAAAAAATAAAGAGATACTTACTCGTATATTAAATAAACAAGTTAAAATACCAGAATGAATATATTAATGTTATTAAAGCTTTTTGTCATTACCTCATTACATTACTCCCGCGAATAAGAGTTGACACCTTATTTATTAATCGTGAAAAACTGTCAAGTCATGTAGGTTTTTAGAATGTGACAAAAAAAAACATAAAAATACATACCTACATATTTCATTGTTGTTATGAATTTATTTTAACAAAATAATAAGTAGCTAGATAAAAACCGTACAATTTCTAGGATTTTTATCAACACCAAATAGGGTTTAAATGATTTTTGAGTGAGGACGACGCAAAAATAGTGGAGGACCCCTGGTAGAAACAAATTATTTTCTTTATTGAATTTTGGCAATAGGAAAAAAATATATAAACATAAGATTACATTACAAAGCGATCCAAAAATACTAAACTATTTTTTTTATTTTATTTTTGCATATTGTTGCTAATTTTAACAAACCTTTGCGTTTGTGTATCAAAGGAATGAAGAACATTTTTGAAGACACATTGTTTTGTTTCAGCTAAATAAAATGATTGTAGGTAGTTTCATTTTAAATATCTTTTTTTAAATATACGAATTAAGAAAGAATCCCCATGATGTTGGCAATTAGAAACAAAATACACACACAAGATTTCATACCGGTAAATAAATTCAAAAGATAAGTAGCAGGAACCAACTATTTAACCGTGTTGAATAAAACATTTCTGCCTACATACATACCTACATACAAGTTGTTCACTAGGCATAGAACGGGTTACAACTAACACTGTTGAATGTGTCTTTGTATGTCAGCCTGTCGGAACGGGTTTAAAGTAAGCTAAACCACGGAGACTAGTAAATTTATAGACTGTCAATATCCATACAAACGCATACAATTTGATATTGTTTTAACACAAAGAAATGAAAAAAATGTTCGCACATTGAATTTAACTGTCTTTGAACCTTATGGTAAAGCCTTAAGGTTGACTTTTGATGCTTGCACTACTATCCTGTTATTGATGGCGAACACAGGATGCGCCATTTTTCCTAGAATAGCGAACACAAAACAAGTACCTATGGTGTTTGCTGTACGGCTACCACCAGTTTGACACTGACATATTCGGTAGCGTGTGCCTAATTTATTTTCTATGTATCTCACTCGTACTCGCACATTAGTGCGAGCGAGGTATATAGATAGTATTAAGTTGGCTACGCAGATATTAGCGAAGTTGACAATTTGACACTACTGCTTGTTACAGATGCTTGTTTTGCCAACTATAAGTTGTTTTGTTTTTGTATAATACCCTTTTTATGTATACCTACAGTTAGGGTTGCCAGATCGAAAGGCGCTATTATCGGGAATTCATATAAATTATTCGGGATTTTGGGATTTAAGTCGGGAAAAAAACATTCAAATTAAAGTAATTGTATCAAAAACAACGATATTTTACATTATTGGCACTACGTCAGCTGCTCTGCCCGTAGACCTTTTTATATAAAAATAGTATAAATTATTTGAGATCTTGAACAAACAAAAAAAAATGTTGTCTCATTATCTGCCTATATTACCATTTATCATAGTTATACTTATTAGGTATCAATAATAAAAAAAAATATGTATAACTAATTTATTTCTTAGTTTGCCCTTGCCACATGTATTTTATGTTACTTTTTGCCGATTTTACAATTTTTTCGCCTTTTTCACTATTTAACGTGAAGCTGTTTTTCGGGACAATTTTCACTTTGTCGGTATTCGGGAACACATGCTAAAAATCGGGAGAATCCCGCCAAATCCCGACCATCTGGCAACCCTACCTACAGTACAGATTAATAACTAACTTAGTAACTAAGCGGTTTAGAAAACTTCCCGGACGGGCTTCAATTTGGAACAAATCTGGGAAAAACCTGGACGGTTAATGTTTTCACCACACCAACTGGTAAAGGCTCGCTTGATTGTTCAAAAACTGATAGCAAAGTTGCATTTTATGCACATGTGAGGCAAAGTAATCAAATGCAAATTTTGAGTTGTTTTCTTATGTTTGCTGGTAGAATTGACTTTTAAACGATGATTATGAATGATAAATATTCAATAACTTTCATTTGGATTTGATTTGGTTTGATTTTGTTGGATATATTACGTTAATATTTTCTTCGGATTGGTGTGGTGAATTTTTTTGTCTCTGGGGCAAATTTTGTTTAACCCTCGTGCTTTGAAACCCTCGCAACGCTCAAGATTCCATTTTTAGATTTGCTAAATATTTTTGTCACTTTATAATTCTGAGGTGTCCTGTAGCCAAATGTTTCCAGGAAACAACCAAGTGGGTTTTTATTGAGATTAAAAAGCTAACGCAAAAGCCAGTTTGGTGGGTATTTTAACGGCTCGCAAAAACATCAAATAAAACTATAGTTATAAAAACACCGTGTTACCTACTAGGTATAATAAATATGTCGAAGAGGGAGAACGGGGGAAACGCTAATTGTGCGGGGCTATTGATAGCGGGTGGTGGGCATGGTACCTCGATGTATTACTTCACAGCCAAAATAGTAGGTATGCTACCAACGCATGAAATAAACATTCGGACCCGTTAACCATACTAGTGCCTACTATATTTCAGTAAATAATCAAAACGACCAATCACTATTTGGATTTGATTTAAAATAAAAAGATCACATGAAAACGTTCAAATCTTTATTTCAGTCAAACTAAACCGGTTCCAACCCTACACCTCTGACCCGAGAAGATTTAACCCGGCAACAAACTCGGCGGGACACATCTTTTCAAAACAACACATATTTTCACAAAAGTAAGCTTCTAATGGCACATAAGAAATCAAAATAACACTTAGAATAAAACACTTAGCTACACGGTTAAAGAACGTGAGAATCTATAAGCTTTCAGAATAATCCTTTAGGTATAAGCCTTCAGGAACGTAGCGAATTAGGCACGAGCTTGGCTAACGTCCGATCGATCTCTAGCGCGGTCCGATCAAGAAGAAGGAAGCCAGTTCCAGCGGCGGAGCCAACCGCTCCCGCCTCGAATTCAAGTTGGTAAACCTGCCTGACCAGTCTACCAACATAACGACAAAAATGCCCACTCGTGCCTACGTTCACTCAAGATATACCTCTTGACGTTCCAAAGCCTTCTACCTGTCATCTTAGTTCAATAATACGCCAATAGATGTTGGCGTTATTCACTACGCAACTTTATTATTTCGTTACAAGCAAATAATACGTAGCCAAACATTGCTAATCGACTTTATACAGGCGTTTAAAGCTATGAACTGTAACACTGCAATACGTCCTTCTGGTGTCTCGCTCCGACAAATATTATAGGACATTTTTTTACACAAATTGACTAAGCCCCACGGTAAACTCAATAAAGCTTGTGTTGTGGGTACTCTGACAACGATATATATAATATACAAATAATTAAATACATAGAAAACAGCCATGACTCAGGAATATCTCTGCTCATCACACGAATAAGTGCCCTTACTGGGATTCGAACCCAGGACCGCGGCTTCACAGGCAGGGTCACTACTAGGGCTTACAATCCGGATATCCGGCTATCCGTTTTATCCGGATATCCGTCCAATTTACTATCCGGATTTAGATTAAGTTGATATCCGGATAAAACGAATAATTCGAATACTACAAATTTTAAGAAAACTATCTTACAAATGTTGAAATTTATAATAGTAATCACGTTGTCCGTTGATTTTATTTATTTGGATACATTTTTACGTTATAAAACTGTTTATTGAAATATTACTCCGTGATTGCCGACTCTTCAACGATATTCTTATGCAGATCGACCTAGCTCCGTAAAAGTAACTTTAAGTGTACTTTGTACCGTGTTCTTGCCAAACATGATGCGCTGTTATTATTGTAAGCGTCCGAATACTTACATTATTAACAAAGGGCGAACAGAACTAAAATGAATCCAACGGAGGAGGACTTCGGTTGATATTGAACTGCCGAATGAAATGCAGTAGGGTTTAGCAGATGATGAAGAAGGTTTTAGCATTTTCTATTTGAATAAATCTGTAATGAAAACCTTGATTGACTTTAAATGCAATGTAAAATCTCAACAAGAAGAGACTGGTCTAACAGTTAGAAGATATTCGATTCTCTAAATATTATCAAAACCACTATTAAGAAATTAATTTCGCAGCACAGACTGCCAATATTAAATGGAGGGTTGAAGTATAGCTATAACCTAGTAAATTATTACAAACTAGCGACCCGCCCCGGCTTCGCACGGGTTAACAAATTATACATAAACCTTCCTCTTGAATCACTCATCACTCTTATCTATTTAAAAAAAGCGCATCAAAATCCGTTACGTAATTTCAAAGATCTAAGCATAGATACAGACAGACAGACAGACAGACAGCGACTTTGTTTTACTATGTGTGATATAGTTTGTGCCACCTGTTCGAAAAACCATATCCTATCTAGTCTGGCAATTAAAGGTTGTGTATGAAATCTTTGCCGAAATTCATTTTTAGTTTTTGGAGAGTATGATTTTATTTTGCCATTACATGGCAAATCAACACAATAATTCATAGGTACTAACTTAACTAACCTAACTTCACGCGCGGTTACACCAGCTGTATGTTTGCACTTGCACATCAACTTCAAAGCATCGGCGAAAAGGTAGAACGCCATAAATAGCTTAATACTTGCTGGTACGCAGCCTTGTGTACGTAAAATTGTATTATATTACTCTTTTTTTATTAAATTCATGTGGGTTTTATGAAATAAAAAGTAAGTATTCGAATTAAACGTTTTATCCGGATATCCGGATACTAAAATAATAAATATTCGAAATATCCGGATACGAAAAATGGGCGGATATTGCAAGCCCTAGTCACTACCCACTAGGCCAGACCGGTCGTCAAAACTTAAATGTACCTAGGTATACCTATTGTATTAGCCAGGGATCGGAACCGGTTTTTTGCAAAAACTTAGAAATAACCATATTTTTTTAATTATTTTATACTTGAAATGTAGGACTCAACAACTGCTTTATTTTTTTTAAAGATACAAGTTCCGATCATCTTGATTGAAAGAGGTATGTTTTCATTTACAATAATAACTCTTTTTTTTTTAAATAATAACTCAATTTTTTTTTAATAATAACTCTTTTTTTTTTTTTTTTTGCTGCAGCTGTCATAGAAAAAGTAATGTATGCAACAGCTCATAATTGGTTCTTAAAATTCTCGGGTCTTTTTTTACAAAACTCGACTACGTCTCGTTTTGTAACTTCGACCCTTGAATTTTAAGAACCCTTATTATATCACTGTTGCATAAACTACTATTTTAGGTTACGACTTCGTATTATTAGATTGCCCAATTAGAAATGAAGTAATTAGCAAAGAACGAAAAAATACCGTTTCCGTTCCCATACAAACAATACCGGTATCCGATCCCTGGTATTAGCAGTATTTGCAACACCTATTCGCTAGGTGCACGACTGGTGCTGCCCTCATTTTGGCAGACTTTCTACGTTAAATCTTATGGAGTAAAATTAGTTCAAGCGGCTGCCGCTAGTACTAATGTCAGACATTCCATAAGATTACCTGTGTTTGTGACGATCAGCGCCACTTCCCCCTCCACCGACTGCGCACCTTGCCAATACTCACATGATTAAGGTTATTAACCTTTTCGACGCCGTGTCAAACACAAAAGCTGTCACGCTGACGCCACGTCACCGAAGTGTCAAAACTGAAATTGAACTTTATGCATATGCACGTAGATCTATGCTGCTCTGTGGTCTGTGACCGATTAATCGGTCTTTGGCGTTGAACCTACGGTGCGGATATATCGGTCATTGGCGTCCAAAAGGTTAATTTCCGCTTAGCCGGACTGCAACCCGACTGCAACTTGTAAGGGAACTGCACACCGACGTTGCAGTTGGCGTGCAGTTGGCGTGTAGTGCCCATAAAGTGTCATTCTATGGAACTTGCTCACTATGTAAACAAAAGTCAATTCATCATTCAGAGACAATTTCAATATGGCGGTTTGTTTACATAGTCAGGCGTGTCTCACTCCGCGATTTCGTCGCTTTGCTACAGGTAGCTAAAAGTACATCCGTTCGACCCCAATTTTGGGGAAAGCCATAAGCCGCGAGTGGCGCTGTCGCCACCTAGCGGCCATAGGTATCTGTGCTGATCGTAACAGACGCGTTTTGTTAGAGAGTGAGTCTTCTGTATTATTTATTCTGTGACATAATAGCAAGTTCCATACTTTACAAATTGCATTTGGGTTGCAGTCCGTCTATATCGGCCCAAAGTGAGGGAGTGTCATGTGCTATCAATACTTCCGAAAATGTCTGAAAAATGAACTGTCGTATAATAGCCATATATTAGGGACCGTCATTGGACGCGTGAGGCGTGAGGTAGAGTTTGTGCGGAATGAGAAGAGTCGTGGAATGTATTGATGTACTATATGTGACGTTATCTATGAAAAAGGACCTTATTGTCGATGGCGGTTACGCCATTATTAACGATGCTCCGATATAAATACAATGCCGCACGACGCTGTGCGGCGTAAGCGCCATCGACAATAAGGTCCCTTTTCATAGATAATGCCTCATATACCTTGCGTGTTTATAATCTCTATAATCTATAGATTATGAGGATGATGGATTTACACAAGACGACAAAGGAATAGTTCTAGTATTTCTGCAACAAAAAAAAAATTGGATAGTTTTTCCAATTCAATAAGTTGCATAATTTATAACGGGATTTTGTTACGATATATTTGTCCACTCCACATTTGCCTTCACTATATAAATGATCGTGACTGTACGGGTCTAATAATAGTTCCCTGATTGTAGCCCATTAAAACCAGCTCATGCCTGTCGTTAGAAACCCCAGCCGCGCTCAAGCTTCTTTCACCGCTTTCATAACTAGTTCACGTGATAGCTAGCGCCTTCTTCATATTAAGGGGCCCACTGATTAACAGTCCGCCGTCGGTATCGGCCTGTCAGTTGTTCGGAAGTTTCGGAACTGTAAAATTTTTGTTCTAACTGACAGGCCGATACCTTCCGGCGGACTGTTAATCAGTGGGCCCCTTTAATGTCCTGTAATGACAGGGAGGCCGATTCTAACGTTGGTGTTGGTGGTCTAGTGGTCCAAGCAGGGTCTACCGCGAACACCAAAGTTTGCAAATTGCGAAAACCGGCAAAGTGCGAGTCGGACTCGCGCACGTAGGGTTCCGTACCATTACGCAAAAAAATGGCAAGAAAATCACGTTTGTTGTATGGGAGCCCCACTTAAATATTTATTTTATTCCGTTTTTAGTATTTTGTTGTTATAGCGGCAACAGAAATTGGTACACATCTGTGAAAAATTCAACTGCTTAGCTATCATAGTTCACGAGATATATACATCCTGGTGACAGACAGACAGAGAATAGGGTCCCGTTTTTACCCTTTGGGTACGAAACCCTAAAAACGTGTGAAAATCAGAGTTTAATATCGTCGCTATACTTACTCAACCTCATATTATCTGCAACAATCATTTGATGGAAATGTCGCTTTTATTTCATTCGGAATACGGGTGTTTTTGTCATCAAATGAGTGTTGCAGATAGGCACGAGGTTGAGTAAGTATAGCGGCGATATGTCAGTTCATACGTAACCACGGCAGGCGTGTCTCACTCCGCGATTTCGTCGCTTTGCTACAGGTAGCTAAAAGTACATCCGTTCGGCCACAATTTTGGGGAAAGCCATAAGCCGCGCGTGGCGCTGTCGCCACCTAGCGGCCATATCTGTGCTGATCGTAACAGACGCGTTTTGTTAGAGAGTGAGACTATTATTTATTCTGTGACCACGGTAACAACAATACAAGAAATCCCTACTAATCAACAAATACCTTGCTGATTATTGATTAATCTAATACCCCAGTGCGTACCAAAAATGCGTTTGTTTACAATTTTACATTACCCAACGTATCCGGTGCGACGTAAGCCGGTTACGACACGCCGAGGCGGAAGACAGCCGAGTTGCCTTACAGTCGATTACAGCTACTTAGCAATAGTTAATTGATCGGTGGACTTTATGTCGTTGGAATAAGGTTTAGATTGATCAGGTAATAACGTATTGACGAGTACTTTTGGCCCTAGCAGGGAAATTATCTAGATAATTTTACTGCGTCATAATTATCTAGCGGTACTGATAAATCCGCTACTTGACGCTAGATGTCGACTACGACAATAAGCGTTTTGGTAACAAAACTGATGTATGGAGTGAGCAATATATGCTTACTTATTTCTCTATGGTTTAGTAGATTTTAAGCGATTTTAAAAATTACCTTCCCCGTTTTCGAAGTTACCCCAATGCACCTTAGATGACATTTTGGTATGGAGATGTTTGAGACCCTATTTTTGTGATTAAACGGTGAACTGCACAAAGGGATCCTTATCTATACTATACCTATTAACGACTCACCCCGGCTTCGCACGGGTTACACAAAACCATTACAAATTATACACCTAAACCTTCCCCAAGAAACACTCTATTGATAGGTGAAAGCCGTATGAAAATCCGTTCAGTAGTTTTTGAGTTTATCGCGAACATACACACAGGCAGACGCGGCGGGGGACTTTGTTTGATAAGGTGTAGTGTAGTACCTAAGTAATAAAATTATATACAGCTATGCAGTTTGGCAGATAAGTTACAATCATTATTGTAAATTCTCTTTTAATAATAAATAAATAAATAAATAATAGAAAAAAACTAAGTAATCAAGCACACTACAAGCTTAATTTAATTTTTAACAAGCAGAAACTTCTGCGACCGATGCTATTGAGCTTAGAATAAATTTAACAGTGGAAAAATGACTGTCTTGGTGAGACTCGAACTCAGGGCCTCTGGCCAAGTCTCACCCGGGACAGTAATTTTGGCACTTTTTTACGCTACAAGCTGTTATGTGTTATATCCAGAAGTGCCAATTTATATTTTAAAACCCGTTAATGACCCAAACCGAGTTAAGCCGACTAACCGACATTAAACAGGAAGCGTACATGCGTGGGCGCATCTTTAGGCGTGCGTCATTTCAACCGAAAAGTAGCTGAGAAATTTAAGATAAAATAAATTGTACGCCCGAAAAGGGTAAAACTGTTGATACTCGCCAAAAAATGTACCTAGTTATACTTCCTGTACCTACACAGTTTATACAATAAATATTTCTGATTTCTGATTTCTAAAATTCCGGTGGCCGCAGAGATAACAGTTCATACACTTCCTACTAAATGCTAGATTAGAAATACCGTATATTTGCCTACTATGCTCCAAAAATTGTGCGCCTTCGCATTTAGACACTTATACTACTTATTGGTCTGTGTTTACGCACTGATGTCCAGGACACTTCGGGCTTTCGGCCCTATGCGGAGCTCCCGGCATTCGGCCTTCGCATTTAGATACTTGTACTATTGTTCTTTGTTTAAGCACTAACATCTTGGACGCTTCGGGCCTTCGGTCCTACGCGGAGCTCGGCCTTCAGCCTTCGCAATTAGACGTACTATTGTTCTGTGTTAATTACACTTATAACCTGGACGCTTTTCGGCCCTACGCGAACTCGGCCTTCGGCCTTCGCATTAGCCGTCCACACCACGTTTCACGTCAACCATAGCGGCTGTGTCCCTCATACAACCTATCTCATCTCCATTTTTTTCAATATTTAGGCAGAGCTAATCGCAAAGTATTTTTTTTTCTGTGTTAGGACTATGTCATTAATTTTCTTATAATGTAAACCTATTGCAGGTAAATGATAGACGTCCTATTGTAACATTTGCACAATGTTCAAAACAGTTGGAAAATGTAAAACAGTTTTGTATTTACATGAATATTGTATTTACATGAATACATTGTTAAGAATGACTCATACTAGAACGGTCCGATTTTGAACCGAGGCGCCCTACATATCGTTTTCTATATTAGAAAGCATCACCGATCACACCCATTTATAGAAAATAGAGTATCAGATGCCTAGGTCCGGGGTGTCCGGACCCGGACCGTTCTAGCGTGAGTCTTCCTTTATCCTTCTCCTTATTGTTGATTTCTGTGTGATATGATGATGATGACGACTGGTCTGGCCTAGTGGGTAGTGAACCTGCCTTTTAAGCCGCGGTCCTGGGTTCGAATCCCGGTAAGGGCATTTATTTGTGTGATGAGCACAGATATTTGTTCCTGAGTCTTGGGTGTTTTCTATGTATTTATGTATTTGTATATTATGTATATCGTTGTCTTGAGCTAGCTGTGGGACTTAGTCAATCTGTGTAAGAATGTCCTATAATATTCATTATTTAATAATAGGGATGATGACACATGTTTAATTTTATAGCAAAATCTAGTAAAATAGATAGCAAACGAGCAATTTATCACAATAATGTGAATATTCAAATAAATTATTGAAAAATTACAAAATTACGGGACCTGAAAGTTTCAAAATTTAAGTTTTTTTTTTAACTTTCAAAAACGATAAAAGTAAGGGTACCATTCGATTCCTTACATTTCATCCAAAAAAATATTGTATAGCAACTATACAGGGTGCCCAGTAATTAGTGGATAACCTTCTAACCACGGACAGAGCACCTTAGGCTGGTCCAGAAAATGCACTTATAGGTCTAGTAAAAGTTTCGTGGTTTTCGAGATAATCGAACTTTTCTGTCTTTTTTAATGGCTAGCTCCATACTTCACTTTAATCACAATCTAGGCCATATCTTTGTCTGTAAAGATGTAATTAGCGTGTGTGATACCATTTTAGAATCAGTATTAGATAAACTATTTTTAAGAAAGTTGGCCATTCTGTTCTCCATACATTTTTTTTTTCACCACAAACGATCAAACTTATTGAAATTTTTTAAGAAAAAATTGATTGGAATTTTTTGTGTGGCTACCATAAAGCGACAACCATAGGTGGTAACGAAAGGTCCGATCGCTGTGTATCGCTCCAACCTATGGTTATCGCTGCCACGACATTGAGCGACTTGCGACGGTGGCACTACAATTTCTGACTTTTGTGTTACTTTAATGCAATGGGTTCCATATAGACATTTGATCCTAAAAACAAACCCGATCGATTAATACCATAAAAAAAATTAGTCATGTAGCCTAAAGTCTATTTTTTAATTCGGTAGACTGAAATGACAGTTAATAGTATGAAATGACATTTCATGTTCATACTATTAACTGTCATTTCAGTCTACCGAATTAAAAAATAGACTTTACTTATAGGGTATTAGAAGTGAGTGTGATGAGCGACTCAGTTATCATCCTGAATATTTACATGTAGCAAAGCTTGTTTACGATACACAGCTGATCTTTTTAAGGCACTTAAATTAGTTTAGGGTCATTTATTTGTAGTAAGGAAAAGGGTAATGTTTTATTATGCATACGATAAAGTGGCATATGTACCTATGCCACTTTGGCCGTCGTATGGCAAATCCTTTACAGAAAACCGAAACTTTTTCAGTGAATGAATTTAAAAATAATGCTTGCACACTCTGTGTGCTATCAAAATCGCTGCAGAGTTGGCTTGGTCTGACTCTACTTAAAATTATAGGTATATTAGGATTTTTGGACAACCACTTTTCCGGCACGGCAACCATTAAAGACGTATCAACCCGGATTAGATCAAATCCCAGCGAAAGTGAACAAAGAAAAGAAAGTAGAAGTCCATTATAGGTGCGTCCGTCATATTGTTAACTGCCAATTTGAACCTTATCACAATAGTATAAGGTCTATTGGTGGTATATTAAAGGTGCATTGTTAGATCACGCGCTAGGTTTCCCGCCAATTTTGGGCGTCGATTAAAATGATTGTTTACGTGACTTGTTTATGGTCGGATGTTTGAGTAGACTATAATGGAAGACTATAGTTTGTCAAAGCACTGTCTCATTTCAAACATAGACAGAGAGAGAATCACACTATCTTTGTCTTATACTAGTACTAGCATCCATCAAAAGAAAAGTTGTTCTTATTTACTAACAATTTGGTTTGACTAACTATAATTATAATAAATGGAAGAGACAAACATGTTGATAAGGGCAGGAGGAAGAAGAGTTTGAGTAGACAATAATAAATACGAGGTAGGTATTTCATGCAACAGTCAGATAAGGTGATAATGATAAGTCAATGTGGATAAGTCTACATGCTGTTTAGTACTTAGTTTCTTATTCTTGCGTTAGTACAGTCGCCATAACAGTACAGTGAAATTAAAATCTTTATTTTCTGGAAACTATTGGCCCATAGATAAATATTACAGTACCTTAAAACTCGCATAGGTACATATTATCGCATAGGGATATATTGATATCTCCAATATAAATACCCCGGATACAATACGAGGGGCGTTCAAAATATTCTCGGTATTGATATCTTACGACCTCTTCTAAAATTTCTTTCGTTACTGGCCGCTAAGGTTTATTCATTGACATTAAAAAAAAGTATAATTCGAACCGAGATGGTCTTTTGTTTTTCTGCAATTGCTGAACAAACATGAACATCATGTGCGAATTGACAATGTTAACTAAATTAGAACATCGATGCGTGATAAAATTCTTGACAAAACAGGGTAAAAATCAAAAAACCATAAAAGAGGAAATGGATTGTGTTTACCGTGAGTCTGCTCCTTCTTTATCTACCATTCAAAAGTGGTCAAGCGAGTTTAAACGCGGAAGGGAGAATATTGAAGATGACCCTAGACCTGGCCGGCCTGTAGTAGCTACTTCACAAGAAAATATTGATAAAGTGGAAAAACTTATATTGGAAGATGGTCGAGTGAAGGTAAAATCTATAGCACAAGTAACCAATCTCTCTATTGGTACCGTACATGATATTATACATGACCATCTTAATATGTCAAAAGTAAGTGCAAGATGGGTTCCGCGAATGCTGACTCGGCTTCAAAAAGACATGCGTGTAGCTTGTTGTTCCGATTTTATTGACCTGTGCGGTGAAAATCCTGATGAGGTGCTGCAAAGAATAGTTACTGGAGATGAAACCTGGGTTCATCATTATGACCCAGAGAGTAAACAAGAGTCCATGCAGTGGCACATTAAGGGTTCAGCTCATCCCAAGAAGTTCAAGGTCATCCCTTCAGCTGGCAAGGTCATGGCCACGATATTTTGGGATTGTGAAGGAGTATTACTAATCGATTATAAAGAAAAAGGTGTAAATATCACAGGACAGTACTACGCTAACATTCTACGTCAATTAAAGGATGTAATTAAAGAAAAGAGGCGAGGAAAGTTAACCAAAGGTATTCTGCTTCTGCATGACAACGCCCCCGTCCATACTGCTCATATTGCCAAGGCAGCTATTGTTGAATGTGGGTTTAAAACTGTTACTCACCCACCGTATAGTCCGGACTTAGCCCTCAGCGACTTCTTTTTGCTCCCCAATCTTAAAAAGGATCTGCGTGGAAATAAATTTTCTGACGATGAAGCATTGAAGGCGGCAGTGGAGGAGCATTTTTACACGAAAGATAAAAAATATTTTTACGAGGGATTAAAAAAAATAATTGATCGATCTTTTAAGTGTATGAACATAGGGGGGGAGTATATTGAAAAATAAAAATATCAAACTTTTCGTACTTGTTTGTTTTCATTCTCATACCGAGAATATTTTGAATACCCCTCGTACAATGCCATACAATATAACCCTGTATAATAAGGGCCACTTGCACCATCCCACTAACCCAAGGTTAAGCGGTTAAACCGTTAACTCTGTGTCGTACTGGTAACCGTGGTAACTCCAGGGTAAACTCTGCTAACCCAGGGTTAGTGGAATGGTGCAACTGGTGCAAGTGGCACTAAATGGTTAACCCTGGAACTCGCAAGTGGCCCTTAGTTTGTTGATAATGCGCTTTTCTAAGGCTCACTTGTATCATTCCACTAACCCGGGGTTAACCCGTTAAGCCTCGGCTTACCATGGTTACCAACACAATTTGACAATGGGTTAACGGTTTAACCGCTTAACCCCGGGTTAGTGGGATGGTGCAAGTGAGCCTAAAGGGTTTGCTAGTAAAACAAAAATACTCCCCCTTTCCACAGCTCCCATTATAACAACAAACTCGTATTTTATTTACGGAAATTCAAAACAAAATAACGCGGTATCCAAAAAGTCCAACGCGCTATCACTGCAAAAGCCCGCTACGTCACTGTATCACTGTTAATTAACAATGCACCTTATTGTTAAGATAATAAGGTTCGTTTTCGATGAGTTAAGTTGGTGTTTATAGTCCGGCGGATGACACTGCGTGGTACACGCTTGCACACTCTGACCTGTTCTGTTGGATGGTGTTATGCAACATGTAATCATGTTTCAGCCATGACAGCTGAGCGACAAGTTTTGGTATTTGTTTGTTGTATCTTATCTTATACCTTGAAACGAGCAATTATACTTTATTTATTTATATACATATTTCGGGGATCCAGGAAACGGCTCTAAAACGATTTTGATGAAATTTGCTATATGGGGGTTTTCGGGGGCGAAAAATCGATCGAGCTAGATCTTATCTCTGGGAAAACGCGCATTTTTGATTTTTTTATGTTTTCCAAGCAAAGCTCGGTCTCCCAGATATTCTTGTTTTATGTAGGTACCTATTTAGTTTTAGCACTTAGTATTGCGCTCGCACAAGATAAATCAATTTTATGTGTATATTGTAATAAAATGATGCGGACTGCTAAAAATTCCAATGCAAAATCTTTTTCTTACTAGCCGATTTGAATGTCCCACTGCTGGGAAACGGGTTCTAATCTTGATTTCCATCACTACTTCCGGTTTATATGGTAATAATAATAATTACACATTATTTATGTATTTCTGTATAGCCACTCTGAACAATAAGGCTTCAATTGGCTTGTTTCTTCTGAATTATTAGGAGTGGCCAATTAATATGTATAGTAGTGGGCAATAACTACTATACTAGCAGTCACTCTGCCTACGTTTCAGATAATTCTTGTTGATAATTCTTCTTCTGAGTTTATAAAGTATGACGTAGATTTTATGGGTGTCTTCGTTAAAGTAAATAAAGCAATGCTTTATTTATTTAGTGAATTAGTGTGTGATAGGGAAATTTCATCACGTGAACGCGTTTGATGAACTATTATTTACACATGGTGTTCCAAATGCCAGTAAAATTCCTGAATAAACTGGTATTAACGAAAAGGATTCCAAGTTTTAGTAAAAATAATGATTTTGTGCGTTAGGTATTAGGATTCTCAAGACTTTGCTATATCCCACCTAATTCAAACGCTTTGTTGATTTGCAAAAAAAAAATTAGATTTGTTGTTGTTGTTACAGTGAAAGCACTTTCAATTGATACTTTTTATACAAAGTTTTTTTTATTGCAGTGAGTAACTGATTTCTTGATCTACTCATCCATCCGTGCTATTTTTTAGATACTTGCTGTTTTAGATGTTTTTCTGTATGTATCTATTTATATTACACACACACACACATATATATATAATATATATATTGTTCAGAAGAAATGTATCCGTGCTCTAGAAAACACTTGGTTTTTAGAAAGCTGTAAACCGTTGTTTAAAAAACTTAACATACTACCACTCCCGTGCCAATACATTAAAGATGCATGCTTACTCGTCAAAGATAACCCAAACTTATTTACATCTCGTAGTGAGACGAGTACAAGGCACACAAGGGCACAATATAAAAATTTGTTGGACCAACCTCCTTGCCACTCCTACATTTATAAAAAGAATTGTTACAATATGTGTATAACTTTGTATAATAAATTACCTGATGAAATTAAATTAGAAAACAAAAATGCATTTAAAATTAAGTTGACACAATGGCTTCAAGAAAAATGTTTTTATAGTATTAAGGAGTATTTGACCGAAATAATATAATTAGGGATAAAAATGATATTTGTAAATAGCTATAGAATTCTAGATTTTATGTAGGTATAAGTGATGCTTTGCATGTTTAATTTGCACACCTGCACGCAGGTTGAATGCGTGCAACTGTTGTACTTTTAAGACCTATTGTAACCGTGTTCTTGCAAATAAAAATTTATGTTATGATTATGATATGATATATATATATACAGAAATTATCCGTCAGTATTTCAATAAGTATACCAACACGTTTGAATAGATAAAAGGGGCGCTTTAGTTTACCACCGATACATTTATTGGGATAAAGAATGACACCAATCTGTGCCAAAATTGATATTCAAGTAATGTCGGAAAACTATAGGACGCTTTCTACGAAAGGACTAGAGCACATATGACGTAACAGAACCTACGTCATAAAGTTAACGAAGTCGTAAGTAAATAAATGTCATAATTATGCTAATGACTTGGCCAGTTAAGGACTAGAGTAATTTTTAAAGTAGGTACTTAAGGAAAACATAGAACGAATTTCGCGTCTCTTTCCATATTAGGCCAAGTGCGCACTACGATTAAAATTTTTGGGACACGATTTTAGAATCGCGCTGTAATATATAAGTATATGTTTGTCGTATATGCGCGCACTGACATATAAACACATACGTTGCACGTTTCTGCGACAAAATTATCGCACGACAAAAAATCGCAGTGCGTGCTCGGCCTAATTGTATACCGTCTCTTGCTACAATTACAATACGAGAAGAAGAGAAGAGTCAGTAATAATAAATTGTGTCGTGATATCACTTGTCCTAGTTCTCCTGATCTTAACAAATCCCAGTAAGCCGATGCTTCCTATTTCGTCATTATAACTTAACTTAACATAATAAAGGGTTAGGTAAGTTACGCTTATTAATAATAAGACCGTCTGTTGTTTATCTCTACTTGAGTTACTGTATTTTTTATATTGGTTGCTGTGTTGTAGTGTGCAACAAACAGTAATTGGTATTGTATTGTTAGGGAATTTAGGAGACATTTTTAAATCTTATAGCTAACCTAAGTAAACTTAGGCTATCATTAACAGGACAGTTTTGCAGATGTGAACACTCATTTTGTCGTAGATTTTCTGGGAAATGTGTGGTGAATTAATTGGCTCAGTTTTCCTTAGAACGGCCGTTGCAAAAGCAAGTAGATTATTCGTACTAAAGAGCAACACTGTCTGTCATTAGACTCACGTGAGTCACAGGTGAAAGGTACATATCAAGTTCGATACACTATCCTTGTCGCCTGTTATAGTTTTTCAACTGAATGCAATTATTCTTACAATTGCTTAAACAAAGTTCAATTCAATATTCATATTTTAAGTTGTTTGTAATGTAATGAAAACATCCCTCCCTCTAATTTTGTATGTAATGAAAACATACGATATAATAAATATGTCGAATTAAAAAAATATACTGTTAGGTCAACTCACAATTTGCCAAAATTTTCATTAACTAAGTAATATCAAATCAGTTATTTTGACAAAAAAAAAAGTTTTGTGGCGAGTTTTCCTGGTGATGGATTTTTCCATACTGACTCAGTTTATTACGAAATATTATGTTTATGTTTGCTTGGTTAGAACCAAGACTTCATTCTGTCCAGATTTAATCTAAATCCTGGTATTATGTGCTCCGATATGTCATTTTGAGACGTCTTACACATCCTATTAACGAACATGAGTTGCTATACAGTTACGTATGAGCTAATTATGTACTACATACACTGAACATATGTATTAACACACCTACATTGTTTACTACAGATACACGTACGAATTAATTAATTAAACAAGGATCTTCCTCATTGTCCATATCACTTGAAACAGTTGACACCTACACCTTCAAGCCACCGCACCATTTTCCTTACCACAGAATCGTAAATATTTATTTAAAAATAATCGTTGTGTTTCAACCATCTTGCATAAACGCATTCAATTATCACAGCAGTGTTATCCTACACGAGAAGCGCTCATCATTACATTTACACCAATAGCCAGGCCAATCATTCAGTCGGTGCGCCGCCGGACGGCAAGTTCGACGCGTGTTGTGTGCCAAAACTTAGTAAACCAAGTCTTGAAAAATTAAAAAAAAGTGTGTCAAAATGGCCGAAGGTGAAATGCCACTTGTCAGGAGTTTTGGAGGGAACGAAGTTGAATTTGGCGCGAACGCAAATGGGACCAAGGTCACTAAGAATTCGAGGTTAGTTTTTGTTTTTCAGGGTTGACATTACTGTTTATGTGTGGATTTTCATTCTGTTTTTGTTGTGGGTATTAGAAATAATGTTTTTCAATGTGAATGACTATCATCGTATTGTAATAGTCGATTGGAAAGCTGAAACGCGGTTGCGCCTTACTCAACAGTGGAATGGTTATGTTATGTATGGACTTGAGCATACATACGTAGATATTTTCTGTGATTACATGTTTATTGCATTACTTAATTACTTATTACAAAGTTTTGCCGGTTTCAAAACTATTTTCACTATTCTTTTTTAATCTTTCATTACGCTTTTTGACATTAGCAAATAGTTGTTTAACCTCTACTAGTATAATATAAGAATCAGCTGAAATGTATAGAGTTAACTTAAAAATGAAACAAATAAATAAACTACGGTTCATAACTTCGTATTAAAAAATAACTTCTACTACTTTTTTATAAACTTGAGAGGACGATATTATGCATAATAAATAGGTAATATAATGTAGGTAATGTATAATGTTTTAAGGATACTTGTAATCAGTATATACTATAATTAATGTACTGTTGATGGAACACTTAGTATTTGCGTTGTACATAAATTATCCATATCCGATCCGACATCCGACCCCAGTATGATAATGCGTTAACTGTTGAAACGTAAATTTAAAAAAAACACAATATTGTAATGTTTTAGGAAATGGTAAAATAAACAACTTTATATTTTGTACTTACCTATGCGTAAGGGCTTTAGGGACCCTTAACTTTGCAAGATTATACAGGATGTGTTTGATTCCGAATGTGATGTCTTTTCAAGACGTACTAGCCGAATACGTATAATATAGCGTACCTATACGTATTATAAGTGCATATTCTTCCGAAAAGATCCTACTTGCACATAATACCTATAGTGCAGTCATATAATTTATAAGTACCGGATTCGGAAAGTAAACCGGTGACACATATTTTAAACAAATACGAGTATGCATAATCAATAATCACAAATACCTATATCATTTTAAAACAGTTTTCGATATATGCAAACAGGTAACTCGCGAAATTTAAGTGTTTGATATTTTAAACCATGTTTATCTTTCAATTCCATGTTCCATGTTTCTTTTCCATGTTTGTCGGTAAGTAAAGGTATGTAAATAAATTTCGCGTTAGACCCGTCTATAAATATGAGTTAACATGTTTATCTTTCATTTATCACGTGACAAATGCAGTAGGGCTAAGATGATCGGCTCTTTATCATTGACAGCACAGGTGATCAAAATATTAAAAAAACCGGCCAAGTGCGAGTCGGACTCGCGCACGGAGGGTTCCGCACCATCAACAAAAAATAGAGCAAAACAAGCAAAAAACGGTGACCCATCCAAGTACTGACCCCGCCCGACGTTGCTTAACTTCGGTCAAAAATCACGTTTGTTGTATGGGAGCCCCACTTAAATCTTTATTTTATTCTGTTTTTAGTATTTGTTGTTATAGCGGCAACAGAAATACATCATCTGTGAAAATTTCAACTGTCTAGCTATCGCGGTTCATGAGATACAGCCTGGTGACAGACGGACGGACGGACGGACAGCGAAGTCTTAGTAATAGGGTCCCGTTTTGTACCCTTTGGGTACGCAACCCTAAAAATGCGACCATGATACGACTGCTGAATGAGGCTACTCACAAAGACTGCAAGTCATAGGGAACTGACCTTTGCACTTGTCTGTTTGGTCGTATATTTAGCTGCGCACGCGCACGCATCTCTCGCGTGGTTCAACATAAACTTATACGCTCTGCATACGTTTGATATTACCCAATATTACAGTCAGATTAAGAGATTTGTGCTAAAAAAAACTCGCCGTCATGTGTCGTGCGCAAAAATTACGCAGTTTTTATACGAAGTAATTAAGATGTTTTATCTAGAGTCTATGCGGAAAGAGAAGAGTCTTGAAATGTAATGGGATCCAATACATTCTACGACTCTTCTCTTTCTGCACAGACTATGAAAAAGAGATTGACGGTTGTTATTACCTACACACACACACATGACACACACAAATATAGTATGATTATCTCTGTCTATGTTTGAGATGAGACAGTGCTTTGACATACATTATTTGGGGTACTATTATATTATTCTGTTCACATATTCATTCGTTCAATGTTTAATCAGCTAAGTACATATATGATGTTTCCTGTATACTATATATATATTAAAATCGTATATTAATTTACTGGGTTAAGATGTTGTTTATAATTAATTTTATAGGTTAATAACTTTTATTTTTTATAATGTAAAAAATGAAACTAGCTTAACTTACCGTTATTGACGACTAATGCAATTTAAATAATAATTAATCATAATCATAAAGTTTTAATTCGATGACATAACCATTTATAGCAAACTGTGACAAGAACTAAAATTACACTACTAAACTAAAACTAAAAACTACATACGACTGTTACGAAAATAAATAAGATTTATTTTTAAATTTATATTTTTATTTTAATATATAATTCACATAGATTTTATGTACTTACCTATTTCGCTCACAATAAAATCACTCTGTAAGTCTGTATACTAAATATTATAAACCGTTAAGAAATATTTACATTATAAAATCGCTGACTTACCTATTGTTGGCAACATATTACATAAACATTTTACATTACATATCAAGTTACAAGATATGTGTGCTGAATCTATTCTTAGAAATGCTAACACAATTCGAATCAGCTGTTTATATATTTGATGTCTGAATTTTATTTAAATAGTATATTTATTCACCTACCTACCTATGATTCTAGAAGGTATGTTTGGTTGACTATTACCAAGAAATTGTGGATTGTTAAGAAATGTAAACTCTAGAATAAATTGCATTGTGCCCTAAAATTTGAGCGCTGAAGTAGGTACAGTCAGCGTCAAATGTACTACGATGACTGTACCTAAGTACCTATAGACCTATAAATTACTATGATGGTACTGTGCCAATATATATGTTTCGTGGGAACTAGGTAAAGGCGTGTGTTAAGAAATATTATTTGCGTATTCCATAAACACGCTCCAAACCTCATTAAATATATTAATCGTTTGTCAAATATTTACAATTTCATTACTAGTTACTACTGTTACTAGTCTTATGCGATGAACAAATTACAAAAACAGCCTCCACTTTCAAGCCCTTAAATAAATTAAAAAGCTTGTTTTATTTTATTTTATTTATAAGGCACACTATACAGACGACATTCAATACATGATTACAATAAAAGTGGTAGGCTTTGTATAGAAATGCCACCCAAAATAAGTGAGCACAGCAAGAACAATAAATAATAACGAGCAAAAACTATCCTAAAATTATAAAAAAAACACTACTACTTAACTACTACTGTTATTCTTTTTGAGAAATACAAATATCTTTAAACCGACTTAATTATTAAATTACATAAATTATCTTAACATGTTAAATTGCTTACTACTTGTGACTTCTATAGCAAGGAAAATAAATAAATAATGATTAGAAATAACATGTTAACCATTTTATATTTAATTTAAATTCATATTGTAATCAAAATCATACGTAAGTCTGACACAAAATAAATATTTAAGTTGACTTCGTAGCCAGCATTTTTTAATGACCTGGTTACGAGACCTTTAAGCCAAGTCTTTAATTATTTATTTATATTTTATTGATTTGTCTAGAATCGCATGCCATTTGTTGCAATTGCAAGGTCTGTGTAGAAGCCTTAAGTTTACCAAACAGGTTCGCCACAACCTCTTCAAACTGTGTCATTTAAAAACAAATATTCATGACAATATTAGATAATATTAGTTAACAAAACTGACCCTTTCGAGGTATTTTATGTTGTAATGGTGCCTCTGCGTACCTCGGCGTTTAAATATTAAATATGTATGGTCTGTAAGGTCAGACAGAGGTCAAGATCTACGAAATACAAAATTAATACTAGGATGTAGATTTTGACCTTGGTGTAAAACTAGCACTTAGTTATCTATTCTATTGTACTTCTCTGGTTGCAAAAAATATTAATATGTACAAGTATATTTTTGTACAAGTAAAGTTTATATTTATATCGTCAATAACCTTTTTATATTTTTATACATAGTGCTGTAGACATTTTGCAATAGTGATTGAGTTTTCACTTCTGCCGGCACTCCTTCAGTGCAACCCGTTGTTTTTTTTTTTACAAACCGGCGCAGACGTACAACGTTATCTAGTTAATTAGCTTTCAAAATTGCAGCTTAAATTAGCTCTTCTTCACCACTCGCCTGATCCTTCTAGTTATCTAGGGTACTTAAACTTAACCAAAATTATAAAAAAAAAATAGTTTATTTAAATGTAGCATTGTACCAAGGAGAAGTTTCCAAAGTAACCAAATTTATATAGAAAAAGTTCTCAGAAATTTAAATTTGGCAAACAATGAAATCATAACAAGACGTTATTGGGCGTTTTTTTTTTGTTGTCCCCTACACGTTTTTTCAAATTTGGGATTTTTTATGTTATTTCTACTCAGAATCACGAGCTCTCGAAAAATGTATGGAAATTTTGGGACATTTTTTTTTCTCCTATTAGGATAGAAAGAGCTCGTGATTCTGAGTAGAAATAACATAAAAAATCCCAAATTTGAAAAAAAGTGTAGGGGACAACAAAAAAAACGCCCTATAATTCGTAAATGGGCATTTTCACTTAACTGTGCACCTTTAACGGCCAGTTAGCATTTAGCAATCGTTACAAAACTGACGGTCAATGTCAGATCCCATACATTTTGTCAGGAATGTAACGGTTAGACGTTACTGAAACACGACTTAAGTCGCGCTTTAAGATGCACAGTTAAGTGAAAATGGCCAAATAGGTGTGTAAGCTTTATTAGATATGCCTTCTGCCTGTCTAATTATTATTATTATGTGGTAACTATTAATATTTTTTTAAACCCACAAGAATCTTTTTCAATGGAAATTTCCTTTAAATTCTCGTGTAAGTTTCCAGAAACTTCCGAGAATGTTACTGCATTTTTGAGAATGTTTCTGCAAATGTTCTACTTTCAGTGGTTTTGGGGTTTATAGTTACTTACCTACATAATTTTCAATTCGGTAAATCCTTTTATTATTTTGTTTTTATTTATTTGGGGCACTATCTATGAAAAGGGACCTTATAGTCGATGGCGCTTACGCCGCACAGCGTCGTGCGGCATTGTATTTATATCGGAGCATCGTTAATAATGGCGTAAGCGCCATAGACAATAAGGTCCCTTTTCATAGATAACGTCACATTTATTATAAAACATGACCAAATTGCATGTGTAGAATAATTACGTGTTTCATGAAAAAGTTACACGCGGCCATTATGAAATGAAGTGAAGGTTGAATCATCCTCGGCCTTAGCTCTAAAACACACTTGTATACTTGAACACCACTTAGGTAAGTACATTTAAATCCTGAGTAATTTTAACAATTAAAAATAAAATACATCGTAGGTACCTATGTTTATAATAGGTACCTACAGATGTGCTGTTACGGAAAATTTCCATAAAGTTGGAAAATTTCTCGAAAATTTCAGGAAATTTTCTGAACATCTGCAGGTATTTACACAAGCTTTTATTAAACTTGCCCTGTTAGTACCCTATCTATGTATCTATGTATCCTGTGGGTCAAGTCTTGAAAGCTATACCTATTTCCGATTAAGCTGAAATTTTGCATACATATGTAAATCGGATGACAATGCAATATTATGATGACATGGAGCTGATCTGATGATGGAGACAGGAGGTGGCCATGGGAATTCTGTAATAAAACAACGAAAACGAATTGTGTTTGGTTGTTAGAATTGTCTCGGTGAGTATTAGTTGCCTGTGATAAGAAAAGTACAGTCAGCGATATAAGCTTGCACCAAAAATTAAATTATTGGCAATAAATTATTTTCTCAACAAACAAATACAAAATAATTGCGTATCTTTCCATATCCTCTATCCGCCCAGAGACCTATAAAAAGGTCTCCTGTTCCATTCTGATTTGAACTTTGTGTTGACAAAATAAAATTTCATTTTGCTTGGCAAGGTTTGACGTATGGGCTAGAGGATATAATAATGACAGCGTCGCAAAACGCGTAATCACTCTGAATCTACTGAATCACATGTGAATACGCCCCCTCACATAACATGTTTGAAAACACGTGTTGTAGGTACCATTGAGTGCCATCTCTGTATTGTTCCGTAAGTTTCATTTAAGCCTGTGCCGAATTGAAAAAAATATGTACTAAGGATTACATCTTACATATTTTTAATCATTCATTTCAATCATTACATCTTTATACATTTTTCCAAGCCAAGAGTTAGTAGTAAATGTACTATTCCCATAGGTTACAATACAATACAATACTCTTTATTGCACACCTTACCAAACTCGTAGTTTACAATAAATGTGACGTTATCTATGAAAAGGGACCTTATTGTCGATGGCGCTTACGCCATTATTAACGATGGTCCGATATAAATACAATGCCGCGCGACGCTGTGCGGCGTAAGCGCCATCGACAATAAGGTCCCTTTTCATAGATATTGCCCCAAATGTACAGTAACATAAACAAAGACAATAGAGGTAACAACTTTAGGTCTTATATATCGCTTTAGGTTACTTATATTTTCTGGTTTTATTTCAGGTAAGTTTCGAGATTAAGGACCTAAAGGGTTACGTCCTGTGGTGACCTATTTAAACTTGCTTCGCTTCGGTAAGTTAAATATATTTGAAATTCAGAAAAAAACACTGACATGGCGAGATTTTTTTTCGATTGAATATCTCCTCTATTTCAAAACATAACAGATCTCTGCTTGATACGAAATTAAGTCAATGTTTTCAACAATTAGAATAAACAAGTAAGAAAAATCGTTAATTAAATACTTAAACAAAACCTAAGACCCATAAAGAAATTACCTATATGAAATTTAAGCTTAATGATACCATATTTGCTGCAAGAACCTTAAGTAACTAGGTACTCGCATTGTTTGGAACGTGACATTTCGCGATCACGACATTATGAGAGCCCGTACCATGAGTCACTGACAGTATCAAAACTGACATTTACGCTATCGAGGACGTAATTTACTTTCTATACATCTCGTTTGCACTAATATGCGAGTACGAGCGAGATGTATAGAAAGTAAATTACGTTCTCGACGGCGTTTATGTCAGTGCCAAACTGATGGTAGCCGCACTAGTGACATTTTGGATACGCCGATTGATACCAATAAATTAATAAATATTATAAATAATAAATATTGGGGACGTCTTACACAGATCAACCTAGCCCCAAACTAAGCAAAGCTTGTACTATGGGTGCTAGGCGACGATATACATACTTATATAGGTACATAGAAAACACCCATGACTCAGGAACAAATAACTGTGCTCATCACACAAGTAAATGCCCTACCAATGCCTTACCAAAGATAAATGATTTCAAACAAAACAACAAAAAATATTCATACCACCAAGTGAACAGTATATGTGACGTTATCTGTGAAAAGGGACCTTATTGTCGATGGCGGTTTCGCCATTATTAACGATCCTCCGATATAAATACAATGCCGCACGACGCTGTGCGGCGTAAGCGCCATCGACAATAAGGTCCCTTTTCATAGATAATGCCCCATATGTACATACATTCTACCTAATGCGTCGTTTTGACACAGAAGGTACCCATTTTTCAAAAGTTGTTGAGGTTAATTCATTTTTTATTGGAAATATTTTGCTAATGAGATTTTTCATTTTAACTTGTAGGTATGTAGGTACTTTAAAACCACAGACCAAAACGCAACTTAAGTTTTGTTTAAGTCACACCTACATAAATAATCTGACTGTCACTTTCCTGGCATAATGTGCGGTTTGACATTGACCGTCAGTTTTGTGACGATTGCTGACCGGCCGTGAAAACGATCCAACAGAGCCTTATTGGACATATCCGAAATTCCGAACCCTTTCGGTTAATATCGTCACATTTGACTAAGCATTTTCTGACATTGTATTACATCATACGGCCTTCCTTTTCAATGGTATTGTTGTATCGAATTATTGTTACAACTTACAACCAATCGTATAATTCTTCGCGTCGCGTTGTAATGTTTTGTTTGTAGAGATTTATGTAACATACTTATACTTACAAACAAGTTTTTGTCCAAAAATAACATTTACTTATAATACAAGTACTAGTAGTATACAGTAAAAAAAATGGGTTGCACTCAGGGAGTGCCGGCAGAAGTGAAAACTCAATCACTATTGCAAAATGTCTGCAGCACTATGTGTAATTGAGGTTAACGCCATCTAGCGTTATTTCGTCGCATTACTTGAAACCCCTAAGCACATCACTGTTAGTACTCGAGTTATATTAATACCAGTTAGAGCGAAACTCACTAGATGGCATTTAAATCAATAAAGAATGTTTTCACTTCTGCCGGCACTCCCTGAGTGCAACCCGTTGTTTTTTTTACATACTTAACGTTAATTATTATAAGTATTACAGTAAAAATATAATCACACATTTAACTTGTTATGTTGTTTATTTGTGTTAAGATCTGTTATTAGTAGTATTTACTATGATGATGAATTGATGATGATCCTTCCGGCCGATTTAAATTGTCTCTGAATGATGAATTTACTAGTGACTTTTGTTTAGTTAGCAAGTTCCATAAAATGACACTTTATATAAAAGTCTGTTATGTCATTTTCTTTGTCTTGTCTTACTTAATGTATGGCTTGAGCATGACTCAGTCACTTGTTTATTCGAGATAAAGAGGCAATAATTAGACGAATATCTAATGAGTAATAAATTAACTAATCACAGCTAATAAGACTTCGGCATGTTCAGATTTAGGTCGAGATGATTTTAGCCAGACAATGATTTATTATAAGTTTTAGTGATATGGGGCATTATCTATGAAAAGGGACCTTATTGTCGATGGCGCTTACGCCGCACAGCGTCAGGCGGCATTGTATTTGTATCGGAGCATCGTTAATAATGTCGCCATCGACAATAAGGTCCCTTTTCATAGATAACGTCACATATGACTCGGTATTAGTACATGATTTTCTCTTTACAATTGACTAAGTAATTACAGTCTTATTGCACGCAATTAAAGATCTAAGTAACTTATAGCTTAATTAAAAAAAAAACTTAAAACAAACTTTCAAAGTGGGTTTAATTTAGCTTGCAAGATTTGACCCGAGCAAACATATTGCATACAAACATTGCTTGTGCAACTGGGTCCTAAGAACACTTCTTATAAATTTGATTTCAATCTCACTAGCAGTCATTCAATCTACAAATAAGAGTGCTGGGGCTCGTTTCTCAAAAGCTTGTAACTTGTAAATTGTAATACAAGTGGAAGACCCTTTCAAACAAAAGCTGTCAATAAGTGACATCCGCTTGTATTACAAGTCACAAGCTTTTGAGAAACGGGTCCCTATGGCCCGTTTATTAAAAGCTTGTAACTTGTAATACAGGTGGAAGTCCCTTTTTGATCGCTTTTGTTAGAAAGGGACTTCCACTGTTATTACAAGTTACAAGCTTTTGATAAAGGGCACTGGTGTAGAAAAAAGCTTGTAAAAATTAATACCTACCGGTGCTTAGTATGGTTGTTTCAAAACGTCTGATCTTAAACTACATCCGTCAAATGTAATTGTGTATGACATTTGTAAATTTTCTACGGGACAGCTGTCGACATAATTAACGTTAATTGTTTCGTTAATGCTACTGCGGGTTGCATCAAATGTTAACGAACTGATTAACAATGTTAATTTTAAAGAATGGCTTGTTTTGTCAAACCGTGAGATTTCTCATAGTTAGTGATTTTAACACAAGTAAGTTACGATCGCATGCATTATTCTCAGGGAAAATGGATTTTTGTCACATTGGTATTGGAGTAACGTGCCTATCTTTAAAAATAACTTTAATCTTAATCATAAAGAAGGGACCAATCCTCCTTTGAGATTAACCTTATAAATATGATCACAAAATACTGGGGAGTCCTCCCGGTACTGAGTTTGTATGGCGAGAACCGGGAATTCCCGGTTCCGGTACTGTGTTTGTATAGAAAACCAGTACCGGGAGCACTCCCTACAAAATACTAATTAAAATAACTTTTTCTTTGGACACAAATTACTTTTTGACTATATCGCTATAAATATTTCGAGTTATGGAGGTTTTGGGCTTTGAAGGGAAGGGAATTTTTTTATTTTCTGTTACCGAGGATTTCGCCTTATCGAGGTTCGAGTTATCGAGGTTCCACTGTATAAGTTACATCGGTTAAGATAAGTTACATCGCTTATAAGCAACGACCGCTTTCTATCACATAGTCCTTGCTCTTTTTTTAATTCAGTTATAAATAAACAATAAGATAAAAGTTCTTCAAGCCCGCCAGGATCAGGTCAATTAAATTGATATTGCCTATTAATGTCTCATTATTATATGCAATTAAAGTGATTTGTTCATATGGGGCATTATCTATGAAAAGGGACCTTATTGTCGATGGCGCTTACGCCGCACAGCGTCGTGCGGCATTGTATTTATATCGGAACATCCTTAATAATGGCGTAAGCGCCATCGGCAATAAGGTCCCTTTTCATGGATAACGTCACATATTTATTGATTACATTGTTTAACAGGAAAGTGAATGAACGGATAAATGAATGGGACAAAGAGACATTCATTCGTTTGTGTGAGTAACAGTAACTGGAAATGGTTTTGTTAAATATGACACCAACTCACAATGCTACGTTAAGTTGTTAATGATCAGTGATTTATTTATAAATATGAGGTCATACTTAAGTTCTAATTAGCTAGCTAAGTAGGTAACTTCTGTGAGTTAGCTAATTACATGAATTATATGATATAAGAATAAAAGAGGGCCCATTATATTACCCTGTGGAACGCTAACCATTTTTAGATACAGACAGCGTATTTAAAAAATAACTGACACGTGTCTATTTAGTTATTTGTCTATCTGTGGGTAAGTTAAATACTTGCGCATATATAATCAGCGGATGGTTGGAAAGAAATATGTGACGTTATCTATGAAAAGGGACCTTATTGTCGATGGCGCTTACGCCATTATTATTAACGATGCTCCGATATAAATACAATGCCGCGCGACGCTGTTCGGCGTAAGCGCCATCGACAATAAGGTCCCTTTTCATAGATAATGCCCCATATACAGTATAGTATAGGTACCTACATATTGTACCTATTAGATTAGAAGAATAAAAGAGACTCTAGCTGCTAGAGTCTAGAACTACCCTGTGGAACAAAAAACAGTTACAGACATACATACGCGTATTTAGAAACTAATATCTAACACAACGCGTGTCTAATGTGTCTGGCCGTGGGTAGACATGTGCATAATCATATAGCTGGAAAGATATATAATATTCATAACATAAGAATAAAAGTTAGCCTAGTGCAGTACCCTGTGGCGCACCAATTAATTTTGATATAAATAAAATAAAAAGTTACAGATAATACCGATACAGATGCGTATTTAGAAACTATCTGACACGTGTCTAGTGTTCTTCTGGGCGTGGGTGTACGTACATGCGCGTAATCAGGAAACGCAATACGCCGGCAGATAACCTCCGCGTCTGCGCCTTTGTCCGCCTCCATTGTGAAACTGTGCAGTGTCGCGTTGCGGCTGATTAATTACTTTATGTTTACCTTTTGTGATAATTGTTTTATAGTCTTTGACTGATTAAACGTTTGAAGAAAAGTAGAGGGCCTAGTTTAGTACCTTGTCCCCACAATATGTTTTGCGCTGTTGCGTTTGGTTATCATTTTGTCATTAAGTGATAATATGTTTAGCTTTTGGATAGGTCGGAGAATAATTGATAATAATGTCGTTTTTACACAAAAAGTGATAACATCATAGTTTATACTAGAAGTATAGAATAGTAATGGGCCTAGATAGTATCTTGCGGAACACCGATACATTATAAAAGTAAGTAAATCTAAAAACTTTTGAGTGGCTATCAACGATCGAGTTATTTTAATATGTATGATGGTTAGCCATGATTACAATGGAAATAATGATTGCTTGGCTTATAACTCAACCGAAGTCAGCAGGTACATCGTAAAAAATAAAAAAAGCTTTTTGTATGTTCTTGGTACTGAACAGTAGAGGGCCTAGTATTGAACCTAGTAAAATGTTTTGCAACTAAAAGTAGGTATTTTCAAAGAATACAAACTTACTTTACAAAGTGTAGGTATTTGTAAGTAAGATGTAAATATAAAATTTTGATTTAATACGCTTTTAGGTAACGGAACGAAATTACTCACTAAACAAGTAAAGATAGATTTGTAAGAATTATCGCAAATAGCTAAGTAAAAGCCTTGTCTAATTAAGATTTCACATGTAATACGATTGTTAATGCATATTTTACACTATCGTCCACACTGTTGACAATTCGTAAACCTTATTACAAAGAAGGTACACCAATGGTCAGTTAATACTGTTATAGTGGAACTTCAGCAACACTAATCGCTAGGGAAATTTCAAAAAAATCGTGTTAACCAGAAGTTTTTATAGGTAATTGATCAAAGGATTTGGTTCGTTTAAAATAAGTTGGAGTTACAGAGGTAAAACCAACGAAGTATTCGTAAACAATAAATAAATAAAAATTACAGAGGTAATCACACGAACAGTCCTATTGTTTTCTTCGGGTTTCAAATTTTCGAGATGACGAAACAAGAAGGAAATATTTTGCTATATTTTATCTTTTTACCTCGTATCTTCAGAGGTCTTATTTAATTTTTCGAGTTAAAAATGGAGGCAAAATCTGTATTGACCTCCCACGAAGGGAATCTTTGGGTTCTTCGTGTTAATGAGGTTGACTATTTCGAATTGTAGAGGATTTTGGCTTTAAAGGGAACGGAATAACGTTTAATTTCGTGTTAAGACGCTATTACCTTCCCTTCATCGAGGTTCGAGTTATCGAGGTTCCACTGTATTTAGTCCAACGACGTGTTAATGTTGTGACTGTAGTCACAAGGCCGTAATGGCCGGTGATAACCTCTGGTCGGCGGTCTTTGACAGCCTTTGTGTTATATTTAGCCATTCATGTATGTCCCGTTGTTGCGTTTAAGGATGCTACATACGCGATTACATGTGTGGTTAGAGCTTGGAGCACATATTATGGACATATAGTGTCTCTGCGGAAAGAATAGAGTCGTAGAATGTATTGGATACCATACATTTCACGACTCTTCTCTTTCCGCACGGACTCTATACGTGTTATAAAATACGAGTGTATCAATGGCTTTACTATGAATTGCTCTTACAGTTCGTACACTGAGATATTCGATTACGGGTAGGTATTTATACCTCAAACTAATTTAAACAAACGGTTATTCTAAGTAAGCACAAACAAATTGAAAGGATTATAAAATACTTCTTTAGCTAACCAATTATCAAAGGAACGGATTAAGGACAAACGGATTTCTACCACATTTAGAATAGGCTTATTATTAACCGGGCAACTAAAATATTAAACAGGAACTTTCATTGGGCATATAATGATATAATTTGGCTGTGCATTAATATTTTAGCGCCAAAAAATGTATATTAGCCTCAAATATAAGCATCATAATAATATTATTAAAAAAACTGGCAGCAAAATCAAGCCAACCAATAAAAATAGGGAACTTGAAGCGTTTAGCGTTGGGCGTTTTAGCGTCTAAAATAATAAATTGGCAACTAATATTGTAAAACGATCATAAAATTTGGTTGTCATCTAGTTGTTCACACCTAAGTAATCATAAATGAGCATATCGTTTCAGCTGGGTAGTATTTTAACACGAAAGCAGTTAAAATTATGAATATTGGTCAGTTTTTACACTAAACACCTGAAATTAATTTACCAGTACGCAATGGTCAGTGCACTTAAAGTCGAAATTCCTAACCCATTATACCATTACATCTTTTAATTTTTAATCACTAATTTTCACTGTGTTCAGCCAGAGTCAAAAGATAGGTGCGACGACGAGCGAAGCGAGGAGGATCGTGTTAGGTTGACCGTGTAATGACTAAACAAAATATTTTAAAAGAACTTCATTTTTTAATTATTAGATAGCCGTTTACTTTTTAAAATATGCTTCAAAAATGGTCTCCAATATAATAATTCAGTTGCCAAATAAATACTTGGTACCTGCCTAAAAATAATCAAAAGCTGTAATGTAACGGCATTAAAATACAGCTCATAGTGATATATTTTAAGGCTCCGTTTTTGTTATTAAACTATTAATTTTAGTACCCATTTCTATTTTTTTAAACTACCGAAATTTGATTAATTAGTTGACCGGTTAAATACGTGCCTTTAGAATATTAAATAAAGGGGGCCCGTTTCTCAAAAGATTGTAACTTGTAATACAAGCGGATGTCACTTTTTGACAGCTTTTGTTAGAAAGAGACTTCCACTTGTATTGTCAAGTTACAAGTTTTTGAGAAACGGGCCCCAGGTATCAAATTTAATTAAATAGTTGCATTTGCAAGTTTTAACACGTAAATAGCTGGCTTGCTCCAGTTGCTCCCGTGGACTAAAACAGGAACCACCAATAAAGCAGAGTGAATCTATGAACCAATCATGTCAATGAAATACAAATGGTACAAAACAAATACAGCTGTGTTACTATTTGGATCTATGTAATAATTATTATTATTGTTCCGTTCCGAAAATGAAAAACAAAAGCAGAGAGCGAGAAGTAGGTAATAATTTTACTCCTGCGGCCCGTTTCTAAAAAGCTTGTAACTTGTAATACAAGCAGTGCCCTGTTTATCAAAAGCTTGTAACTTGTAACACAAGCGGATGTCACTTTTTGACAGCTTTTGTTAGAAAGGGACTTACACTTGTATTACCATATACAAGCTTTTGAGAAACGGGCCCCAGATGTCACTTTTTGCCAGCTTTTGTTAGACTTCCACTTGTATTACAAGTTACAAGCTACAAGCTTTTGAGAAACGGGCCCCTGTTCCCCAAAATACCAAAATAAATACAGGTTGGAATCAAAATTTTGGCTGTGGACCCTGTAGTAAGCAATCATATTTTACACAATGAAAAACAGGACAATCTAAGGAAAAAGAAACGCCTCATAACATTAAAGTAAACATAATCAAGTATAATATTTCCACACACGCTCCACTTTAATTGTTTTGCAAGGACCCAGGTGTATTAAAATTATTAGAAATGCATCACAGTACGGCATTACGCAAGAAGGATTACTGTAAGCCGTTGAGAATCGCAAATTGTGGTTACTAAATTTTACGAATTTTTAACTTAGAGAATACGTAATGAGTACAAAGTTTTACTAGGATTATTCGTAAATGTTTTGACTACCTAGTTTTTGGTCTCAATCTCTTATATTACATGTTTCTTTTCTGTTTATTAAAATGATTGGGAATTTTGTCCCAGGCTTGAAATCACCCCACTGGGTATAAATATACTCGTATTTAATTTATATCTAATCCATTTATACACCGTGTGTAAAAGCCTTTAACTTTAATCAACTCAAGGACTGTACAAAATCATACTAAAATCCGACTGGAAAATGATTAAATGCCTTTAAAATACCTAGATGATGTACGTAGTGTTCGTACTACGTTAATAAAAACTAGTAGGTCAAGATTACCAAATCCATGAATAGTCATTCAATCATAGCACGCGTTGGAACTACGCACTACCTTTAATAGATCATTAGCAACAGGTTTAACCGTCCAAATACGAAACCTGGAGATCGATTCTGATTCAACAATTTGCTATTGTTTTGATTTTGTTATGATACCTTGACGTTCGCTAACGCTGACTGGTCTGCGCGAAATTGTTTGTTAGGACGTAGTTTTGCAAACAAGAACCAACCGCACGAATAAAAATTTGAAAATCGAACCTTAATGCTCAAACATGTACTTATAGTGTGTCAAAGGACTGTCCCATTTCAAACATAGACAGAGAGAATGATACTATCTTTGTCTTACACTAGTACTAGCACCCAAAAGAAAAGGATGAGTATAGTTTTTCTGGTTCCTATTTAGTGACAAATGGGGTTGACCATCTATAGTAAAAATTTGGTTGGAGATTAAGGGCGGGTTGCACCAAACTGTTTGTCATCGTTAAAGCGTTCGCTAGATTTAATTGCATGTAAAGCTTCATAGTAAACCGCCGCGGCGTGACGGGTGACGTTGATCAGTCTGTCAAGTGCGGATGGGCTAACTGGCACTAAGTGTGGGTTGGTTCCCGTTTGCAGAACTACGTCCGTATGACAGGAGTCGCGTCAACAGGCATCTCACGCGCAACATTAGCGCGTCACTGCGAGACGTGTCAAGGTAGTATCATAACAAAATCAAAACTATATCAAATTGTTATCACAGAATCGGCTTCCTTATCCAAGTCAATTCTGATTAGCATCGTTAGATAATTGTAAGAAAAGATCGGGAAGATTGCACTGTTTTGATAAAAGTTAATCGATTAAGTAATTGATGAAGAACTAATAATAGACAGCGATCGAGTCCTCAAAACTGGTTGAACATGAACAAGTGATCTTTGCTCTTTTTCAAGAATCAGAATTTTGTTTCGTTTTGTAGGTAGGTACCTATTTCACTCGAAATATGAATGAAAGTAAAATGGCCACTAAAGTAACTAAGTTTAAAATCTTTTTCATGAATTTTTTCTTACTTTATTGCGGAAGAAACAGATACAGACCAACAACACGTACAGACAAGATTACATAATAGTAAATATCGTCAGTGACAAGCAAAACTCACTAATAATTACTACCACAAGTTCATAGTCATAGTGAACCATATTAGTACCTACTAATATAAGGTTGATTTTTGTTTAAATATTTTTTAGTAATTAGTGAGTTTTGCTTGTCACCTGTCGATATAGCCTACATCCAAAGACATTCGAAGTAAAAAAAACAACGGGTTACACTCCGGGAGTGCCGGCAGAAGTGAAAACTCAATTACTACTGCAAAATGTCTGCAGCACTATGTATAATTGAGGTTAACGCCATCTAGCTAACATTTTTTCCTTACCTCAAAAACTGCACAGCGCCGCTAAAGAAGTTTTCACTTCAGGAATGGTTTGAGCGTTTTAATATTGTTGTATTTTCGGTTATTTGCTAATTTTGTAGTAGAGGCCGTCTATTTAATTTTGAAATTATTTCTACCCATTGTCTAAGAACTAAGTTACACGAACCTGTCGCCAAAAACCGCTCCGATACAACCGAAGATACGGTCCCATTCTTTCAACGACATGCTTAAATTACAATATCTGGTAGACCGAGCTTATTGCTCAGAAAACATATAAAAACTCAAAAATGCGCATTTTCCCAGAGATCAGGCCCAGCTAGACAATAATATTATATAACTTGCAGCTAGATTGATTTTTCGCCCCCGAAAACTCCCATATAGCAAATTTCATCAAAATCGTTAGAGCCGTTTCCGAGATCCCCGAAATATATATATAAAGAAATATACAAGAGTTGCTCGTTTAAAGGTATAAGATGAAACATATGTATAGCATGAACATTTACTTCTAAGAAAATTTCTACGAAAATGTTCACTAAAGTGATTCGGAATAATCAAACACATCATTAATTAATATGGATTAGTTATAATTTAACTGCAACGTCAAAATTCAATGAATAATTATTCTAAACTTATCCAACTCATAATGCAACTGACCTAAAATTCAAATTCGCAACATCTGTTTAAGCTGGCCTCGTTTGCCGCCATTGCCGCCGAAACCGGGTGAACGACCTTTTGACATAACAATGACCAACGTATTTCAAAACTAAACTGCAGTAAACGTTAACAAATACATTTAAATTTAAATCTTAAGCGCATAGCTTTAGATTTGAAATTACATTGCTTTTTCAACTTGACTTATTTTGTTTTTAATTTTGCAACAATTTTACATTTGCGGGTAGCGAAACTTAAAACTAGAATCGCTTGGTAATAAATGCTTGTCAATTGTTTCACAGATGCAATATGGGATGGAAAATGTAAGTTTGTTTTCGTTCAGAAATGGGTCACAGATAAAGATAAAGCAACGTTTGCTATTCTTGCGTGAAACGGAACGTAATTTCAGTAAATGCGGATGTTTTAGTGAGGCCTATTATAAAATTATATGCTATGGTGAAGTGTCATTCTATGGAACTTGCTAACTATGTAGAGTTAGACCAAGAAAAGTCTAGCGATTTTGATAGCCCACGCAGTGTTATTTACACGTCATAAATTCATAGAAGTTTGACGTTTAAAATTACACTTGCACAGCGTGGGCTATCAAAATCGCTGCAGACTTTTCTCGGTCTGACTCTAAACAAAAGTCACTAGTAAATTGACATTCAGAGACAATTTTAATATGGCGGTTTGTTTACATAGTTAGCAAGTTCCATAGAATGACACTTTACGTAAGAATGCAACAAAAGTATATTGGTGTTTAGACTACTGAGCGTAGGATTTTGTCGATAATTTTAATACCAACATATTATAAAGAGGCCATAATATATTTTGCTTCCGTGTTTGCTTGTTCGAAGGAATTTCCTGATGGCGATGACTAACCCAAAAACATGGTTGCGAACGGATTTAGAAATTTAATTTATACTTGGTCAAGCAGATCTTGTCAGTAGAAAAAGGCGGCAAATTTGAAAAATGTAGGCGCGAAGGGATATCGTCCCATAGAAATTTGAATTTCGCGCCTATTTTTACTGACAATATTTGCTTGACCAGCTATAGTACAGTGGAACCTGGTTAAGTGGGACCTGGATAAGTGAGAAACCTCTATAGCTGGGACTCATGGTGCGGTCCCGTCACTTTAGCACTGAATTACCTCTGTTAGTGAGATAAAACGAACCTCTATAACTGGGATTAGCTGTTGTGATTTTATAGTCCCATTTACCTCTATAAGTGAGGCAAAGAGTGTATTTTACCTCTTTTACTGAGACTATATTTATAAGACTACATTTTCCTAATTGTTTTTTTAGAATTGTATAGGAGTTCACCTCTGTATCTGAGATAACGTACGTTGACGTACGTCAATCTATGACCTCTCTAACTTGGACTTTATTGATAAATTTCCGTATTTTTACTAACTCTTAGTCTATGCACAAATTCCACATTTGGTTAATTGTGTCTAAACGACTTCAAGTTTCATTTAGTTACTTTATGTAGTTAAAACTATCGAAACGAAAGCTGAAATTTTGATAAGTAACACGAATAAACAGATTTTCATTTAATACATTTCTAAGACGCAATAAAGTCCGTATCAAATTTACATAATTGAAAAAATCTATCCTTTGGAGAATCATTCAAAATAAATTCAAAGAAATATTTAAACAGACTTAAAAAGTATTTAGGGACAAGGATTATTTTACCTTATTTATTTTTAAAGATAATTACAAAATACCTTATTGACCACCTCTATAACTGAAATATATCCTCTATTCTCACCTCTATTAATGGGACCCTCTGTAAATGAGACAGATATTTATTTGTGACGTTCCACGGCAAAAGGTACCTTATGGCAGTTGGCGCTTACGTCGCATAGCGCCGCAATAATATTGGCGCGGCGTTAATAATAGCGTAAGCGCCAACGGCCATAGGTACCTTTATCCGTGGGACGTCACATTTGTACCTGGCTAACTGAGAGCCTGGGTAAGTGAAATACCTCTTTAAGTGAGACAAATCTGCTCGTCCCTTGAAGTCTCACTTCTCCAGGTTTCACTGTATTAATACGATTTTTTTTTCTTACAATAGGAAACGGTACAATATGCCAATGACTATTCCTATTTCTGTTATAAGTACATACTTATACTTTGAAACATAGCTAGGTTTAAGTCTCATTTAAAATTCCAACTCAGTGGGTTTGAATCATGTTTGAATAGTATTAGTTATACCATAGAGTAATAAATAGTAAGACAAGATTGCTCACTCCATACATCAGTTAGACTATTCGTTTCAGTGTCTACATCTAGCATCGAGTAGCGGAACTATCAGTACTGCTACTTGACAATAGATGTAGCACCGACCGGAAAATCTTATGCTGTTGAGATAAGACTTTCCGGTCGGTGCTACATCTATTGTCAAGTAGCAGTACTGATAGTTCCGCTACTCGATGCTAGATGCTAATAGTCTTTTTGGTACGAAAACTGATGTATGGAGTGAGCAATCTATGTATTTTTCTCTATGGTTATACTGTACATTTATTTATGTAGGTTCCTATTTGTGTTTACATGACGTTTTATAACTTTTATAACAGGTAAATTAACGGAACAAACCTTCAACTTCAAGTCACGTATTAAAGGTATTGAAACGTTTTCGGCAAAAAAAAATTGGTCGCTATAAAAAAAAAGCTCACGGTGTCCTTAATTCAGCTTGGTTTTTTTAACATTTTTAGGTTTTTTTCATTTCGCACCTTTTTTAGTGACGAAAATAATGAGCCAAACTATTTGCCGAATTAACCGGTTGGTTGAAATTGTACGACCACTGGTTATCATGGGTTTAATTAGGAATAGGTAATAAAAACCGGACAAGTGCGAGTCGGACTCGCTCACCGAGGGTTCCGGTCTTTTTAGTTTTTGTTGTTATAGCGTCAACAGAAATACATCATCTGTGAGAATTTCAACTGTTTAGGTATCATGGTTCATGAGATACAGCCTGGAGACAGACCAAGACAGACAGACGGAGAGAGGAGTCTTAGTAATACGGTCCCGTTTTTACCGTTTGGGTACGGAACCTTAAAAATGATATATAATTAATTTTAACAACTTGTCCACCATATATGTAAGTAGGTACCTTCATAAATACACCATCACATTAACTAATTTTTACGAAAGTATTTATTTTTAATGGGTCCATTCTGAGACTCAGGCTTTCTAATAAAGAGTTCGAAATATCTTGATAAATTACAAAACTTCGGAGGTTAGAACGCCGTTTCGTTCACTCACAATGTCTCGAATGATTATATGATAGCCGAATGATGAAGTTCCAAATGTTATCCACTGTTATTGTTCCAGCTGAATGTGCGCCATTGTGCGTGCGTTAAAAAAACAAAATGGCATGCTTTATTTATAAATAGAACAGCTGTGCGCAGTCTCGATACCATCTTGATGTTGCAGGTCTTCCTTGTATTGTATAGTTGGTCAAACCAATTTGTCATTAAACAAGAACCAAAAAAAACCGGCCAAGTGCGAGTCGGACTTGCGCACGGAGGGTTCCGCGCCATCAACAAAAAATAGAGCAAAAAATCGTGTTTGTTGTATGGGAGCCCCCCTTAAATATTTATTTTATTTTTAGTATTTGTTGTTATAGCGGCAACAGAGATACATCATTTGTGAAAATTTCAACTGTCTAGCTATCGCGGTTCATGAGATACAGCCTGGTAACAGACGGACGGACGGACGGACGGACAGCGAAGTCTTAGTAATAGGGTCCCGTTTTTTACCCTTTGGGTACGGAACCCTAAAAACCACATAAACACTAGACGAGAGGCCGTCTCTCTATTTCATTTCATATTATTAGAGATACATTCTAGTTTAGACCACATCGGTTTGGTTTCCCTTGCGTACTTCCGGAGTCCTGTCCTTTAGACAATAATAGATCATAATAAAGTGTCACTTTATCACGGATTGTGCTAGCTACGTTAATGTTGGATTAGGTAAGAGGTGAACAAAGGGTTCAGCCGGCCTAGCCAAGCTGACAATCGCTATCGCTTCGACAACGAAACGCTTTATGTCTCTATAACACTCTTCCATATTAGTTAGAGACACAAAGCGATTCGATGGCGAAGCGCAAGCGATTGTCACCTTGGCTAGGCCGCCAGGCCCCGTAGACAATATGCCAATCGCTAACGCTCCGTAGCGAACGAAATGCAACTGTTACTATCACACTAATATAGAAGAGTGATAGAGAGACACAAAGCGATTCGATTGCGAAGCGCAAGCGATTGTCACCTTGGCTAGGCCGTCAGGCCCCGTAGACTTTATTTACTGCAAAGACATTTAAGTAAGTTCGTCTACCAATGGACATTTAAAGTGGAAATTATACCAAACTAGCCCGCCCCGGTTTCGCACGGATTAACAAATACATAAACCTTCCTCTTAAATCACTCCATCTATTAAAAAAAACCGCATCACAATCCATTGTGTAGTTTTAAAGATCTAAGCATATATAGGGACAGACAGACAGCGGGAAGCGACTTTGTTTGCAAGGTCTACAGCTCACACCGTTAGTCCATTTATGACTACATCGAATATTGGTCGGGAGCGTTTCACCACGTTTAATTAGCAATGGCCGATAGAAATGCGCGCGCGCTGACCGACTTTCTATGTAAGGGCGCCGTGCCCGGACTCGGCTACAGACATTTAAACCTGATACATAGTCTGCTAAGCTCCACTTGCACCATCCCACTAACCCAGGGTTAACCGTTAACCCAGTGTCACATTGCACTGGTAACCATGGTAACTGCAGGTTTAACCGGTTAACCCTGGGTTAGTGGGATGTTGCATGTGGGCCTAAGCCATTTTTAACCCCCGACGCAAAAAGAGAGGGGTGTTATAAGTTTAACGCGTCTGTCTGTGTATCTGTGTATCTGTCTGTGGTATCGTAGCTCCCAAACTGATGAACCGATTTTCGTTTAGTTTTTTTTTGTGTCATAGATAATTTTATCCCGAGTGTTCTTAGCCATGTTTTATGAGAATCTGTTCAGCCGTTTGAAGATCATCAGCTCTTATAATCTTATAGTCGGGAGGTTTTTAAATTTTTTAATTTTGGTTAGGTTAGTTGTGTTTTTTGTCGCTAGAAAAACCGGAATATCAAAAATTCCAAGACTTCGGCAGCCCTAAAACTTTTATGTAACAATAGACCTCGGAATCTAGTCGGTCATAGCTTCCGGGACGTTACTCGAGGTCAAGGGGATACATGTAATGAAGCCTCGTGAACGTCAGCTGTCGCTCCGTATAGTTGACCACGTTTAATTAGCAATAACCGATATTAGGAATACGCGCGCGGTGACCGACTTTCTACGTTCATTTTGTCTCCTGAATGCAGCTTTTCATATTTTCGGGTCACCTTAATTTATTATGCTCGTTTGATAAATGCGACCACTCCACGAACGTACCTACAAGAAGGGCTACAGTACGGAAAGATGTTGACGCATTGTAAAGGTCGCATTTTTATCACATGTCACCATTGTCACGTTCTAACAATTATGTACATGCGAAAGTGACAACCATGCTGCCGCCGCTGATATCACGACCGTACCACTCTGATAAGTGTGACGACAAAGAACAATCCTTAATTTATTTTTGGTACATTCAAGCGGGACGCCAGGACGCTACAGATATCCAAAAATGGCAATATTTTGGAATTTGTTACTTGAGGGGTTACCGCAAAAACCAAATATCGCAAATTGCGGGATCTTTCTATTTTACCCCAATGAAGGCGTAATTAGAGTGACAGAGAAAAATGCCCGCAATTTGCGAAATTTGGTTTTTGCGGCAGCCCCTCCGTCTCTTTGTCGTGTACGTGACGCGTCCTATCTTACCTCTCAACTAACTACGCGGTTAGATCTGTGGTACGGGTCCGTACCAGGCTCCGCTGGCCTGAGGCAAGCCTCTAAATAATATAAACGCATCAATTGCGTACGTATCAAAGTGTGACCTCTTTAGTTGCGACACCTGGACTATTTTTAGTGTTTTCAGTGTTGAAGCAATGGTTACATAATATTTCATTGTAGTTACATATATGGGTTTAAATTCTTTTCATTGTCTTGTTTTTTGTCCCCAAAAAATGTGACGGGAGTCATAGGGGGCCCACTGATTAACAGTCCGCCGGACGGTATCGGCCTGTCAGTTAGAACAAAATTTTGACAGTTCCGAACAACTGACAGGCCGATACCGTCCGGCGGACTGTTAATCAGTGGGCCCCTGTAAAAGGTCAAAGGACGGAGTGGATCTTTTTGTATGGGGAGAAATTTCGTTTTGAATTTTTGTCATGTGAATTATAATTATAATTTACAGCTAGAAAGCCATGCAATAGCACTTGAGGTTGTTTATTTATTTGATAAAAGACAAAAACACAAGCGTGACAGTGGTCTGAAACAAGGCAAAAATAATTTTGACCCATATACAGAAAGGGAAATTAGGTCAAACGTTCAGGACTAGTCCTTGTGCTTTTGACTAGGATCCGAGGAAATTTCGAGGAAGTTGGCCAAAGAGACTATCATTTTATGTAGGTAATATCTGAGACAAAAAGATAAGATAAACAAAGTAGCTGTATCTGTATATCTATCTATCTCTAATCCCTTTCGCTAATCAAGCTTGTAATATCATCCAATTACCAGTTTAAAATCGAAAGTAGGAAGACTTTAAAGTCGCCGTATCGAATTCATGACTCGTGGGGTCGTGGGTATTAAGTTACGAACATCCGATCGAACTGCTAGTGAAATGCGATCTCTAAAGTGTTGATATCCGCTTATTTTTAATTACAAGTGATCGTAGTCACTTACGGTTCACTAACACAATTATTTATTGTAGGTATGTACTCAAAAGATAGGCAAAGAAAATGGGCCAAATTTAGCTCCCAAGATTTGACCCACACTACATATTAACATTCTAACACGGCAAGTTAAATAAAAACTTGTAAGTTACGACTGCACCGCGAAATTATGAACTTATGACATAGTCAAATTCTTGAATCATACAATAAACAACTGTCTTCATTATTTCCCAACCACTTAAAATAATCTAAATTCATCAATCATAACTCATTTCCTAGAAAGCCATTTAAAACGTGTCATAGACAAGACATTTTTTTCAACAATCTTCACACATCGCAGTTATACTTAGTCTATGGTACAATGGTGTTGCCAGACAATTAACTGTTTATCTATGGTTGGGATTCCCACGTCTGTTGTGATAGTTAAAAAAAATGAACGAGTGTCACGCATGTTGAGATTTACGTATTTTATTTTATTTGGTTTACTCTTCAAATTTTTTGGCAAATTGATTAACATTTGCTGATTCGTTTTTGCCAGAGACTTCGCGTATGACCGGTGTTATACTGGGTCAACCAAATCTTGTCAGTAAATAGGAACAAAAAAAACTATAAGTACTCATCCTTTTCTTTTGGGTGCTAGTAACTAGTGTAAGACAAAGATAGTATGATTCTCTCTGTCTATGTTTGAAATCAAACGGACCTTTGACACACTATACGAGTATCTAGAAGGCGATCGGTCAATACGAGTATAAAATACATTTATTATTCGTCTAACGCTTCAAGTAGCAACGTCACTTTTCCGTAGTTGGAAATCTATCTAATACCTTTAAACGAACAATTCTTGTTTATTTATTTATATATATATTTCGGGGATCTCGGAAACGGCTCTAACGATTTCGATGAAATTTGCTATACGGGGGTTTTCGGGGGCTATCGATCGAATCGATCGAGCTAGGTCTTATCTCTGGGAAAACGCGCATATTCGAGTATTTTATGTTTTTATGTTTTCCGAGAAAGATGTAATTATTTTTGAAAAGATGTGTCCCGCCGAGTTTGTTGCCGGTCCCATAATGGGATACCCTCCTCCAATTGAGGGGGGATTTAAATCTTCTCGGGGCAGAGGTGTAGGGTTGGAGCCGGTCTACCTAGCTTCATTTGACGTTCATAAGCGCATTGTAATTATGCCTACTTGAATAAACTATCTTTTATCTTTATCTTTATCTTGAAGCTCGGTCACCCAGATATTTAAACTTTATATTAATTAGTCAAATTTTAAATTTAATTAAATTAATCGACGACGAGCCGACCGCCTGCCACTTGAAGGACTAATCTTCATTTACGAGGAAATGAATCGAAAACATCAAAACAAAATTATGTTTCCATCAATATCAACGCGAAAACATGCCCACCACATTCTTAGTTCCAAAGTACCTTATCAATAAAAAAAACCAAACCAGAAATTCTCCAATACCTACATAAACAAAAACAGTGGCATAAAAAATTTACGTTTAACGTTTAATTCAGATGGCTTACGATAGATAGGTAGTCGTTTAAAGGCTTAGACCCCAAGGGGAAATCGCGCTATCGAATGAAATTTATTATTTAATAAATAGAAATAATTAAATTTACACTAGGGGTACGGTACAGTCCTTTATGAAGATGGAGCTTCTGGGTTCGATTCCCGCAACTATTTATTTCACCTCCCTGTGAGACTTCTGAATCTACTACTTCTTCAAATACGGTCGGTACGGCCCGACCACACAGCGGAGCGGAGAAGAGATATGATGGTGCCATTTTTATCGCCTGTCACTTTCGCACTTACATAATTGTTAGAACATGACAGGCATGGTGACAAATGGTAAAGAGCCGACCATCTTAGCCCTATAATGGAGTTCCATTTTTATCGCCTGTCACTATGCCCGTAACTTTCGCACTTACATACTTGTTAGAACGTGACAGGCATGGTCCATGGTGGCAAATGATAAAAAGCCGACCATCTTAGCCCTAGTGGAGTACCACTTGTAGTGAATTACCACTTCGTCTTGCAAATCTCGCAAACTGGAGGTCATAATACGCTGGTTCGTGTGAACTCTTGCGCGCGCAGCTGGCCGCGTAGCCAACGTGCCAATCGCTAACGCTACGTAGCGAACGAAACCCAACTGTCACTGTCACACTAATATAGAAGAGTAATAGAGAGACACAAAGCGATTCTATGGCGAAGCGATAGCGATTGTAACCTTGGCTAGGCCGCCAGGTCAGTCAGTCCAAGGCCACTGGTCGCGTGATTACCTGTGTAAAAACTGTCATAACAAAAACACGGTCGCTCAAACTCGATGGTGAGATATCTACCAAATAGCTGATGATTTTCTAGTAGAGTTTCAGGGATATAACTAGTTTATTATTTATATTATATTATATCGGCCTGTCAGTTAAATGGAAAAGCTGACAGTTCCAAACAACTGACAGGCCGATATCGTCCGGCGGACTGATAATCAGTTGGCTCCTTTAGTGATCTACAATAGAGTTATTATAATCGGAAAGCTGGTTTAAAACGTGAAACAAAATTAATTGGGGCATTATCTATGAAAAGGGACCTTATTGTCAATAGCGCTTACGCCGCACAGCGTCGCGTGGCATTGTATTTATATCGGAGCATCGTTAATAATAGCGTACCTAAGCGCCATCGACAATAAGGTCCCTTTTCATAGATAACGTCACATTTATTCATCGATTTTGTTTGGCCAAACAATTTTAGATATCACGAATGCCAATGTCATTGACAATTTAACAAAACAAACAAACGACATCGAAGTTCCATTAAATTTTATATTTACGATTTTTCTCACAACGCGCAACCAAAATATAACTGACACGGTTATCTAATGTAAACCTCATTACAGCGATATAAGACTTACTATTGATTAGTCAAGTGTTAGAACATACCTACTCAATATTGTTAAGTTCATCGAATCAATTAACCTTTTAACCGCCGTAGACTGATATATAAGACATACAAAATCGGGCTCATTTCGACGCTGTCTGATAAATAAGACAAAAGTTCGTGTAACTTCGTACCCCGCGGCGACACGAGCACGCTCGATGACGTATTCTATGGCGATTAAAAGGTTAATTGTGCTAATCTAAATAATAGGTTATGTAGGGCTAAGTTGATCGATTTTTATCATCTGTCATCATGCCTGTCATGTTCTAACAAGTATGTAAGTGCAAAAGTGACGCATGACATGACTCTTCATTATAAACAGCGCCCTCTATCACCCTAACACTGTAACCACTCAACTAAGATGGCGCGTGGAAAATGGCGCGCGGTTTGAGGTTAAAAGTGAAAGAGAGCCCGCCTCCCATTGTTCTGTATTGACGATGTAAAGTGCGGTGCAATGTTTTTACTAGTTTTTATTATACAATACAAACCTTATTTAGCAATAATAACGCGCTTCTAAGCCAAAAACCTGTTACTAGATGGGAAGACGAAATAAAAAATATCGCTGGTCAAAACTGGATGCAAATAGCTCAAGATAGAGGTGAGTGAAAAACTCTGGAGGAGGCTTTCACATGCGAAGACGGGGTTCTTGCCAAATATTAAAATTCATTTAAAATATTTAGAACTAACATTATAAAATTATAAGTTAACTTTAGACCACAGATCATATAATACTAGTACAGATACCCAATCCCATACTAAAAACGCGCACCGTCCTAAGTAGCAAATACTTGTAGGCAATTTTTTAGTTCACAGTAACAAACTAGATGGCGCACGGAGCCCCACGGAGCTAATAAAACTCTTACGACAAACATGCGTTGAAATGGCGTCAAAACACCTCTCGCGCGACATCTGTTGTAGCTTTCACGCACTAAACCTACACATCACATTCATTTTTAAGGTCAATCATTACTAGAGGGCGTTTCAGCCATCGGCGACAAAATTGAAATTTATTTATTTTTATTATTTTTTTTGAAATAATTTACGATTATGAAATCAATTTGACTTTTTAATTTTTTGTTATATTTTTTGTATTGTAAATATTCTTGTCGTATTCTTATCGCTTACCTTGCTTCGGCAAATCGGCACGACAAGCGTTCGGGTAAACCAGCATAACTGTGACTTTGAGATACACAATAATAATGCATAATCAAAGAGGACTCTTATGCTGGTTTGAAGGTATCTACTACTAGCACGTACCTATGCTTCACATTAGGGCAGAAAGAACACGGCATTGCGGTATGATCTGTTTTAATAAAATAATTCTTGGAGCTAAGCGTTGCATTGCCGCGTGCCGTCCACATGGCCTTGAGAGGCCCAAAGCCCAAGGTCGCGCCGACGAAACAATCTATTTTTAACGTCCGTTAAATAAAATCGAAAGTATTAACTTGAAAAAATATGCGCATATTAAAATCTAAATTTATATGTGACGTTATCTATGAAAATGGATCTTATTGTCGATGGCGCTTACGCCATTATTGACGATGTTCAGATATAAATAAAAGGCCACGCGACGCCGTGCGGCGTAAGCGCCATCGACAATAAGGTCCCTTTTCATAGATAATGCCCCATATTAGTACCTAGAGATATAGATATAATACTACGCGGTATTTTCTTAGATTTATTATGAAATAAAAAACCGGCCAAGTGCGAGTCGGACTCGCGCACGGAGGGTTCCGCACCATAAACAAATATCGAGTCGAGCCAAAACAAGCAAAAAAACGGTCACCCATCCAAGTACTGACCCCGCCCGACGTTGCTTAACTTCGGTCAAAAATCACGTTTGTTGTATGGGAGCCCCACTTAAATCTTTATTTTATTCTATTTTTAGTATTTGTTGTTAAGTTGTTATAGCGGCAACAGAAATACATCATCTGTTAAAATTTCAACTGTCTAGCTATCACGGTTCGTGAGATACAGCCTGGTGACACGGTGACAGACGGACGGACGGACGGACGGACGGACAGCGGAGTCTTAGTAATAGGGTCCCGTTTTTACCCTTTGGGTACGGAACCCTAAAAAGACCATGTATATAGGAAAGGAAGGAGTAGGTATTTTGTAAGGATCACAGATCATATGTGACGTTATCCATGAAAAGGGACCTTATTGTCGATGGCGCCTACATCGTTATCAACGATGCTCCGGTTTCCGGTATAAATACAATGCCGCGCCACGCCGTGCGTCGTAAGCGCCATCGACAATAAGGTCCCTTTTCATAGATAATGCCCCATAAAATACTAGTACATACATAATTACATAGTACATGCAGATACCCAATCCGCCAATCCCATACTAAAAAAGCGCACCGCCCTAAGTAGCATATGTGACGTTATCTATGAAAAGGGACCTTATTGTCGATGGCGCTTACGCCGTTATTAACGATGCTCTGATATAAATACAATGCCGCGCGACGCTGTGCGGCGTAAGCGCCATCGACAATAAGGTCCCTTTTCATAGATAATGCCCCATATATGTACGTTGCTTTGCGTGTTTTACATTCTATTTCGTAATATTGCAATAAAAAATGTGTGTAACGTTTTTTTTTGCCATGCTTTTAAATTAATAAATAAACTAATTGTATTTCCGATTTATTCATTTTTTTATTTAGCTACTAAAAGTTTTGTAGCTTATTCGCTACGGCTATCATGAGTTAGCATTTGACGTTTAGGTACGCTAGCGACTGCATGAAGTCGATCGCAGTCTATCTCGCTCGCACTCGCATTGATGTATTGGTGCGATCGAGTTCACGCAGTCGGTGGCGTAAAAGTCAAATGTCAATTAATGGTAGCCGTACTTGTCCTATCATGTACAGTCAGCAGCAATAGTTGCTAAGCGGGCGAGGTGTTCAAAATAATCTTGACGCGACTTTATTGTTAAGTGAATAAGAGCGCGTCAAGGTAATTATGAACGCCTCGCCCGCTTAGCAACTTCTGCTGCTGACTGTACCTAAGAAAACATATATACAAAACGGATTAGTTATTAAAAATGTTACTCGAGCGCGCCAGCTATTGATAGTGTCAGTCGCGCACCAAGTCTCGGAAATAAAAAAGAGGAGGGAAAATAATAAGGGTATGCCGGTTTCCATGGTCAGGGTGTTTAACCCGTAAGTAGCAGGTCCACAACGTTACAAAAAAAGTGACCTTGAATTACCTACTCGATCGATTTTTTTATATTGAAAATAAAGTGTAATTTATTTATATAATGAGACAGATATTTGTTCTTGAGTAATGGATATTTTCTATGTATTTAAGTATTAATTGTATATTACACATTTGTATCGTTAGTCAATTTGTGTAAGAATGTCCCTATAATATTTATTTATTTATTAAACATTTATTTCATGTTAAAAATGTACATTCTCGTACAAACGGCAGTAACACGATTTATTTTGTAGTATTTTAAAATACAAAAAGGAAATATTTGCACTAAAAACAAATATTTACAGCCGGGCTAGCCCATGATAGGCACGACAGTATCTCGCGGCGAGATATATTGCCCGTCCCTCTTTTATTAACATGGTTAGAACTGTTAGAAGTTTCAAACCGTGCATGCTGTCCCTGTCGCTCCTATTAGAAAGAAGAAGAGGACGGCACGAATGACTGTGGCCGTTCACGCCTATGTACCTAGTTGTATGGTAGTTTTTGTAAGCACACAGACGCACCTTACAATTAGTACTTAATCCGAGTGTGCGTGTGCACGTCGCTGTGCGGCCTTGAGACGCTGGAGCGATTGAGAACATAAGTACTCGTATTAAATTAAAAATAAATACAAACCTATAGATATAACACACCGTATTGTCAATTCAAGTTTGCAAACGCGCACTGTGTTCAGTTTAGAAACGAAACATCGACTTTTGACCAGTCATGGCGGTCATGACCTTGCATTGGAAATACGAACACCTAGGTAGCATTTTTTTCAAGGGTAACTCGCATGTCACACCGTGGCCAGTCCATGACCAAATCATGACCACCCCCATACTTCCCGTCGTAGTCATGAGTGCAGTCATTGTCGGAGTTTGTCCGTCAGCAAAAATTCGACTAGGCAGGCCCCGCGACCCGCGAACACCGAATATTGCAAATTTTGGGCTCTTTTACTAACATTAAGTTGTAATTCGAGTGACAGAGATAGTTGCATGAGTCATACCAAGCATATTTTATTAGTGTTATTTTAAACATCAAACTTCTATTAGATTATGTAATTAAAAGAACACTTGCATAGTCTGTGTTATCAAAATCGCTGTCAATTTAGTTTGTTCTACCTCATGAAGTTTGCAAACTTCGATTTTCGCGGTTTAAGCCGATCGTCGTTTACAACAAGGAAATTAATAAACTGTAGACCTCGCGAGCATAGCTTAAAACTGAATAAAAAATATATGGGTACGCCGTTTAGAATTATTTAGGAAAACTAAATTAACAAAAAGTTTAATAAAAGATTGGAAAAATGAAACGAATACGTTTAACCCGTGCTTTGCACAAATAATAATACAATAATATAAGTGTAAAAATTTACAAAAAGTTAGCAGCGCACTTTACTGGGGTTCGAACTTGGAACCTCCATGCATCAAAGCAACTGTTTGCAAACTGCGCCATGATAGCACTTAGCCAATTTGACGAAATTTGGCTACTTATTTTCGAGTAAAAACCTACATACATATCTAAATACCGCCTATACCATTACAACATTTCTACATTTTTGCCAAGCACTGTAAATATATCTCAAAAAGAAAAGAAATGCTCTTATAATATTGATACGACTACATATTTGTTTCCGCAAATTTGAAATAATCACATTGAAAAAAAAAACTATTTTATCCTAGAATCTGGTCACAAAATTTGATGAGAATCGGTTGAGAATTAAACCGAGGAGAACGTTCTCCTCAAACGAAATTTGGCCCGAGTTAAAACGGAGACCTTCGCAAACGCGTCGGTCAATAAAGGAGTAAAATGTGCGTTTGACTTGGACATCAAGCGAAATAAAAACTTGCATTGTATTTAAAAACAAAGCATTCATTTCTTTTGAAAAACATCGGCTTACGAGTTTTTTAAATTTATATTTTAACGTCAGGCCTACTTTAAAAAAAATAGGTACTCATTTAGAGTAGGCATGTTTATCGACCGATCTATTTTTTTTACATTATGTACTAAATTTCGTAATTCATAAGTTTCATAACTCAAATGTAATTATTCTAAATCAAACTCCACATATTAGAACCGTGGTGGCTCCATCTAGTGACAATATTCAATATTACTTCGACAGCTCCACATAACTGTCCTGCGCTGTTGTTCATAACGTAGTCAGTCGCGATATAATTGTGATTTCAAATTTTGAAAATGAATGCATTGAATTCGTGTTGTTATTAATGTTTGTATTTCATTTATAATGTTTTTAATTTATGACACTTTAAATGTCTCTTAATACATCTTAATCTGTAAGATAAAAATTTCGTTATCGCCGATTGTGACATATAGCGCCATCTATGATATCGATTTAAAAAGAATTATACGGCCTTCGGAATGGGAGGGCATGCTTTAGACTAATTCTAAAACACCAAACAATGTTAAAATTAGCAAGAAATAAAAAGCTATTTTATTTTTATTTATTTATAGCTTAAGCCAAAGGTCTTGGGGTCGAATCCGAACCCCGGCTTGGACCAAATTGTCATCCTGAATAGCACAAAAATAGCGAGAAAAAAATTGTAGGGTACGTAACGTAAGTCTCGTCTACTCAGCTATTTTATGCAAACATAAACCGTTTGCATAAAATAGCTGGAAGCAAAGAGTTCGTGAATGTATAAAAAAGTCATCAGCATCACTGATCAGTCATGATCAGACATAGAAGTTTTTGTGGCAAAATAAAGTGTATTTATTACATTTTATAAGAAGTTATTAGCTACCGCGAAATACACATACTCTATATCTTCTTCTCTTTTGATATATTGGTAGTTTTCTATTCTTTTGGCACTGTATACTACAGTTTACGTTTTAATTTTTAAGTACCTACTATATATATATGTATGTAATAAACAAATTATGTACCTACCGCTTTGTAATTGATTTGCATTCTTGAAATAAAGTTGAGTACATCTTTTAAATATTAATCTCTGACTTAACGATAACAGATTTATCGCTGTTTCATTTTATCAAACACTCGTTTTTGCCACAAAAACTTCTATGTCTGGTCATGATAATCTTCGTAAATGTTGTCATTTCTGATCAAATTAATCATGACCCCGAAATCACCCAGTAGGTAGCTAGAATTACTTAAATGCACATTCTTATGTATCTTATGTCATCTGTAAGCCTCTTTAGTGACCCATAACGTCCTAACTTCATTTACCACTGACATGACGAATGAGGCACTAAGTGTTAGAACATGTGTGTCTAGGTACTCTAGGTCACCGGTCACTAAACACTAAACTAAATTATATAACACTTGTTACTCTTATGGGCATGTGAAGGCCTGCGGGCCCCGGTTCAACGCTACTAGACTAGAGTCGTCTGAGGACCTCTCGCGATTATCGAAAAACGATAATTTCGATTTCAAAAATTCTAATCAAAAATCATTTCTTGTCAGACAAAGGCGTACATACTAACAAATACTACATACCTTACAGAAGAACATATATACATCATCTTCCTCGCGTTATCCCGGCATTTTGCCACGGCTCAGGGAGCCTATGGTCCGCTTGACAACTAATCCCAAGAATTGACGTAGGCACTAGTTTTTTACCAAAGCGACTGCCATCAGAGCTTCCAACCCAGAGGGTAAACTAGGCCCACAGACAAGACATCCTCCAGACTGAGCATATTAGCGCTACCCCCTCTGCCACAAATATACGGTAGTTTTACTCCATTTTCGAGTCAAAGTGTCTTCGTATGACGTCCGTGTCTTTGCACGGGACTCGCTCACCTCGTGCCCCGCACCCCAGTATTTTTGGCAGCATCGGTTTCATGAAATAATTGCTCTAAACTCCGTCTAGAGGATTCCTAGTCTATGACTAGGCCTTATTAGGATTAGTCCGGTTTCCTCACGATGTTTTCCTTCACCGAAACCTACCTACTACCTACTTTTGACAACCTTTTTAAAAACAGAAGACTTAAATACTGTAATTTGACTGCGCTGTTTTGTATACACAATCCATCATATGATGGCCACTTAAAATGCTTAAATGTTACGTTACGATTATACAAGGCCTTATAAATATCACGTACCATAAGTGAAACTTAACACTTAGTAATAAGATATACTATCCGTCAGCTAACACAAGCAATGGTGAGTGACACTGCAGATTCTACTCACAATCCTTAATCCATTGTCATAAATGCCATTATAGATTGACAAATTATTTAACCTTCTAAGTCCCGAGCTCCTTTTAAAAGGACAAACCCAAATCGAATTTTGAACTTTACTTGAATTAAAGTAGATTTCAAATTCAAAACTGCAATAATGACTGAGTCTTAGGATGTTAGAACGTTGATAATTTAGCTCCTTAATACGTTGACATAAAAGCCGTTATTGTGCATCAAAAATTAAAGAGTCGAATCATGTAATGAATTGGTGGAAATCATTTGAAATATTGACCCTCGAACATTTCAATGTCAGTTTTGTCATGTTTTGTGATGTATTAGTATTACACCGCCGATGTCAATGTAAATAAATGGTTCTTGGTTCTAGAACTTTTAAGTTTATGCGGTAAATAGCCGTAAATAAGTACTAAATAGTAGAATAGATGTATATTGTATACCCTACATATTTTTTAATAGGTCAGCGGCGCTATCATTGTCGCATTTTTGTCACTTTATCACGCGTCACTTTCGCAGTTAGAAAGTGACAGGCATGATGACAAATGATAAAAAACTGACCATCTTAGCCGTACAGTACCTAGGGGTTCTATGCTTTATAGACGTCTTCTTGATTTTGTTTGGCCTCATGCGAATTTTTTGAAAAATAACCATAACTGTAACGAATTTTTTGTTATTTTTTGTGTGAATGTAAATTTACAAGTTAGGAAGTACAGTTTCGTCTTGTGTGTCTGTGTGTGCATGTGTACCTATATGTACATTTAATGTAGTCGCAGCCCTCAATCAAATTATTTAATATTTTCGAATTTAAACTGTTGTGAGACATGCTAGCTAGACTATGTGAGGCGTGCTTGAGAAACGAGACCTATGCTCTCCGAAACATGTCGCGCGAGTGACTTAAAACAAGTGAGTCTAAACCGTAAAATTATTCAATATTTAATATTTTATCCAGCAATTGAATTCTCATTCAGTTAACTGTGAGAAAATATTAAGGTGAAAACCAAACGCGCGTGTCACGCATCGTGTCGTGTCAACGACATCTTAACTTTTTAAATAGTGATGCGACTTGACCGATTAACATAAATAAAGTAAGTACCGATTTGAACCTTCGCGCACGGCTGCGCAGATAAACCGGCATAAATTATAAATAAACATTCGAATAGTGCTTAAGAGGGCGCGTAAAGACAAGAAATTAGAAAGGAACAAAAAATATGGGCCGTACGAAACTTTGCAACGGAAGATTTGACGATCGCGCGAGTTTTAACGTTTTACCTAAATAACTCTGAAAGTATACTTCAGATTAAATTCGCTAGTCAAATCCCTTGGTTATATTATTAGCTATTTTATTCTAAAATTATACTGCTGGTATGCAGGGTAACGAAATACAATTGAAAATAAATGAAAATTAGACACGTTTTCGGGATTTTTTTCTATTAAGACAACTTTAACCTTTTAAGGTTTTTCTTAGAGTATGTCCTCGCAAATATAATCTAGTTTCAGAGTTAATTTTTTCATGTCATTTGCCTTGGATTAAAACGTGTAAAAATCACTACATAGTATAAAACAAAGTCGCTTGACGCTTCCCGCTGTCTGTCTGTCCCTATGTATGCTTATATGTATCTTTAAAACTACGCAACGGATTTTGATGCGGTTTTTTTAATAGATAGAGTGATTCAAGGGGAAGGTTAAAGTATATTTGTTAACCCGTGCGAAGTCGCTAGTTCAATATAAAAACTACAAATACTACAATATTGCCTTAGCCCCCCCTTAATGCATTGTGATAAGGTCCACGAAAAGTGGGACAATGATAATTGTAACCTAATTATGTGAGTTTATCGGCGGGTCAGCAGTTCAAAAAGCTATAGTACTTTGTCATTTTAAGTGATTTGAGACCTTTGAACTGCTGAGTTTTGCTTTCTTACTGTGATATGGTACTATGTTCATTGATCAGTTGCCAAATAATTCAATTTTGCGTACAAATTGGAATTAATTAGCTACCCAATGTGCGTTTTCCAAGAGATAAGACTTAGCTAGATCGATTTTTCGCCCCCGAAAACCGCCATATAGCAAATTTTATCGAAATCGTTAGAGCCGTTTCCGAAATCCCCGAAGTAAAAGATATAAAAGAAATGCTCGTTTAAAGGTATAAGATTTCTTCTTATAATACTCCCTTGTGCCTAAAATAAGCCCCTTTTGGGGTTGCCAGTAGCATAAACGCTGGAAAAGTGGTACAGTTGGCCGCATTGATGAAAGAGACAGTAGTAAAAGTGCTGTCTCATTACCATATTAATACGGTTACCGGTTATTCTTGCGTGAAACTAATGCGTTCATTAATGAGAGTATAGTTTATTATGCTTGGTTACCTGTTTATTAATAATTTATGCAAAATATCAATATAAACAAATAGACGAACACCAATTGTCACATCCCTACTAGAGTCTGTGCGACTCTAAAGGGGCCCACTGATTAACAGTCCGCCGGACGGTATCGGCCTGTCACTTAGAAAAAAAGTTGACAGTTCCGAACAACTGACAGGCCGATATCGTCCGGCGGACTGGTAATCAGTGGGCCCCTTTATAAGCTTAGAAATAAATTAAAAGTGGAAAATTCATACGAGGGTACCTACTTTCCGTTGACCTAGAACTATGAAAGACAAGTAAATATCGTCTTAAACTACAAATACAGGGAAAAATCTGAAAACTGTAAATTTATAAGAAAAAAAAAAATTAAATTTATACGGAACCCTCGGTGGGCTAGTCCGGCTCGCATTGGCCGGTTTTTTTTCTCTAGCGAGGTAGCCCCGTCTCCCGGCTCTCAAGGAGAACGTCAGTGCTATAATTTTATTGGAAAGTACCTAGAATTAGAATGCGCGACCGCAACCATCAGAAGTGGGCTTCGTCATCTGATAAAATGCTAGTGCGGTTTCTGTGCAGTTGAACTACGTTGAACTTTACTTGTTACTACCAGCAGCAAAAACGACAAGATTTCCTTTAAAAACGGATTTAACCGTTTTGTAAGACGTTCAACAGAAGTGATCCCATAAGTTTTCCTTGAACAAAGTTTTGTACGGAATGTGACAGTTTAGCTGTTGTTTAGTGTTCTAGGCAGTAAAACAACTAGTACATAATAAAAAAACTATATTAAAAACAAAGAAAACGATTTTGTAAAAATAACTAAAGTTGAGGGTAGGTAGATTAGTAGATCTCAGAGGTGGTTCTTTATACAATTTAAAGCGAGCCCGTATTCACTTGCACGCACTTATGAACGAGTGCCACTTCCCTGCTGTGCGCTTGGTGCTGTGGTGGTTGCGCATGTAAGTGGTGGTGACGTCACGGCCTTGAGGTCTTCACGGGTCAGCAGGGCAGCAGGTGGACTCCGGAGCCAGTGTTGGTAGTGTAGGTGGTAGGACCCCTGGAATTTATCATTATTGGACATTTAGTAAAATGTCCGATTTTGCGTTACTGCCTGCAACATTTCGCCGCGTGAAGGAATAGCGCAAGATGAAAGTGCAGAAAGCAGGAAGGCAAGCTCAAAGCATTAAATAGTGATCAGTGATGTGGTAGAAACATACAAAATCAACTCAGTACTATGGAGTAAGTACTTATGCAGTGAAAACTATTAAATTCAAAACATGTAAAGTGGAATTTATATTGAAAAACAATAATGTTAACCTATAGCAATTAAGTTTTACTCTAGTTGTATTTAATCTACACATTTATTTGGAAATTGCAAATCATGATTTCACTTTTTAGGCAAGAGGGTAGAAATTCATTACGTTACAAGGAACAAAGGAAACCAATTGTACAGAAGTACTGCGGCGAAGCGTAATAAAAGGATCTTAACTACAAATTAATCTAAGCACACACCTTATTAGGAAGAAATAACTATCTAATGATATAATTAGCACAAAGTAGCTATAAAATATAATTTTGCAACACTCACCCGAGCGGGGGGAAAACACTAACGCACAAAATAAATTTAGAACATGATAGTTTCTGATGCAATTAATTAATTTTCCGACGGCACATTTTGGAAGGGTTGCACGAGAGCATTATTAAAAATTTAGCTGGAGCGAACACATCGCGCCGCCGCGGAAGTCCAAATGGCCGAGCTCCATGCACGGACACCCCTCGCGCCCCGCGATGTCGATACACACGTCACATACGTGTTTCGCGCTGGATAAGCGCCTACATCACCACACGAGCAAATATTACTATAGAATTATTTATTTAGTTAGGCACTTATATTTTAGTTTTACCTAATATAATTTATTTAGTTTTAAGATTATTCTTAGTGTATTTTTATGACAAAATTGATCATTCAAGGAGCGTCAAGACGCTAACGTTACAGGAACACTAAAAATATACAATACAAATACTCTTTATTGCACACCTCAATAAAAGACAACAATACCAAAATATAATGTATTTTATTTTATTTTCAGGTAAACATTGCACCAATTGCATCCAAATTTCTATAGTAACATCTTCGCTTCAGTTTTGAGGTAGGTACGCGTCCTATTATTAGGGTTAGATTCTAGGACATTTAGGGCCACTTGCACCATTCACTAACCCGGGGTTAACCGGGTAAGCCTGGAGTTACCATGGTTACCAGTACAATTTGACACTGGGTTAACGGTTTAACCGGTTAACCCCGGATTTGTGGGATGGTGCAAGTGGCGCTTATTTATGGTGATGGTACGGGTACTGGTAGATATAGTTGGTCAAACCAATTTGTCAGTCAGTAAGAACCAGGAAAACTATACTCATCCTTTTCTTTCGGGTGCTAGTACTACTAGTAAGACAAACATAGTATGAGTCTCGCTATGTTTGAAATGAGATGAGACCGTTCTTTGACAAACTACAGATTGCGGTAACTGTCGCGTCATCGGTACAGCAAAACATGGGATCACATTTTGCACCTTACTCATTCGTAATAAGGTTACCTTTACCTACTCCGTCTCTAAACGCCTATCTGTATGCGCAAACGCACGGCTTCTAAATATGGAGTAAAATGAAATTTCTCGACGCCGCAGTCGGGCTACTGGTATATTAATGCCTTAGACTTAACGAGAGAAGGTGGTTTGAAACCCACAGACATATATGTCATAATGTAGTGGCACCAGTGACCTACATGATGGCCCAGAGCTGGACCAGCGAGATGGCCATCCGGTGGTTTAGTTAGAGCACGCACTATGGAATGGGCGTACGCACCATCGCTGGCCAACTACTTACCTTTTGGCTCCTCTATACGATGGGCCAGCGCCGGCCACTCCAAGGGACGCAGCCATGCGGTAGAATGAGATAGCAATATCACTTGCTCGCTCTAACGCTTAAATGCGTCCCTTGGAGTGGCCGGCGCTGGCCCATCGTGTAGAGGAGCCATAATGATGTGTGGAAGAAAAACCGACACTGTGATGGCCATCCCATCGCCATCCCGCCGCGCGCCATATTAAGCCATCCGACACCACTACCCTCTTTACACGCTGGCCCATCTTAGTGGGCCAGTATGATGGGCCATCGTGTAGAGAGTTGTACCTACTTACCTATATTTGAGAGAACTCTTCGATCTAATACCAGCTATAGCCTATCTGTATATTATGCAATGCAATCCTAGAATCTAAAGTCGAACTCACTTAGGTTAGGTGTGACAGGTGACTCACACTTTAGACGCGCCAGCACAAAGCCAATGCAATATAAAACCTAACCTTATGCAAATAGAGCTGGTTTTCGCCAAACAGGTTGCGAGATCATTGCACTTTAGTGCAGAATCAAGATCTCGTCGCATAGACTTTGATGTCAAGGGTTTGGGGCGTTTTGTTGGAAAATGGAACTTATGAGAATAGATGTAAGGTCGTTTTTTAAATGAATTGAGATTGTTTTATTTTAAGACAGGTAGATCATATTATTTGATAAGGATGGTCGATCGTCTTAAGTTTGCGGATTTTATCAAATTCAAATGCAAATTAGGTTAAAGGTATTTTCTTGTTACTTATTCGCTATAAGACTATATAAATGGGATCCCTTTGTTTCCCATAAAGTTTTAAGTCATAATTAATGTACTGTTGTCATATTATCATTAGTCCTAAAACTGAAACCGTTAACTTTTCAGGATTTTCGTAAGGATGTCCTTTAAATAGGTTAGGTTAGGTTTGTTTTATGGCAATCCTGAAAGTCCTGAAACACTGACGCGTTTCTGAACCAAATAAATTATGATTAGCGAAAACGCGGACAACAATACGTTATGAACTTAAAACTTTTTGGGAAACAATAGAGCCCTATATAAATATTCAAAAGTACTACCTAACTAGAATAACGAACTGGGGTAACTATTAGAATTTTTGGGAGCGAAATCAAATGACGGGTAGGGAGTACTCCTATATCGATAAATTCAACTATCGATGATTTTCCACCGCTTCCATTATATGTACAATTGGCTACTTTCCTACTAGTCAAATCAGCTTCTTTTTTAGAACTGTCAAAACGATTTTCTAATATGGAATTTATATGAAAACGTGTGTAGCGACGTCACGGTCAACCCACCTAGTTTTTATATTTCAATCCAATTTATTAAATAGAAATAGTATTTAAAAATAACTGCTATCTATGTTTTTCTAATAACTATCTGGTGCTTTATTTCGTGCACGGTGTGAAATAATTTATTTTATGTCGAGGAAAGTACCCAATTGTACAGAAAAGAGTCTTACAGAGAAGTTCACGTTTGTCCGTACCATTGCCCACATTGTTAACTGACATTTCGTAAAACTTATTACAAAAGGCATAATTATATTAATCATCACCGAAAAGCTAGTGGTAAATATCAAATGATATTTCGTACATAAGTTCCGAAAAACTCATTGGTACGAGTCAGGATTTAACCCGCGACCTCCGGATTGAAAGTCGGACGTCATATCCACTCGGCCACCACGAAGGAAAACATCGTGAGGAAACCTGCATACATCTGCGAAGAAATTCAAAGGTGTATGTGAAGTCCCCAATCCGCATTGGGCTAGCGTGGGGACTATAGCCCGAGCCCTCTCGCGCATGAGAGGAGGCCTGTGGCCAGCAGTGGGACGTATATAGGCTCAAATTATTATTATTATATATTAATCATAGTCCACCGATGGATAGTTAAGAGTGTTGCTCTTTGTACGACAATCACGTATTAATAGCAAATAAATATTATGATCGAGAAAAGGATGGTACGGCCGTGCCTCTTTGTTTTGCTCGACTTGGCGATATTGCGGTTTTTTATCATCCATTCCATTCCAACATTGTATTGCTAAAGAGATGACTAGATGAGTCAGTCGTTATCATATTGTTTTTACATTTTATTTCCGTAGTTCTACAGGATGTTATAAATCTTATAATATCGGTATACTATCATAATACGTGCGGTTTAAGACGAAAGTTGGAGGACCCTTGCGAAATCGCCTTTTCATACAAACGTAGTCCTCATTTTCCTCTCTGGATATTAAAATTATTAAAAATATTTTGAAATAAATTGTTGTAAAAAAGTGTGGTGACAAAAAAGCCATCTTCAGAAGTGTCACTAGTTTGCGCTTTGTTGAAGCTTGTTTTAAAAACATGCATAAGGTACTCCTATTAAACTTTTTGAAGAACTTCATACTTTTTGTAGGTAATCGAAGAAACCTCTGCACTTCCAGGGATTTCTTTCCACAGTCTAAATTAAATAAGCTACATTGGAAACGATAATAAATAGTTATTTAAACGATCCACGCACGAATAAATTAATTAAGAACACGTACTGTTATTACCATCATCAATGCAAATTTGTTTTTATATCTGGCAAAAAGTTAAGCGAAAATGTACAAAAAAAAAACATACAAAAAACACATATTGCTTTTCCTTCCTCTGGAGGTGTTTTGTTTTTATTAGTTTCGAGAATTGATACAGGAAAATAAATTTAAAGATGAATTCAGATTATACGTAAGATATAGACTTTATCCGTCATTAGGGCTGTTTCAATAAATACATTGTGCATGTTAATATCAGTTAAGTTTAATGATTGCCAAAATTAATTTTGTATCAAGCAGAAACGTCTGCGAACTATGCTATGCCCTCATATATATATTGTATTTGTGACGTTATCTATGAAAAGGGACCTTTTTTTGTCGATGGCGGTTACGCCATTTATTAACGATGCTCCAATATAAATACAATGCCGCGCGACGCTGTGCGGCGTAAGTGCCATAGACAATAAGGTCCCTTTTCATAGATAATGCCCCATTTATATCGGAGCATCGTTGGTAATGGCGTAATCGCCATCGACAATAAGGTCCCTTTTCATAGATAACGTCACATATAAGTAAGTAATAAGTAAATTCTTTATTTGCATTCTTTATAAGCTCATATGGCTCTTTATATGGAGGCATATTCGCTGTATTGGATACGGTCTTGGTAGCTTAGATTAGATGGCAGAGCACTGTTAGTGATCCAGTGGTCGTGAGTCAAGTCCCACCCAAGACAGTATTTTTTTCCCCTTTTAATTTATGTCTACGTTTAAACATAGTTTCGATTCTAAACGACACAAAAGAGAATGTTTTGATGATTTCTGATGTGAAAGGTCTCGTAAAGCTTTTTTTCTATCGATATCGATAAGTTATTTTATGACGTTTGTGTAAAATAGATTAATTGGCAGAAAGGTTGTCCGAAAGAGATCGCTTTTAGGCAATAAGACTGCCTGTAGTGTTGCTGTATTCTTTTGAATTGATTTTTTCTATTTTAGGTGTGCATTAAGAGTATTTGTGGGGCTACGAAATGGGGCATTATCTATGAAAATGCTTACGCCATTATTAACGACGCTCCGATATAAATACAATGCCGCGCGACACTATGCGGCGTAAGCGCCAGTGACAATAAGGTCCCTTTTCATAGATAATGCCCCATATTATGACTGCCTAAATCGGTGAATGCAACAAGAGGCCGGTGAGTCAACCGTTGACCTTTCACTGAAATAGTCGTGACGGTGCATTCATTCCGGCGGCGACACCTACCGATTGTTGTAACTAGATCTAGGCTTAAGTCTATACGAAGTACGAACCTATACGGCTACCATCAGTTTGGCACTGACATAAACGCCGTCGAGAACGTAATTTACTTTCTATACATCTCGCTCGTACTCGCATATTAGTGCAAACGAGATGTATAGAAAGTAAATTATGTTCTCGATAGCGTAAATGTCAGTTTTGACACTGTCAGTGACCCATGGTACGGGCTCTAGCCGCCGCTATACAATCCAAGTTAGGATCTCATTTCGAAACGACAAGCTGGGGTCCCTTTGTTTCCCATAAAGTGTTAAGTCATAATGTATTGTTTGTCATATTATCATTAGTCATAAAACTGAAACCGTTAAATTTCCAGGATGTTCATAAGGTTATCCTATAGATAGATTAGGTTAGTTTAGGTTTGTTTTATGGCAATCCTGAAAAGTGACCGGTTTCTGAACCAAATGAATTATGACTAACGAAAATGCGGGCAAACAATATATTATGACTTATAACTGTTTGGGAAACAATAGAGACCCGCCGAAATAACATATCCATTCAGAGTTCAAGCTAATTTGGTTGTCAATACTAACGGTATGACACGTCTAATGTAAAGTGAACCCTAAATGGCCCAAGACCGTGACTGTACGTTTTACAACGTTGGGGGCTTGGTTGGTGTAAAAGACAAGAATGGCGGTCCTGTTCGCAGAGGACGCTGCACGTTATGCAACGTTAGGGAGGGGCCATTACTTTACTATCGATATAAACATTCGTATTTCGGTTTCAGAGAAAACTGAAAACGTATGCAGATTTCTAAGGAACCGAGTATATATTATAAATAAATAAAAAACGATTTTGAAGTATGACCGCTAAAAAATCTGAACGCAACACGCAACTATAGTTATTTGTACAACAAGTGATCAAAGTTTGATATTTCTTCGAGTACTTAAAAGCGCACGAGATGTAAATAACTTTGATCTCGTGTAGTACACAACATTTTTCACCTGAGCACGAGCAGTGAGAACATACCTATTAGACAACTTGAAAAATGTAATCCTTCTTCATCACTTAATACCTGCACTCATGTTTTCTTAAGATATACAAACAATTAAGTTTAATTACCGCAATGGAACACAAAAATAAAACGTAATAATAAATTCCAGTAAAATAATATAGAAATAACAAACATTAACTGACACTTCAATCGACAACTTTATTTGTAAAAAAAAATCTTTGTAAGATACGGTCCGAATTGCGGATACGTACTATTTGTCAACTATGGTAGAAATTCTTAAAAGTATAATAATTAATTTTGCGTGATGATCTGTGTATTTTTTGAGTTCATTATTTTAATTGTAGAATAAAATACCTAAAATACTTATAGTATTTTATCAGTTTTTATCAAATCTTAAACTTTATTTTTATAAATTAATTATTAAGAATTCATATTCGTACGTGGTTTGGAACGATGTGGTCTGAAGTTTTTCGGGGGGGTCTATTATAAACCGTGAATATACCGTTGAATGTCGTTTTAACTTTTTTTTGTCTGTTTCTTTTTGCTAACGGTGTGAAAGGGACAAGTATTTCGAACTTTTATTAGACCCCGCATGTTGAAATGCCATTTGACTATAAAGGTCACTTGAATGTCATTTTGTCTCACTCAGTGAGCAAAATCGCATTTTGCTCACTGTTTTTAAGAATCAAAGTACCCTTGTTCGAGCTGCTGAGGTGAAAAATCGGTTTACCCGCTTAAAAGCTACAGTCGGTATCACAGACAGACACACACACATAACAGTAAAAATTTTATCACCTCTTTTTGCGTCGGAGGTAAAAAAAATAAAGGTACTTACGTTTCAATTTCTTGGCTTTCTTTTATACCCTTCTCTTTGCATCGTCCACTACTTAAAATTGCATTTCCATCATTAAATCGGCATTAAATGTTAGAGAAAAAAAAACCAGGAAGATGTCTTTACTTTAACCTATAATAAAATCCACTTAGTAGTTGTGAAAAAACGAGAGTAGGTATAGGTGAACCAGGATCTATTGAGGGTGCGCCATGTTACGGAAATTTGTTGGTACTAATTTCTAGCAATGGCAACAATTACCCTCTATGATAGTTGTCAATATTGACAATGTAAACATTGCTTTGTCTAGTTTCGTGTGAATTATTATTAGACTGCAATAATCATGCCGAAAGTTTTAGATTTTACAGAGAAAAAAGTTGTAAATAGTCTATATAGTTATTTATTGGAAAAAAAAACGTGCGGGAGAGAAATTTCTTCCATTAGAAAACATAACGAAATTAGCATCTGAATTGACGGGTAAGTTTCAAACTTATGGATAAATGTCACTATAGTCAGGTCGTCACGATTTGGTTGATGTCTTGTAATCATTTGATTTGTGTATTAGGTGTATCGCATGCATCGGTATCACGGATTGCTAGCGAAGGGCGTAATTAAACGACCAAACCTAAAAAAAAGAAAAAAAAAAAGAAAATTGACTTTATGCTATTCATTTTATCTAAATCGAGTCAGCCATTTAAGCGTAAAAACCGAAGAAATATCCAAACATCAAACTTCGCACTTATTAAAGTTGTCGGAATAAAACAAAAATCATCTGCCAATTTCCATTGTCCCCACTATACAAATTGTTGCTATATAAAATTCAAAACGAGCGCCCTCTTGACAATACTCCCAAAGTTCTGGTTTACCTATATAAAGAAACTATACAAGTAGAATGACGCGCTAAAGCATAACCCGGCTATTGCTATCACGCATGTAAAAAACGGAAAAACCACCGTATTATGCGAATAAAATGCTAATTCATATATTTTAAATTGATCAGCCGCCATAGCGATCTTTGACCCGTCATTAAGGTATAGATATTGATTTGTTTACGTTTCGTTCTGAAGTTAAGCCGACTTTACTAATATGTATCAGAGGTTAGTTTTGTTTACGCAATGATAGAATTCGTAGCAACATACGAATGAGGAAAACTGTTTGTTTGTTTTGATAATAACTTAAAGGACTCGCCTGCACAAATTAGCGTATCTTTATCTGCTTATCGGTAATAAATATTAACATAATTAAACACATATCATAAAACATCGATAGCACGCACACATACACTATTTGTGTTTGCACCGTGATACCCTGTAACAAGTACGGAATCGTTGCCTATTTAATTATATAAACATTGACATATATCTAAAGACCTTACGGGCACTAAAGCTCGGGACACACTTATCCCACGTACGCAACGTATGCAATGCATTATGACATCTGCACCCTAAAATTTGTATGCTTAGAAACATGGGATAAGTGTGTCCCTGCCTTAAGAATAATGCTAGTTCAGCGGTGTCACTCACGAATTCGAGCTAATCGTGCAATCTAACGCAACTAGATGTGACCAATCGCGTTGTGGCGTACTGCTCGATTGGCTCAAATTCGTGTGCGTGACACCCCTGTACTGACCCTATTCTTATTGCCCATAGCCCGCATAAGGCCCGTCTATTCGTCGTTAGATATATGTCAATGAATATACAGCTATTATTCGCTTTTTGTGTTTTGGTAAGGTTATTAAAGTTTATAATACGTCACCAAGCCCGAAATGAAACAAACTTTTGCAAAACTGGGTTCGAACAAACTTTATTCCCAAAAACAAATTTCGACTTACGTTTACGCTTGTCACCTTGTAACAAGTACGAAACAATTAATTATTTACATTTCAGTAAGGTTAATAATACAGTATTCATCTACAATTATAGTAATGGTTTACAAACTTGGAGGATATAATCAAACGGAGACGCCATGTCTGTAATTTTCTGTACAAAACAGTCTGCCGATTTTTGCGGGGGAGGGGAACGTCAAATGTATGCGTAACGTAAAAATAGCCATGTCAGATAAACGTCAGTCCATACATTGTGTATGACCGTTGGCCGCCTATTTTCGACAGCGGGGAAAGCCTGTTAATGGCTACTCCGTTTAGTTGTATCCTCCAAGTTTACAAAACTGAGTCGTAAGCAACGTAATTACATATATATAACTATCGATTGCATGTCTCGTGTTCCTGTAACCTATGACCTGTGACCTATGTACCAGTAAATACTTACCTAAAGTGTCATTCAATAGAACTTGCTAACTATGTAAACAAACCGCCATACTAAAATTGACACTGAATGTCAATTTACTAGTAACTTTTGTTTACATAGTTATTAGCAAGTTCTATTGAATGACACTTTAGGTAAGTATTTACTGGTACATAGGTCACAGGTCACTTTACCTAATAATGTTTAGTTAGTAAAATGTGTATGTACCTACATTATTTGACACGTAAAATATTGTTTTATGAATAAATGTATGAGTATGAGTATGAGTATATGTCCTATCCCAAGGTCTGTGTCACCCCGTATCACCCCGTATCAAGTACGGAACTGGCCGGTTATTCAACTGCGATGTATATCATTTTGCTATCATCAATAATATACTGTGTTACTCTGAATTTACAATAAAAGTTTTCTAAAAATAAACTGCGATTAAAAACATCGATAACACGCCACGAGCCCATCCCTAAACGCAGACATCTACGCCCTGCGCTTACGGACGGTTATTCGACCGCGCTATAGGCAATGATATTATATAACCATAGATAGGTTATACTCATACTTGAGGAGCACAAAAAATACTTCCATATTTATTTCTGAGCTTACGAAGAAATCTGTAATTTTTGATTAATTTTCACATTCCATCCATCTTTGTCACACTTGTTGTTAAACATAAGGTCGTCTCTTTCTCTTTCGGTGTGCGGGAGATCGTTAGCACGTGCACATTTCTCGCTTGTCCAGCCGCGACTAAAGGCAACTTGTCCAATTTGTCACAAGTTAAGCGCTTCAATTTTTTAATGCCTATAACCTATCTTGAGTTATAAATCATTGGCTATAGGTATCACATTTTGCTGTCGTCAGTAATATACTGTAGTACTTACTCTGAAATTATAACAAAAGTTACAAAAAAAAGATAGTTTGATTATAACAAACCCTAAAAATAAACTGTGATTAAAAACATCGATACACGCCATGTGTCGCATCCCTAAACGCACACATCAACGGCCTGCGCTTACGCCCGTGTCATTCAATAAGTACGGAACTGGGCGGTTATTCAACCGCGCTATATCACATTTTGCTGTCATCAGTAATATACCTACTGTATTAATTACTCTGAAATTATAACAAGAGTTTACAAACAAAGGATAGTTTGATTATAACAAAAGCTAAAAATAAACTGTGATTAAAACATCGATAACACGCCACGTGTCCCATCCCTAAACGCACACAGACAACGTGCGCTTACGCCCGTGTCACTCCGTAACAAGTACGGAACTGGGCGGTTATCCAATCGTAGAACGCTGTATCGCGGCGGCGCGTGCGCGCGAAAATGAATCGTCTCACGTGCGTTTAGAGTTGAGATTTAACTGTTGACGGCTGGTTATGACTGGAACTGTATTGTTTGGAAAAAATTGATGGCGTAGGGATTGTCTGCGGAGTAAGGTCCGATTAGTCGTATAGTCAGCAGCAGAAGTTGCTAAGCGGGCGAGGTGTTCAAAATTACCTTGACGCGCCCTTATTATCCTTAACAATAACTAGCAACCCGCCTCGGCTTCGCACGGGTTAACAAATTATACATAAATATCTATTAAAAAACCACATCTAAATCCGTTGCGTAGTTTTAAAGATCTAAGCATACATAGTGACAGACAGCGGGAAGCGACTTTGTTTTATACTAAGTAGTGATTGCCAACTTTTGGTCACAGAAAAGACAAAATATATGCTGAGGTGCAAAGCTAATAACTTTGCTTACTGTACCAATGACCCATCGACTGGTATGATAAATTATTTTCCTGTTACCAAGTCAGGTGTTTAACCTAACCCAAAAAATGTGTCTAAATTTAAACACTACCAAGAAGTGCTCATAATTAGTAAAGTAAAACCTAGGTAATTAGAGGTTTTTCCGTAATAATTACCTTAGCATCTTTTGTTACGTCCATGCGTCATAATACGGAGAATCATAAAGTTCTTTTGTGTAACTGAAGGTCGATGTGGCTAATTCCGTCATAGGGACTATTCCGTCTACTAGCGTTTTTCTCGAACAACGAACAAAATTGATAAATTCATCGACAAAGCAGCGATTGCTTTTAGTTTCAACAATCAAAACCAGATGGTTTTTTCTTACGATTGAAAATTAAAGAAATATACGCTCGTGGACGGGGAATAGCCCGTATGACGGAATTACCCAAATTGACCTTAATTACAGAATTATGTTGTCCTTCTCTAACGCATGACGCGTTCTCTTTTTCTCCCAAAGAAAGCGTAAGCTGACAGGAAAGTTTTAAAAATACTTTTTATCAAATACATACGTGAGAAGTTACTATAATTACAATTTCGACTATAAAATTATGCAATTCGATACTTATAAGCCGATTTCGTAACACCACATTTACCCAATTAAATACATACATATAGCCTTAAGCGTAAATCTGTATGCAAATTAAAATCGAGTACCGTAAAACGGGGTGAGTAGGTTTCGCGGGGAGAGGTGGGTTATGAATGGGGAGAGAACGTTTGAGAGGGGGGTGAGAAGGGATTTTAAGGCTACTGCAGTCAGTACTGCTACAAAAATAATGTATTCCAATTTAAAATGGAGCTATAGTAATACGCATAATAAAAAAAAATCGATCCAACAATATTCCAAAATCACCTTTGTATGAAAACCCCTCTCACCCCAAATACGAGGCACTACGGGGTGAGGTGGGTTTTCCTCTTTATCGTCAAAGTTATGAAATGGAAGTACCCAAAATAAAATAAAAACTAAAATACAAATAGGGATAAGTTCGCCTTTGTACTGCCTATCCTGTGCCATAAATTTGTGTTTTGTTTTGTACAATAAAGAGTCTATACATACATACATACATACATACAAACGTCCGGAACAATTATTATATGTATACACCATTTAGTTTTCATATGTAAAAATAAAATGTTATCGAGGTTTGAATTTCAGTTTTGACCCTACTCACCCCATTTTACGGTAACTTCTAATATGTAATAGTTCGTAATAAAGTATATTACTTTCTCTTAATAATGTTTCCGTAGGACAGTGAAGGGACCGTGATTTAAGTCAGCCAACCATAAGAAATACAATATACAGTCGCCATCAGATATATCGGTGCGGCCAAAACAGTTTTAAAACAAATACGACTGTGTCGCTTTAGAATTCGCAAGCGACTGAGTGGCGTGCGGCCGGCCGGCCGCAGTTGAACGGAACACAGTAGTGATGGGCGATGTCTCCTCTATACGTTAGTAATAATAGCTCAATGATGGATAGTGTGGCATCAACCGAATTATACAAGTGGGCTGCTTGTGAAACATATTGCCGCTTTGCGAACACAGATTTTAGCTTGGGAATGGGGGCAGCTTTAGGTTTTCTCCTACGTGTGGTATTTGGTTCTTCATATTTGAGAGATTTGTGTAATCTTAATATAGTATTTAAAATATATAGTTTACGCATTGAGTGAAGATTAAGTACTTTTATTTACTTATTTTTACATAAATACAAGCTGCGCTAGTAAAAAATGGCAACATTGTCCTACTTTTTTTGGAATCTAATTACGACTCGGAGTTTAAACGCCGTCGAGAACGTAATTTACTTTCTATACATCTCGCTCGCACTCGCATATTAGTGCAAACGGCATGTATAGAAAGTAAATTACGTTCTCGACGGCGTTTATGTCAGTGACAAACTGATGGCACAGAATAAGCAATAATAGTATTATCATACTGATGGTAACCGTACTGAAGTGGTTGCGTTTTTGCATCCAGTCTCTTTCGCATTGATAAAGTGTGCATAGGCATAGAGAAAAAAATACATAGATTGCTCACTCCATACATCAGTTTTAGTATCAAAAAGACTATTAGCATCTAGCATCGAGTAGCGGAACTATCAGTACCTACTGCTACTTGACAATAGATGTAGCACCGACCGGAAAGTCTTATGCTGTTGAGATAGGACTTTCCGGTCGGTGCTACATCTATTGTCAAGTAGCAGTACTGATAGTTCCGCTACTCGATGCTAGATGTAGACACTGAAATTAATAGTCTAACTGATGTATGGAGTGAGCACTCTTGTCTTACTATAATTCTCTATGGCATAGGTGTGTGATAGCTTTCATTTTGTACCTACATTTAAATTGTCTTTAAAGGGTCCCACTGATTAACAGTCCGCCGGACGACATCAGCCTGTCAGTTAGAAGAAAAAGTTGACAGTTCCGAACAGCTGACAGGCTGATATGGTGGGCCCCCTCAAGTTTTTTTTAGATCCGTGGGAGATACCTGCATTCTGTGTCTAATCTAAACTTAGATTATACATATACTACACAGTACATCTATAAATAACCATAGTTATGTGTTTGTATACAAACAAAGTTCGTCGCACGTTGCCCTCAGTGAGTCCTTGATGTCAGAATACTCGGAATACTAATATGTTTGTACAGTCGCCATCAGATATATCGGAGCGGCCAAGGTGCTCACAAATATCTGAACACGCCTCTATTGTAAAGGCGTTAGAGTGCGTGTTCAGATATTGTGAACACCTTCGCCGGTCCGATATATATCTGATGGCGACTGTACACGTGGCTTTAATACGTGAAATCTCTTTGTTTAATACGATACACCTTCCGAGAAAAGTATATTTAGGTATTAGAGATGCCCCGAATAGTGGTTTTGGCCGAATACCGAATATTCGGCCCCTCCCTATATATATGCGAAATTAGTGGCATCCTAATATTTATTGTTTTTAGCACACTTTTATTAACCAAATTTAAGTGCTCTATCGATATGATATAGAAGTGGAATGGTTTATACTTTATACCGATTATTGTACTGGGTTAAATAATAGTTCTGCCTTATTCGTGATCGGATCTCACGATAGTCACGATACGCTATTACAGTACAGATTTAGATTTAGATATACATTCAATTAATACCTCATTATAAGTAGTATAGTTCGCGCCGCGATCACGAATGGTCAAGGACTTATATAATTAATAATGTTGCGAATACAATAAGTATGTACTTGTTATAATACATAATGTAATGGCCCTGATAATATGTGCAGATTGGACTGCATTTTTTGAAGTGAAACTTCTTTAGCGGCGCTGGGCACTTTTGAGGTGGGGAAAAAATGATAAACTCGAGACAGCGTAAGGCGAGCACGGTGTGACCGTAAGGGGTGTAAGGCGATCACGTGACCCGTAAGGCCACTCATAATTTAAATGGCATTTAAATCAATAAAGAAAAATAACTCAATGTTATTTGACATTTATGTTGCGGAGTCCTTTTCAAGACTCTTTACCTATGTTCAAATAATTTGACGTTGTCATGGCAGTATGTAAATAAACATGTCAATGAAAAAGTGTGATCTCATTTGAGAATGATAATAATATATAATAAATAAATAGAATACCTCCGCTAAACGTATGTATCGTGTTACCGAGCGTCGGTAACATAGTGAGGTGAGTTTTCACTTCTATCGGCACTCCCGGAGTGCAACTGTTGTTGCTTGTTGTTAGTAGTTGTAGAGCGGCGTTCGGTTTAGTTATTCAGTCAAATATTTTTCAAATAGGTCTAGCAATAAGCACTTTGAATCATCATTTAGGTACAAATGTCATCTTATGCAAATTATCAGAGACATTTAAAAATACTGCATGGAAATAGGTCACAGACAGATCTTAGACAGAGATTAGCGTCAAACATATAACACCCCTCTTTTTGCGTCTTGGGTTAAAAATACAAGCGAAAATTGACGTCATTATTAAGAAAATGATATTTGCAAGTCCTAATCTAACTTTGCACGGACTTTGCAATGATGCGACTTTGAACTGACCATTGGTGAACCTAAATGTCTTTGCGATAAGGTTTGAAATTGCCAGTTATATTGTGGACGATAGTACTGCGCAAAACTTATACGAGTATAAGTTATGTGCTGGTATTGAATCGATCGTTTGGATTCCTTACATTGTCCTGTCATTGTAATTTAATTAATTTGTTGTTAAAGACAAGTTCCAGTATTCTGTATTCTTAATCTTATGCCTTTGGTTGAGGGCAGCAAATGACCCTTCCTTAACTCAATATCCATACATCAGTTTTCTTACCAAAACGCGAGTTATTTCGTAGTCGACATCCACAGACAAGACATCCTCTAGACTGAGCATAGTAACGCTACCCCCTCTGCCACTTATACGGTAGTTTTACTCCATCTTCGAGTCAATCCCGTGCCGTGATTGGTCCGTGTCTTTGAACGGACCAATCACGGCACGGAATTCGCTCACCTCGTCCCCCCGCACCCCCGTATTTTTGGCAGCATCGGTTTCATGAAATAATTGCTCTAAACTCAGTCTAGAGGATTCCTAGTCTATGTCGACATCTAACGTCAAGTAGGACATATATTATCCGTTCTGCTAGTTGAGATCTGCGTGATGTAGAGTATAGAGGCAACCAAACACTCTAATAATGCTTCACAATTTTTAGCTAATATTACAACCGGATTAACCGGGAGTCTATTTTCAACTCCTTTTGCTTATTGTAGGTTGTAAATTGTTTTAGTAGTACATTTTTCGTCAGTAGCGACAGATGTGACATCTGGTGTCAAGTAGCGATACTGATAGTTTCACTACTTGACGTAAGAAAACTGATTTAGGAGTTACCACTCTTTGTTTATTTATATTTCTCTATGATTCGTTGTGGATATCCATGGGGGACGCCTTTGTCTAGCAGTGGACGTCTTTTGGCTGAGATGATGATGATGATGATGAAACTTATACTCATATGCTCCTTAAGTAATCACTAATCAGTAATTAATTCCACGTGTGTAAACAAGTGGTCGTGATGGTTTTCCACAATAATATGCCATCTACATTGATATAGAATAAAGAACTGGATACCCAATCAGCCGCAAAAAATGGCCCCACAAAAGTAACGTTGAAACAGATCACGCGTTACTTTTTCGTTTAGTCTTGTTTGAAACGCTCAAATGTGAAGTTGTCAACAATTACGAAATGTGCCGTTAAAATATGTAAAAATAACAATGATAAAACAAGGAAAAAGGATGGAATGTATTTCTTTCGGTTAGTTCTTTGGATAGCATTACATAATTTATGTAATCTGGTGGTAATTTTATGGTTTTGAATAAATTAATTTGTTAGTACCAAAGAAGGGATGTCAAGGAACAAAAATCTAATGAGTCGATGTGAGGTCAATATTTATTTTTATTTTTATATGGTATTCGTAAGGAATAATATTATGTTTAAATTCAAGATTTTCAAGAAAACCTATGCGACATGTAAAGTGGACTGCTATTTAATTATAGCAAGAGATAGGGGTGATGCAGTTTTAAACAAAGCAAAACGGCACTTGTGTGATCGGCCCATTTCCCTGTTTCCGACAACCAATAACGGCTTATATCTACTAACTGTAAATGCTAAACCTGTCTGAACACAGTGACAACCACAGGATTTTTTTGGGTTATTTCCACCAACTCGCTTTGGTGGTAACTAGTGGGAATTATTTTTCCCAGTAGTTACCAGTGGTAAAAGGTGGGAAAAAAAAATCCTAGTAGTTACCACTGATATCAACTTGGTGGTAACTAGTGGGAACAACCCGATTTTTTTTATAAAGTATGGACTTTATAAAAAAAAATCCAATCAGTACCTAAATGTCCCCGTGCACCCGTGCGATGAGTAAATGTAGATCTAAAATACACAGTTATTTTATTTAATAAGTTGAATTTATTTCAAGGAAATTAGTATTTAAAGACGTATACTTACTTATTAAAAATTTAATTTGTTTGAATTTGAACCACGAATTAATTTTATTTAAACTCCCGATTAAATTAAATTTGTTTTATTTATTACTTCAATTGGTTTTTCTGTACAGTAATACCTATTCAAGTGTACCAAAGTGACTCCATTCGTTCATTATTCTCGTTTGACGTTGCTTGACGTAAATACGTTACGTTTAGTGCCATCGGACTAAATTTTTTAACAGTGTTGGTACTTATGTATGCAAATTTGACACTTAATGCTTACGACATTAAGCTCTTTTCTGTACGAAACATTTATCTTGACTCAAAATTTACGTAAGCGTTTTTATCATCAATGCAAATGGTGCGAAACGTCATTGGGATCCACATTTCTTGACGTTTTTGTTCTGCTTTGTGTGTCTATTTCTTTTATATTAAGTCAGTGGCCATCTATGTATCATTAACACAAGATTCCTTAGCATTATACGCATTTTTGCTGATTCTAGTTACTATGTTTTCCATGGTAAATGCTACTAAGTATTACTTGTGCCTGCATCAATAAAATTATTTCTATTGATTATGTATCTGACCCATCACGAGTAATATAAATGATACCTACACGACATACCTATACACATGTGATTTGAAATGAAAAAAACTACTTAAAAAAAACATTGTTAGGTACTTTAACTATAGCGGGATATTTACGTTAAAACTTTTACTACTTATCCAGATTCCAGAGACGTTTTGAACGTGGTATTTCGTCCAGCTATAGGTAACCACGAAAATCGGTAGTTCGCAAATTGCGGGCATTTTTCTCTGTCACTCTAATTACGCCTTCATCGGAGTAAAAGAGGAAGATCCCCGCAATTTGCGAATTAGGGTTTTCGCGGTAACCCCTCAGCCACTGACAATCCAACCTCTAGACTGAGCTTAGGCCAATTCTTTCATGAAACCGATGCTGCCAAAAATACGGGGGTGCGGGGGGACGAGGTGAGCGAATCCCGTGCCGTGATTGGTCCGTTCAAAGACACGGACCAATCACGGCACGGGATTGACTCGAAGATGGAGTAACGCTACCGTATGTGTGGCAGAGGGGGTAGCGCTACTATGCTATGTCTAGAGGTTGGATTGTCTGTGCCCCTCAGCACTCATATAATAAACTGTTCTCGCTTGTTTCAGGATGTCTACCCTGCTCTTCTGGCAGGGAAAGGGCAAGAGCAACGGCGCGCCCAACGGACGCAATTGGATACACACCCCCGACGCACTCGTCAAAGGACATGTCGCGTATTTAGTCAAGGTATGTGTTGAATGCACTGACTTAATATAAAAGAAATAGACACACAAAGCAGAACAAAAACGTCAACAAATGTGGATCCCAATGACGTTTCGCATCATTTGCATTGATGATAAAAACGCTTACGTAAATTTTGAGTCAAGATAAATGTTTCGTACATAAAAGAGCTTAATGTCGTAAGCGTTAAGTGTCAAATTTGCAAACAGAGGTACCAACACTGTTAAAAAATTTAGTCCGATGGCACTAACGTAACGTGACCATTGTATTTACGTCAAACTAAAATAATGAACGAATGGAGTCGCTTGGTATACTTTAATATAATTTTACAGAAAAATCAAAATAAGAAATAAAACAAATTTATATTCTTCCTTAAACTATCGCGGTTATTACTCATTATAACTAACGTACACAGGTTCTTGGTATGGTTTAATTTTATCGGGAACCCTTAAAGGATCACTCGTGTGTCTGTCTGTCCGTCCGTCTGTCACAGCCTATTTTCTCCGAAACTATTGGACCAATTAAGTTGAAATTTGGCACACATATGTAAGTTTGTGACCCAAAGATGGACGTGTAACGTAAATAAATGAATTTTAAATATGGAGGCCATTTTTGGGGGGTAAATGATAAAATTAAAAAATAAAGTTTTTCAAACTATATCGTGTTACATATCAAATGAAAGAGCTCATTGTAAGAATCTAATTTTTTTTTGTTATTTTAGGATATATAGTTTAGCAGTTATTCAAGAAAATAGGCAAAAAAATGACCCCCCCCCCCCCCTCTTATCTCCGAAACTACTGGGTCTACAATTATGAAAAAAATACACAAAATAGTTCTTTACCTATAGATGACAGGAAAAACCTATTAGAAATGTGCAGTCAAGCGTGAGTCGGACTTAATGTACGGAACCCGTGGAACGCGAGTCCGACTCGCACTTGGCCGGTTTTATTTAAAGTATTTAACTAAACTAGAGTCTGGCTACTGAAATATTACACAAATGTTTGGCGGGAAATTCAAAAAATCTTAGGCTGGTCACACTTTGTGTAGTAGGAGTTATAGTTATGATACTAGAAAATATTTTTGATTTTCTGTGCACACGTAAGATACCTAAGGATATAAGTTAAATATACGTTGACGTGCACTCAAAGTCAGCTTACATAATTTCTACCACTATATAAAGTACAGTCAACGATAAACACATATGTTTACACTTTCTCACCATATACCATTGTAACAAGGCGAAAAATGAAATGTAGTGTAAATAAGACCTAGCTCGATAATACCGTAATATAAATCCATCACCAAAAAAATTACATAAGTACTATGCCAAATATGCTAAATGCTAAGTATCAAAATATTTATAGAGCTCCAACCTCATAATTTGTTTACATTTGTGTAGGACTTGTAAACATTGCAGTTTTTCGCATTGTTTTTCGTTATGCAACGCTACACGTCGACTTCGCACATTGTCGTAATGATTTACGAGCTTAAATAATAGTTTGCGGACCTCACTCAGTATTAAAATTATAAAAAATATTTAAAATAAACCCCTTATAAACCGCAAACAGATTGAATGAATGATATAAATTGACAACTGACTTTTAGCTCTTTTTTAAAATCATAGACAATTAGTGATACAACAACGAAATATCTGTCAACAATTTTTGGTTAGCCAGACTCTATATATGACCTATACATTAAAATAAATTTAAGAATGCAGTTTAAAATGAACTGACTTACCTTTAAGACAGGTTTAGCATTTGCAGTTAGTCGATGTAGGCCCTTATTGGTGGTGTATATGTCAGAAACAGGGAAATGGGCCGAACACACAAGTGCCGTTTTGAATGGCTTAAAAAGTGCATCACCCCTATCTCTTGCTATAATAGCAGTCCACTCTGCACGTCGCATAGGTTTTCTTGGAAATCTTGAATTTAAACATAATAATATTCCTTATGATTCTATATAAAAATTTAAAAAAATATAGACCTCACATCGACTCATTGGATTTTTGTTCCTTGACAGGGATTCTTTGGTACTAACAAAATAATTTATTCAAAACCGTGAAATTACCACCAGATTACATAAATTCTGTAATGCTATCAAAAGAACTAACCGAAAGAAATAAATTCCATCCTTTTTCCTTTTTTTATCGTTGTTATTTTTGCATATTTTTACTGCACATTTCGTCATTTTTGACAACTTCACATTTGAGCGTTCCAAACAAGACTAAACGAAAAAGTAACGCGTGATCTGTTTTCACGTTACTTTTGCGGGGCCATTTTTTGCGGCTGATTGGGTATCCAGTTCTTTATTCTACATCAATGGTTGAATGTAGTAATGTTTAGTTTTTATAGTTGCCCAATTTCACAATAGATGTCGCTGTCCTGTCGGCTACTTCGCGCTGTTAAGATTTTTCCACAGCCCCGTATATAGTCAATTTGGTTTCGGAATAAATGAGTATTAAGTTGTCAAGAAAGTGTTTCATTACAAAAGGTAGGAAGTGCAGTGCAGTGCAGTGTAGTGAGTGAACACACAACAAAGTGAAGTGTGTTTTAACTCGCCTCGGTCTAACCTATTCATACTTGACTCTACGACCTCGCTTCGCTCGATCCAAAACCAATGACAGTGCAGATCTCATCTATATATATAAATGCAAGTGTCCTGACTGACTGACTGACTGACTGACTGACTGACTGACTGACTGACTGACTGATTCATCAACGCAGAGCCGAAACTACAAAAGCTAGAAAGTTGAAATTTGCACACTAGGTTGAATTTATAAAGTGTACAAGAGATAAGAAGCGATTTTGAAAAATTCAACCCCTAAGGGGGTTAAAAAGGGGATGAAAGGTTGTATGGGGTGCAAGTTTTATTTCAAGCGAGGAATTTGAAACTTTGTAAAAATGTACTATATTAAAAAACAAGAAAATTAATTTCTGCGTTTTCGAAAATTCATCCCCCAAGGTGGTGAAAAAGGGGTTGAAAGTTTGTATGGAGATCAAATATTTTTGTGAGTGTTGGACTTGAAACTTTGTATATGGGGATATTATTATAAGACGGGAAAAGTAATTTCAGCGTTTTTGAAAATTCATCCCCTAACAGGGTTAAAAAGGGGTTGAAAGTTTGAATCCATTACAAATGCTTTGAAACTTCTTAGAAAGGCATAATAGCCGATGACAAAAAAAAGTAATTGCGACGTTTTAGGTAATTCAACCTCTAAGGGGGTAAAAAAGGGGATGAAACTTTGTCCTGGGGTGTAAATTTTATTTTAAGCTAGGACCTTGAAACTTCGTAAAAATGTACTATATTAAAAAACAAGAAAATTAATTTCTGCGTTTTCGAAAATTCATCCCCCAAGGTGGTGAAAAAGGGGTTGAAAGTTTGTATGGAGATCAAATATTTTTGTGTGTTGGACTTGAAACTTTGTATATGGGGATATTATTATAAGACATGAAAAGTAATTTCAGCGTTTTTGAAAATTCATCCCCTAACAGGGTTAAAAAGGGGTTGAAAGTTTGAATCCATTACAAATGCTTTGAAACTTCTTAGAAAGGCATAATAGCCGATGACAAAAAAATGTAATTGCGACGTTTTAGGTAATTCAACCTCTAAGGGGGTAAAAAAGGGGATGAAACTTTGTCCTGGGGTGCAAATTTTATTTTAAGCTAGGACCTTGAAACTTCGTAAAAATGTACTATATTAAAAAACAAGAAAATTAATTTCTGCGTTTTCGAAAATTCATCCCCCAAGGTGGTGAAAAAGGGGTTGAAAGTTTGTATGGAGATCAAATATTTTTGTGAGTGTTGGACTTGAAACTTTGTATATGGGGATATTATTATAAGACGGGAAAAGTAATTTCAGCGTTTTGTAAAATTCATCCCCTAACAGGGTTAAACAGGGGTTGAAAATTTGAATCCATTACAAATGCTTTGAAACTTCTTAGAAAGGCATAATAGCCGATAACAAAAAAAAGTAATTGCAACGTTTTTGGAAATTCAACCCCTAAGGGGTTTAAAAAGGGGATGAAAGTTCGTCTTAGGGTGCAAATTTTATTTTAAGCTAGGAACTTGAAACTTTGCAAATAGGTATTAAATTAAGATTCAAGAAAACAAATTTCAGCGTTTTTAAAAATTCATCCCCCAAGGTAGTAAAACATGAGGTTAAAAATTTGTACGGATATCAAATATTTTTGAGAGTGCGGGACTTGACTCTTTGTATTTCGGGATATTATTAGAAGACAGGAAAAGTTATTTCAGCGTTTGGTAAAATTCATCCCCTAACAGGGTTAAACAGGGGTTGAAAGTTTTAATCCATTACAAATGCTTTGAAACTTCTTAGAAAGGCATAATAGCCGATTACAAAAACAAGTAATTGCAACGTTTTTGGAAATTCAACCCCTAAGGGGGTTAAAAAGAGGTTGAAAGTTCGTCTTAGGGTGCAAATTTTATTTTAAGCTAGGAACTTGAAACTTTGCAAAAAGGTATTGAATTAAGATACAAGAAAATAAATTTCAGCGTTTTTAAAAATTCATTCCCCAAGGTGGTAAAACATGGGGTTGAAAATTTGTACGGATATCAAATAATTTTGAGAGTGCGGGACTTGAATCTTTGTATTTGGGGATATTATTAGAAGACAGGGCAAGTTATTTCAGCGTTTTGTAAAATTCATCCCCTAACAGGGTAAAAAGGGGTTGAAAGTTTGTATGGTGTTCAAATTTTATTTTAAGCTAAGAACTTGAAACTTCGTAAAAATATATGTTATTAAAATACAAGAAAAGTAATTTCAGTGTTTTTGAATATTCATCCCCTAAAGTGGTGAAAAAGGGGTTGAAAGTTTGTATGGATATCAAACATTTTTTCGAACGCGGGACTTGAATCTTTGTATTTCGGGATATTATTAAAATACAGGAAAAGTAATTTCAGCGTTTTGTATAATTAATCTTTTCGAACGCGGAACTTGAATCTTTGTATTTCGGGATATTATTAAAATACAGGAAAAGTAATTTCAGCGTTTTGTATAATTCATCTTTTCGAACGCGGGACTTGAATCTTTGTATTTCGGGATATTATTAAAATACAGGAAAGGTAATTTCAGCGTTTTGTAAAATTCATCCCCTAACAGGGTTAAACAGGGGTTGAAAGTTTGAATCCATTACATATGCTTTGAAACTTCTTAGAGAGGCATAATAGCCGATTACAAAAAAAAATAATTGCAACGCGTTTGGAAATTCAACCCCTAAGGGGGTTAAAAAGGGGATGAAAGTTCGTCTTAGGGTGCAAATTATATTTTAAGCTAGGTACTTGAAACTTTGCAAAAAGGTATTGAATTAAGATACAAGAAAACAAATTTCAGCGTTTTTAAAAATTCATCCCCCAAGGTGATAAAACATGGGGTTGAAAATTTGTACGGATATCAAATATTTTTGAGAGTGCGGGAATTGCATCTTTGTATTTGGGAATATTATTAGAAGACAGGGAAAGTTATTTCAGCGTTTTGTAAAATTCATCCCCTAACAGGGTTAAAAAGGGGTTGAAAGTTTGTATGGAGTTCAAATTTTATTTTAAGCTAGGAACTTGAAACTTCGTAAAAATATATGTTATTGAAATACAAGAAAAGTAATTTCAGCGTTTTTGAATATTCATCCCCTAAAGTGGTGAAAAAGGGGTTGAAAGTTTGTATGGATATCAAACATTTTTTCGAACGCGGGACTTGAATCTTTGTATTTCGGGATATTATTAAAATACACGAAAAGTAATTTCAGCGTTTTGTAAAATTCATCCCCTAACAGGGTTAAACAGGGGTTGAAAGTTTGAATCCATTACAAATGCTTTGAAACTTCTTAGAAAGGCATAATAGCCGATTACAAAAAAAAGTAATTGCAACGTGTTTGGAAATTCAACCCCTAAGGGGGTTAAAAAGGGGATGAAAGTTCGTCTTAGGGTGCAAATTTTATTTTAAGCTAGGAACTTGAAACTTTGCAAAAAGGTATTGAATTCAGATACAAGAAAACAAATTTCAGCGTTTTTAAAAATTCATCCCCCAAGGTGGTAAAACATGGGGTTGAAAATTTGTACGGATATCAAATATTTTTGAGAGTGTGGGACTTGAATCTTTGTATTTTGGGATATTATTAGAAGACAGGGAAAGTTATTTCAGCGTTTTGTAAAATTCATCCCCTAACAGGGTTAAAAAGGGGTTGAAAGTTTGTATGGAGTTCAAATTTTATTTTAAGCTAGGAACTTGAAACTTCGTAAAAATATATGTTATTGAAATACAAGAAAAGTAATTTCAGCGTTTTTGAATATTCATCCCCTAAAGTGGTGAAAAAGGGGTTGAAAGTTTGTATGGATATCAAACATTTTTTCGAACGCGGGACTTGAATCTTTGTATTTCGGGATATTATTAAAATACAGGAAAAGTAATTTCAGCGTTTTGTATAATTCATCCCCTAACAGGGTTAAACAGGGGTTGAAAGTTTGAATCCATTACAAATCCTTTGAAACTTCTTAGAAAGGCATAATAGCCGATTACAAAAAAAAGTAATTGCAACGCTTTTGGAAATTCAACCCCTAAGGGGGTTAAAAAGGCGATGAAAGTTCGTTTTAAGGTACAAATTTTATTTTAAGTTAGGAACTTGAAACTTTGCAAAAGGTATTGAATTAAGATACAAGAAAACATATTTCAGCGTTTTTAAAAATTCATCCCCCAAGGTGGTAAAACATGGGGTTGAAAATTTGTACGGATATCAAATATTTTTGAGAGTGCGGGACTTGAATCTTTGTATTTTGGGATATTATTAGAAGACAGGGAAAGTTATTTCAGCGTTTTGTAAAATTCATCCCCTAACAGGGTTAAAAAGGGGTTGAAAGTTTGTATGGAGTTCAAATTTTATTTTAAGTTAGGAACTTGAAACTTCGTAAAAATATATGTTATTGAAATACAAGAAAAGTAATTTCAGCGTTTTTGAATATTCATCCCCTAAAGTGGTGAAAAAGGGGTTGAAAGTTTGTATGGATATCAAACATTTTTTCGAACGCGGGACTTGAATCTTTGTATTTCGGGATATTATTAAAATACAGGAAAAGTAATTTCAGCGTTTTGTATAATTCATCCCCTAACAGGGTTAAACAGGGGTTGAAAGTTTGAATCCATTACAAATCCTTTGAAACTTCTTAGAAAGGCATAATAGCCGATTAAAAAAAAAGTAATTGCAACGCTTTTGGAAATTCAACCCCTAAGGGGGTTAAAAAGGCGATGAAAGTTCGTTTTAAGGTACAAATTTTATTTTAAGTTAGGAACTTGAAACTTTGCAAAAAGGTATTGAATTAAGATACAAGAAAACAAATTTCAGCGTTTTTAAAAATTCATCCCCCAAGGTGGTAAAACATGGGGTTGAAAATTTGTACGGATATCAAATATTTTTGAGAGTGCGGGACTTGAATCTTTGTATTTGGGGATATTATTAGAAGACAGGAAAAGTTATTTCAGCGTTTTGTAAATCCCCTAACAGGGTTAAAAAGGGGTTGAAATTTTGTATGGAGTTCAAATTTTATTTTGAGCTAGGAACTTGAAACTTCGTAAATATATATGTTATTAAAATACAAGAAAACTAATTTCAGCGTTATTGAATATTCATCCCCTAAAGTGGTGAAAAAGGGGTTGAAAGTTTGTATGGATATCAAACATTTTTTCGAACGCGGGACTTGAATCTTTGTATTTCGGGATATTATTAAAATACAGGAAAAGTAATTTCAGCGTTTTGTATAATTCATCCCCTAACAGGGTTAAACAGGGGTTGAATGTTTGAATCCATTACAAATGCTTTGAAACTTCTTAGAAAGGCATAATAGCCGATTACAAAAAAAGTAATTGCAACGTTTTTGGAAATTCAACCCCTAAGGGGGTTAAAAAGGGGATGAAAGTTCGTCTTAGGGTGCAAATTGTATTTAAAGCTAGGAACTTGAAACTTCGTAAATAGGTAGTTAGGTAGTAGGTTTTATTCAATAGAGGACATGAAAATCTTCTAAGGGGGTTTAGAGGGATTATATCGAGGACAATTTTATTCAGTTAGGGGCTTGAAACTTAGTAGGTTGTGAACGACAAGTCTCATGCATTGTATAATATTAATAATTAAGAAATGATTAACCGTCCTACCGCAATCTCTTGCTGCATAATGTTCTAAGCTAATGTAGAATATATAACCACCAATATACAAATCCACGCGTACGAAGTCGCGGGCAACAGCTAGTATGGCATACAAACATCTGATAAGGCACAATAAATCTAATTTAATTTGATACGTCTCCGCCCCTTGTAACCGGAGCTTTGATAAACAATTAATTAATTATAGATTGTTTATTTATAACTAAGGTCGTAGGGCGTTCAACCAGGCACTTACAGGGTTACCAGATAAAAATTAAAAAGGTCTGGAAAATAATGATTATGAAATAACATTTGTGCAAGATGCCATCGAGTCGACGAATGGACAAATAATCATTTCATTTATTCGCCATCGTACAAAACACTGCCCAAATTCTTGGGATTAGGTTGCCGAGCGGGCTCCGTAGCGGAGGTTCTGATAAACACACAAATATGTAAATGCCCTTACCGGAATTTGAACCCACAGGATCTCTACCTTCGTAGACACAGTCACTACCAACTAGACTAGGAGGCGGTTAAGTTGCCCTATTGCTGCCCTATTGATGTCTTCGGAATCTTTCTGTAATTGCGAAATTTCTATCTACATGGTAAAATTTCCGAAATTTTATATATTTTTGAATGGGAATCGAAATTGTTCATTTCCAAAATGATAGTTAAAAATGGCAAAATTGTAGTAGTTTCCTATGAAATTTTCCTGATATTTCCGAGAACTTTCCTAACTTTTTGGAAACTTCCCACAATTTGTAGGTACATCTGTAGCCTTGACTGACCTTATGTGTCTTGTTTTGCAACGGAAGGAACACAATTTGGGAACCGCGGAACCCAGCTAGTGTTGAGTCGCTCACTCGTGAGGCACCTCATTTGTACCACTCATTTTGTTAATTTGTCGCAGTACTTCGTACCGCAAAAATGTCTTACTTCACTCCTCTATTCATTTTACTTGATTCTAAAATTATCTTTCTCCTAAAAGTTCGATTCTTAACCTCCAAAATTGCACTCCAATTAAATGTTGCTATTTATTTATTTACAAAGGAAGTGATGAATACATACATATGTATATACATTAAATATTTTTGTCGCCGTTGGAATTAATGGAATAGTCGACGCTGAAAATATGCTAGTACCTCACCTCATTTGAAGTAAGACATTGTAACACCTCATTTTAGAAAATGAGGTACTCATACAAACTCATTTTAAATTGATGTCCTACCCATCACTAAACCCAGCACCAAACCGTAGATTATAAGACAATGGGTAGCACGAAACGGCCATTATTCGCGCAATTAACTCGTTAACATACAAACACAAGGCCCCTGGGGCGGTATTTGTACTTTGTACATTTGTTTTTAATCTGATATATTTAGGTACCATCACGCTCCGCGATTGTTACGCCATATAGGAATCTAGCTAAATTGGACATTCCATAGCGTAAGTATGGAACAACCAATTTAGCTAGGACCCTAAACGTCGTAACAAATTAACAATCCCGTGTGGTGACTGTACGATAGACTAACAGCAACACTTGGGACTTGGGCTCTGTTTTTATTAAACATCCGAGCATTAGCCCGAAAAAAAAAGATATTTTTGATAACATATTTTTAGGGATAATTTGTAATTTTTTTATTTTTTATTGTCAACAACGACATGGATCAATGCTATGAAATAAAGGACTTTTTTATGCATATATAAAGCGCACGAGATAAATCACATCAAAATCAGATTTTAAATATTAAAATTCCGCCTCGGGTCATGTGAATCGCTTGCATAATGGGCTTAATTATAAAATGCATAACGCTCTACCTTTTGAGAGAATTCATAAGCCCCCTCCACACTCGTGCCTGAAGGAAGCGAGGGGGCTTTAAGCTCTCCGCAGATTTGTTTTTCACCCCGACCTCACCATTCCAGTTCCTCGGCTGCACCACAGTCGACCAGCCCAAGGGCATCGAGGTGGTGAAGGAGGCCATCAAGAAGCTCCAGTTCACCCAGCAGCTGAAGAAGTCGGAGACCAAGGATGCCGCCAAGTGCAGGAAGGTGGAGATCACCATCTCCGTCGACGGGGTCGCCATACAGGTATTACCGGTTTTTTGTACAGCGAGGACATCACTAGCGTCGGTGTCACAACACTAGAGCCCCCTCCACACACGTGCGCGAATTGCAGCACGTAGCCGCGAACGCGAGTGTGGAGTCGATTACGCAGAGCTGCGATCCTGACTCCACACTCGCGTTCGCGGCCTCGCCTCGCACCGCGATTCGCGCACGAGTGTGGAGCGGGCTTAGAACCTGACTGACCCGAGAGGTTATTGGGAGTTTTCAGACAAAAGTCTGCCCTATCTGTTTGTCTAACCCTGTATGTCTGTTTGTCCCTATGGTTGGTAGAGAATGCCATTTGGCATTAAGTCCGCCATTTGTACATTGTTGTATATATTTTGTGCAATAAAGTTTAAATAAATAAATAAAAGTGTGCCATTTATAACAAAATTAACTTTCGGGTTATTTCGACTCACAAGGACTATTGAATAAATAAAAACAGCTTTTAGTTTCCCATACAATTTTTTTGATACAGTTATGTTTTTAAAATTAATACATAGTCCTCTTGATTCTAAATCGAAAAAAAAATCAATAAATGTAAATTTTGCGAAATAAAAGACGACTGAAAAGAAAGAGGTATATCAAGGCTTTTAGATGTAGCGGAACTTGTGCTAGATCCACCAAGGCCCTACTTCTTACAATACTGAACTAACACATCATAGTCAAGGTTGCGTAATTGCTCGCGAAAAGTGAAAATAGCCGCCATATTAGTCCGCGTTTGCGTGAGGTAAATAATAAAACTATTATCCAACGCATTGAGTAACTGTTGGTTATTCATAGTTCATAGGAATGCGAGCGTGAGATTTTATGGTAACTTTGCTTGTTAAGGTTTCACGCTAGGTCTAATTAATCAAGGATACTTTGGCCGACATTTTACAAAATGTAAAAAACGTTCAAGGAACTTTTGATTAACTTGTAGGGAGTGCAAGAAGGAAAGTCAGGGTAAGTAACTTAATAAATTGGGATCGGGCCTATATCGTGGGTGTATTCCCATTTGTCCCAGCCCCACGTGACGGCCGCCATACATTCCCAAATTATGACAATTATGTGCGGATTCTTGAAATAGTGTTGTACTGCAATCGATTTTACCCGTAAAACAAGCGCTCACATGGAACTTTGGAGAAATTTTGGAGAGGGCGCTATAACTAATAGACGAAATTTCCCCCGATCTGAATACGATTTTTTCGTATGTTACCTCACCTCACCTCAACTTCGAACATGCATACAGCGATATTTGGAGGGATTGTATTTATAACTTTATTGAATTCTGCAGTTTCTTTTTTCTGTGTCCTGTAATTCAGGTGTACAATAAACAGTATTTGTATTGTCTTTAGGCAACGTGCGGACAGTAGCCGTACATCAGCGACATGATTACAGGAAGCCATTAGCTCGATGACACGAATTATCTAGAGTCGGTTAATTTGACGCTTTTCACCGCTCGCTCAATAGATAGACTAGGAAATGCGGTAAAGGCTAGGGCCTAGACAGGAAGAGAGAACAATTGGACAATAGGCTCTGTTTTCTATATCTCAGAGAGTAAAATGTCAATTTGATTGGCCAAATTACTACTTACTCAATCATTTTGTATTTTACATGATGAAGAAACATAATTCATTTTTTTGTTAAAAAATTAGAGTTGTCTGAAATTGACTCAAGTATCTACAGAAGACAAGACTCGGGTCTTTAACAATTTGAAAAGAACTCGAGTTCTAAGTCTGAGTCGAGTCTTAAAGCAGAGGACTTAAAGGACTCGAGTCTTAAGACTAGTAGTCTTAACCAACACTTTATTTGGCAAGCCGGTAGTACGATATTATGACATTTAATGTTTTTACATTGTATTTTATATTAAGGAAAAACGTTATTAGTTCTCATATGATATCTACTTGTTGGTCTCATTGGGATTCTATTGACACGTTCACTTATGCAAGTTATGTCAGTCAAGTGGCAGTTAGTTTAATGAGACCGTTACGTTCGAGCTTGGTAGAATATCTATCGCTGTTTATCTGGTAAGTAATGTAAATAACTTATTCAACTTGACGTATGTTGAAAGACAGGTCATACTCATTTAATAGTACTTGATAGTACTTTTTATAATTTTACACAAATAGATCTTGTCCCACAGTAAAGCTCAAAATCTTAGGTAGAGTCTGTTCGGAAAGTGAAGAGTCGTGGTATGTATTGGACCCCAACATTGCACGACTCTTCTCTTTCCGCACAGACTCTATGTTGTGGGTACCAGACGGCGATACCTAATTAGATCATTAGATAGATAGATAGATAGATAAATCATTTATTTGACAGATAATCATTCATCATCATCACTCAGGAACAAATATTTGTGATAAGCACACAAATAAATGAGCCTACCAGGATTCGAACCCGGGACCTGTCTACGATAATATAGGGTCACTAATGGCTCCTCTACACGATGGGCCAACGCCGGCCACTCTAAGGGACGCATTTATGCGTTAGAGGGAGCAAGTGATATTACTATCTCATTCTACCGCATGGCTGCGTCCCTTGGAGTGGCCGGCGTTGGCCCATCGTGTAGAGGAACCATAATATTTAACGACTAGTCTGGTTCATAATTGTCAAGTTTAAAATACCTACCTATTACATATTTGTATTTATTAAAAATCAATAATTATCGTTCCGAAAAGCAAAGTGAGATTATAGCCAGTTATTGTGCCGCAAAGAGACATTGTGACAGCGTCAATAACTTCGTGAGTTAGTGTTCGCGTATAGGTTAGTGAGCTGACTGCGCTTGGACAATTGAGTGATGTACCACACTATGTATGTGCACTCTATTATCGGTTTTCTACTCGGGCGGCCACGCTCAGCTGGTCATAAATCATAGTTCACGGCACTAGCGACGTCCGGTTTGCTTTCCGATAGCAAGGCCGCTCTCTATTGTCTAGACTCGATGCTGATTGGATTGGCCCTGACAACGAAACTAAATGTTTTAGACTACATTATCTCTCAGGCCCTATTTATCTTGTACCCTGACATCTCCTACCCTCCCTGATGACCTAGCCAAGATGTCAATTGTTGAATAGATACGCCAATCTAGGTTTAGAAAAATCACAGATTGATATAGCACACAATTTATATAAAATTCTGACTTGGACTGGATTAATTGGCGTAAAAATGCTTCGCGTGGCTCGTAACCATAATTATTTCTAACGTCGCTTTACTTACTTTATAAAAACAAATTTTAAAGAGAAATATTTCCTTATTACAGGAGCCACGCTCAAACAACATAATGTACCAGTTTCCGTTACACCGGATATCCTACTGCGCGGACGACAAAGGAGCGAAGAAGTACTTCTCCTTCATTGCGAAGCACGGTGGCGAAGCGAACGGGCACGTCGAGAAGCATGAGTGCTTCGTGTTCATTTCTACGAAGTTTGCTTCGGAGATCACGCTTACTATTGGACAGGCGTTCGATTTGGCGTATAGGTATGTATATCACCGTTAGCCTTAATTGAAGCCTCGCTTCGTTTGGAAATACGTCGAAGCAAAGAAGTACTTCTTCTTCGCTGCGAAACACACGCCCGCGAAGCGAACGATCGAGAAGTATTTATTATGTTTTACGAAAGTCTTTTTACAAATAACAAGTCTAAGTACTAGACTACATTAATCTACTAAATACTCTTACACTTTCCTAACTTAGATGAGAATGTTACAGTATTTAGGCGATTTCTAAATTTCCTACACCTTCTGCCGACAGGGACACAGTATACGTTAGATACGATAGAGCATTGACGTATAATATCTAAGGACGGGCTAATGGGGCACTAAACATCGTACTAGTTCAGCGGTGCTACCCACGAATTCCAGCCAATCGTGCAGTCTAACGCGACTAGTTGCGACCAATAGCGCGCGTAATGCTAACTCTTCAACCATCGCGCGCGTGATGCGAACTCATCAACCAATCGCGTTGTAGCGATTTCACACCGCTGTCATGCCTCATTAATCTCATTATTATTGCCCGTAAAGCCAGTCCCTAGATATATATGTCAATGCGATAGAGATATCATTGCTGCGTCCGTCACCTGTCGTCAGTCACTAAATTAACGTAACGTGTGTCAAGCGCTTTAGGAGAGTATAATAAGGCTTTAATAGAATACGTGCATCACCAACATCATTGACGTCTCTATAGTGATGTACCTAGAAGAAGTAAATGCCGGTTTTTAACACGGTTTTAAACATTTTATTTGGAATTACCGTTTTTGTTTCCAGGCGATTCATGAACGACAACGGCAAATACATCGAGATGCAGAAGCTGTCGCTGCAGAACAAGAAGTTGGAGTTACAGATGAACACGTACAAAAATCGTTTACAAGTAAGAATAACCTTAAAATGTTAATAGAATCTGTTCGGAAAGAGAAGAATTGTGGAATATATTGGGCCCCATACATTCCACGACTATTCTCTTTCCGCACATACTCTAACAAAACTTCAATGAGGCACAGCCATATCAAATACATTCAAACGACTTACATATTTTTTGAAAAAATAAATCACGATTGTATTTCCTTTTATTTCTGTCTTTACTGGGTTCAAATCCCGGTATGGGCATTTATTTGTGTGATGAGCATGAATGTTTGTTCCTACGTTTATATAATCTTTGTCTAAATACCCACGACACAAGCCTTATTGAGCTTACTGTAGGGGGGTTTGCTAGGTCAATTTGTGTAAGATAGTTCCATTATATTGATTTATTTCTTCCTACAAATTCTGTACAAGCAAAAAGGTCTTTTTTAGACTTTTGCTCTATAATGGCTTAAATTTCTGTCTTTATTTACACTGAGCTCCCAAATCGCATTTTCAGGAGCTATCAAAGATCACGTACAAGGACGACCTATCAGCGTACCTCGCTCGCAACAATCTGTCAGACATCGCCGACTTCAAGGCACCAGCTGACCTGGACAAGCAGATCGCGTCGCTCACGCTGGCCAATGGGTTCAGTGCCATGAATGGTTCTAAGAGTCCAGAGGGAAATAGCAATGGTTAGTGTTAAAAAAACAACGGGATGCACTCCGGTAGTGCTGGCAGAAGTGAAAACTCAATCACTATTGCAAAATGTCTGCAGAACTATGTATAATTGAGGTTAACGCCATCTAGCGTTATTTAGTCGCATTACTTGAAACCCCTAAGCACATCACTGTTAGTACTCGAGTTATATTAATACCAGTTAGAGCGAAACTCACTAGATGGCATTTACATCAATAAAGAAAAAACTCAATGACATTGAAGTAACAGTTTTTCGATCAGGTCACGTGTCCGTTTTAGGTCTTACGGTCACGTGACACCCCTCGCGAGTTTAACATTTTTTACCCATCACAAAAAGTGCACAGCGCCGCTAAAGAAGTTTTCACTTCAAAAATTATACATTTAAGGTCATTGTTTACAACCGACTGGCGAACAACATTAACCGTGCAAGATGTAGTGTAGTATAGCGATTAATTTAGTTTTCAAAAACCAAGTGCTAGTTTTAAAGTTGAGCAAGGTGAAGGCTCCGCCGGAAGACCAGAGGGCCTAGTCAAGTAATAATCATTATAGTAAACACCAATCCAAACAAATAATCTGTAGAAATGATCACTTGATTTAGCGATCAAATCTATTATTCCAATACGTTTTCACTTTTCGATTGGAATTTGTCATCTTGGTGGCCCCAGTTATGTTAGAGTACATTTATTGTACAAAATCTTCTGTATCTTTTGCTTCATGAGCCAAATTGTGATAGATAATAATAATATTACGTTCCTCAATTATTAAAATCTTTTTTTGTTTATTATTTCTAGGCCAAGATGCGCTGTCGCACAACTCATCCACAGACACGTTCAACTCCACCAACGACAACAACCTGCTGCTGTCGACGCCGCCGCCACAACACAATGGGAAGACGAACTTCAGCACTGGGTGAGTTCACGGTTAATTACCGGTTTTTGCAACACTAGTGTCGTATCCCCTTGTTTCATTGTGTCAATCGGATGACAAGTTAAAGTCGTGAAAACTTCCCAGGCTCTATTTATATAATAATCATCATCATCGCCCACTGCTGAGCATAGGCCTCTCTTCGAGTACGGCACTTATCCCGGTCCTGAGCCAATCTCATCCAGAAGTGACCAACGATCTTCCGAATATCGTCCACCCAACGAACCAACGGACGCCAGGCAATCTTTTCGTCTGAAAGCGCGAAAGCGGCCACCACTCCATTAACATTTTGGCCCACCTGCCATCACTCTGCCTGACAACATGTCCCGCCCAGCTCCATTTATATAATGTGTACAAGTATCTTATTCTGTAAAAAATGTAAAAAAATTAATGTTAGATATTATTTATTTATTTAATCGTATGGACAAGACAAACAATAGATGTTAGCTTATATGGTATTAGAGTTTAGTTCCTATTAGAGAGGATTTTACCTTTTATGAAAACTCCATAAACTCATCAATAGATGTTGACAAGTATTGTGGTTGTAGACTGCTACATAACACTTTGCATGTGTGAGAAATAATTGTCTAAATAACAGTTGTATTCTTGTGGCGTTATTCATAAACGGCTGCTAACTTAATCAGTTGATGATCGTCGTTTATCTCTATCTGTCGTTATGCCATAGAGAGGGACAAACGACGATCATCAGCTGATTAACTTAGCAGACGTTTATGAATAACACCGTTGGTCGTTAAACGAAATAATGGATAAAATTATACTGACCCAACTTTTACATCACATTTCAGCAAGCTCCTGGGAGATTTGTCAAGCAAGAACCCAGTCGTTGGCACCAAATTGGAAGGCCTATTGCTTAACTCTGACTCGGATAGTGGTAAGTAATACCTCCCAAGTCCCAATGTCCTTTTAAAAGGACAAAATCAAAACGAATTTTGAACTGTAATGGAATAAAGAAGCTTCGAAATTCAAAACTGCCAGGATGGCTCTGGGACGTAGGAGGATACTGTAGGTACCTTATTTTGCCTTCAGTATTTACTGCACTTATAAAGAATTAAAACAGATTTCGTAAAAAGCTATAACAATTCGAACAGAACGGTGAGAACGGGCCAAAGGATAATGAGTGTACGAAGCAAAACTACCAAAACGTAAACGTGATTGGCTTTGTTAAATGCTTGAGATAAGTTTACTTGTCTATCCCTACAAGTTCTGGGAACATGACATATTTGTTTTGTTACAGATTTCGACCCACGCGCGTTCGAGGCGGAAACCACCCCACGCTACTCTACGCCGCCCGACCAAGGCGTCACCACCACCACACCACCGCTGCGTAAGTATACGAACATACTATATTTAACTGAATATTTTGAATGTTAGCTATGTGCGATATGCGTGAAGGGTGAATTAAAACATGACCATCACGCTCATCATGGCATTCATGTGACTTTCAAGCTTTCATGCTAATAGTCTCATAGCCGCCATGCGGGCGCCACTGTACGCTTATATTAAAGGCTAGATCGTCGTCAGTCATAACTTATAACTCTTATAAGAGTTCTCAGCGTGGTACGAGTATTAGTTGATTGTCAATTCATTTGATAAAGTTAATCCAAATGTTAAGTTCTAGTAACTTAAAATTTTATTTCGTTTGTTTCAGTGGCGCCTCCACCAAAAGCGTCGAAACGCCAGAACACGCCACAACAGCCCTCCCCGCAGCACCCTCAAACCCCCCAACCCCCCGTACAAAACGGTAGCGACCTCTTCGGCTCCACCCCCTTCGCCGTCTCCAACCAATACACCCCTCAACTAACCTCACCCTTCGCCACCACGAAAACCAACCAACCCAACTACGACATTTCCGATTTTAACCTCCAAACATCGGTTTTTAACAACACTTCGTTCACAAACGGCCTCAGCGGGTACGACCCTATCGAGCAGAAGAACAATATCTTCGGCAACGGTTATGGGACCGCTTTCAATGGCTTCGGCAATCTCAGTGAGAAGCAAACGGTGGAGCTCGACAGCAATTTCAACGGGTTCCTAGATAAAACTATTTCGGAGATGAAGGTAAGTGTTTAACTCTTCTAGGGGCCGATTTTTTAAATTCGACCGCTCGATTTCGTGTATTTCGTTCAGTAATATCTCCACTACTAGGCATGTAAATTCTACTAATAGAATTGAAAACGAGTGACCAATACCACTAGATTCCCAATTTCTATAGCTCGTATTTCAAAAATCAGCATTCCGCCGTTTTCCAACGATTTTCGAGTAACGAAATTGAGCGATCGAACTTCAAAGATCGCCCCCTGTTATATTTTACGCTTTAGAAAATAGTTGTCTATTTAGTGATTTTTTTTATCAAGCAGATACTTACGTGTGCAAACGATACTACATTATTTTAAATTATAACAAAAATGGAAACATTCACCGCTTCGGGCAATGCGTTATCTCTAACTTCCCTTGAAATGTGATTCTTCATATTGGAATCATTTATTTGCCATACAATTCTGGGCTTAATACATAAGACTTCATTTTAGGAATGATAGAGTTAGACATAAAATCATTAGGTTGTTTTATTAAAGAATATTTAGTATTTTAATTTGTTTTCTACAGCTCTGCGAATGGTGAGTTGTAGCTGTAACATTTTTTTTCTTCGTATTTGCCTAATATCAAGTATTTTAATAAAAATCTTGCACTTGTGATTCTAACAGTTACATATTGTATGATTGCTATAATCACAAAAATGCCCCACTGCTAAATAGGCTTACCTTTGTAATTATGAGAAAATATTGTATTGTATTAGTTGTAGTTACTTAGTATTATATGTACTTAATATGTACTTAGATCTACTACTTATATAACTTTATTTCATTATATAAGTCAATAGGCGCTTTTATACTTTACCATGGTCACAATCTCATTTGGTTCCTCTGCTTTAGTGTTACGATAAATCGTGTTATTGCGAATTAACTGCAACGGTGAAGCATAAAAGCGCCCTTTCACTACTTAGTATAAAACTAAATCGCTTCCCGCTGTCTGTCTGTCCCTATGTATGCTTAGATCTTTAAAACTACGCAACGGATTTTGATGCGTTCTTTTAAATAGATAGAGTGATTCAAGAGGAAGGTGTATGTATAATTTGATAACCCGTGTGAAGCCGGGGCGGGTCGCTAGTATAATATAAGAAAATGTTGGATTATTCGTTAATGTTTCTTACAGTTTTTTTTGTTCTCAGGATGGGTTCAGCAGAGGGATCACCTTTGGAAACGATGATTTTTCAATAGACAACTTTGACCCATTGAAGAAGAATTGAGTTTTACCGTTAAGATATAAATAAAATAGATGAAATTATAGTTAATGAAAATATTGCTTTCATCCACACAAACTAAATGTAATTAATGCAAGATTACAAGAAAAAAAAAATATTTTATAAGCGTTGCGTGGATTTAAACGATGTTTGCAAATTGTACGAAATTGTATTGTTCTGTATTGCCATGTTATGGTATAAATTTATCTTCTTTCATTGTAATTGGCAACAATATTATAAATGTCTATTAAATCCTATTTAATATAATTCTTATATAAGTAATATATTTTCTAAAAAAGAATCTCAAAAAACCGGTAATGTATCAAGACATTGCTTTGTTTATAAAAAAAATGTTAGGTATAAATTTTGGTGATATATTTTAGATTGTACGCGGATTATACGCTCAATGTCATTCCAAAAGTGCCTTACATTACGATAACTTTTTCAATTAATTAATTATTCAAATAATTATTAACATTTTATCTTGATTTCACCAATAAATTTTGAATTAAAATATATTTTGGTAGAAATTGATGCTTTAGCTGTGAAGTCAGTATTGTAAATCGATTGTAAGTTTCAAAACTACCCAGTTCGAATTAAATTTGAAGATCGCCTCAAATTATTCTGTGATAATTCTTTTCAAAGTTGAGGGACTTCAAAATGTATATTATATGTTTAAAATCGTCCAAACATGACTGAATTTTATTGGAGGGAATTATATCATCGCTTGTAACCAGATGTAAATAAATAATATAATTTAAGGTCGTTTATATACATTTTATTAGTGTACGGATGACATTGTAGCTTTTAAGGGTCAACATTCCATAAACTTTTAAAATGATATTGAATTATGTTACTATTTTACTCCTGATTTTAAACAAAATATTTTTATGAATAGTTGTATATAATGTGCCCGTAATAAACTGTTGTATCGCCTTGTCTCGTTGGTAGAATATTATATTAAGTACCTATTGTTTACACTAATGTAATATTAAGGCCAAAAGAATACATATTGTGTATTTTTAATAATAAAATTTACGTTTATATAATTTTGTTTCATTGTTTATTTCATAAAATAATATTCCTACAAATTCAGCCACAATTAAGGCGAGTCTGTCAATTTAACAAAGTTTAATTTAAAGCTAGCTTTTAAAACCCAGTCGTCAAGAGGTTAAATCACGTCAAATACAGGAGACGCTATTTTTGACAGAAATTCCCGGCAGTCTGTGCGGAAAGAAAAGAGTTGTGGAATGTATTGGGCCCCATACATTCCTCACAGACTTCTATCTATTAATTTGATTACTATGACACATTCGTGAATAACATTAAATAATCGTTTGTAGCTAAAACTAAAACCGATGTTGACCAAAAAACCGGAACGATGAATGCGAAACAACTTACTACATCACTACTACTGTCTGTCACACGCTTAGTTGACACCGTCGGAAAGAAGCGAACTTTCGCGACACATATTTCACTCGTGTTTTCTTATAAAACGGCAGCGGCAGTGAAAAATATGCTTTCCCTATAATCTTAAATAGTTTATTCGGTATACCGTCACAGTATTATAGGGAAAGATCTAAGTATTAGAGCAAAATGGTGGACTTAAGTGGCGGACAAGATGGCCCGTTGGAGCACGCATTTTCTAACTCAGTTTTTATCATTCCTGGGCTTGTTGTGATTAGTTTAACAGGTAAGAATATTTATTGAGTACTTCTTTAGCTATTTACAGACATAATTATATGATCTATCGAGTTTATCGGCATGTAAATGGTAATTTTTAATTCGTTCACAAGGCATATCAATTGTAAAATATTTGCGTTTGCGTTCGAGATTTCTATGTTAATGCGTGAACAATTGGTTCTTTAGTCACGCATGGATTAGGTAAGTAGCCATTTATGTGTTAATCGATTAGTTTGTCAAACTTTACGCTTTATAAAATACAAGTATATTATTAAATTGCACATTATATTCATGTGCCCCAATGATTTATAACTCAAGATAGGTTATAGGCGTTCCAAAATTGAAGCTCGTAACTTGTGACAAATTGGACAAGTTGCCTTTAGACATGGCTGGACAAGCGAGAAATGTGCACGTGCTAACAAGCTCCCGCACACCGAAAGAGAAAGACACGACCTTATGTTTAACAACGAGTGTAATAAAGATGGATGGAATGAGAAAATTTATCAAAAATAACGGATTTCTTCGTAGGCACAGAAATAAATATGGAAGTATTTTTTGTGCTCCTCAAGTATGAGTATAACCTATCTATGGTTATATAATATCATTGATGTGCCCACGACTTACTTAGGGCGGCCAATTTCACGTGAAATCGGCCGAACGATAAACTGAATAAATAGGAATATGTATATAGGTAATTTTTTCCTTTACAGCAGAGGTGTCAATGATGCATAATAATACCTTAATTATTAAGGCATAATGATGCCTTAATAATACTCCCATTGAAGAAACTCAAAAATCTAAATTCTTAGGTTTAGTTATCGATCAACATTTAAATTAGAAAGATCATGTGGACCTGGTATGTTCCAAGTTATCGAGGTTTGTTTTTGCCTTAAGAAGTCTGAGGAATTCAGTTTCTGTTCGCGCCGCGTTAACTGCTTACCATATGTATGTGTCGTCCACTCTCAATTACGGACTCTTGCTCTGGGGTAATTCTGTTGACGTTCACAGGGCATTCATAATTCAGAAAAAATGTTTAAGAGAAATAGGTGGGGTCCGATTTGATGATAGTTGCAGACCTTTATACCATAAATTTAAAATTCTCCCCTTAGCTTCTATGTACATCTTGAAGGCATGCCAATTTATTAAGAACCACCCAGGATATTTTAAAAACAGAGATGACATGTTTGCAAGAGAGCTATGAGCCCAGTATAAAAATATGATATACCAGCCAGCTTGTAAATCTGATATCTATAGGAAAAATGCGTATAACATGTGTATTGTTTTGTTCTATAATCTCCCTCATGAATTGAGAATATTGCATGGAAATGTATTTAAGAAAGAACTGACTAAATGGCTCCAATGTCATTGCTTTTGTACTATTAAGGACTATTTAAATTTCGAAATGTAATATTTAAATCATTCAGGACATAACTCTGACACCATCAATCTATTTTATTTTAGCTTAATTTTTTTAATGTGCAATTTATAAGTATTTCTATTTTTAATTTTATTTGTAATGAATTGACATTGTTTTATTAGGATTATTATAATTGTATTGCATGTACCTGATGTACCCGTATTATAATTTACAAACATTTTGCATGTTGGCTTTATGTCGACTGAATACTGATGCTATAACTGTATTAAGACCTAATTGTAACGTATTCTGGCAAATAAACATTTCATTTCATTTCAACATTTCATTTCATAAATATATTTATTTAAACTTTCAGATAAATGATTAATTTTATTATTTTTTAATTGGTATTAACACATTCATTGCCACCCAGCCAAACAAGACATCTGCGCCAGGCCACAACAATTTCGTCATATAAAGCTGTAGCACCACGATCCCGACTATCGGGTCGTCCGGCCTGGGAACGAAATCATAAAACTCACTGAATGTGTTAAATGGAATGTGGGACATGCAAGACTCTTAAAGCTATTTATGGGACATTTTTTAACAACGTTTAAATGCGGCACTGAAGAATAAAATCTGGGACTGTTTGCAGAATCTTGGACGGTAGGAAAACTGTTGTTTTTAGTCCTGAAATCACTCTTGGATGGATTTTTATGATTTAGGGGCGTATATATTTGTAAGAACAGGTTTATTAGCGTTTTGTAACAGTTTAATTACAGTTAATAAGAGCAGCTATAAAAAAGAATAAAAATATGAAAATATCTATAGTGGTATTTATTACCAAATCCAATTCTTCAAAGCAATATTTTGTGGCCAGACAAATACAACCTTCAAACTTTAAAGAAGAGAGTGTACTCTCATCTTAAGGCCGACAATGCACTTGCAACTCCTGTGGCGTTGCGGGTGTCCATGGGCAATGGTAATTGCTTACCATGAGGCGAAATAATCTAATTTCCAACACATTTTCGAGGGCAGGGCGGTCCAACTTGATAAATCAAACTATTTTATTATTTAAATAATAATTCTACGCATGTCACATATAGTTCTAACCCTTTTACTCAACTTATCGGGTTTGACCAGTCACCCCCCGTTTTGTACCTTGGCACAATGACAATCAATATGAAAGTCACTAGATAGTCTCTTAGAGACCTCATACTCAGGGGTCACAAACTCGGTTTCACCGAACTCGAAAAACCGGAAAAACCGGGTTTTCAGCCATTGCCAAAACCGGGTTTTGACTTTGATAAAACCGGCTTTTTCGAGGTTTTCGATTTTACAGTTTTATAAACATAGTTTAATTATTTTGATGAGTAACAATTCCTTCAGAGTTTGTTATTATATTTAGAACAACACAATACATTATACAAATTTCGTATACGTATTATATAAAAAACTGCTTACTATTTTCACTAAATATCCCTTAATTTCCTGTACTACGTAGTTTAAATAACATTTTAATAGGAACGTTCCTTGATCTCTATTTAAATATGTTGATTGTAGTAATTATAACAAAATACAGTACAGTTTTCTTCTTCTTTGTTCCTTCAGGTTCCTTTGCCCTTGTTAGAAATGGCTAAGAAAGTGTAGTTCCTATCTGTCCAGTCCATGATCGCCTCCCCCATCAGATTTATTATATCCTCAGCTGATGTAGTGGCCGCAACCAAATCAAATCCCTTGTAACTTACCTCGTTTAGCGAGATGGGTATTATCAGCGGTGTGTGTTTCCTGAAGGAGGACTATGTCAACCCCGTTGTCACGTAATATTTTGCTCAGGCATTCCGTTTCAGAATTGCTGACCATCCATGAGGTTAAAAACGTTATTAATGGAATTTGATGGTCTTGGTAAAGATAGAGTAAATAGAAATGTTGTGGAAGACTGAATAATAGAGCATTTATCCTAAAAAATACTTGCTTATTTTACAAATTATATGTAAAATCGAAATCACCGAAAACACCGGAAACCCGGTTTTGCTGTTGCACAAAAACCGAAAAACCTGTTTTCTAAAATACGCACGGTTTTGTGATCCCCTACTCATACTATTGTCACTGTGACAAGGTACAAAATAGATCTGAAACTAAATTATTTGCCTGTATAATCGCTAGTATGATAATAATTATTAATAATGCAATAATGAGGTAATATTGGCTATTGGCTCTTTACAGATCAAACATTAAACAGTTGTGGCAACTTGGCTTCATAATTATCAATTATATTCATTATTATCAAAAATAATGGCCCAAGTTATAAGGTGAGGCGTATTCAATTGTGTTCTTTACCAATTTAATAGAAGCAGACATTCTAAAGTGATTTCACTAAAAAGACACGTCAAGATTGTTTACCTTGTTTGTTTAATGTTTAAGAAAACGAACTACACATATAGTCAAAGCACATATTTTTGCCACTATAAATAGGTACATTATTTTGGTTTCAAAATCGCTGTCTCTCATGCCTTAACCCGCTCACGTGGCTCCACGTTACATTTTAAACTAGATTACTCGCCGATATCGCCATATCTGTTTACACTGTCGGCTTGCACTTACTAAAAACAAACCCTCCTCAAAATGGCTGAAGATTTGAACCTAGAAAACCTTGAGGAGTCAGAGCTTAAGGAGTTGCTGAAAGATGGGAATCCTCAGGAGCTTAGGAAGAACTTGCTGGATATGCTGAATGATTCTGAGCTGACTGAAGAGATGAAAGAGAATTTGAGGAATATGCTGAGCGGGAATACGCCTAAAGTGTTGGGTGGCAGCGGGCCGTGGTTGGGGATACTGTTCGCGCTTCTGATATTCTCTGTTATATGTAAGTCTAGTTTTGATAATAATAATACTGCTCTACTAAGCTAAATAGCGCTATCTCAAAAGAAAATACATTGCTAGAGTCTGTGCGGAAAGAGAAGAGTCGTGGATTGTATTGGGCCCCATACATTCCACGACTCTTCTCTTTCCGCACAGACACTAACCTTATACTTTAGTTTGTATTGCTGATAGTTCCATTTTCAAAATCATTTGTCTTTGAGATAGCGCTTTTCAGCTTAGGAGGGCAGAATACCCTTCGTTTCGGCTGTCTTTCCATTAGAAATGAGGCAGTTGAGCGGTGCGAGGATGTGTAGCGAGGATAGATAAGAAGTGTGTTGGTTCTTCATCTTCGCACATATCTGGTGGAAACGCAACCTTACAGTAGGCGTTAAGGGCAGGGCAGCGAGCAGGATGCATTTTTATGCTCCTACCGCTGCGCTGGGTTGCCATCAGACCCAGTTTTTCGAGCAAAGGACCGCACAGTAGAACACCATATTTGTGGTAGGACTTAATAATTTTCTGTTTTTCGACGATAACTTTTCGTACTTAGTCCTAACCATGGACTAACCTAAAGTAGGTTAGTCCATGGTCCTAACAAACATCTGTGAGTATGAAGTTTAAAGGGGGCCCACTGATTAACAGTCCGCCGGACGATATCGACCTGTCAGTTAGAACAAAAAGTTGACAGTTCCGGCACAGAATAAATAATAGTACTAAGTACAGAAGACTCACTCTCTAACAAAACGCGTCTGTTACGATCAGCACAGATATGGCAGCTAGGTGGCGACAGCGCCACGCGCGGCTTATGGCTTTCCCCAAAATTGGGGCCGAACGGATGTACTTTTAGCTACCTGTAGCAAAGCGACGAAATCGCGGAGTGAGACACGCCTGGTTCCGGACAACTGACACGGACGGACGGACGATATCGGCCGACTGATAATCAGTGGGCCCCTTTAGTTGGCGTTTGGCTTGGGTCAAACCTTGGAAGCTAAATTTGACCCACTTCCCGATGTCTGACTGAACTGAAATGTTGCATACATATGTAAATCGGATGACAATACAATATTATGATGACATGGAACTGATCTGATGATGGAGACAGGAGGTCACCATGGGATCTCTGTGTTATGGCTCCTCTACACGATGGGCCAGCGCCGGCCACTCCAAGGGACGCATTTATGCGTTAGAGGGAGCAAGTGATATTGCTATCTCATTCTACCGCATGGCTGCGTCCCTTGGAGTAGCCGGCGTTGGCCCATCGTGTAGAGGAGCCATTAAAGCAACGCACGCGAACTAATTGTGTTTGGGTTTGTTAGAATTGTCCCGATGAGTATTAGTTGACCGTTGAAAGAAAAGTACAGTCGGCGATAACAGCGTGTATCAAAAATGCAATTTTTGAGAAAAAACATAATTGTCATCATAACCTAACCTAACCACTGATGGCATATGTCTGAACAGTCTGAACTAGAGTTTTTTTTAACTGAACTCCAGATTTGAATATCTGTTTGGATTTGGACTCTGTATACCTACAGAGGTAGCTGTTCGGGGAATTCCGGAAATACAGGTACCTACATCTAATATAATGGTGGTAACGCCGCAAGTGTGATGGGCGCCTTTGCACCCGGTACAGCTCGCGGAGGTCTATTAGAGTAAGATTTTGTTAACATATATTTAAGTTATTTATTTATTGTGTGTGAACTGTCCTAGTTATATATAATGGAATCATGGGCGATTTTCGAAATTACCCGACATTTTATTATATGCGAAATCCGAATTCGAGGTTTTCTCTAGTGTACAGGTTTTTAATGGGTCGGCAACGCGCATGTAGCATCCCTGGAATTGCAGGCTTCCTCACGGTGACCGTTTACCATCAGGCGGGCCGTAAGCTTGCCAGAAATGGGGTTTAACAAAATATAGCTTAGTGATTTTCTAGTGATCTGATTTTACTCATTTCGCACAATTTCCGAAATTTATGCACAAACTGTATGCGTTGAAACATTGTTGCTATCTCTTTCTCTTTGACACGGCATGAATTATTATATTTTATTATATTGTTGTTATCAATAATACAGGCCACGTTGGCTGGTTACGTAAATAACAATTTGATAACAGATATCGGTTGTTATTACGTTTGCTCATAGCCATTGGACTATTGATAGCAATTAACTTAGTTGCTAATATCTCCTTTTAATCATATCATACCTGAAAATCGCATTGAAAAGTGTGTGGAATGATTTTAGATTTTAATTAAATAAATTATTTAGAAAATAGTGGTGATCCCAGATCTGTTAGTATCCAGACTGAAAACACATGACGAAATAATTGATTATAAGCAAGTGTTCGTCCACCGAGAGTTCCGTGCTTTTTAGTTTTTGTTGTTATAGCGGCAACAGAAATACATCTGTAAAAATGACAACCGCCTAGCTATCACGGTCCTTGAGATACAGCCTGGTGACAGACAGACGGGCAGGGGAATCTTAGTATGGTCCCGTTTACCCTTTGGGTACGGAACCCTAAAAAACAATAGCGATATCGCTATCGAGTCTGACATTTGATATCGCCATGACACCTAATAATGGCTGAAGACAGTTGCAGTGCCAAACAAATCAGTGTGCCGATAATTGGCTAGTTTATCTATAGGTGTCGACCCGATTACACGCCGGTGAGAATAATAATAACTATCTATTAATAATAACTAATAATTAATAACAAAATAATTACCTGGCGTTTTAGACTTGTAACCTGCAAGTCTCTTTCTAACGTCTACGGTTGTTAGAAAGAGGCAGAGCGCTTAAAGTGGTAACACACTATCGCACCGCACCGCGACCTTGGTGTGTCGCACACATAAGTGAGAGCGAGAAAGGGATATCTGTTTCTCGCTCTAACTTATGGGTGCGACGCACCAACGTCGCGGTGCGGTACGATAGTGTCTTAGCACTTTTAGAAAGAGGCAAAGAGCGGTTACAGGTTACAAGTTTGAAAACGGCCCCTGGGCCCCATTTTATAAAGCTACAAGTTTTTACAAGCTCTACTGGCAACATTGGACAAAGGCCTCGCTTTAAGCCCCCTCCACAATCGCGTTCGCGGTTTCGCGCCGCGATTCGCGCACGGGTGTGGGGTGGAGGGGGCTTTAGGCCTCTCCAAACGTCCGCGGTAATCGCATGCCATTAGTTGCAACGTCTGTAGAAGCCTTATTATTCAAATACATCCACATCAGCCTTGCCACAACGACACATACTACTTTTAAGTATGTGTTTAACTTGTGAAAGAGGAATATAGGAAGTTTGTATTTTGAAAATGGAAATCACGTTTTCCATCCAAACAAAGTGATATATGTTTCCGATATTTATCTATAACCTACTTTGGAAATTTCGCAATTTTGCTAACTTTCCGTTGGCATATAAGAAACCTTGTAACTTATAGCTTTAAAAAATGGGAGAACAAACCATCCTTGAATCTGAACGCAAACGCATCCATAAATAAAATAAAACTAATTATCTTTGGTTTCCCGCCATAGCACAATGGCCGACGAAATCATGGATTACGAAGACGCGCCAAAAATGAACATCGCTGGCGCCATCGGCGAAAAACTACAAGAGTCCATCAGAAACATGGACGTAATATCTATGCTCAGAAACATGGTCGACCAAGTACCTCAGGACGAAGACGCTGAGGGCGTCCAGGATAAACTAAAAGATGTCATAGAGAAATATAACGCAATGACAGATGAGGAGAGGGAAGAGTTTTCTAGTAAAATGAAAGAGGCCATAGTGAGCAAGATCTCGATGAAATTGCAGGATCCTAATGCGTTTGATATGAGCGGGATTCAGGACGCCATTCAGGAGGCTGTTAAGTTTCAGCTGATGTTGATTGGTGGAGCTATTATTCTGTTCCTGATACTTTTGGGTATGTAAAAGATTACGTCGTAAAACTTTGCAAAGGTTTGTTGAATTTTGTCTCCGTCTTCCGTGTAAAAAGGATGAGTAGGGACGTTATCATGCTAGATGGTTGTTCTGATAAAAGTTGTCTGGTAGAGTCTGTGCGAAAGGAAAAAGAGTACATTTCCCGACTCTTCTCTATCCGCACAGACTCTATTAAGATAGCATATAGCTTCGTTTTGTATACGGTCAATCTTTGGATCGTTTTCCCTATTCTAGGGTTTGGTTAGGATTTCCCCTGACCTGTCTGGATTTTTGGTTCTTTGACAGGATTGCGGGGGGGGGGGGGGCTGGGTTAATGTCAGGGTTTTTAGAATCCCCCAGTCATAGTAATGTCGGGACTTTCGTCAATTTATCCCAATAACCTTATCCCTATTAATACCATACATTTTTGAGGTTACTAGACTAACAGTCAGTCTAAAATAGATTAACCTTTACGCTGCTGTTTGATCATTAATCTTCACTACATTGTAATGCGTTTAGCGGCTTCCTAACCTAGTCTGCCTAGCTGGTAGGTAGTAGGTACCGGGTTCAAATCCCAGTAACATAAATTATTTGCGTATCACAAATATTTGTTCTTGAATTTTGAGTGTTTTCTGCTATATTTAAGTATAATACCTACTTTTATTATCGTTGCACAAACCCACTATAATAAATACACTACTATGGTTGTCATCTAGTACCTAGTACCCACCACAAGCCTTTTTGAGCTTGGTATGTATATATGGGTATGGGTGGGCTAGGTCGATTGTCCCATAAATAATTGACCAAGCGAACGCGAAGCGCGAGCAAAGCGTTTCAGCTTGAGCAGAAGCAGGTTCGTAACGTCTAGTTGTCTACAGACTACAGAGCCAATAGTATTTATTTATATGATTGAATGCCTACTCTACACTATTTATTATCTATATCTGATTATATCTTAATTATAAAAAAACCTGATATCTACAAGGCGTTAAAGTTTGACAAACAATTAGATTAGGTTATCTTAATGATTACTGGCTAAGCGGGCAAGGTGTCCAAAATTATGTGCACACGCTATTATTCTGAGCTCAGATCAGATCATTTTGAGCTCGTCTGCTGATAACTGTATTTTGACCCTTTATAAAATTCGCTACAAATATGTACCTAGATGAATTTTGATAATATTTATAACATAGATACCTGTGGGTACCTACATTATAATTATAATACATGTTATACTTATGGTAAGAAAAGTCTATAAGGCCTGAGATACACTTGTAAGTTTTACTTACGTAAGTAGGGACAAAGCTATTTGTTAGAAAGAGATAATCTCATCTCTCATTCTGTAGTATAGCTGTGTCCCTACTTACGTAAGTAAAACTTATAAGTGTATCTTGGGTATCACCGACATATGGTAGTGATTGGTAACCATTAAATTTCCCCACGAATTAAAACTGTTTTTTAGAAATCGATTCAAAAGTAACTGACAAGAACATTTTCTCATTCCAGTATTCTTCGGCTACAAACTCTACAAGTCCATAAAAGACAAAGAAGTAAAGAGGGAAGAAAAGAAGAAAGCCAAGCAGATGAAGAAGAAGAAATGACCTACCGACCTGACCATCGACAAACTGTACTCTAGGTTTTATCGTTTTATCGCTGTGGATAAAACCTGTCATGTCAAGTTTTAGAGTCTGGCTAATGAAAGTTGAGACTGAGATTTATTTAAAACTTTATATATGGCAACTTTTTTCCTATCAAATAAGCTGTCAGTTTCAAGCTGTCATTTAATTTCATAGTAATTTTATTGCCAGGTGCGGTTTTTATTGCAATTCCCGCGTTTTTTTCGTGTCACGACTCGCTGGTCAGACTATGTTTTAATAAATGCGTGTCGTGTTCTATCCTAAAGTCAATTTCATCGCGGTTAAGTAATGACGTGATAATTTTTATCGACCTCGATAAGCGATATAAACGTGAACTATACGTGACTATACAGGCTCGAAGCATTTACAATTTAACAGTTTTTATTTCTTAAGAATATAATATATGTTTTATTTAATTTTCTGTTCAATATTTCAATCCCACTATTCCCACTTTAAACCCTTAAAACGTTCATAGGAACCATTTTTTTAAACTTGACCTCATATTTATGTGCCAAATTATTTATAAATAATCAAAGACTACTTCACTAAAATAAATTTGAAGTGGAAAATATCCCATCTTGGGCGAGACTTGAACTCGCGATCACTAGACCACGCTCACTATACACCGTGTTTTTATTGAATTCCGTTAACTTCGGGGTATGGTTAAGTACGTTTAAGAGAAATAAATGGCATAGTTAAGTTTCAAAAAAAAATGTTTTTGCTTTTTTTTACAAAAAAAAAATAAGTTTAAAAAGTAATTAAATGTAGCATACCTATAGCGTTGTTGTAACACGGCCATTACATTTAACTCAACCAAACAATTGAAATCTGTGACATATCAATGTCATTTCGAACATCGATCGACCGAGATTGTACTTAAGTTTAGTAGCAAATGTATGAACTCATTCTAAACACTAATCAATATGTAAATCGGCCCTAAGGCAAGTGTACACGCTTGTAGAGGCCTTATAGGAAAAAAATAAATGATTGATTATCTCCAAAATGGAGTTAATTAGAATATCGGTGTCTTTGAGAAAGTTACTTGATTTAAGCTCAGGAATGCACCCTTGAAATTAACGGAAATAAAAAAGAACACGGTGTATAGCATCTTGGTTAATTGTTATAGGCACAAAGTTATGACAAGATTTTATTATGATTGACCAAACTTTTGTTGATTTGATGTATTTTTATTATATTATGATTAGACCTATATAATTATATGTTTCGAAACATTCCATTATTCTTCCATAATTATAATTAAATGGACGAATTCTAATATTAAACTACTTACACGAAATGTATACCTACTTAAACAATTTTAAACGAATTTGTAATTACACATACATAGGTAAGAGTTCTATCTTGCCTCAAGTTTAATGTAGACATAGACACATAATTGATTTTTACTTACGTCAAAACCCAAGTATATCAGCTACAAGCGTGGTATACAGCGCACGACACATCATGGCATAAATGGGGCATTATCGATGAAAAGGGACCTTATTGTCGATGGCGCTTACGCCGCACAGCGTCGCGCGGCATTGTATTTATGTCGGAGCATCGTTAATAATGGCGTAAGCGCCATCGACAATAAGGTCCCTTTTCATAGATAACGCCACAAATGTGCACCAAATGTGCACATTTGTGGGCCTACAACAACAGAACTAATCATGCCCATAATACGTGCCATTCTCAATCAAAAGGGTACTTATTGTCGGTTGTCAATAAGGCGCTATTTCAATATAGATTCAATTTGAAATCAACCTTATCGACAACCGACAATGTGGTACCTTTTGATTGAAAACTTCACAATTTACAGAGGCATAGAGAAAGGGCAGTCCTTAGTTTTTGAACTGTAGTTTTGTCCTTATGTTGTAATATCTGTATTTGTGTAGGTACCTAATAAGGTGTATTTCTTTGTTACCTATCTGATACGTTAATTTAATATAAACTGAAATAACTTATTTTAAGATTTGTTCTTATACCTAGATAATACTTAAGTAGATAAAATGTATGTTGATGTGGTGCATATAAAATGGAAAATATATTTTATTGTTTTATTTAACGCAGGCGTAAACTTCTGATCGATAAAAATACTTTTCATTTCTCATGCTCTGAAAGAGGGTCATTGTTGTTTTAAAAGGTGTGCAGAAAATTATACGTTTCTGATCTAGAGCATATTACGTTCAAAGTACTTACGATTTTTAATTTTTTTTTACAATAAGCAATGGAAAGTTTGGTTTAAATATAATTTTTGTTATAAGACCAAGTACAATTTCCATTCTGATATTTGACTCTTCATTCCATAAATAACGATACTTTTGTCTAAATTGGTAATTGAACATACCCTAAAGAAATACTACTTATAAGCATTTATACTTAGTCATGTTTTATAAAAAAAACACATGCATTTTACTTTCCTCGTATTCGAAATGAAAAGTAGAGTGTTTAGTTAGCTCGAAGACTATTGGCACTCTTACTGCGTTCGAGCGCCAAACTACGAGGGGTGTTCAAAATATTCTCGGTATGAGAATGAAAACAAACAAGTACGAAAAGTTTGATATTTTTATTTTTCAATATACTCCCCCCCTATGTTCATACACTTAAAAGATCGATCAATTATTTTTTTTAATCCTGCATAAAAATATTTTTTATCTTTGGTGTAAAAATGCTCCTCCACTGCCGCCTTCAATGCTTCATCATCGGAAAATTTATTTCCACGCAGATCCTTTTTAAGATTGGGGAACAAAAAGAAGTCGCTGGGGGCTAAGTCCGGACTATACGGTGGGTGAGTAACAGTTTCAAACCCACATTCAACAATAGCTGCCTTGGCAATATGAGCAGTATGGACGGGGGCGTTGTCATGCAGAAGCATAACACCTTTGGTTAACTTTCCTCGCCTCTTTTCTTTGATTGCATCCTTTAATTGACGTAGAATGTTAGCGTAGTATTGTCCTGTGATATTTACACCTTTTTAGGGTTCCGTAGCCAAATGGCAAAAAACGGAACCCTTATAGATTCGTCATGTCTGTCTGTCTGTCCGTCTGTCCGTCTGTCCGTCTGTCTGTCCGTCCGTATGTCACAGCCACTTTTCTCCGAAACTATAAGAACTATACTGTTGAAACTTGGTAAGTAGATGTATTCTGTGAACCGCATTAAGATTTTCACACAAAAATAGAAAAAAAAACAATAAATTTTTGGGGTTCCCCATACTTCGAACTGAAACTCAAAAATTTTTTTTTCATCAAACCCATACGTGTGGGGTATCTATGGATAGGTCTTCAAAAATGATATTGAGGTTTCTAATATCATTTTTTTCTAAACTGAATAGTTTGCGCGAGAGACACTTCCAAAGTGGTAAAATGTGTGTCCCCCCCCCCCCTGTAACTTCTAAAATAAGAGAATGATAAAACTAAAAAAAATATATGATGTACATTACCATGTAAACTTCCACCGAAAATTGGTTTGAACTAGATCTAGTAAGTAGTTTTTTTTTTATACGTCTTAAATCGCCTAAATACGGAACCCTTCATGGGCGAGTCCGACTCGCACTTGGCCGCTTTTTTTCTTTATAATCGATCAGTAATACTCCTTCACAATCCCAAAATATCGTGGCCATGACCTTGCCAGCTGAAGGGATGACCTTGGACTTCTTGGGATGAGCTGAACCCTTAATGTGCCACTGCATGGACTCTTGTTTACTCTCTGGGTCATAATGATGAACCCAGGTTTCATCTCCAGTAACTATTCTTTGCAGCACCTCATCAGGATTTTCACCGCACAGGTCAATAAAATCGGAACAACAAGCTACACGCATGTCTTTTTGAAGCCGAGTCAGCATTCGCGGAACCCATCTTGCACTTACTTTTGACATATTAAGATGGTCATGGATAATATCATGTACGGTACCAATAGAGAGATTGGTTACTTGTGCTATAGATTTTACCTTCACTCGACCATCTTCCAATATAAGTTTTTCCACTTTATCAATATTTTCTTGTGAAGTAGCTACTACAGGCCGGCCAGGTCTAGGGTCGTCTTCAACACTCTCCCTTCCACGTTTAAACTCGCTTGACCACTTTTGAATGGTAGATAAAGAAGGAGCAGACTCACGGTAAACACAATCCATTTCCTCTTTTATGGTTTTTTTATTTTTACCCTGTTTTGTCAAGAATTTTATCACGCATCGATGTTCTAATTTAGTTAACATTGTCAATTCCCACATGATGTTCATGTTTGTTCAGCAATTGCAGAAAAACAAAAGAACATCTCGCTTCGAATTATACTTTTTTTTAATGTCAATGAATAAACCTTAGCGGCCAGTAACGAAAGAAATTTTAGAAGAGGTTGTAAGATATCAATACCGAGAATATTTTGAACGCCCCTCGTACCTCGGCAGCAATGAGTGCCTTTTATCCCATGATTAACAATCTACTTTAAAAAAATCTGATATCCTAAGTTAAGACGGACTTTAGATTTCTACCTGCGCAGTCAGTGTGACAGTTCCCTTTCCCTACAACGAACCGCTGCAAACTGGGAGACAGGGATCGGAACCGGTTTTTTGGCAAAAACATCGAAATAACCATATTTTTCGAATTATTTTATACTCAACATGTAGGACTCAGTTGTGTGTTTAAGTAACGACTTCGTATTATTAGATTGCCCAATTAGAAATGAAGTAATTAGCAAAGAACGAAAAAATACCGTTTCCGTTCCCATACAAAAAATACCGGTATCCGATCCCTGCACGGCTAGCACATGATGGGCGCGACAGTCGACAGGCGAGAAAATGCCGCGACATAGCGCTCTCTCGCGAATCGGTAGCATAAGAGCCGCGCGACAACCCGCTGTCTCGCGGACAAATGTCAAAGCGACATAATTTTGTCGTTTGACAGTTCCACGCGGGATACTCTCGAAAATCGTAGCACGAGTGTACTATGGGAGACAAAATGTCCCGCGTTTGAACGTCAAAATGAGAGAAATTGTCTTCGAGGCTAGAGGGTCGCGACTAGGGTTTGCTCCCGGTACTGAGTTTGGCGACAAGCGCATTTGGTCGAAGTTTTGTTGACTTTTGTTCTAAAAGAAAGATAATTTTCCATATTTTATATTTATTTCATACTACAACACTTTTTTGTTTAAGTATAATTTGAATCTTGAGTTTCATGATCATGCCATTAATATCAAAATTATTATATTTTTTCACAATGACTTGTTTGTTCTCTTAAGTTAAACGAAAATCCGACAGAAAAAAATCTAAGCCTAAGATTGTACGATCACGACCACATCAACAAAGGAAACCTTTGGTGGCGAATTGACTGGGGGATAATTAATAGAAACATAAATAATTGATACAAAAATATTACATTGCTAATCCGGGAAACAATTACGTGCTATCAATCAGTGCTAACCCGTTATATTTACACGCGTATTTTTACATGCAATTATTGTTGACAACCTATATTATGTCGCTCCTTAGGTGTTTCCATTCATTGTGGGATATAAACAACACAATCCCGACCTGAATATTGCGATCAACCTCACTTATAATAAGTAAATGCAAAAGTAAATCTGTACCTATGTACAGTCAGCAGCAATAGTTGCTAAGCGGGCGAGGTGTTCAAAATGATCTTGACGCGACTTTATTGTTAAGAGAATAAGAGCGCGTCAAGGTAATTTTGAACACCTCGCCCGCTTAGCAACTATTGCTGCTGACTATATGTTACCTCATGACGCTTAATCCGCCGAACCGATTTAGACGAAATTTTGTGAAACAACATTCCACAAAGAATGCAAATAATGAATCTGGCAGCTCAACTCAAACTCCACCTCACAGAAGACCACAGCCGTAATACTTACTTTGTAGTGTACGAGTTGGTACTAGCCTAATCCTTAAGTTACGATTCCCACCGACCGGCTGGAGTTGGGCCGCGCCGGAATGCTTTTTCAGTGTACCTATTTACATAATGTGTGGCAGAAGCGATAGAATCCGTCCGGAGCCATCCGATCCGCAAGCAGCCGACCGGCTTTGGGCATACAAATGTGAAATGCGCTCCGACTCCGACGAATCGTACTTAAATCTGAGTACCTATCTCAAAAAGGCCAAAGTAAATAAAATCATTTAAAGTTTTTGGTAGTATTTATTTAAAAGTCACATTATTTGAGAAGTGTTATCAACACTCGACTGTCCTTGCACGGAGTAGGTTCCCAACTTGAGCCCTTCTATGTCCTCCGTGATGGCAGGAGGGCTGCGGTTAGCAGCAGCATGCTTAGGTGTAGAGAATACCTCCGTGTTTGATGATAGGCTTGTGCATGATTGTCATTCAATCTATCTTCGAAGCCAGCAATGCAGCGGCTAGCCAGCCATAAGGGAGATATGTCGGGGATTAGCATAAGATATTTACTCTGTAAATAAGATTTAAAAGGAATGTAATTTTTTTGCAAAAGACAACGGAAAAGAGCTTTATGAAGATTGAATTGTGTACGTAAGTACTTACAACTTGACTTCTTCGTAAAGATGGTATTTTGTTAGCCAAAACTTTTAACAAAACGCCAATTATTCGTAAGGAGTTGTATTTTAATGATTAGGTAGGTAATCTTTAGATAATTATAATAATATATTCCAACTTGTAACGACAAAGCAAATCAAATTTTGATTGACAGTATTGACACTGACATTTTCGACTTAAAAATAATATTTGCTATTTCTTATTCTTCATACTGCGAGAAAGAGACAAAGTTATCGTGACTAGGGACGCTCCGTTTCTAAGGCTGACTATTCATTACTTATCCGATTATTATTTTACCGATTCAGTGTTGCCACGAATGAAAAGTTTGTTCCATGTATAAATGGCCACATTGGCTAAGTCGCGCGCGGGATGGCTCTCTCTCGTGGAACTCTTTTCTCGATGTGCGAACTCATGCTGCCAAAATCGAGGAATTGACAGATAGAGATAGAAATTTGTGACGGGCGACTGCCGTCTCTCGCGGCGCGAGCTATCCCGCGGGTAATCATGTGCTAGCCGTGCTGCTGGGAGACGGCGGTTCCAGGCCAGCGGTGGGCCGGCCGGTGGCGGTCACCGAACTCATTGCGCGCGCAGCGCGATCAAAGATGGCTGCCGCCGCTTCGCAATGATTTATAACTCAAGATAGGTTATAGGCGTTCCAAAATTGAAGCGCTTACCTTGTGACAAATTGGACAAGTTGCCTTTAGTCGCGGCTGGACAAGCGAGAAATGTGCACCTGCTAACGCGCTCTCGCACACCAAAAGAGAAAGAGACGACTTTATGTTTAACAACGAGTGTGATAAAGATGGATGGAATGAGAAAATTAATCAAAAATAACAGATTTCTTCGTAGGCACAGAAATAAATATTGAAGTATTTTTTTGTGCTCCTCAAATATGAGTATAACCTATCTATGGTTAGGGTCACTTGTCGAACATTGAAACAATCGTACACAGTGAAACTTTGCGATATCTCGGAAACTAGGTGTTATCAGCTAGTGCCGTCTGTCAAGCAAGGGCAGGCTCAGGGACCCCCAGCACCTCCCCAATACGCGAGCGCGCCTTGGAGAAGGAGCACGTTGCTACGAGCCTTATTGTGAATTCGGGCGACAAAAGTAACATTTTTCATTTATGTTTCGCAATTTTTTACCAAGATATAGTCTAGTTTGGCGTTATTTAATTTTTTGTTGTGTTCAATGTGTATTAAAGTTACTTTGGAGCTAAATATTTTTAAATTTCTTTCACTCTTTGGTGCAGTTTTTTTTAATTCTTTCAAAAGACACCCCCTAGTCTCACAATGAAACATTTTTATGTAGTAAACAATGAAACATGATGTTCACTGAACACCAGTATTAGTACACAATGAAACAAACTCATTATTTTTTTAATTAATTAAAGACTATGTGCGAAATTTGTGAAACTAAAATACCATGAAAATTGGTGGGATACAAACAATGCGTAAACGTCAAATTGGTGTGAAACATATGAACAGTGCAAAGATTATCAGGAAAAATATTGAAATCAGCATAAAAATCAATATAATATAAATCAATATATATATATCAATAATCAGCATATTGAAATATTGAATTGTTTCGTGTGCATGAAGTAGTACTTAACAATTCAACAAATATGGTGAATTGCTCAGTTTTGCGCTGTACAAGTGACTGCCGGCAAAAACAGGACAACCTAACATTTCACAGGTAAATACAGCATTTTATACTTCGGTCACATTATCATGCTTAGTAACAGCATCCTACAATCTATATCAATTAAAATCTGAGTAGAAAAAGCATTTACATTAAATAATAACTCGGGTAAAAAAATTAACCTATAAATATCTCCTGATAAATTAACCGACCAAAATACGTACGCATATTGACAGTAAGCCGTCACCCTTTTAATAACGTGTATTCAATTTAGTCGCATTGCTATTATTCGAGGGATACCAGCCCGTGATGCATACAATTACCCCAAAATTCGGGTATTTTGTATTTTAATAACATTTTTTAAAAATTCTTTCTTTAGGCGTACTTGTAATATGTATAATGAATCGCTTAATGATATAGACATTTTTGTTCATAGTTTGTCCGTTTTCAAGAACAAAGTTCGGCATATTTTGTTTGCAAAATTAAGAATTAGTGCCTGCAGCATATCATAGAATTAGATTCTCTGAGTCGTGGCAAAACCCCCTATAACGTTAGAAAGAATCCGTAATGCTTAAATAAATATAATTTACATTCTAATTTAAACACAGTTCAATTTTATTGTTCGTATATTATGTCCAGTTCTACAGCAAAATTATTTATAAAAATGTTATTAAAATACAAAATACCCGAATTTTGGGGTAATTGTATGCATCACGGGCTGGTATCCCTCAATAATAGCAATGCGACTAAATTGAATACACGTTATTAAAAGGGTCGTCAATATGTCAATATGCGTACGTATTTTGGTCGGTTAATTTATCAGAAGATATTTATAGGTTAATTTTTTTACCCGAGTTATTATTTAATGTAAATGCTTTTTCTACTCAGATTTTAATTGATATAGATTGTAGGATGCTGTTACTAAGCATGATAATGTGACCGAAGTATAAAATGCTGTATTTACCTGTGAAATGTTAGGTTGTCCTGTTTTTGCCGGCAGTCACTTGTACAGCGCAAAACTGAGCAATTCACCATATTTGTTGAATTGTTAAGTACTACTTCATGCACACGAAACACTGATTTCAATATTTTTCCTGATAATCTTTGCACTGTTCATATGTTTCACACCAATTTGACGTTTACGCATTGTTTGTATCCCACCATAAACTACGGTGGGGAATAAAAAAATATGAGACTGTGACAAAGACAAACAATAATAGCGCTTTCTCTGCTACTCCTAGTGAAAGATACATAAGACTATCCCGTTCTGTCAGTTATCCCCACCACTCATGCCATGCCCTCGGTTATCCAAAAGTAAAAAAAAAAAACCAGTTCCGATCCCTGGTTATAGAGTCAACCCAACCTCTAACTTCATTGTATTGTGTCATTTTTCCAACCGCGCCAAATACAGAACAGAATTCATACACTAGGTATTCTGAGTAAGTAAATCAAGAGTACAATGTTTAGTTTCGTAGAGTCCGTCTAAGCTAACTCTGCACAGATTATGCAGTGACAAAGTGAGGAAATGCCTTTAAATAAACATTTTAAAGTCCGTCAACCAAATCTTGTCAGTAGTAAAAGGCGGCAAATTTGAAAAATCGCGGGTTAGCAACACTGTGTTCAAATAATTCCAAAACGCGTGTCATCTGTGTTTTATCTGTGGAATGTGGATCGTGAATGACAGCCGTCACCTTATTTGTTTTCATTTGGTTTTCATTCTGAATCGTTTCTGTTTCAAGAGATATTTCTGCTGTCACCATTAAATACCAATACATTAAATAAGAATAAGCAAAGCTAAGGGGCCTACAATGTACAATCATGCTCGTTGATGGTAAACATTACTAAAAATTGAGGTTATGACAAGTATTGGAAGAACTCTTTCGAACTTTTAAGATTATGTTCAGTTTTTTTGTTTTAGGGTTAAAAGGCATAAATAAAATTAAAACGTATGCCTAAATCTATCCAACAAGACCATAAATTGTGTCCTGGAAACCGTCCATAGGCCCACATGTCTAATATTTTCAGCAATCAGTTGTGACTATTTACAAAGGTAAACCTTTTAAACAGTATTAAGAGCCTTGATTATATCGCCGTTCTTTCGCAATATCTACCTAATCCATACATGTTTGTTGCAGGATTAAATCTTGCCCAATATAAGGCGTTCGTAGTAGGTAGTATCTTTTCAGACAATACTTACCTATGGCGGTTTATGTACGTGTACAACGCAACCAAGTCGAAAAGTGACCCTTATCTTATTTACCTTTAAATTAAATAAACACCCAAATATCAGTTGTTTTATTTTTAATATGTATATTGTACAATATATACCAATCAAAAAAATTACACAGGTATGTCATATTCATCCAGAACAGTACACTAATTTACATTAACAAGTGGCATATTATATTGTAAATAACAAATATATGCACTATCTAATTATCTGCATTTTGATATGATTTTATTTTAGTAAACTTAGAAGACATAGATAGGGAACAAAGAGAATATAAGCACTACGATAGGGAGTTGTTTTTGATATCTTCAAATTTGTTCATCATTTTGATTAACATTGTTTTAACATCGCTTTTAAATTGTCCGTCCATGTTTCAATTTTTTTCAATAAACCGCGAGTGACAATTTGAATTGACGTACGCAGGGCGCGCTCAGCGGAAAAAAAAATGTTGATTCGATGTACATTGCTGCTTTTCTTAGCGCAATACTGCTCTTTGAGTGTTGCCCTACTTTAGTTTGCTTTACATTGCTACTGACAAGATTTGGTTGACGGACTATATTTTCAAGTCTGTCGCTTGCCAAGTCTACCCATAGTAGCTTGGTTTGACTCTGGGTATGAAATTGCGGTTTGAGTAGGTGCCTAATAATAATAAACAGTGAAAAAATAAACAAAACATTTTTATTTTCGATTAAACATCACGATGTCGCCGATTTTTCAATTTTGAAGAACGCTTAATTAACTAATAACACTCACAAGCTTCTTGACATGCGTCTAAACTTGGATAACGATTGTCATTTCCCTGGCATCCTCCATAAATGAATCCTTGGCACTGTTGGGACGTTGTATTGTATCCGTAACTGAAAAATAAATTAGGCAAGTATTGTAATAGTGCTAACAGACGGGCGTACCGGACCGCGACCTTGGTACGGTCAGCTTATCTATTTCTGTTTCTCACTTCAGACTATGGGTATGGAGTGGACTATACGTTCACTAGGACGCAGCCATAGCCCCCTCCACCTCCACACTCGTGCGCGAATCGCGTTCGCGGCTTCGCCCGCGTCAGGCACATAGTCTGGAGGGGGCTTAAAACACGATTGATTGAGATTGTGTGTATTATTTTTAGCTTACCTTGGAATATAGGCTTTACAAGGACCAGTCACTATAGGCAGGCAACAAGCAGCCTCTACAAAAAAATAGCAAAAAATATATACAGTAAGTAGGTACTTAATATACATTTCGGTAGCAAAAGTATGTATGTATATACTTTATTGCACATAGAAATAAAAACACGAGAAACATAGTTACAGAATAAATTAAATACAACAAAGGCGAACTTATCCCTGTATGGGATCTCTTCCAGTTAACCTTTGAGGAAACGAATAAAACAAAACAGAAGTAATGACAAACAAAACAATAGTGTACAATCACTAAAGTTAATGAAGTGCAAGTTTTGAATATACATTGTTACAAATAATATATATAAACATAAATAGAAATACTTAAATAAATAAAAATAAAGCGTACATATATAAATATAACTTAATTTAAATAAATAAATAAATACTCAATATATATCATAAAACAAATAGATATGAGCTCGAACCAGAAAAGTAAAGGAAACTAAAGAAGTAAATCGAGGAAAACCGAATTACTTATGTATCGGAAAGCCACAATTTTTTAAGCCTCTCCTTGAGTGATGCTACAGATGCTACAGAAAGTATAAAGGTTATCAGGTTATGATACGATATTACATGATATTTGTGGCATTTATACAAGTGGCTTTCGGGCACTTTTCAGCGCTTACCGTAAAAGTATAAAACTTTGCCCTTTAACCAAGGCTCGGAACCGGTTTTTTCTTCATACAAAAAATACCGGTATTATTACGTTCTTTTCGTTCTTTGGCTTATTATTTCATTTTTAATGGGACAATCTAATAATACGAAGTTGTTACCTAAATACATGATTCAGTCCAACGTAAAGAGCATAAAATAATGAAAAAATACTGGGCTATTTTGGGTTTTACAAAAAAAACCGGTTCCGAGCCCTGCCTTTAACATAACTAAAATAAGCGAAATAATAAAAGTTATTTCGCTTTCACTGAACTGTGACGCGGCGGGCAATGTTTTATACTTTTACGGTATTACATAAAGTGCAATTTCCTCACAGTTTTTGAAGAATAAAAAGAGCCTTTCCGAACTGTTGTGGCGAAAAACTACATACCTGCTGCGAAGCTCATCTTGACAACCAAAGCAAAAAGGAAAAACAATACTAGGATATTCTGCATGGTTGCTACTGTTTTCTTGACTGTTTTTTTTTTCTGTTGTTTTCGCATTTTATAGTCACAGGTGGCGAAAAACTTTTGAATCATTTAATAAAGTTACAAAAACAATAATAGCTGGTTGAACCCTATATTCATTGAATTTGTTCTTTAATAAGATCCAACCAGTATAGTGACATGGCTTTGTCAATATGCGTACATCTATGGCTCAAACTTTAAAGTTAGGGTACCTACCGTGAACCCACCCAACAACTATAGTCCACAGTTTCAAAACATAATCTGGCAAACGCAACTTGCGAATAAATAAGAACAAGGAAAACTATAGGTAGCTACTCATTCCTTTCTTTTGGGTGCTAGTTGTATTCCAATAACAACACATATAAGTAGTCCACAGTTTCAATAGGTACCGTAAAAGTATAAAACTTTGCCCACCGCGTCACAGTACAGTTCTTAAAAGTTAGTTACAGATACACTTCCCGAAGTTATGTTAAAGACAATGATTTATAACTGTTAAAGACCAAAATTTTATACTTTTACGGTACCAGGCGTGTCTCACTCCGCGATTTCGTCGCTTTGCTACAGGTAGCTAAAAGTACATCCGTTCGGCCCCAATTTTGGGGAAAGCCATAAGCGGCGCGTGGCGCTGTCGCCACCTAGCGGCCATATCTGTGCTGATCGTAACAGACGCGTTTTGTTAGAGAGTGAGTCTTCTGTACTTACGAGTAGTACTATTATTTATTCTGTGACGGTACTTAATTATAGGTAATCTGGCATGAACGCATTCAGCAGCGGAGTTGAAGCAGTCGACGCCGTGGTCGAAACTCGAAACCGGCCGCGAGGGAGTAGTACAGTAGGGCCTCGATAATCCGAACTTCAAAAAAATACCCCCTGTACGGACTGGCGAAGCGTTCGGATTATAGTATGTTATAAAGAAAATAATGGTACATTCTAAAAAAAACATATTTGTTGAGACTAAAGTAACAAAAACAAAGAAATTAATCACAAAATAATCGCGTACTATTTATTGACAGAGCAAAGGCTTTGTCCCTCAAATTACGTAGCATGATTCGTCAGCCCAGTCCAAACAAGTGGTCAATGCCGATATAGCTTGCGAGTGGGGATTTTTTTTGACATTAAGAGCCGTAGAATCGTCAATAAAAGACTCGTCACATCCAGATTCGTCAGTCTCTTGCGAAAGTTGGGCTATGATCTCATGGTCAGTTCAGAGAAAGGGATCACTTGGCACTCTTGGCAGTTCGGATTACAGCGACGTTCGGATTAGCCTATGTACGGATTATCAAGGCCCTACTGTAGTAGAATAATCTGGCAAACACAACTTGTCAGTAAATAAGAACAAAGAAAACTATTACTCATCCGCTCATCCCTTTTTTTTGGGTGCTAGCACCAGCTTTAGGCAAAGACAGTATAATTATCTCTGTCTATGTTTGAAATGAGTCAGTCCTGGGACTCCTGGGCCAAACAAACCAGTCTATAAAACAATACAGTCATTCGACGAAGCCGTCTAGACAGGGCAATCGTGAGGGGTGGGTCGCGCGCACCCGAGCTGAATACATCGCCACTGTTAGTAGCTCGGTACACGTAATACTTTTTACACTGGTCAAACTATAAGTATCAATTTTTAGTTTTGTACAAGTTATTTCTCTCTTTTTCTAACGGTGTCCTGACATTAAGTGGAACGGAAAACTGCTGTTAGCAAACCAGGATTACTAACAGCCCTTTGCAGGGGGGCGAAACTCCTCCTTTCGGGCATTCTCTGCTCTGTTCGGCTCAGCATTGCTCCGAGGCATTAGGTATTAAGGTCGTCACAACTTGACGTCCCATGCGTCGACCACAGATGGTGGCACTTTGCGCACGAAGTGTGGAGGGACCTTTAGGTTTCTTTTCTGTACCTACGGTAGTAGGGGAGATGCAGGTGAGTTGTGAAATTTTCGATTTTTTGGAACCTATTACTGTTAGAGAGCTCGCAAGAGTGCGCGTATGTTAGCTCGTAACTTGAATTAATAAACACGCGCTATTGCGATCTCGTTAATGGCTGTGGTTAATGGATTCCAAAAAATCGACGATGTAACAACTCTCCTCTGTCACAACTCACCTCAGTCTCCAGTATTACATATAATTCTGTGCAAGATGATAAATATTACGGAACCTTGCACTTTGCATCATATAGGCGCATATTTACAATCATGTAGTGCAACATAATATTATTGTTTTCTGCAGCACCATACATCAGTTCTGTATTTACACAAGTGTAAGTGTAAGTAATAGACTGTTATTGCAGGTAGCCGACGTTAATAAAGTTTACGTCACCCTAGGCTCGTAAGTGGGATTTTCTCCCCGCTACGCGAGGAGAAATCTCACTTCCGGCCAAGGCAAGACGTAAAACTTTTGACAAACCACGGGCGGTAATTCGCAAAGCCCCAGATCGCATATCGCATCTGGAGCATTCACGAATTCACCTTAGGTATGTAATGTACTATTCTTTTCATTCTAAAAGTCAAGGTTTCTTATCTTAGCCCAGACGTCAAAACATGCCAATAAAAATGCTATTTTGGCATGTCAAAACAAAGATTCAAATTAGAATGGAACATGAGACTTTTTTATAGGTCTCTGGGCGGCTAGAGGCTGTTACTTAATCAGTCACATGATTGTTATTTTTCAGTGACCTCTATTATTATAATAAAATAAGGGTGACAGCTGGCAACTACAGTTGCCAAAAGCACCAAAAGCATGTGATCTCTTTATAGGCCAGTCTAGCGGGCTCAGCACGGTTCCAGTTTTATCGACTAAGTATCACTATGCCCGTAACTTTCGCACTTACATACTCGTTAGAACGTGCCAGGCATGGTGACAAACGATAAAAATGCGACCGTGCTACTAGGGCAGATGGGACATACGGGACGGGTTATGTTCGCGAGGTGTACAGCTCACAGTGCAGAGATAATTAGCTTAATTTAGGGATTTAACTTAATGTAGCTTAATTTAACTCGTGTCGATTTAAAACACTCCCTTCGACCGTGTTTTAATTTATCGGTATTTGTTCGTTCTTTGCTAATTATTTCATTTCTAATTGGGCAACCTAATAATAAGTACGAAGTCGTTACCTAAACACACAACTGAGTCCTACATTTCGAGTATAAAATAATTCGAAAAAAAAAATGGTTATATCGAAGTTTTTGCAAAAAACCTGTTCCGATCCCTGGTTGTAGAGTCAACTCAACCTAAATTCATTGTATTGTGTCATTTTTCCAACCGCGCCAAATACTTAATAGCCGGTTTAAACTCTCGCGCGAGCCACGAGACGAGCCGCGAGCCGCGCCACGAGACGAGAGTGTAAGCGGTGGGCTCGCGGCTCGTCTCGTGGCTCGCAAGCTCGTCGAGCTAATATAATTTAAACACTAACGGCACGGCATAAGGTTTATAACCGAATGACAAGCCGAACGCGAGTGTAAACGGTGGACTCGCGTCTCGTGGCGCAGCTCGCGGCTCGTCTCGTGGCTCGCGGAGAGTTTAAACCGGCTATAACAGAATTTATACTTACATGTGTTCCGAGTAAATCAAAAGTACCTACAAGGTTTAGTTTCGTAGAGTCCGTCTAATCTAACTCTGCACAGATTATGCAGTGACAAAGTGAGGGATGAGGGAATGCCTTTAATAAATATTTTATTTTCAAGTCTGTCGCTTGCCGAGTCTACCCACAGTAGCTTGGTTTGACTCTGGGTATGAAATTGCGGTTTGAGTAGGTACCTAATAATAATAAACAGTGAAAAAATAAACAAAACATTTATTTTCAATTAAACATCACAATGTCGCCGATTTTTCAACTTTGAAGAACGCTTAAATAACTAATAACACTCACAAGCTTCTTGACATGCGTCTAAACTTGAATAATTGTTGTCATTTCCCTGGCATCCTCCGTAAATGAATCCTTGGCACTGTTGGGACGTTGTATTGTATCCGTATCTGAAAAATAAATTAGGTAAGTATTGTAATAGTGCTAACAGACGGGCGTACCGGACCGCGACCTTGGTACGGTCAGTTTATCTGTTTCTCACTTTCACTCATACCTGCGTCCTAGTGGACGTATAGCCCCCTCCACACTCGCGTTCACGACTTCGCGCCACGATTCACGCACAGAGTCTGGAGGGGGCTTAAACACGATTGATTGTGATTGGGTGTATAATTTTTAGCTTACCTCGGAATATAGGCTCGACAAGGACCAGTCACTATAGGCAGGCAACAAGCAGCCTCTACATGAAAATAGCAAAAAAGATATACAGTAAGTAGGTACTTAATATACATTTCGGTAGCAAAAGTATAAAGGTTATCAGGTTATCACATGATATTTGTGGCATTTATACAAGTGGCTTTCGGGCACTTTTCAGCGCTTACCGTAAAAGTATAAAACTTTGCCCTTTAACCAAGGCTCGGATCGGAACCGGTTTTTTCTTCATACAAAAGATACCGGTATTATGTTGGTGTATCTCATATTGGTGTTTATACAGATGTTCTTTACTAATAATGTTTCACAATCACAATATGACACCCTGTAAGGGTACGCATTACAATTTTATCTAATACTAACACATAAAACAATTATAACATACAAGTTACAGAATACCTACACAAACAAATAGTAGCCAAAGAAATTGTTTATAGTATATGCCTATTTATGGTATTTATTATGATCCAAATATTCTTGTATAGAATAAAAACAATTACTTATTAAATAAGTCTTCAAGCGACCTACAAATTTGTCATATTTTAATTCTTCCGCTATTTCTTTAGGAAGACTGTTAAATTTATTATTACGACTGTTATTATTACGTTCTTTTCGTTCTTTGGCTTATTATTTCATTTTTAATGGAACAATCTAATAATACGAAGTTGTTACCTAAATACATGATTCAGTCCAACGTAAAGAGCATAAAATAATGAAAAAAAAAATACTGGGCTATTTTGGGTTTTACAAAAAAAAATCCGGTTCCGAGCCCTGCCTTTAAGATAACTAAAATAATGAAATAATAAAAGTTATTTCGCTTTCACTGAACTGTGACGCGGCGGGCAAAGTTTTATATTTTTACGGTATTACATAAAGTGCAATTTTCTCACAGTTTTTGAAGAATTAAAAGAGCCTTTCCGAACTGTTGTGGCGAAAAACTACATACCTGCGGCGAAGCTCATCTTGACAACCAAAGCAAAAAGGAAAAACAACACTAGGATCTTCTGCATGGTTGCTACTGTTTTCTTGACTGTTTTTTTTTCTGTTGTTTTGCATTTTATAGTCTCAGGTGGCGAAAAACTTTTGAATCATTCAATAAAGTTACAAAAACAATAATAGCTGGTTGAACCCTATATTCATTGAATTTGTTCTTTAATAAGATCCAACCAGTATAGTGACATGGCTTTGTCAATATGCGTACATCTATGGCTCAAACTTTAAAGTTAGGGTACCTACCGTGGACCCACCCAACAACTATAGTCCACAGTTTCAAAACATAATCTGGCAAACGCAACTTGCGAATAAATAAGAACAAGGAAAACTATAGGTAGCTACTCATTCCTTTCTTTTGGGTGCTAGTTGTATTCCAATACTACAACACATATAAGTATAAGTCCATTAGTTTCAATAGGTACCGTAAATGTATAAAACTTTTCCCACCGCGTCACAGTACAGTTCTTAAAAGTTAGTTACAGATACACTTCCCGAAGTTATGTTAAAGAGCAAAGTTTTATACTTTTACGGTACTTAATTATAGGTAATCTGGCATGAACGCCTTCAGCAGCGGAGTTGAAGCAGTCGACGCCGTGGTCGAAACTCGAAACCGGCCGCGAGGGAGTAGTACAGTAGGGCCTCGATAATCCGAACTTCAAAAAAATACCCCCTGTACGGACTGGCGAAGCGTTCGGATTATATATATTATATATATAAAGAAAATAATGGTACATTCTAAAAAAAACATATTTGTTGAGACTAAAGCAACAATCATCAACAATTAATCACAAAATAATCGCGAACATTTATTGACAGAGCAAAGGCTTTGTCCCTCAAATTACGTAGCATGATTCGTCAGCCCAGTCCAAACAAGTTGTCAATGCCGATATAGCTTGCGAGTGGGGAATTTTTTTGACATTAAGAGCCGAAGAATCGTTAATAAAAGACTCGTCACATCCAGATTCGTCAGTCTCTTGCGAAAGTTGGGCTATGATCTCATGGTCAGTTCAGAGAAAGTGATCACTTGGCACTCTTGGCAGTTCGGATTACAGCGACGTTCGGATTAGCCTATGGACGGATTATCAAGGCCCTACTGTAGTAGAATAATCTGGCAAACACAACTTGTCAGTAAATAAGAACAAAGAAAACTATTACTCATCCGCTCATCCCTTTTTTTTGGGTGCTATCACCAGCTTTAGGGAAAGACAGTATAATTATCTCTGTCTATGTTTGAAATGAGTCAGTCCTGGGACTCCTGGGCCAAACAAACCCGTCTATAAAACAAGACAGTCATTCGACGAAGCCGTCTAGACAGGGCAATCGTGAGGGGTGCGAGGGGTGGGTCGCGCGCACCCGAGCTGCATACATCGCTATTGTTAGTAGCTCGGTACACGTAATACTTTTTACACTGGTCAAACTATAAGTATCAATTTTTAGTTTTGTACAAGTTATTTCTCTCTTTTTCTAACGGTGTCCTGACATTAAGTAGAACGGAAAACTGCTGTTAGCAAACCAGGATTACTAACAGCCCTTTGCAGGGGGGCGAAACTCCTCCTTTCGGGCATTCTCTGCTCTGTTCGGCTCAGCATTGCTCCGAGGCATTAGGTATTAAGGTCGTCACAACTTGACGTCCCGTGCGTGGACCACAGATGGTGGCACTTCGCGCACGAAGTGTGGAGGGACCTTTAGGTTTCTTTTCTGTACCTACGGTAGTAGGGGAGATGCAGGTGAGTTGTGACATTTACGATTTTTTGGAACCTATTACTGTTAGAGAGCTCGCAAGAGTGCGCGTATGTTAGCTCGTAACTTGAATTAATAAATACGCGCTATTGCGATCTCGTTAATGGCTGTGGTTAATGGATTCCAAAAAATCGACGATGTAACAACTCTCCTCTGTCACAACTCACCTCAGTCTCCAGTATTACATATAATTCTGTGCAAGATGATAAATATTACGGAACCTTGAACTTTGCATCATATAGGCGCATATTTACAATCATGTAGTGCAACATAATATTATTGTTTTCTGCAGCACCATACATCAGTTCTGTATTTACACAAGTGTAAGTGTAAGTAATAGACTGTTATTGTAGGTAGCTGACGTTAATAAAGTTTACGTCACCCGTGAGTGGTATTTTCTCCCCGCTACGCGAGGAGAAATCTCACTTCCTGGCTAAAGCAAGACGTAAAACTTTAGCCAAACCACGAGCGGTAATTCGCAAAGCCCCAGATCGCATATTTAATGCACCTGCGATCAGGAGCATTCACGAATTCACCTTAGGTATGTAATGTACTATTCTTTTCATTCTAAAAGTCAAGGTTTCTTATCTTATCCTCTAGCCCAGACGTCAAAACTTGCCAATAAAAATGCTATTTTGGCATGTCAAAACAAAGATTCAAATTAGAATGGAACATGAGACCTTTTTATAGGTCTCTGGGCGGCTAGAGGCTATTACTTAATCAGTCACATGATTGTTATTTTTCAGTGACCTCTATTATTATAATAAAATAAGGGTGACAGCTAGCTGGCAACTACAGTTGCCAAAAGCACCAAGAGCATGTGATCTCTTTATAGGCTAGTCCAAGAATGCTGCGAATGCGGATGCCCTAAGCAAACCGTTCGGCATATCGTTTTGGAGTGCCCACTAACAAAGTACGATGGCCCAGTGGAAGACTTTAAGACCACAACGAGAGCAGCCATTACTTACTTGGAAAGATGTAGATTTAGATTATAGACTATGTAACTATGCATGAATGAACAGTGTAAAATAAATGCCATACGATAAATAAATAAATAAATAATAGGCTATTCCAGACAGTGGTCCACGGGACATACGGGACGGGTTAAGTTCGCGAGGTCTACAGCTCACAGTGCAGAGATAATTAGCTTAATTTAGGGATATTTGGTCCCTTTGGATACATGCCGCTTGAAATTTTGAATTGTAAAGTCTTCTTGAATATTCGCTGTTTCCCAAACCTTCCGTACACTGTTGTATTTTATACATTTTATAATACCACTTCAGTGTTCACGCGTATGTGTTCTCCAGTTAGATAAGTCTAAATCGTTTTTTACACACGTCACACATATTCGGCATACCCCTTACGTGTATTAGCTCATGTGTAGCTAAGTGGTATTTATGAGAGAACCTTTTGTGACATGTACATGATGTACATAATACAACAGTATGGTTTTTCACCGGTGTGACCACGAATATGCTTCGTTAAATTATTTAGGTTTTTGAAGTGAAAACTTCTTTAGCGGCGCTGGGCACTTTTTGAGGTGGGGAAAAAATGTAAACTCAAGACAGCGTAAGGCGATCACGTGACCGTAAGGTTTAGATGGCCACTCATTTAGATGGCATTTAAATCAATAAAGAAAAACTCAATGACATGACATGAAAAAGGTTCTAATCTTGTACGGGCTGAAATACGAGGATCTCACAGTTAAATTCTAACTTTATAACACTCAAATATAATTCAATAAAGCTACATCTTGATGAAATCGCTAATAAAAGTGAGCTCTAGTACTGGTGAATATAACTCAAAATATCATGACCAAATATATTTAAATGCTAGGTCTGCAAGGTAACTTTACAATTTCTATTCAAATTTTAAACAATTAACGCTACAAATTTGAATTTCGAATTTTAAACAAGCTCACTGACCAGCAATTTCGGAACTAAAGTTTTTCAATAGAAAGGAGGATGGGTCAGTTATACATAGTGCTGCAGATATTTTGGACAAGTCACTGAGTTTTCACTTCTGTCGGCACTCCCGGAGTGCAACCCGTTGTTTTTTTTTTTACACGTTCTACAGGTGTATGGTTTATCCATATGATTTAATTCGTGGAGGGGAACACATCTGTTTTGCGCTTAAACAGCTTGTTGCATACTTTGCATGAGTAAGTACGGTACGGGTTTTCACCAGTGTGAATTATTTTATGCTCGACTATAAATGAGTTTTATAAGCGAAGGGTTTATTACAAATATCGCAGTTAAACGGCTTGTCCCCCGTGTTCGCTGGTGATGTTTCAAGATGGTTTTTTTGTGAATAACTTATTGCATGTTTCGCAGGTGAACGGCTTTTCACCAGTGTGAATCCGTTTGTGATGTCCAATTTAATCACCAATTTTATAGTGATATTTGACCGTTCTAAATCAAAAAAGTGCCCCCAAACGCGAATACAGGAGTCACAAATTGGTATTCTTGCGTCCGCACATTCATTCTATCGTTAATATTGGCACAGATATTGGTCATAATCGGCGATCGAAATCAGCGAGCCAAATTGGCGTTTGCGTCCGCACGGCCTGATTTGATCTAGGTACTTACTTTACTCTTTGATTTGATCGGACAATTTCATCAGATTGGCAAAAAATTGTCCTCGTCTGGACAGGCCTTATGATCCGGGTCGTACTTCAAAGAGTAGTATAATATATATATGTCGTACTTTTAGCTTTCAGTGCTCTGGCAACACTGACCAAGTGTCATGTCAATGTAATGCACGATGTCATGTCAACATGTCATTGTAAATGTCTTGTTGGTTGTTGTGTCCTTGACTCCTTGTTTATAATAATTATAATTTATAATTTTATTCTTTGCAAATGTTCACGTGACGATAATATTGTATTTATTTAAATCGATATTTCGAATCGTTATTATTTTAAAGACTCTTCCCATATTTGCAGTCCAACTTAGGACTATATTATATTTTTATCATCACATCTAAGCCTTTTGGACTGTCGTAACATCAAAATTTAACCTACTTCAAGTGTTAACATTAATATTGCGCCAGTATTCATATCCTTTTAGTTTTTTAATTTACTGTCATTGGCATACAGATTTATTACCAATCAGTACAATATTTAATAAAACACTGGCATCCTACACTAAACAAACTTAAGATTAAAAAAAAATTGGCAGATTGGCAGACACCTAAAATATTCCTTTTGGGGCAAAAACTAAAAAGGTATGGAGAAAGTATTTGTAAAATCTGAACCGATATGGAAGTCCGATGACACAGCAGCATCAGGTGAGGATTGTGGGAAGAGTGAAGTAGAATTACAAATGATATTGGAACTTGTACAAGAGTTAAATTCTGAAGTATTTGAAGGTGATAGTAAGTTTTTTGTCAATAATCATTTCTGTTGTCTGTACCCAAAGGTCTTGAAACTCAGTGTCCAGTTCTGTCCACATAGTTATGGTGTATTCCCATTTATCCCGCCACAGATGGCAATAAGTGCATTCATATAAATAAATCACTCCCATCTGTCCTCCCTCATTGTATCGCAGTGGTCAAATGGGGCGGGGGCGGGGGCAATTGGGAATACATAAATATATAGTTCTGAGGTGGATTAAATTAGTTGGTATTTATTTTCACAGTACCTACTTAATTGTTGGGAACAGATATACTTAACGTAAATTTGTATATGACTTGTTAATAAACTGAAATTTAGCAATAAGTGATCATCTGCATTATTTTATCAATAAAGCACAAGCTCATTGAAGGCTAAATATTAAGACATGTAGAAAAATATGCTAACTATATATATATATCATTTGACAAATTTGACGATATTTTTTGTCTAGATGTTATTTGATAAGTTCTTTGTTGTTGTTTTTATATCTCCGTGTATTTTCAATTAGTAATTTACTGTACCTAAATAATAATATTTCTTTATAAATTTACAACAAAAAAATAAGCCGTGTAACTTCCATAGTTGGCATAAGTTGAGAGTAAAATCAGCTATTACTCCCTGTATGTATTGTTATTTATTACTGTACGTAATCTCATACATACACGCAATCATCAGTTTACTATAATAAATTATAAAGATCTGTAGCGCGTCGCGCGACTGCGCATTGTGAACTAACCGACGGCTTATCGAATGTTGAATTGTTCACCCCACCCGGCATCCGCCAACAGAGAGGCCAAGATGGCCGCCCCTTTAGCGTCAGTCACCGACTCACCGTGCTGTTACGCTCAAACATGTGAGTGCGAGAGCGACGCATGACAGACACTACTACAGGCGGTGAAAGCGCAACCATATTATGCGGACATGCGCACTGGGTCCCGAACACCGCCACCCGCCGGTTAGTTACCCAGTCAGTCCCACGCCGTGCAAATAATTTACTATTTAACTTCATCATGAGCGCAAAAAAACGTAAATATAACGATGACTACATCAAATACGGTTTCGTGGCTATCGAAAAAGGTGACCGCCCGCATCCCATGTGTGTTATCTGCTACAAAGTACTAAGCAACGACGCGATGCGCCCGTGCCGTCTAGAACGACATTTGTTGACAAAACATAGTGATCTGCGATGTCAAACTAAAGAGTTCTTTGAGGCCAAAGCAGCGCCTTTGAAACGGATAAAAATAGAACAACAAGAAGCTTCCAATCAGATAGTTCAAGAAGAAGCGTCTTTTGCTTTTGGTCAAGGAATGCTAGAACTAGAATACTCGGGATTTGGATCTGAAAGAGAGCTACAAGCGTCGTACGAACTATCGCTTTTAATCGCGAAAGAAAAGGAAAGTCATAAAATTGGTGAAAGCCTTTTAAAAGCCAGCATTTTAAAAGCAGTTGATATTGTACTTGGTACTGAGAGTAAACAAAAGATATCTCAAATACAACTGTCTGATAACATTATAAAAAGCAACATTGATGATATGGCTGAAGACATAAAAAATCAGGTGGTCGCCGCTGTGGACGAATCACCATTCTTTGCAATACAATTATCGGAAAGTACAGATGTTGAAGGATGCTCTCAATTAATTATTTTCGTCAGATATATTCAAGATTTAAAAATAAGAGAAGAGATTCTGCTTTCCATGGAGTTAGCAAGGTCTACAGAGGCTGCTCGTGTCATGTCAATTTTATCAGATTTTTTTGCAACACATGATCTTTCATGGGACAAATTGGTTGGAGTTTGCACAGACGGCGCTCCTGCGATGCTTGGCTCATGCTCCGAGTTTCTTCAATTGGTCAAAGAAAAAGCCCCCAAAGTTACTGTAATTCATTGCTTCATTCACCGACATGCGTTGGCAGTTAAAACACTTCCAAGCGGCCTTCACGAAGTTTTAAAATTGTGTATTACTATTGTCAACTACATCAAAAGAAGCGCGCAAACTGCTCCACTATTTAAAGCGCTTTTTGAAGATATGGGAGAAGAAATGAAAACATTACTGTTCCATACCGAGAACCGGTGGCTGTCAAAAGGAAATATGCTGGCAAAATTATTCGAACTTAGAGAACGAGTGATTTTGTATTTAGGAAAAAATAAGCAGGATGGATTATACACACATTTTGGAAAACCAGGTGTCCAAATATTTTTGGTATATCTAGCAGATATTTTCGATTCATTAAATCATCTAAGTCTCAAATTACAGGGAAACTCGAATATAATTCATCATTGTGATACTATAAAAGCGTATGTTGATAAATTGCAATTATGGAACCGTAAGATATTAACAGACCCTTGCAACTATACCTCTTTCCCGAGATTACATGCGATGTCAGAAGAAACGCAATTAAATGAGGTTTTTGAAGATGTTGCGATTAAAACACAAATATCATACCACTTGAAACATTTAAGCGAAGAGTTCCAGAGATATTTCCCGAATCCGTACGACGACGCCATTTTCAGATTGGCAACGGATCCTTTTCATATCGAAATAGAATCTTTACCCGAAAACCTTCAAGAGCAAGCGTGTGAAATGAAGCACAATTCCTCTGCGAAATACGATTTTGATAAGACAAACAAAACTTTGTTCTGGGTGAAGTATTTGACAGTTTATCCCGAAATATCGGAACAGGCGTTGCGATTATTCTTACCGTTTTCGAACACATATTTATGTGAAAAAGCGTTTTTGGCTGCTGTTGATATTAAAGTGAAACAAGATAATGAAATGGATATCGCGGGTGACTTGCGATGTTACATCTCATCTATACCACCAAGAATTAGTAATATTGTAAAAAATATGCAAGGCAATCCACTTGGTTGAACAATTATTACTATTTTTTTTATTATCTCAGGCAATTAGTGGCGCCAGTGCTATAATATAAGGGTGCGGCCACACATATCGGGACTCGGCGAATATTCGTGATGGCGTATTTCAATACCCAAGGAAAATGAAAGAGACGCCATCACGAATATTCGCCGAATCCCTGCATATCTGGTAGCACCGTATAAATGTATCAATAATAATAGGATACCCGGGATACCCGGAGTCTAATAAATATTTTGCATTTTCAATAAATAATTCTTGTAATCTTTAATGTTTTATTGTAACCCTTAACGTACCTAGAGTCGAGCCAAGATAATTCCGCACATTCTTTGCAGACAAATAGTGGAAATGGCATTATAATCGTCAAATTACTATGAATAAACAGCGTTATTCATGTCTGCTAAGTCAATCAGCTGATGATCATCTTTTGTCCCTATCTCTATGGTATAACGACAGATAGGGACAAACGACGATCATCAACTGATTAAGTTAGCAGCCGTTTATGAATAACGCCAAAAGTGTATAACGCTTAGAACGGCTTTGCTATGTTAAAATTAGCGCAAAGCTTAAACGGACTATAGGATATACATATTCGTTTACCTTACATAATGGCTGCGTTAGAAATAGTAAGCTGTTGTCTGATTTGTAGCACTGTATGGCACAAAAGACCCGCTGGGTGTGTGAATTGAAATAAAATTAATAGACTTAGGCTAGGCTGTTTTTTCATAAGTATTACATTTTAATATCTATCTAATACCTTTAAACGAGCAATTCTTGTTTATTTATATATATATATATATATATATATATATAAATAAACAAGAATTGCTCGTTTAAAGGTATTAGATAGATATTAAAATGTAATACTTATGAAAAATGTAATAATATATATAGGTATATATATATTTCGGGGATCTCGGAAACGGCTCTAACGATTTCGATGAAATTTGCTATATGGGGGTTTTTGGGGGCGAAAAATCGATCTAGCTAGGTCTTATCTCTGGGAAAATGCGCATTTTCGAGTTTTTTTATGTTTTCCGAGCGAAGCTCGGTCACCCAGATATTAGTACGTTATAGGTGAACAAATTGAGTATAGCGCTTTAGTAGTAACTGCGAATGTGTGAAAGCGGCTTAATAATACTTGCGTTTGTCCTTTATAGCGACCTCTGTGATCTAAGAGGTTAAATATTTGTGTCCTTGCGATGAGTAAAGTATAGTTTGATATATTTTGTTACAGATGTCCGGAAAACTGAGACAAATGCAGGCAACACAGCGGCTGAGCAGGAAAACAACACTTGGGAAAAATATTTATGATATAGTAGTGAAAACTGAGCCAGATGATGACAAAATAGGAAACAACGCATCATCCGATAATATTCACGATACAGTTGTGTTCAAAACTGGGGCAGACATTGATAATACAGTACCTAAACTGGAGAGCGACGCATCGTCCGATAGTATAAATGATACAGATGTCAGAAAAACTGAGACTGATGAGAATTTCCCATCAGCCATCAATATTGCTGTCACAGTGTTCAAAGCTGAGCCAGATGTTTTAAGTGCAGAAATTAACACAGCGTCCGATATTAATAATACAGTTGCTCTACAAAATAAGGCTGATTGTTACAAAAATAAAACTCGTAAGGATAACTTATCATCTGTCAATGTCGATGATACAGGTCCTAAAAGTCTTCTCGTCGAAAAGCCGAAAAATAAAATACAAAACTAAGCCTAGAAAGGAACACGTCTGCGAAATATGTAACAAAAAATATAAACATAATTTCTTACTAAGAAACCACAAACGGATTCACACTGGTGAAAAGCCGTTCACCTGCGAAACATGCAATAAGTCATTCACACGAAAAACCATCTTGAAAGATCATCAGCGAACACACACAGGGGAAAAGCCGTATAAATGCGACATTTGTAACAGACCCTTCGCTTATAAAACTCATTTAGTCGAGCATAAAAGAATTCACGCTGGTGAAAACCCGTACTCGTGCAAAGTATGCAACAAGCGGTTTAAGCGCAAAACACATCTATCGCTCCACGAATTAAATCATATGGATAAATCATACACCTGTAGAACGTGCAACAAGAAGTTTACGCAAGAAATACTCTTGACGAGACACGAAAGGGTCCACACCGGTGAGAAGCCGTTGTCTTGTGAGACATGTAAGAAACAGTTTTCGGAAAAACATAATTTAACACAGAATATTCGTGTTCACACTGGTGAGAAACCATACTGTTGTATTACATGTCACAAAAGGTTCTCTCATAAATACCACTTAGCTACACATGAGCTTATACACGTAAGGGATATGCGGTATTCGTGTGATGTATGCAAAAAACGATTTAGGCTTAAATCTAACTGGAAAAAACACGCGCGTGAACACTGATGAGTGACGTGATTTAAAAAAAGCGGCCAAGTGCGAGTCGGACTCGCCCATGAAGGGTTCCGTATTTAGGCGATTTATGACGTATTAAAAAAAACTACTTACTAGATCTCGTTCAAACCAATTTTCGGTGGAAGTTTACACGGTAATGTACATCATATATTTTTTTTAGTTTTATCATTCTGTTATTTTAGAAGTTACAGGGGGGGGGGGACACACATTTTACCACTTTGGAAGTGTCGCTCGCGCAAACTATTCAGTTTAGAAAAAAATGATATTAGAAACCTCAATATCATTTTTGAAGACCTATCCATAGATCCCCGCACGTACGGGTTTGATGAAAAAAAAATTTTGAGTTTCAAAGTATGGGGAACCCCCAAAATTTATTGTTTATTTTTTTATTTTTGTGTGAAAATCTTAATGCGGTTCACAGAATACATATACTTACCAAGTTTCAACAGTAATAGTTCTTATAGTTTCGGAAAAAAGTGGCTGTGACAGACGGACGGACAGACGGACAGACAGACAGACAGACGTGACGAATCCATAAGGGTTCCGTTTTTTACGATTTGGCTACGGAACCCTAAAAAGTCACTATACAGTTTTTCAAACCGCATGTGTACGGTGACATATAATCTCATCTCCATACAATTTTTAAACTTAAAACGCAAAAAATAAATAATATTACATATATCACCGTATCCATGCTGTTACGAAGAATGCAAGCTCTGTGCTTGTGGTAATAATTAAGGTTCAAATATCAAATATCAAATATCTTTATTTTGCATAAAATATGGTACAAAAGATGGACTTAGTAACTAAGAAGCACATGCATACTTCACCAGCAACTGGCATGCAAAAACACAAATACGAGCTATGCTACATCTATTAATAATGCTAATAAATCTAGTATTATACATGTCGCTAAATATAAATGTCATACTTAATCTAATTCCAATTGTCAGTACCTATTTAGTCATATTTGAAATAGTCAAAAAATTCATCAATTGAATAAAAACATTCCTGTATCAACCAACTCTTAAGTTTACGCTTAAAAAGACTAAGTGGTAATTCTTTCAGATCATCTTGGAGACAGTTATAAATTTTTATTGCCATACAATAAGCGCTCTTTCCATATAATACTGTCTTTTTAGCAGGTATGACGAGACGATTAGGGTATCTTGTATTAAAGTGACAAATGTCCCTATACGTAGTAAAAAGTTCAGGATGCACTCTAACAAATAAACAAATTTCATATAAATACATGCTTGGCATAGTCAGAAGTTTCATATTTCTAAATAGAGGTCTGCATGAGGTCAATATATCTACATCACAAATAGCTCTGATGCACTGTTTCTGTGCTAACAGCGCTTTGTTTGCGTAACTAGAATTTCCCCAAAGAAGAATACCATACCTGAGTACAGAGCAAACATAGCCGTGATACGCCTGTATTGCAGTCTCTTTACTGCTAATTTTTGTCAACCTCCATAAGGCATATGCAAACGAGTTTACTTTGCTACATACTTTATTAATATGCTCATTCCAAGATAAAGTATCATCCACGCATATACCTAAAAACTTAGTCTGATCGGACTCCGTTACAATTTGATTTGAAAAAGTAACTATGAGAGGTTGTTTGACAGCATTTCTGTTTACAAATTGGATGAATGTTGTCTTTTGGAAATTGACATTTAAATTATTCTCGTTTAACCAGGTTACAATGTTTTGTATTGTGTCATTAATATCCTTGTTATATGTATTAGGGTCACGACAAGGGATTACGACGGACAGGTCATCTGCGAAAAGAGTACATTTGAACGTCGTTACATTTGGTAAATCGTTAATATACAGTAGGAACAGTAATGGACCTAAAATACTCCCTTGAGGCACTCCCACATTGTTAAGTTTAGTCGACGATTGATAAGTAGTTACTGTTTTGTTCGAATTAATTTGTAATACCTCCACAAACTGAGTCCTGGCATGCAAGTAATCTCTGAGCCAATCATTAACGACTCCACGTATACCGTAGAGTTCACATTTGGCTAGCAAGGTCTTGTGACAGACAAAATCAAAAGTGTCAAAAAAGACAGCAGTTACTGGCAAACTGGTTCATGTAACTCAATATATTATTTGTTAAGGTTTAGCTGGTCAACCAAATCTTGTCAGTAAAAAAAGGCGCGAAATTCAAATTTTCTATGGGATGATATCCCTTCGGGTATATTCGGGATATTTCAAATTTGCCGCCTTTTTCTACTGTCAAGATCTGGTTGACCAAGTGACCAGTTGACTGAGTGAATTTGGTCGTCACCTAACTATATGGTTAGGTAAAATTAAAACAAAATATAAATAATGAATTATATTATTCAATATTCAATTAAGGATTTTTTTTAATAAAATTAAATTATTTTAGTTTAATCGTTGAAATTATTTATTTAAATACTAAAGTGGTCCAGGATTTAATCAAGGATAAAACTCACAGTTTCCTAATAATGCGACGCTCACAGTTTCCTAATAATGCAACGCTCACAGTTTCATAATAATGCAATCACAGTTTCCTAAAAATACAACGCTCACAGTTTCCTAATAATTCAACGTTCACAGTTTCCTAATAATGCAACGCTGACAGTTAATATGCAACGCGCATGTTTGGGCTAGATATAAATATAATCATTGTACTGTGCTCTATTGGAAAGCTAACAATATTTGGCATGAACATACCGCTTCTCGATATTTTAACATGTAAAGTAAAGCCTTTTTAGGGTTAGGGATTATGTTTCAACTTTTAGGTAAGTATTTAAAATAATTAAAAAATAGTGTGTGACTGTCACATGACTAAATTTAAAGTACATATAGATAAATATGGGTTATTCCCACTAGTTACCACCAAGTTGTTACCAGTGGTAACTACTGGGAAAAATAATTCCCAGTAGTTACCACCAAAATTTTGTTAGAGTTAATAAATACAAATAAAAACAGTATAAATAGTATAGTATAAATATAGAGTGATTTTGAATTACCTAATAAAGTCACTTTAAAAATAATCTAAATGGATTATTAAATTTATCCTTACATATTTTTAGTTTTTGTACTAGTACCGGTTAAACTCTTTCAATAGTTTTGGTCACTTTTAAGGCAGTTTACTAAAACTCTAATCGACTTATAATTATATATTAAATCACTCTATATTTATACTATACTATTTTTATACTGTTTTTATTAGTATTTAACTCTAACAAAATTTTGGTGGTAACTACTGGTAATTATTTTTCCCAGTAGTTACCAGTGGTAAAAGGTGGGAAAAAAATTCCCAGTAGTTACCACTGGTAACAACTTGGTGGTAACTAGTGGGAATAACCCATAAATATGTCTGTGATTAACTGTTGTCTATCTATAGTATTAAGAGAAAGTAAAGTTTGCCCTACCTACCCCATGGTACTCATGAATGGAAACAAAACTTTATTTTTTATTATGTTTATTCTGTAAACTTAATTGTCTTAAATTACTAAATACTATTGGCACTTAATAAATGCATAATTTATACTTAAACATGATTCATTTCATCATAACCATTTATTACATATAGCGTCGGCTGGATATATTATTCTTTATTCTTCATTTTCTAAATAAATAGTTAAAATACAAAGCTTTTTTTCATTCCAACTGGATCTGGTAATAAACACTATTAAATTCTTCTCTAATACTTCTAAAAAAATCCATTGCAATTGTAATAAAATGTCCAAGCCACAATAGTTACCTTTTACTAGAATATTTTACTAGACTTAAGTTACTTTTAATACTAGACGGTCATAATTGCGTCATATGTGGGCAAATAATCATGCCCATGGCCATTTCCGTACACGGCGGGAAGAAGTTGATAACTCGAGATATTTTATTGAAGAAAATTAAACTTGAAATAAATTACATAAGGTTCAATCAAATTTCTTCTATTTTTTCCCGCCAGTTATCAACTTCCCGCGGTGTACGGCATTGTACACGGATTTCTCCATTAAAAAAAAACTGAATAAAAAAAGTACGCGACCACAGACCCAGTTTGAAATAGATAGCTTCATAATACAAGCCAGCCGAGGCTCTTAATCCTAAGCAGCAAGGCTCACTTTCGCTTGAGCACGCAGTTGTTGAGCACGTTATAGTTGAATCTGTATCCGGACTCGTCGATGTCGTCTGTCACGAGGTTGTCGCTGTGGAAATGTACGTAGAGCGGGCCTGGCGGGGTAGCTGTAAAATACCATTGTCAGTTTAAGTAGGCTATCATAAATTATCAATTTAAATGTGGGGAGTACCTATAGCATAGACTAGGAATCCTCTAGACTGAGCATAGTAACGCTACCCCCTCTGCCACTTATACGGTAGTTTTACTCCATCTTCGAGTCAATCCCGTGCCGTGATTGATCCGTGTCTTTGAACGGACCAATCACGGCACGGGATTCGCTCACCTCGTCCCCCCGCACCCCCGTATTTTTGGCAGCATCGGTTTCATGAAATAATTGCTCTAAACTCAGTCTAGAGGATTCCTAGTCTAGAGGATCTACAGTCTAGAGGATTACCTATAGGATAGTACCTAAATTAACCAAATGTACCTATACCTACATTATGAAATACATTTTTTTTATATGTTATAAATGGGCTTACTCATGGCCACAGAGGCGAAGACGTGGCCTACGATGGAGTGAACCTGCCCAGAAGGTGTCTGTTCACCATGGACCTAGAATATTACGGACGGACTGTCAGCTAAGACAAACTGTGACACTGCAATGGCGGACGGTTTGAATGTGTGCGTGTAGACGAGTGTTACCATGTAACACAAATTCTCCCCTAATGGTGAAACAATTATTTTTAATATCGTCCTTGTTTTCAAATAAAAAAAATTAGGACAGTTTTACGTTAGACAATAAAAAAGGTGTGTACGTATCTGATTTTATAGGTCTTGAAAATGCGCAATATTGCACAATTACTTTGTGCAAACATTATTTTCAATACCTAATGATATTTAGCATCGTAATGAAATCAGTTCGTCATGTTTTTTTAATTTATACATTTAACTTGAAACATATCTGGTTCAACAAAAAAATTATAATACATAACAAACAAACGTTAACTATCAAACATGCATGTAAGCGTCTAATCTCTTTAGTATCGGGAAATTACCATACCGACCTAGTTTGAAATGCACAATCAATAATTTAACCATTTACATAAATGATACATTAATACATAATGATTTAATAAGAAGGGTATCAATTACCCTACTTTCGGGAAATTACCCTATTCATATTACTGGTCACACTCCTGTTTTGCAGTTTGTTAATTTATAAACAACAAATTATCGTGATTTTACGTACTAATTGATAAACTTAAGTATGAAAAGTTATTCCGTGACTTTTTTTCATTCGATCGGTACAATTCTAGCAGGATTTAACTACGCATGCCGGCATATTTTATATTTTTCTTCGACATGTTTACTTCAATGACGTTTCGATTCGTCTGACGGCAAACTGGTGGATGTGGGCTGTCAATGTGTGTGTGTCACGCGTAAATACTATGAAACTGGTGGATGTTGGAATCACAGTTGTGTTGTAAGCGAAACTCTGTCCGTAATATTATAGGTTCATGCTGTTCACCCTTGATTTGAAGGTTGCCGGGTTATATGAGTTCTGAAATATAGACGCCGGCAAGGAATTGGAATTGTCCCCAAAAGACATTGAAAGGGAACTTACATGCAACAATCTGGTTGCTGGCAATCTCTCCGCAGAACTTGGGTCTCAAGTCTCAAACCGTCGACAGTTCCGCTTCAGGGTTAAAGTTATAGTCTTCAGACTTAAATGTATAAGTACGTACACTACTTTATGAAATAACTTGTCTCCAGGAGACGAAAGAGAACTTACAAGCAATAATCTGGTTGCTGGCACTCTCCCCGCAGAACTTTGCACCTCTCAAGCCGTCAGCAGTCTCAGCCTCAGGGTTAAAGTTATAGTCTTCAGCCTTGAATGTTGCCCGCATTATGAAATAACTTGTCTCCAGAAGACGAAAGAGAAATTACAAGCTATAATCTGGTTGCTGGCACTCTCCCCGCAGAACTTTGCACCTCTCAAGCCGTCAGCAGTCTCAGCCTCAGGGTTAAAGTTATAGTCTTCAGACTTAAATGTTGCCCGCATTATGAAATAACTTGTCTCCAGAAGACGAAAGAGAACTTACAAGCTATAATCTGGTTGCTGGCACTCTCCCCGCAGAACTTGGCACCTCTCAAGCCGTCAGCGGTCTCAGCCTCAGGGTTAAAGTTATAGTCTTCAACTTTAGGGGGCTTAAATTTTACCTGCATTATAAAATAACTTGTCTCCAGAAGACGAAAGAGAACTTACAAGCTATAATCTGGTTGCTGGCACTCTCCCCGCAGAACTTGGCACCTCGCAAGCCGTCAGCGGTCTCAGCCTCAGGGATGAAGAGGTAGTCCTCAGACTGCGCCGCGCCCTGGGTGAACGGGTTTATTTGGCAGTCTGTGTCGAGGTATAGGTTGTCTTCCTGGCGGTATGCCATAACGAAACTTGCGGCTGTTAGCCTGTGGAAATAAACCAAAATCAAAATAGAATCCTGCTCAATTTTTTTATGTATTTCTGTCATTGCTAGCCACATCCACATTTATTTTAGGGTCAATTCTTCTCGATCTTAGTTATACCTACAGCCGGGCTACATGATTGGCGCGAGATAGACTAGCCGCGATAGGCTACCCGATAGAGGTGCAGGGTTTCCATTTTATCGTCTGTGACGGGCATAGTGACAGACGATAATCAATCGACAATCAATCAATCAATTCTTTATTCGTTCATCACGGGTACATAAATAGGTGATAACTCGCACTTACATACTTGTTAGAACGCGAATGGCATGGTGACAAGCGATAAAAATGCGACCGTGCTACCGCCGCTGGGTAGTCTTGTCATTGACTTGGGCTTTCTTCCGGTCACTGTTGATGGCGGACATCCAAGTTTGAAGGAGTCTGGTTTACTTATGTAGGTATTGTGAATTATACAAATTACAAGATGTAGAAGAGATTGATTCACTAGCTAGTGCATTCCCGGCCGGCACAAGAAGCGGGGGGCTTACCGCGAAAACCGAAATTCCCAAATTGCGGGGTTCTCTTTTACTCTCATTAAGACATAATTAGAGTGACAGAGAGTTATAGCCCGGGACGGAGTTTTTTAAATAAAATCTATCGGGTTGTGAAACATCACTTTATATCTGTCCTTGGTTGCTCAAAGGAAGTTCAAGAATGTACTCACTTAACACCGCAAACGTCGGATGTCCGCTTAAAGCACGTGGCGTAAGCAAGGTTAGCAATATAAGGTCCGGCGCCTCTGTTGTAGTTGAAGGATTCGAAGGAGCCGGAGCGATCAGGGTAGTACTGCAGGCAACCGGGAGGGGCTGGAAATGAAAGTAATAATAATAAAATAAGGGTACAGCTAGTCGTCGTTAGATAAACCAAACTTAGGCCAGAACATACACTTCGCGTAAATGTATTTACCTACACAAAATCATTTTCATGTTTCCTACATTTCAACAGGTACCGCGCGGTAAGCTAAGTGAGGAATTGATCCTTATAAATTGCAAATGGATTGGAATCAAGTGGAAGAATCAAATTATGGGTAGGTTAAGTTTAGATATGGGTACATACACGGCGCGTTAGGGCTCATATAGACGATGCGAGAACTCGTAGACGATGCGAAATTACATTGCTGGTTTTGATCAGTCGGTTGAATTGGACGTAACCAACAGTCCGCAATGTAACTAAAATCGCATGCGAGTTCGCGCGCCGTCTAAATCAGCCCTTAGATGTAAATGTATGTGCCTTAAAACTTAAGGCACATATATTTATTTAATAAAGGCAACGATGTTGGATAGGTATACTTACCAATAAGGTACTCGTCTCTATCGGCGGAGGTGGACAGCGGCGACGATGGGAGGGACGATGTGATGGCGTTCAGGATGCCATCGCGGTATTTGCTAAATGGCAATGAAATATATAGATATTACCATAGAGAAATAATATCTGGGAGAGCTTTGCTCGGAAAACATAAAAACTCGAAACGCGCGCTTTCCCAGAAATGAGACCTGGCTAGATCGATTTTGTCGCCCCTAAAACCCTCGCCTAGCAAATTTCATCGAAATCGTTAGATGCGTTTCCGAGATCCCCAAAATATATATATAAATAAATATACAAAGATTGCTCGTTTAAAGGTATTAGATAAATAGATTAGATAAGTAAAGAAAGAGTGGTACTTAACTGATAATTCCACTACTTGACGCTAGATGTCGACTACGAAATAACTCGCGTTATATTTCTCTATGATATTATATTACCTAGGTACAGTCTGATTCAAACAGGATTCGGAGATCGCGTTTTATAATAGCTACAAGTTAGAATGATCTCTACATACAATTTAAACAAAAATATTAGAATGGGGTTGGCCACTGTCAAAGGTTTGCATAGATGGCGCCATCATAGCTTGGCTCTTGTACTATGAGATTTGGCTTAAAGGGCTGGCATCCAGGGCATTACAAAAAAACAAAAATTTGACACAATTCTAGGGATTGACAGGGCAAGCTATGATGGCGCCATCTGCTATATACTTCGACCGGCCAACCCTATTGCGGCAGTATGTTTTAGGACCACTGACAATCCAACCTCTAGACTGAGCTTAGGCCAATTCTTTCATTAAACCGATGCTGCCAAAAATACGGGGGTGCGGGGGGACGAGGTGAGCGAATGATTGGTCCGTCTTTGAACCGACCAATCATGGCACGGGATTGACTCGAAGATGGAGTAACGCTACCGTATGTGTGGCAGAGGGGGTAGCGCGACTATGCTATGTCTAGAGGTTGGATTGTCTGCGTTTAGGACATACAGAAAGTTAAACTTACCCCAAAGTATTGAAGCACTCCAACTGAGTGACCTTGATTTTCCAGGTAGCCTGGGGCAAATTCGGCTGGGTATTGCGGTCGGCGATCTTGAAGTTGATGCGGATAGATCGGCTGTTGGTGGACGCGTTTACCCTGACGTACACTGCGGGGCAAAATAGTCGAAGTTAGAAAAAAAAATTTAGTCATAACATTATTTTTTGTATTATATTAAGTTAATTTTGGGACCTTAAATCGATGTCAAAAAAGGTGTACCCTTGTAAATACTGGTGTGTGTGTGTGTGTGTGTGTGTGTGTGTGTGTGTATACTGGTGTGTGTGTGTGTGTAAATACTGGTGGTAAATTTAAATTCTCACAGTGCTGTCCATTGTTGTCGCCACAGAGCGGCGGGACGAAGTCCGAGTTGGCCTGAAGGTTGGTTACTTGGAAGATATCGTTTCTGCACGTATAGCCCGGCCTTTGGGTGACGTTTTCCACGGGGTCGATCTGTATAATAACAAGTAAACATTTATCTACCTATCTGCTGTCAGAAACTTAAGGTTTACGAACTACCGTCAAGTGGGATAACTGGGGATAGATGGGTAACTAATAGGCAATATTTTTTCACTGTTCTAATCTAGTTAGTTGAAAAATTGACCCTAAGACTGGTAAATCCTTATTGTAAAGATTGTAAAAAAGTATACTGCTGTCAACCACGTTCATTATAATGGATGAATATTTCCTTGGTATAAAGTTTCCCTCCTATACTCAGTTACCCCACTTGAGGGTACTTTACAAAGGAAATGACGGTTGTTCATCTCAAAACTGATCCTTACCTACTAACACAAATTGTATCTAATTTAATTGTCGATTTGGAGCAAAGAATACAATGTACATTTCGAGTTTCGACTTTTTTATATGACACATGATATGACATGGCATCATTATGGTTAATGAAAGTTGATGAAGGGTCAATAAATCCGCCAGGCGCCATCTATTGACAAGTAGCGAAACTTACCGTAGTTGGAGGCGCCAGGTTGAAGGTCTCGAAGTCAATCCTCATCTGACAAACGTTGTTGTTTATATCGACATTGTAAGAAAACTCAATGTCTGAAGACTCCCGGTAGTCCCGGTTTAGAGGAAGATTTAAAATACCGCCATCTATTGACAAGTAGCGAAACTTACCCTAATTGGAGGCGCCAGGTTGAAGGTCTCGAAATCAATCCTCATCTGACTATTAAAGTTGTTGTTTATTTCGACGTTGTATGAGGACTCAATGTCTGAAGACTCCCGGTTTAGAGGCAGTTTTAAAATAGCGCCATCTATTGACAAGTAGCGAAACTTACCGTAGTTGGAGGCGCCAGGTTGAAGGTCTCGAAGTCAATCCTCATCTGACAAACATTGTTGTTGTTGATTTCAACATTGTAAGAACACTCCAGGCCTGATGATTCGCGGTTTAGTGGGGGGTTGATGAAGATCGCCACCTTGGTGTTGGTTCGAACGTCGCACGCGTTCACTGGAATTTAAAATACTATAAGTTGAATACTGAACTGTCACTTCATTTTAACCTGCGCTTGTACATCATCTGACACATCCAAGAAAGCAAGGACTTTTAAAACCAGTATAGCAAGTATATTAAGAATAAATTCCACTCCCACTTAATTGCACGCATTGCCTTAATTGCCCGTTGGAAAAACTCTATTAGCCTTCCGATCGGTAGTTCTATTGATTTCGAGACAGCTTGAGGCTCTAGTATGGCTTTAATGGCTTAGTGGGTGTAGATCATATTTAAGTCGTTAAAAATTATTATGGAAAACTTTCTCTGGTTAAACTTTTATTCCACTTTAAACTCTCGCGTTTTGTACACATATTTAATTACACAAACGGGTCTATCGCGATATAATTTCCTTGTTTTTACCTTAAATTCCGACGTTTCAGCTGAGTTGTACCAGCTGTGGTCACAAAAGACAAAAAAAATGAAATTATATCGCGGTAGACCCGTTTGTGTAATTAAATAAACTTTTATTGGTTTTAATGTTTCATAACTGTATACTCACGGGAGCAACACGTAGCAAAGACCCCACAGAAGCCAATAGCCTTCCCTCCTTGCGTGTTACACTGGTTCCTGGACAAGCAGACGCCGCCGGTCGTCCGGTCTGAGCCGAGGCACTGCTCCCCGTTGCCGACGGTGAAGATGCTGCCGGGCGCTTGTCTGATTGCTGAAACGATAAACAAAATATAAATTCAAATTCAAATTCAAAATGTTTTATTTGCAAATATAGGTAGTACATACAGTGATGGTCATCTTACAATAAGTGGTGTCGCTATATTTGACCAACAGGCATGTAAAAAACGTATGTAGATATGTAGAAATGATTAAAATTTTAAGCATATTATTGTATGTTTAAGATTAAAATCACTCCAACTATATTAAACTCGGTTTGTGTAGCTATTCAGTGTCTTTTCACCTTTAAGGTGGCGTTCGGGTGTAAATAAGTGCCTGCATTACTAGCTGTCAATTGTTATAAATGGGTATCGAAAATCACAATTGCGGCAGTAATGAAAAATGAAAAATATTTATTGGTTTTTGTACAAATACCTAGTGCTGCAAAACAGGTTGGGATCTTCTTTTAAGCAACAGATATGTTTGTGACAGAAAACCCCGCTGTTCCAACAAATGCAAGGATTTAATTAAACCAATATGTTTGTGTATATTTTTGTACATAGGACATATTTAGCCATCTTTACTTACTCATCTCTTCTTAAAACTGAATTACATGCCATCTAGCGGCGCATATACTAACTTCGTGATAACGTTAAGTCGGACGCCTCGCTGTACGCCACAGCGACCAGCAGAACTAATCTGCTTATTGAAGACAGCGCCATCTTGTGTTGAGTAGCTGCAATAGGAAACACTAGTTAGTTTTGGCATAGAGAAATATAGTAAGACAAGAGTGCTCACTCCATACATCAGTTAGACTATTAATTTCAGTGTCTACATCTAGCATCGAGTAGCGGAACTATCAGTACTGCCTGCTACTTGACAATAGATGTAGCACCGACCGGAAAGTCTTATCTCAACAGCATAAGACTTTCCGGTCGGTGCTACATCTATTGTCAAGTAGCAGTTTACTGATAGTTACGCTACTCGATGCTAGATGCTAATAGTCTTTTTGATACTAAAACTGATGTATGGAGTGAGCAATCTATGTATTTTTTTCTCTATGGTTTAGGAAAAAGACGTTGAGAACGCTAGTTGATTAGACTATTTTTCTATTGACACTGTCAATGTCAGTCAGTGTAAATGTTTTTAGGGTTCCGTAAAGGGTAAAAACGGGACCGTACTAAGACTCCACTGTGCGTCTGTGTGTCTGTCTATCTCATGAACCGTGATAGTTAGACAGTTGAAATTTTCACAGATGATGTAACAATAAATAGTAAAAAGTACGGAACCCTCGGTGGGCGAGTCCGACTCGCACTTCCGGTTTTTTAAAAGTAAAACTGCATTTCCATGTAGGCAGCAAGGCATCCTATACGGAAACACAGGTTTTTTTTAAACTTATGTAATAATAATAATTTAGCCACACATTATCGATATTTTCTTATGCTTTCTTACTATCATGCTATCATCATAGAGAAATATTTATCTATGCTATCATCAGAATTACGATTAGGTACCTTGGAGGATATAATCAAACGGAGACGCCATGTCTGTAATTTTCTGTACAAAACAGTCTGCCGATTTTTGCGGGGGAGGGGAACGTCAAATGTATGCGTAGCGTAAAAATAGCCATGTCAGATAAACGTCAGTCCATACATTGTGTATGACCGTTGGCCGCCTATTTTCGACAGAGGGGAAAGCCTGTTAATGGCTACTCCGTTTAGTTGTATCCTCCAAGTTAGGTACATATATGTGTTATTTTTATTTATGTCGTAATATTTAAATTACTTTAAGTGGTCATATATCTAATAATACAGTTAAGTACTACGGTTATGTATGTAAATTACAAATAACGGTTACCAATTAACGACCCAAAAATTGATACAAGTTACTTGTTATTTCCCATCTACGAGGTTTTCGAATATCAATGTTTCATGTCGAAATCTTTAGTTTTGCCTAGCGGCGTACCAAAACCGGTCATTTATTAAACCAAACCAAATCTCAACTCTATACCTATATGTACTAAGATTCAAAATCGATTGCAACTTTTAGATAAATAATTGGAATTAGTCGTGAAAAATCAAATGATATTAAACTTTGATAGGAAGGTTTAAGGTTGGCTTTAGGTTGTTTATAGTCAAATAGTTATTAGGTAAAAGTAAGTTATGATTGGATTGGTATTGGTACATCAATAGTGCTAACCGGTTGGGTTCAGTGAACTTTTAAGATGCAGTTTGCATCGTTAAACTACAGTTAATGTTTGGGCCCAGATTAACAGTAAACATTGAGTATATTATTATATTCTATTATGTGAAAGTGCTAGGTTGAAAAAAGAAATAAAAATTAAATAAAAACCGGCGGTCTCATACTTAATACGGACAACCTTTCGTAAGCAGGAAGCACGATAGGTATAAAACATTTTTTTTAATACAAATATGAAACATCTTCAATGAAGTATTTAAGTATAAAACTATTATTAAATGTTTTCTTTTCATTTTATCTCAACTAGAAATGTCGATTTTTGAAATAGATTGTTTTTTAATTTAATGAGTGACGTAAATGTTAAATGAAACAGTCGTGAACAGATTAATAATCTCTAATTTGAACGGGTACTTTCTATGTTATTTTATGTGCACTTCACACATTGACGTATATCTCAAAACGGGCCTTACGTTACGGGTACTAAAAATGGTACTAGTTCAGCGGTGTCACGCACAAATTCGAGCCAATCGTGCAGTCTAACGCAACTAGTTGCGACACTTGCGACCAATCGCGCGCGTGATGCGAACTCATCAACCAATCGCGTTGTAGCGGTGTCACACCGCTGTGCTGGCCCATTCATGCCCCATTCTTATTGCCCGTAAGGCCAGTCCTGATCGAGATATACGTCAATGCCTTCACAAGAGAGATTGTATGATCCAAACTTAACAGTAATTCCCGGGTTCCGTTTTTTTTGAAAAATTCCATACAGAGTGTCTACTTTTAATTGCTTTTTAGTTTATTATTGTACCCTCTATATGTTTGTAACTAGTAGTTATGTAGTTGGTAGTTTAACGGTAACTAGTAGTTATGTAGTTGGTAGTTTAACGGGAACTACAGAAAGGTTAGAATGTTTCTTCACAATAGATCGTAAACACGGGAAATTAGGCATTGTCTAGGTCTAAGACCTAGGTTCCTGGTTTGAGTAAAATGTGGATGGACACATGTATGTAATTTGGGGGTCCCGTTGTTTCCCATAAAGTTTAAGTCATAATGTATCGTTTTGTCATATGTGACGTTATCTATGAAAAGGGACCTTATTGTCGATGGCGCTTACGCCATTATTAACGATCATCCGATAGAAATAGAATGTCGCGTGACGCTGTGCGGCGTAAGCGCCATCGACAATAAGGTCCCTTTTCATAGATAGGTAATGCCCCATATTATCATTAGTCCTAAAACTGAAACCGTTAATTTTTAGGATTTTCGTAAGGTTATCCTATAGATAGGTCAGGTTAGGTTTGTTTTATGGCAATACTGAAAAGTGACGCGTTTCAGAATCAAATGAATTAATGACTAACGAAAATGCGGGCAAACAATACATTATGACTTAAAACTATTTGGGAAACAATAGAGACCCATTGTTTTGCGAGAATGTAAAACGTGGCTTGGAATTTAACTTAATTCTGGAACACTGGGATAGCAACTTCTTATAAGTTTTAAAACTTAAATTATATTTTATTATATTTCATATTTATGTATACTTCATATTTATGTTTATTTTTTACCTCTATTAAGTATATTTACATCCATATCATTATCTATCTTATACATCTTATAAGATCATATACTTCCTTTTATTTCCATTCAGTTTAGTTTACACCATAGCTACTATTGTTCTTTCCAAATTTTAGCATATACAGTTCACACTCACACTTTGTTAACATTTATAACTGTAAGGCGTTTAGTTTTCGACTACAGCGAGTAAGGGATAATGTATCAAGGGTCTGCCTGAAAACCAGCGTTGTAGTAAATAATTAAATATACTGCAACATTATGCTGAGGCAAGCTCCTATTTAACACTCATGAATATTTCTCCCTTAGATGTACAACTCAATTTCTTAGTTTTTAAGTCTACATTTAAGGTTTATCTGTAAAAATGTGTTACACTATCTGTTAACTCTGCAACTTCATGTGATGTTGAATAAAACTTTTCTATGTCTATGTCTATGTCTATACGACTGTAGGTACTCGTATTAGGCATTAACAATTTGGATTATTTGAATTATATTGGTGGCAGTGATGATGGTCAGTATGGTCACCTTTGCACTGGGGGCAGCCCGGGGCGGGTTTCAGTAGGTAGTTATTTTATTTTATACATATTTAGTATATAGTGTAGTAGTGTAGTGTATATTTTTGTTTTTAATGTGTATTTTTATTTATACACTTTTAGTTAAAAAGTAATAATTGCTTGCTTTCATATTATTTATGTTTTTATATTAAGTACATAGTTTTATTCACAGAAATTAACGTAGCAAACAGTTTTTTAATATAACACTATTAGTTATATCATAGAGAAATATAGTAAGACAAGAGTGCTCACTCCATACATCAGTTCAGACTATTAATTTCAGTGTCTACATCTAGCATCGAGTAGCGGAACTATCAGTACTGTTACTTGACAATAGATGTAGCACCGACCGGAAAGTCTTATGCTGTTGAGATAAGATCCTAATAGTCTTTTTGGTACCTACTAAAACTGATGTATTGGGTGAGCACTCTATTATATATATAAAAAAATATATTCCGGTTAAATTAAAAACTACTAAACTAATATTTTTACACCGAAATAATAAATATCTTATAAAGCACCTGTCACTATTTTTACTACAAATACTTTTCATTGAGATTACTTATCGATAACAAAATTTTATTCTTTTGACATGATTAAATACTTAAACCCTTTATATACCGCATATACGAATACGAAGACATATGGGGCATTATCTATGAAAAGGGACCTTATTGTCGATGGCGCTTACGCCGCACAGCGTCACGCGACATTGTATTTCTATCGGATGATCGTTAATAATGCCGTAAGCGTCATCGACAATAAGGTCCCTTTTCATAGATAACGTCACATATATGGCGGATATGATATTCAAGTCTATAAGGACTCTATGTACCTACCATTAACGAAATTTGCTGAATAAATTATATTCAAGTCTATTGACAGCTATTAAAGTTCAAAGAACAAATATTTTTATTACATGCAGTAAGGGGTAAATACCTGTCGAGTTGAAATTAAAAAAACCTAAAGGCAAAAACCTACTTTAAATAGTTTAAAATCTTAAATTTGAAATGTTTATATGTGAATTTTGAATTTTTGCATATTTATTATGACTTAAGTGTTAATTTAATTTATTTGACTTAGTGTGTATTGTGTTATGAATTTATGATTAATTAGTTATTTTTAAATACCTACTGTTTGTAATTTATTATGTGTATAATATATGGACTATTTGTCTGCAATAAAGGTCACAATTACAATTACTTACAAAAAAACCGGGACGGAAACGAAACCAAAAGTTTTCCTTTAATATTTCCTAGACAACCGATTAATAAGGTACTGAGATTTACTAGAATTTGCGAAAAAATTGTAAAAGTACGTACGTGAGAGCCCGCGTCGATCGGCGGAAAGCTTTCTTCGTAAGCTAGCGGGAGCTTTTATAGCGGACCTTGGCATTGCCCTACAGCGGAGACACATAATTCCGGTCTACTGGTCATTCACGAAGCTAACTTTCGTAGCTAGGTTTCGTTTCGTTTCTGGCCGTGCCGCGCGCGCGCGCAAAAAAGCTCTTTGTTGATTTTTGGGCTGATATTTTTTTAAATAATAATTATATATAGGTATTTATAGCCGATCAAACAAGTTTGTCAGTAGAAAAAGGCGCGAAATTGTAATTTTCAATGGGACAATAACCCTTCATGCCTGCATTTTTTTAAATTTGCCGCTTTTTTGCCGCTGACGGAAATTGCCTGACTATACCTGTATTTTTTGCAGCAAAATGCACAATACGTTGCGCTAAGCTCAAATGAAACCGTGGCACACCGTGCTCTGTTTGATATCCCATTGCCAAACTATTCCATTAGGTACCTAATGATTAGGTAATATTTGGTGATCGACATTAATCAATTAGGTCCTAATCGATTAATATCGATCACCAAATATTCGTTTAGTAAAACATCGATTTGTATTGTATGCCTCAGAGTTGCATACGAGAGGTCAAGATTAGACTGGTCTGACATTCGTGAAGTGTAACCGTTTTGTGAATAGCCCGCTGATACAAACACAAATCGCGGGGAACGCTCGATTGAGTATTTAGTTAGTTTTATTTATTTATACGAAATTTACAGTACAATTATAAGGAAGTTTATTTTGGTGATGAGGCTATGCAATAAATATATTTGAAATAATTTCAAATAGACATAGATTATACTGTCTGTTAACAATAATGAATCTTCTTGGCTACACCTTAAGGTCGAATAGCACGGTAAATAAAAGATTTTGACAACACAGACTGTGCAGACCAAGATAAGTCTGCAGCCAATTTTATAGATGGCCCAGACGTGCAAGTGTTATGTCAAACGTCAAACTTCTATGAAATTGTGAAGTATGTATAAACATCTACAGCTAGGCTAGGTAGGTATTTATGAGTACACAGGTAAATCGAATGGTACGAAAAGTAACACTTGCACATATTGAATGTAAATATATAGTAGTATGTCGGTAACCGTGTACTCAGGAAAAACTATGTAATGTAACGTTACAACTTTAAATCTGTGTAGTACGAGTAATATGATTTACCTACTTTTGTGTGTTGTTTTGCCCGTTTGTTGGTTTCCCAAAGGTTTAAATCTTCTTCCTCGCGTTGTCCCGGCATTTTGCCACGGCTCATGGGAGCCTGGGGGGGGGGGGTCCGCTTGACAACTAATCCCAAGTATTGATTGACGTAGGCTCCAGTTTTTATAATCTCCCAAAGGTTAAAATAAAATAGGATATTAAAATAAATGAAATAGGATTGGACGCCAGCACAGCTCAAGACCGAGCACAGTGGAAGAGAAGGATAAGGAGGGCCGACCCCAAGTAGATGGGAAAAGGTCACGACTAAAAAAAAAAAAAATTAATTATATAAAAATTGTATATCGTTGTCTGAGTACCCACAACACAAGCTTTCTTGAGCTTACCGTGGGGCTTAGTCAATTTGTGTAATAATGTCCTATAATATTTATTTATTATTTATTTATTTGGTTCAGAAACGCGTCACTTTTCAAGATTGCCATAAAACAAACCTAACCTAACCTAACCTATCTATAGGATAACCCTACGAAAATCCTGAAAACTTAACGGTTTCAGCTTCATGACTAATGATAATACCTATGACAAACAATACATTGTGACTTAAAACTTTTTCTCCAATAAAACATATCTATTTACAAAAATCCGGATTTCAGGCACGGAATTACCGGAGGATTTAGGAATTCGGATAATTTCCTGCGTTTAATTCCAAAAATCTGATAAAAATTAAGCAAAATTCACTCATAAAAAGAATCTCTTATGAAAAGTTGTGTAGTGTAAGATAATAAGTAAGATAATTGTTCCTAATTTGCTCTTGTCTTTTAAGGTAGCTCGTTGATGTCTGATGTCTTTTGTTCTATAGTTTAGTTTGGTCTCGTTGTATGCAGATATGGGAATCATGCGATGGTCAAATTTCTGTACTTACTTACTTAAGTACAATTTATGCCAAGATTTTTTCGAATAGGGATGAAGACGGGCTGCCAGCACATAATTTTTGATTATACGATCCATCAGTGCCTGCGAGTGATACGAAATTCGATTGCATTATACGAGAACACAATTTTAAAAAATCGATTAAATCGATATTTTAAAAACTGGGATCTTACCGCGAAGACCGAAATTCGCAAATTGCGGAGGTCTTTCTCTTTTACTCCAACGAAGGCGTAATAAGAGTGACGGAGAGATGCAGAGAGCGACGCCCGCAATTTGCGATCTTGGATTTTTGCAATTACCTATAGCCCTGACGTTGACAACCGTACACCATTAAATTGTATAACAATATTGACACACTGGTTTTTGAAGTATTGGTAGTAGTTAGACAGCGGTGTTTTTTTCGTATCCAATTATACCGACCTATGCGTAATAGATACGAAAAAAAAATCATTATACGAATTTCTTATCCAATTCTACGATCAGCCCTGATGAAGACACATGTTGAATTATATAACAAAATCTAGTAAAATAGATAGCAAATGAGCAATTTATTACAATATTGTGGATATTAAAAAAAACATATGGAAATAATACAAAAATACTGCACCTGAAAGTTTCAATTTTTTTTTTAACTTTCAAAAACGAACAAAGTAAGAATACCATTCGATTCCCCACATTTTATCCAAAAAAAGATTGTATAGCAACTATATACATAAACGCAATATTTCACCGACAAAAATGCCATTTTCTTGTTTTGTTCATAGGTATGTACTTCAAGATGCGCTCTAAGTGACCTTGACGTCACGTTCACATAGCGATTTGTTAGGGGCGTTTTGGCGAGTGAAGTACGACTGTCGGACTTTGACTATCATTTCTAACTTTTGTATAGCTTTAATGCAGCGGTTCTCAATCTTTTTTTTTGACGGAACCCTTTTGGAAAGCGAAATACTTGATGGAACCCTACAATACGGTGGCGGCATAGTAAATTTTTTCGAGGCGACTAAAGCATAGTGTTCTAAATTCTTGCGGAACCCCTGCAGGGGTGTCGCTGGCTGCTTTAATGTAATGGGTCCCAATGGTCCCATATAGAGATTTGATCCTAAAAACAAACCTGATTGATTGATACTATAAATGAAAATTTGTCATCTAGCCTATTGTCATAAAGTATAAGTTCGAATCCGCCGATTCTTGGACACTTAATGACATCGATTTCAATCTAGCAGTCATTGGCCCTCGTATGACAAGTTATGTTTGCCCGTTACGCAATGACTAGAGTCAATATCCATAGCCTAAACACTCCAGACAGACAAACATACAGGTCAAAGAACTTTGGACAACGCATTTTACCGAAAAAAAAAGTGGGAGAAGTCTTTACGACTTTGAGAATAAGGTTTAGTTTCGTTAGTTAGTTTTTTGCTTAGATATTCTGTTTGCATTTGTATTAATTAGCCATAATTCTTTGGCTTTAGGTTTTTCTAAAACCGTTTAGTTGGCAACCAGTTTTTGAACGCACCTTGCATGCCGTTGCATGAGATGAGATTTTTTTTATTTAGAAACCAGTAGAAAAACTCGCGTAAATTCCAAATCAGTACTTTTTACTTACTTTATTTGTTTATTAAAATTTAATCTTTATAGCACAAAAGAAAATACAAACGTACTAAAGGCGGACTTAATGCTACAAGACATTATCTACCAGTCAAACTTCGGGCAAAGCAGATAACTTGTGTGTGTTATTGTTGTTGCATTTTCTTCAAATTTAGTACTTTTCGAGACCTTTCTAATGAGCCAAAATACGAGGTGTATGGTGTAGGTATGACACATTTATCCAAAAATATTGTAGAGTCTGTTCGGGAAGAGAAGAGTCGTGGAATGTATGGGGCCCAATACATTCCACGACTCTTCTCTCTCCGCACATACTTACTCTAAAGCAGTGGTTCCTAACCTTTTCAGTCCGGTCACCCCTATGACTAACTAGGGAACCTGATTTTACCCCTCCTCCCAATGGTAATAAAAAAATAAAACGTGTATGTTTGTTGTATTGTTATATTAGGTTAGCTTATTACCCCCGTAAAATACCAATTTTACCCCCACGGGGGTAATTACCCCCAGGTTAGGTTGCTCTAAAGACAAATCTATCAAAAATCTGCATAATATATAAATATTATGTTAGTGTTTAATGTTAATACGAATGTTAAAAATAACTTGTAGTTGTTGCTACGGCGCTTTAAATAAAAAGTTATCTTTCTTTAGAGTTTTTATGGAATTAATTATCTACGGCCACATAGTTGAAATATGCACAAGTTGCACAACAGGGTAGGTACCTATAGTTCGTTTTTTTAGCATTAGAAATAAGGTAAACAATCTTGATGTGTCTCTTAATTGAAAAACACATTTTAATAATAAGTTACGGTAAATATGTAACAATTATGAAACTAATACGATCTTTTATAGTCTTCTGCTTTCATAAGTAATAGTTATTGATTTTTAAAAAGCGTTTTTCAATTAAAAGACATGTCAAAATCGCTTACCTTCTTTCAAGTTCTTTCTAATGCTAAAAAAACCGGCCAAGTGCGAGTCGGACTCGCGCACGGAGGGTTCCGCACCATCAACAAAAAATAGAGCAAAACAAGAAAAAAAAAAGCAAAAAACCGGTCACCCATCCAAGTACTGACCCCGCCCGACGTTGCTTAACTTCGGTCAAAAATCACGTTTGTTGTATGGGAGCCCCACTTAAATCTTTATTTTATTCTGTTTTTAGTATTTGTTGTTATAGCGGCAACAGAAATACATCATCTGTGAAAATTTCAACTGTCTAGCTATCACGGTTCGTGAGATACAGCCTGGTGACAGACGGACGGACGGACGGACGGACGGACGGACGGACGGACGGACAGCGGAGTCTTAGTAATAGGGTCCCGTTTTTACCCTTTGGGTACGGAACCCTAAAAAACGAACTAAAGTAAAGTAATAATAAAGTAATTTTTATGGAGTAGGTTCTTAATTCGATGGAATCTTTGTTTTATGTTTTAACTAGCTACCCGCCCCGGCTTCGCACGGGTTAACAAATTATACACAAACCTTCCCCAAGAATCTACGCAACGGATTTTGATGCGTTTTTTAATAGATAGAGAGTGAACTGAAATAAATGTCATATACTCAGAAAAAGTGACCCAAGCCTTCAGTATGAAGTGCATATACTTGGAAAAATTCGACCTGTATGCCGCTGTCCCCCGGTGGCCGAGAGGTAACAGGCACCTGCCGCGATAGCAGAGGATGCTGGTTCGATTCCAGCCTGGGGCACTAGAGGCTTGGGTCACTTTTTCTGAGTATATGATATTTATTTCAGTTTATAATTTATATAGTAGTGTGACTACTCAAAATAATAACAAATTAAAATATTTTCTGAAAATAATTTGTTCTAGTAGGTATGTAACGGCATAACGGGTGTTTTTTTTAGAGGTTTGGTTTTTAAATTGGCATATCTGTTTCTAGTGATTGTCAATTTAACAGTTGGCGGAATATTTGTGGTCAGTACGTTTTGCCATTTTCACAACGAATAGACTTACTCCAGAACAACGATTGCAAATTTATTTTGAAAATCAAAATCACCATCAATTTATTGCGGGAAACATTCGATGAGCGTGTAATTTCCCGTAATGGACCTGTGAACTGGCTTCCACGATCGTGTGATCTCACACCTATGGATTACTTTCTTTGGGTATATATGAAATCACAGGTTTACGCAGATAACGTTGGACCACTTGGAAGCCAACATTCGCGGCGCCAATATACGGCCCCAGGGGGCCGATTTTTGAATTTCGATCGCTCGATTTCGGCACACGAAAATCGGTGGAAAACGGCGAAATGCTGATTTTTGAAATACGAGCGATAGAAATTCGGAATCTATTGGTATTGACCACTCGTTTTCCATTCTATTAGTAGAATTTACATGCCTAGTAGAGGAGATATTACTGAAAGAAATACACGAAATCGAGCGGTCGAATTTGAAAAATCGGCTCCCAGTTGCTCGAAAAAGTGGTCGAAAATTGGACTTCCTGATTACGCTTCATTCGAGCCAGCCGTGGCGCCCATATGCACGAAATCATTTTTAAGAACTAATGGCATACAAATATCTTTTATATAACACCAATAACATTATAATAACATTTATTTTTACGTGTTTTATTCAATTTTGAATTTGTATACCTTTAAAAATAACACCCTTTAGATAGAGTGATTCAAGAGGAAGGTTTATGTATAATTTGTTAACCCGTGCGAAGCCGAGGCGGGTCGCTAGTAAGTTATAATTACATTCCACACACCGATTAAGGTCAAGTACACACGTTAACCACTTAACAGTAACAGTTAGCTAACCGTTAAACAAACATAGGTTTAATCGGCCTGTCAAACTCATCAAAAGGTGTGACGTAAACTGTACAGTCGTCACTAGTCAGCGTCGCCATAGAGAAAAAAATACATAGAGTGCTCACTCCATACATCAGTTTTAGTACCAAAAAGACTATTAGCATCTAGCATCGAGTAGCGGAACTATCGGTACTGCTAGTTGACAATAGATGTAGCACCGACCGGAAAGTCTTATGCTGTTGAGATAAGACTTTCCGGTCGGCGCTACATCTATTGTCAAGTAGCAGTACTGGTAGTTCCGCTACTCGATGCTAGATGTAACCACTGAAATTAATAGTCTGAACTGATGTATGGAGTGAGCACTCTTGTCTTACTACATTTCTCTATGGCGTCGCTCAATGAATGCATTGTCGACACAATTAATTGACCGATGGTAGCCCCTATTCCAAAGGTATAAGGGCTATGTTCGGTATGTAGTTGCGATAGAGAAATATAAGTAAAGAAAGAGTGGTAACTCCATACATCAGTTTTCTTACCAAAACGCGAGTTATTTCGTACGGTACTTTTCGTAGTCGACATCTAGCGTCAAGTAGCGGACATTATCAGTTCTGTTAGTTGACAATAGATGTCGCGGCAAACAATTACTCTAATGCTCAACAATTTTCAGCTAATATTATAACTGGATGCACCGGAACTCTATTTTCAACTCCTTCCGCTTATAATAAGTATTAGTTCAATTTGTTGTAAATAGTATTGTACTAGCAGTACATTTTTCGTCAGTAGCGACATTTGTGACATATGGTGTCAAGTAGCAGTACTGATAATGTCCGCTACTTGACGCTAGATGTCGACTACGAAATAACTCGCGTTTTGGTAAGAAAACTGATGTATGGAGTTACCACTCTTTCTTTACCTACTTATTATTTCTCTATGCAACATAGATTACATAGAGAAATACAGGGTGTCTCTGACCATGGGGCTTTAAATCCAGGGCTCGATTCTACTCGCTAAACTGAGCTACTTTTATTATGGCACCAACCCCGAAATCCCGAATTTTTTTTTACTTTTTCATACATTTGGCTGATCAGATGTCGACGCTTTCTATGGAAAAGCCAAAAAAAAAACCCTGATTTTAGGGTTGGTCCCATAGTAAAAGTAGCTCAGTTTAGCATGGTTTAGCGAGTAAAATCAAGCCCTGGATTTAAAGCCCCATGGTCAGAGACACCATGTAAAAGTTTAGTACATCAGTATGGCGCAAAACACACGGAGCGACGCTGCGCTTCGCATCGCGGCTTTTCGTTGTTGAGCAAATTAAATATATCGGAGGAAGTGGTTCTTACACTTATAGATATCTCTATTGTTAAAGGAGAAAACACCATACATCATTAAATAAAGGATTACTACATAAACACACGGAGAACAGGCGGCCTAGGCAAGGTGAAAATCGCTTGCGCTTCGTCATCGAATCGGTTGGTGTCTCTCTATCACTCTTCCATATTAGTGCGACAGTGACAATTGGGTTTCGTTCACTACCACAGACTTAAATATACTGTGTTCACTACGTACTTAGCGTTAGCTATTGGCATGTTCGCTGTTGTGGCCATGAAACTAGCGGTCAACAAGCTGAAACCGCTCTTTTCATTTTAGCCGCACCGCCCCGTGTGTACACGTGTCAACAGCAACTAACTGTACTGGGTTTGGATTACCGGATAACCTGTTCGCTGTTGCGCCCACGAAACTAGCGGGCAGCAAGTAAGGGAGTTTTCTTACTATAGTCTGTCAAGCTGGATATGACAGTAGCAATGTAAAGCAAACTAAAGTAGGTATGTTATCCGTAGGAAACGAACAAAAAGCAGCAATGTACATCGAACAACGATGAAATGTAAACAAAACAGTTCCACAGATAAGATACAAATGACAATGAACAATTCAAACGTAGTGTTGCTAACCCGCGATTATTCAAATTTGCCGCATTTTTCTACTGACAAGAGTTGCTTGACCAACTATAAATAATATTACAACACTATATTAATACGATACTGCCTAGCCCGATACATTCCTTATTTAATCTGAATCGTAGTAACACTAACTCTTTACTCATCTCATGTTCAGAGAATTGATCGCAAAATAAAAACTAAAAAGTTAAAAACCCGGTGACATCGTTGACAACGTGAGTTACTTTAATGCTAAAGGCTTCGCCCCACGCCGAGTGAGCGGGGCGTGCCGCTTTTACATATAAAACGCTCACGCCCCGCCCGGAAACGCGCCTGTGTGACGGAACCTTTAAAGAAACAGTGACAATTAAACGGTGACTCACGTTAGACCGGGCGGGGCCCGGTCTAAATTGAAAAATATGTATGAATACAGAAATATTAACGGTGGTTAAACTTCATCATTACATTTTTGGGCTTCCATCCAGCAACCAAATCACTAGCGATAGCGGACCGCTCCGCTCCGCTATTATCCCGCCAACTTCACGGCCCCACATAATTTCCCAGTATAAAGTGGAAATATTTTTTAATACATACTAGTTCATTGCCTCTAGTTTTGTAATTATTTGTATATCGGCCCGGGTTCCTCAAGATGCTTGAGCATCTGACCTCAAGCTGGTTAGTTTGGTTTTGGGACTTTACACGCCTACTAAATAAATCACTACATAGTATTAAAACAAAGTCGCTTCCCGCTGTCTGTCGCTTATGTAGGTATGCCAGATCTTTAAAACTACGCAATGGATTTTGATGCGGTTTTTTTTTAAAAGATCGTGTGATTCAAGAGGAAGGTTTATGTATAATTTGAGATGCCGGGGCGGGTCGCTAGTAAATAATAAATATTATAGGGACATTGTCACACAAATTATTTTTTCTTGATTTATTAATATTAAAAATGCGAAGGTTACTTTGTATGTCTGTCTGTCTGTCTGTTTGTCTGTCTGTCTGTCTGCCTGTCTGTCTGTCTGCTTGTCTGTCTGTCTGCCTTTCTGTCTATCTGTTTGTCTGTAGGTCTGCTTGTCTGTCCGTCTCTCTGTCTGTCAGTCTGTAGTTATATAAACTCTTCAAAAATCTCCATAAATGTCAGAAAACTAATAATCTAGGTCCATTGTAGGAGACCTGGTATTTGGTTAGGGATAGGGGGGATCAGCCACAAAAGGCAAGAGGCATGAAAGAAAACGCAAGGCAACGAATGCATATTTTAATCCTAAATTATTACCCTGCGGAGTCTACATAGAGCTGGTAAACCGCCCGCCAAAAAGGTAGGATGTCATATCCTTTAGGCCAGTGGTTCCTAACCTTTTCAGTCCGGTCCCCCTATGACTAACTAGGGAACCTGATTTTACCCCTCCTCCCAATGGTAATCAAAAATAAAACGTGTACGTTTGTTGTATTGTTATATTAGGTTAGCTTATTACCCCCGTAAAATACCAGTATTACCCCTACGGGGGTAATTACCCCCAGGTTAGGAACCACTGCTTTAGGCACCTTCATGTATATTTTACTCGTATTACTGATGAATTGATAATACCTGGGAGCGTTGCTCGGAAAATATAAATCTCAAAAATGCGCGTTTTCCCAGAGGTAAGATCAATTTTTCGCCTTTATAGCAAATTTCATCGAAATCGTTAAAGCCGTTTCCGAGATCCCGGAAATATATATAAATTTACTAGAATTGCTCTTTTAAAGAATTTTTGTCACGAAACCGGGCTTGAAGTATATATATGGAAAAGAAGAAAATTGCTATTTGTACGGTACATAGTTGCTTTACAATTAATTTTTAAGTACATTTTTAGAAACGGTATTTTTCATTTTGGAAGGTAAAAAAAAAACTTAAATGTAAGTTTTGAGGTCTTCTATTTTTTTTAAATAATTTATTAGTGTCCTATTTTTTGCGATATTTGCTCATATTTTTAACTTAAACTATAAATATGTTATGAAATTTAACATGTGTCAACATACCATTTTTTTTCGACTACATGTTATGATTTTAGCACAAGTACGAGTATTTCACCTTAGCGTCAAACTGTATGATAAAGAATAATTTCATCCAATTAGGGAGCGTTCAAGTATTACGTAACGCAATTTTTGGACATATTTGACCCCCCCTCCCCCCATGTAACGCGCCGTAACGTTTTTCTGTACCCCCCCTCCCCCTAGTAAAACGTTACGTAACCACCATGGTATAATACCGCCTGGTACTATCTTCCGACTTGACCACGTGACTGACACAAGCCTACGTCATCATGCGACAGCGCTATATGATAATATGCGATAGCGCTATATAAAGTGGCAATGTTATTGTGACGTAGGCTTGTGGCACTCTGGGAAGAGAAGACCATGTTTTATTAGACTATGGTAACCACCAAGTGACCATTTTTTTACCTAAAGGCCACAATTATGTGGCGTAAAGTACTTAAAGGGTTAAAAAACAATGTTACGTAACGCGTAGTTCAAACCCCCCCTCCCGCCCCTGTAACGCATCGTAACGTTTTACAAGACCACCCCCCCCTCCCCCCAAATTCGTTACGTAATACTTGAACGCTCCCAAAGGTGGTATTACCAGCTCTACAGCCGCTGTGCATTCAGAAATGACGGAGCCGCAGTCAGTCCGCAATAAGTCTGGATTTGAAACATTTGTGAAAGACTCCATGTTACTAGGCGGGTGCTGACTCAGGCTATATGCGAAATGGCTAATCTTTAAGTAAGTTTTAGGTATAGCACGGCTTTTTATTTTTAATATCTGGGAGACCGAGCTTTACTCGGAAAACATATATAAACTCAAAAATGCGCTTTTTCCCAGACCTAACTAGATCGATTTTTCGCCCCCGAAAACCCTCATATAGCAAATTTCATCGAAATCGTTAGTGCCGTTCCCGAAATCCTCGAAATATAAATAAATAAATAAAAACTTACAAGAATTGCTCGTTTCAAGGCATTAGATTAGATAGATATACCTACATACCTAAGAGTTGGGCATGCGAATCGTCATTTTTTACCATTTCGCTGGCTAACAAGCATACATATGAATACGCGCCTGAATTATTTATTTTTATTTTATTTCACCGACAAGAGCAAAGCTCTTAAGTGATGATAATGATGATAAATATAATATACTTAGGTACCTAGATTAAGTTACTAAAGTTGAAAATAAATGCCCAATTACGTCGTTAAACGTAGCGTTTGACAAATCTAATATAAATTAAAACTGTACTATACCTAATTAACTATACCTTTGGGCACCTTTGCACCCAGTACAGCTCGGGAAGGTCTTTTTTATAGTTTATTAATTAATTTTTATATTTAAAAAAAAATTAAGGACTGTATATGCCACTACCGAAATTTGCTGAATAAATTATGTTAATATCTGAAAAAAAAAAGAATCGAGACATTTCCAAACCTGTCGTATTTTGCGTATTCCCGCAACACAGCTCTCTAGAGCCGCATTATTGAACCCGTATTCAGCGCTAACTACTCCGCCTTATTGTTCTTTTATTACACGTCTATTTACAGATTACATATGCTACTTACGAAATTGGAAACTCAATAATTAAGTAGGTTGACGTAACTTTGGGCTTTTTCTAAAATAAATATCGAAAACCCGATTCTTTCAAATCTGGACATTCTTGGGCTCATTCTACTCAGAATCGACAGCACTCTCCATCCGACCATTAAAAAAAGATGTCCCAAAATGTCCATTCCATTACGTCACGTTTTTAGTATGAGAAATTTTTTCACTTGTATGTAACGTGACGTAGTAGAATGTACAATTTTCATACAAAATTTTGGGACAATTTTTTTTATCATCAGGATTGAATATGCTAGTGATTCTGAGTTGAAAGAACCCAAAAACACCAGGATCTGGGAGAATCGGGTTTTCAATATTTATTTTAGAAAACGCCCAACTGCATGGTGACCGAAGAGCTGGCGGCTTCCTCGTACAAAGTATCAGTATTGAGAGAGAGAGATACATTTTATTTAACACCAAATACGTACATTAAAGGTAAATTATTAAAATCTAAGTAAGTAAGTACGTATATACCTAATTAAGTTGACATTGACATAATTGACTGTAATAGGCTACATTCCTACTAGTCAAATCAGCTTCTTTTTTAGAACTGTCAAAACGATTTGCTAATATGGAATTTATATGTAAACGAATGTAGTGGCGTCACGGTAAACTCACCTACTTTTTATATTTCAATCCGATTTATTAAATACAAATTGTGTTTAAAAATAGCTGCTGTCTATGTTTTTCTAATAATTATCTGGTGCTTTATTTCGTGCACGGTTTGAAATAATTAATTTTAAGTAGGTACAGGAAATATCCTTAATGATACAGCGTGGTGCTAGAACTGCTAGAAAGGGTCACGACTTAACATATAATATTGCGTACACCTGTACAATGCCTCTAGAGCCTATTTTAGATTTAAGCTAGTTATTAATTTAGTTTAGTAGTACCGCTGTATATACATGTTTTATGTAAACAAATGCTATTAAACCATTAGGTTCAGAGATCATTTCTAACGCCAGTTTCTTTTCGGAACAAATCTCGGGAAATATAGCCGTATAAGGCTTACAATTATGTTTGTTGTAATTTGTATTATTTTTAATTTGTTTTGTTTATATAGTAGGTAGGTATCTTTCACAGTTTTCATAATTTTCCCAAACAGGGTCAGAGCGTATTATACAATACACGCCCAAAATCCCGTGTTACATCACAGACTGTTAACAAAAAAGGACGAGTCACTCAAACGATATTAACGGAACACCTGATCCGGGCCGGTGGCACGGGCTTTACTAAAGTTTAAGTAAAATTAATTAAGTCCCTGTTAATACAATCCCGTACAATCTTGCGCAATACAGCACTGTTCAGGGCTTATACCGTGAAAATCGAAGTTCGCAAATTGCGGACATCTTTCTCTGTCACTCTGTCACTCTAATTAAGCCTTCATTGGAGTAAAAGAGAAAGATCCCCGCAATTCATTAGTTATTAGAGGCATTTTTAAGAAATAATCTACTGTTTCTTATATGTATGTAATTGATTACGAGTAACAAAAACTCTTTTTTTTGTATTTCAGTTTTAAAACAATTGTTATGGTTGTTATAAGATATTAGATAAAATAAGGTACCTACATTTATTGATAAAATTGTACAAATTTTAATACTGTGATAAGTACTCTTATATTTTAGTTTTATTATTATTTTTCTCTTAGTTTATTGTTGTATGCACAAATAGCTCTGTTTTACTCTGTAGAAAACAATTTGAATTAACATGATGTTAAAATATTTTCATTAAGGAAACTGTAAGTCTAGTTTTAAGAAAATTTCCAGTGTTATATATAACTATAAATTTATAAGTTCAACAAACGGTCTATCTGAGAAGCAATATGCCTACCGGAAAGGCCGTTCGACGACTTCACTAGCCCGAGCTGTGGTCAGGCAGATATTGGAGGCCCGCGAGTGCAGAAACCAAGTCGCAGTTCTATGCTGTGACTTGTCAAAAGCTTTCGACGTTGCTGATCACCAAGTCCTGATCAACAAACTGCGTCACTACGGGTTTGACGGTCCAGTGCTTACATTAATGTGCAACCTGTTGCGAGAAAGGACTCAAGTTGTGATCGCTGACGGCGGTTGTGTTCGGTCTGACACCGTTACCACATGTATGGGCGTAGCACAGGGCTCGTCTGTGTCGAACATACTGTTCTCCCTACTGTTAAATGATTTGCCAGAGGCTGTCACCAGTGGAGAGACACTCATGTATGCCGACGACGTGGCCGTAGTTGTGCACGCCCCTACATATGATGAACTTGAATACAAGCTGAACATGACCGCCACATCGGTGTCAAATTGGTTTCGAAGTAACGGCCTTATTTTAAATACAACCAAAACACACTTCATCAGTTTTGACCTCTCCGGACGGCAGATGAGGCAGCTGTCAGTACTAGCAAATGAGAGTCCTATCAACCAAGTTACGAACTCTACATTCCTTGGTTTTGAGTTAGACAGCGGCCTAACCTGGGGAGGTCATATAGATAAAACGTGTGAAAAACTGGCAACTGCATGTTTTGCCTTAAAAAGACTGGCACGAATACTCCCAAGTGAGATGGTCCGGGCCTGTTACTTCGCTTCAGTGCACTCACGCCTACAATATGGGATCGAGCTGTGGGCAGCGGCCGCCGACTGGGAGAGGGTTTTCCGCCTCCAGAAACGAGCTGTGCGTGCGATAGCGCGCGTTCCGCAAACCAGCTCTGCGAAACCACTCTTCAAGTCGCTAGGCATATTAACACTGCCCTCACTCTTAATACTGCAAATGGCAACTAGCGTGCGTGATGAAGTGGACACGAACCCCGTCATCGAACCCCCGCGAAGATACGAGACTCGTAATGCACGCGCGGGACTCCTGCGAATCGAGCCGCATAGACTAGCCAAGTCCAAAAAACTCACCCACGTCATGGGCCGTAAGGTGTACAATCATCTACCGCGGGAAATTATAACAGCACAAAGTGCGTCACTTTTTAAATCAAAACTTAAAAAATGGCTTCTCGAGCAGACGTTCTACGACCACAAGGAGCTATTTAATTAATTAATTATTTAAGGTACTTAAACATAATACTGTAGTTACACACTGTAACCTATGTATTTATTTGACATGTAATTTTATATTATCAATAAATTATTATGATTATGATTATGATTATGATTAAAAGACTGTTTGTTTCTTGAATAAATAAATAAAATAAATTAAATTTGCGAATTTCGCTTTTCGCGGTAGCCCCTCAGAATCTCTGTCTCGTCCAGCGTGTGAGCGTGGTTGTGTTGTGATACCACTGATACCTACCTACAAATTTGGAAAAATATTATCATAGATGTCGCTTGCGTTCTGTATCCTCAAAACTCAAAACGATCCATTACTTACTTGTATCATAGAGAAATATTGTATTTTTTTCTCTATGCTTGTATTGTAGTTACGAATTTGCGGCACTGGCAGTCGAGACTTTTGGGCCTTGGTTGTCAGACACCAAAACCTTAATAATGGATATTTCCCGAAAACTGGTTGTGGTGTCTGGCGACCTACGAGCAGGGTCATATTTTGCCCAAAGACTGAGCTTAACTATACAGCGAGGAAATGCGGCCAGTGTCCTGGGGACTATGCCCCAGGTGTCATTAGGTTTCGTCGAAAATTTATGAAGTATATGTAAACATTGTAAATGTATTGTAGATCTTAATTGGTATCTAGAGAGGTATTTTATTAGGATTCCGTACCCGAAGGGTAAAAACGGGACCCTATTACTACAGTACAGAACCCTAAAAATATTATTTCAACCGAAAATTAAACTCTGGTTAGAAACACGGTGCAACCGGCCGCCTGAGACGCCCGCTCAAAGTTTGCGACCACGTTATTTATTTACGCCATTAATTTCATACAAATTAGTCCTGTCACATCGTTTACGGTAATTGGAAGTATTTTATATAAATACTAGCGACCCGCCCCGGCTTCGCACGGGTTAACAAATTATACACAAACCTTCCTCTTGAATCACTCTATCTATTAAAAAAAACCGCATCAAAATCTGTTGCGTAGTTTTAAAGATCTAAGCATACCTACATAGGGACAGACAGCGGGAAGCGACTTTGTTTTATACTATGTAGTGACGATTCAATCTGGGTGAGAGGCCACCTCCCCGTAAAATGTACATGTATGTACATCATCATCTTCCTCGCGTTGTCCCGGTATTTTGCCACGGCTCATGGGAGCCTGATAGGGTCCGCTTGCCAATTAATCCCAGGAATTGGCGTGAGCACTTGTTTTTACGAAAGCGACTGCCATCTGACCTTCCAACCCAGAGGGTAAACTAGGCGGGATTAGTCCGGTTTCCTCACGATGTTTTCCTTCACCGAACATACATACATACATACATACATTAAATTACACATCACTACATAGTATAAAACAATTAAAGTCGCTTCCCTGTCTGTCTGTCTGTCTTTATGCTTAGATCTTTAAAACTACGCAACGGATTTTGATGCGGTTTTTTAATAGATAGAGTGATTCAAGACGAAGGTTTATGTATAATTTGTTAACCCGTGCGAAGCCGGGGCGGGTCGCTAGTACAATATAATTAAATGTACCTATGTCATGTAGGTAAGATTAATTTTATTGATATGTAATCTTAATAAATACGTTATTATAATTAACATGTATGTACATGTAGATGGCGCTGTCCGTCTCCGCATATATTGTTCGGTAACTCTGTCAAAAGATGGCGTTTGATAATTCCGTGAAATACTTGTTGTCAATTAGGGCTCAAAATAACTGGTACACGCTTCAAAATGCACGAAGTATCAAGCCAAAGGCAAAATAACGGCAGAGGCTAAAAACTCGGGGTAAGCATCATTGGCGCATACACTGTAAACATACTCAGTTTGGGAGTATTAGAGTAGGGCTGGGCGAGAAAAGTTATCGATATCGATAATAAAAGGCTATCGTATTTAATTATTAGGTATTTAATTTATTTTTAAATACAATAAAATTTATAATGAACGATATTGATAAATACTAAATATAAGGCTAAAACCCTGGATATATACCTACATACCTACACCTAGATATACAGATTCGGGGTTTACATACTATGCATGCATACTATGTACAGTCAGCTGCAGAGAGAAGTAACCCCTCCTGCATACAATCAGTCTATGCCTATAGAGTAGTGTTTATTGAATTGAAAGAAATATATTTAAAAACCATTTTGGTTGCATAAATGGGGCATTATCTATGAAAAGGGATCTTATTGTCGATGGCGCTTATGCCGTACAGCGTCGCGCGGCATTGTATTTATATCGGAGTATCGTTAATAATGGCGTAAGCGCCATCGACAATAAGGTCCCTTTTCATAGATAACGCCACAAATTATCAAATACTAAGCGCAAAAGTAGGCGGCTCTTTGAAGGGGATATTTGGGTGTTGGATAATTAATACCTGCTTATAAAAAACATGCTAAAAAGAACAGTTTGACTAGTAAATCAATTTGACATCTTATACAAAGGTCTCTTCTTCTTCCTCGCATTATCCCGGCATTTTGCACCGGCTTATGGGACCCTGGGGTCCGCTTGACAACTAATCCCAAGGATTGACGTAGGCTCTAGTTTTTACGAAAGCGACTGCCATCTGACCTTACAACCCAGAGGGGAAACTAGGCCTTATTGGGTTTAGTCCGGTTTCCTCACGATGTTTTCCTTCACCAAAAAGCAACTGGTAAATATCAAATGATATTTCGTACATAAGTTCCGAAAAACTCATAGGTACCTCCGAATTGCAAGTCACATGCTCTTACCGATAGCACAGAATAAATAATAGTACTAAGTACAGAAGACTCACTCTCTACCAAAACGCGTCTGTTACGATCAGCACAGATATGGCCGCTAGGTGGCAACCGCGCGGCTTATGGCTTTCCCCAAAATTGGGGCCGAACGGATGTACTTTTAGCTACCTGTAGCAAAGCGACGAAATCGCGGAGTGAGACACGCCTGCCGATAGACCACCAGCGCTTCTTACAAAGGTAATTTACAAAAATAAGTAAATATTTAGCAAATTCTATCGATATTTACATGTGTCGACATAATTTACTTTCCCCTTCCCTATTCCCCCGACCCTCAACGGTGCATTCACAAAAACCATATATTTCGTATTTTTCGCGATGCAAACAGTTGCATTCATTTTGAATTAAAAATATATATTTGAAAGGCTAATTCTTTGGATGTGAAATCCGTACGTTTGATACATTGATGTTTTTTCGTTTAGTTTTGTATGGAAGTATTTCGGGTGATTGGAACTGTGAGTTAATGTAAGTACTTAATCAATTAATCACGCTCGGAAAAAAAGTTATTTTAATTTAAGGATTTGTTGTGTTGTATTATTTATATACAGGGTGTTTCCTGTAACAGGAGCAATAAATTAAACTGTAGGCTGTACTCCTCAAACTGACCAACATTTGTTCAGCAACTTTTGAAAATAACTCGTGTTTTGATTTTTATTACACTTTTAAGTTTATTCTAAGACGCAATGTAATGCAAATTTTGTTATGTTTAAAGCGTGACAAGCAACGTCAAGTCAAACACACTGATGTCAGCGTACACTGAAGGCAATATTTATTTTGTATGAAAAAGAGGAAGTCTAAAGGATTCATAATTTTTAAAAGTTGCTAAACAATTGTTGGTCAGTTTGAGGAGTACAGCCTTTAGTTTAATTTATTACTCTTGTTACAGGAAGCACCCTGTATTTTCAGAGTAAGTTATTAAGATAAAAGATAAAACCCCGCGCGGTGGCTTAATCTTCCGTCGCAAGATTCCCTGGCTCTTAAACCTGAATTTTGACTTAGAATTAATATTTAATAATGCCAAATCAACTTACGATAACTATAACTTAGTGAAGTTCAACATCGCTAGGGTTGGCGACAATGCCCCGCGCACCGGACGCCGCTAATTGGTACAGCCCTAGGCGCTCCAAGTCGGCGGATGCATATTTTTCTGGATTAAAAAGGTGTGGACTCGCTTTTTTTGTTGAACGAAAAAGTCTTAAAACCTTAAATGCTTCTTTAAAAAAATTAATATCTGGCCTTAGCTGAAATCATAGAAAAATATAAGTAAAGAAGTAAGTAACTGGTGACCGAAGAGCTGGCGGCTACCTCGCACAACGTATCAGCATTGCGATACAGCGAGGAAATGTCGCCAGCATCCTTGGTACAATCCCTCAAGGGCCTATTTTAGATTTAAGCTAGTTTTTAATTTCTTTTAGTAATACACTGTATATATCTTGTTTGTAAATAAATGATTTATTCAGTAAAGAAAGAGTGGTAACTCCATACATCAGTTTTCTTACCAAAACGCGAGTTATTTCGTAGTCGACATCTAACGTCAAGTGGTGGAACTGTCAGTACCGCTATTTGACACCAGATGTCACAAGTGTCGCTACTGACGAAAATGTACTACTAAAACAACTACAACTAATATTATAAGCAGAAGAAGTTGAAAATAGAGTTCCGGTTAATCCGGTTATAATATTAGCTAAAAATTGTCGAGCACTTACTGATTCCGCTACTTGACGCTAGATGTCGACTACGAAATAACTCGCGTTTTGGTAAGAAAACTGATGTATGGAGTTACCACTCTTTCTTTACTTATATTTCTCTATGTCTTGGCTATGCTGGCTTCTCTATCGCTCTTATATATCCGAGCGATTGAGAGGAAGAGAAAGAAATTTCGAAATTCCTAATTGAGAGGCCAACTGCCGTATTCGAACTTCAAGATATTCACAAGAGACGACACGTACTAGATCTATTCTTGATACGCTTTAATTTAGATTTCAACTAGTTCTCTTTTGCAGCGTAATTCGGGCAACCAATGTCACTTTTACGTTAGATAGAATTAGATATCTAATAGATGTGAATTGGATCTGTAAGCCATATCTTGTGGAAATCGTTCAAGAGTATCTCCAGAAACGCGCAAATGTCAAATTTGACAGGTTAGGTATTAAACATATCGTTATCGTATCTTGGTGATGTAAATATACTTTTTACCCGAGAATTTATTACCAATGACTACTCCATAGATTTCCCTGTTCGCCGAAGTTGAGTAAGAATGTTAGTTATTCACAAAAATATATAATATAGTGCGCAGGAAACTCAGTGTGTTGATACTTTCTCTTGTTAGTTCATACACGACATTGTACTTGTGTGTATTTTAAAATAAGTTTTTCTCGCAATATTTTTCAGTATAATACTCAAAACAATAGTATATGAAATATATCACTACACAGTATAAAACAAAGTCGCTTCCCGCTGTCTGTCTGTCTGTATGTTAGGGTGGAGCGTCGTTGTATGGGAAAAAATAAAAATTTGATTATCAATGTGGAACCGGTACAAAAAGTTGCAGTTTGTCATGTAGATTATAGTGATTATATCAAGTTTCAAAATAAACACTACTTTTAGCCCTCTACCCAGCCGCTAAAGAAATTAATAAAGGTAAATTTTCATCAATTATTTAAATATACTATTTCACTAACATGTGTACATTTTATTGAAATTATATAATACTTAATAAGCATTTAATAAGTTATTACCAAAATTTTTGTGCCTTTTTCAATATTTATGAAATAATACAATTTCAAACTTTCATATTAAACAGCAATTTCATACAAAACAAGGAAAATGCTACAGTGTAAAAAAATTATATGAGTTATTTTTTTTAGACGTTCTTGTGCCAAAGTAACGGTGTTATTGATTACGAAAAGTATCATTTTACTGCAAAAAATGGGTTACTTATATGTTTAAATGAGCGTCAAATATTGCCCTTCGGCGTCGCTTACGCCCTTTTTGGGTCATGTTCACACGTATGTTAGGCATATATTTACTTTTACTAGTAGTATTTTTATTATCTTATCACGTTCAAAATAGTTTTCACGGTTCTGTAATAAGTTGTAAACTGCAATTTGTGCACAATATCCGGGTTAAAGGGCCTTTTCCATAAAACCTCTATTTACGTGGTTTTACCATGTCATAAAAATATACGTTATAAACAAAAATAAGTATAGGAATTGAGTATATCTGTAACAAAAAGATGTTATTTAATGAATAAAACTTGTTATAAAAAAAATAAGCATAAATTAAATTTATTAAAAATATACAAATATCGCTATATATAATCGAATAGTAGAGGGCTAAAAGTATATACCAATATTTTTTTTATTATTTTTCCCTTAAACAATAAAAAATTAGACATCCTTTTAGAGGGGTTCCATTGCTATATTCAAGAATTTTGGATTTCGCTCCACCCTACTGTATGTATGCTTAGATCTTTAAAACTACGCAACGGATTTTGATGCGGTTTTTTTAAATAGATAGAGTAATTCAAGAGGAAGGTTTTTGTATAATTTGTTAACCCGTGCGAAGCCGGGGCGGGTCGCTAGTTGGATATAAATTAAAATTTGCCACTTTTAAATAAAAACAGTGTTAACAAAAATCTCACATACACATTAACGTTATAACAAAGACGCCATGGTGTCGCCACTATGACTGCTTTTAGAATTTAATTTCTCTTTTCTTTTTCAAAAAATTTTCTTTTACTTTTTTCCTAATGTGATGAATCAAAGTCCTTGGTACAATCATTTACTTTTAATTTACTCCAAATACTTACTTCTACGTACACTCTTAAACAATCTTAAGTTCACAAGCAGTAACCTTCGTGCTAAATTTAGTGTTACTCGTTCCAGCGCCAAGCGAGAATGAGTCTTCCACCCCATGGTACGTTATATTTATACTTTTCTATCCTTAGAATTGGCGGGTAGGAGAGAAGGGTCATTTTCGCGAGTACCGACAGATTAATTAACAAATATTCGGGTAAACACTGATCATACTTTCAATCACTACCCACTGAATGCCATTAGTTAAACCTAACTTACACTAAATAATTATAATTAATTCTCAAAATCTTATGAAATATCACACTCGGCCATCCGACTGCGTGCTACCTCCGGTGCACGATCAACAATAATATCACACTCGGCCGTGTTGCCTAATTCCTTTCCAATCCTATTTTAGATAACAGAAGTCTGTTTATACAATACCAATACTTTTCATTGTACACTTGATTACAATAAAATAATACAAAGAATTACAGCAACTCAAATAGAGGTAAACTACAAACGGTAATTTCGCTAAAAATAATTTAAACAATTATTTAATTTATTCATGGTAGCAGGTATTGCAGATGTAAATGTTACTTATTTATTCTTCAGACTAATATTAATGTTACTTAAAAAGGGATATTTAAAGACTTATTTACACTACAAACCATGAAAAGGTTCACGAAATATATGTACATTAATAATAAAAAAAAAAGAAAGAGGTCTATTAACCACACTATCGACCCCTTTACTTTACAACATCATAAATCCTCAAACGATTAGTCATTTTAGCTACATAATCATCATACTTGTGAGTTGACCAGCGCATTATCGATTGGCTGATTATGATGTTTACCTTAATTACACGTAGGATTATAGACACATTACTATCGGCAAGTACCTATAGAATAAACCCAAATTTATTGCATTGATTTTAGTACTGTAAAACACTTTTTTTCAATTAAGTTCTCTAACAAACATGGTGCGATCACCAACATTTAGCCTGATACATTAAAATAGAAATAATGAAACAAACTTTCACAGCATTTAGCAATTGACATCGATAATTAACTAATCTCTTTATATGGTCGTGATTAAATTTACTACGTTCAAATTTTAGACATAGGAACTGTTTTATGGAAATAATGTTTTAGAAGCTACGTAATTACATTAACGGCTTAATTAGGCATAATGTAATTAACAGTTGTAACTATCTAACGTTTTCTCTCTGAAATCAAATTAATTTGGTCACTTACATCATTGTAACCCTTCAAAGGTGTACGATTACAATACTAGCTACAAACTTGATGTGAGCGTGGCCTTAACTCCCGCGGTCCTTCTTCGTAAGAGTCATCAGAGAGAAGCTACCCACGTCAGCGTCTCCTGTGGTGACGACATCTGTCTTTAGGCACCTCACGCTCGGCTGTCGCAGTGTTCCGCGTCATCTGTCCACCGTCGCTGACCTCATTTTTCCCTGTAATTAAATTTCAGTGCGCTGCATGATTGGTTGTTAAAATATATTTTTTTCACCCTGCACAGCATACCAATGCTTTACCGTGTTTAAATTCAGCACTTGTACATATCTACTTATATGTACTTATAGGTACTTACTTCAATCAAACAATTTTCCTTCCCATAACATACATGTATAAACATATATTAATCAAATTTAGCACATCATTATTGTTTGACGGTTACTCACTCTCTAATTTACACTAATTGTACCTACCTACCTATAGCGGCTATAGCATATCACCTACACAAGGAAAGTGATTCTTTAGACTCATTGATCAGACTATTTATAAACTTTTTGAACTTTTTGAACTTTTTGAACTTTTTGAACTTTTGAACTTTTTGAACTTTTGAACTTTTTGAACTTTTGAACTTTTTGAACTTTTAACTTTTTACTCTTTTTACTCTTTTTACTCTTTTTACTCTTTGAACTCTTTGAACTCTTTGAACTCTTTGCACTCTTTGAACTCTTTGAACTCTTTGAACTCTTTGAACTCTTTGAACTCTTTGAACTCTTTGAACTCTTAAACCTTTAAACAACTATTTAAAACTCTTTAAACTAAGCTCGTACAAAATACTACATCCGTGGACTCTGGCAGCACACCTACATGTCCGCACTCATAACAGCACATCTACATGGCTGTAGACTTTCTAGCTGCGCACTACATGACCGCACTCATAAACAGCACATCTACATGGCTGTAGACTTTCTAGCAGCACACTGCATGGCCGCACTCTTTAAAACCTTTAAACTCAACTCAAAACTCTTTAAACTTTAAAACCTTTAAACTCAACTCAAAACTCTTTAAACTTTAAAATCATTAAATTAAACTAAACTTTAAAATCATTAAACTCAAAATCTTTAAACTCAAAACTCTTTAAAATCATTAAACTAATCTTTAAACTCAATACTTTAAAATCATTAAACTAATCTTTAAACTCAACACTTTAAAATCATTAAACTAATCTTTAAACTCAACTCATTAAACTTTAAATCTTTAACTCAACTCTTTAAACTTTAAAATCTTTAACTGAACTCTTTAAACTTTAAAATCTTTAACGCAACTCTGCAGCACACCTACATGTCCGCACTCATAAGCAGCACACCTACATGTCCGCACTCATAAGCAGCACACCTACATGGCTCGACATATAATCTAACTAAATAATCAAAGCGAGCACACATAATTTGGCTCATTAGACATTGGGTCTAGCTATAACATACCACCTCCAAACCTACATGGTACCAGTAACATATTGGTCTTAGTATCCATTTGCAATGAACTCAATAACAAATCTCATGTGGTTTGTTTGTCTTGTTCCCAATGATACCTACCATACAAAACATATATATTTTTATTTTATTTATCCAAACCACTTATCATAGGATCAAGCTCTAGTGTACGCAGTATAATATTAAATATACGTAGGTAATAACGTGGCAACTAGATCGTTCTTCGCGTACTCAGGTAATGAAACATCAGGTTCACGAACAACATAGCACTTACAAGTTAACTAACTACACCATAACCACTTGCATAGGTAACTAGCCATTAAATCTGGTTTTAGGGTACCGCCTACACGATATGTTACGATATGTTCCCATAGGTCATATATACAGACAACAGTTGTTTATCAATCAGCGCTAGAACAGGTAGCTCTATTATTTAATAAAGCTGGAGCATTAACAGACCGCGCGCGTCGTGTGCATAACCCGCCACCAACTCAATATTCTCACAGCCGGTGACCGAAACAATAAAAATTGTAAGGCAACTCAAAAATAAAAATAGTCTTGGAGTCGACGAAATGCCGCCCGTTCTTATAAAGTTAGCACAGCCACTGACAAAACTGATTAACAAGTTATTTAATCAAGGCATATTCCCGGACTTACTTAAAATATCCATTATTAAACCCATATTTACAAACGATGACGTAATCAATCCAAACCAATATCGTCCTATCGCACTCTTACCCGACCTTATCTTAATAAATCGAGTCTAAGACAACTTTTTCGTAAAGTGCAGCATTTTATCGTTTACCTTTTTTTTTATCAATACATACAGAACATCTAGACAACAGAACACATAATTTAGGATTTTTGCTAGCCATGACATAAGCGTATGAAAAAGTATCACACGAAATCTTACTCTGTAGATTGTACGGGATGGGAATACGCGGCACTGCGTATAATTGGTTCAAACCAAATCGTACCTCGGAAACCGTAAGCAATGCGTCCAAGTAGACCACGTTGATAAGGAGGAATTAAAAACTGTGACATCAAAATCGCGTCATATTATTTGCTTAATACCTACTTCAGGGAAGCGTTGGTGAATGCCTACTATTTCTGACATATACCTGTTAAAGACCTGCCAAAAATACTTAACACAGACACAACCTGCGTTATGTTTGCTGACAAAGCCTCTCTATTGTTTAGTAGCAATAACAACTCCGAATGTAGGTCACAACTTCAGAACATTTTTAGTTCCGTACCGAAATGCGTCGGTGAACATAACTTAGAAATGAACTTGAAAAAGACCAAAATCATATAACCCACCCACAAAAATAAACCATTGGAACTAAGTTAGACACTGCATCATGTAATATTGAAGAGGTCGCGTATTCAATTTGTTAAGTATAGCCATAGATGTGGGCATGAATTAGAAGATCCATATACAAAATATTAAAACGAAAATGTGGAAATTTGTATATGCTTAACATACAAAGAAAGAATACACTTCGAGTATGCATTATCTGCATACTACGCGTGCACATGGCTTCGGTACGCTGTAGTTCTTTGTGGTGATAGTGTCGAGGCTGAACAACTTTCTATAATGCAGAAAAAGAGTATTCTAATTATGACGAATGTGCGTAAAGCAGATAGCTGCCGTCCGTACCTTGTTCGTTACAAACTATTAACACTGCCCTGCATCTATATTTTGCAAGCTGCTCTTCTTGTTCGCGAAAACCAATCATTGATAACTATCTATCACGAACTTGCAATTGTGTAGAAATGGTCCACATTACACATGTATCTTAATAACTAATAAAATTCCATACCTAATTAAGCAACAGAACCTCCATGCGATCTAGAAAACTAAATTACAAAAGTGATAACTAGATAATTGTTACATATTTACCGTAACTTCTTTTTAAAATGTGTTTTTCAATTAAAAGACACATCCAGATAACTATAATCTTTAAAAAACATTTTGTAATGTATGTGACATGAACTTTCTTGTAATTGTATCATATCTTAATGTATTACTAATTTAGGAAACTTTATAGATTTGTTAGTACGCATGATGATTAATTAATTCTATTTTATAATGACGTCATAGATTGATTTACTGAACTGTATCCCAGGACGTCATGGACCGACCTACTGATCTGTATGCAACACCTTAATTATAATAAAATGTATGTACATGACTTAACAATCAATAACTGAAATGGATATTTCCACGCAATACTTTATCAAGGTGTCGATCTTTGGGGTACAGCTGCTGATCGCGATAGACTGCTCAGAATGCAAAAACGTGCCCTTTGTATAATTGATGGCAAACCCACTGCCTATCCTGCACAATCAAGTGCTTACTGTATGTTTGTCAGAACAAATATACACTTGTACAAGTGTAGTGCATCTAACCGTAGTCGCCCAGCTCGCAGGTTGCCTGTCCTGCTCGTTCCTAAATACCGGCTCACGAAGTCGCGTAAGTTGTTCAAGATCATGAACCAACAATTTATAATTCAGTGCCGACTGGCATAAAGGAATCAAAAGTGACAACAATTCAACAAAAACTGAAATCATTACTTCTAGAACACGATTATTACTCAATTGACGAATTTATATTATCTATGCAAAACGATCACTGATTCCATATTGAATGGGGTTCGAAGTCCTAAGGGTTGCCTCCCATTATTAATTACTTAATTACCTACCATCTCATTTTAACTTAAATTGAATGACAATGCAAAATGTATTTATTTTACCAATAAAAATCTGTATAACAAAGACATTAGGGTCTGACTATGGTACATGGTGACTAACTTCATGCTAACTACACTATTACCGATTTGTTGCTATCCAACCACCTACATGGCACTCATACATAGGTACTAATGACAACGTGTCAGCATTTATTCATTTCAGAAACCAATCAAAGGCGTTATCATGTATGGCTTTACTTATTAGATTATTTAGCTCATACTATGTAAATAGATTAAGTTCAGTATTCGAAAGTCACGTAAGTATATAATATACATCATGTAAACACTTTCAATTTAACGACGGCATAACAACCGAGCACTTCTGTATATTTCTTCACAATATGGGTTATTTAAATTTAAAACCACTCTGTTAAATAATACTTCCTTTAATGACACTAAAGTTACTTGCCTATAACCGTACACGTACAATTATACATGTTTGTATCTTGATTGCTAACGGATTCATTAAATATTTATCCAAATCGTATTCATCGTATTCAATTTTACTATAATCGCGATCACGTATCATCGTATATGCCTATGCTCGGCAAAACATCGACATTACACAAATAAATAACCTACTACTACACTGTACACACGAATTGTAAGTAAGTATTCAAATTCTAAGACACTTGTAACCACGGTCTTATCTTATAACATGGATCTTGTAAAAAAATAAAGTTCCCTCGCTCAATGCCTGTATCGATTTTGATTACCAGCAGAATTCTAAATTATGTAATAAGTCTGCATTTGTTACTTTAACTTGACCATGATCGCGTATCTACACATTCTTAATTAGGTTTTGAAATTACAAGCATTACAACTTAAAACTTACTACCATAACGTCCGAGTATATAAAACATGTATATATATATACTAGGTACTCACACGTTCTAGTCCTTTTGTGGGCGCCGTTGACCGCCGCTTCTGACTTGTGATGAATCAAAGTCCTTGGTACAATCATTTACTTTTAATTTACTCCAACTACTTACTTCTACGTACACTCTTAAACAATCTTAAGTTCACAAGCAGTAACCTTCGTGCTAAATTTAGTGTTACTCGTTCCAGCGCCAAGCGAGAATGAGTCTTCCACCCCATGGTACGTTATATTTATACTTTTCTATCCTTAGAATTGGCGGGTAGGAGAGAAGGGTCATTTTCGCGAGTACCGACAGATTAATTAACAAATATTCGGGTAAACACTGATCATACTTTCAATCACTACCCACTGAATGCCATTAGTTAAACCTAACTTACACTAAATAATTATAATTAATTCTCAAAATCTTATGAAATATCACACTAATCAGAACATTATACCGAATAATGCTCTTAAACGGATCGCCAGATCACCACTAATTTTATTAATGTCACGGGTCTAATGTATATGTAATGTTATATGTACCTATGTTTGTGTGTGTATTTCTTATGATTGTATTGTGTTCGTACAGGTACCTAATTGTATCATTTATACCACATGTTTTTGCACCGCCTACAACTTATGTGCTTTGCCTAAGAGAATGCCTTATGGCATAAAGTTCGCCTTTTGTACAGTGTGTGTTTTCTTATGTGCAATTAAGGTTGAATAAATAAGGCGATTAAATTTCTTTATTTTACCTTTTTTTTTATGATATAGGAGGCAAACGAGCAGACGGATCACCTGATGGTAAGCGATTACCGCCGCCCATGGACACCCGTAACACCAGAAGGGTTGCAAGCGCGTTGCCGGCCTTTAAGATGCTTTTATGTTAATTACATTAATTATGTGAATAAAACGCGAGTTTAAAGTATGGATTGTGGATCACCTCTATTTTTGGTACACCTTGCATATGTATAGTGTGATGCAATGCAAGTTGACATCCAACTTTTCATACTACCTTCAAATCAGATAACTCAAACGCAAATGCAATAAAATTGACACCGTAATTCTATCACATATCATTATCCGCATTAAACATGATTACCGATTAATGTCAGCGCAAATGTGGTTACATCAATTCCATTCACTCATTCCACTCACAAATTGCGTTCCACTGTAGGCTGTAACGCCTGCAGCTATATTTCTACATTTTCAGTACACTGTTCTGCACTTCAACTGAGTTGACCATATTGTGTGTTGGGGATATATTTATTATTTCAATCATTAATTTACACTACTAATTAATTGCAAATTTCATACGATGTAGTGGCGAAGGCGTCCGTAGAATTCGATCTCCAGCTTGCGAGACTAATTTTTGAAGTGAAAACTTCTATAACGGCGCTGTGCACTTTTTGAGGTGGGGAAAAAATATTAAACTCAAGACAGCGTAAGACGATCACGCGACCGTAAGACGGACACGTGACCTGATCGAAAAACTGTTACATGTAATGTCATTGAGTTTTTCTTTATTGATTTAAACTACTAACAGTGATGTGCTTAGGGGTTTCAAGTAATTTACGCTAACGCTAGATGGCGTTAACCTCAATTATACATAGTGCATTTTGCACTAGTCATTGAGTTTTCACTTCTGCCGGCACTCCCTGAGTGCAACCCGTTGTTTTTTCTTTCTTAAACCTTACCACACCTAATTAGTACTAACCTACTTCTTTATTAGGTATTTTAGGTAGGTTATGTGTGGATATGTTGCATACCTAAATAAAAGTAATACACTTAAGTAGTAATTCGCGATTGAGTCATAAGACTAGAAAAGTGGTTCCGGCGGTACACTGCGCTCTGTTTGATATAAAGCCGCAATCCGATGATTGATTGACATAATTGTTCTCCCAGAAGGAGGTTCGTGGGGTATTTGTCTTTGGTACGGTCGTATAGAGGGCGGCTGGGTAACCTCCAGAAAATTCCGACTTTTGGTCTACCGCTTCCGGTCAGAAAAATGTTTGACGGCCCGGCCAAATGGTCGGACCTAGGTGGGGGATGCTCGTCCAAATGTCATAGAGGGACCCTGGCAGTTTTTGACACCGCCTATTTTTTTTTCAAAATGGCCGACTTTTTTATTTTAATTTTTTCAAGTTTGTCCTAGCGCGCTGAAATTTTGGTCACGGAAACTCGGGGTCCCCTAGATTCCTATGAAAAATTCTTTTTTTGAAAAATGTTTTAATTGCGGAAAAACTGGGCACTTTTATTTTGTATGGCAACTTTTAAACGGTGCGTGATAGGTGGGGGGTGCTCGACCAAATGTCATAGAGGGCCTCTAGGGAAATAAAACTGCATTGAAAAAAATTCGAAATGGCCGACTTTTTTTTTTAATTTTTTGAAGTTGGTCCGAGCGCGCCGAGATTTGGCATGGCAGGAGATAGAGGCCTCTAAATTCCTATGAAAAAAAATATTTTTGGAAAAAACCCAAGATGGCGGAAAAAATGGCAATTTTTATTTTGTATGGCAGCTTTTAAACGGTGCGAGATGGGCGGGGTTGCTCGACCAAATGTCATAGAGGGCCTCGAGAGTAATGGAATTGCATATAAAAAATTTCAAAATGGCCGACTCTTTTTTTTTCAAGTTGGTCCGAGCGCGCTGAGATTTGGCATGCGGCTGACTGACGAACCAAGCAAAATCCTATACAAAAACTGTGTTAAGCGAGCCCGAAGGGCGAGCTTCAGGCTGGGCTGGGAGGCCGAAGGCCGACCCCGACGGAGGGCCAAAGGCCCGGAGCCTTCACACCGACTCCCAAGCGTGCAACCCCCAGTAATTTAAAGCGAGGCTAAGGCCGAGCTGCGTGAATGCAGCGCTTCCAAGCGTTCTACCAAGTCAACTGTCTTGATAAGCGAGCGTCGGCGAAGCGCCGAAAAAAAGTCGGCCATTTTGAAATTTTTTAAATGCAATAGGCTACATGACTAATTTTCATTTATGGTATCAATCGATCGGGTTTGTTTTTAGGATCAAATGTCTATATGGGACCCATTGCATTAAAGCATAGAGAAATGTAGTAAGACAAGAGTGCTCACTCCATACATCAGTTCAGACTATTAATTTCAGTGGTTACATCTAGCATCGAGTAGCGGAACTATCAGTACTGCTACTTGACAATAGATGTAGCGCCGACCGGAAAGTCTTATCTCAACAGCATAAGACTTTCCGGTCGGTGCTACATCTATTGTCAAGTAGCAGTACCGATAGTTCCGCTACTCGATGCTAGATGCTAATAGTCTTTTTGGTACTAAAACTGATGTATGGAGTGAGCACTCTATGTATTTTTTTCTCTATGATTAAAGTAACACAAAAGTCGGAAATTGTAGTCAAAGGCCGACAGTCGCACTTCACTCGCGAAACGCCCTATACAAAACGGCAAGGGACCGTGACGGCAAGGGACCGTGACGTCAAGGTCTCTGGGAGCCCATCTTGTAGTATGGAGTAGTATGGACAAAACAAGAAAATTGCGTTTTTGTCGGTGAAATATTGCGTTTATGTATATAGTTGCTATACAATATTTTTTTGGATAAAATGTAAGGAATCGAATGGTACCCTTACTTTTATCGTTTTTGGAAGTTAAAAAAAACTTAAATTTTGAAACTTTCAGGTCTTGTATTTTTGTAATTTTTATTTATTGTCACATTATTGTCATAAATTGCTCGTTTGCTATCTATTTTACTAGATTTTGTTCACATGACATTTGGTCGTCCAACCCCACCCATCTCGCACCGTTTAAAAGCTGCCATACAAAATAAAAATTGCCATTTTTTCCGCCATCTTGGGTTTTTTCCAAAAATATTTTTTTTCATAGGAATCTAGAGGCCTCTATCTCTTGCCATGCAAAATCTCGGCGCGCTCAGACCGACTTCAAAAAATTAAAAAAGTCGGCCATTTTGTTTTTTTTTCAATGCAGTATTATTTCCCTAGAGGCCCTCTATGACATTTGGTCGAGCACCCCCCACCTATCACGCACCGTTTAAAAGTTGCCATACAAAATAAAAGTGCCCAGTTTTTCCGCAATTAAAACATTTTTCAAAAAAAGAATTTTTCATAGGAATCTAGGGGACCCCGAGTTTCCGTGACCAAAATTTCAGCGCGCTAGGACAAAAATTAAAATAGAAAAGTCGACCATTTTGAAAAAAAATGGCGGCGTAAAAAACTGCCAGGGTCCCTCTATGACATCCCACCTAGGTCCGACCGTTTGGCCGGGCCGTCAAACATTTTTCTGACCGGAAGCGGTAGACCAAAAGTCGGAATTTTCTGGAGGTCACCCAGCCGCCCTCTATACGACCGTACCAAAGACAAATACCCCACGAACCTCCTTCTGGGAGAACAATTATGTCAATCAATCATCGGATTGCGGCTTTATATCAAACAGAGCGCAGTGTACCGCCGGAACCACTTTTCTCCTCTCCCTTTTTGGGGGGAAGTCAAAAGTTAATATCCAGGTTAAGACTTCAGATCAATTAAGTATGATCCAAGGAACAATTGTGTCAAGCGGCATCGCCTGGGACAAAAGGGACAACTTAGTGCACTAACTTCCCCATTAATTAACTTTCTCCCTTAAATATTTTTTAAATATTGAACCTACCGAATTTTTCTATATAACGTTTAATGTAGAAAATTGGATGTAGATTACTTATGTTTCAGAACATTTTTTGCTACAGGTCACCGTTTACGAGTTATTAACAAAAAATATTAACAATTGATTATAATTAACTTTCTCCCTTAAATATTTTTTTAAATATTGATCCCAGCGAAAAAGTGTACATAATATTTAATGTAGAAAATTTGATGTAGATTACTTATGTATCAGAACATTTTTTGCTACAGGCCACCATTTACGAGTTATTTACAAAAAATATTAACAATTGATTATAATTAACATTCTCCCTTAAATATTTTTTTAAATATTGATCCTAGCGAAAAAGCATATAGAATATTTAATGTAGACAATTTTATGAAGATTACTTATGTATCAGAACATTTTTGCTATAGGTCACCGTTTAAGAGTTATTTATAAAAAACTACAAAGGGAACTTTAAATCCGATTTAAGTTTTCTAACACAACATGATTGATCAGTTCATCAGCGTCACATAACATAACTTGACCTCCGCATTGGATAGACAGCAACATTGACTGTTCCAGTATTCAAAGAAACTTAATTGCTAAATTGGGAATCAAAACAACTAAACATGTGCCAGAATCCCCAATTTCAAACTACTACGATTTTTGCTTATCGATGTCAGTGTCGTAAGCGCCATCGGCACATATGTCATCATCATCATCTTCCTCGCGTTATCCCGGCATTTTGCCACGGCTCATGGGAGCCTGGGGTCCGCTTGACAACTAATCCCAGTAATTGGCGTGGGCACTAGTTTTTACGAAAGCGACTGCCATCTGACCTTCCAACCCAGAGGGTAAACTAGGCCCGTATTGGGATTAGTCCGGTTTCCTCACGATGTTTTTCCTTCACCGAAAAGCGACTGGTAAATATCAAATGATATTTCGTACATAAGTTCCGAAAAACTCATTGGTACGAGCCGGGGTTCGAACCCGCGACCTCCGGATTGCAAGTCGCAAGCTCTTACCGCTAGGCCACCAGCCGGCCTAGCCAAGGTTACAATCGCTATCGCTTCGACAACGAAACACTTTGTGTCTCTCTATCACTCTTTCATATTAGTGCGACAGTGACAGTTGCGTTTCGATCGCTACGAAGCGTAAGCGATTGGCATCTTGGCTACGCGGCCAGCGCTTCCTGTCTATATGTATGATATAATAATATGGTATAGCATGGGCGTGTTTAAGCACGATCCTATGCGGAGACACGTGCCGGCCTATATGCATTCTCAGGTAGGTTTTTAAGTCACCTTGTAGTCCAGTCAACGAAGACTTAATCCGTATTTCTTAAAAGTTTGTTTATGTAGGTGGGTAGTAAAGTTTTTGTTTTTATTCTGTCCCATCAGCCAGGCGACAATAGTAGCATAGTTTGTTAGAAGAAATGTTAAACTAATGGTCACTAAAGTGTCATTCTATGGAACTTGCTAACTATGTAAACAAAAGCATCTCTATGACAAAAGTCACTAGTAAATTCATATTTTTTGACAGTTCCAATATGGTGGTATGTTTACATAGTTAGCATGTTCCATAGAATGACACTTTAGGCGACAATATATTTATAGATATAAATACATACGTAATCTATGTAAATAAATAGATAACCGGCGTTATTCATAAACGTCTGCTAAGTCATAGAGAAAAAAATACATAAAGTGCTCACTCCATACATCAGTTTTAGTACCAAAAAGACTATTAGCATCTAGCATCGAGTAGCGGAACTATCGGTACTGCTACTTGACAATAGATGTAGCACCGACCGGAAAGTCTTATGCTGTTGAGATAAGACTTTCCGGTCGGCGCTACATCTATTGTCAAGTAGCAGTACTGATAGTTCCGCTACTCGATGCTAGATGTAACCACTGAAATTAATAGTCTGAACTGATGTATGGAGTGAGCACTCTTGTCTTACTACATTTCTCTATGGCTAAGTTAATCAGTTGATGATCGTCGTTTGTCCCTATCTGTCGTTATGCCATAGAGAGGGACAAAGGAAGATCATCAGCTGATTAACTTAGCAGACGTTTATGAATAACGCCAAACATCCATAACTCAGGAAGAAATATTCGCGATAAACACACGAATAAGTGCCCTTACCGGGATTTGAACCCGGCACCTCCTGCTTCTAGGCAGGGTCACTACAAAGTACCGACTAGGCTAATAGGATGCAAAGTTACCTTATGTAGTCAAGTCAACTGAGCCGTATCTAATTTCACCTCCAAAACAAAGATCCAAACTACCTATCTGATATTAATATGTATTGTAGATTATGGCACTAGCACGAGGAATGAAAAGGCAAAGTTGAACTTAACAATGAACTTTAATTCGATTTTCGGATACAGAGTCGAGTGAAATGGATCGCGTCTAGCAGCGGACTGCCGCCGGCGCATAGTAACATATTGCATTACTTGCATAAGATATTAACAATAAGATATTGACAAACAATTTTGAACCTTAAACGTTAGTTCTTAAGTATCGAATTAACATGGCAACTTTTCCTTAGGAATAAAACTTAACTAATTACATAGGTATAAGTACAGTATGTAGCTATAGTGAGCGCATCGCTAACACTCCCCACCCCAGTGCTGACTCAGCACTCTAAATTTACGGGAATCGGGGCGATGCGTGCCGCGGATCGCCGGTAAGTCCCGGTAGCCGTCCTCACCTCCACTACACGGATGCGGCCGTCTCCGCCAGGCATCACCTGGGTGATCAACCCCTTCGGCCACATATTACGGGGAGAGTTGGGATCCACGACCAGAACGAGATCTCCTACCTTTAACGGCTTCCGCTCCTCCAGCCATTTTGTCCTAGGCACAAGGGTGGGTAAGATTTCTCTTAGCCACCTCTGCCAAAACATGTCAGCGAGCCTCTGCGCCTTCCGCCATAGTTTCCTCAAGTTGAGATCAGAATCATCGAACTCTCCTACAATAGGGAGTCGCGATGATGACCCTAAAAGGAAATGGTTAGGAGTAAGAGACTCACCGTCAGCAGGATCGACAGACACGTGCACCAATGGACGACTGTTGACCATGTTCTCAACTTCTGCCATTAATGTGGTCAAAACTTCGTCCCTTGGTGCTCGTTCTTTTAAAACGACCTTGAGAGCCGTCTTTACTGAACGTATTAAACGTTCCCACGCCCCACCCCAATGAGGGCTGGCGGGGGGAATAAAAGTCCAGTCCATGTTGTTATTAACCCCCTCAGCTTTTAGCACGTCCATATCTAGCGCCTCCATGGACCGGCGCAACTCTGTGTCGGCGCCCCTCAGGTTAGTACCGTTGTCCGAGTACAGATGGCGCGGCCAGCCGCGCCGCGCCGCCATTCGTCGCAACGCCATAATGAGCGAGTCAGTTGTAAGGGAGGCAACAAGCTCGATATGAATTGCCCGCACTGTGAGGCATGTGAATAGAACACCATATCTCTTTTCTCTGCGGCGACCGACCGCGACCTCCATTGGCCCAAAAAGGTCTAACCCACAGTGAAAAAAGGGCCGCTGATGGTGTTCTATTCTGGCCTCTGGCAAATCTCCCATGCGAGGTACCTGAGGTTTGCTCTTCGTTATCCTGCACAACATGCACCTTGACGTCACGAGTTTAACAGTAGGTCTAAGTTTAATTACCCAATACCTTTGTTTAATTTCGTTTACCACCATCTCCTGACTTCCATGGGCCGCTTTGACATGGTAATGTCGAACGATTAATCGTGCTACCTGATGACGGCTGTCCAGGATTACGGGTCTCTTGACGTCCAGAGGCACATCTGATGCGGCGTCAATGCGCCCGCCCACGCGAAGTAATTCATTTTCGTCTAAAACGGGTGATAATTTTAATAACTTACTTGCGCGATGTAATGCCCCGCGCGCCTTAATTCTGGCTAAGTCTTCCCCGAAAGACTCGTTTTGCGCGTATTTTAGTAGCAATATCTCGGCACGCTCCATCATTGCGCAGTCGATCTCGGCCGCTTGACCTTTGCACCTAGCGATGAACTTTAGCACCGTGGCCGTGGCGCGGGTGAGACGAAGCCATGAAGAGAAGCGCTGCGGGTCCGGAACTGGTATGCATGCAGGTTCGTCGCGCACTTGGACGACCGCTACGCATTCCTCTGTCTCCTCCTCGTTACCAGTCGGTATAATATCTTTAGGCCATTGACTTTCGTCAGCGTATAAAAAAGAAGGACCTTTGAACCACTCATTCTGTAGGGCTAGATCAAACGAGTCCCGCGTAGCTAAATCGGCAACATTTAGTTTCGTAGAAATGTACCGCCACTCGTTCACGCGGGTAAGGTCGTCAATCTCCCCCAAACGATTTGCTTCAAAGGCCTTATACGTACGGTTTTTGTTGCGAATCCAATGTATCGCAGTTGAGGAGTCACACCAGAAGTAACGCCTCGTAGGCGTTAGTTTATGCTCCTTTCCAATTGCATTGGCTAGTCTTGCCGACAACAATGCAGCTTGCAGCTCAGCCTTCGGTATAGTCAGCTGTTTTACCGGCATAACTCTGCTTTTACTTGCAATAAATGCAACATAAGTAGTACCGTTATCCTCCCAGCGCCAATAGCCCACAGCTGACATCGCCTGAGTAGATGCATCGCTAAAAAAATGCATTTGTAAATTATTATAATATGAATACCTACTACTCGATGCGGTCGTAGCACATGTAGATGCCGCTACGCCCTCGTAGCCTTTCGTAGCACCTTGCGTAGGCGCGTGGGTCGCGGGGGCCGCGGGGGGAAAGGTAGGTGCCGGTGCCGCTGCGTCGATATCCACACAGTCTTGCGTTTCGCTCGCACGCGCTGTCGCCGATTGGCTGTCCCTTACCGCATTGCGCGCGGCCGTGCAGTACCACCTAGGTATACGAATATCTTTAATTACCTTTAGGAGGTCAACCCACTTTCGCCACTTGTGATAAATCTGATCTGGAATGTAATCATCCCAATCCACCTGTAAGCGCCAAGCCTCTTGAAGCATGATTCGGCCTTGAATCGTGAAGGGTGCTAAGAAACCTAGTACATCAAAAATTGACATTATTACTCTTAGCATTAAACGTTTTGTAGGCCTATTCTCACCTTTAAGTACGTCGCTCGGTATACGTTTTAATGACAAATCGAAGCCCAGTATGTCATCAGCCGGGTACCAAATGAGACCCAAGGTACGCTCGCTTTCATGTTGCTGGCCGACTTTGAACCTTACAGCAGCAGTACCTAAGGTCTCCTTTGGCACGCTGTTTAAAACTGCGACGCTGTTGCTCGTCCAGTTTCTTATTTCAAAGCCGCCCGCCCTGTGGATATCACTGACGTTTCTTACCATTTCGATCGCTGTCGCCTCGTCGGGCAGGCTGTCGATGTAGTCGTCCATATAGTGCGAGTTGACGATGGCATCGACGGCGGCGGGAAATGACGATTCAAATCGCTGGGCGTTTTTATTTTTAACAAATTGCGCGACGAACGGAGCACAATTTGCACCAAAAATAAGTGACGTCATCGCGTACGTCTTCATGTTTTCTGTGGGGTCGTTTCGCCACAGAAACCTCAGTGCGTCCTGGTCGTCTTGCTGGATCTTAACCCTTAAGAACATGTCCCTAATGTCACCTGTTACTGCAATTGGATGCTCCCGAAAGCGCAGCATTATACCTAAAAGCGATGACAATAGGTCAGGCCCTGTGAGCAAATAATCATTTAGCGAGCTACCACTTACCTGACTGGCAGCATCGAAGACCAGACGGAGTTTTCGCTTGTTCGGGTTGTCCACGCCGAAATGAGGTAAGTAATAAGTCTTCGGCGTGACCTCAGTATTAGTCAGTTCCATAGCGTAATCATTTTCTAATAAATGATTGACCCTTTCACGGTACCTGTCGGCGAATCCTGGATCCTTACCCATTTTGCGCTCAATACCCTTCATCCTGGTAAGCGCGTTTGGGCGGGAGTCTGGCATGGGGCGGTGTTCGTCCTTCCACGGAAGGCCGACGTACCAGCGCCCGTCGATGAGCTCGGCGGAGCGCTCCAGCCGCGCGACGGCGCGGGCGTCGTCGGCCTTTTGGCGCGCGTGCGCCGTCACGCCCATGGAATCTAGCAGAAACGAGCGCCTAACATCTTCGTGGATTTCCCTTAGGAGGCACTCGTCTGATGTGGTATCATGGTCTGCTCCGCTATCTGCAATAAAAAGGTTAGTATGGACAGCGACAGATGGTGAGCCCCTGGACCGACGGACAGTCCGCGGCACGCACACTTTCCCATGGACGCTCCAGCCGAGGCGGGTGAGTGTAGCTGATGGCTCATTATTATCTTTGCCCTCCCTTACTTGAATAGGTATCACAACATGTAAGTTATCCTGACCTAACAATAATTCAGGTTTTGAATCAGTGGTACAAAATTTATGTTTTATATCTGCTAGGTGAGAATAATTAACTAATTTTAAAACAGACAGTGTTTGTATTGCCAAACTTAATTCTTCAACACAACGCAATTTAACATTATAAACCTTATCGTCCATACCTTTAATGTCGACATTCACTTTGGTCGATTTGTACTCAATCCCGTCATTTTTAAACGCACCGTGAACGTGTAATGTCTGCGAGTTACCACGTAGGCCCACGCGTTGCGCGAGATTGGCACTTATTAACGAGATGGTAGATCCATCGTCCAATAGCGCGGTGCTATTTACTATACCGTTAGGTCCCTGAACACGCACTGGTACTACTTTTAACAACACTCTGCTGTCGGTCGCATTTATATGAGTTAAAGTTTCCGTCACTGGCTTGAACGCGGGTTCGCGCGGCACGGGTCCGTTTATCGCGGTACTATTATTCGGTACACTTGCACTCGGTAGCGGCGCGAGCGCCGCCGTGACGTCACGCGCACTGTTGTTTACCGGATAATGTAGTAGGCGATGATGTGGAGCTCCGCAGCCGTCCTTGTCGCACGCGGGGGACTTGCAGGCATCGCGTTCATGCTTGGAGATAATGCATTTGTAGCATAAGCCGTTTTTCTTCACGTGTTGCCATCGTACTTTGCGCAACGCTTTCTTGAATGGTTTGCATTCCGTTAACTTATGCACAGCTGTTCGGCAAAATAAACATTTTAAATCGCCTTCTTCAGTTTGTAGTAAAACAGTTTGTGTACGGGAAGATGAATGATCGCTCGACTTGTTTTTAAAGGTATCGTTGCGCGTAGTTGTTAAGAAACTTGCAGTTTTAGAAATCTTCAATGCTTCGTCATTAAGAAAATCCGATAGAATGACTAACCTCGATTTCTGCGCATCTTGAAGAAGTTTAAAACTGTAATCTGACCATTTGGAGATGAGCACAGTGGGCAGCTTGGACAGGATGATGGAGACGATATTCATGCCGTGTAGGTACTCCTCGCGTCCTACTGCTCGCACAGCTACTACGAAATTTTGAACCTTTACTGCGAACATAACTATATCCTTATGATATTCGAGTTGTAAAGGCTGTAGCTTCTTAATATCTTGCAGAATACGAGAAATGATGCTGTCAGGGTTTCCAAAACGTAGCTCCAATGTCGACATTACCCGGTCGGGCGACGTGGCGCTGATGAACAATGCGGCGACTGCATCTCGTGCGGCTCCTTTAAGACATTTACGAAGTCTCCATAAATTTTCTTTATCTGTAAATTTACAGACCTCAGTAGACTCCTGGTAGGCCTGTTTGAACTGAAGCCATTCTAACTGGTCACCTGAAAATTCAGGTAGGTCCTTAGGCGTGCTAATGCGGCTGAGCAGACTGGCGTTAGGCACTTGGTTGCTAGCGGTCGATAGGTCTTTAAGTGCGCCGGCTAATAATTGCACTGTTTGGTTGAGCGCGCTGACGGTACCTTCGGGCGCAGGCGGCGCTGCCGGCATGAAGCCATCGGCGGCGGCGCGCGGTGCTAAGCTAGACGCTGGCCTCGGCTGAGCTTGCTCGGTGAATGCGGAGGGTATGACAGGTGTAGGCATCCGTGCTGGAACTGGAATGTGCAGCGTGTCCGTTGTGACTCCATTGTCGGGGACTGGCTGCTCCTCAGGTAGTTCCGTGTGGTTGCTTTGCTGCTCAACCCACGCATTTATATCGTTGCGAAGAGGTAAATTACCATCGAATTGTGAACTGTATTCCTCAAGCTCCTCTTCGTCACTAAGCGCTGCAAGTTGCGCGTCTAAGGTTTTATTAATAAGGTCCATTTGAATCGCAGCCTTTTCCTTAGCGGCGTCCAAAATTAATTGTTTTCGCCTGGCTTCTCTAGAGGCTGATGATCTTCGTGAGCCCTTGCTACTCGGGACGGCACCCACATGTGAGGCGGCAGGCTTCGTATCGGGAATTTGCTTAAATTGCTGCATCGGCTCCGACTTTATGCTGCCTGTCGCGTTTAATTTGTATTGTAGAAACTTCTTGACCATCGGATCCAAAGGTTTCTCGACTTTTTCGGGCGTAGTTACATTGCACGGCGGTATAACCTCACTTTTTCTTTGTTCACGCTCGCGCGCCATGTGTTCCTCGTGCTCGCGACGTGCCCTCGCACTGCGAGTTTCCATTTTTATAGGCGTTCGATGCATAATCCGGCTCGAAGACCACTTTGTAGATTATGGCACTAGCACGAGGAATGAAAAGGCAAAGTTGAACTTAACAATGAACTTTAATTCGATTTTCGGATACAGAGTCGAGTGAAATGGATCGCGTCTAGCAGCGGACTGCCGCCGGCGCATAGTAACATATTGCATTACTTGCATAAGATATTAACAATAAGATATTGACAAACAATTTTGAACCTTAAACGTTAGTTCTTAAGTATCGAATTAACATGGCAACTTTTCCTTAGGAATAAAACTTAACTAATTACATAGGTATAAGTACAGTATGTAGCTATAGTGAGCGCATCGCTAACAATGTATTATTTCTTATGGTGCTATCATTGGATGTTATAAAATGTCGAGCGACAGAAACAGCGTGATAATTCTAATAGTGTTTTCTTATGTTGTCCCTGTCGCATGATATAACACTTTAAACTCTCGCGTTTTGTACACATATTTAATTACACAAACGGGTCTACCGCGATAAATTCCAACGTTTCAGCCGAGTTGCACCAGCTGTGGGTACAGAAAGACAATGAAACTATGTATATGTCGCAGTAAGATAGATAAAGCCGTTATATAGTTATAAGTATAACCCTAGGGATATAATTATATGTCGTAACATAGTTATACGAAAGCGATTCATTACTATCTTACTAGGAATATAACTATATTACGTCTTTAGTTTAGTGATATAGTTATATTACTGGATTCAGTTTAGCGAAATAATTGTAGGTAGGAGTGCGACGGTGCGGCGGAGGTATAGTTATGTCCCTAGGGATATAGTTATATGCCGTATAGTACGTATTATAATCATATTCCTAGTAAGATAGTAATTGTAGGTAGGAGTGCGGCGGAGGTCTAGTTATATCCCTAGGGATATACTTATATGCCGTATAGTACGTAAAAAATATTCTGAAATACTGTTCATTTATTCAATAGATTTTATGTATCTTGGATTGGATTTGATGTATCTTAATATTATATTTTCATGCTGATATTTATTAAGGGTTTATGAGTCATTGCGATCGATTTACGAAAGCTGGCGCGAGATTTGACAGAATTTCTATGAAAATAGCTGTCACTCAGTAGAAATCTCGCGCCAGCTTTCGTGAATCGACCTGTACTTTTACGTAATATTGCTAAAAAGTATTACAACTAATTGCAACCAACAAAGTTGATTTTGTAATAAAAATAAAAACGAATATACTTACTGTTTTCATTGATTCCCTGGCAGATTTATAACCATTTAACCACATTAGTTTAGTCAAATATCGTATTATAATCATATTCCTAGTAAGATATTACTATCTTACTAGGAATATGATTATAATACGTACTATACGGCATATAACTATATCCCTAAGGATATAACTATACCTCCGCCGCACCGCCGCACTCCTACCTACAATTATTTCACTAAACTGAATCCAGTAATATAACTATATCACTAAACTAAAGACGTATTATAGTTATTTTAGCATCAGAAAAAAGGTAAACTATCTTGGGGGGGTTTTTTTTATTGAAAAACACTTTTGAAAAAGAAGTCACGGCAAATATTCTGTAACAATTATGAATCATATACGATTATTTACCTACATTCTTTTGCTTTCATAAGTAATAGTAACTGATTTTTAAAAAGCGTTTTTCAATTTAAAGACACGTAAATACGCGTAGTCTTTTTCTAATGCTAAAAAAACGAACTATAGAGTTGGAAATACCCACTCTACGTTATGTATCAATATAGAATTGGAAATAGGTACCCACTCTACGTTATGTATCAACGTTCCCATACTTACTGAAACACCTGCTTACTTACACTAGCTTCTGCCCGCGTCTTCGTCTCCGTGAGATGATAAATTGACAATAACTACTCATTCTATCCCTTGGACCGATTTAGACGAAATTTGGTATCACTACATCCATTGGCCTTTGCGTCTATTGCAGACGATTTATGGTGCAAATCGGAGAGACAATGACCTCTCCGGACTTAACGCCGCCTGGGACGGAATTAAGGAAACGCAGGGATGCCCAGCACCTGCATCACCCTCTCGGCTTCACTGTCTTAACCCACAGGAAAGGCGAGCTAATACGTGTGGAGGCAGGTCGGCTGCAGGAATCTGCCGCTTATTTCAGGTTGGACCCTACTCGCGCCTTACGGTAACTCCATTCTACTCACTAATCACTAAATAGTATAAAACAAAACCGCTTCCCGCTGACTGTCTGTCCCTATGTATGCTTAGATCTTTAAAACTACGCAACGGATTATGTTGCGTTTTTTTTTTAAAGAGATAGAGTGATTCAAGAGGAAGGTTTAGGTATAATTTGTTAACCCCTGCGAAGCCGCCCCGGGTCGCTAGTAAAAGATATGCCAGATTTTATCATCTAAACCGGTTCAGCGCTTTAAGCGTGAAGAGGGCTACCTCTTCACGCTATGCTAATACAGACATACACTATCGCATTTATTGACAAAACGATTGATCCATAAAATAAACTGTCAGTCCTCTATTTAGCATAGTGAAACCGGAATAAATGGAATTTTAAAAAATTCTATTATCCGATTATATTTCTAACCAACCCAAACTAAATTATCTTATACCAAATTTCCTATGACCGTCCATCATCACTATCATGAATCAATAAATCAGATTCGTTTTATGTGTAGGTATACATTTTTAAATTAAACAACTTATCTAAAGACAAACCCCCTTATTCATAAAACTTTACGGGCCTGATTTAGTTAAATTATGTTTTATCCCTTTCTTACAAATACATAAGTCAAAATGACAGATAAGGGCAAACGATTATTAATTAATTGAGGTTTGTAGCGCGTTTATGAATAAACGGGTTAATGCTTTATTCCGGTCCTTTCACCTGTCAAGTCAAATATATTAGCAGCGTTGTCGCGTTGCACGGCAACATTTGTTGAACTACCTAATGCAAGTTCTTTAAAGGTGACGTTCAGATGTCAACAGCAGCTGCATTACTGCTGCGTCGTCGTTGTTGCCTTCGCTGTATCTGTCAATTACCTTGATAAAATGAGTGACGGATTGAACCTCGATCGCGGCAGTGAACGTTACTCATTTTATCAAGGAAATTGACGGATAGGAACAGCGGCAGCAACAAAGACGCCGCAATAACTGCTGCAGTTGACATCTGAAGATCTGAACGTCACCTTAAAAGAGCGTATTCCTACTCCAAAGAAAATATCACGGTGTACTCCGTAATAAAGGTAAATAAACTAGTTTCTTTACTTTTTCATTTCTACAGCTTTATTTAGCCAAACTCTTGCTCTTTAGAAATCTTGGTATACTTAATATAAAATAATAAGACGATATTAGGTAATATTTCTTTATTGTTTATCACAGATACAGGACATGTACTGAATACAAGACCAAATTACAGAAATACAATCACAATACTGAAAAATCAAACATCATCTTAAATCTTAACACACAAATGATACGAATAACACACATAACACACAAAATCGAATCCAAAATTACACAACATCACCATGGAAAAAGAAATACCTACTATTAAAACGAGTAAAGTAGTGCAAAATTAACCGCAAATATGACAGCAGAAAGGAAGGGTTCAAAAAGTCTGGTTACAACAAAATATTAGGGCGCCTTCGCTCCATGCAGCGCCTTCTACTTCAGCCGTTAAGTTTGCTGTTACATTATTTTCACGTGCCTTACTATTACTTGACTTTACTTATCTTATACGGAGTTACATATATAAAGGGTAACATACACATTTAAAAAGGAACATGGATATAGGCATCACCATAGAGAAAGAAATACATAGAGTGCTCACTCCATACATCAGTTTTGGTACCAAAAAGACTATTATTTTCATAGTCGACATCTAGCATCGAGTAGCGGAATTATCAGCCTACTGCTATTTGACAATAGATGTTGCACCGACCCAAAAGTCTAATGCTCAACAATTTTCAGCTAATAATATAACCAGATTAGCCGGAACTCTATTTTCAACTCCTTCTGCTATTAGTTGTAAATTGTTGTTCCGTACAATTTCCGTGAGTCGCGACTCTATGATACGACATCTAGTATCAAGTAGCGGTACTGATAATTCCGCTACTCGATGCTAGATGTTGACTACGTAAATAATAGTATTTTTGGTACCTACCAAAACGGATGTATGGAGTGTGCACTCTATTCTTGCTATATTTCTCTATAGCATCACGCAAATTTTCTGTCTTCTTAGGTCCCACGACGAAATTGTAAAGAATATGCCCTTATCAGTTCTCCGTCCAGTAGTATAAACACACAGGGCAAGAAGAATGACAAGGGCATATCGCAATACATACAAAAATCTCCATTTTGCCCTCAACTTCAACTTTTGAATACAGCGCCATCTGCCGTCGAGTAGCGGAACTAGGTGAAACTTATAATTCGCTCGGAGGAGTATAGATGGCGTGTTATACTCCTGCATCCTAAATGTAAGCTATGTGTGACATAGTTACTAGGTAAAATGCAGGAAATGATCGGTTTTTGACTTGATTGTAGTGAAGATCCGAGCTCCTTTGATAATCTGTAACAATAAAAAAGAAATATTAGATATGTTTCTATGTAACTATATATTAGTCCATCCTACTACTAAAGTGTCATTCAATAGAACTTGCTAACTAATGTAAACAAACCGCCATGTTCTAAAATTTACACTGAATGTCAATTTACTAGTAACTTTTGTTTACATAGTTAGCAAGTTCTATTGAATGACACTTTAATACTGAAAGGAAGGTAATGTTTTATGACTTAGTCTTCATCTAATCTAAAATCGGTTTTAGAAACATGCGCCTATTAAATTTGGATTCATATGTCAGATGGGTTGGGATTAAAATGACTTTTCGACTGTCGCAATATGTGCAACCGATCTGTCAATTTAAAACAATAAGGTACTAGAGTCAAGCTAACTCGGCAGCGATTTTGATAGCACAGACTGTGCAAGTGTTATTTAACGTCATAATTTTATGAAATTATGACGTTTAAAATAACACTTGCACAGTCTGTGCTAGAGTTAGACCAAGCTAAGTTGGCAGCGATTTTGACAGCACAGACGTTTGACGTTTAGTTGACGTTAGAAGTTTGACGTAAAAAATAACACTTGCACAGTCTGTGCTGTCAAAATAGCTGCCAAATTAGCTTGATCTAATTCTAGACCTTAGACTCCGTAACGACAAAAGACTATAATATGGGGCATTATCGATGAAAAGGGACCTTATTGTCGATGGCGCTTACGCCGCACAGCGTCACGCGGCATTGTATTTCGGATGATCGTTAATAATGGCGTAAGCGCCATCGACAATAAGGTCCCTTTTCATAGATAACGTCACATATAAAAACCCCAAACATACAAACATTGTTAATTCCACATGTCGCGTACAGTCCACCATAATTTATCGCCGAACTACCCGCTCGTGGCAGATTTTTCAACCACGCTCTATTGACTCGACTGTACCTTGCGAACGGTCTTAAGCGACCGCGAAAACTGTGGAGTGCGCGCGTTTTTAAAGGGAGGAACTGAAAAGTTGGGGACCGTTTTCTTAATGTTTTCTTGTATTAAGTAAGTTGCTTTCTTGCACACATGGGTTATATCGCCTATGCGGTGTCTTATTTGTAACAGATATTTTAAATGTGATCAAAAGGAGATCACAAGTATCGACGTTTTGGTTGTATTGTTGAATTATTTTAGCAAAGTCTCTTAACTTCTACTAGAAAAGAAATCAATTTAAATTACAAGTGTACTTTTATTATCGTTTTAAAATTAAGGACGTTCCATATGAATAAGAAAATCGGCTAATAACTGGCCACCCTAAACTAAAAATGAATTAACCTTTTGGCCGCCGGACCTAGTCCGCAAAGACGCTCACTCACACGCCAGAGCAAATTTTAAGTAAACAACTAATAAAAAGTTTAGGGATTGCAAATAGTGATATCGATATTTACAATTTATGGTAAAAATCTTCTCAATTTGGCTTTGTTCTTATCCAACTTTAATTTATTTCGAAAATGCCAAAAATTAACATGTTTTTTACACACGACAATGTTAAAAATAAAGGTCTTTATCATTAAAAACAACCACTAAACAATATCGATTCATGACGTAATATCACCGCACTAGGCTGTACAAGAAGTCGTTTATACAAGACAACGGCGCGCATGGACTGTCCGCGGTGCAGACCGACAAGGACTGTTTCCGCGCGGATTAAGTAATAATAGTCTCTAGTTCAACGGCGTAAGCGCTTGTCGGTACGTAAACTTTATAAGCGTAACGTTAGAGCCGCGCATCGTGTGTCGATAATATAAATGTAAGTACCGGAACTGCATTGGGGAAAATTGCACGTGGGTTAATTGAATTGTCAATGAGTGAAGAACAATAATATTGGAAAAGGGTGGGGATCGGAAATGTTCGGGAATGCATGTTTCACATTCGACATGTTCCTTAGATGAGCTTCTCAGTTCCCGTATTACATCCTCCCTACCATGACAATTTTTCGTCAATTTCAAATATATAACATTTTCATAGTTAGGCGACACTGACTATATACCTAGTCCTAGCGTCCGCCTGTACCATTCTTGTGCGAAGCGGTCACTGCAGGGTATCACTCCCCACTACACTATCATCTTAAAATGAATCTTTTGTTCTGCAAATAAACCACAAGGACAGATTTACTTGTCTGACTCTACTATCAACAGCTGAAGAAGCTCCCTGAACTTCAGCTATAGTTAATGCCTGTCTCTCTCGTCTCGTTTTACGTATTCTAGTTACTAGTTACCACCAATTGGCATTTCAAGTGGCAAGTGTTCAAATGCTTAAATGAAACCAGATTTGCGATTTGATATTTATTTTGAATATTCTCATATCGAGTTAACATTCCCATCCCTAGCTGTCTTGTATACAAGACAACGGCGACGAGGAACAAGAAAAACGTTGAAATCTGGAGCAATTTTTTTGAGAGCCTTATTATAAAAGAATGGATTTCTATAGCTGCAATAAATGCAACTTTTTAAACAAACAAGGACCTAAAACATTAACATGAGTGTAAAAAAAAATATAATTGATATTTTTTGCACATTTACCGAGCGGTTGATTTTTTGTCTTGTATACAAGACAGCGGCGCCAGTGTATCGTTCTATCGTTGTCTTGTATACATGCCAACGGCGGTCAAAGGGTTAAATTATATTCACCTAAGATTCACCTATAAACAGAATTCATTTTAGTATAAGGTTTCAATAACTGGCCACCCTTTAATAACTAGCCACATACTAAAATGAATTCTGTTTAGGTGAATAGAATTCATTTTTTTTTTAGTTTAGGGTGGCCAGTTACTAAACAGTGGCCAGTTATTGACGAATTATCCTGGTTACCGCCTTTTTAGGCTCACTTGCACCATCCCACGAACCCGGGGTTAAGCGGTTAAACCGTTAACTCAGTCTCAAATTGTACCGGTAACCATGGTAGATCCAGTTTTAACCGGTTAACCCCGGGTTAGTGGAGCGCTTTGCTTCCTCTTTCCTTATGCACACTGCCAAGGAATGGAGTTCCTTGCCGGCGTCTATATTTCCGAGCTCATATAACCCAAATCAACCTTCAACCTTCAAATCAAGGGTGAACAGGCACCTTCTGGGCAGACTCGCTCCATCGTAGGCCACGTCTTCGCCTCGGCAAGTCTGTGGCCATGAGTAAGCCCATTTTTAATATAAAAAAAAAATGGTACAAGTGGGCCTTACTTAGTGTTGCAAATGGCCCAGTCTACCTTTTGCAAAATGTAAATACCCGACTTAGTATGACTGTTGCGGGGCCGTGATCGATAGTTCACCCTCGTCAAAGATCTCATTAGTGCCTCAGCTATGATTGGCTTGTATGTTTTCACACCACCTATTCGGAAAAGAGCTTTTTCACCTCAGCAGTTCGAACAAGGGTACTTTGCTACTTAAAAACAGTGAGCAAAATCGCATTCTAATCCGTCGCTTCATTCAGGATTCAATGTACGCCCTTGACGGAAATATATCATTTTGATCCCTTGTAACACAAACTACTATCAATTGTTTATCGCGGGACAGCGTTGTCACATACATATTATACATGTTTTAATTGGCTACTTTCCTTCGAGTCAAATAAGCTTCTTTTTAGAACTGTCAAAACGATTTGCTAATATGGAATTCATATGAAAACATGTGTAGTGACGTCACGGTCAACTCGACTACTTTTTATTTTTCAAATATTAAATAGAAATTGTGTTTAAAAATAACTGCTATCTGTGTTTTTCTAATCATTATCTGGTGTTTTATTTCGTGCACAGTGAGAAATCATTTATTTTAAGTATAGGAAAGTACCCAATTATAAGAATTACTGCCCGATTTTAACTTTAAGATACGTCAATGAATAGATGTAGAAACGATATCGATTAGATATGACAGTGTCAAACTTCTTGTCACTTTTGACACTGACACATCTAATCCATATCGTTTCTAGATCTATTAATCGACGTATCTTAAAGTTGGAATACAGTTAGAAAAAATGTAGAACAAAATCTAACGAAAAAAACAGCTCACAGCTCACAACTGTGGTTGAAATAGATATCGTGGTTGGTTACATAAGAGAGGGTATGGTACACATCAAATTGCGTAAAAAAAATCTATAATGATGATCCTGCAAGGACAATGGGGACTAGCGGGACTAGTGGGACTACCTTTGTATGGAAAGGCGGTTTCGCTCCCTTAATCTTTACTCCCAAATAAAGAACAAGGCAATACAGCTAAACAAGAAAATAAATTATTAACAAGATATTTTATGTGGCTGTAATATAAAATATTTACTGAGAAAAAGCCCTGGGACCCTCATTACTGGCCCCATTAATAATGTTAGGCACTAAACAGCGACAGGGGGGGTCAGAGAGGTCATCAATAAGGGGCAAAATGACCTTAAGAGCCATTAAAGGGTATTATTGGTGTGAATCAGTTTTTAATTTTGCTCTCATTTGGGGTATTCTGTCGATTTGGGTTGATTTAAAGCGGGTTGGGAAGTTATGTGGGTTTTTGAGGTCGTTTTAAAGGACTTATTGCTTTCAAGCGATGGCTGTTGCAGACAATATACAATTTTCCTTGTATGATATGATATGACACACTGTAAATAAAAAATAAGTTCATCTGTGGTTATGTAATATCTAGAGTTAGACCGAGATAAGTCTGCAACGATTTTGATAGCACACACAGAGTGCAAGTGTTATTCATACGTCATAATTGCATAGAAGTTTGACGTTTGAAATAACACTTGCACTGCGTGTGCTGTCGAAATCGTTACAGACTTTTCTTCGTCCAACTTTCTTTCTTTCTTTCAATCTTTTTATTGAATGACTTAAACAGGAAGTCCAAATTCAATTGCCAGATTTGTGGATCGGTTCCTTTTCCCTAAATTACTTCCACATTGGTATATATAGGTAGTAATCATAAATGCCGCTTCACACAGTCCATCATATATATCTGTAGCGGGTCTCTATTGTTTCTCAAAAAGTTTTAAGTAGGTAATAATAATAATGTATTGTTTGCCCGCATTTTCGTTAGTCAATAAATGTCATAATTCATTTGGTTCAGAAACGCGTCACTTCTCAGGATTGCCATAAAACAAACCTAACCTATCTATAGGATAACCTTACGAAAATCCTGAAAAGTTAAGCGTTTCAGTTTTATAACTAATGATAATATGACAAACAATACATTATGACATAAAACTTTATGGGAAGGGACCCCATCTGTAGCACATGCAAAAGTCGTACTTCAAACCATTACTTCCCTTTTCTTTCACTAAATGAAACTAAAGTCACCGCGTTTCTATTAAATCCGTACTCACTCGGGCGTGTAAATCAAAAAACCCGAAGATTTATGTCGGACCCGAACCCGGGACCGGGCAAATAGACCGTTAATCCTCTAATGGTCCCGACGAATGGGAAACACGATTTGTACTAATAAAATAATAAAGAATTCGCGGTTGGGGGTAGATTCGATACCTAAAATAAACGACTGGAGGTTTAAGACACTTAATTTGTGTAAAGCAGCCTTAAGGCTTAAAATAAGCGGACTGTACCTACTTGTTCTACGGGTAAGAAACCCAAACACAATTAGGTTGTTAAATGTGGCTTTCCACAGAGAAGGGTCCTTATGCGTCATCTGCAATAAGGATTTTGTTTAACAGAATTCTATTGGAATTACAGATGGAAACGTCCTTATTGCACTTGAAGGATAAGGAACCTTCTGTATGGAAAGTCACAAAAAAGAAAACTGTACAAAACCGATTGATTTTGTACAGTATAAAGACGTTTCCATCTGTAAAAAATTCCAATAGAATTCTGATAAAAAAATTCTTATTGCAGATGACGCATAAGGATCCTTCTCTGTGGAAAGCCACATTTAACAACCTAATTGTGTTTGGGTAAATAACCGATTGGTTATTTTACTTATTTTTGCCGTCGACCCATAAAATTCTCTAACGCGTTGAAAATTATCTCCAAACGAGTATTTTACGAATTATTGCCAATCGTAAACTACCCTCATTCTCGAATTATGGCTATCATCATAAACATAATTACTGTCATTCATATTACATTAGCGATTTTTATTCCTGGATGGTGGCTCGCCTGATTGTAACTCAAGAGTTGGAGAACCCCTAAAAACCTGTACTCTCCTTGAAGAGCTAACGGAAAGTTCGCCATAGCCTACACCCCAGGCCAAAAGTATGGAAACAAACTTATATGACAATAAAAAACTGTAATTTTCATTTTATTCTATTCATTGACAATCCAAAACAAAAGAGTAAAATGATAATAGAGCATTTTAAAAGTAAATTACTTATAATTTTCTTTAATAAAACTGTAAATTCAACCTTTCGTAGAAAAAAAAGTAAGAAGGTTGATTTGTATGTTCTCTCAATTTTTTTTTCGCATATATTAGGATGTTTTAATACTTTGGGTGCTGTTTTAATCTTATAAAACTGCCTAAAGTAATTTTTTCGTTACCAATACACAATAATAACAATGGAAATATTAAAAATTAAGAACTTAACTAACTACCTACTAACTTTGTTTCCATACTTTTGGCCTGGGGTGTATATTCTAATGCAAATAGTTAATACCTATCTAGGAGATCGAGCTTTGCTCGAAAAACATTTATAATACTCGTAAAAAAATGCGCCTTTTCCTAGAGATAACACCTTGATGCTAGATCAATTTTTAGCCCTCGAACACCGGATATAGCAAATTTCATCAAAATCGTTAGGCGTTTCCGAGATCCCCGAAATATATAAATATACAAGAGTTGCTCGTTTAAAGGTATTTGTAAATAGTTACTTATTTATAAAAGCGGTGCAAGCCTCGTCATTTTGACTTATGTAATTATAAGAAAGGGATAAAACATAGAAAAGGCTTGTGAAGTTTTATGAATAAAGGGCTAATTTCATATTAGATTCAGGACCTAATGGTCCCAGTGGTCTATAGACAACAAGCGGCCATAAACTATGTTCTGCAGACGGCAGCAGCGTTCGATGACACGCCCGCTTGTCCCCAGACTACGAGTATGCATTGCTCATTGCATTGCACATGACCATGGTACGGTCAGCAGCAAAAGTTGCTAAGCGGGCGAGGTGTTCAAAATTACCTTGACACGCTCTTAGGGCTCATTTAGACGGTGCGAGAACTCGCATGCTAGTTTCATTACATTGCGTCATTTGATCAGTCGGCTGAATTGATGTAGCCTCAATGGTCCGCAATGTAACTAAAATCGTATACGTTGCTGCTGATGCAGGTCCCGAATGCCGACATCTTTGCTAACCAGTTAGGCATTTTCCTAGAAGCTGTCATACCTGTTCTCGACTCTATGTAAATGAATTGTATTATTATAATTTTTATTGACTTATTTTTTGTTTATGTTTTACTGACTTTTATTGATAGCGACATTTATTTATTCTGTGATTTCTGTGTAATTAATTGGTATATTCTCTGACTTAATTTTTATTGCATGCCTGTTACGCACAACTGTTTAGTTTTAAGTTTTTATTTTTTATTGTACCTATACCGTGTAAGCGTTTTGGTGAAATACTGTTAAATTATCTTGACGCGAATTATTAGTGTGATAGTGACCGTTGCGTTCCAACAAGTGTACTTGCTTATATCCGAAACACAACTCATGCCTCTAGACTAAACCGTTCCAGTGCATGTAATAGGTCTAGGCCATACGGAACTGGGTCTGACTTCTAGTGACCAGTGCTGCAATTATTCTCGAAGCGTTTTCGTTAAAATACTATAGTTTGTCAAAGACTGTCTCATTTCAAACATAGACAGAAAGAATCATACTATCTTTGTCTTACACTAGTACTACCCAAAAGAAAAGGATAAGTATAGTTTTTTTGTTCTTGTTTACTGACAAATTGGTTTGACCAACTATAACAGTTTTTTTAGTTAAGTAAAATATACTTGGTCAAGCTGATCTTGTCAGTAGAAAAAGGCGGCAAGTTTGAAAAATGTAGGTGCGAAGGGATATCGTCCCATAGAAAATATGAATTTCGCGCCTTTTTTACTGACAAGATTTGCTTGACCAGCTATATTTAGAAATTGGTGCGTAATTACTAAGATATTATTTTCCGAGTTACATATATAATTCATAATATTATCTATCTACAATATATATTTATATGTCGTCAATACCTACTACTTTTTTCGTTCGCCCTTTCAAAATAAAACCAAGTATTTTATGCGTTAATATATAAAAGTAAGTAATTAGTAGGTAATCGTGCATAAAAGTAAGTCAAGTCAGGCGTGTCTCACTCCGTGATTTCGTCGCTTTGCTATATACAGGTAGCTAAAAGTACATCCGTTCCGGCCCCAATTTTGGGGAAAGCCATAAGCCGCGCGTGGCGCTGTCGCCACCTAGCGGCCACATCTGTGCTGATCGTAACAGACGCGTTTTGTTAGAGAGTGAGTCTTCTGTACTTGTCGGTACTTAGTACTATTACTTATTCTGTGGTCAAGTAAACAAACATAATTATCGTTTATCTAAGCCTAAGTGTAAGGCCTGAGTGGACGCTCATGTTGGGCGTGCAGCGGGGCGGGGCGTGCGGCGTGCATGTTAAACAAATGCAAGCGTATAGGAGCGGCCTTAGTGCACGCTGCTCAAATTACTCCTGACCCCGACGCCACGCTGCACGCCCCGCCTAACGCTCCGCTCCGAGCGTCCACTCAGGCCTTACACTAAGCAGGCAAGTAACTACATTTTACAATATTTATGGCGTATATAAAGGCGGGTGAAGTGACAAACTCGATTGAGAAGTTTTTGCATTAGGGCCTTTGTTGTGTTGACTTGTTCACGTCGGCTAGACGTGTTGTAGTAGCTGAAATACTTGCTGAAAGATGAGGTTTCATCATCAGCCTACCAGTGATGGAATATACAGTGTGGACCCAATACGGACGAATATTTAAATTGTGGTTAGCATAGGATCTAAGACGTATATTATTAATGCGATGGATTGTGCTTAGAAATACAATGTAAATTGTAACCATACAGAATCGTATCTCGTAACCTCATGTCATCTTATGTTTCTTAATGTTTACAGTAGGTATATTGCTGCTCAGTAAATTATAAAAAAATACGGGGTCATAATTAAGTGTAATAAAAAAACTTTTTAATAAATATAAGACGGATAAATTCTATATCTGGTTTAATTTATTGCTCGTATTGGACTTACACACTGTATTCTAAATCTAGTCAGACTTTTATAGTTATTTTATGTAGTTCCTTGTTTACATATTCAGTTGGAGTGACACCTAGTATATACTTTTATTTATTCTGTGACGTGACTAGGTAATAATTGCAGAGATAAATCGCAATTCTCTTTACGTCCGAAGTAATATCGAAACATACATTAATTCCCTCTACACCACCATAGCCGATGCTTGTCCCAAGCGGCACATTTAATAGCAAACACACAACTCAGTTACTCAGCTACACGTCAAGTAACGGCCTTATAAAAATCAAATCATGCCACACACGAATTCCCAACCTACGTCCATTCATTAAGCAACAAAACCAGTTACCCTCAGCTGAATTATTAAACGCCATTTTGGGGCACGGATAGCAATTTCATGATACACCACCCTGGGACTGTGTTATGATGCTGGAAATAAACTATGCATGTTCGTATTGACGTTGGGACGTTTGATAATAGCGCCGCCTAGTGGCGAGTAGCGGAGGCTTTGGTTTGTGGTGTGTGTGGTAGATGGCGTTTTGATGAATGTGTAGAAAATAATTGTTGTAGATGTAGAGTATAACTATTTAACAAAAATAAATTCTTCAATCAATATCTATCATACAATATCATCCTTGGTACAATGCCTCAAGGGCCTATTTTAGAGTTAAGCTAGTTATTAATTTCTTTTAGTAATACCACTGTATATATCTTGTTTGTAAATAAATATTATTTTATTCATACAATTATATGCTAACAACAAAATTTTAAATCAACATTGAAATATGTTTTACATAACATAATATTACTTAGTTCCGCTACTCGCCACTACGCAGCGCTGCAAAGCGAATCTCATCAATCAAAAGCAATATCATTATTCTACTTTTTAAAGGCATCCCTCGAAAGTATTTCTACAGTTTCAAAGCGCAGTGTGTATTTTGTAAACAATAGTCCTTTGTAGAGATTTTTTCAGGAAAACGCTTAGGTACAGTCGCGTTTTGAAAAAGTGAGTAAATATGAGAGTGAAGCGTAAGTACAGTCATCTGCAATAATATGTTACTCTTCGAAGGCCGCAAAAATATGTGACACGCTCTTATGGCTCTACAAAAAGGATCGTGTCAGATACTTTTGTGGCCTTCGTTGTGTAACTATTGCAGGCGCCTGTGCCTAGAGAAATGAACTGATTTTGATACTTTCTTTAGTTATTAGGTCCATACAGTCGAAAGTTTTAATTTATGACCCATTTTGTACCTTGCCACAGTGACAATAGTATGTTGTCTCTAGCGACTTTAATATTGATTGTCACTGTGACAAGGTACGAAATGGGTCATAAATTAATACTTTCGACCGTACCTATAAAATGAATACGTCGAGAAAAAAAACTTGTGAATGTAAGTAAATTTTGTACGATAATTATTTCCTGTTTTTAGGGCATGCTTGTTTACTTCAGATTTTTCTAGATCGGACCTGGCAACACTCCTGTTTAGGGTTCCGTACCCAAAGGGTAAAAACGGGACCCTATTACTAAGACTCCACTGTCCGTCGGTCTGTCACCAGGTTGTAGGTATCTCATGAACCGTGATATTAGACAGACATAGACAGTTGAAATTTTCACAGCTGATGTATTTCTGTTGCCGCTATAACAACAAATACTAAAAAGTACGGAACCCTCGGTGGGCGAGTCCGACTCGCACTTGTCCGGTTTTTCTCTACCTACTACAGCCAGGAGGCGTGGCTCACTCCGCGATTTCGTCGCGTCGCTACAAGTACCTACAAGTACATGCGGCCCACACCAATTTTGGTGTCATAGTAGTTGCCGCGCACCGCTACGGAACGGACGCCTGCTCGCGCTTGCGCTACCTAGCGGTCATATCTGACGTAATAGACGCGTTTTGTTAGAGAGTGAATCTTCTGTACCTAGTACTATTATTTATTCTGTGCTACAGCACAATATACCTAGTACTCGTTTTTGCTCTGCAGCTCTGTAGGCTGCGGTCCCACATAATTACAGCGACCAGGCAAACAAGCCGACACCTGTGTTACGCTGATTCCGTACACCAGGTTTACATGCTGGCTGTATTCAACCATAGAGAAAAAAATAGAGTGCTCACTCCATACATCAGTTTTAGTACCAAAAAGACTATTAGCATCTAGCATCGAGTAGCGGAACTATCAGTATTGCTACTTGACAATAGATGTAGCAGTACTGATAGTTTCGCTACTCGATGCTAGATGTAGACACTGAAATTAATAGTCTGAACTGATGTATGGAGTGAGCACTCTTGTCTTACTATATTTCTCTATGATTCAACTAATATATGTAAGTAATTATTTTAGCTAAGTATGTCAATTCCGCTCGGGACCGTAGCCAAATTTACCATTAAGTAAGTAGTTTAATATCAGGGAGACCGAGCTTTGCTCGGAAAATATATGAAAGCTTAAAAATGCACGATTTCCCAGAGATAACACTTCTATAGTCTGGCTAGATCGGTTTTTCGCCCCCGAAAACCCCCATATACGAGGGGCGTTCAAAATATTCTCGGTATTGATATCTTACAACCTCTTCTAAAATTTCTTTCGTTACTGGCCGCTAAGGTTTATTCATTGACATTTAAAAAAAGTATAATTCGAACCGAGATGTTCTTTTGTTTTTCTGCAATTGCTGAACAAACATGAACATCATGTGGGAATTGACAATGTTAACTAAATTAGAACATCGATGCGTGATAAAATTCTTGACAAAACAGGGTAAAAATCAAAAAACCATAAAAGAGGAAATGGATTGTGTTTACCGTGAGTCTGCTCCTTCTTTATCTACCATTCAAAAATGGTCAAGCGAGTTTAAACGTGGAAGGGAGAGTGTTGAAGACGACCCTAGACCTGGCCGGCCTGTAGTAGCTACTTCACAAGAAAATATTGATAAAGTGGAAAAACTTATATTGGAAGATGGTCGAGTGAAGGTAAAATCTATAGCACAAGTAACCAATCTCTCTATTGGTACCGTACATGATATTATCCATGACCATCTTAATATGTCAAAAGTAAGTGCAAGATGGGTTCCGCGAATGCTGACTCGGCTTCAAAAAGACATGCGTGTAGCTTGTTGTTCCGATTTTATTGACCTGTGCGGTGAAAATCCTGATGAGGTGCTGCAAAGAATAGTTACTGGAGATGAAACCTGGGTTCATCATTATGACCCAGAGAGTAAACAAGAGTCCATGCAGTGGCACATTAAGGGTTCAGCTCATCCCAAGAAGTTCAAGGTCATCCCTTCAGCTGGCAAGGTCATGGCCACGATATTTTGGGATTGTGAAGGAGTATTACTGATCGATTATAAAGAAAAAGGTGTAAATATCACAGGACAGTACTACGCTAACATTCTACGTCAATTAAAGGATGCAATCAAAGAAAAGAGGCGAGGAAAGTTAACCAAAGGTGTTATGCTTCTGCATGACAACGCCCCCGTCCATACTGCTCATATTGCCAAGGCAGCTATTGTTGAATGTGGGTTTGAAACTGTTACTCACCCACCGTATAGTCCGGACTTAGCCCCCAGCGACTTCTTTTTGTTCCCCAATCTTAAAAAGGATCTGCGTGGAAATAAATTTTCCGATGATGAAGCATTGAAGGCGGCAGTGGAGGAGCATTTTTACACCAAAGATAAAAAATATTTTTATGCAGGATTAAAAAAAATAATTGATCGATCTTTTAAGTGTATGAACATAGGGGGGGAGTATATTGAAAAATAAAAATATCAAACTTTTCGTACTTGTTTGTTTTCATTCTCATACCGAGAATATTTTGAACACCCCTCGTAGCAAATTTCATCGAAATCGTTAGAGCCGTTTCCGAAATATATATAAATAAATATATATATATATATATATATATATATATATATATATATATATATATACTGGATCAACCAAATCTTGTCAGTAGTAAAAGGCGGCAAATTTGAAAAATCGCGGGTTAGCAACACTGTTCGAATAATTCCACAATCGTGTGTCTTCTATGTGTTATCTGTGGAATGTGGATCGTGAATGACAGCCTCATGACAGCCATCATCTTATTGTTTACATTCTGATTCGTTTCTATTTCAAGAGAAATTTCTACTGTCACCATTAAATACCAAGATTATGCATGACCTCAAGCAAAGCTAATGTGCCTACAATGTACAATCGTGCTCGTTGACGGTAAACATTACTAAAATTTGAGGTTATGATAATTCACTCGAACTGACGTATGAAGGGCGGAAAGATAAACACGTTTTGGTTCGATGTACATTGCTGCTTTTCTTAGCGCAATTCTGCTCTTTGAGTGTTACATGGTGTTACCCTACTTTAATTTGCAGTACATTGCTACTGACAAGATTTGCTTGACGCACTATATATAAGAATTGCTCGTTTAAAGGTATTAGATAAGATTATGTTTTTAGAACGAGCGAGGTCAGGTGCTAATTCACAGCGCTGACAATTTATGACATCTGACACTGACAATTTTTTGTATATTTCTGCCCCAAGCCAGCAATGTTGAGTCGGACCAAAATTTCTAGTTGGCGGATTGTAATTTATAATTTCAAGAATGATGTTATTTCAGAATGTCGTTTTAGAATGAGAGCGTAACTTCTATTGTACTCGTATAGTGGCGTGGTAGGTTCGTGTGACTGTTAAGTTATTCACCAGTTGCTTCGGCGAAATATATAAGGTCAACCGGGATAATTGCGTCACTTGAGGTAAATGCGTCTTTTAAAAAATTCTTCTAAACTAAACATAAACTTTTGCAAGCCTCTCCGTTCGAAGTGTGGTCACTGAACTTTTAATGCAGACGGCTATAAAAGTTATAATATGTTGTGTTTCGAAGATAGCTTCAGAAGACATATTTAATTACACAAACGGGTCTACCGCGATATAGCTTCAGAAGAGGCAATTTACCACAAGATATGCATTTACCCCGTTTGACCTTAAGAATTAAATTCTTTCAAGAATCTCTGAAACCCAGGAGCGCCATGTAAGCCCGCCCGGTATCAAATGTAACCCGATTTACTTAGGACGGCAACTTTGTTTGCAATTAACCTAACCTAACAACATATGGGGCATTATCTATGAAAACGGACCTTATTGTCGATGGCGCTTACGCCGCACAGTGTCGCGCGGCATTGTATTTATATCGGCGCATCGTTAATAATGGCGTAAGCGCCATCGACAATAAGGTCCCTTTTAATAGATAACGTCACATATAACACCCTCTTAAAGGGGTCGCTTTGCACTATCCTGTGTAGATGTTTTTGCACCTCTTTCACAATAAAATTAGTGGCATTAAGAGGTAAAAAAATCCGGCCAAGTGCGAGTCGGAGTCGCGTTCCAAGGGTTAGTACATGAAGTCCGACTCACGCTTGACGTCACATTTCTAATAGGTATTATTTTTTGTATATTTTTCAAAATTAGACCCAGTAGTTTCGGAGAAAACGGGGGAAAGGTCGGACAGACAGACAGACGCATGAGTGATCCTGTAAGGGTTCTGTTTTTAGGGTTCCGTACCCAAAGGGTAAAAACGGGACCCTATTACTAAGACTCCGCTGTCCGTCCTTCCGTCCGTCCGTCCGTCCGTCCGTCCGTCCGTCCGTCTGTCACCAGGCTGTATCTCACGAACCGTGATAGCTAGACAGTTGAAATTTTCACAGATTATGTATATCTGTTGCCGCTATAACAACAAATACTAAAAACAGAATAAAATAAAGATTTAAGTGGGGCTCCCATACAATAAACGTGATTTTTCACCGAAGTTAAGCAACGTCGGGCGGGGTCAGTACTTGGATGGGTGACCGTTTTTTTTGCTTGTTTTGCTCTATTTTTTGTTGATGGTGCGGAACCCTCCGTGCGCGAGTCCGACTCGCACTTGGCCGGTTTTTTTCCTTTTCAGGCACGGAACCCTAAAAAAACACAGTAGGTAAAACCCGCTTAAGAAGATTTTACTGTACGGCTACCATCAGTTTGGCACTGACATAAACGCTAGCTTGAATGTAACCATAGAATTAGAATCGAGCGCGAAAATGACAAGTCTGTGAATGTAACTTACTTTCTATGCATCTCGCTCGTACTGGCATATAATAGTGCGAGCGAGATGTATAGAAAGTAAGTTAGGCCATGTTTTTTTATTTTATTTATTTAATTAATAAAGTACAGTGATATTCTTAACTATAATCATAGTCCCGCAAAACTCAACAATGAGTTTGACTGAGTTACGCAGACGTTAGCGAATATCTAGAATATAGCGAATGACGACCAGTCTGGCCTAGTGGGTAGTGACCCTGCCTGTGAAACCGATAGTCCTGGGTTCGAATCCCGGTAAGGACATTTATTTGTGTGATGAACACAAATATTTGTTCCTGAGTCATGGGTGTTTTCTATGTATATAAGTATGTATATCGTCGCCTAGCAGCCATAGTACAAGCTTTGCTTAGTTTGCGGCTAGGTTGATCTGTGTAAAAGATGTCCCCTAATATTTATCTATTTATTTATTTGAATATACGGCAGCTATAGTATTTATAAGTAGGCCCAACTAGACTTGTCACCTTTTTAAAGTCTTCGAAACAGGCCTACTGTATCTATCTCCGCTGTGACAGACGCGAAGGGTTGCGGAAAATTTTAATGACGCGAAATATTAAATTGGAAAGTTCGTGACATTTTCGCGCCGCCATTTTTATTTCTAGCATTTTGACGCCTGCCGGTTATTGTATTATATTACTTGCGATGCCGATATTCTTTGTAAATCTATATTTGCTTGATTATGGGAAGCATTATGATTAAAGGGGCCCACTGATTAACAGTCCGCCGGACGATATCGGCCTGTCAGTTGGAACAAAAAGTTGACAGTTCCGAACAACTGACAGGCCGATATCGTCCGGCGGACTGGTAATCAGTGGGCCCCTTTAGTCTATAATGTATGATTATAATGTCAAAAGATAGGATTAATGTCATTCCATAATTGAAACAAATGATTATTATGTCGAATGCAATTATATGTCTCATCGCAGAATCTCGAATACGGCCGGGTCGACTAACACTTAACTGATTGCACCATTTGTATCTTATTTACTTGTAATAAGGTCCATATTTCTTCTAAATTCTTGCGTCCTTAATTTACGAGAACAATATGATCTCTAACTGACCACTGGTATACCTTATGTAGTATGCATTAAGGTTGATATTTGGTCAGCAACACGAGAAATGAGTTCAATTATCAATATTGTGTTGCAGGAATGTGCATTCATGTAAATTGATGCGAGGGTGGGATTTAAGGGGAAGCGCGACTTGCATTTTTAGGGTTCCGTACCCAAAGGGTAAAAACGGAACCCTATTACTAAGACTCCGTTGTCCGTCTGTCTGTCATGAGGCTGTAAGTGTAAGCCATGAACCGTGATAGCTAGGCAGTTGAAATTTTTACAGAATTAATATTTAAGTGGGGCTCCCATACAACAAACGTGATTTTTTGGGCCGGTTTTTGCGTAATGGTACGGAACCCTTCGTGCGCGAGTCTGACTCGTACTTGGCCGGTTTTTAAAACCTTTTTACCCACCGGAGTCCGTCCAGAAAGCGTCAACTTTCCGGCTTCGGCTAGTAAATAAGAAAGCCCCAGATCTCAATGTGATCTGGCGGCCTAGCCAAGGTGACGATCGCTATCGTTTTTGCCATCGAATCGCTTTGTGTATCTCTATCACTCTTCTATATCAGTGTGATAGTGACAGTAACGTTTCGTTCGCTACGTAGCGTTAGCGATTGGCATGTTGGCTACGCGGCCTCATCCACAGAATAAATATGACGTTATCTATGAAAAGGGACCTTATTGTCGATGGCGCTTACGCCATTATTAACGATGCTCCAATATAAATACAATGCCGCGCGACGCTGTGCGGCGTAAGCGCCATCGACAATAAGGTCCCTTTTCATAGATAATGCCCCAAATAATAGTACTAGGTACAGAAGATTCACTCTCTAACAAAACGCGTCTATTACGACAGATATGATCGCTAGGTGGCGCAGGCGCGAGCAGGCGTCCGTTCCGTAGCGATGCGCGGCAACCACTATGGCTATTGGCTAGACATCAAAATTGGTGTGGGCCGTATGTACTTTGTAGCGACGCGACGAAATCGCGGAGTGAGCCACGCCTGCCTGATCTAAGATATTTCTTACATTACTGCCCTAGATCATCCATAGCGAATTTCGTGTGAATCAATGTGAAATAAATGGAAATAATCAGTCGGTCGCGTGCCCCCTTAAGCGACCCCTGCAGCATATGGGCCCGCATTTTAAAAGATTGGGGGCGGGTGACTCATCAGGACGGACGGACGGACGTACGGATCGGAGTTTAATGTTATCCTGTTATCTTTGTATAATCGATTTGTGGTTAGGATAAGGGTAGTGCCAAAAACTTTTTGGCAAAAATTTCATTTTTGGTACAAGATTTTATCGCTGACTGTACTTTTCTTCAACAGACAACTAATACTCACCGAGACAATTCTAAAAACCCCTAACACAATTAGGTTGCGTTGTTTCATCACAGAGTTCCTATGGCCACCTCCTGTCTCCATCATCAGATCAGCTCGATGGTACCATAATATTGCATTGTCATCCGATTTATACATGCATGCAAAATTTCAGCTCAGTCGGAAACCGGGAAGTGGATCAAATTTAACTTGCAAGATTTGATTACAGACAGACAACGGTCAGGTGAAAGTAAATAAAAGCTTGTAATAAATAAAAACTTGTAAAAACTGTTGTGATTACAAAGAAAGTGCTTTGTGTATGTTATTTTAAATATGTAGTATTAGAATGTAAATACATAATAGCCTTTTCATCCCACTTGCTCGTAAGAGGTGTTATTACACATACTTATACGATGTGGTCCGTAAATCCTAAATTTCGACCTAAGGACTATGCAGTCCTAGGTAATGCTGACGTCCGAATTAGGCAGATGTTTTAATTTTTCCTCTTTTTTTCCTCACAAGTGTGAAGCGTGCCACGGGCGGTACAAGAATTACGAACTCGTGTTAATCATGTTAATGTAGCCCTTGCCTTCGGCTTCGGGCTTCAATTCACGCTCCTTCGTACCTAAATTATTTTTTCACCTCAGTAGCTCGAACAAGGGTACTTTGCTACTTAAAAACAGTGAGCAAAATCGCATTTTGCTCACTGAGTGAGACAAAATGAGCAAAATGCTATTTCGCTCACTCAGTGAGCATAATGCGATTTTGCTCACTGTTTTTAAGTAGCAAAGTACCCTTGTTCGAGCTACTGAGGTGAAATAGTTATTTGTACAACAAGAGATCAAAGTTTGATATTTCTTCGAGTGCTTATTTTGAGTCCCGTGCAAGCGAAAGATTCTATAATAGATTCACGAGCGTAGCGAGTGAATCTAATTTAGAATCTTGAGCGTAGTAAGGGACTCAAAAGCGCACGAGATGTAAATAACTTTGATCTCGTGTAGTTCACAAAACTTTTCACCCCAGCAGTGAGAACATATTAGAGAACCCGAAAAATTTTTATTAAAAATAAACTAAGTACTAAAACAAACAATAAAAAGCCTTAAAATAAAAATTACAAACTAAAATTAAAAACTAGAATTAAAAACTAAGCTTAAAAACTAAGCATAAAAATAAACTATAGATAAAAAATTTGGCCCAAATCGCCGTCCATTGGCAGCGTGCCCAGAAGGCTGGCAGCATTGCCACGTTGTATGGCAATGCTGATCCGCTGTGCTAGATATGACCCAGCCCTCTGGTCACGCGTCAATCCCACCAACCTGTGGCTACATTCTTTAAAGACCCTGTGAGCGCTTTCCCCCCAAGGCCCCATGGTCTCAACCCCAAACGGCTCAAATATGCAACCACTGTTTATGGTTGCATATTTGCGCCGCTTGAGGACCTCGGCCGAATTGGCAGCCGAGCCAGCCTTAACTGCAGTGCCATGGAGATGGGACAGCGCTAGGGTATCAGCACAGGTTGCGTCCCAAACCAGCGGCCGACCCATCTTCCATGGCACGAGGGTCATATGAAAAATGTATTCCTTCTTCATCACTTACCTCTATTTACTCATGTTTTCTTAAGATATACCAACAATTAAGTTTTCACCTCAGTAGCTCGAACAAGGGTACTTTGCTACTTAAAAACAGTGAGCAAAATCGCATTTTGCTCACTGAGTGAGCACTCACTCAGTGAATAGAGGTAAGTGATGAAGAAGGAATACATTTTTCGGGTTCTCTAATATGTTCTCACTGCTGGGGTGAAAAGTTTTGTGAACTACACGAGATCAAAGTTATTTACATCTCGTGCGCTTTTGAGTCCCTTACTACGCTCAAGATTCTAAATTAGATTCACTCGCTACGCTCGTGAATCTATTATAGAAGCTTTCGCTTGCACGGGACTCAAAATAAGCACTCGAAGAAATATCAAACTTTGATCTCTTGTTGTACAAATAACTATTTACCGCACTTAATACACAATGTACAGTTGTACACACAATGTATGCATACACAATGCACAATGTATGTGTGTGTATGCGTTTGTATTTTGTGCAATAAAGTTTAAATAAAATAATTAAATAGATAATGTACTATTCTGCCCTAGCGGTAAAACTATGTGCAATGATAAGGGCGAGTCCATTTGACGTGAGGTCATCACACCCTTGACCCGTTCCACGCCCTTATAGCGCTGGAAATGACAATTCAATTCAATACATACATACATACATATAATCACGCCTATTTCCCGGAGGGGTAGGCAGAGACCACGGATTTCCACTTGCTACGATCCTGAATTCCTGACATACCTCTTTTCGCTTCCGTTACTTTCTTAACTTTCCTCATACACGCTCGCCGGTTTAGGGTGCTCTTGACCTGGCCGTTCTTCAGGATTTCCCCGATCAGAGAAAGTCCGCCGAGGTCTGCCCCTTCCAACTCCCTTTAATTCAATAGTAATTCAAATCACTAACATATAAAACAGTCCCCCGCCGCGTCTGTCTGTTTGTTCCCGATAAACTCAAAAACTAATGACCGGATTTTGATACGGTTTTCACCTGTAGATAGAGTGATTCTTGAGGAAGGTTTAGGTGTATAATTTGTTTAGGTTTTGTGTAAATTGGTTGAAATATGAACGATGTTTGCTAATGATGTCGGAAAAAAATCACCCGTAAAACTTAGGATTCTCTTACAAACCTCTGTTAAACCTCTATTAAATGATTTTGAATGATACCAACTTAAATATTTAATATCATTCATTTGGACTATAGAAATGGGTACAGAAAAGACAAATTAGAACCGAAACATGCCTATTCCAGGCCCCCGACATCGACGCGCAGGAAATGCCTGTTTTGTCGGCCAATAAACGCGGGATTGGTTCAGCCCCTCCGCAATTATAGTCATTGCTGGCCTCCACGAACTGATGTGTGAATTTTGTATTATTGGGTCGTTCTGTCACACCTTTGTTACCGTAAGGGGCTATTCATAAATTACGTCATTTTAAATTGGGGGGTCTGGACATCGGATGATGGTAGCATGACGTAGGAGGAAACGGGGTCATTCGAACATGATTTTTTGATGATTTTCGGGGGCAAAAATCGTCAAAAATATATGACGTAATTTATGAACAGCCCCTAAACGGCGTAAACCACCAAAAATATGTCCACTTGTCATTCTTTGGTGTGATATTTATGAAGCAAGTTAAAGATGGTGATTATCATAGTAGTATTTACGATACACGTGCGGAAAGTAGGAAATTCGCAACGAGTGGTGTTAACACAAATTTGGGAACAAATCAAATTATTTTATTAAATATTTTGATTTGTGTTTTTTAAGTAGTCACACTACACTATACACTATATAGAAATTATAAACTGAAATAGATGTCATATACATACCTAGACTTGATATTAAGTTAGTAAAACGACACGAGTTTCGAATCACCTAGGTATTCGCACGTTTGTCCAAAGTTTTATAGTACATATGGATGGCCCTTTAAATTTTCGACATAGGCACGGAATGTGCTTATTCCTGCACTTGTGCGGGAAAGTAGCACCATAGTCTGTACATAGTCCTATTGCAATCGCACCCTCCTGTGCTAATGATGTCATATACATACCTAGACTTGATATTAAGTTAGTAAAACGACACGAGTTTCGAATCACCTAGGTATTCGCACGTTTGTCCAAAGTTTTATAGTACATATGGATGGCCCTTTAAATTTTCGACATAGGCACGGAATGTGCTTATTCCTGCACTTGTGCGGGAAAGTAGCACCATAGTCTGTACTGTAAATATTATAAACAATAAAGTAGAAAGAAAGTTGAAAACTCACCTATTTCTCTTTTAGTCGCAGTTAATTCTTGAAAGTAGGCAAAGGTGTGTTCCTATTGCAATCGCACCCTCCTGTGCTAATGATGTAGGCTTGTCAACAAACGACTATAATTCTAGGTGGCTCTTTATAGCTTGTAAAATCCCCATTTATATTGTGGTACTACAATAATTATAGTCCGCAACCTCAAGACATAATTAAGTAAACCAATGTTCTATTTTTTAGGTACCTTTTTATTTTATGTTATTTATGTCTCTAAACAGCATGTGGCCTGTAACGCGGGCGAATAATTAAAACGTAGATTCTACTCCTCAAACAATAAAACTTTTGTTCAACAACTTTTTTAAATTATGTAGTCTTAAGATTGTCCTTTTTTCAAACAAACTAAATAATATTTTCAATGTACTTTAAATTCCGTCTAATTGAAATTGCCTGACAGTCTTGTCACCGTACAGGCATAATAAATTTCGTAATACATTGCGTGTTCGAATTGTCTAGTTTGAGGAGTAAAATCTACGTTTTAATTTTTCGTCCGTGTTACAGGCCACACGCTGTATACATCCTTTTATTCATCAAAAATATAAAATTATAAAAAAACAGAATGAGCAACAACAAAAACAACAACAACTGTTCTATTTGTTTCTTTTTATGATTTTTTTTCATTTATACGGAGAAAAGCTATAAAACTTAAAACATTTAAATAATAGTCGCATACCTATACAATATATAAAGTTATTCAGGTTAACTTTGGATCATAGTTGGTAGCTTTTGGACTTTTGTGGGTAATTTTACGGTAAATAGATACTTAGTTTTGTTTTTTGTGATGAATATTCATTTTGGAAAGGTTAATTATAATATATTACCTATATCTGTGAAAACTATTGAGGATGTATAGTGTGTCAAAGGACTGTCTGATTTCAAACATAGAAATAATTATACTATCTTTGTCTTACACTAGTACTAGCACCCAAAAGAAAAGGATGAGTATAGTTTTTATTTTCCTATTTACTGACAAATTAATTTGACCAACTATAGCTATAAATTATAGTAGTGACAGGCGTAGCTCACTCCGCGATTTCGTCGCTTTGCTACAGGTAGCTAAAAGCACATCCGTTCCACACCAATTTTGGTGGCTAGCCATAAGCCGCGCGTGGCGCTGTCGCCACCTAGCGGCCATATCTGTGCGTCGTAACAGACGCGTTTTGTTAGAGTGAGTCTTCTAGTGAGTGACCTAGTACCTACTATTATTTATTCTGTGGTAGTGATAGGAACACATCTTTGCCTCGATCACAACTCGATCGCTTCTCGCCTCCGAGTTTGCCTCGATCACAACTCGATCGCTTCTCGCCTCCGAGTTTGCACGTGCCCTGCGGACAAATAGAAGAGTACGTTAGTTTTTTGTTTATTATATACAAAGGGCCTGCAGCTGCCGGCTTAAAATAGGCTAAGATGTTTAAAATGTGCGCTTGCGCACGCATTTTAACGCTAAACAACGTCGTTTTTTGGAGGTTTTAGAAGTATCATGGAATGGATTACATGTAGGTAAGTATAAATAACAAAGTTATGTACATTCAGCAGCAGAAGTTGCTAAGCGGGCGAGGTGTACAAAATTACCTTGACGCGCTCTTATTTTCTTAACAATAAAGTCGCGTCAAGATCATTTTGAACACCTGGCCCGCTTAGCAACTATTGCTGCTGACTGTACGAAGTACGAAAAATTTGGGTTGCAATTTTAAATGATTATTTGGAATTTTCTGGACTATTATACATACAATATATTATAATACACATTATTTCAATTCGACGAAAAGTTAGCTTAAGGGCCCACTGATTAACAGTCCGCCGGACGGTATCGGCCGACAGGCCAGAACAAAAAGTTGACAGTTCCGAACAACTGACAGGCCGATACCGTCCAGCGGACTGTTAATCAGTGGGCCCCTTTAGACGGACTCTATAAGAGGCCTTGACATAATGAAAAGCAAATAAAAATACTCGGTTTACAAATAACCACTAAAATTCCTTTGACTAAACAAAAAAGCACAATAGGCACGACACAAACCCTTAGTACAATGGCTTTAAAAAAAACAACGATCATATCGCGTTCTTTAATTAAAACCTCTAATTTCAAAAATGGAACGCGCTTTCGAACACAATCGCTTTCGAAAATCGACTCTATTATCTACAAATTAGGGTGCTATTTAATTTGGCAACGCTTGTTCGAAGTTTAAATTATCTGTCAACTGCCTTGTAATTAAAAGTGCAAGTTTTTGATGTTGCCAGTGTTTTTGGAGTTTTGATATTTTAATCTGTAGGAGTAATTAAATATTTTATTTGTGTAAATTAAGAGGCCGGTATCGATGATTTTAGGCGCAAAAATGTAAAATTGATAGATTTAGTCGATGAAATTGTGCACCTTTTGTTACGTAATAGAAATAACAAGTACTGGTATCTATTAGCACGTCTTCTTATCTTGCATTTGTACAGATCATTTTTTTGAAAACTGTCTCACTAAATTAGTAATTTTTTTTTTTCTGATGGACGTTTAGGTAAACGCGCGTAAAGCACTGATTTAGTCGATCTTATTTGTAAATTTCGTAAATTTTGGACTACTAAAAATGGTAATTTTGTATTACACGTATCCTGTACTCCAACTTGCATAGACTACATTTTTGTTATATTATATTGAACAAGAGTAAATGAAAGTTAGACGAAATCAATTTTCACCAGAAATTACTTCAAAACAAGTGAACATTTTTCGTGAAAATCGACTTAATTTCAAGGTAATTTTGATAGTTAAACAATCTACAACATTTCCTGAAACTGTTCTTATACATCATTTTTTATAATTTATAACTATAATTTTTTGATGAATTTTTAAAAACTGCCCCTTCTCGTCATATGTTGCCGGTGACGCACGCTCGGAACCTTATTATTAAAAGGAAAGATGAGAAGACGTGTTAATAGAAACCAATACTTGTTATTTAGATATTACGTAACAAAAGGAGTACAATTTCAACGACTAAATCTATCTTTTTTACATTTTGGCTCTAAAATCGTTAACGGAGCCTTAATACTAATATTATAAATGCGAAAATAACTGTTGTTTGTCTGTCTATAGTGTCTATACCTCTTCACGCTTAAACCGCTCGCTGAACCGATTTAGATGAAATTCGGTATGGAGATAGTTTGACCCCCGGGAAAAGACAGGGTAGTTTTTATCTCGGAAATCATCCCTGGAGTGGAATTTACTATGGAAAATTTTCTACGAAGACGAAATCGCGGGTGGAAAATTTTCTAAAAATTTTCTCGTGTAGAATAAGGCTTCTCAAACTTTTAACAAAATTAACCAAACAGTATCGTCGTGCAAATCATGACAAATGACGTTCCAAGAGGCATTACGTCACCATAATGACGTCATTTCTCCGTATTTATGTCGCCCCATATTCCGTATTGTGTGCTAATGGCTATTATGGACATTATTTCCTTTTGATAAGGTCAGTAATTGTTCGGCATTTGGGAATGATGTGAAAAATCTGGCTTTTTTTAAAAGATTACGTTACGTAAGTCAATTATTATTATTAGATTTATCCCAATGTCACAGAATAAATAATAGTACTAAGTACAGAAAACTCACTCTCTAACAAAACGCGTCTGTTACGATCAGCACAGATATGGCCGCTAGGTGGCGACAGCGCCACGCGCGGCTTATGGCTTTCCCCAAAATTGGGGCCGAACGGATGTACTTTTAGCTACCTGTAGCAAAGCGACGAAATCGCGGAGTGAGACACGCCTGCCAATGTAAACGAGTATCTACTTACAGATTTAGTGCATAATTATTACCGCTTAAATACGAAATATTTAGATGTCATTTTCGACTTCATTTGAGTAAATTCATACTTCTTCTTCTTCCTCGCGTTGTCCCGGCATTTTGCCAAATTGCCACGGCTTATAGGAGCCTGGGGTCCGCTTGGCAACTAATCCCAGTAATTGGCGTGGGCACTAGTTTTTACGAAAGCGACTGCCATCTGACCTTCCAACCTAGAGGGTAAACTAGGCCCGTATTGGGATTAGTCTGGTTTCCTCACGATGTTTTCCTTCACCGAAAAGCGACTGGTAAATATCAAATGATATTTCGTACATAAGTTCCGAAAAACTCATTGGTATGAGCCGGGGTTCGAACCCGCGACCTCCGAATTGCAAGTCGCACGCTCTTACCGCTAGGCCACCAGCGCTCATAGTAAATTCATACTGTAATGTCTGTTTAAAGTTTATTTTGCATTTTATTTTATAATTAATATACCTATATTTACAATATTTACAAAGGTATTACATCAATTTTAGACGAAACCTAATGTCACCTGGGGCATAGTCCCCAGGACACTGGACGTATTTCCCCGCTGTATGGTTAAACTCAGCTAGCTAACTCTGTTATAGTACATTACTGTCGAGGTTCGGAAGTACATGCAGGCTGAGGATCCGTTTAATTGAATCCGAAGCCAGCAACTAGCCTTCCAGCCGAGTCATATATAGTGTTTTTCTCAAAAATGGTGCAAGAAATAGAAATATTTTACAGAAGCAACGTTCTAATTTTCACAGAATAAAGTAAATCATTTGCATGCCGACTTAAAAAAAAAAGACGTGTATTTTTCTGCTGAAAATACGCCAACGTATTTGAGACACCTAAATAGTAGCGGTACCAACATTATAATAATAAGTGCTGATCATCTGTTTGGCTGTTTAATGGACCTATGCCTTCATTTGATATGGCCATTTAAAGTTTTAAAAAGTTTGGAACTCGTTAAATAATGGAATTTGTATGCAACATTTCAGTCCCGAAATCGAGACTGCAATGTTTTTAACTTTTTAATTTTCTGAATGACCATAAACTACGCACTTCGCGACCTATTTTTTAACCGGCAACGTCGACTTTGCCGTCCATTTTTGAGAAAAAGTCATTTATGTAAATTATGTATTCCGAAATATGATATCGTCTTATATAAGTTCTAAGTATTACTACTGTTATCTAGTTTGCGTCGGGTACAGCGACATCTTTGAAGTAATTTTAACAACAAACAAACTAAACATAGTCTATATTTACAATAATAACATATACTAATCTATGGTCTATATCGGCTCGAACAGTGTCACTGTCAGTGGCTCGTGGCAAAGGCACTAACATCAAATCTTTGCGTTTTTAACCCCATTTACCGAATGACAGCGCCATCGCGACTGTCAGTCCCACAACCACAATTACAGTATTTCGTAATAGGAACGCGTCTGCGCCGGACGTCCGCGTTCAATTTGCGCCAGGATGCGACCAATCGCGGCCCCGCGCTTGCGCGCAGGATACCCGAGTTCGAATTTTAAATCTTCATATTGTTTTGTAAGGACATTCCATGTGCTGTCGCTACAACGGCTAAAACGCATTTTAGAATGCTTAAAAATAAAGGATAAGTGGAAATGGGCTAGTGAATAACCTAACCTAACCTAATATACTACTATTGTATGTGTGTAAGTAAATAAATAAAATAAAAAAAAAAAAATATAGGGCCGTAGCCAGAACCCCTAGTGTAAATTTTTTTGAACGTTCGTGTTTGCGTTATGTCTATTTTAGTATGGAAATTTGAACAGCGCGCCAAGCGGTACGTTTTGGAAACTCAAAATCCCAAAAAACGCAAACGCGTACGTCACTTCACGCAATCGAATGAAATTTACACCGATGTCAACTTAAAAGTAAAAATTACTCGCGATGACAGATACGACGAATAATAAAGATAAAGAGGCAGATAACGAAATTTCTCGGTAGGCCCTACGATAGGTATATCTAACCACTTGAATACCCACCCTCCAGTAACTAAATAATCTTAAAACATTCCGTTCATATACCAAAATATGTATTAATTTATATATAGGTATATTGACAGTGTAGGTACCTATATTAAGAGATAAACTTAATTACAGTTTTTAATTATAAGCCAATGGGGTTATCATTATCCAAGTACGTACGTACTACGTACCAGACTCATTATTTTGATTTATAAGTCTTCGATATGAAAGAAATGTTTCATGATCATGTACATCGTAACATCTAAAGGCTTATATTCTGATTCAGGGATGTTGCGAACATCCGCATCCGCATCCGCAACCGCGGAACATCCGCATTATTTTCAACATCCGCATCCGCATCCGCATCCGCATAAAATCGATGCGGAGCTTATGCGGATGCGGATGTCGAACAAGTCGGTACAGGAACATCTTAGCGGCGGCGTAAGTGCTAGGTAATTTCGTCATTACCTATAACGAAATCGTCTAGATCCAGAAAAGTCGGCGAAGTTACTGTTTATTAAATATAACGCACCTATATTCTTGCTCAAATACTAAACGTTTGGTTTTTTTAAATAAAAAAATACTAAAAATGTAATATTTGACGTTTTCTAAGTACCTAATCTTGACATCCGCATCCGCATCCGCATCCGCGGATGTGAGCCTTTAAAAATCCGCATCCGCATCCGCATCCGCGGATGTCAAAAAATCTGCATCCGCAACATCCCTGTTCTGATTGTACTAACAGCTTATGATTTTGATTGAGATTTGTTATGTATATGATTTTTCAGTTTCAAAAGTGACGTTTCTGGTTGAAAACATGTCAGTTATGACACAGAAGTCATATGCATAACAAATCAAGATCAAATTTATAACCTGTTATTACAATTAAAATAAACCTCCTAAGCTCATATTAATCATTCTTCGGTTATAAAATTAAATTGCATAAGTAGAAGTCTACAGGACCAAGAAGGGTACCCTGCGGCACAGTCCTTTAAAAATTTGTTATTTGCTTTACTTCAATAAGAAAATGTAATCCAAAGGTCAACAAACACGAAGATACTTTAATTGTTATTTATTATATTTTAGTGTTTCAAATACACATATTGCCAAAGGGACTACATTTTGCCGTAGGTCAATACGACTCAAAAGCTTCTGTAAAAACCGCAGCTAGAAAATAATTATATTAATTTTTTATTGGGCAACCCAGACCAGCTTATGACTACCAGTTTAAAAATAAACTCAAGCAGGCACGAAAAAAATAATTTGAATTTCCTATGGGACATTTAAAACCATTGCACCAGAATTATTCACTGAAGAATTTCAATTCAACGGAAAAAACAGTAACAACTTGATTTTAGATTCAAAACAATTTTAAAAACAAATTTACGAATTTTAACACTCACTTCTTCCATTACAAAAGCAACCGTATTTGTATGCCACTAAATTCCTTATAAAGTTAACCTAAGAAACGTCAACGTCAAAGTATAACCAAGCCGAAACGCAGTAAACGAAATTTAAATAAATTCAATTTCAATCTTATGACTTCGAATAAAGCGTCCTAAATCGCGCGGCGGTTTTTCACCACTTCACCCTTTTTCAAGCGTTCCAAATTTAAAATTCAAATATAGAACGATGTCGTCACCGATAAACAGGGCAGTATTGTGTTCTATTAGGTTCTTTACAGTATACACATTGTTGTTTAATATGTGGGCTTGATTTTTAAAAGGTCTTTTTAGAGGAACGAAACACGTGTAGATTATCTATGGAAATCTGAAGGATATCTTGGTTTTTGAATAGGCTTTCAAAGTTAAAGGATGAGTTTGTAAAGCACCTTGCTCTAATAAAATCATTGAGGTATATACAAGAGACGACATCTCGAACAAAATGTTTCCGCACCTCAGAGAAGTGCATGCACTTCTTTGCTTTTAGTACGTCACCGACCTCTGACGAGATGCCACACATGTACAGAAAATTAAAAAAATAATAATTAAAAAATGCCTTCGTGCGTGTTAATAAGTTGCAACAATAGCACAAGAAAATATAATAAAAGGGATGGAATAACATTTCACCGGTAAGCAATGGAATAACTGTTTACTATTATTTAGTTTTCAAAGTAAATGTTTGGTCGTAGAAAAAGTATTGTATGCAACGTTGTTTAACCGAGTCAAAAAATACTCGTGGCGTCTTTATTAACAATTTTCGGCTTCGCATGCATGCATGCACTTCTCTGAGGTGCGGAAACATTTTGTTCGAGATGTCGTCTCTTGTATATACCTCAATGAATAAAAAACGTATCATGAAATCTAAATAAGGTGTACAGTGTACATCTTTGGTACAATGCCTCAAGGGCCTATTTTAGTTTTAAGCTAGTTATTAATTTCTTTTAGTAATACCACTGTATGACTGTATATATCTTGTTTGTAAATAAATGATTTTATTGGAATAAGGTGTTCTTTTGGCATAAAAAGAGAGAAACTATGTATTGTATTGCAGAAGTTACATATACAAATTAAAAGCGGCATTTCAATGAAATAACTGACCCACTAATTACAATGGACGACTAATTAAATTGTGGCGCCATTTTCACAATGCCCAAACCAAAATGTAGGTCAAACCAATAGATAAAGATACAGACGGTTATCATTGCTGTCCCTTTGGAGACCATCGAAATATCGGTGAAGTGCGAGTCGGACTAGCGCATTATGGTTCAGTAGAATTAATAAATCTTTATTGGTATACGATATCCATTGTTTTTACGGGACCGCAGCCATATTTGAACTTTAAGATACGTCAAATATTAGATATCTATTAGACATCACCAAGATATATCAGTGTCAAGCAAGTGTCAAAAGTGACGTTTCTTCAAACAAAAACGTCACTTTTGACACTTGTTTGACACTGATATACCTTGGTGATGTCTAATGGATATCTAGTCCAAAATCCGACTCGGGCTCTAGAGTAGGACCAAGCTTAAAGGCTTCGTCACACAGGCGCGTTTTCCGGACGGGGCGTGAGCGGGGTGCGCCGCTTTTACATATAAAACGCTGACGCCGCGCTCACGCCCCGCCCGGAAAACGCGCCTGTGTGACGAAGCTTTAACTCTGCGAGGCTTTTGCAACTTAGAGGATATAAAGACTGGCAATGACAAAGTGTTGTTAAGTCTACAATATGTAAAAGTTCTAATTAATAATGTGATGTTTATAATGACAATCCTTGACTTTGTTTTGTCGGTCAAAGTTACCTTAGCCGGATTCTATAACCTGTAAAGTGTCAACATTTAACATAATTTATCATGCTGTCTAAAACCTCCTCCTACACCTGAACATGCGACACAGCAGAAAACCTCAGTGTCGCCGAAATAATTTTTAGCTTGTAAGGTTATTATTATTGTATGTATGTTAGTTTGTATATAAGGTATGTATCTATGGGCCTTAGTTGCCTGACAATAAATGATATATTATTATTATAAAACCTCTTATTATGTGACTGTAGCATAAAACACAATTTATTTATAGAACCCTACAAACCGTTCGAACGCCGCCACAATTTGAATTTAGAATCATATTCGTTATCGGCCGGGTCAGGACTTCCTATCTTCACTTCCCGTTTTTTGCTGGCTGGTGACAGTTTCTTTTCTTTTTTTAACTCGAATTCGAAATTCAATTTGAATTTCATTTTAGTTTTTTTTTTTGGTGTGAATCTTTTTATGTATCGGTTCTAGAGTATAAAAATCACATAACTCGGTCGCTACTTTAAGTTTTTTGCTTTATTGAAGTGTTTTTTTAATCAGAATTTATAAATAACGGTTCTAGAGTTTGAAAATTCACATAACTCAGTCGTTACTTTAAGTTTTTTGTTTCAGTCAAGTGTTTTTAGGGTTCCGTAGCCAAATGGCAAAAAACGGAACCCTTATAGATTCGTCATGTCTGTCTGTCTGTCCGTCTGTCTGTCCGTCCGTATGTCACAGCCACTTTTCTCCGAAACTATAAGAACTATACTGTTGAAACTTGGTAAGTAGATGTATTCTGTGAACCGCATTAAGATTTTCACACAAAAATAGAAAAAAAACAATAAAGTTTTGGGGTTCCCCATACTTCGAACTGAAACTCAAAAATTTTTTTTTCATCAAACCCATACGTGTGGGGTGTCTATGGATAGGTCTTTAAAAATGATATTGAGGTTTCTAATATCATTTTTTTCTAAACTGAATAGTTTGCGCGAGAGACACTTCCAAAGTGGTAAAATGTGTGTCCCCCCCCCCCTAACTTCTAAAATAAGAGAATGATAAAACTAAAAAAAATATATGATGTACATTACCATGTAAACTTCCACCGAAAATTGGTTTGAACGAGATCTAGCAAGTAGTTTTTTTTAATACGTCATAAATCGCCTAAATACGGAACCCTTCATGGGCGAGTCCGACTCGCACTTGGCCGCTTTTTTTTTAATCAGAATTTATAAATAATATTTAACTATACAACGGCTAATATTTTAACTATACAGACATCAAAGATGACGTTATCCTCCGTAAAGTCAAAAATCCCATGTAAGTACCTAGTCATTTACTCAGAAATTAAAAAAAAATACAGTCAGCAATATTATTAGCTTATTAGTCATACATTTTTATCTTCATACATATATTAAATGCAGATGAAAGAATGTATTCTGGTACAGTTTTGTATACAACTGTGTAGTAGTTTATGTGACTGCTACATAATGAAAGGCACTAAAATGCGAGTGTGGGTTTAAGAAACGAAGTGATTTTGATTTTCACACGATCTTATTTATTTTTCAAGTAGACTTATTACGATGCGCTTGTGAACGTCGCATAAAGCTACGCCGCCGGCTCAAACCCTACACCTCTGACCCGAGAGACTGTAAATATCCTTATAGGTATTTCCTAAATATCACCACATGAGTCAATGTTTATTTATTTTACGCCCAAAAACAGGGTTTCCAATAAAACTTTGAAAGTAAAAGAAAACCAACGTGTCCCAAGAGAGCATAAAATATAGGTACCTTACTTTCTGAGAGAAAAGTTACCTAATAGTCATATGCCTTTTATTGGGGTCTTCCATGTCGTACGGCCCAATAATTTCGTGTCATCTTTTATTTTACCTAAAAATACTAATTAATTATGTATTATGTAGGTATCTATTGAAAAAAAGAATAAATGAATAAATTTTGCTAATGAAATCTAGATACTTAATAGGAATATTTTAAAACTCAATTTTGGAAAGCTCTATCCGGGTCCTATAGTAGTTATGTATGACTACCTAGCATTAAGTTGCATGTACTCAACTTTATCTACCTGGCTGCAAATAAACATTGAAATTCGAACAATGCTTGTAAGAATTCACAGCGATACGATACTGAGCGGTCAGTGTCAAAAATGACATTCCTTCAACCAATCTACCAGCCAACCATTGCGTCAAACAGAAATTATATTTAAATACTACATGGTGAAAGTAAATAGATAAAAATATATCCAATCCAACCTTTCAAACTAAAGGGGCCCACTGATTAACAGTCCGCCGGTCGGTATCGGCCTGTCAGTTAGAACAAAAATTTGACAGTTCCGACTTCCGAACAACTGACAGGCCGATACCGTCCGGCGGACTGTTAATCAGTGGCCCCCTTTAGACGTTTAGTTGGAAGTACTTATTGCATCTCTTTCCTTGCCTATCATAGAAGACAAAAGAATTTTTCAATGTCAAGAGTAAAGTTCTCGAAAGAAAATATGACTGACAAATACGTAAATAAAGCTAATACAAACATCAACATTTCTAAATTGCATCTTTCAAGAATTTAACTCAAAATTGCAAGATAGTATCAATCCGATATCTCATATCGAGATCCTGCTACGGACTGGGCCAATCTCTATCTGATGTTACCCATTCCAAATTAAATCCAGAACCAAAGCTCATAAAGTACAATTTGGCTAGTTCTAAATGTGAGATAGGAGGTTGTAAAAGTAGTGGACATAGATATAAGTGTATCGGATTGATACGGTGGAGCTGGGGGTGACAACAATGAACTATATGTTAGTTTGTCTGTGTTAAGAGAAATTGGAAAATTGGAGGCATGTCGAGAAAATACTTGACAATTGGACTTGAAATGTGATTTTGTAGATCGATAGATAGATCTATCTAATCTAATCTAATACCTTTAAACGAGCAATTCTTGTATATTTATTTATTTATATATATATTTTATGGATCTCGGAAACGGCTCTAACGATTTCGGCGAAAAATCGATCTAGCTAGGTCTTATCTCTTGGAAAACGCGCATTTCCGAGTTATTATATGTTTTCCGAGCGAAGCTCGGTCACCCAGATATTAATTATTATGGGTCATTAGTGCATAATTGTTTTCCATCGTATTTTCTGGGAAATCTTTTTGTACCGAGACTGACTGAAACAGCAAGAAACGTTCGGGCTCTAACGATTTTGATGAAATTTGCTATTATGGGGGTTTTCGGGGGCGAAAAATCGATCTAGCTAGGTCTTATCTCTGGGAAAACGCGAATTTTTGAGTTTTTATATGTTTTCCGAGCAAAGCTCGGTCTCCCAGAAATTTTATACGTATGCAGTATTATTATTATTCTGAGGTCAGAACTTAGGATTAACTAAAAACAATTATAAATAACAAAAATACTTTAAGCAATGTGCTAGCCAAATGGGAAAAAAGTATTTTATAAAAAAGGAAACACTGCAGTATTTTTCAGTGTGGAAGTTTTTAAATACCGTAAACCGGGGTGACTTTCAAATGCAGGGGCGACTTCGATATTTCAGTTTTTCAGCCGTTACATATTTTTATTCGGATTTTTTAGTAGTAGGTAAACAAGTATGTATAATAATCTAACTTGTTACACGAACAGTTCGAGAAAATAATGAATAATGATAATTTAGTGGCAGTTTTAAAACTATCAAAGTATCCCCAAAATTTCCTAAAGTCACCTCGTTTTACGGTACCACTTTTATCATAGCCATTCTATGAGTGAAAAGTTGAAAACTGCAACATTCGCCCATATGTCATAGATGACACTTAACTGATATGCACAAAATAACGAGTAGATAGTTACGAACCGAATAGAATTATTACGATTTCAACTACATAAAACGAATTTATTTACCTGTAGAATAAATATAGTTTAAATATTAAAAAAAGTATATTGCCACAAAAAAAATATACCTAAACTACAAACTTTTATCGCTGACTGAACTAACAGAAAAGGGGGGGTTATATGGTTGACGCCAAAATATCTGCTCACATCAATGAAGTATTTTTGGCATAAAATTTATTTTTTTGGAATACATCGTTTGTGGTTGTGGTTTATTAATTTAATAGTTATCAGAGTTCCTGTGGTCCTTAGAACTTCCTTATATACTATAAGGAAGTTCTAAGGACCCTACACCTATACCTTTAGAATACGCGGTCGTTAAAAACTAAACAAGAAAACATACCTACACTACATTTAATACTTATGAAAAGAAAAATTAAACGATATAACAATTAGATCATTGCTAGCCGGAATAGTCATCTCATGACGACATTGTTTAGAGTTCCCAGAATTGCTAACTAAGGAATGTCTCAGTTAAATTACTAACTACTAGCTAACTTTTAACTACTGCCACACACACACACACACACACTTTCGCATTTATTTTATTTTATAATATGACTAGTAGGGATTATTTGACTTTCTATTCTGTATAAAGTTTTTGTTTATTATTAAGTTCTAGTCTTAACTAGTTTTAAGACGTCTATACACTTGCAAGTTTGAAGCTAGAGCAATGATTTGAATGACACAGATTAATCTTGTCAATATCTGTGTCGGACCGTTTTGCTTTTTTTGGTATTTTTGTTTTTTAAGGCGCTAGAGCCCTTCAAAAATGGCCAAAATGGCCTAATTGAGAGGCCGCAATGAGAGGCGTGGTGTTCAAAACTGATATCAATTAGCCAAAAAAGCAAAACGGTCTGACACAGATAATTTCATAATCATTTAGATTTCCAAATTGGGTTACGATTGGTTAAGTTTTGGAGGAGGAAACAGTCGAGTACGAAACCTCGATTTTTGAGATTTTTACGCAGGATTTTTCGCCTTGTCCTTATCGCACTAGTTTTAGGAGCCGCTTCCGTTAGCGAGACGGGTATATTTACCTAAAATATTTAAATCTCAGCTCCTGATTAGTCTTAAAAGCGTAAACCCCATGACTCCGCCATTTTGAAAAAAAAAAATGTACTGGACAAAATAAATCTATGTGATCATCGAATTTGCTCACAAAATTTCACGACAATCGGTGGAGAAAAGCGTCTTGTAGAAGAGAACATTAGGACATATACGAAAGCATTATTGTCCAAGCTGAAATAGAAACCTTCGCTTCGCTCGGTCAGAAAGTCTGCAACGTAGCTTCGACTGAAGCCCTATAGCTATACGTCAATCGCTTACCATCAAGCGGGCAGTATGCTTGTTTGTGTTATAAAAACACCAATGTCATCGTTTCGCGCCATTTAGCGGGAATTGGGGTCAATTGTTCACTTGTTTGCCGTCGTTGAGCCGCCATCTTGGATATTCGGAAATGGAACGCGACATGGGAATATTATCCTGTATAACGTGTTCATATAATAACAGTAACGTCCTGTGTTAGGGGACATTTTTTGGCAGTGTTCTAATTTCATGAGTTCGTGAGAGTGAAAAACTATACCTCTCCACTAATAAAACCCCCGACTATAAGATTATAAGAGCTGATGATCTTCAAACGGCTGAACAGATTTTCATGAAACATGGCTAAAAACACTCGGGATAAAATTATCTATGACGCAAAAAAAACTAAACGAAAATCGGTTCATCCGTTTGAGAGCTACGATACACAGACAGACACGTTAAACTTATAACACCCCTCTCTTTTTGCGTCCGGGGTTAAAAACTGTACCACCGAAGGTGTCCGTACTTTTTAGTATCTGTTGTTATAGCGGCAACAGAAATACATCATCTGTGAAAATTTCAACTGTCTAGCTATCACGGTTCATGAGATACAGCCTGGTACTGACGGATAGTAGAGTCTTAGTAATAGGGTCCCGTTTTTACCCTTTGGGTACGGAACTAGCAAAGATAGCAAATAAATCTGAAAAATCGAATCATTTACAAAAAATACTAACGGAATCTCATTACAGAAAGCTCACGGCAAACAAGATGGCGTAACTTCCGAAAACGTAACCCCATTGTTACGAAAAAAAAAACGGAACTTTTGTCGAAAATCCTTTGTTAACGGCAGCTGACAGTCTTTGTCCCGAGTTTCTTTCGAGTTGGTCCTGTGGTAACGCTTTAAGTTCTACAATTGAATTTGAATTTTACTGCTTTGTGTTAAAGTTGAGTTTAGCTTGTATTCGTAGCGACGGTTAGCTGTAGTTCCGAGTTGTTGCCAAGCCAAAGTAAACCATAAATCACTTAGTAATAGAGTCGATCTTAGATTGAATGCTGAAAGTGTGATTTGCTATAATACTGCCAAATTGATTTCAGTCTTAATACACCGTTTATAAGGTTAATATTCGTATGTATTGTGTTGTATAATATTATGAAGTTAATAATGTAAGGGCAACTACATAGAGTGATTTCTCCAGAGATTGTGAGAAAAAGTTTTGCACAAATCAAGGGATTATTTTCGGTGGGTTATGTTACATCTTTTACGTCGTTTTAATATTATTACATAGACGTTCATATTAAACGTGATATGTGTCAAAAAAAAGTATAATATAAAAATACGGGTAAAAAATGTCAAGTTGTAAGTTTTATTTACCCGTAAATTTAGTTTGCGTTGCGTCACAGAATAAATAATAGTCTAAGTACAGAAGACTCACTCTAACAAAACGCGTCTGTTACGATCAGCACAGATATGGCCGCTAGGTGGCGACAGCGCCACGCGCGGCTTATGGCTTTCCCCAAAATTGGGGCCGAACGGATATACTTTTAGCACATGGGTCAAAACATATAAACACATAACAAAAATCTCAAGAAATATGTATTAAATAACGTCAATCCCAGCGCCTCCACCATATTTTTTTTTTAATTTTATATCAATACTTTGACTTTAAACGAACTACATACATATGAAGAAACTTAGTTTTGCAGTATTAAAGTCGTGAATATCGGATTTGAAATCAGGCAAAATGTTATGCCTCCTACTGCGCGCATTTTTTTTTCATAGGTATTAGACAATGTATTATTAAGTACCTACTTTACAGTAAAAAAAACATAACTCACTCTGCCCTTGAAGATATATCTTTTATTCACACTTTGACACTTTATAATATGTACTTAATTTAATAAATTGGAATGTGCAACTAAAAACGATGATTATGCACAGGTAATGTTAAAAATCTAATTATGGTGGGCTAAACGCTATTATTAATTATTATTTTATTTTATTTTTTAATACTTTATTGAAACTTAAAGGGCATTTAATATTTGAATTTAGAAACAAACTGAGCAGTATCGCTTGTTATCAGAGTCGTTATCAGCGGGCGAAGGCCGGCCTTATCTGTCTACACATGCTAGGGTTCTGTATACTAAACATACAATACAATAAATCATCTATATTGAATCCATTATAAGGCTGCCTTTCCACTGCGGCGGAGAAGAGAGGAGACCGGAATTAACCAATAGCATTGGTTGCATTCCAGCGGACCAATGCGGAGAACCAATGCTATTGGTTGATACCCACATTTCTCCAATGGAAAGGCAGCCAAATCTTTAATACACTACAAATAACTTTATTTTGTACTTATTTTCAGGGTTCCGTACCCAAAGGGTAAAAACGGGACCCTATTACTAAGACTCCGCTGTCCGTCCGTTCGTCCGTCCGTCCGTCTGTCACCAGGCTATATCTCACGAACCATGATAGCTAGACAGTTGACATTTTCACAGATGATGTATTTCTGTTGCCGCTATAACAAGAAATACTAAAAACAGAATAAAATAAAGATTTAACTGGGGCTCCCATACAACAAACGTGATTTTTGGCCGAAGTTAAGCAACGTCGGGCGGGGTCAGTACTTGGATAGGTCACCGTTTTTTTGCTTGTTTTGCTCTATTTTTTGTTGATGGTGCGGAACCCTCCGTGCGCGAGTCCGACTCGCACTTGGCCGGTTTTTTTTAGTTTAACTTAATCTGATATAGATACCATTAACTACAGAAAAATGACTAAGGGCCACTTGCACCATCCCACCCCGGGGTTAAGCGGTTAAACCGTTAACCCAGTGTCAAATTGTACAGGTAACCATGGTAACTCCAGGTTTAACCGGTTAACCCCGGGTTAGTGGAATGGTGCAAGTGGCCCAAGCCTGTCTTCGAATTTATACAACTCAATATTTATTTATATATTATACAAGTTTTTGAATACTTAATATTAGTAAGGCATCGAAGGAACCCTATATTAGTAAGGCATCGAACTACAAATCCTCATTATATAATGTTAATGTTGTTAATGTTATCCACAGACAAGACATCCTCCAGACTGAGCATAGTAGCGCTACCCCCTCTGCCACAAATATACGGTAGTTTTACTCCATTTTCGAGTCAAAGTGTCTTTGTGTGACGTCCGTGTCTTTGAACGGACCAATCACGGCACGGGACTCGCTCGCCTCGTCCTCCGCACCCCAGTATTTTTGGCAGCATCGGTTTCATGAAGTAATTGCTCTAAACTCCGTCTAGAGGATTCCTAGCCTATGATGTTATCTCACTGACAGTGTGAAATGTGACAATATTCCATGTAGAATATCAATAAAATATCTAGACACACGGTAGCGTGTCCAGCCAAGTTCAAAGAAAAAGGAACTGGCGACGCAGCAACCGTGTGTAATATATTATGTTTCATCGGCCTCTTAGCCCAGTCAAGCCAGCCTACAAAGCCGGAGGTCCCGGGTTCTAATCCTGGTACCTATGGGCATTTATTTGTGTGTTCGTACTTAAATTCTACGAACTACAAAATATACATATAACTTACCCATTTCTGGTCAGATCAGTGATATTTCACAGTTCCACCCTGTAACAAGAAAAAAACATTTTATTACCATTTATTCGGAAATTTTGTTACACAAACATTCTACGAGTAAGTACGACAAAAAAAATTGAAATTTGATCTATCGTAACTTTAGAAATAAGGTCCGATATGATGTAGGAGGTCTAATCGTATCGTCGTATCGGTCCGGAAATACCGCGAAGGCCAACCCCAGACCCTTGAGTTAGTTACAGTTAGGGTTTGCACGACGGATCCGAAATGTATGGGAATATCCGCGGATCCGGATCCAGATCCGGATAATTTCATACATTTCGGATCCGGATTGCAAACCCTAGTTACAGTCAAAACGAACAAATTTTGAAGTCAGATTTCAATAAAATATAAAATAAAGATAAAGATAAAAGATAGTTTATTCAAGTAGGCATAATTACAATGCGCTTATGAAAGTCAAATAAAGCTAGGTAGACCGGCTCCAACCCTATACCTCTGCCCTGAGAAGATTTAAATCCCCCCTCAATTGGAGGAGGGTATCCCAATATGGGACCGGCAACAAACTCGGTAGGACACATCTTTTCAAAAAAAAAATTACATCTTATAATTAACATGCATTACGAGAAAATAAGGGAAAAAAAATACAATTTAAATTACTATAGAATTCATGCAAAAACACATAAGGTGTAATATAAATTTGATAAAAAAATATACATATCGTCGGGGATAGTGCAATACCGCGTAACTAACAAATACAGTAAGGTCCAATTTCTTTGTTAAATTGTTTGAATTTAGAACTCTATCGCCTTTGTTAGTTACGCGGTATTGCACTATCCCCGACGATATGTACATGGAATCATACAAATACGTAGCTCTTTCAGAAAACATATCAAATTCTTACAAAAGGAAAAGAAAATAAAGTTATTAAAATAAATGGAAATACTTCAACTAGCCACTGTAGTATTACCTATAATTATGAGTATGGCCATAATGACCCTATTGACCATACATAACTGGTATGGTATGGCGCCATACAAAACATGGTTTCATATTACGTCTGGCTCGTCAGCGGAATAAGATGCTATTTCATAGATTACTGTCAACAGACTCCGTATTAACATTCGTCACTACACACAGGTTTTTAGGGTTCCGTAGCCAAATGGCAAAAAACGGAACCCTTATAGATTCGTCATGTCTGTCTGTCTGTCTGTCCGTCTGTCCGTCTGTCTGTCCGTCCGTATGTCACAGCCACTTTTCTCCGAAACTATAAGAACTATACTGTTGAAACTTGGTAAGTAGATGTATTCTGTGAACCGCATTAAGATTTTCACACAAAAATAGAAAAAAAACAATAAATTTTTGGGGTTCCCCATACTTCGAACTGAAACTCAAAAATTTTTTTTTTCATCAAACCCATACGTGTGGGGTATTTATGGATAGGTCTTCAAAAATGATATTGAGGTTTCTAATATCATTTTTTTCTAAACTGAATAGTTTGCGCGAGAGACACTTCCAAAGTGGTAAAATGTGTGTCCCCCCCCCCCTGTAACTTCTAAAATAAGAGAATGATAAAACTAAAAAAAATATATGATGTACATTACTATGTAAACTTCCACCGAAAATTGGTTTGAACGAGATCTAGTAAGTAGTTTTTTTTTTATACGTCATAAATCGCCTAAATACGGAACCCTTCATGGGCGAGTCCGACTCGCACTTGGCCGCTTTTTTATAGTATTTTTCAAACTGGAAGGGTACGATGATATACGCCATCATTTATCTGGTAGGTACCCATAACCAGGCGTGTCTCACTCCGCGAGTTCGTCGCTTTGCTACAGGTAGCTAAAAGTACATCCGTTCCGGCCCCAAGTCTGGGGAAAGCCATAAGCCGCGCGTGGCGCTGTCGCCACCTAGCAGCCATATCTGTGCTGATCGTAACAGACGCGTTTTGTTAGAGAGTGAGTCTTGTACTTAGTACTATTATTTATTCTGTACCCATAACGGCCACAACACAAGTCTTATTGAGCTTACTGTGGGATAAATTAAAAAGAAAAAATACTGCCTTGGGTGACACTTCTTGAAGGCAGTAATTTTGCCACTTTTAAATTTATTCTAAGCTTAATACCATCGTTCGAAGACGTTTCTGCTTGTTAAAAATTAACTTAATGCAGCTACTTCGGCCAAAGACTAAGTCTGGCCATTCAAAGAGGTAACGCTGCCAGTCTTCTGGGCACCATAACACAGGACAGCGACCTAGGGAGCATTTTTTAATTATAAGTTTATTTCTAAGATTATTTTTAGTTTTATAATGGATGTACTTAGTTTAGTTTTATTGTTTAGTTTGTATTTTATGTCACAATAAATAATCTACGCGGGACTAAGTCGATTTGAATAAGATTGTCCAGTATTTGTTTATTTATGCTTCGTCTTATTGGTAAGTGGTCTGTTCACTGTTTAGACGTTTAGACTAAGGCTAGCCAGAATTAGGCGTCAGCGGATAACTCTACATACATATGTAATATAATATAATAAATGTCAATATAATAATAGGTTTTTAAACAGGTGTTTGTTTATAGTTTACATAATACCTAATAATATGTGGTTAAAGTTCAAAGTTTAACTTGACGAAATCCTTTAAAGATATAAGTTCGCCTTTGTACTGCCTGTCCTGTGCCATATTTGTGTTTTATACAATAAAGAGTTTATAACATAAGTTCATACATACAATAGTACTTCGGATTCTACACAAAACTTAATGACAATGACAGATAGGGAGTTCCTTTATCGATAAAATTAACCTTTTAACCGCCGTAGACTGATATATAAGACATACAAAATCGGGCTCATTTCGCCGCGGTCTGATAAATAAGACAAAACTTTGTGTAACTTCGTACCCTCCGGCGACACGAGCACGCTCGATGACGTATTCAATGGCGGTTAAAAGGTGAATTATACTTTTTCTTTTATATACTTACTAGTGATCGCTCCAAGTTTTGTTTGTAAACCTCAAAGTATTTCCATACTAAATTTCATATAATTGGTTCTACGGTTTCAGCGTGAAGTAACAGACAGACATAGATACCTTTGCATTTATAATATGTACTAGTATTAAGTAGGGACGTGTGCGAGTGGGGCTCTAAAGGTCATATTTTCATAGGAATTGAGGCTTAGATATAGGACTTAGATCATTCGTATATCAATTGACGACTCGTCAATTCCCCCCCCGGGTCAATTCGTCAATTGACCCGTTCCGGCTTCGCACGGGTTACAGAAAACCTTAACAAATTATACACGTAAAACCTTCCTCAAGAATCACTCTATTGATAGGTGAAAACCGCATGTTTAGTTCAGTAGTTTATGAGTTTATCGCGAACAAACAAACAGACAAACGCGGCGGAGGACTTGTTTTATAAGGTGTAGTGATTTCTATTACAACAGTTGGTTCTTCTCTTTAAAAGTTTGCTGAACCCTGTTCTATATTAAAGATTCAAATTTCAATAGCAAATTAAAAAAAAATCATTTGTTACCTCAAATAGGGGAAATAAACGCCGCCGCTATCCACGTCCTAGTCAATTGAACTAGCTTGTAAACTCAAAGTGGCCAAGCTTATACCCACTCGACCTAAATCCCAAAATTGTGTCTTTGTGATTCGGGGTTACTTTGACAGTCTTTTGAAGATTCTAGGTTTTTGGGTGCTACAGCCTGCCCAATACACACCAACAGCTAATACACGGGTAACACGGGATCTAAAGGTACAGGCGGCCTAGCCAAGGTGACAATAGGGATGATGACACATGTTGAATTTTATAACAAAATCTGGTAAAATAGATAGCAAACGAGCAATTTATCACAATAATGTGGGTATTAAAATAAAATATTGAAAAATTACAAAGATACAGGACCTGAAAGTTTCAAAATTTAAGTTTTTTTTTAACTTCCAAAAACGATAAAAGTAAGGGTACCATTCGATTTCTTACATTTCATCCAAAAAAATAATGTATAGCAATATACATAAACGCAATATTTCACCGACAAAAACGCAATTTTCTTGTTTTGTCCATACTACAAGATGGGCTCCCAGAGACCTTGACGTCACGTTCCCTTATCGTTTTGTTTAGGGCGTTTCGCGAGTGAAGTGCGACTGTCGGCCTTTGACTACAATTTCTGAGTTTTGTGTTACTTTAATGCAATGGGTCCCATAATAGACATTTGATCCTAAAAACAAACCCGATCGATTGATACCATAAATGAAAATTAGTCATGTAGCCTAGCTATACACGGGTTACACGGGATCTAAAGGTACAGGCGGCCTAGCCAAGGTGACAATCGCTATATCGCTTCGCCATCGAATGGCTTTGTCTCTCTATCACTCTTTCAAATTAGTGTGACAGTGACAGTTGCGTTTCATTAATGCTGTGACCACTTTAGTGACTACCTTTGTGTGGAGAAGCGGTGGTCCAATTCTCATAACCTCTAGCCGCCCATACGTCAAACCTTGCCAAGCAAAATGAAACTTTATGTTGTCAACACAAAGTTCAAATTAGAATGGAACAGGAGACCTTTTTATAGGTCTCTGGGCGCCTAGAGGATAATACAAATTCTCTCAACTTAACAAACAACATACATTTTATGTAGTGTTGGAAATGAAGGGTGCGACGTGCGATACTATCCTAGGTAATAAATATTAATGTGAAACAAATTGAAAGTAAATTAATTTGGTTTTATCAGTATACGGGCGAGGCCGTATGTGGTCCACTTTAATATTAAATTACCCCGATCAACGAGGACTTTGAGAGCGTAGAAAAATATACCAAATAAGTAGTAGGTATATGCGTAGTTGGTAAACATTTTCAGATTAAATTTAAGGTTGGATTTTAATAATGTTTTAGTGGAGCTCGACAGAATTTGAGCTAACAAAAATTTGAACGTTTCAGGTAAACATTGGTAGCTCAGTTGGTTAAGAGCGGTGTTCCAAAAGGTCGCAAGTTCGAATCATGTCCGAAGCGGTGAATTTTTCCATTTTTTTTATTTGAAAATTTAGATTTTAGTAGTACTTAATTAAAATTCATAGTTTGCTTGGTCAAAATAGTTTTATAAGTAACATACCTACATACAGACAGACAAACGTGCAATATGTAGCACTCACAGCTAAAATGTCTTAATCCCTAAAATGAGAGTGCTGGCCACACCCGTCTGACCTTGCCGGTGGTGCAAGTAACAGCATTTATTTATTTATTTCGACCGGTTTTCATTAGTCTAGAGTAGGGTTTGCACGACGGATCCGAAATGTATTGGAAGATCCGCGGATCCGGATCCAGATCCGGATAATTTCATACATTCCGGATCCGGATTGCAAACCCTAGTCTAGAGTGTATTTCAGGAATTCAATCAACTCCTCCAACGATATGTTTATTTTACACACTTTTATTACACACTTCAATTTAGCTTCACTGCGTATATCCCTTTGTATACAGTTATACAGTATGCGTTTTTTTTTTGTTGTCCGCTACACTTTTTTTTCAAATTTGGGATTTTTTTATGTTATTTCTACTCAGAATCACGAGATCTTTCTATCCTAATAGGAGAAAAAAAGTGTCCTAAGGTTTTTATTTCCATTTCGTCACCATTTTTCATAGACTTTGTATGGCGGTCGCGAAATGGAAAGATCGAAAAATGTATGGAAATTTTGGGACACTTTTTTTCTCCTATTAGGATAGAAAGAGCTCGTGATCCTGAGTAGAAATAACATAAAAAATCCCAAATTTGAAAAAAGAGTGTAGGGAACAACAAAAAAAAACGCCCATGTACTATGTATACCTACATGGTGCTTCAAATCTTACAGTCGGCAATAAAAGTGTGTATCATAACATATTTTTAACGGTTACCCTATATTTAAAACATAATATTCAGTGGTACTACTATACTAAATTAATTTTAAAACTAGCTTAAATCTAAAATGGGCTTGTTTTGAGGCATTGTACCAAGGATGCTGGCGGCATTTCCTCGCTGTATCGCAATGCTGACACGTTGTGCGAGGAAGCCGCCAGCTCTTCGGTATTTCATTTTCCGCTATAAGCTTATAACATGGAAGTTATCGATTGCGGCCAAAGAGATTGTATAGGTAGTGCTTTTTACGCGTCGCATCTCTGATAGGTTTCAGAACTCTGGCGAGATGTTACTTAAGTTACTTTGTATAGCTTTGTAGCTTATCACTTATCATTATCTCATTCTTAGTCATATGCCCTATGGTTGACTGGTAGAGAATGCCTATAGGCATTAAGTCCGCCATTTGTACATTTTATTTGTATTTTGTGCATTATCACTTATCGTTATCTCATTCTTAGTCATATGCCCTATGGTTGACTGGTAGAGAATTCCTTTAGGCATTAAGTCCGCCATTTGTACATTTTATCTGTATTTTGTGCATTATCACTTATCGTTATCTCATTCTTAGTCATATGCCCTATGGTTGACTGGTACAGAATGCTTTTAGGCATTAAGTCCACCATTTGTAGGTACCTACATTTTATTTGTATTTTGTGCAATAAAGTTTAAATAAATAAATATTAAGTAAGGATAAATTAAGGTCCGATTAATCTAACTTTGCACCGACTTGGACAGAACAAAGTGAGAGAGTGTCATTATAAACGCTACTTACTAAGACTTGGAATGAGTGGTGACATTGTTACACTTTTGGCATTGGAAATGATATGCAGAGTTAGGTTGGTCAGACTCTAGCAAAGGGTTGAAAATTGTCAAGATGTTGAATCAAGGGCACTTTGATAGTATAGATTTGTGAATACAGGGGTGTCACAGGCGAGTTGCTAGCTTATAAAATATTGATTAAGAACCCCAAATTTAATATAGGTAACATGTTTTATTTTTTCCTAGCAAGTGTGTTGAAAAACGTCGTATGAAACACGTGTGCATTAGTCATTACATACAACGACATTATTATTGCGCTCTAAATCGTTACTCGTAAGAACCTAATCCTTTTTCGATCATGTTCTACAAGTGTACCTCTAAATTGTATTCAAATTGTATATACATTATACATACCTATGTATATGTATACCTTTGACAAAAGGTACCCTAAGCACACTTAACACTTGATCAATCGATCTTTTCAGCCGAGGACCCTTCGCCTATCGATTAAATTCGATTTCAATAGGTCCTTAATACAGGACCTTATCTTAAGCAGGCGTGGCTCACTCCGCGATTTCGTCGCTTTTCTACAGGTAGCTAAAAGTACATCCGTTCCAGACCAATTTTGGTGGCTAACCATAAGCCGCGCGTGGCGCTGTCGCCACCTAGCGGCCATATCTGTGCTGATCGTGACAGACGCGTTTTGTTAGAGAGTGAGTCTTCTGTACCTAGTACTATTATTTATTCTGTGTCTTAAGCTTTGACTTTGGTAACTTGGATGATAAATTTAGCAAGTTATGAAGGAATCTGGCATGAAAATAGGGCCATTGCGCTAGTTTTCGTCCACTTTACAAAATTTGAATAAAAACCTACATTGCTGCACAAATTTAGACTTACTTATTGCAATCCTTAATGTTTAAACAATATATTTATCTACATAAAAATGATATTACGCAAGTAGAAAATTAAAATTGAAACATTTTATTTGCTAATACGTGAAGTGGACGAAAACTAGAGCATGCATATGGCCCTACGTTTGCCTTTTTTCGATTTTTTGATTCGAAAACTAGTGCCTACCTAGGTACGCCAATTCCTGGGATTAGTTGCCAAGCGGACCCCAAGAACCCATGAGCCGTGGCAAAATGCCGGGACGACGCGAGGAAGATGATGGTTAGTATCCAGAGAGGAAAATGAGAACTACGTTTGTATGAAAAGGCCATTAGGTCGACCACTTTCCTCTTAAACATAGAAAATACTCGCTGCGTATAGTTGGTCAAACCAATCAATCTTTTGTTTTGGGTGCTAGTACTAGTGTAAGACAAAGATAGTATGATTCTCTCTATCTATGTTTGAAATGAGACAGTCCTTTGACAAACTATATCTTGAAGTCTCTCATCTTGAATAAGAGATGCATGCTACGTATAAAAGAATGAAACACGATACCACAAACGTGTCCAAACTCATGTAAGTGGTACCTACATTATTCAAAATTACAATTTTACATTTGCAGTCACAAAATTACAAATAAGAATTCACCGAACTAACATAACTCTAATATTCGACAGCAACTCTTCGATCATCGGCAAAAATAAATTTGTAAAAATTATTATTCCAAATTCGAAAATACTAATGTATAGATACCGCTGGCGAAATGAACAACTGCGCGAGTGTTGTACAAAATTGTACTGGGTAGTAGAACAGCGCCGTTACTAGCCGCAAATATAAATTTGTTTTTAATTCTATTCACTTATATCCTGTAAATACACGCGCACTATGATATGGTTCTAAATGAATACGTCAAAGCGCGCGTATGGTACTTTATCACAATAGGCCAGCTTCCGTTGTAGAGTGACATGGGTTTGAGGGGTTGGTGGGACTGTCCATATTTTTATTAAATGAAAAAGAACAAATTTAAATAAGAAATCAGTATCTATGTTGTTGTAAATGTTATTTATCGGGCAATAGATAAGACCAAGTGAACGGAATGAGTATAAATAAATAAGTTAAATAAAATAAAAGCGTCGGTCATCGGCCTCGTATAATGTAGATAGTCAGATAGTAATGTCCGTACAGAGGGCCTACCGCGAACCACGTTCGACGTGTTGTCTCTCTGTCGCACTTGTAAATTCGTACGTAAGTGTGACAGGGAGGCAACACGTCGAACGTGGTTCGCGGTAAGCCCTCTGTTTCCAAACGAAAATATCGAAGGTTATTACTATGAAAACTCGTTTGAAGAGAGATATTTTAAAATAAGTACCTATTATCATTATAATAATAACAGTAGATTTTAGTGTTTGTACTTAACACAAATAAAGGTATAATACCTAGTTTAAAAATTAGTTATATATAATATGTATTTACCTATATACATCAGATTCATTCGTCTCTTAGACATATTCCCTAGTCATGATTTTGATCCTAATCCTAAAAGTTTATGAGTTAGCGAATTTGTAACCATATGGTGTATTCCCATTTGTCCCCGCCCCGCGTGAATGCCACCATACATGCGGCGGGATAAATGGGAATGATTTATATGAAGCTTCTATTCCCACCTGTGTCCAATGGGGACAAATGGGAATACACCAACCATATACATACTTAAATAACTCATTCTTCTACTGAAATTCTAAATGGGGCTTAACGGGGGCAACTTAATTAAAAATATCATTAACTTAAGGAAATACTTCGGGTCACGGGTTCGACTTGATAAGTTTTTGTGAATTGATTATGTGGAATAATGCTAAGTATAATAACCATGGTGGACCTTATACCATTGCAATAGGGTATAATATTGGTCAGTAACTGTGTAAATGGTATATCGCTTCCGGTTTGACTTATCAAATCAACATGTGGTTTTATTAACATGTGCTATGATTATATGTACTTACCTACATGTAAAACTTGTATTTAACTGAAACTAACAGTTTCGACATAAATATAATTACCTAAGTATGTTCTTGTGGATTATGTACAGTCAGCAGTAGAAGTTGCTAAGCGGACGAGGTGTTCAAAATTACATTGACACGCTCTTATTCTCTTAACAATAAAGTCGCGTCAAGATCATTTTGAACACCTGGCCCGCTTAGCAACTTCTGCTGCCGACTGTACGTAATTTATTACATCGTGGACTTTATAAGTAAATAGAACAATCTTACTCAAATTGACCCTTAATAGTCCTACATTGGGCTTAGTAACGGCTGTATTGTACTAGACGACGATAAAATAACACATAGATTAGATAGAATACATCAGACAGAGGTATGTTCCAGCAAAGCCATTTTGTCAGTAGGAGTAATATAAAAATAAACTATGATAGTCATCACTTTTTCGAGATGATGGATAATTAATAGTGTAAGAAAAAGAGAGTATAATTCTCTCTGCTTACTCTCCAGAGACCAGTGACACATGACTCTTGCCAAACTATAAATTGTCTTAGATACTAAATTATTATGTTAGTAATATGAAATGGCAAGGCACGTTTTATTACGTGAACAAACAAATATTTATGTAATATGTAATGAGCTAGATCTCTTTTCAGTGCTGTGCTTAGGGACGTAAGTCAAATGAGAGTTCTTTGAAACTTTGTGTTTTGCTGCAGACATTCGGAACTTCTGTAGCGTACCATCGCCCACATAGTTAAATGTACATCGGTGTACCTTATGCCTTTTGTAATAAGGTCCACCAATGTACGGATAGTAGTGTTGCTGTTTGTCTAGGACTAAAGAAACTAACTACACTACACTACAGAAAGATGTTTGTAGAATCATATACAACTGTAATGCATATGGACCCTGATTTTGGAGTTATACTAAGCTCTGAATTCCTAGCACGTACGTATGTGCTACATATTATAGTATACACATATACGTTTTCGAACAAAATTATCACACTCCCTAAAGTTAGCCAAAAGGAGTGCGAAAACTACTAATATGTGGAACATTGTGTTTTTCAGTGCTGCATGATCAAGACCACACTAAAATGTGTTACCGGACCTAATAACAGCTAATACAAAATGTTCCCTTTTTGAAAAGAGTTCTGGGTAATTTCAATAGAGACAAATAACTAATTATAGCAAACAATATCCTGAACAAACAGTCTCTATCCATAACTTGCAAAAACATAAAACAGTCGTAAAAGAAAAACAGCGTATCTCAAAAGGGAATTCCGTTTAATTATATCCTTATATTATCAGAAGCTTGGGCAGCCTAGTTAAAAATAAAACTCACGCACATCTGCTCCGCACGTGGTGGATTTGGACAATACCGTCTGGGGTTTGGGCCCTGGGAACTGGGGTTGCGTTGCAATTGCCTGTTCAGTGGTAGACAGAGAAAAACCATTTTATAGTGAGCTCTGAGTACGTATTGATCTTATGGCCACGCTACGCTGGTTTAAGTGAGAATACGAATGCTATGCGTATGCGCATGGTTTGGGAATATGCGCGTTTTTCAATGGGACTAATTGAAATGGGGCTTATGGCGATGGGCAGATGTTTGGCGGGTTTTTGATTCTGTTTGACCATTTGCGAATTGTAAAAGCGTGTTTGCATTGGAATTTAAAGGGCATTTTGATTTTTGAAATTAAAGCTTCTATATCCTATAGCGAATATTATTTTTGAAACTGGTTTTTAGTTAGTAGTTTAACTATTTTGGATTTTATGTGGTAGTTGAAAACCGGTTTTCTTTTTCTGAATAAAATATAAAAGTAGCAGCAAATTTTCTGGCATAAGGGTTAATTAGCAAAGAAAATGAAATAATAATTAATTCCTTTCCTCCCACTTTTGCTTTTTTATATTATTTTATGCTTTTATAAATATTGCCTGTTTTTACAATATTTGCACGCCTGCATGCAGACTGAATGCACGGAAATCTTTTATTTTGTAACACCTTCTCATAACTGTGTTGAATGCAAATAAATTCTTTGAATTTTTGTAAAAAGCGAAAATTGTGAATACAATTCAGTTACTACTTTGATACTAACTCCTACTAGATAATTCTTAAAACGCCTTCAATATCTAAACCAATCTACAATAATTTGTTCATGAGCCTTTGGAACCAACTAACAAACCTGTCACTTCAAATTTAATACAGAGTGGCTAAAAAAACTGCATTCCTGTTGCCAGGGAGGTTTTGGCATTATACCGAGCAACTTTTACTATGGGAAAAACCCCGAATCTCAAAAAAATTTACACTCTCATAGAAAATTGACCAGTCAAAATGTATGATTATGCCAAATATTTTTTTCGCTATTTCAGGGTTGGTCCCATAGTAAAAGTTGCTCAGTATAATCCCAAAACCTCCCTGGCAACGGGTTGGCATTTATTTTTTGCGAGCCTGTATTTAGTAATTGCTATTTTTTCATGATTATACGTTTAATTTTCATGACAAAAAACGCTTTAATCTCAGCACAGCCGCTTGGAATAGTTCGAACGTCTCTCAAAGCGAGCACGCGAATTATGTGAGGGTTGGGGTTAGGGCCGTTATGTCGCGACATGATGTAACTGTGTTATATCACACACACACTGACTGAGAGTCTGAAACATATCCTCGTAAGACTGATTTTAGGACGAAACATCCTGGCTTAAGTTTCTGTTTTATTAAGACAACTTTTAGAATGTCTTTAACATGAATCTTGATATAAAATATTATTATAGAAATGTCTAAAATACGAAAGGTTAAAGCCATTTTCGGACGAATATTGTCACGTCCAAGACTCAGAAAGCCCTTTTTATTTTTATTAAAAACGTAAAACTTAAAAATCTCGCTCGTTTATTCATATTTAAACTACTTTAAAGTCTTAAAACCCCTTTAAAAGCGTTTAGGATCAAATTTGCGAGCAAAACTGGACGTTGTTATGTTGCGGACTTAAACCTTATAATTATACTTATCAATAAGGAGGCACACTGACTGATCACTGACTAAAAAACAAGAAAGTTTGTCCTGCTAAGGGCGGTTTAAGGAAAAAAAATTACGAGGAAAATTTAATCCGTTAAGCTTGTCTATATTCCATTTTCTTATTTTCTTGTCATGTGATACAATATATACCTACAAAGGCTACGAACAGTAATTATATTCTAAATATCGACCATAACTGGACGTTATTTTATTGATGCTACCTCTAGCCTCAATATCGTCGGACTAACTTGTAAATGCGTCAGACCAGCATGCGGTCTATTGTGTCTCCGTTATATTTAGTTGTACGAGTACATAGGTAGGTATGTACTTTGTAAAAGTACCTACGCTATCAAATGTACCTAATTAATTTGGCTGTTTCGTTAGTATTACGACACTTTAAACCTAAACCTATTAATTTATATTAAACCAAGCCATTGAACCGAATTTAAACTGTTGTGAGATATACTAACATTGAATAATTTTACGGTTTAGACTCACTTGTTTTAAGTCACTCGCGCGACATGTTTCGGAGAGCCTAGGTCTCCTTTCTCAAGCACTAACAGTGCGAGCAGCGTTCACGAACGGCCGTGTATCGTCGGTGTGCAGTGTTGGCCGAAACGTGAATGCAATTGAAAATGTTGGCCATTAACCATTATAAATTGAACCGTAAACTGTAATCGTCCGTTACGGTATAAGGCGAGTGACTTAAAACAAGTGAGTAAAATTATTCAAGCCATTTAAATTACGAGTAATAGCATAGAAACGACTTTTGTACATAATATATATTTTAAATAAAAGATGCTTAAATTAATATATTAAAAACGAGACCTTTATAAAATAATTCTCAACCTTAGACTCTATAGAATACTCTACATTTAAGTATCATAATATTTTCACTTAAATTGTAAATAACTAACGCTTATAAAATGTGAAAAATTAAATATATTTGAAGATAATCATACATAGTTCAAAGTCGTCCTGCAAATATCCTAGAAAAACATGCCAATATCATTGTTAACCTAGTGGCAAAATTTAAGTTCTTTTTGCTCCAAATTTCGCGTCTGAAATTAATTGATAATAAAATAGGTTTTTAATGTTTTTATTGTCAGTTTCTTTAGAAACTAGGTGCATATTTAATATTTTCTTTTATTATTTTAAGTCATGTATTACAGGAAATACTTATAGATATAATTAGTAATAAACTAATAACTCACCAATAGTTTCCTTATAGCGCCATTTTCAACGGTTACAGGAACGCACTACGAAAAAACACCCAACTCTCCGCCATTTTTGCGAAACTCCCGAATACATTTTAAAAATAGAACTACGCGCCTAAATTACTCGCGTCACACCTATAACGTTCTAAAAAGTCAAACTAAACTTTTAATACCGATAATAATTGGAAATATAACGGTGAAATAGTTTTTAAACGTATATTTACGTAAAATTGTCCTCAGACTTCGGACGCTAAAATCACACTGAATGAACCAAGCGAGTGACTGGCAGAAATACTGAAGGGAGGAAATTAGTATCACACTATTCAGCGCTTCAAGCGCTTTATAAAAAAATATCCACTTATTTTACACGTTTTTTATTTATAAAATCGACTGATAAGTGTATATGAAAGCGTTTAAATATTGTTTACAATTTCTATAAGGTTTTCAGTATTTAAAACAGGCGTGATAAAGACAAAATAGTGTTAAATAAATGTAAAAGATAGTCTATTGATTGATGCGCTGTGAGGTACTAAATGGCGGAACAGTGCGATAGGCGCGTACGGAATCGACCAATGGCGTGACAGCGTTTTGATGGAACGATCAACGTAAAGGGCGGTCAGTGGCTCTGAAACTTTTTTATACTTTTTATTTTAGAATTTTTAACGACTTTATACAATTATCTGCCGCTGTTGTCTGTTTGTAAAGCGATATTGTCATGTCTGAGCGTATTCCTTTTTTATTAAAAAGAGGTGATGTTTTGGAAAAGTACATAAATGTTAATTTTCAAATATTATATGTACCTACATATGTACATATATGTACATGTATCATGTTTCTTATATAGCAAGTAGGTAAAGTAAGTAATTGGCATTTATTAAAATGGCCATGTGTAAAATACAAACTTTCACATTAACATTTTTCACTATGAACGTTTACTATATTAAATAGGCAAATAAAAGGCCAGTTTTTGAAGTTATTCTTTTATGTGCATTCCATATCATGTGTCCAAAGGTATTTAATGTATTTATGATACCGTTAAGAAATGCTTTTAAGAACATTTCGTTAAGATCAAAAGGACATTTTGAAAATTGAGGTATTTCTTGTATAATGTTTATCTAAAATAATAAAGCAGTGAGAAAGTCAGATAAATATTCGGGGACAATCTTATACAGATCAAAGCCGGCCATGAAATACATACTATACTTAAATTGTTTAATAATTTGTATACCTTATAACAATTTGAGACTATATACGTCCCACTGCTGGGCACAGCACAAGCCTCATCTCGTGCGCGAGAGGGTTTGGGCCAAAAGTTCCCACGACGCTAGCCCAATGCGGTTATAAATCCATTTAATTTATATTTGTACATATTTACAATCGGTTTGTTGTTAAATGTACACAGTTAAGTGACAAAATTAAAAACGTTCTATAATTTTCTGAAAAAATCCTTAATAAAATAAAATCCTTACAAAAAAAAGTGAAAGACGATGTCGGGTTAAAATAAACTTTTTTCGCGTTGGCAACATTTAAGTGTCTTCCATTGTCGATGGTGCGAACTTTTCTAAATCCTTTTTTTGTCCGTTATTATCTCTTAACTTTTGCGGTTAGCGAGTTCTTGAGGGATTTTTGCACTTTTATAGAAAAATCGGGTAATTCTCACTAGTTACCACCAAGTTGTTACCAATGGTAACTACTGGGAATTTTTTCCTCACCTTTTACCACTGGTAACTACTGGGAAAAATAATTCCCAGTAGTTACCACCAACTCGGTTTAGTGGTAACTATTGGAAATTATTTTTCCCAGTAGTTACCACTGGTAACAACTTGGTGGTAACTAGTGGGAATAACCCTTGGAGGATACAACTAAACGGAGTAGCCATTAACAGGCTTTCCCCTCTGTCGAAAATAGGCGGCCAACGGTCATACACAATGTATGGACTGACGTTTATCTGACATGGCTATTTTTACGTTACGCATACATTTGACGTTCCCCTCCCCCGCAAAAATCGGCAGACTGTTTTGTACAGAAAATTACAGACATGGCGTCTCCGTTTGATTATATCCTCCAAGGAATAACCCGAAAAATCGTCTTTGCAGACTGGTTGAGGATTAATTCTTGAAATTATCTGCAAGAATCGTTATCCTAAGTAAATTGACCCAGGACAATTATAATAATATGCTTAATTACTAGGTATATTCGATGAAAGTATTGTGATTTTAATTTTTAACAAGCAGAAACGTCGGCGAGGGATACTACGTAAGCTTAAAATAAATTTTAAAGTGCAAAAAATTACTGTCTTGGGTGAGACTTGAACTCACGGTCTTTGGATCGATACTTCAGTATTGTTATTTTACCAGTATTCCCGTTTGATTGAAACTTTATCTTTAAATTATGAAATAAATGATGAAGTAAATATACCCTTTATTTGGGACCCAAACGCTGTATAAAGGTATCCCCTTCATATTTTTAATAACTGTAAATCGATTTTTTTATGTAAGTATGTAAGGTAAACTTACTAGTGCTCGACATGCTAATGCCCAATAGATGGCACCCTGTTGTCACCTCTATTGACAATGACTTAAGTTTCAAGATGACATGCACTGGGACCGAGTCGAGCACCAGTACGTTTACCTTATTTAGACCCTAAAAAAGGTTATTACATCTATCCTCTCGCTGAAAGTCTCAGGAAAAAAACATAAAGGTACGTCTCTCTAACCATCTCATCAAAGTGTCCTGCGGTAGGGTATAGTCGAACAGAACAGAACTCTGCTCTCTCTCACTCTCTCTCTCTCTCTCTCTGCTCGCTCTAACCCTGGTTGGCATTTGAAATGACAAAGTGAGACAATGTCATCATTAATGTCAAATTTCTATGAAAATATGACGTTTATAATGATTACTTTACACATTTTCTTTGTTCAAGTCGGTGCAAAGTTATCTTAGACGGACTCTAAAAGCACTAACCCCTAAACACATGTGATATTATGTTTTGTACTCAACTCATTATCATTAATTTCTCCGTAAGTCGGCTAAAACTAGATCCTTCGTACATTAGTGTATCAGGCGCATCAGCGGAGAGACAAAGCGGCGCGTTAAAAGATCATATCCATTGTGAGATGATGTAGGTCGGATGTGTGTGGACTCATTTTAAAAGCGGCAGCGAATTCTGTATCTATAAACAATGTTGCCGCTTTCCGGCTCCGTCGAATAGAAAAATAGTATACGTATCGGCCAGTAAATAAGAAAGCCTCAGATCACATATTTGTCGACCTCGGCTTCATCTCGGCTGGCAACCACATGACATCTGAGACATTTCTTACTTTACCGCCCTAGGTAGTACATACCAGCGAATACCGAAATTCGAAATTTTCGGGGATCTTTCTCTTTTACTCTCATTACGACATAATTAGAGTGACAGAGAAAAATGCTCGCAATTAACGAACTTCGATTTTCCCGGTTATAGCCCTGTTGATCAACCGCGAGCACGTAGATTCGAAGATACGCTATTTGCGACTCTATCACTCGAAGGCGAAAGAGAGAGATAGATCTTTGTATTTAAAGTCTATTTTTTTATTCCGTAGACTGAAATGACATTTCATAGTATGAGATGACACATGATGTTCATACTATGAAATGTCATTTCAGTCTACGGAATAAAAAAATAGCATTTAGATGTTCGCTGTAGCCATCCAGTCTGTAAACTTCTGAACTAAGTGCCCTAGAGGGATATAGTGAGTTTGCTCAATGTGACATCTTTTAATTTGTCTGTGTACCTATACAATAAATACCTAAATAATGTTATACCTAATTAGTCCCTGTACGTAATTTAGTGTTTGCTTAATATTCGCTCTGTGTATGAGTATGTAATTTATTTATTTATTCGTATGGCATTTACAGAGTTGCTAATTATCAATTACAATACAATATGTAATTAAATACTAACTGAACTTAAATGAAGAAATCAATTTTGCCCAACATCTTAAATCTTAAAACGGATTCTGTAATAGGTAACATATAAGTATAGTTCATACAGTTCATAGGTATCCTTTATGGTGTAAGTAGTAACAAAATTTGTATATAACTGTTACGTAAACATTTCTTTGTCTGTTGCATCGCTACCGCTTATGCCTTGGCCAATGCTCATAAAACCCAAGAGTGTAATCACAGACTCACTTTTCGCTCCCAACACTGTATTTGCATTACTGTGGATTTTACTTTGGCTGAACAAATGATTTCTGAATGTTCAGGGGTAATGGCCAGGTTTGTTTTGCTTGATAACTGTTCTAATAACACAAGCATTTGCTTCACTAATTGATTCAGTGATTTCACTAAGCACAAGAGAAGCGCTGGTGGCCTAGCGGTAAGAGAAGAGCGTGAGACTTGCAATCCGGAGGTCGCGAGTTCAAACCCCGGCTCGTACCAATGAGTTTTTCGGAACTTATGTACGAAATATCATTTGATATTTACCGGTCGCTTTTCGGTGAAGGAAAATATCGTGAGGAAACCGGACTAATCCCGATAAGGCCTAGTTTACTCTCTGGGTTGAAAAGTCAGATGGCAGTCGCTTTCGTAAAAACTAGTGCCTAAGCCAATTCCTGGGATTAGTTGCCAAGCGGACCCCAGGCTCCCATGAGCCATGCAAAATGCCGGGACAAACGCGAGGAAGATGATGATGTACGAAATATCATTTAATATTTACCAGTCGCTTTTTGGTGAAGGAAAATATCCTGAGGAAACCGGACTAATCCCAACAAGGCCTAGTTTACCCTCTGATGTCAGTCGCTTTCGTAGGTATTATACCCACACAGACTTAAATTATATTTATGTCTGTGATTATACCGAAGAAAAAAACACCAGTCGCATTTGGATAAGCAACCTAAAACAAAAGGTATGTGTTTCTCAAACTTTTATTTTGAGGCCGCTCTGAACTGAAGTATATCCGGATATTCGGATCTCAAATATAGGTCACAATATACAATAGCCGTTCGTGTATAATATGAATTTAAAACTCCCGATATTCCTGCAACAGACGGAATACATAAAGTACTATGAATTTAGAAGATCAGGAGTTTCTTTTACAAAGAATCAACTTTAACAGTAAAATGTGATTATTTTATTTGCATATGTTATTATGTATTTTCTAGAGATGCAACGGATAGTTGTTTGGCCGGATACCGAATACCGGATATCCGGCCTTGGCACTGGCCGAATATCCGGTACCCGGCCGGCGGAACTATACCTATATTTTGAGTTTTGCAGGTGCGCGTCGTGCAGGTTTTGACCTGTTTCGTAGTGAACGTTCGCGCGGACACATTTCTAGGATCGTAACGAGTTTTATCATGTCTAGGTAGTAAGTTCGTTTATAGTTACAAGTGCGCGCGCGTATTTTTGTGTTCATTTCTATCTACTGTGTCATTAGCATTATGACCGTGACTGTTACCCCAAAATGTGTTAATTTTACTATCCGGTATCCGGCCGGATAGTAGGTCACTATCAGGTATCCGGCCGGATACTAAAATAACGGCCGGATAGGCCGGATACCGGATAGTAACCGGATATCCGGTGCATCTCTAGTATTTTCGTTTTTACCAAGCAGATACGTCTGTGAGCGATATTTTTGTTTAACGAAAGGAAAAGAGAGAAAAGTTTACTGCTTCGGGCAAGAATCCTTTAATAAAAAAAAATATTTGAGTGTTATGCCGGATTTCATTCTTTTAGGAGTCGAAAAGGGCTTTAATTTTTTTCTCTAATGCACCGCCTACTATCTTTTCTGCTTTGCCGTAAGGTTGTCTGGAAGAGAATGCCTCTAATACGAATGGCATTAAGTTCGCCTTTTGTACACTAAGTTTTTCTTTTGTTTTATAAATAAATAAAATATTAAAAGGGGGAGTTTTTCTACGGAAGTGGGATACGGAAGTAGATACTGATTCTAGACAAAGTCTTGGGAAAGAGCTTGTACATAATTATGTAAACCGTTTCCTCGCCAGTTCATTAGATTAAAAACGTTAATACCTAAACAAGAAAAGTGCAAAACGTTCTCCGTAAAATTTTAATTAACATAACTAAAAAAATCATTTAAAAGGGGTTCCTACTCCTACATCCCTCGCTATGTTGTACGTAAGCATTGTATGTAAAGGGGGGGAGAGGGGGAGTGGATGTTATTCCAAAAGCTTACAAAGTGCAAAGTCCAGGGATCCAGGTTTGTTAATAACAAAACTTCAGTGAGACTTACATATTAAATATAAATTTTTATACTAAAAGAAGAATGAACACAATTGCAAATTTTTTATACTATTTTATTACTCAGAATCACGACCTTTTTTGATCCTATAAGGAGAAAAAAAGTGCCCTGTAATTTTTATTGTCATTCCGTTACCACTTTACATTATTTTTGTATTGCAATAACGGATTGGGATGACCGAAAAATTTATGAAAAGTTTGAGATACTTATTTCTCCTATTAGGATCTAAAAATCGCTTGATTCTAAGTATAACAGAAAAACATCTAAATAAAAAAAAGTGTAGTGTCATACTTAAAATAAAATGGCCTCCTTTTCTCCTTCACTTGCTATATGAATTTATGAACCCGATAAGGGAACTTCATTACAAGTCCAATCTTTGGTCTAAGTAACGTTAATCTAAGGTTATGAGAGACCCCACACTAGCGCCTTTTGAGCGTCGGCGTCTAGTCAGCGCTAAAGAAAATGACGTCGCTGCGCAGTGGCGCTAACGTTGCGTCGAGCAGCCCTAGACGCTGACGCTCGGGAGACGCTAGTGAGGGATCTCTCTTACGCTGGTTCGGTCGACTCGTGTTAGCCAATAGGAACCCGGCTCCAGGTAAGGGAATTTCATTACAAGTCCAATCTTTGGTTTATGTAACGTTAATCTAAGGTTATGAGAGACCCCACACCAGCGCCTTTTGATCGTCGGCGTCAGCGCTATAGAAAATGGCGTCGCTGCGCAGTGGCGCTAACATTGCGTTGAGCAGCCCTAGACGCTGACGCTCGGGACACGCTAGTGAGGGGTCTCTCTTACGCTGGTTCGGTCGACTCGTGTTAACTAATAGGAACCCGGCTCCAGGTAAGGGAATTTCATTACGTCCGAATCTTAGGCTTAAGTAACGTTAATCTAAGGTTATGAGAGACCCCACACGCCTTTTGAGCGTCGGCGTCTAATCAGCGCTATGGAAAATGGCGTCGCTGCGCAGTGGCGCTAACGTTGCGTCGAGCAGCCCTAGACGCTGACGCTCGGGAGACGCTAGTGGGGGGTCTCTCTTACGCTGGTTCGGTCGACTCGTGTTAACTAATAGGAACTCCGCTCCAGGTAAGGGAATTTCATTACAAGTCCGAAGCTTTGGCTTAAGTAACGTTAATCTAAGGTTATGAGCTAGAGCGTGCGTTGATAAATTGGCCGGTGAGTTACTGTGTGGGTGTAAATTCCAGAGGTTTTGGTTTTGTTAATAACTAGCTTTAATAACTAGTTTTATATAATAATAACTATCTTTGTTTTTGTATCTTTGTTTTTTTTTTCAATACTATTATTATAGTTTTTTTTTGCAATTCGACATACTTTATTGTACATCTCTATGTAATACATACTTTAGTTTGATTTGATACTTGTGGCTTAGTGTATTGTATAATTGTTGATGTGTTTTTTTTTTGCTGTATGTAAATTCCATGTTGACGTGTAAAAGTGACCTTGTGGCCTATTTTCTGAATAAATGTTGATGTTTGATGCTCCTGCCCGCAACTTTGTGTGGTATGATGATGATTAATGAAAATCCTGTCCTTGCCCGGGCCACAAACTATCTACATGACAAATTTCATCTAAATCGATTCAGCAGTTTAAGCATGAAGAGGTATAACAGACAGACAGACAGGCACACTTTCGCATTTATAATATTAGTATGGATAGGTATAGATAGTATAGATTATAAGTAGGAATTATGGTTAAAGTGATTAAAAATATAATAACAATAGAAAGACATTTCATTTTAAGCGAGTTTCTTATACCTATATTTACATGAGAAATATATCTGGATACAAAAGAATTTTCGGGGTCTCAGTTTTGCTTAATATGAACAAAAAATGTAATAAAGCGTTTTGAGGTTATTATGTGATTGCTTCATGTTTTAAAAGTTTCAATACATTAAAATAAATCAGTCACTAAACTTACTGCTAGCTACATTTTATTTTAACTTTCTAATTCAATTTTAACACTTTTATCTCAACCATTTTACCGAAAACCAGCGTTTCCCAAAGTTTACGCGCTGTATGCGCAGACACGTCCGTTATTAGGGTGCGGATGAGATAGCTGTAATGGCGGGTTTACCTACTGCATAGGGTTTTGTTTTAGGGTTTTGTATATTAGCGATGTAGTAGGTGATTAAAAAGGGTACAGATTATAAAAGTTTTTGTCAAAAATATTTTCTCACATAGTTTTATTTCTGTGTAGCTATGTATAAAAAAATTAAAAGATTCTTCGTTACAAAGCGGAATAGCTACGGAATCAGATTGTTCATTTTTTACCACTAACTGGATAAAGAAAATAAAACAAGAAACTTTATCTGGTAAAGATATTTAAATTTAAAATCAGTTATAATTCAGATTCATGTAGGTATTCTAGTAGGTACATACTTCTAATGTAGTCGTCTGAAGACAAATATAAATATGTTTATAATATATCATTTCCGTACACAAAATATGATTAAAGCGTGAATCTTGTATATACAATCGTTTGAATACAAAATTGATGATCCATCAATCATGGCCGTCTCAATACTCCGCCATTTTGTGGATATTTATAATCAATTTGTCCGCTTTTTGTGACTGAAAGCATTTTTTCTTCAATATAATTCAATATCTGTTTATGAGATAAATATTATTTTATGCATGGTTAGTTAAATCAAAGAGAAATTAGTATAGAGGCGTATTGTCCAAGTAAATTTTGTAGTCAGAGTAAATTTACTGCTATCTCTCGACACAGGATTAAAACTTTTACATTGCCATTTGACTTTGATCCTTGTTTTTTCACTAATATGTTTTGTTAAATATCAAACGGTGACGCCATCTAAATGAGTATAGGCCAAAGGTACGGCGCCGTCTATTCGAGCATAATTATTTTTCTTAGACTTTTTTTGACACTTTTTTTTCATAAACTCTATTTATCTTATACGGAGTTACATAAGTACATCTTTGTAAAAAAAATGGGTTGAAAAAACACCTGGTATGTACTATGTTTAATAACTCTTTATTAATGTTAACAGCAAGATATCCTTTTAGTCCCAAAACTGTAAACCTTGTAACTTTGCCCGGAAGCGACGCGATTACGTGCGTTATATTATACGCGGACAAAGTTACCAGCTAATTATTACCCCCCCGAGGGCGTCATAAAAGCATGGCCCAATTTTGGGGACAATTTGTGTAATTTACATATTTTAATTTGATATTAAATGTAAACTAAAAATATCTATATGCCATCTTTGATTTTAATAAAATTTGTGTTACTCATTTAATATTTTTTACAAAATCTGCTTGCAAAAAATTGCAATCAAGTGTCTGTGTTTAATTCGCTTTTGATGTAACTTGCTTTGTTTATTTATTTTTAAAGCCACTTTTATTTTATATTTTGAAAAATTATTAGGTACCTACACATATTCTGCTTACAAATTTCAAACAAAACTATTTGTCATTCGTCGTCAAATCGTTCAATCGTTTTCGCTATTTTGAAAACTTATTTACATATGTATAAATATCGCGTGTATACGACAAAATTTTAATGACGCTTTCTCTCGCGTTTCGCACCAACCACTTTAAAGTGGACTCTGACGTACAGTAATAATGGTTAGGGCTCCATACGCCCAAATAGGCTAAATGAAAATGATATGACGTGACACGGTTACGGCGACAATGAGTTTTTATGAAGCCGTTTAAAACCTGTTTGAAACGTTTCAGCCATTTCAAACTGGAGAGCATTGTTTTCACATTTTAGGGGAGTTGGGTTCATTGGCGGAAATGGGGAGCCACAGATAACGAATTTTATTATATGTTTAGAAAAGGGCGAATGATGAACGAATTAAATGACACATACAAGATAAATGCCTTATCTCCAAACTACATAATTTTTGCATGGAGATAAGGATTTCAAATTTAAATGCATTGCAACAAATCTCACGCGTTTTTTAAAACAAAAGAATTCGTTGAACCTAAAGTCTATTTTTTTATTCGGTAGACTGAAATGACAGTTCATGAACATAAAATGTAATTTCATACTATGAAATGTCATTTTAGTCTACCGAATAAAAAAATAGACTTTACTTAGCCGAACCGTCAATGTAACAAGGTGAGTAGAGGCCTTAAAATGGCGAAAATTTCTGACCGTGCAATCAGGGATTGGATACCAGTATTTTTGGTATGGGAACGAAAACGGTATTTTTTCGTTCTTTGTAAATTATTTAATTTCTAATAGGCAATTTAATAATACGAAATCGTTACCTAAAAATACAACTGAGTCCTACAATTCGAGTAACTGGTTCCCCTGCGTGCAATATCAATTCCTACTCCAAACATAAAGTAACTATATTTAGCCAATACTTAATGTAAACTATTATTTGAGTTTATTCTTTAAAATAGTTTCAATAATTCATCGTCAAAATAGTCTGATATTATAATAAGTTGTTCGATCTTGAAAACGAGCACTCTCCATGACCAACATGAAACATGGTGTAAATATTTCTATTTTAAAACTTACCCAACGACATCGCCTTTGAGTTGTTGCCTGTAACAAAAAATTAAACGTTAGTCAAGGTTTACAATACTTAATAAGGTAAGGTAGGGTAAGTTAGGTAATGTAGGTAGGTAGGTAGGTAAGGTACTTTATAATTTCCAGAGGCAACACTTTTATTCCCAATCCATTTGTTTTACGTAAATAGATAGATTTGATTACTATTTTACGGCCTCATCTAATTATGAACCTCAAGAAATTAATGCCCTGAAAGGAAACAAATAACAACCAAAAAGCATACTCTGTCATATACTTTATACATATTTTGTGGAATGTTCAACTGTCTACCTTTTATGATATACAGCCCGTAGAACGACAGATCTTAGGCGAACCCTACACGCAAGATCCATATTGTGATCCGTCAATTATATTGACGGATTACGATATTTATTGACGTGTAGGGTAGTGTATTGAACGATCACAATATTTCGCTGGATTTCTGGAAATGCTTGTGATCTGATCCTAGATCCTGGATCGAGATATTTATCTTGCGTGTAGTGTTTGATATTTATCGCGTACCTGCCTCGTACAAAGAACGCTTCGTACTGACGCGATCCGTATTGATGGTGTAGGGTGTGCTGTGATCCGGCCCAAGATACATAATAAATATCATGATAATTATCACAATATTTATTAACGTGTAGGGTTCGCCTTAGAAAATACCAAATATGTATCACATTTTTAGTGCAGTTACTCCCACCTCCGCTTCACATTTAAAACAATTGTATTTTTTCTTGTTATAGTTCCAATATAAAAAAAACAACGGGTTACACTCCAGGAGTGCCGGCAGAAGTGAAAACTCAATGATATTGTAATAGTTTTTCGATCAGGTCGCGTGACCTGTCGCGAGTTTAATATTTTTTTCCCCACCTCAAAAAGTGCACAGCGCCGCTAAAGAAGTTTTCACTTCAAAAACGCTAAGAAAAATTAACTGCCTGGCGGACTGCCTACATAATAGAGTTCCGATTGCCACCCTCTCAATACGGAACCCTAAAACGCTTAAATTCTTAAATCGAGTACATTTTTTAATTTAAATTATATCTCAAAAATCTATACAGCGTGAATTTAGCAGAAACCGTAAAACACGTAGCAAAGCCGGATGAAGCTTACACCAATCCGATTAGTACGCTCGCGGAATTAAGACTTAATTAAAAATGCTTAATATTACAATTGACAATTATACTGATTAAAGAAGAGAAGTAGCTGTAATTGACCGAGTTTTTGAGATTTTGCTATTGTTTTATCGGAGATTATTTTTCTTATCCTTAACCAAGGTCGTTTGAGATTATGATGTGTTGTAATTATTTTTCAGTAGAAAGTAGGTATATTAGTGTTGACCTACGCTAGACCGGGCCGTGCCCGGGCCGTGGAGTCCGACATGTCATTTTATATGACAGCTGGTGATCACGTGGTGGTGACGTGGTGCTTTCCCTAAAAAACGAAGCGCCGGAAGCTCCGGCCCGGCCCCGGCCCGGTCTAGCGTGAGTCATCCTTTAAAATTGATTTACTCTTAATATTATAAGAAATTCGGGTGCAAAATCTGTCGCGTTAATATCTGAACATGCACTGTAAAATTCAACCTTAATTCATAACAATACGCGACGTTTGCTCGGCAATGCTATTATTATCTTCACACATTAATAAACGATTTAATAAGAAAATATACGCAGATAACAAACAGGTAATCCGTATTTTTTTACATAATGGTGTTTATTACTGAAGCCTGCTGTAACTGCTTAAATCCGGTTCAGAATGGCCTTCAACAATACAATACAATACAAATCCTCTTTATTGCACAACCTCAGAATAAATGTACATGGAAACACAAATATTAATACATGAAGACAGAGGTAAACAACAGGCGGTCTTATCGCTAAACCTTTAGGTAGTGGAGAAATGAAAAATGATATAATTAGGAGGTGCAAAAAAAAAAAAATTTAAACTAGAAAGAATACCTTTAAATTCAACGTTTATTCCTGTAATATTGTTCATCAAAAGATCGGCCTCAGTGAATTTCACTATCTACAATCGGTTTGAAAATTGCTGAATTGTGTTTGTGACGGTTACACAATAAACAGTACGACGCAACTACCCGCTAGCTTCACTCCAGAGGGAAGTGTCATGGCGTGCGCGTGGCTGCGGAGTGCACAAGCGATAACAGTTGTTTCATTTGGTCACCCAGTACACAACGGCGCCTGGACGTCACAAATGGCGACGAGGATAAAACATCACCAAAAAAATTACGAAAAGGAAAGGTAACGGTGGCGGAATAAAAAAAGCAAAATACCTAAGGTATGGAAATCCTAACCTAATAGCTACCGTAGTTGTCCATTTGCTCCCGAGCTCCCGATTGTATTCAGGCAATACAAAAGTTTAGGCGAGGTGATATTGTAACGAGTGACGTACGGTTGTACATAATACGGAAATATTAAAATTGCAACGACTTTGTTACGTAACTAGGTTATGAAATTCCAAACTCACGTCAGAGGAGTATTAAAGAAACTAGTGCAGAATTTAAATATTAGTGCAAAACTGTAAAAAGGTAGATCTTGTACCTATACCTAATTTTATACCTACTTAGGGCGACATGTATTGCAACCCTATGAGGTACAGAACGTTACGGCCCAAAGCATCTGTAATTTTCTGGATGCAACGGGCATTAGTAATGAACTTTAAAGGGCCGTCACCATAGATCAATACGTGGTCGACGTGACACTCAAAGGCCCGATACCACCCCAATAATAATAAATATAAATACCTAATTTTATAGTTTTGTTTACAATCAATGTTAATAAAAACAATTATGTATATGCACAGTTGATTTTGTCGACTGTTTACATAAGAACAGTAGTTAACTTTACAACTATTTAGTGAGTAATTGATGGTAGGTAGCTCGGGAGGAATGTTTACCAAGCAAAGAAGAAATATGCGCTTGCTTATTACACTAACTCTTTGACAGTAGCTACTGTTCGTGAGCCTGGTTACCAATTGTAAATCCAAAAGTGCAATCAATGCAAGATAGATCAATAATTGGGAAAATCCTACAAAAAATAATGTACTCATGTTGCATTATTAGAATGATGTGGCACCGGTGTATTAATTTTTCCATGAAGTGACAGAAACGAATATGCTGATGGTTTGCGTGTTACAAATACAGTTGGTACATGGTTTATTTTCTGACTCAAAACCGTATATTAGAATTCATATGATATAAAGGGTAAATAATCAAACTATCTTCGCGGAAATAACGATTATTATGAGTTGTTGTGTATTTGCCGTTCATACTTAAAATATACCTACCTACTTAGTTGTGTAATTACTAAGATATTTTTACATAAGGAAACCTATTGAGAAACCTGCATATTAAGTCGGTATAGTTGTATAATTTTTTAGGGACCTTATGTCCTAAAAGAAATATTGTTCGATTAAAATAACCTGTTATAATACTTATAATCAATTGAAATGGTATGAATCGCTGTTACCTAACTTGGTGTCGACTTAACATGTATTTATATATACATAGGTATGTTATGACAATAAAGAATGCTAGCAGGTAACGGATCAGTAAAATTATCAAGGACCGTTACGATGTCAAGTGAGTCAAGAACTATAGATATGTACTTAGACTGATGAATGCCGAGGGCTTTGTTATTGTTTTACTGTAGGAGTAGACACGTAAACTCAGCATCAAATGAATTGAGTAGTAAGTCGGAGTCGGACTAACAAGAAAAATAAATTACAAGAAGTAAACTGTACATCACATCTATGCTGCAGTTGGTATAATTAACTACTAATGACGCAAAACAAATAATTAGTAGGATGGAACGTTCAACTAGTACTAGCAAAACAAATAAGTAGTAGGTTGAAGTGTTCAACTGGTACTAGCAAAACAAATAAGTAGTAGGTTGAAGTGTTCAACTGGTACTAGCAAAACAAATAAGTAGTAGGTTGATATGTTCAACTGGTACTAGCAAAACAAATAAGTAGTAGGTTGAAATTGTTCAATTGGTACTAGCAAAACAAATAATTAGTAGGTTGAATTGAAACGTTCAACTGGTACTGGCAAAATAAATAAGTAGTAGGTTGAATGTTCCACTGGTACTAGCAAAATAAAATAAATGATACAGCGAAATCATAACGCTTACCTACGATATAAACAAGGTATAATTAGTATTATGTTCAACTACCCAGTACTAACAAGCCAAAAGGGTCAAATGTACCTAGTAACAAATCTAGTAGACGCGATATAGAGTTGGTTGGTACTAACGATAGGATCTTGTCATAGGTCATCCAAAATGTCCCAGATACCACCATTAGACTTAATAGGGAGGCAAAATAGTAATAAACTGACATAATGTTAGTAGTACTCTACTAACATTATGTCAGCTGCTATGTATTTATTTAATTCAAAATTATATAATAAGCAGCGAAAATTATATAATTGGTGCCTCTGCCTACTGTTCCAGTTCACTTAAGGCGTAGGTATAGATGGATGGCCTCGGGAATAGGCATACCTACTAATATAGATTCAGGTAGATTTTCAATTTTACAAATATATTTGGAAAAAATATTTCCTGTAAAGTACTACAATTTAACCTTCCTCTAACTTGTACCCGTATCATAAATTTACGGCATTTTGCAGATGTTCGTATAGGTAAGTACTCAATGTATCAGCTTAAATAAAAACGAACAAAGCAAGTCTATAAAGTATACGACGACTTAATAGACGGTATTCCGATTAAAGATTGTTGTAGCCATTCTGTTGGAACAGTTAGAGGACGCGTTAAATTATAGTTTAAGAGAAACAAGCAGGTGACCAGGATAATAATGCATTTTGCGCAGCCGTGGAAACTGTGGAACACAGAGGCATGCCTAAACTGCCCAAATAAAATCTATAAATAGATGAGGATATACAATTCCTTCAAAATCGTATATGACCCAGATTTCATATTATAAATTCCAATCCCAATCTATTTTAAAGCCGGAATACATGATTCTATTGAATAATAATCAGGACAAAGCTCAATCACAAACCCAAGTACAAAAGGTACGTAAATAGATGCGCTGGCCCTGTCATAATACATCATGTCATGTAGTACCTAAAGTCAATGCTGTAAAAACGGGAGTGGCGATGCGTGGAGCCTTGCACAGTGAGGAAGCACAGCTTACTAACTATACTACGAAACTATACCCAAGGCAAACATGACTTAGGTACTAACAGCAAAACTCTAGTGAACAGCGGTTAACCTAATGCCTTGTAAATAGACATACGACTTTTGTCGGTTGGCAGGTAGATGACGAAGTACCTTTTAAGTACCTAGGTAGTAGGTACACCTACTCAGATTAAGATGAGTGATATGTGTGATGTGATGACTAATTATAATTAGGTGTAATTAAAAAGGCAATTTACTGGAAAATATATTTCCCTATTTCAGTCACATGCATAAAACTACAATAATTAAGGATGCCAAAACGCTTAGGTATGCGGTAGAGACAATACATACATTGGAAATTATACATAGTCTCAGAACCGATACATTAAAACAAAACAGAAACAATCAAATAAGTAAATAGTGTGTCTGAGTAGGTATACATTAGAAAATAAAAACAATAAGTATTCGAATTAACCGTGATCTTGATCGCCCTCAATGACAGTGCCTGATTGATGTTTAATTAGTTGAGACTAACTAATTTAGTAAAACTAGTAGATTAAAGTTGCATCTAGAGCCACTCCATGGATCTACCCAAGAGTACACATATATGGTACTAAATAATCTACACTAAGACCCAAAAGACCAAAACCCTAGGTCATATCAAACAGAACCGTTAAACGTAACGCTAAAATGGTAAAGTAAACATTCGAACAGTGTATTCTTGTGTACCTACTTACTCTGTATTTCATGGGATCATGGTTAAGATAATGGAGTTCCATTGGTTCGTTGTAAGATGTTTATTGAAGTTAAATGACATACTTACCAATGACAGGACATAGGAAACAGACATACAAGGTGTGTATGTTTCAGGTTTATAAAATATGTTGCAACTGTTGCAAGTAATTGAAATAAACCGAAGAAAAAGTGTATACAAATATTAATATTTATGTGATAGTCTGACAGTAATTGTTGTGGAAATAATAATACAATACTTACTGGCTTACTAGTTGAAAAATCAGCCTCCGATTAGTAAGAAGGAGTTACGTTATTTTCATAACATAAATTGTAATTATGATTCTTCGCAAAAGTTGCTAGATTAATATTACATTCGATATTATATTTGCTGTGTTACTTTTTGAGTAATAGAATGAATAAAATAAATATTTGGATTAATTGATGTCAATATTATATTATCCAAGTATTACATATAATTAAAGAACGATAATTAGATATGATTATGATTGGATAATAACAATGGTCAAATAGGCAGGTAAATCTTAGTAGGTACCTAACAAATTAATTATATATAAATATATTTATATAGATTATTGTTTGCTTAACCTATTCACAAGTAAAACTAAATATACTTAACGTGGTACCTCTACTATGAATAGAGTAACATTGCTACTTTATTTGACATTGGATTATCTATAAGTATTATAAATTGCCTCATATATATTAACATCATACAAGACAAGTAAAACTGAGTCAATCAGTTATTGCCAGTAAGTAACTAATGTCCAAGACGCTTGGCAAGCTTACAATTTTATTGTACCTATATCATGAAATAGGTATTAATTTAGTAAAATATTATATTGTATGCTAATGTTAATACCTGGAAATGTGTAAGCATCAAAAGGAAAATGTAGTAAAAAAAAAAAAAAAAAATAATAATTCTTAAAATAATTCTTTTAAAATAATTCTTTGAATTATATTCAAGTTAATAAAAGGACTTAGACCCAAAACTGCAAATAGGAGAAGGAGAGTGACTGACACATAAGAAATTGTAAAAGTAAAATAGAGATAGAGATCTTTATTTTGCATCCAATGTACATATTTATATTACATACGAGTAAACTACATAGTAACATACAGGCACATGGACCCTGGTAGGGTATCGCAAGAAATATTTGTAACAACTCAAATTATAAGTTTTATGTGGCAAGCATAACATGACTTAAAGTAAATTAAAAGTCGGTAACAATTAGGAATAATCAAATAATAGTTTTACAGGTTTAAAGGCTTGCTAGTGTTGGAAAATATTTATTATTTAACAGTTGTAAAATGGATCCACACTTCGCCGAGTTTCTTACGCCGGTTCTTCTCGGGTCTGAGGTTAACTTTTCCGAACCGGTGGTAGTATACCTAGATTGGAAAAATAAATCAACGTAGCGAGTATAAGATAATAAGATAAACTGAATTATTGTTGCATGGTTAATATATAAAGTAAAATAAATAAATTGTTATAAAAAGGGAGAGGTGTGACGGTTACACAATAAACAGTACGACGCAACTACCCGCTAGCTTCACTCCAGAGGGAAGTGTCATGGCGTGCGCGTGGCTGCGGAGTGCACAAGCGATAACAGTTGTTTCATTTGGTCACCCAGTACACAACGGCGCCTGGACGTCACAGTGTTCAAGCTAAAGCGCTAGCTAAAGGTACCCAATTAAATCGGCTATTAGGAAAACACTGGTTGTTACCGAAAACAAACCTATTAGGCAGATACGGTTTGCAAAATACGGGTAATAAACAAATACAAACATAGTATTAGCTATGTAAATACTTTGGATCAAACTTGTTTGTTCGATCGTTACGGCACTACTATTTCATCAAATAGTCGTTTTTTTCATATAATTAATTAAAAACAAAAAAATGCGTTAACAAAGGCTTCCTTGATTTCCAAGTAATAATTTTAAAATATGCGTATATCGCCTCAGTAATACTAATAATCACGCTTGCTCGCAAAAACAAAAACCACAACAAACGGTAAAATTTTACAACAGATTCATACTTAGCTGCGATTATCAAGAGCAATGTATGTCCATGTTATAACTTATAAGGTGCAAAGAAAAACTCTGTGCATAAAAATTAAAGATGTAACTATATTTTCTTGATAATGTTAAAATTCAATCTTGTTAAAACAAGAAAATATACGCAGATAACAAACAGGTAATCCGTATTTTAAACAAAATGGCGTTTGTTGTTGAAGCCTGTTGTAACTGCTTAAATCCGGTTCAGAATGGCCTTCAAAGTTTATTCCCATAATATTGTTCATACATGAGAGAGAGAGATATACAGGGTGCCCAGTAATTAATGGATAACCTTCTAACCACCGACAGGGCACCTTAGGCTGGTCCAGAAAATGCACTTATAGGTCTAGTAAAAGTTTCGTGGTTTTCGAGGTGCTATTAAAAAAGACAGAAAAGTTCGATTATCTCGAAAACCACGAAACTTTAACTAGACTTATAAGTGCATTTTCTGGACCAGCCTAAGGTGCCCTGCCGGTGGTTAGAAGGTTATCCATTAATTACTGGGCACCCTGTATAACTACATGAAAATATTAATTAGTATGTACTAGTACCTACTCTATATTGCGTATTTTAATAGTTTATTTTATTATGTTTTAAATAGTTAGTACCTCAATGTGTATGTAGCTAAAAAAATACATAGACATACGTCAAAAAAAGGATTTAATGATTGGCAAAGATCAACTTTAGAGTAACAAACATTAGCATAATTAGCAAGTTTAAAGGTTGTTGAGAGTATATATGTATTAAAAATACTTTTTAATATGTAAATATAGCATCAAATAAAAGGAAAGTTTTAATATACAATTTAATGAAAATTATTTTCTTATCAAATTAAGAGAATTAAATTTGTAACTTGTAAATCTTACTGTTTAAGTTATTCTATTCTTTTTATTATATATTATTTTAAGTATTGACACTTTTTTAATAACTCAACGAATTTTATTAGTCATTCCTAACCTAATATCGCTAAAAACGTTTCTGAAAACATTCACCTCAAAATTACAGCATCCCTTAATCTCTCAAAAAGACTAAATAATTTCCGTTCCCATCCCTGCATTAACTGGCAGATAATAAACCGCCATGGTCCGTATTTTTTTAATAACCTGCGGTCAAGTATAACCACTAGGGCCGGACTCGATGGCTTTTGAAGTTACCAGTAGGTATATTTTCAGTATCGTCAACTTAAAGCTTGATAAGGGCTGCGGTCGGCTTTGTACGGCGTTTTTAGCTTATTTAGTAGTGATGTTAAGTTTTACTAACAAACATTTTGTAGTACTTTTTATTATTTGACATTGTTAGTAGGAGACTATACACTCGCCATCAGATATATCGAAGTGCCCAAAGTGTTCAGATACATCTGAAAATGCAAGTCCAGATATGTGGTTTGTACATTTTTTTTTTTTACTATCCCTTTCGATATATTTGATGGCGGCTATATTATAATTATTTATAATTTATAATATACCCTGGCATTCCTGGAATTTTTTCAATGATTACTTACACACACTTTATTATTTACTATTTACAAGTCTTAATATCACATTGATCTTACATGCAACGCAACTATCGTATAAAGTATTTGATACATGAAGTTTTTGTATTTTTTTTCCATTACTTAACAACGTTGAAAGAATATTAGTCTTTCCTAAATTTTAAATGTACTTAGGTACATACATAGCGAGGGAGTGTGTTGACTTAGTCATATAATTACCTCACGCATGAATAATTAATCTGTAATGAATTCGTAAATATCCTAATAGCGTTGTGAAATTTTTCACAAATCTAACGGCAGAAACACCTAAACATGAAACAGCAATAATTAAAATCACAATGACATGCCTCAAAAGCACAAAGTCCCCACTGTCGAACCGGTTTCAACTAGTTAGCGAGTACTTAAAGTCCCGGAAGGGTTAAAAAAGCTGTTTTTTTCTAAAAACTGTCACTAATTGGCGTTCGAAGTTGAATTGAAGTTAATTTGGAAGGAATTTTCGAGGGCTGTTTTATTTAGTTTTGGATTGGAAAATTGTTCAGTTGACATTGGTTTCAGCAGGTACTTATTGATCTTGATTTTATTTATTTTTTTAAACCAATTACTTATATTATGCTTATAATGAATCGTGAATCTAGTTAAATATCATCAAAAACATTATATGTTACTTAGGTACAGAAATTATCATAATACAAAAAAAACCTAAGAAACGAACGTATTCATAGTTTTTTATATCATTTAATTATAAAATAATAATAAAGTCTATCTTTTTATTCCGTAGACTGAAATGACATTTCATAGTATGAACATCATGTGTCATCTCATACTATGAAATGTCATTTTAGTCTACCGAATAAAAAAATAGACTTTAGTGTATTAAAGTTTGAGTATCTGGTACCACGAATACTACGATTCATGGCCACTTGAACTAACTAGTAGAAGTTAATTAGGTATTTCGCCCCAGCACGCACAGCCCGGCTAGCTCAGTCGGTAGAGCATGAGACTCTTAATCTCAGGGTCGTGGGTTCGAGCCCCACGTTGGGCGAATCACTTTTTGTGATTTAGAATGGGAAACTGTAGGAGAATTATTTTGTTTTATTATTTCAATGTATTAAAAATTTCTAAGTACATAATATTAATATTGTTTGTTATTCGAGAATACGTTTCACAGTGAAATTCAAATGTATGGTTAACTTTATATTTTTATACGAATAAATTCGAAAAAAATATTTAAGTAACTACATATACGAAAACAAATAGCGTAAACTAGTTCTTTTGCGTTATTCTTATTACACATTATTCTTCAACAAATCATCAAATGAGAATTTGATTAGCAGTTTGCTAGTTATTAATTATTTTGTAGTTAATTGATAGCTGAGGGGATATGAAGGTTTTATCATAAAGAGGTGATAAAGAGTATATGTATTATGATTCCAATTTATTAAACTCTCTGATTCTCTAAAACTATATTATCAAATCAATATAGATTACGTCATCAAACTTAAATCATTACGGTACTGAATATTAATTTCGTCAACTCAGTCACCTGGGGGTGTAGCTCAGATGGTAGAGCGCTCGCTTAGCATGCGAGAAGTACGGGGATCGATACCCCGCACCTCCAATCTTTTTCCTTTTTAAATTTTATTTTTATATTTACGCTCGCAAGTCTAAAGCTATTCGTGTTGAAATAATATTAAAAAGTACAATAGAAGAATTTTTGTATCTACGTTCTCGGTTTAGCGAAGTGCGAATCAGATAATCCGTTTGCGTTTAAAATACTTACATTGTCATGTATTTTAATCTTGTAAACTGGCTAGGAGACATTGAAATGTAATATTATTGGTATTTGTTTAAAATAGGTACCTACTTGTTTAGTAACAGGACATTTTCTTAAGAACATAATTTTCCTTTATCGACAAAGTAGCTAAGCCTTAAAACGTTTAAATATCGGGATATTTATATAAAGTTAAAAATATAGAAAATAAATGCAGCTATAGGTAGCTTAGTAAGTAAAGTCCGTCAACCAAATCTTGTCAGTAGTAAAAGGCGGCAAATTTGAAAAATCGCGGGTTAGCAACACTGTGTTCGAATAATTCCAAAACGCGTGTCATCTGTGTTTTATCTGTGGAATGTGGATCGTGAATGACAGCCGTCACCTTATTTGTTTTCATTTGATTTTGGTTTTCATTCTGAATCGTTTCTGTTTCAAGAGATATTTCTGCTGTCACCATTAAATACCAATACATTAAATAAGAATAAGCAAAGCTAAGGGGCCTACAATGTACAATCATGCTCGTTGATGGTAAACATTACTAAAAATTGAGGTTATGACAAGTACTGGAAAAACTCTTTCGAACTTTTAAGATTATGTTCAGTTTTTTTGTTTTAGGGTTAAAAGGCATAAATAAAATTAAAACGTATGCCTAAATCTATCCAACAAGACCATAAATTGTGTCCTGGAAACCGTCCATAGGCCCACATGTCTAATATTTACAGCAATCAGTTGTGACTATTTACAAAGGTAAACCTTTTAAACAGTATTAAGAGCCTTGATTATATCGCCGTTCTTTCGCAATATCTACTTAATCCATACATGTTTGTTGCAGGATTAAATCTTGCCCAATATAAGGCGTTCGTAGTAGGTAGTATCTCTTCAGACAATACTTACCTATGGCGGTTTATGTACGTGTACAACGCAACCAAGTCGAAAAATAAACTTATTATTTAAAAATGTAACAAAAATATTGAGAGCAATGGAACAGGTTATTCTTGTAAAAGTTGTCATTATGTTAATCAAGAAAATAGATTATGTAGGCTGATTTGATTCACGCACATTTGTACCTATGGGACTGCCTATGGGAAATCCTAGTTTATACTTGCTGAAGTAGGGATGTATCTATTTAAAAGAAGTTTTAAGTCGCTGTACATACCTGTTTGTTCAATAAAAGTCATGAAATAAAATAGGTACCAAGGTACTTAATTTTTAAATTAGACAAATTACTTTACTTACTTTAGGTAAACTAAAAACAGTTAATACCTCAGAAATCTTTGTTGTAAGTTAATTTAAGTTATATATTTCATAGAGAAGACTTAGAGTAATTCCATATGTTTGAAAACTTAAATTACACATTTTGAAACAAATCTGTTTTATGCTTAAGATGAAATAGATTACTACAGAGTATTATGCTTGGTTGAAGTGACCCGGTAACATTGGTAACTTCATTATATTTTTTCAATTAATGACCTGAATTATAGTGTAAGCTAAAGTGACCCTTATCTTATTTACCTTTAAATTAAATAAACACCCAAATATCAGTTGTTTTATTTTTAATATGTATATTGTACAATATATACCAATCAAAAAAATTACACAGGTATGTCATATTCATCCAGAAGAGTACACTAATTTACATTAACAAGTGGCATATTATATTGTAAATAACAAATATATGCACTATCTAACTATCTGCATTTTGATATGATTTTATTTTAGTAAACTTAGAAGACAGATAGGGAACAAAGAGAATATAAGCACTACGATAGGGAGTTGTTTTTGATATCTTCTAATTTGTTCATCATTTTGATTAACATTGTTTTAACATCGCTTTTAAATTGTCCGTACATGTTTCAAATTTTTTCCAAATTTTTTCAATAAACCGCGAGTGACAATTTGAATTGACGTACGCAGGGCGCGCTCAGCGAAAAAAAAAAATCTTTTGGTTCGATGTACATTGCTGCTTTTCTTAGGGCAATACTGCTCTTTGAGTGTTGCCCTACTTTAGTTTGCTTTACATTGCTACTGACAAGATTTGGTTGACGGACTATATTTAATAAAGACAAAAGCGTACAAAATTTAAGGTAGCATCAGTCAGTAGGACTGCTTTCGTTTTTTAACACGCTTTTATTAGGTCGACCTGTATGTAACTAACATGTAATGGAATCTTGCAAGTTAAATTTGATCCACTTCCCGGTTTCCGATCGAGCTGAAATTTTGCATACACATGTAAGTCGGGTGACAATGCAATATTATGGTACCATCGAGCTGATCTGATGATGGAGACAGGAGGTGGACATAGGAACTCTGTGATGAAACAACGCAACCCAATTAATTGTGTTAGGGGTTTTTAGAATTGTCTCGATGAGTATTAGCTGTCTGTCGTAAGAAAAGTACAGTCAGCGATAAAAGCGTGTACCAAAAATGATTTTTTTTCCAAAAACTTATTTATATAAAGCCCTAAAAACCTTTTTTATCTTATCTTCAAATCTATTATTGTCACAGTCATCACGGCGAATGACCCTCGTTTGGTTGGATTGACATTTTGACGGTAAAATTGACATTTGACATGTCAAGGGTCATTAGCGCAAATGTTGCTATTCTGTTTTAAACCAAATTGTTTAACTTAATCTGTAATACTAACTGTAATACTTAAAGTATTGGCTACTTTCCTAGTAGTCAAATCAGCTTCTTTTTTAGACCTGTCAAAATGATTTGTTAATATGGAATTTATTATGAAAACATGTGTAGTGACGTTACATATAAATCGTATTAAATAGAAACTGTGTTTAAAAAAAAAACAATTGCTACTTATCTATGTTTTTCTAATAATTAACTGATGTTTTATTTCGTGCACAGTGTGAAATAATTTTATTTAAGTAGAGGAAAGTACCCAATTGAACTACCTACTATATTTATGACATAAGAATCAATTATTAGAACAAAATTATTTATAACCTCAATAAGCCATTTATATAAATCAGTTACCGCCGCCGGCAAGTATTTAAGCTATCCGCCGCTAGATGGCGCAGAACGCAATCCTTTACTCAACTATTTTGGCTTCCTACATAGTTTGCCATTCCGAATATCTGCGCTAAAACTTTGAATTTATGCCAAAATATGGAGTCGATAGAGGGCAAAGTTGGTAGCATCGGAGACAGTAGATTAAAGTGAAGTTTTGCCTCATTGTTCGCTGAGTTTATACTCAAAACCATAATATCCTAACGATTGTATGAACTGAAGTTAGTTGCAATTTGAGATGTTTGTACTCTTACGTATAGTCAGCATGAATTTGATAGTGGCAGCACATAATAAATAATAGTACCAAGTACAGAAGACTCACTCTCTAACAAAACGCGTCTGTTACGATCAGCACAGATATGGCCGCTAGGTGGCGACGGCGCCACGCGCGGCTTATGGCTTTCCCCAAAATTGGGGCCGAACGGATGTACTTTTAGCTACCTGTAGCAAAGCGACGAAATCGCGGAGTGAGACACGCCTGGCCGAACGGATGTAGGTACTTTTAGTTACCTGTAGCAAAGCGACGAAATCGCGGAGCGAGACACGCCTGGCCGAACGGATGTAGGTACTTTTAGCTACCTGTAGCAAAGCGACGAAATCGCGGAGTGAGACACGCCTGGTGGCAGGCAAAGTGGGTGGAGTTAGACCAAAATAAGTCTGCAACGATTTTGATAGTACGCAGTAATGTCAGAATTAAACTACATATGTACCTATTACTAGCGACCCGCCCCGGCTTCGCACGGGTTAACAAATTATACATTAACCTTCCTTTTGAATCTTGAATAATTCTATCTATTAAAAAAACCGCATCAAAATCCGTTGCGTAGTTTTAAAAATCTAAGCATACATAGACAGGCAGACAGCGGGAAGCGGCTTTGTTTTACACTATGTAGTGACTATGCGCTTAGATTATTCTCCTTTTAACAATCTTTAAGCCACCTAAATGGCGGTAGTGTGACATTTACGAAATGTCAGCTTACAACAATAGAAAGGTCGGTAAAAGGCGCGCTTACCCCTCTCAAATGTCAAATAGGGTAAAATAGGTTTAGCAAATATAATATAATTATATATTCGTGTTTTTTATGATTTATCTACTATTAGTATTATAAGAGCATCAAAAAACCATTTTGTGCAAATTTTCAGCTTCATTGGAACTTGGGAAGTGGGTCAAATTTAACTTGCAAGATTTGACCCTTACAAATGCATTATACATACAATATTAAACATGTTCATTGCAAGTTGATAAAAAGCTTGTAAAATACCGTAAAATGAGCTAAATGTTCTGAAATGAACGAAAGTTTAAATTCTGAAACCTCATTTTCACAAGTCGGTTAAAAACCTTGTTAACAATAAGAATCTCTTCACTTGATCATCCCAGCAATTAAAAGGCAAACAATTATGGTGCATAAAGCGCTATAATTAATAATTCCGTTTTAAAATGGCGGCTATTGTAAACGCCATATTGTTTTGCGGTAGTGTTCCAAACGCATATACGAGTAGAATTTTTACCGCTTTGGTAATATAGATCAGGGATGTAGCGAATATCCGCATCCGCATCCGCAACCGCGGAACTTCCGCATTATTTTCAACATCCGCATCTGCATCCGCATCCGCATAAAATCGATGCGGATTTAATGCGGATACGGATGTGGACCAGGTCGGTACAGGAACGTCTTAGCATCGGCGTAAGTGCTAGACTGCTAGGTAATTTAGCCATTAGCCAAAAAACCCATTAGAAATTAGCAGTCAAGCGTGAGTGGGACTTAATGTACGGAACCCTTGGAACGCGAGTCCGACTCGCACTTCTCCGGTTTTTTGAAATAAAAATTACTAAAATGTAATATTTGACGTTTTTTATGTGCCTAGTCATGACATCCGCATCCGCATCCGCGGATGTGAGCCTTTAAAAATCCGCATCCGCATCCGCGGATGTCAAAAAATCGGCATCCGCAACATCCCTGATATAGATGGTCAAGCAAATCATGTCAGTAGAAAAAGGCGCGAAATTCAAATTTTCTTTGGGACGATATCCCGTCGCGCCTACATTTTTCAAATTTGCCGCCTCTTTCTACTGACAGGATTTGCCTGACCATCTATACCTACTTAATTCGATAGAGTCCGTCAAGTCATAGAGAAATATAGTAAGACAAGAGTGCTCACTCCATACATCAGTTCAGACTATTAATTTCAGTGTCTACATCTAGCATCGAGTAGCGGAACTATCAGTACTGCTACTAGACAATAGATGTAGCAGTACTGATAGTTCCGCCACTCGATGCTAGATGCTAATAGTCTTTTTGGTACTAAAACTAATGTATGGAGTGAGCACTCTATGTATTTTTATCTCTATGGTCAAGTGAAAATAACAAGTCTTTAAAAAAATATGGTTTTTAAAAAAATATGGTTGTCTGTAAAGTCGGTTTACGGACGACAATTGTGCGTGATAACGTCATAAGAAAACATTTATGAAAAATTCCAAACTTTTATACGTTACCATGGAGATCTGTCCACAACGTGACACCTTTTCGTGCATGCTACCGGTGTTCATCGATTTATAAGACGTTATTACGTCAAAAAAACATTACAATAATATATTATAGTAACTAATTACCTACTATAAGTTATTTTAAGGCCGTGCATCGAAAAATAACAGGATCTTAGAAACGTGGCAGTGGCTAGCCCCGGAAACAAACAGTAGTGATTTTCGGATATATGTTTCTTGACTATATGATAAGTGATTTCGTAGTAGTCGAAACACGAATGCTTAAAATTTTCTCGATAGAAAATAAATCCAAACTTACGTGTTCATTTTTCGGTTTTAGCTTCGTGCAACTAGAAAACACATCCATATCCAGCACAATCCACCTTACAGCAAAGGTTTTAATCTCGTCTTAACTTTCAAAGAACTAAATATTAACTTATTATCCTTTACCGATGGATTTATTATCGATTTTTGATTTTATGAATTCAACAGCAAACGCCCATTTTACGCAGTTCGGTTTCTCTTTCTGTCATGCGTCAAAGTCATAAATGCATCCTTTATGCCAGTAATGTTAGATGGCCGTCGTGCCTCAAAGAGGTAAGACCTATGTCACTTCGCGCAGCGCTCCGAATTACGTAAAATTTTAATATCCAATAAACGTTGAGTCGTAACTCCATTGAGTAGTAACGGAAACGGAGGTAAACCTATGATGGTGCCTTCTTACAGGCCTATACGTTACGCATGTGTGCGTGTTTGCTTAGCTACGTCATGCTACGTCGAAATCTATACTCTTTGTCAGTTACAACGGGTTAGGAAATTTCGACAGATATTGAAATGTATCGGTAGCTGTTTGGTATTTAGCCATCAGAATCTAACCGTAACTTTTTGCTTTATTTTTGTTTGAAAATAAAATATCTATAAGAATATATTTTTTGCTTTTTTTCTATTGTAATGATAAAAATAAATCTAGTATGTTTCATGCTCAAATAATTTAAAATAATTGAATAAATATTAAAAACTAATTGATATTATTCGTTTTAATTATTATATTATTAAGTTTGTTTGAATAAAATATTTTATTTCAATAATACGAAAAGTTATTATATTTAAGTATCACTAAAAAAGGTCCCTACTTACAAAAACTCACTTGCACGGGCCGGGGTTCGAACCCGTGACCTCCGGTTTGAAAGTCGCACGCCACTACAATTTCACATAAGTAATTTACAATGACATGATACCGTGGAAAAAGTGAATATTACAATGTACTGTGTTACTATCATTTTATAGTTTATTTTGGCTTGACAAGGAGGAATGAGAAAAACGTGCAGAGCGAGAGGATTAAATCTCTCTGTCCCTTTCTTAAAGTAGCCAATCCTAATTATGACATCTGTTTTGATATTAATTCTTTGAACATAATTTGTCGATGTTCTTTTCATCGAGAAAGATTTTTATTAAAAAAATGTGTTGAATTTATATGTTTTATTTATGTTTTTTGGCATAAATTTCATTATTTTGACAATTTTTTATTGTGATGACAAACGATTTGATGTGATGTGTGAAACGAACGATGTGATCAACGATTTATCTAATAAAACTTCATTTAGTCGAAAAAAATTGTTGTCTACTATACCGGGTGGAAAAAAATTATGGGCCCTGGAGGGAAAGTGCCTTAAAACCTTAAGTTTGCTCATTTTACTTAAATGAAACATTATTGTTTTTTAAAGAAACAACTGCATTCAAAGATTTTTGAAGTGAAAACTTCTTTAGCGGCGCTGGGCACTTTTTGAGGTGGGGAAAAAATGATAAACTCGAGACAGCGTAAGGCGATCACGTGACCGTAAGGTTTAGATGGCCACTCATTTAGATGGCATTTAAATCAATAAAGAAAAACTCAATGACATTACATGAAAAAGGTTATAATCTTGTACGGGCTGAAATACGAGGATCTCACAGTTACATTATAACTTTATATCACTCAAATATAAATAATATAATTCAATAAAGCTACATCTTGATGAAATCGCTAATAAAAGTGAACTCTAGTACTCGTGAATAAAACTCAAAATATCATGACCAAATATTAGATGCGAGGTCTGCAAGGTAACTTTACAATTTATATTCGAATTTAAAAAAATTACGCTACAAATTTGAATTTAGAATTTTAAACAAGCTCACTGACCAGCAATTTCGGAACTAAAGTTTTTCAATAGAAAGGAGGATGGGTCAATTAGTTATTTTAGATTACAAAATTAGCGCATCAAAAAAATCAAAGTGCATAGAAAAAAGTCTCCTGAGTCATAATAAAATTGATGTCTCTTGGGTCACCAGAAAAGTCACCAGGGATAACGATGACCCAAAACACATTTAAAAGAAAATTTAAATTTTGTGTACTACCTACGAACATTTTTCAATAAACTATGTTTTTATAACATATTAGACCCAGGATAGATCTAATACCTCTTTTCGTACCCCGGATAAAATGGTCGGCGACTAAAAAAGTAACTGAAACGTTACGTTATTAGGTTCACGATGCCGCGTTGTACCCTTGCCTTCGTTGCGATATGTTTGGTAAGTCAGGAGACTTAAAAATGAGCCATGATTTTGGGACATACTAACAAATATTTTTTTGAATATACAGTGTGGAAAGTTAACTCGGGCCCTGGAGGGAAACTACCTTAAATCCTTGAGCTAGCTCATTTTACTTAAAGGAGACATTCCTTTACTTTTAAAAAGAAACAAAACTGCATTCAAAGATTTTCTAAAACTCGCTTGCCTCGCCCGGGACTCGAACCAACTAAAATTAAAAAAGCGGCCAAGTGCGAGTCGGACTCGCCCATGAAGGGTTCCGTATTTAGGCGATTTATGACGTATAAAAAAAAACTACTTACTAGATCTCGTTCAAACCAATTTTCGGTGGAAGTTTACATGGGAATGTACATCATATATTTTTTTAGTTTTATCATTCTCTTATTTTAGAAGTTACAGGGGGGGGGGGGGACACACATTTTACCACTTTGGAAGTGTCTCTCGCGCAAACTATTCAGTTTAGAAAAAAATGATATTAGAAACCTCAATATCATTTTTGAAGACCTATCCATAGATACCCCACACGTATGGGTTTGATGAAAAAAAAAATTTTGAGTTTCAGTTCGAAGTATGGGGAACCCCAAAAAATTATTGTTTTTTTTCTATTTTTGTGTGAAAATCTTAATGCGGTTCACAGAATACATCTACTTACCAAGTTTCAACAGTATAGTTCTTATAGTTTCGGAGAAAAGTGGCTGTGACATACGGACGGACAGACAGACGGACAGACAGACAGACATGACGAATGTATAAGGGTTCCGTTTTTGTCATTTGGCTACGGAATCCTAAAAAACACACACACCCTATTTTATTATACTAATCGATAGTATTAATATTCAGGATAAAATTTCTCTAACAAACATTTGGTCTTAAAAATAAAAACAATCGTTAAATCTAACATTAACTTTATTTTACTATCAATTTGTTACACTTAAATTATTTAACTGATAAATTGTTCGAAATGAGCCCCGTGGTTCCGTCTACACAAAATTAGTCGCCGTTGAAATTCATTTCTTGTAGCCTTCATCAAAGTGTTGTGGTGTATGCTCCTAATAACATTTTCTACCGCAACCCTTAGCTCTTGAACGGTTTCATAGCAAGTTTCATAAATAACATTTTTTACATGACCCCATAAAAAGAAGTCCATGGGCGTCAGGTCTGGACTTCTTGCAGGCCATCTAATCGTCCCGTTTGTACCTATCCAGGTATTGAAATGTTCATTGAGGTAAGCCCTGGCAATTCTGCTGTTGTGGGCAGGTGCACCATCTTGTTGAAAAATGATATTATTTCGTTCCTCTTCTGGTAGAAGGTTTAATTGATTTTGTAGAAGCTCCAATATTTCAATGTATTTTGCTGCATTCAGATGTCCTTCGTAAATGTGCATCAAAACACATTTGATTCCACACCAAACATTAAACGAAAATCTGACCTGATTGTTCGTTTCACGGACACGGAATGGATTTTGACGACACCAGTAATGATTGTTATGAGAGAGATAACAGAATTGTTACGTGTCTTTTACTTGTTAAAAGTGAACAGTAACCAAATGTTTGTTAGAGAAATTTTATCCTGAGTATTAATACTATCGATTAGTATAATAAAATAGAGAGTGTGTGTTTTTTTAATTTTAGTTGGTTCGAGTCCCGGGCTAGGCAAGCGAGTTTTAGAAAATCTTTGAATGCAGTTTTGTTTCTTTTTCAAAATAAAGGAATGTCTCCTTTAAGTAAAATGAGCTAGCTCAAGGATTTAAGGTAGTTTCCCTCCAGGGCCCGAGTTAACTTTCCACACTGTATATAAATTTTAGCGGACTTCAATAATTTACCAGTTAAATTAGATGCAAATACCTTTTTAGTTAATCGTTAATATGATATATTAGTAGCAGTAAAACACTTTATTGTACAAAAAGACACATAAAACATGAAAAAACACACATCCTTCGTATATGGTAGAATATATTTTTCACACTTATAAGTAAAAACCAAAACCGATACGCGATTGGGATACATTCTTTTTGTATGGGATACAAAAAAAATTCTCCTGGGTCACCAAGAAAAATCGACATATTAAAATAATTCTGTTCGTTTTTAAGTTCTAGTCAGATTGGTTTTTTGGTTAATTGAGATAAATTACAATAACGCTTAGATTTGAAAAATATGATTTTCTATTTTGTTGCGACACGACCCGGGTAATAAAAATACTGCGAATTTGAACTTTTGTTTGTTGTCGTTGTAAAATGTATTAAAAAATTATGTAGGCACCCCTGACAATTGAAATTCAAAATTATCCAGAAAATGGGTGTTTCAAAAAGACACCCTGTATTCCTTACATAAAATAATCTCTTATTCAATAAAACATAATTACTAAACACTGATTTATTTCAAATAAATGCAAATCGATCGGATAAAAGATATTAATACCTACCTATACAATGAATACGAGTACAGTCAGCTGCAATAATATGTTACACACCGAAGGCCGTTTTGCGGTAGATCGTGTTAGATCTTATTTGTAGAGCCATAAGAGCGTGTCACATATTTTTGCGGCCGTCGAAGAGTAACTTATTATTGCAGGTGACTGTACCTATGAAAAATTCGAGGGTTAAAAAGCATTTCAACCAAAGCATTTATAATAATAACGACTATGGACGCCTGCAACCCCAGGGGTATTGTAACCTCATAACAATAAGGTTGAAATTTGCATTTAGTGACCCCAAAGTCAGGTGAGCGTAATCAAGTAAATCTGTTTTCATCATATTTTATCAAAAATAATCTCTTTTCTGTTCTTGTGCTATTTTCTTATTAACAATACTCTTAACTTATATGCTATCTACGCTGCTGCTTCTATGCTGTTAACATCTTCCAAAAACAACAATAAATATTTAGGTTTATTAATTAATTATTTTATTGTTTGCTATTATGAACAAGTAACAACGCCATCTGTTTCTATTTTTTCCGAATATAAGTTTCTGGCCGACCGCAGCGACCGCGTATAATGGTAGTTAACTTCTGTAACGTTAGATGGTGCTAAAAGGTCACACAAACTTCACGTGCGGCGCGAAGCGTTTCCATGTGTGCGTGTTAGCGGGGAGGGAAGAACTAGCGGGCGTGGTTTACAAAGCGCCAGACGCGGCTGCAGTAGGCCCTTAAGTTACATAACTAGAGACTGATGACCCCACAGTCAAACTCATTGTTGAGTTTTGCGTGGATGGAAGTAAAATGTGTATAAAATTTATATTAACGAGCAAGTTGCAGAATATTCTCAAAATTTCCAAAATTTCTGGGAACTTTGATGAAAAAAATTTCATGCTGTTTCTCTGCGTGCAGAAAGTTCGAATTGGCCTCCATAACGGGGTCACGATATACTGGGTGGCGCGAGAGTTGGGCTGAAAATGAATGGGAATATGAGGAGTGCTTTTGACGCAATCTGCGCTTTTATTTCGCGGTTTTTATACTGGCCTATGAAGTACAGTCACCAGTAATATCATCATCATCTTCCTCGCGTTGTTGCTTTTGCCACGGCTCATGGGAGCTTGCTGGGGTCCGCTTGGCAACTAATCCCGAGAATAGGCGCAGGCACTAGTTTTTACGAAAGCGACTGCCATCTGACCTTCCAACCCAGAGGGTAAACTAGACCTCTTTGGGATTAGTCCGGTTTCCTCACGATGTTTTCCTTCAGGGCTCGGAACCGGTTTTTTTGTTAAACCCAAAACAGCCCAATATTTTTCATTATTTTATGCTCTTTACGTAGGACTGAATCATTTATTTAGGTAACAACTTCGTATTATTAGATTGTCCCATTAAAAATGAAATAATAAACCAAAGAACGAAAAAGAACGTAATAATACCGGTATTTTTTGTATGAAGTAAAAACCGGTTCCGAGCCTTGTTTTCCTTCACCGAAAAGCGACTAGTAAATAAATACCGATCAAATGATGTCTCGTACATACTAGGTTAGATAATTAAAATTTTACATAATGTTTTGACTTTTCGAGTTGCATTTAACGATGACATAACCAGATAATTATGTCAACTCGTATGATTCATAAATCAAGTAAAAAAAACAATTCAATAACCTAACAATAGTCACTAATAGCCAAATGAATTGACAATGATAAGAAAGAAAATGATAATTTGAATAAAACACGTCTTTCATGCCACCCTGTACTGGTATGACAATACAAAATTCACTTAAAAACCCAACAGATTTGTACTACGTTTAAAACGGCGGTCTCCTAATGAATCCCCTTATCTGGCCAAACAAGCAAATTCACCTCCATGGGTTGGGGGGGCGAAAGGGAGGCGCATTGATACTTTACTAGAATGTGAGAAAATTCGCACAAAAATTGTGTATAAATAGTTTTTTTACATTATATAGAAGCAAATAAGAGTACGGAGATGCAAAGCGCGCAATGTAAGCTATGGACGATTGCTTCAAAGAAATCAAAATCATATAACCGTGTACCATTCTTAACAACTATATAGGGTGTTTCCTGTAACAGGAGCAATAAATTAAACTGTAGGCTGTACTCCTCAAACTGACCAACATGTTCAGCAAGTTTTGAAAATAACTCTAGTTTTGATTTTTATTACACTTTAAAGTTTATTCTAAGATGCAATGTATTGCAAATTTTGTTATGTTTAAAGCATAACAAGCAACGTAAAACACACTGATGTCAGCGTACATTGAAGGCAATATTTATTTTGTATGAAAAAGAGGAAGTCTAAAGGATTCATAATTTTTTAAAAGCTGCTGAATAAATGTTGGTCAGTTTGAGGAGTACAGCCTTTAGTTTAATTTACTGCACCTGTTACAGGAAGCACCCTGTATAAAGATAGAGGCTGATTGGGCGAGGATGTTGTACCTATACTGAATTCTGTATTTAAATACTATGTTAAGTAGGTACATACATTACAGATGTGATAAGTAGAGAAGAGAGTATGGTAAAGATTGCCATGAGGCATTAAGTCCAATAATGTGCAATAAAGTTTAAAATAAATAAACAAATGAGTCGTTTTGGCTCCCTAGATACCTTTCTAAGTTTCAGAAACCTTAATTTTAAACTAAAATTATGAATAAATTCATTTTTAAGGGCCTCTGGGCTTCAAATCAAAAGGATAGTTCTATATTAATATAAAAATAAAACTTATAATATAAGTAATAGTTTGCCAATTCTTTGCATAAAAAGCCAAAGTGACCAACCTGTATGTTACACATATACCTATTATACTTTTATGAACTCTCTTTCATATAAGGCTTATAATTTCTAGCTCTTTGATTTCGTTATGCGGACACATAATGACGAAATCATAGCAAATTGCTGGACAACTCTATAATTTTCTCGTCTCTGATTTAGTAGGAATATTATTATACTAAATTATATATTATACAGATAAAAATAAAGATGATACATATTTTTGTAGCCTTATAGTTTTGGCATAGAGGCGATATTTAGTATACATATTTACCATTAAGTTTTTAGTCAATCCTAGTTAACTCTAGAAAGTCTAGAACGACTTGGCAAGCAATAGAGTGTGGTAATGCCACCTTAAAAGTTATTACTTTTGACAATGAAATAATGACTTTTATATGCACTTACACACTTTGTCACCGAAAAGTGCAGACTTAGCTTAGACTCTATTAACATCTCCAACGACAGAGAAGTTTCAGTTTTTAAATAACACTTCATCACTTGCACTTGCATGCACGTAACGTATGTGCAACGCACAGCTAGGGGACGATCGTAGGGATGGGTTGTGTTATCGATAAAATCCAAATTTTATCAATACGCACTAAAGGAACTTCTCGCAAAAGTCATATAAGTACAAAACTTACGTTATTATGAAATATGATATAGGTAAGTAGCCAGATAATTTAGGTAGAAATCTGAACGAGGAATGAATATGTAAATAAATATTCCTTGTTTTATGTTATAATAGAGTATGAATGTTGATATTACAAGTTTGTCTAATTTAAAAAAAATACAAATAATTTTATAACACTAACAATAATATAATATACAATTTTAAAACAGCTCTTAATAGAATATAAATAATTATATATTGTGTTATAGGTACTTATATCACATTCTTTGAAGCAAAAATGTCATAATTTTTTACGTATAGTATAGTAATAATAATGGTCCGCCATGTGGGATGTTGACTCGACGATCATTGTCCCTATACTCCCTATAGTCGTGTCAGCAAACGGTCTAATAGCGAAGAGTCTCGACCAACATCTTGAGAGACTCTTGCTAGGTGGTTGGATCAAGGGTCAGATGCAGAAGGCGGTGATCTTGGACACGGCGGCGCGGATAGTACGCCGGTTCTTCACTCTGCGACCCTGACTACCGGCAGCTTGGACCCTGCCCCGCTGCCGGCGGCACTCTAGGTTAGGTTTTTATAATGTGTGCATTTTTATAAGGTTTTGTATATTTTTGTAAGTGATTTTATATTGTACTTTTATACTCACATTGTAAAACCCTAACCTAAGACCCAAGTGAAATAAATGACTTATATAATAATGGTAAAATTTAAGGTAAAGTGTTATATAATGAACGTGAAAAGCAGAGGGTTGTAATTCGATTCTCCCCCCCGTGTCTCGTGTCCAACGCTGTTAAGATGACAAGATCTATTCCCTTTGCAAATAGGGGGACATTATTGACATTTTAAAAATGTTTCGGTGTAAATGAGGCGTGATATTGCTTTATCAGTTGACAAGATTTATAAATAAATTTAAAATAGTATTGTAGTCATTTCATATTTTTATATCTATGTACTTATGCATAAATATCAAATAAAAGCAATGTTTCTCTCATTGAGAAAGATTAGAAATGATATATCAACAAGTTAGTTTACTTAAAATCAATACTTTTCTTGTAAACTTTAACATTTATGTTTGGTAAGAAAGAGACAAAACAAATTTAAAAACGATCAGAGCATCAGGATTTTTTTATAGTTTTAGATTTATGTTTGAAGTGTTTGACGAACGTGTGTTTTTAATTATCGAAAACTTCCTGTCCGTTATCAGTTATTATGTACTATTAAACAAAATAAATATCTTCCTAATCCCTAAAGTTACCAAACAAAATATTCAACAAGCAAAATATTACCCAAACTTCGTCCACTCAATCCAGCAACTATTAATTATCTTCAAAATTAATAAAATCACCCCATCGATAAATTAACAATTAGGTGTCCGTCACTAAATAGGCGCCATCTTTGAATCGAGTTACTAGCGAGTCCATCATGGCGGTTAATGGCCTGAAAATTGACGGGAGACGAATTTCTTGACGTTTCACTTCGCGCTAGTGATGGGACGGAGTCGATTAACGAGTTAATTAGTGTCATTAGGGACGATTAGTAAATGGAATTTCTTTATTTACCGCCCAAAAGGAGTACCAATTGTTGTTGATATTTTATGTTTTTCATCTTTTAAGAAGGAATATTTTATTAATTTCAAAACAGTGGTATTATTGCGATATATTTAATAGTGTAAGAACTCTATAGAAAAAGCACTAATATTTTTTTGCAGCTATCTTAAAAACATCGTTAAGGAAAATATAAGCAAACCGCCGGTTTAGTTTAAACAAAGACTAATAGTAATAATTGGTATTATTTAGTAGGTAGTTTATAAAGTTTAACGTTAGTGATAATAGTAAATTATTTAAATAACATAAATTACTTTAGCATTTCACGTGTTCCAGCCTAATTCACTTTCCTTTTTTTAAAAAAAGGAACTTTCTATCATAGATCTTTGGGAAAAAACCTTGTGAAACTGTGAGACTGTTCCCATCGCTTTTGTGCACATATATGAACCGTTATAAGGTCCTCACAAACGTACGGATTTCTAGTTCATATTTATTCTTTTGCACCTTAGTCCTTAGTAATAAGGCAAAAAATGTAAACATATCTTTGACGTTGACTATTCACTGCAGTCAATGTAAGCTGTAGGAATACAGGGTAACTTCGTCGCAGTGACACCTAATGTGACCTACGGGCCCTATTTCACGTTACGTTACAACGTTCTGGTTATTACTGGGTACATGGCTGAAGAAGTAGGTGCTACATTCGCACGTGTAAGCCTGAATCATAGAATAGAGATGGTGTCATTTCATTTATAGTTGGTCAAACCAATTTGTCAGTAAATAAGAACCAAAAAAACTATACTCATCCTTTTCTTTTGGGTGCTAGTACTACTAGTACTAGTGTAAGAGAAAGATAGTATGATTATCTCTGTCTATGTGTGAAATGAGACAGTCCTTTGACAAACTATAGACTAAAACTGTTATCTACAACATCTAATTCATTAAACAATTTGTCCAACAGGTCTCCATCGCCAACGCCATACAGCGGGGTAACGCTGCAAGTGTGATGGGGACCTTTGGACCCGGCATGGCTCAGAACGGGTTTTAGTTTTTAAGTTTTATATGTATTACCTTTAATATTATTGAAATAAAAGCATAAATTTAAGATCGGATTTATATCTTAAACAATTAGTTATAAAGGTAGTTTATTTTGAAAATTTTGAAACAGTTTCTAAGACTACATTTTTAGGAGTTTTTAAAAGTTAATTGAATTAACTGGAAGAGATCTTTTATAAGGATAAGTTCGCTTTTGTAACAGTTAATTCTTTTGTTATGATTTTATATTAACCTGTATTGTGTATAGCAAAGCGTACACGTAGAACCAATAAAAATATTTTTTTGAAGAAATACAGTAGGTACAGTCGCCATTTAATGGATATATCGGAATAATAAATTAGATATATCGGAGTGGCCAAGGTGTTCACAAAATCGGAACATGCACTCTAACGCCCTGACAATAGAGGCGTGTTCAGATATTTGTGAGCATCTTGGCCGCTCCGATATATCTGATGGTGACTGAACTTATCAATAATAAGTAAGTTACAGTATTCAAAAAATTATCATTAATATGTAAAAAAAATTACAATAAACAAAATGGAAACCTGTCTAAAAACTCTATAACAAATAAATCCATTTTCTATTCAACGTTGCGCCAGGTTTTTGAAATGAAAGCTACAATATACAAAAAGCTTTGTAAATATCTGAAAGCAGTGGACCGACACAAATGTAAGAGATTGCGAATCCGATAGATTCACAGGAATCGTATTGTGATGAGCGTTGATATCTGTAAGCCGATTCTGATTAAATAATTCGTTACGGTTTTGATCTTGTTTTACGACCTTGGCCGTAGCTGATTGGTGCAAGCGAAATGCACTAGAATTCATGCCATTATAGACATCGTATTCGCTAATTGGATCCAGTAAGAAGCACCGTGAGTCGTACTTAGATCATAACCATACCAAATTGGTAAATCAGAATCTGTCTCCTGGCCGTGTGCTTTCAAAGATACGAGTGGGTTCAGTTTTCAAGTTCCATTGTAATATGACCTTGACATCCGTATGAGTTATATGTAATGGGAGATCACTCGTACACTGGTCTGGTTTAGCGATTAAATAGAGCTATTAGAATGCTCTTCATGAAATTATAATTCACGTTCTGATTGTATTTTTACAGTTGATTTAAATATTTCGATTTTTCAGTCTACAATTTTTGAATACTTAAATATTGTAGATTATTTAAAAAAGGTACATTTTGTAACGCCGATGAACCGACAATACAAAGCCATATTAAATTATGTTTAAAAGAAAAATAGCACAGATTTTTTTTTATTATCAATCTTTGACTAACAAACTTAAACACGTATAAAAGCATAAAACAAAATAAGCCAATCAAAATATCTTTAATGCTTTGATTGACCTAATTAATTCCAGACATTCCATTATTGTTTAGGTTCCAAATTTAGCCCTTTAAAACTAAGATAAACGTCAGGCACTGCCTAGACTTAATAATAAACTCCCTCGAGCGAATATTTCTCGGCAGCTCACCTATTTCTGTCTAGATGTCTATTTTCTTGCCTAGAACCGTCCCTAATAAACCCACACCTCTGTATATTCGAAATGTGAAGTAGAAGTTATAGTTTTGGTATTTCTGTATTTTATTTTGCTGACTTAGACACTAACTAGTCTTTATTATCCACCTGACTGGCATACATACATACTACAGTACAAAGCCAATTATTATTTTGTTGTATCCGATGTGTCGTTTCCAACCTCCGTGGCGACCCTGACATAGACCAACTGACTCACTGGCTGACTGACATACATATTTGGAACTACGGACGTTTAAATTCAAAATTAGACATGACAACGACACTCAATAAAATCAGTTCACGATGGACAGCCAGACAGACCAGACAGACTGTTCACGATTAGAAAGAAACTTCTTTGCCGTAGTAAAAGTATGCTTTCGCGTCAACATCTAAGTAATAAACTCTAATGCCAATGGGTGAATTCAATGATCCAATTCTAGCCGTTAATGCTACAAAATATTCTTCAAACAATACAATACAATACAAATCCTCTTTATTGCACAACCTCAGAATAAATGTACATGGAAACACAAATAATACATGAAGACAGAGGTAAACAACAGGCGGTCTTATCGCTAAAGAGCGATCTCTTCCGGACAAATACGTATATACTTAATTTTTCAGCAATATTTTTTTGTCAGAAGTTAAGAACATATTTTCTGTGTGAATTACCTGATTTTATTATCGATAACATTGCTCGTGGCACTGCCCTTTCAAACGATAACCTTCTAAAATGAAAAACCGGCTAAGTGCGAGTCGGACTCGCGCACGGAGGGTTCCGCACCATCAACAAAAAATAGAGCAAAAAAATCGTGTTTGTTGTATGGGAGCCCCCCTTAAATATTTATTTTATTTTATTTTTAGTATTTGTTGTTATAGCGGCAACAGAGATACATCATTCGTGAAAATTTCAAATGAACCGCGATAGCTAGTTCATGAGATACCGCCTGGTGACAGACGGACGGACGGACGGACGGACGGACGGACGGACAGACGGACAGCGAAGTCTTAGTAATAGGGTCCCGTTTTTTACCCTTTGGGTACGGAACCCTAAAAACTATCGATATCACGTTCCGTGTCGCATCACTATCCGCTCAGACGACCTCTATCGATCCAGCATCCGTTCTGTCCGCGTCTTACAGCCAACGTACTATTGACCTGTTTATTTTTAGACCCACTAGGGGCGGGAACTGACATACAACATACATACATACATACATACAGATGAGGGGTAGTGTTAATGTTTTAAAAGGTTTGAACCATGTGTGGTAATCTTTTTACGCGAATGCTTTCAAAGTTTTGACAAAAAATTGAATGCTATTTTTACCTTTTGTTGATATAGGTACACGTATTCGTTTGCTATCTCAATACAATTTATGAGTTTTAAGGTTTTTTTGAAGTGAAAACTTCTTTAGCGGCGCTGTGCACTTTTTGTGATGAGTAAAAAATGTTAAACTGTTACAATGTCATTGTCATTGAGTTGTCACTTCTGCCGGCACTTAACCGGCCTTTAACGTTTTAAGGTTATATAATGTATGAAAATGATAGCTGTCACCGTACCCAAGTATGTGAAAAAGACTATACCTACTTATAATATAATATTAATTATAAAAATCTTGCTATCTTAGATATATTGCTTACAATACAATACAATACAATACAAATATTCTTTATTGCTCCCCAATATGACAAAGAACATGATATACAAATTAAGCATAACTTAAACTATGGTACACAACAGACGGTCTTACCTACGTATTTTATATTTATTTTAGATGCAATACACATAAGTTATTACACAACCCAAAAACACTCTAAAATATCAAGCTATAAAGGTAACCTATAAACCGGATTCCCCTCTCAATATCGAGTATTATTTTTATTCAAGTATTAAGAAACACAAATATATGTAGGTATCCCTTATTCAATATACTCTGCCTCCCCTTGCGGTACACCCATCAATCTCACAGACACGGACGATGCAATTTTCATATATAAATATTTTATTAACTTACTATGTGAACGCGTCCCGTGAAAAATAGTCTTTTTCCATACAATATTACCTTACATTGCGCCTGTGAAAGTTTTAATGGCTATGTTGCGTTTAGTTGAAACTGCTCGTATATTTTATACAGGCGCTTCACTTATTACAATGAAAATCTAAATGGAGGTGGCTTTTAATGAAACTTTGCGCGGTATTAAAGGTAAATAAAGTATTGTAGTGTATGTCTTAACGAATTTTTTACCCATAAACCTAATAAGAAAAATGCTTTTCATTAGTGCAATAATACATAGTAAACAACAGTATTTTACGCTTTCAATATGTACAAGTGAACATAGGGTCATGGCGCTAGTTTTCGTCCATGCTCTAGCAAATAATATATTTAATTTTTAATTTGTTTCTTGCGAAATATTATTTTTATAGATTAAGGATAAGGATTGCAATAAGTCCAAATTTGTGCAGCAATGTAGGTTTATATTCAAATTTCGTCAAGTGGGCGAAAACTTGACAACATAATAAACAATGTTTTATTTTGCGTAAATATCTATTTACTTTAATATATTAACATGACCCAAATATGAAATGTCTTGAAAACACGTGAACAACGTTACTTCTTTTGGCCCGCGCCTGCAAAAGTTTTAATAGCAATGTGCGTTTACTACAAGACATTTTTTTAGTAGGCGCTTTACCTTATTATAGTGTAGTGTAGCAATGTATAGATATTATTACACACAGGTTGGGGTCACGGAAGGTCAGCTATTAATCAACCAACGCTGTGTTGTCCTGATAACTTACTCAAACAAACGGTAATTGATGTTTGGGTGTAAAGGTTCAATCTATAGGTGATCGAGGAATACGGGTATTGGGGATTTAATGTCAAATTTTAATCCATACGATAGTATAGACGAACTGTTTGACATTTTCAATGACAAATTGTGGCAATATCATTACAAATGTCCAATTTATATGTATGATGTTCGTAATATAATGACAGTCTCTGACTTTTTCTTTTCATATCGGTGTAAAGTAGCTTATATCTATCTGTCTGTCTGTTACCTCTTCACACTTAAACCGCTGAACCTCTTCTTGCAATCCCTACTAATATTATGGATGCGAAAGCAGTGGGGAGACACTCTTCCTTTCGGACAAACTCGGCTCCATTCGGCTCAGCATTGCTCCGAGCAATTATTAGGGTTGGCACCACTTGACGTCCTTTTGAGTGCACAACCACAGATATGATAATAACTTGAATTTTGACAACCCTAAATAGCCGAAAGGGATAGTGCCATACATTAGAAAGAGACAGCATGATTCGTCCCTGAATCGCTGTCAAACTTCGGTTATGTAGGAAGTATTTATTCTGTGGCGAAAGTAACTCTCTCTCTATCTGTCTGTTACCTCTTTATTTACTAATATCTGGGAGACCGAGCTTCGCTCGGAAAACATATGAAAACTCCAAAATGCGCGTTTTCCCAGAGATAACACCTAGCTAGTTCGATTTTTCGCCCCCTAAAACGCTCATATAGCAAATTACACCGAAATCGTTACAGCCGTTTCCGAGATTCCCGAAATGTATATATAAATAAATAATATATACAAGAATTGCTCGGTTAAAGGTTTATACCTTTAATCTTATGATTTACTATTTATTTAGATTTAGATTTTTTGCATGGAGATAGTTTGATGTTCGGGGAACAAGAACATATAGGATAGTTTTAATCAATCATCATTCCAAGCTGACAAAGTCGTGAGCAGGATCTATTGTGTGATCTGGAACTGTTTAATCTTATCGGTTTTGATTTTTTTTATATCAAAATAGGCATACACAAAGAAAGAATAAGACTTACACAGAGATGCATAATATGAGTAGTTTTACTACTGAACTAGATGGCACTGCAGTTGGACTGATTGTAACAATTTTTAGTTCGATATGTGACCGCTAGATGCCTCCGTCTCCATACCAATCGTTTATCGCTATCGCCTTTTTAGGGTTCCGTAGCCAAATGGCAAAAAACGGAACCCTTATAGATTCGTCATGTCTGTCAGTCTGTCCGTCTGTCCGTGTATGTCACAGTCACTTTTCTCCGAAACTATAAGAACTATACTGTTGAAACTTGGTAAGTAGATGTATTCTGTGAACCGCATTAAGATTTTCACACAAAAATAGAAAAAAAACAATACATTTTTGGGGTTCCCTATACTTAGAACTGAAACTCAAAATTTTTTTTTTCATCAAACCTATACGTGTGGGGTATCTATGGATAGGTCTTCAAAAATTATATTGAGGTTTCTAATATCATTTTTTTCTAAACTGAATAGTTTGCGCGAGAGACACTTCCAAAGTGGTAAAATGTGTCCCCCCCCCCTGTAACTTCTAAAATAACAGAATGATAAAACTAAAAAAAATATATGATGTACATTACCGTGTAAACTTCCACCGAAAATTGGTTTGAACGAGATCTAGTAAGTAGTTTTTTTTTAATACGTCATAAATCGCCTAAATACGGAACCCTTCATGGGCGAGTCCGACTCGCACTTGGCCGCTTTTTATTTTCTATCCCTTTATAGAGAGCGATATAGACGGCGTTTGACATGGGTATATGCAGTAATAATCAAATTGCCTATTTTAATTGGCTTGACTGGTGTAAGTTCTTTGACCTCCTTGAGAAATCCGTAAAAGAGGCAGTCAAGGTCGAGCTGGCTTACTCAAGAACCACAGGGAAGGGACTCATATTCCTCTGAATTCTGCTTAATTATAAAGCCATAAGCCCTCAGGGACTTGTATATTTGGAAAAATTCGATCCATGCCACTGTGACCCTGATGACCCGGCTTTAGGCACCTGGCGCGATTGCAGAGGATGTTGGTTCGATTCCAGCCCTGGGCACTGGAGGCATTAGTCACTTTTTATTCATATATGACTTTTATTTCGGTTTATAATTATGAAGAAAGGAATGAAGGCAAATCAGAAAAGATAATGTAGAATGTAGATCAACCAGTTATGACCATCCTCAGACATACCCTCTAGCTGCCCTCCTGAGGCCTATAAAAAGGTTTCCTATTCTCTTCTTGGCGAGTTTTACCTTATTGGCCGCTAAAGGATAAGGGAACTGGTTATCTGTCGCGGTTAAGAGTTGGTTTTTTAACCCTTACCCATACACAGCTAAGTAGATCACACTAGATCAATTAATTTATTGAATAAACGCCTAAAATGGCAGTTGATGAAGACATGCCCAAACAAGGCAAAAACAGGCATTTCTCTGGACTTGATCCATTAGTAAAACGAGTTTACTGTAACCCACAATAGGTACACATATTAACCTCGTAGAGAATTGTAGAAGGTTAAAAAAATATACCCTGTATAATTGACAAGTCATTGAATATTTACTTATTTCTAATCGTCTGTTAAAAATAAAAATTAAGAAATAAATTGTTAATGGCGTAACGAACATGTAGAAAACCCAAGAGAATCCCAAAATGCCATCATTAAAAAGCCAAGCATTCACGTCATAACCTCAACTTAAAACTAACAAACTCATCTCATAAAGGAAGATTAGTAAAGGGAATTATTAAGCTAACCAGACGATGTCTTACTTAATATTCCGTCAACTTTAATTATTTTCACCTCCCGAACGGTACCGAATAAGGCACTAAGTAGTTCCTGCAGCCAAGCTAATGTGGACCCAATCGTGTAGCAGTTAGAGTGCACTTTAATTTAGCAAAGGAGGGCACGTTATTTTTAATCCCAGTTCTGCATCAATCGATAATTAAGTGTTAAAAATATCAAAAACCGCATTTAAAAACCCGCGAAACCACATTTTTAATGAAACGCTTAAAAACTAGACTTACCTTGGATCAGCACAAGCACAACACCTTAAAAAAATAAAATAAAAAACCAACGAAACAAACTAAAATTTTATTAAATTAAAAACGAGTCTGAATTTTAAAATCGACTCGGTGAAATAAATGCGCGATACGTGCTCACGCTACGGAACGTACTGGCTCTCTGATTCTTAGAAGACGGGGGCGGGCTTATATACCCGAGCGCGGGTGGAGAGGGGCGCCGTCCGCCATCTTGCCGTTGCCATGGCGACGCGGAGATGGCCTATTAGGGGGAGCAGATTAGTTGTACCGTTGGCAACGCAGGGATAAATAATTAATTTTATGATATTATGGCCAAAGCTTTTAACATGTTTATGATTGTTGGTTTTAATTTGATGGGTTGGGAGATTATTTGTTGTTGATGTCAGGTGAAATGTTATGTTTATGTTTATTGAGATTTCATTTGAAAAGGGTAGTGTAGTGTATTCATCACTACCTTGTTTTATTTAGTTAAGTACAATTGATATCTTTATTTTTAAATTATTCAATCTTTAACCAATAGGTAATTTATCAAATACTTTCAACAGATCGTGTTACATGTGTAACAGGTGTGATGAATCAGATGAATCTAGATTATAAAAAAACCGGCCAAGTGCGAGTCGGACTCGCGCACGGAGGGTTCCGCATCATCAACAAAAAATAGAGCAAAAAAATTGTGTTTGTTGTATGGGAGCCCCCCTTAAATATTTATATTATTTTATTTTTAGTATTTGTCGTTATAGCGGCAACAGAGATACATCATTTTTGAAAATTTCAACTGTCTAGCTATCGCGGTTTATGAGATACAGCCTGGTGACAGACGGACGGCCGGACAGCGAAGTCTTAGTAATAGGGTCCCGTTTTTTACCCTTTGGGTACGGAACCCTAAAAAGTTATTACCAATATTAAATAAATAACATGTTTATGAATATACATTTTTTGAAAGTTTTAACAAAAAAATTATCAATTACTTTTTTAGTTCGATCAAAATTAAATTAGAAGCAATTTCGTGACGTCGTCTACGATAATTAATTTACATCGTTCTTACTTAGAATAGGGATGTTTCCTGTACTTAAAATAAATTATTTCAAACCATGCACGAAATAAAGCACCAGATAATTATTAGAAAAACATAGACAGCAGCTATTTTTAAACACAATTCGTATTTAATAAATCGGATTGAAATATAAAAAGTAGGCGAGTTTACCGTGACGCACTACATTCGTTTTCATATAAATGCCATATTAGCAAATCGTTTTGACAGTTCTAAAAAAGAAGCTTATTTGACTAGTAGGAATGAAGCCTATTGTTGAAGTTATCAGATACGGACCGATTTTTTTTGCACGAAATACAAATAAGAAATTGGCAACCAGAACCATTGCAGTAAGAAAAGCAAAAAAGAACCTAACTGTCAAAACTAAAAAATAATCACCTTTTTTCACCAACGGTAATTTAATAGTAGTCCATTTTACCACTAAACATAAGCATGTAAATGTAAGTAGGTACTCTATACAATAATGTGTAAGTAACATAAATTAAAATATTTCGCATTTTTTGCACACCGTACCATCCCTGCGTCCATCTCAACCCTCCTCACCTACACACTCAAAATCCACGCACACACCCTTAGCACACCTAAATACAGACGCTGGACACAGAATGCCTATACACGTTTTCCTACTACTGAGAAAATTCGCACACATTGACAAATACAAGAGGGAACATACGCCGAGTTCGCTGCAAATGAAAATATACCTAAAAATAGGTAAGTAAGGTTCAAAATCGCGTTACACAATGACAGGTTAATTCTCTTTGGATTCGAAATTTAAAAACACGGCGAGACGCTGAAATGCTTGTTGGAAAATAACGTCACGATCTCAACCGTGCAGCATCTATCGATGTATAGCGCTATCCCTTTCTAACTAGCACAGCCATGTATGGTGCTGTCTTTGTTGCACCGTGCACAGAGATGCTATGAGAAATTTTGTGTGCACAAAAGTTGGACCCAGGTAATTATTTTTAGTGCTATTTAAATAATTTATTGTGAAGGAAACTTATGTTTTGTACAGGTTTTTAATCTATTAGGGACGATAAAAATATTACAGGACTATTTCGAGGGTTATAAAATGCACTCAGACAGTTATTTTGGTAAATGTTTTTATGATTTGTTATATTGTAGAAATTCTGTTTTATAACAGCAATAGTAAGGTAACCAAAGAAATTAAAATAGTTTTTATTGCATGATAAATAAATATTTATTTTCATTTAATTTTTGTTAAATTATAATATTTTTTGATTCGTTTCAACTAAATAAAAAAACAGTTTTATTCCGCGCCAGAGTTTCCGCTATTCGCCAACAGATGGTGTTCTCAGTAACATTTGCCTGCATGAAAATAAAACTATAATGTATATGAAACATGACATCATAATTTTATTAAATAGAAAATAAAGGTTTCAAAACCGTCAAATAAACATATTTCTTACATAACAAGTATTGCTACTCGGCGAGAGATGGCGCTACTAAACGTAAGCCATATTCTTTTTCAATACCGACCGTCGTCATTATAATAATTTTACGAGTTGGTGTTTTAGTTTCCATTACATTTTATGCTAGTTTGATATACTTCAGTTTATAATTAATTATAATTAACTCAATTATTCAGGTACTCTATATTTATTTTAGATAAACGTCTAAAAATCATGATTTATAATTTGTATTGAGTACCATTAAGTAATGGTAAAAAATTCTTACTCAGATATTCTTTGTCGGTGTTATGATACATTTAGGGTTACTGGATCTTGATACAAGTTTTTAGGGTTCCGTAGCCAAATGGCAAAAAACGGAACCCTTATAGATTCGTCATGTCTGTCTGTCCGTCTGTCTGTCCGTCCGTATGTCACAGCCACTTTTCTCCGAAACTATAAGAACTATACTGTTGAAACTTGGTAAGTAGATGTATTCTGTGAACCGCATTAAGATTTTCACACCAAAATAGAAAAAAAACAATTAATTTTTGGGGTTCCCCATACTTCGAACTGAAACTCAAAATTTTTTTTTTCATCAAACCCATACGCGTGGGGTATCTATGGATAGGTCTTCAAAAATGATATTGAGGTTCCTAATATCATTTCTTTCTAAACTGAATAGTTTGCGCGAGAGACACTTCCAAAGTGGTAAAATGTGTGCCCCCCCCCCCCCCTAACTTCTAAAATAAGAGAATGATAAAACTAAAAAAAATATATGATGTACATTACCATGTAAACTTCCACCGAAAATTGGTTTGACCGAGATCTAGCAAGTAGTTTTTTTTTAATACGTCATAAATCGCCTAAATACGGAACCCTTCATGGGCGAGTCCGACTCGCACTTGGCCGCTTTTTTTTTTTAATTTCAACTCCGACGGGGATAATGTGGGGTTCAAAGTAGTCTTGGGAGGATGCTAATTATTCATATGTATCAAAGAGAATATAGTTATTGTCATAGTAAATTTTGTAGTCATAATTTACTGCCATCATACGACGATTGAAATATTAAAAAAATATACATGGTATGGATAAATGACTTATTATTATTAATTGAATTTTTTATTATGTTTATGATATATGACTCGACCCATGTTCTTTCACTGATATCATAAGTGTTAAAATTGTTAAATATCAAACGGTGTCGCCAGGTACACGAGTATTCGCTAGGTGCACGACTGGTGCTGCCCTCATTTTGGCAGACTTTCTACGTTAAATCTTATGGAGTAAAATTAGTTCAAGCGGCTGCCCCTAGTACTAACGGCGGACATTCCATAAGCTTACCTGTGTTTGTGACGATCAGCGCCACTTCCCCCTCCACCGACTTCGCACCTTGCCAATAGGCCAAAAGTATGGCGCCATCTATTCGAGCATACTTTTTTCTTGATTTTCCGAGGAGCGTTTTTTCCTTAGACTTTACTTATGTACGGAGTTATATATATCATTGATATGTACAAATAGAATGCCAAAAATCATAAAACTACACCTTTCATTCCGCCTTTCGATCCCTCCCTATAGAGAGGTTTACCTAGTTTAGGGCTCAGGACACTATTCCTAGGCTGTCGAACAACAAAAAACTCCTAAAAATGTAATACTTATTTATTTATTTATTATAGCTTTCATTTATTCTACAGAGAATTGTAATTTTTAAGTTATTTGTATTACTTATTTGATACATATATTTTTAAGTTTCTTTATTTTTCTACTGTAGACCCCTTCTGGGTAAAAGCCTCCTCCAACTGTTTCCATTTGGTTTTATCTAAAGCTACACTTTGCCATTCTTTGCCTGCAGTGGCGACAATCTCGTCCTGCCACCTGGCTAGTGGATGTGCTCTCTTTTTAGAGCCATGGGGCCCCTTCCATTTGGTCACCTTTCCTGTCCACCTCCCGTCGTTGAACCTTGTCACATGACCGGCCCATATCCATTTCATGCTCTGAGCAGAGTGTAAGGCATCAGTTACTTGTGTCCTTTTTCTAATATCGAAGCATCTTATTCTATCTTTTAGTTTTAAGCCTAGACAGCTTTTTTCCATTGCTCTTTGGGTAATCTGTACTTATTTTGTTTTTTGTAATACTTATTCTTCTACTATTATATGTAATAAGCTGCATTTTTGATACCTAAATAAATCATTTTTCATATTCATTTTTCATTTCCATTTTCCGCAGTCGGTTAAAAACAAAAGCTAAATAATCCAGTCTGCATCAGTTTCCCAACAATCCCATAAACGTCGGAAACAAACTGTTTTAATTTTTATTATCATGTGAGTATGAGTATGAGTATGCAGGTTATTAAAAAACTTGTGCGCGGTATGTGACAAGCGCGAGTCGGGCTTAAGGGGTTAAGGTTCTAAAAAAAAAAATTATTTTCAGACTGCATAGGTCCATAAAATTGTTAATATTACAAGTACTTACATTTAGGAGTTAGTGCCTACATGCTAAACATACTTACATTAAAATAATAAATACATTTATAATAACCACAGAACAAAACAAATTAACATGTAATAAAAATTAAGTGTATGTTAAACGGATTATATCGCGTACAAATAATGAAGCATGTGAATATAGGTATGTATATTATTTCTCAGTCTCCCGTTGACCACGAACGTTGTAGTAGGTTCGAAACGTCGGGATGTAGGTACATCACGGACAAGAAAAACGCAAAAAAAGCTTCATTACCAATTTTGAAATTACTTTAGGTGCTGTAACGCTGTAACTCAGTAATTAAAGCATTTTTTTCCTAATGTGCGTTCTGTTAAATTTTTCATCTAAAATATGTATGATGCAAGCTTTCGTAAAATGTACCCTAATCCTTTTTGAGTTAGACCCAGATAAGTCCGCAACGACTTTGATAGCACACGCAGTGCAAGTGTTATTTTAAACTTCAAACTTCTATGAAATTATTTATTTATTTAGAAATTTAATTCAGGCAACAAGGCCCATATTACAAATACCTTACAGACTAAAATACATATGTATTTTATAAACTTAAAACTAAACACTAGTTATTTAGTCGATAAAACGGCGTGGCTCCGTTGCATCGGCTGCTCCTGTGTCGGATTGACACGTATTGGCTCGCCTTTCCTGTGGGATAAGACAGTGAAGCCGAGAGGGTAATGCAGGTGCTGGGCATCCCTGCGTTTCCTTAATTTCGTCCCAGGCGGTGTAATAGGATATTTCTCCTGTTTTACACCATAAATCGTCTGCATTGCTAAGGCCAATGATGATATCAAAATCGTTGTAGAGTGTAGACTTATCTTGGTCTAACTCTATAATGTATACAAGAAAACCCCCCTTTTCCGTAACATTTTTGGACCAATGTTATTATGCATCTGCATAATGTAACGACTAGGGAACCCTATAAAAAGCAATTATTTCGCATGCACGCGGCAATCCGACGCACTAAGCAGCGCTGGGAAATACTTCTTACACAATGCAAAGCGAAATATACACCCTGTATATACAAGGTAAATTTTACTGTTTAGGTAATATTGCGTACCTATTGTTTAAAAAAAAGATGCTACGTTATTATCTAATCTAATACCTTTAAACGAGCAATTCTTGTATATTTATTTATTTATTTATATGTATATATATTTCGAGGATCTCGGAAACGGCTGTAACGATTTCGATTAAATGTACTGTACAGGGGTATATGTATAGGGGTAATTGGGGGCGAAAAATCGATCTACCTAGGTTTTATGTCTGGGAACACGCGCATTTTTGAGTTTTTATATGTTTTCCGATCAAAGCTCGCGGTCTCCCAGATATTATAAATTAAGCTATATTATACTATAAATATCTGGAAGACCGAGCTTAGCTCGGAAAATATATAAAAACTCAAAAATGCGCGTTTTTCCAGAGATAAGACCTAGGTAGATCGATTTTTCGCCCCCAAAAACCCCTTATAGTAAATTTCATCGAAATCGTTAGAGCCGTTTCCGAGATCCTCGAAATCTTTAAACGAGCAATTCTTGTATATTTATTTATTTATATGTATATAAATTTTCTATGGGACGTTTTATTTAAATACCCTTTTCTTGAAAAATTACATTTTTAAATGATTAAACTTTCAAGTTCAAGAAGTCAAAAAATACGCACTATTGTTTTAAAGAGGTATTTTCCATTTTGGCATATTAGGCATTAGTATAAACAGCAAAGCGTGAGTGCGCGGAAACGGCCCATTAATCTGGCCGAGTGTACAGTTATCGTTTTTGAGCCGACTGTACAGTAATGAACATTTTTGCACATTCCGCGACGCAGTGCCCTGGGGGTGGTGGTAATTTGTGTTTATACAATAAAACAATTTAAATTAATTGCTACGCAAAATAAATCCAAAAATTGAAGTATGTGAACCGTTCGGAATTTAAGTAGATAACTAAAGATTTTATTAAATTGAATTTTACTAAACATTTATGAATAATCATTTCAGGAGTTGGAAGGGGTAGACCTCGGCGGACTTTCTCTGGTCAGATCGGGGAAATCCTGAAGAAAGGCCAGGTCAAGAGCACCCTAAACCGGCGCGCGAGTATGAGGAATGTTATGAAAGTGAAGGAAGGGAGGTATGATATCCGTAGTCTCTGCCTACCCCTCCGGGAAATAGGCGTGATTATAATAAATAAAAATATCCCAATGACCGTGTTCAAATAACCAAAACGATTTTAGTACCTATTAACTTTTTTTATCTGTGTGACGCATCAGAAATACTTAGAATTTCCCGTACAAACAAGGTTATTTGCTTCAGAGGGAATATATATTATAGAAAATATTTATGAATCTAGTAAAGAAGCGCTGGTGGCCTAGCGGTAAGAGCGTGCGACTTGCAATCCGGAGGTCGCGGGTTCAAACCCCGGCTCGTACCAATGAGTTTTTCGGAACTTATGTACGAAATAGCATTTGATATTTACCAGTCGCTTTTCGGTGAAGGAAAACATCGTGAGGAAACCGGACTAATCCCAATAAGGCCTAGTTTACCCTCTGGGTTGGAAGGTCAGATGGCAGTCGCTTTCGTAAAAACTAGTGCCTAAGCCAATTCCTGGGATTAGTTGCCAAGCGGACCCCAGGCTCCCATGAGCCGTGGCCAAAATGCCGGGACAACGCGAGGAAGAAGATTTTTGAATCTAGTAATTGCGAAAACGGAAACTAAAGGGGCCCACTGATTACCAGTCCGCCGGACGGTATCGGCCTGTCAGTTGTTCGGAGCTGTCAACTTTTTGTTCTAACTGACAGGCCGATATCGTCCGGCGGACTGTTAATCAGTGGGCCCCTTAAAGGGAAAATCGTTCGTATACCATGGTAGCCGTCGGGTGTGCGCCATAATGAAGTGCTCATAGTCATTTGTCGGTGTCGGCAAATCTCACAACAGTAGCGTTAAACGTTTATTTTTCACGTCTACGTGTTTAAAAATATACATTAGAGTTTAAAAATATACACAAAGTCCGGTCACGAGTATATTGCACAACGTATTGGCTTTGTAGGGTTCCGTACCTCAAAAGGACTCTTATAGGATCACTCGTGCGTCTGTCTGTGTGTCTGACCATCCCCCCCCTTTATCGCCGAAACTACATAAAATTTAGAAAAAAATACACAAAATAGTTCTAGATGACCGGAAAACCTATTAGAAATGTGCAGTCAAGCGAGAGTCGGACTTAATGTACGGAACCCTTGGAACGCGAGTCCGACTCGCACTTGGCCGCTTTTCACCATTGTTTGCAACTTTTTACTTTATTTTGTAAGTATTCTATTTATTTGCATAATCATGTATATTACATTACATTACACGGCTAGTATTTACAAAGTAAGAGGCACTGATACCCTGGTAGGGCTTAGCAAATATCTTACACACTAACATTAAATTTACATAATTAAAGTACAAATAATAAAAAACATTTATACAAAATTCAATTGGTTTAATCTTTAAATAATGTCACAAAAATTCCAAAGTCCTATACTTACTTATAACTAAGTTCACACTCCATGCCAACATAGCATATTCAACGTAGGTACCTTATATGTAATATATTATTTGTATACAGTGTGTAAATCCAATACGGGCGAATATTTAAACGGTGGTTAGCATAGGACCTAAAAAGTATATTGAGATAGATTTTACTTAGAAATGCATTGAAAATTATAACCATACAAAATAATTCGGCCCGCAATGTAATACACCACACACGTTACGGGATACGAGCTTTTTAAAGTAACTGTCAACGCTTGTTGGCAGTTACTATGAAAAGCTCGTATCTCGTAATGTCATTATCATCTTGTTTCTTAATGTTTACAGTACATTGCTGCTCGGTACATGTGGAAAAAATTAATCACGGGGTCATAATTAAGTGTAACTTAAAAAAACATCTTAATTAATGATAAGACGGGTAAATTCTATATCTGGTTTAATTTATTGCCCGTATTTGACTTACACACTGTATATATATTATTTATATATAGATTATACGTTTATGTAGTTAGTAAACAGCGGTATGTTTATGTATACGCATATGTATATGTGTATATAGGTTTATATACATATAAGTATGTTTATAGTTTATAATGATTTAATTGTAATTTAATTTTTTTAATTTATTTTATTTATTTGAATTATGTTGATTATTATAATAGTGTTTTATTTTACTGTAACTCATGAATATTATATTAATGAATTGAAATTGACTAATTATAAGTATAAATTTTTGACATATAAAGTTTGTAATTTTATGAATAAAGAAATATGAAATATGAATATAATATGCGTATTTATGAGTAGGTAGTACTGGTTTTCTCTTTATTTATTGCTCTCGTCTTTCTTTATGTGTATCCAAAATTCTCATATTGCTATTTGTCCATATTAAATTGTCTTTCACCTGTTAGTGTTTGATCCTTTCGCATTTTCTCAAAGGTTAGCTGGAAGAGATCCCTTTTAGGGATAAGTTCGCCTTTGTACATAACATTCTTATTTTTGTTTTGTTTTTGTCCGTTTTATGTAAACCTGTTTATGTGCAATAAAGTGACATACATACATACATACATATATTTTACTACACAGGTCGGAAAGAAGAAAATTACTGGCTGAGTATGATATTATTGATATTTTTCATCACACTTGTAAGGGCTCTCTTGATATTTCAAAAACGGATGAGAAAGTTGCATTTTATCCACAAGAGTGGCAAAGTAATAGATACAAAATTTAGATTTATTAAACATTTTCAGACAAATACAAACGTAGAACTGCTTACTACGGCGTAGCACCCGTAGCTCGTAGCCTATTTACGCATTCACTGCCAACATTTTCGTAGCGCTACGCTCGTAGCCGATCCGATCGTTTTTCCGCTTTGGAGAGGAAAGCGACTACGAACAGAGAACTCACCGAGCGGGTTCCCGGCACTTAATGTTTTAAAAGTAAATTCCAAAAAAAATATATTACAAAATGTTATGAGATGGTAAAAAGTTAAAAACATCACATGCTACATTCTCGATTCAAATCGGGCCCCAGACGTATAAGTACACGAACAGTAACAGGCCGAATCTAAATGTCTGCGCATGACATTTCAATTTCTGCTTATCTCTAAATGTAAAACGCTGTATCTCTGAAAGTAGTTTTTACACTTGACTAGCCACGGCCGTTTACTCATTCCTTCGCTTACCTACAATACTTTAAGCATGGCTACCACGAGTTGGCATTTGACATTTAGGTACGTGGCATGGCAGCGACTGCGTAAACTCGATCGCAGTCTATCTCGCTCGCACTAATGTATTGGTGCGATAGACAATACGTAACTTAAACATTAAGTGTCAACTCGTGGTATAGCTAAGGATGGGGCCAGATAAACTCAAAAACTACTGAATGGTGTTTCAAGCGGTTTTTACCTATAAATAGAGTGATTTTTAAGGAAGGTTTAGGTGTATAATTTGTCAGGGTTTAGTGTAACCTGTGCGAAGTCGGCGTCATCACAGGCGTTTGCGTCTATTGCAGACGATTTATGCATTGCTGTTTAGACAACGGGTTTGGTGACTGTGGAGGCCGATGCGTGAGCGGCACGATCTCCCACATTTTTGGCAGAGAAAGCGCATGCCAACAGTTCCAGTTCCGGTTTGCTTTCTGCGGTACCTTTTGCTATCTAAAGCATTAAACCAGGCTTGGTCGCATAGCCTTCTCCCCTCCACAACACCACGCCATCCATCACGGTCTTCGGCTAAGGTTTCCCAGGCATGGTGGTCGATTACAGACATGACATGCCTCGCTTGACACAGTCTTTAAAGCGCAGCATCGGTCTTCCAACGTTCCTTTTAGCATAAGCCGGGGTCGGTCGCTAGTATTATGTAGTTCTAGGCTTTCCTCTCGTCTTTTCAATCTTACCTTCCAGGATGTTTGTGAAATAGGCCTCAAAATAAAACTAGTGACACCGAATCTCGTATCCACAGCGGCAAGTCAAACGTGTGACCAAACACATAAACGCTTCATTCCGAACTCGGCAAACACTGACCCTAGCCGCAAACACAATAACATTCTCGTCGGTCAAATGGTCTATAAAAACGGGTCAAGTGCGAGTTGGACTCGCGCACGAATGGTTCCTTACCATTATCTAGTGTTTTTAGTTTTTGTTGTTATAGCGGCAACAGAAATACATCGTCTGGGAAAATTTCAACTGTCTATTAGCTAACACGGTTCATGAGACACAGCCTGCAGGTGACAGACAGATAGACGGACGGTAATAGTCTTAGTAATATGGTCCCTTTTTACGCTTTGGGTACGGAACCTTAAAAACAAAGTCCCTGCCACACCGATAGCGAGACAAAACGGATCGCGACAAAATTTACAACAGGCGGCATACAAACCAGACAGCGGTATTCGGAAAACAAGATCTGTTCTAGACTAGAGAACAATACGATATGTACTAGATACGTTGTAGTTTAGATTTCAACTAGTTCTCTTTTGCAGATCAATTCGGGCAACAAATGTCACTTTTACGTTAAAATATCGTAATAATATCTTGTGGAAATCGTTCAATAGTATCTCCAGAATCGCGGAAATGACAAATTTGACAGGCTAGATCTTAAAAATATCATTGTCGTATCTTGGTAATGTCTAATAGATATTTAATAAATAGATGTCTAGTTCAAAATCCGAATCGGGCCCACGGACTATGGGCCCGATTCGGATTTTGAACTAGACATCTATTATAAAGTTGACTTGTATATTAGTTCAGCTTTTCTCCTCTCCAGATCGTATTTCGTTACAAATTCTCGTGAAATTTCGTGGTTAAGTATATACATATTTATTGCAATGTTCAGTCACGCTCCGTGATGGTTGAGCTATCTAGGGTTCTAGCTAAATTGGACATTCCATAGCGCAAGTATTGAACAACCAGTTTAGCTAGAACCCTAAATGGCATAACAACCACGGAGCGTGACTACCTATGTATGTAGTTATGTTTGTACGGGTAAAATGCATGCAAGTTCAATTTAACCCACTTCTCGACTTCCAATGAAGCTGAAATTTTGCATAAGTACATATGTAAGTCGGGTGACAATGTGATCTGATGATGGAGACAGGAGGTGGCCATAGGAACTCTGTGATGCAACAAGGCAACCTTATTTTGTTTGGGGTTTTAGAATTGTCTCGATGAGTATTAGTTGCATGTGGAAAGAAAAGTACAGTCAGCGATACAAGCTTGTACCAAAAATGAAATTTTAGCCTAAAACTTATTTATTGATTCAGTTTTTGGACATTTTTGATTGATTGATTGATTGGACTTAATATTTACTTTTTCGAAAGACAATCGGGTTGGGATAGCTTGCCCCTTTTTCTATGAGATTTAGCGTAAAGGGCTGGCATCCAGGGCATTAAAACACAAAAAATTGACACAATTCTAGGGATTGACAGGGCAAGCTATCGTGGCGCCATCTGCTAAATACTTCAACGGGCTATTGTATATGTTATTTCAAAGTGAATACCAAACACATCTTACATACAAAGGCCTCCTTATCTCCATCTTACATTTGGTTTCCATCTTGACATTTCAATTTAAACTTCCACATATGTCAGTAATGAAACAATGCTGTCAGTTGAGGGCGGACAGACAGACAGACGAATATCGGTGACAATGGTTCGCGCGCTTCCGATGCGACCATTTTGTTTGCGGTACAGTGGAACCTCGATAACTCGAACTTCACTGTCGAAATTTTTGCTGACACGAAATAAAATGCTATTTATTCTCTTCCCTTGAAATCCCAAAACTTCCATAAATCGAAATATTTAACTTCTTTAGGATGAAGTAACCAAAAAATATAAAGATATTTTTATAACATGATTTATATTTTGTTATGGGTATGAAATGAACTCGTTTTGGTATGACCTTGAAAATTGTCGCACCTCACGCACCACTTTTACTTCATTTTGCATTCGCATGCACCAATCAGCGTGAGTGATCATCAAGGTCGTATAAAAATAAGACCAAAACCGTAAAAAGTTGTTAAATCTAAATCTAGTCACTAACAAACGGGCTATAACCGCATAAATCGAAGTTCGCAAATTACGGGCATCTTCTCTGTCACTCTAATTACGCTTTCATTGGAGTAAAAGAGAAAGATCCCCGCAATTTGCGAATCTCGGTTATTCGCGTTTACGTACGGAAAGCGATTTCGAGTTGAATCTCGATCGAGATCCTCTAGTAACCCCGTCGCTATCTCCCCACTTCCTGAGTTTTTGATTCTAACTGAGGGGAGATTGTGACCTATTTATAGTGTAAAATAGTGTTTTACATGTGGTTATCAATATAGCTGTCTTCTCTAAGCAAATTCGACGTGTTACAAATACAGCTGGTGACATGACGATAGAAATTGCGTATACTGCTAAGTTTTTCTTAAAGTGATCGACGGTACCAAAGAGAAATTGAAATAGAGGCGGATTGTCAAAGTAAGTTATGTAGCCACAGTAAATTCACTGCCATCTTTCGACAAAAGATTAAAACTGTACGCCATTTAACTTTGACCCTTATTCTTTCACTGATATGTGTTAATTTGTTAATATTGAAATTAACGCCCGACAGTAGGCCAAATGGCGCCATAACCTTTGGCCTACTGTCGGGTAGATGGCGTTAATTTCAATATAAACAAATTAACACATATCAGTGAAAGAATAAGGGTCAAAGTCAAATGGCGTTCTAACAGTTTTAATATTTTGTCAAAAGATAGCAGTAAATGTACTGGGGCTACATAGTTTACCATGACAGTAACGCTCTATTCACTCTATTCTCTTTGACGGTACGGCTCGATGTTTTATACTTTTTCATTTTTAGTTTTAATCGTGTGTCGATAGATGGCAGTAAATTTACTCTGACCACAAAACTTACTATGACAGTAACCCTCTATACTATCTATTCTCTTTGATAAGGCTTACAATCGTATTGTTCTTGTAGTTGTATGTAAAGTTACCATAACTGAATCACATATCAGATCGAACTAAAGTAACTAAACTATTAACTCAGGTAAGTGAAGAACAGAAAGGTTAGACAATGGTGTCTGTGAACACAATGCCAGTTTAAATTGAGTTTTGCAATGTTTTGCCGCGACTATAACTCTGTAGACTTTGGAGTTGAGACTTCACTATATAGTATAAAACAAAGTCTCTGTCTGTCTGTCCCTGTGTATGCTTAGATCTTTAAAACCACGCAACGGGTTTTGTTGATGCGGTTTTTAAATAGTTAGAGTGATTCAAGAGGAAGATTAGTTTATAATTTATTAACCCGTGCGAAGCCGGGGCGGGTCGCTAGTTTAACATAAACTAGTGACCCCGGATTTCTCGGGTGGTACCTTAACAAATAATATACCTTAACCTCGATAATTACTATATTGATAAGTAAAAACCGAATGAAAATCCGTTCAGTAATTTTCGAGTTTATCGCGAACATACATACAAAAAGACGCGGCGGAGGACTTTGTTTTATAAGGTTTAGTGATGGGCCTATTTTTTAATTGAAATGAATCAGAATCAGAACGTAAAAACCGGAATCGATTTCGTTTTTGTATGTATGCGTCGGATTATGAAATTTATGAATACAACTATCTATTAGGTACCTATGAAATAAAACTATTAAAACGTATTATATCGCGTGTATTGAATTTATAATACATCCCAATGTTTCGAACCGTACATACAGCGTTCGTACCTACCTTATTAAATTTCACAAATTCGCAATTTTTTTGAAAAAAAAATAAAAAAAAACATTTTCTGTCTTTGTGAAATAAGCAATATCCCACTTTTATCTATTTGGGATTAGTGTACATCTAGGCAGGCATAAAATACAGTATGACTGTTATATTTATGGCGTAGATGTGCCATTTTATTTAAAGTTGAAAAAAATTGTGATTTATAATGTTATTTCTACTGAGAATCGCGAACTCTTTTTATCCTAATAGGTAGGAGAATAAAAGTGTCCCAAGGTTTTTATTTCCATTCCGTTACCATTTTTTTCATAAGCTTTGTATGGGGGGGGGGGGGGGGTTTGTATCACGGAATGGAAAGATCGAAAAATGTGTGGAAATTTTTGGGCACTTTTTTTCTCCTATTAGGATCAAAAGAGCTCGTGATTCTGAGTAGAAATAACATATAAAATCCCGAATTTGAAAAATAAGTGTTGCGGACGACTTTAGGCACAGGTAGGTACTAAAAATGTCCGAAGTTCGCAGTGTGTCGACAGACGCAACAAGTTACCAGGTTCGGTTCCGGCGCCGGCTCCGGCAAGATTAAACTTGTCTCAACACTTATTGCATGCTGCTATTGAGTATAGCTAGCTGTTACCCGCGTCTTTGTCCGACTACATTTTGATATAAGTACTATGCAAACAGTATCGGTAGATCGGTACAGCGCCACCTATGATCAAACAAGTTTTTAAAATAAAATTTTTGATACAAGCTTTTATCGCTGCCTGTATTTTTTTTAACAGGCAACTAGAGTTAGACCAAGAAAAGTCTGCAGCGATTTTGATAGCCCATGCAGTGTAAATGTTATTTTAATCATCAAACTTCTATGAAATTATGACGTATTATTAACACTTGCACTGCGTGGGCTATCTAAATCGATGCAGACTTTTCTTGGTCGAACTCTACTTACTTAATACTCATCGAGACAATTCTTACAAACCGAAACAAAATTAGGTTACATTGTTTTATCACAGAGATTCCATAACCACCTCCTATTTTCATGAGACTATCGTCTAGCAATAGGGTACTTATTTGACTACTAGTCAAATCAGTTTATTTTTCCGAACTGTCAAAATGATTTTGCTTCTATGGAATTTATATGAAACACTAGCATGTTACGTCACAATCAAATAACCTACTCTTTATAGTTTTAGACGAGGCATCTTCCTCGCGTTGTCCCGGCATTTTGCCACGCGTCATGGGAGCCTGGGATCCGCTTGACAACTAATCCCAGTAATTGGCGTGGGCACTAGTTTTTACGAAAGCAACTGCCATCTGACCTTCCAACCCAGAGGGTAAACTAGGCCCGTATTGGGATTAGTCCGGTTTCCTCACGATGTTTTCCTTCACCGAAAAGCGACTGGTAAATATCAAATGATATTTCGTACATAAGTTCCGTAAAACTCATTGGTACGAGCCGGGGTTCGAACCCGCGACCTCCGGATTGCAAGTCGCACGCTCTTACCGCTAGGCCACCAGCGCTTATAGTTTTAGACGAGTATAAAGATATAAATTGTATCTAAAAAATAACGTTTCTCTATTTATCTTCTGGTGCTTTATTTCATGCATGGCGTAAAATTATTTATTTTAAATACAGTCAAATACCCTATTTTCATGAGATTATCACCTAGCAATAGAGCGATTCTTGAAAAAAGTTTAGGTGTACAATTTGTTAAGGGTAACCCGTGTGAATAATGCGTCGTATGTGGGAATTAAAAGACTGGCACAAGAAAGAAATTATTGTCGATTACTCCACCGACGAGAGCAAAGCTCTTAAGTTATGATGATGATGATGAACCCGTGCGAAGCCGGGGCGGGTCGCTAGTTTATTTATAACTTTTCATCAATAAAATATTAACACCTTAACTACTCTCACTGGATAAATTTTCAACCAAACCCCATTTGCATCAACTACAAACGTCAAAATTTTCAATGTAAAATGTAAACGCAAAAAACATGGCGTCCTAAAACCGGAAGGCGGAAGCGTGCGACACCGCATTTCCGGGCAGCCGGATTCAAATTTCGAACGGGCGAGATAACGGCCGGCGGCAACGGAAATTGAAGTGGACAGTTTTCAGGTTAATGTAGTCGATGAAGGGTTACGTTTGACTTGTACTTGGACTGCACTGGAAGAAAATATAATGCATAAGTAATAATAGGGTATACTGTAGAATTTATTATATTGTGCATTACATACCTAGGGAGTGGTATTCGTAAATGCCTCAGATCGCAGGTGTTTGTGGCCCGAACCGAAGGTGAGGGCCATAAATATGCGATCTGGGGCTTTACGAATTACCGCCCGTGGTTTGTCTAGAGTTTTACGTCTTGCCTTGGCCAGGAAGTGAGATTTTCTTTTCGCGTAGCGGGAAGAAAATCTCACTTACGGGCCTAGGGTGACGTAAAATAAATAATTATACACCATGCATGAAATAAAGCACCAGAAGATTAATAGTGAAACGCAGTCAGCAGTTATTTTTAGACATAATTTCTATTTTAAAACCCGTATAACTATAAAGAGTAGGTAATTTGATTGTGACGTCACATGCTAGCATCGTTTTGTCAGTTCTAAAAAATACACTGATTTGACTAGTAGTCAAATATAGGGTATTTGACTATTTTACAGTACATTTGGTGCTACTTTACCGCACTAGTGCGATAATTAGCACGTTACGTAACTATGTCGAAAATGAAATTGTACGATACACGTGCGAATAGGTAATTCGCAACGCGTGTCGATTTAAAACACTCCCTTCGAATGTGTTTTAACTTTTAATTTATCGCCACTCGTTGCAAATTTCCTATTTTTCGCACGTAATAGGATATTTTGCTACTAGTCAAATCAGTTACTTTTTTAGAATTGTCAAAACGATTTGTTAATATGGAATTTATAGGAAACATTACATCGTGATGTCACGGCAACTTGCCTACTTTTTATATTTCTAACCGATTTATTAAATATAACTTTTGTTTAAAAATAAGTCCTATCAGGTACGTGTTATTCTAATAATTATCTGGTGCTTTATTTCATGCATGGCGTAAAATAATTTATTTTAAATACAGTATAACACCCTATGTACTATTTATGAATAAAGAAGCAATTTAGGTAATATGTGTATTTTTATAGATATCTATGATGCATGATAGTCTGGCTAATTTTATATTTGACGCGTTTCCATTGCACTTTTAAAATTACATATTATCATCTTTATTTATTTTCGTCTTAAGTTAAGGTTTTTTACTATATGGATATAAAATTAAAATATAAAAACACTCACAAAACAATATAAAAAATATATAAACAACAACAACATTATAAAAAAACCCAACCTAGGGTGCCGCCGGCAGCGGGGCAAGGCCCAAGCCACCGGTGGTCAGGGCCGCAGAGAGAAGAACCGGCGGACTATCCGCGCCGTGTCCAAGATCACCGCCTTCTGCATCTGACCCTTGATCCAACCACCTAGCGAGAGTCTCTCAAGATGTTGGTCGAGACTCTTCGCTATTAGACCGTTCACTGAAATGACTATTATTATTATTGTTTGGAGGCTATTGTGTCCCACTGCTGGGCAAAAGCCTCCCCCTAATTTCTCCAGAAATCTCTGTCTAGTGCTATGTCTGGCCATTCCTTTAAAAAGGAGTCCAGTTCATCCTGCAGTTTTAAAATATTTTGTCAAAAACTAGCTATATTAGATTTTTTCCATATTTACTGTTATTTTTTGAAGAGACGTCTAGGACCTGATAAATTAATAAATGAATGGATTTAATTTATTCCAGAAAATATTAAACATATTGGTTTAAAACCAATTTACCTATGTACAAACATACTAAAATACAATTAAATTAAGACAAACACAAAAAAATAAAAATAAAATTTAAAAACATGTCAAATAAGGGCCTGTGTCGGGTCACCCCGACCCCGATACGAGTCAAAAACGTCAAAAATTGCATAGATATTAGGTTATTAACCTAAAACCTGCTAACTTAACCTGCGAACCTAAATTATCTAAAGGTTAGGATATGCATGCCAGAGATCTGCTTGTAGACATATTTTGTGCCTAATTCCCGTTATACATTGACTTTATCTGTTAGACATTTCTGACGGACACATCTGTATAAAAAAATATACCTGTACTGTAAATATACCTGTTATACCTGTACCCTAGCTTTAAGGATGACTCACGCTTAGGGTTTGCAATTCGGATCCGAAATGTATGATATTATCCGGATCTGGATCCGGATCCGCGGATCTTCCCATACATTTCGGATCCGTCGTGCAAACCCTTCACATTAGATCGTTTTCTATGGAAAGCAGCACGTGATCACCTGTCATCTGTCATAGAAAAGTAAGCGCCGGAATCTCCGGTCCGCACACGGCCCGGTCGGTTCGGTCTAACGTGAGTCATGCTTTAATCTCAATGATGTAACGATATAAACCGTGAGACAGTGGAAACCCGTCTAGATCCTGGATACAGCACGCATCCGCCATCTTGCCGCTTTCCAATAACCGTTAGCGTGCATCGAGGTGCAACACGTTTGAACGCAATAAGGTATTTTACACCTATAAAAATTGGTATTCTTATTTATTACAAGTGTGGCTACCACCAGTTTGACACTGACATAAACGCTATCGAGGACGTAACTTACTTTCTATGTGTTGTTTTAAATAAAAATAGTTAAAAAACAACGGGTTGCACTCAGGGAGTGCCAGCAGAAGTGAAAACGCAATGACTAGTGCAAAATGCACTATGTATAATTGAGGTTAACGCCATCTAGCGTTATTTCGTCGCATTACTTGAAACCCCTAAGCACATCACTGTTAGTACTCGAGTTATATTAATACCAGTTAGAGCGAAACTCACTAGATGGCATTTAAATCAATAAAGAAAAACTCAATGACATTACATGTAACAGGTCCATCTTACGGTTACGTGATCTCACGCGAGTTTAACATTTTTTTCCCCACCTCAAAAAGTGCACAGCGCCACTAAAGAAGCTTTCACTTCCCAAAAAAAATTTTTATTGTTCATTTAGAAGTCATTACGATGTTTGATCGGATTACATTTGTGCAACGACGAAGCATGTACCGGATTATCTTTGTGTTTGTTTATAACTAAATAAATAAAAAAACCGGCCAAGTGCGAGTCGGACTCGCGCACGGAGGGTTCCGCACCATCAACAAAAAATAGAGCAAAATAAGCAAAAAAAACGGTCACCCATCCAAGTACTGACCCCGCCCGACGTTGCTTAACTTCGGTCAAAAATCACGTTTGTTGTATGGGAGCCGCACTTAAATCTTTATTTTATTCTGTTTTTAGTATTTGTTGTTATAGCGGCAACAGAAATACATCATCTGTGAAAATTTCAACTGTCTAGCTATCACGGTTCGTGAGATACAGTCTGGTGACAGGCGGACGGACGGACGGACGGACAGCGGAGTCTTAGTAATAGGGTCCCGTTTTTACCCTTTGGGTACGGAACCCTAAAAATGAAGTAGGTACCTAAAAATATTAAAAAAAGACAAGACAAACAAGACTATAATAATTTAAAAACTTGATAAATAATTTCTGTTCTGAAGAAACGTCCCCATCTGCGCCCGCCCATGCAAATACAAGTATTATTGTCCTATAACTTTATTAGAATTGTGCACAGTTTTTACCATAAAGCGGAAATCTGCATAAACGGAGTCCGCGAGCCAAGGATAATTGGTATTTTATACAGCTCCTTGGAGTTTGGACAAATAATAGAGTTAAGTGGATAAGACAGAAAGGGACCCACTGATTAACAGTCCGCCGGACGGTATAGGCCTGGCAGTTGTTCGGAACTGTCAAAATTTTGTTTTAACTGACAGGCCGATACCGTCCGGCGGGCTTTTATCAGTGGGCCCCTTTAGACTTATATTGAGGGGTCTATTGTTTTATAAAAACCAAAAACCGGATTCATCCTGAGGGTCGCGAAGTTAGAATCTCGACACAATGCGAATTTTAATTCGTTTGTGGTGACCGTTCCGACTGAACATCTAGCAACCTTCACCAAGGAGGAGTTTTGGCCAAAGGGTGTCAAGTTTCGGCGGTTCCGCGGCCGGTTCCCTGACACTGCGGGGTTGCGTAATGCATCGCAATCATAATGTGTTTTTTAGTGTTTAGTTATATTTTTATAATATGTATGATAGTTTTAAGGTATTTATGTATGTGTCGGAGGCAGATCGTAAAATCGGCCATATCGAGATATTCCTAGGCATACCATGAAACGCCGCCATTTCATGATCTGACTAGCGACTACCAGCCATATCGTTCAAACATCAACGTTTGACGATTTGCCTAGCGACGTTTAGGCATATCAAATAAGTAGGGTATATTCCTAGGCATATCATGAAACGCCGGCATTTCATGATCTGCCTAGCGCGACCATCAGCCATATCGTGCAAACTCAAGGGGTGATATTCCTAGGCAGATCATGAAACGCCGGCATTTCATGATCTGCCTAGCGACCACCAGCCATATCGTGCAAACCTCAATGGGTGATATTCCTAGGCAGATCATGAAACGCCGGCATTTCATGATCTGCCTAGCGACGACCAGCCATATCGTGCAAACCTCAAGGGGTGATGTTCCTAGGCAGATCATGAAACGCCGGCATTTCATGATCTGCCTAGCGACGAACAGCCATATCGTACAAACCTCAAGGTGTGATATTCCTAGGCAGATCATGAAACGCCGGCATTTCATGATCTGCCTAGCGACGACCAGCCATATCGTGCAAACCTCAAGGGGTGATATTCCTAGGCAGATCATGAAACGCCGGCATTTCATGATCTGCCTAGCGACGAACAGCCATATCGTACAAACCTCAAGGTGTGATATTCCTAGGCAGATCATGAAACGCCGGCATTTCATGATCTGCCTAGCGACGACCAGCCATATCGTGCAAACCTCAAGGGGTGATATTCCTAGGCAGATCATGAAACGCCGGCATTTCATGATCTGCCTAGCGCGACCACCAGCCATATCGTGCAAACCTCAATGGGTGATATTCCTAGGCAGATCATGAAACGCCGGCATTTCATGATCTGCCTAGCGACCACCAGCCATATCGTGCAAACCTCAAGGGGTGATATTCCTAGGCAGATCATGAAACGCCGGCATTTCATGATCTGCCTAGCGCGACCATCAGCCATATCGTGCAAACCTCAATGGGTGATATTCCTAGGCAGATCATGAAACGCCGGCATTTCATGATCTGCCTAGCGACCACCAGCCATATCGAGCAAACCTCAAGGCTCAAAAGGAACGTAAACTTGTATTAAAAGATACGATCTGGCAACACTGGACTCGGACGCAGCGCCATATAGAACGCAGCGCCACCAGTGGCAAAAAATGCAATTATTTTACGATGCGATCGGTATGAATGAAGCTAGGAATTCGACGAATACATTGCTCCCATCGATCTGCCGAATCTTTTATAAGACAGATATGATATGAGAGTGATATGCCTGAGTTAATTTTAGTCAGATCGTGAAGTGGCGGCCTTTCATGATATGCCTAGGAATATCTCATCAATTATTTTACGATGCGCCCGGTATGAAGCTAGGAATATCAACGAATACATTGGTCTGACCGATCTGCCGCCTCTTTTATAAGGCAGATCGTGATACGCCTGGGTTAATCTTAGTCAGATCATGAAATGGCGGCGTTTCATGATATGCCTAGGAATATCTCGATATGCCCGATTTTACGATCTGCCGCCGACATATGGGCCACTAGTTGCCTGAAATAAACGATTTCATTTCATTTCATTTCATTTCATTTATTGAATGCGCCTCACTGCTAGCCACACTCTGGCAAGGGGGCGGACCAAGATGACAAACGCCAAGCCAAACGATTAAAATACGGACGAATTGATAACCTCCTCCTTTTTTTGAAGTCGGTTAAAAAGAAAAATCGGGATGACAGTTGCTCGACTTCTTGTGACTAATTCCATACATGATTTATGTTTTGATTGGTTTTCGGTTCGATTTTATATCAACGATTGTCATCTTGGCTAAACCCCCTGGGTGCCTAGCCAAGATGCCAATCGATTGCGCCGTCGCGTACGGCTACTTGCGATTACCATTGTATTTTTAGGGTTCCGTACCCAAGGTAAAAACGGGATCCTATTACTAAGACTCCTCTGTCCGTCTGTCCGTCTGTCTCTCACCAGGCTGTATCTTATGAACCGTGATAGGATAGCTGGACAGTTGGAATTTTCACAGATGATGTATTTCTGTTGCCGCTATAACAACAAATACTAAAAAGTACGGAACCCTCGGTGGGCAAGTCCGACTCGCACTTGTCCGATTTTTTAAATTTAGAAATGATTAAGTTTTTTTTTATTAAGGGTTAAGCCGTATCCACACTAACCCGTCGAGTCACCCTCCATATTGAAATGAGCACGCGGCGCCGCGCGCTCTACAAACAAACAATTATATATATTTATATATAGGTACATACTTGTTGCTTCTTACCGTAATCCCTTTGTTTGAGGCATTGTTTGTCTGTTCATGGAAAGAGGATTACATGTTTAATACGAGATTTATTTAATCTTATCAACACTAAAGTTTGTGCGGAAAGAGAAGAGTCGTGGAATACATTCCACGACTTCTCTTTCCGAACAGACTCTATACTATACACGCATACACGTGGCTAAAAATAACTGCATTTCCGTTGCCAGGGAGGTTTTACGCTTATACTGAGCAACTTTTACTATGGGATGGGACCAACCCCGAAATCGCGAAAAATTTACCCTCCCATAGAAAATGGACCAGCCAAAATGTATGTAACAACCTTTTTTTTTTGCGATATCGGGGTTGGTCTCATAGTAAAAGTTGCTCAGTATAATCCCAAAACCTCACCGACAACAGAAATGCAGTTATTTTTTTAGCCACCGTATATATTTTAAACTAGCGAAGGAATATCGAAGCTCTCAGTACATTTTTGACTTCGAAAAACGATTCAATTATATTTATTAATACTTGAATTCAGTTTTCCATAATACTGTAATAAAATATGTAGGCAACCCTTGACGGCTGAACCCTGAAAACTACCCGTAATTTCGGCCTCAAGAGTAATAAACTTTTAATATCACTTCAATTCGTGTAAACATAAAACACAGGGTGTAATACAAAAATTAACTCGAATATACTCCCAGACGGCCATTTTATTACTCCAAAACATCTTAAACATACTCAGGAGCATTAATATGTGTACATTTGATTCTTATCTCAATGGATTTAGGACCAAAATTCCATATAAAGATACTTTTTGTCGGTTAAAACATTTTGGTATTTGGAGGGTAGTTTTAACAATTCAGTCAGAAAACTAACAGTTTTACTGGGCAGTTAAAGTTAACGGGCCGTTAAATTCGCTAAACAGTGAGCATACAGAGCAGTTTTTAATTTGTAAGGCTTTTTGTCTGAGATTTTGTTTAGGGTAATATTTTACGCCTAATTGACTTGAAGCCTGATTGAGATTTAACGATTTGTTGTAATTTTGGATTGGTTTTGATACGACCTTGACGATCGTCTTGGCGATTGACGCGAATCACTCGCACGCTTTCTCAATCTTCAAGGTCTTATCAAAACAAGATCAAAAACCATAAAAAATGTTAGAATCGGCCAAATCCCAAAACTTATCGCCGCAAAAATTTGTGAGAGTTGAAACGTGACTAGGTATATATATTTTTTTCGATAAGAAAAAAAATATATGAAGATTAAAGATTTATTTAAGTTCCTGTGTCGCAGCACGGCTAGCACATGATGGGCGCGACAGTCGACAGGCGAGAAAATGCCGCGACATAGAGCTCTCTCGCGAATCGGTAGCATAAGAGCCGCGCGACAACCCGCTGTCTCGCGGACAAATGTCAAAGCGACATAATTTTGTCGTTTGACAGTTCCACGCGGGATACTCTCGAAAATCGTAGCACGAGTGTACTATGGGAGACAAAATGTCCCGCGTTTGAACGTCAAAATGAGAGAAATTGTCTTCGAGGCTAGAGGGTCGCGACTAGGGTTTGCTCCCGGTACTGAATTTGGCGACAAGCGCATTTGGTCGAAGTTTTGTTGACTTTTGTTCTAAAAGAAAGATAATTTTCCATATTTTATATTTATTTCATACTACAACACTTTTTTGTTTAAGTATAATTTGAATCTTGAGTTTCATGATCATGCCATTAATATCAAAATTGTTATATTTTTTCACAATGACTTGTTTGTTCTCTTAAGTTAAACGAAAATCCGACAGAAAAAAATCTAAGCCTAAGATTGTACGATCACGACCACATCAACAAAGCAAACCTTTGGTGGCGAATTGACTGGGGGATAATTAATAGAAACATAAATAATTGATACAAAAATATTACATTGCTAATCCGGGAAACAATTACGTGCTATCAATCAGTGCTAACCCGTTATATTTACACGCGTATTTTTACATGCAATTATTGTTGACAACCTATATTATGTCGCTCCTTAGGTGTTTCCATTCATTGTGGGATATAAACAACACAATCCCGACCTGAATATTGCGATCAACCTCACTTATAATAAGTAAATGCAAAAGTAAATCTGTACCTATGTACAGTCAGCAGCAATAGTTGCTAAGCGGGCGAGGTGTTCAAAATGATCTTGACGCGACTTTATTGTTAAGAGAATAAGAGCGCGTCAAGGTAATTTTGAACACCTCGCCCGCTTAGCAACTATTGCTGCTGACTATATGTTACCTCTTGACGCTTAATCCGCCGAACCGATTTAGACGAAATTTTGTGAAACAACATTCCACAAAGAATGCAAATAATGAATCTGGCAGCTCAACTCAAACTCCACCTCACAGAAGACCACAGCCGTAATACTTACTTTGTAGTGTACGAGTTGGTACTAGCCTAATCCTTAAGTTACGATTCCCACCGACCGGCTGGAGTTGGGCCGCGCCGGAATGCTTTTTCAGTGTACCTATTTACATAATGTGTGGCAGAAGCGATAGAATCCGTCCGGAGCCATCCGATCCGCAAGCAGCCGACCGGCTTTTGGGCATACAAATGTGAAATGCGCTCCGACTCCGACGAATCGTACTTAAATCTGAGTACCTATCTCAAAAAGGTCAAAGTAAATAAAATCATTTAAAGTTTTTGGTAGTATTTATTTAAAAGTCACATTATTTGAGAAGTGTTATCAACACTCGACTGTCCTTGCACGGAGTAGGTTCCCAACTTGAGCCCTTCTATGTCCTCCGTGATGGCAGGAGGGCTGCGGTTAGCAGCAGCATGCTTAGGTGTAGAGAATACCTCCGTGTTTGATGATAGGCTTGTGCATGATTGTCATTCAATCTATCTTCGAAGCCAGCAATGCAGCGGCTAGCCAGCCATAAGGGAGATATGTCGGGGATTAGCATAAGATATTTAGTCTGTAAATAAGATTTAAAAGGAATGTAATTTTTTTGCAAAAAACAACGGAAAAGAGCTTTATGAAGATTGAATTGTGTACGTAAGTACTTACAACTTGACTTCTTCGTAAAGATGGTATTTTGTTAGCCAAAACTTTTAACAAAACGCCAATTATTCGTAAGGAGTTGTATTTTAATGATTAGGTAGGTAATCTTTAGATAATTATAATAATATATTCCAACTTGTAACGACAAAGCGAATCAAATTTTGATTGACAGTATTGACACTGACATTTTCGACTTAAAAATAATATTTGCTATTTCTTATTCTTCATACTGCGAGAAAGAGACAAAGTTATCGTGACTAGGGACGCTCCGTTTCTAAGGCTGACTATTCATTACTTATCCGATTATTATTTTACCGATTCAGTGTTGCCACGAATGAAAAGTTTGTTCCATGTATAAATGGCCACATTGGCTAAGTCGCGCGCGGGATGGCTCTCTCTCGTGGAACTCTTTTCTCGATGTGCGAACTCATGCTGCCAAAATCGAGGAATTGACAGATAGAGATAGAAATTTGTGACGGGCGACTGCCGTCTCTCGCGGCGCGAGCTATCCCGCGGGTAATCATGTGCTAGCCGTGCAGATCATTGACGGTTTTGTTATTGTCGATGATTTTGTGTCACGGTATATTAGGTTTTTATTCGTTTTCTTATGTTCTTTTGTGTCATATATTATGTTAAACAGAAATGACAAGTCTCAAAAAAATGGAGTATATAAAAAACATTTCCAATGGTTATGTCGCTTAATCTTAATGGTTCATGGGCCAGTGTCCATACAAATCTGCCCATCCTCCTTTAATTTTTTATTTATTTATTGAGAAAAAAACGGTCATATTTATACAAAAATGAAAAATGTGTACAATAATATTTTATAATCCACACAAAAAGTATTAGTTTCGTGTCTGAAGGCTGCTATCGATCGCAGCCCGTGTGAACCATTCGTCACATTGATTTTTCAAAATGAGTTAGTTTTGCATAAACTTTCACATCATGTAGTCATTAGAATTCGAACCGTTTTTCTTACTTTAAAGCTGCGTTTTTGTTTTAAATAGTATGCGAAACACGCTGCTATGGTTACCCCTTTATTGACCCAATGTAGATTAGAAACAACACAAATTTTGACCCTCTTTTTGTATTTTTTCCGAAACAGAATCAATAGAATTGAGCGCCGAGGAGTTGAACTCCTACATTGGCTATTTTTTGCGCTTAGGGTTAAAATGAGACCGTAACCGATTGTATGGTGGCGGCCAGGTTCGTATAAGGGTAGACCAGTAAAACATAGAACATGAGTTACAAATACTAGGAAGTGTCTGGATACTATCGATCGAAGTCTGTATGAAACATTCATGCCAGCATTGATTTTTCAACGGCGAACGGACACGCCCAGAGGGAGTAGGAAACCCGAGCAGAGTGAGTGTGCTCGTGGATGCGGCATGTATCGGCAGAAACAAGAGTCTTCTTCTTCTTCCTCGCGTTGTCCCGGCATTTTGCCACGGCTCATGGGAGCCTGGGGTCCGCTTGGCAACTAATCCCAGTAATTGGCGTGGGCACTAGTTTTTACGAAAGCGACTGCCATCTGACCTTCCAACCCAGAGGGTAAACTAGGCCCCCCGTATTGGGATTAGTTCGGTTTCCTCACGATGTTTTCCTTCACCGAAAAGCGACTGATCAAATGATATTTCGTACATAAGTTCCGAAAAACTCATTGGTACGAGCCGGGGTTCGAACCCGCGACTTCCAGGTTGCAAGTCGCACGCTCTTACCGCTAGGCCACCAGCGCTTTTTTTTGCGCTTGTCGGCAGAGACAAGAGTAAGAGACTTTATATCGACCGGGATATGAATATGAACCGTGATTACTTTTGTATTGTTTTCGAGCTCCCGATATTTCGACGCAGTTACATGCATCTTGTTCACGGGTAACTGAAGATAGCGGGTGGGTGTCAAAGTTGTGTAGTAGTGTGTTGTGTAGTTGTGTAGAACTTGCGTCGAAATATCGGGAGCTCAAAAACAATACAAAAGGTAATCACGGTTCATATCCCGGTCAATATAAGTCTAGTGAAAGTAGTGAAACTAACCGTGAATCATTCAAAACTGTTAAGAGTAATGAGGTTTTTTTTATATCACGTTGGTGGCAAACAAGCATACGGCCCGCCTGATGGTCACGATGGTGCAGTCGTAGCCTATGGACGCCTGTAATTCTTGGGTTGCTACATGCGCGTTGCCGACCCTTTAAGAACCTGTGTGCACTGGTTTTTAGGGTTGCGTACCTCAACAGGAAAAAACGAAACCCTTATTTATAGGATCACTCGGGCGTCTGTCTGTCTATCCAACCGCCCAATTTAAAAAAAAAAAATGTTTTTTCACTTCTACAATAAATATGATGTTACTATTAGATTCCTCACGTTAAAATGCAAAATAAACCTACTTACAGTATTGTCAGAACAACTAATTCTATAAACGCAAATCAAAATACCAATTTTCATGTTTTTCCATCAAAGTACTTTGATTAAATTTCTGACATTTGCTCCCATACACTAATGTATAAAGAGATTTAATTTTCATGATAGATTGACACCATAAGAATTCTTATAAAAGTGATGACAATCTCCGTACAACATCGCGTGCCTCATCATTGACTATAGCGACCCGCCCCGGCTTCGCACGGGTTAACAAACCCTTCCTCTTGAATCACTGTATCTATTAAAAAAAACGCATCATAATCCGTTGCGTAGTTTTAAAGATCTAAGCATACAGACAGACGGCGGGAAGCGACTTTGTTTTATACTATGTAGTGATATACTTAGATTGCGCTACTTTTTAATTAAATAAAACGTATTTTTAGTCACTCGCACGTCATGTTTCGATAATATTATAAGCTAACATGAAGTTGATCTGATGTTGCAGTCAAAAAATAACCAAAGGAGTTTAGGCTCATTTAAAAAAAAAACTTCAAAAATTTATTGTAGGTAATACACAAAAACATTTTCAGGGGTGCAAGGATTATCCTAATTATGTACAATTGACAAAGTGTAGGTACCTCAGCTAAGAAATATATTATGTCAGGTTGCTCTGGTTCCTACACTAGGCTCAGCCTGTCTCGTAGGTAACCCAGACTCAAGTGGGTTTATACAATTGAAACTTAAAGCCAAGCCAATTTCATTACAAAGATCTCGAATAAAGTACCTACTTGACTTGACTAGACATGCAAAGGAGAGAAAGTACAGTCGGCAATAAAAGTGTGTTATAAAATAATATTTTGGACAGCAACTTGTTAGGCTGAATATAGTGAATATCGTCATTGATTTATAACGAAAAATAAACCTAATAGACGAAAAAATATGGAAAATGTCGTGGATTGCTTTAATACCGCATCCAAGTTTCCGACATCCTTAAAAAACTCGCCACGCCCACCACACGCCCCGCCCTTTTAGGTAGGCGTGTCTACATAGACAAGATAGCTTATATACGGAAGTATATAACGTGGAAAACTAACCCATAGAGGAAAAGAGGTATGAGTTATATTACAGTTTGAGAGGTTAGTTTGTATATGAAGAATTTTTAGTTTTATAGGTATACTAGCGACGCGCCCCAGCTTCGCACGGGTTAACAAATTATACATAAACCTTTCTCTTGAATCACTCTATCTATTTAAAAAAACCCGCATCAAAATCCGTTGCGTAGTTTTAAAGATCTAAGCATACATAGGGATAGACAGACAGCGTGAAGCGACTTTGTTTTATACTATGTAGTGATAGTACCTACTACCTACATAGTTTATGAGACTGTTACATAATGAAAGGCATTAAAATACGAGTGTGAGTTTATGAAACGATCTGAAAGCGAGTTTCATAAAAACATCACATGCACGCATGTTAAAATTCTAATTATGTACTGTTACATACACTCCTTTTGCGTTAGTCATCACACACTCATAAACTAGACTGATATTAGAAATGAGTACAAATATTTTTTTTTGTTGTTATTAAATCGATTAACATTTTCACAGATAAGAAATCTTTAAGCTGGCCATAAATTTCGGTTTCTAAATGCGTCATAGAGGGCCTAAAACATGTGTAGAAAAAGCTTTTAGATAAAACTAAAAAAAATATATGATGTACATTACCATGCAAACTTTCACCGAAAATTGGTTTGAACGAGATCTAGTAAGTAGTTTTTTTTAATACGTTATAAATCCCCTAAATACGGAACCCTTCATGGGCGGGTCCGACTCGCACTTGGCCGCTTTTTTTTACACAAATTGACTAAGCCCCACAGTAAGCTCAAGAAGGCTTGTGTTGTGGGTACTCAGACAACGGTATATATAATATACAAATACTATAATACATAGAAAATAACAATTTGTCACATTGGTTAATTATTTACGTTTAGGATCATTCTATTCTTCTTCCTCGCGTTGTCCCGGCATTCTGCCACGGCTCATAGGAGCCTGGGGTTCGCTTGGCAAAGCTAATCCCAGTAATTGGCGTGGGCACTAGTTTTTTCGAAAGCGACTACCATCTGACCTTCCAACCCAGCACGGCTAGCACATGATGGGCGCGACAGTCGACAGGCGAGAAAATGCCGCGACATAGAGCTCTCTCGCGAATCGGTAGCATAAGAACCGCGCGACAACCCGCTGTCTCGCGGACAAATGTCAAAGCGACATAATTTTGTCGTTTGACAGTTCCACGCGGGATACTCTCAAAAATCGTAGCACGAGTGTACTATGGGAGACAAAATGTCCCGCGTTTGAACGTCAAAATGAGAGAAATTGTCTTCGAGGCTAGAGGGTCGCGACAAGCGCATTTGGTCGAAGTTTTGTTGACTTTTGTTCTAAAAGAAAGATAATTTTCCATATTTTATATTTATTTCATACTACAACACTTTTTTGTTTAAGTATAATTTGAATCTTGAGTTTCATGATCATGCCATTAATATCAAAATGATTATATTTTTTCACAATGACTTGTTCGTTCTCTTAAGTTAAACGAAAATCCGACAGAAAAAAATCTAAGCCTATGATTGTACGACCACGACCTCATCAACAAAGCAAACCTTTGGTGGCGAATTGACTGGGGGATAATTAATAGAAACATAAATAATTGATACAAAAATAGTACATTGCTAATCCGCGAAACAATTACGTGCTATCAATCAGTGCTAACCCGTTATATTTACTTACACGCGTATTTTTACATGCAATTATTGTTGACAACCTATATTATGTCGCTCCTTAGGTGTTTCCATTCATTGCGGGATATAAACAACACAATCCCGACCTGAATATTGCGATCAACCTTACTTATAATAAGTAAATGCAAAAGTAAATATGTACCTATGTACAGTCAGCAGCAATAGTTGCTAAGCGGGCGAGGTGTTCAAAATGATCTTGACGCGACTTTATTGTTAAGAGAATAAGAGCGCGTCAAGGTAATTTTGAACACCTCGCCCGCTTAGCAACTATTGCTGCTGACTATATGCTACCTCTTGACGCTTAATCCGCCGAACCGATTTAGACGAAATTTTGTGAAACATCATTCCACAAAGAATGCAAATAATGAATCTGGCAGCTCAACTCAACCTCCACCTCACAGAAGACCACAGCCGTAATACTTACTTTGTAGTGTACGAGTTGGTACTAGCCTAATCCTTAAGTTACGATTCCCACCGACCGGCTAGAGTTGGGCCGCGCCGGAGTGCTTTTTCAGTGTACCTATTACATAATGTGTGGCAGAAGCGATAGAATCCGTCCGGAGCCATCCGAGCGGCTTTGGGCATACAAATGTGAAATGCGCTCCGACTCCGACGAATCGTACTTAAATCTGAGTACCTATCTCAAAAAGGTCAAAGTAAATAAAATCATTTAAAGTTTTTGGTAGTATTTATTTAAAAGTCACATTATTTGAGAAGTGTTATCAACACTCGACTGTCCTTGCACGGAGTAGGTTCCCAACTTGAGCCCTTCTATGTCCTCCGTGATGGCAGGAGGGCTGCGGTTAGCAGCAGCATGCTTAGGTGTAGAGAATACCTCCGTGTTTGATGACAGGCTTGTGCATGATTATCATTCAATCTATCTTCGAAGCCATAAGGGAGATATGTCGGGGATTAGCATAAGATATTTAGTCTGTAAATAAGATTTAAAAGGAATGTAATTTTTTTGCAAAAGACAACGGAAAAGAGCTTTATGAAGATTGAATTGTGTACGTACTTACAACTTGACTTCTTCGTAAAGATGGTATTTTGTTAGCCAAAACTTTTAACAAAACGCCAATTATTCGTAAGGAGTTGTATTTTAATGATTAGGTAGGTAATCTTTAGATAATTATAATAATATATCCCAACTTGTAACGACAAAGCGAATCAAATTTTGATTGACAGTATTGACACTGACATTTTCGACTTAAAAATAATATTTGCTATTTCTTATTCTTCATACTGCGAGAAAGAGACAAAGTTATCGTGACTAGGGACGCTCCGTTTCTAAGGCTGACTATTCATTACTTATCCGATTATTATTTTACCGATTCAGTGTTGCCACGAATGAAAAGTTTGTTCCATGTATAAATGGCCACATTGGCTAAGTCGCGCGCGGGATGGCTCTCTCTCGTGGAACTCTTTTCTCGATGTGCGAACTCGTGCTGCCAAAATCGAGGAATTGACAGATAGAGATAGAAATTTGTGACGGGCGACTGCCGTCTCTCGCGGCGCGAGCTATCCCGCGGGTAATCATGTGCTAGCCGTGCAGAGGGTAAACTAGGCCCTTATTAGGATTAGTCCGGTTTTCTCACAATGTTTTCCTTCACCGAAAAGCGACTGGTAAATATCAAATGATATTTCGTACATAAGTTCCGAAAAACTCGTTTAACTTATTAGGAGCATTCAATTAAGAGCCCATCAACGTGCACACTAGCGCCACTGCTAAATAATCGTGATTGGTAAAAAAAGGGGCCGCTACGTACTGTATCTTGTATTAAAGTACCTTTTGAATACATGAAACTAGTTTCTATGTTGCTGGATTCGTCAATCTATGCGTCCAAAGTTAAAACGGCCGTTTTTGTTTTGAGTGTAGGTACCTATAGACTGACGAATCCAGCAACATAGAAACTAGTTTGATATATTCAAAAGGTACTTTAATACAAGATACTGTACGTAGCGGCCCCCTTTTTTTAATATCTTTCGTTAAATTGAAATAATCACGATTATTTAGCAGTGGCGCTAGTGTGCACGTTGATGGGCTCTTAAGAGCATACAAAGACATTAAGAAACCAATTTGTGGTCTGTATGACTTTTAATTTAAATGGGTTAAGCCAAATTGGTTTTCTAACATTCTCATGAGTCATGATAATTCAAATTCTAGCTTTTAGTTAGTGAAGCTGTCGTGGAACGATCCTTTATTATATAAGATAACGAAACCAAAAAAGAAAATATCTAAAATCAAATAAAACTCCTCTAAAACTTTCAAACTCCGGTCCCCAGACTAAATAAAAAGGCAATATAAAATAATTAGGCCTCTAATCTTCAATTTGATAAGTTTGCCCGCACATGGGGCAAAGTTGGCAAGTTTGGTCGTAAATAAAATGTTTTGTCGGTTGCGATTGTTTTATTTCGGCTTTTAGTTTCTTGAAGGAGTTACGGTTGAGAAAAGTTTGGGGGAAATAGAAAAATAACGTAAATATGCTGAAATTAATTATTTACACAAATAAATTAGTACAGTCAGCATGACATAGACAGTGACGGTCAAAGTGACCAAATATATCATAACGCACCTTTGTTACGATACAAATCGTCGGGTGACAAGTAAGTCACTAACTAACATCATTGAAATTATTGGACAATAAACCGTGTTACATGTGTAATAAAGTGCATTGTTAGTTTAATTTTTTGATAGTACTTAGTGACTTTTACTTGTCATCCGACGAAATAAAGGTGTGTCACGATATATTTGGCCACTTTGGCCGTCACTATCTATTTGATGCTGACTGTAAAAGTAAGAAAATAAAAAGCTTGATGATATTTAAAGATATTAATAACTAAATTAAATAATAATACTTAAGATACTAACTAATAAAATAATAATAATACATACATTCATTAAATAAATATATTTTCTTAAAAATACTTACCTAAAGGGGCCCACTGATTACCAGTCCGCCGGACGATATCGGCCTGTCAGTTAGAACAAAAAGTTGACAGCTCCGAACTCACAGGCCGACATCGTCCGGCGGACTGGTAATCAGTGGGCCCCTTAACACTTTCAAAATTTTGGCCCCTAGGCAAAGTGCCCATCACGGAGGCGGCATTCCCATGTACCTGGGCGTTTTTTTTTGTTGTCCCCTACACTTTTTTTCAAATTTGGGATTTTTTATGTTATTTCTACTCAGAATCACGAGCTGTTTCTATCCTAATATATAGGAGAAAAAAAGTGTCCCAAAATTTCCATACATTTATTATAAATTTATCTATGATTGCTCTAATTATAAAATGGTGGTGCCTCTTTAACTTTGCTCACCCGTTACCATCAAGATGTTCTCTCTTTGACTCCCCAATCCAAGTGAACGAGTCTGCACAACCGTCCGTTTAACTCCCACTTACCCCTACCACTTGCTAACTCAAGTGTTGCCAGGTAAGTCATTAAACATTACCCATTACCCTAATATTAAATTCAGGTATTTTCAGAAAGTTGCCAAGTAAAATTCATATTTGCTTACACTTTTTGATATAATTACCAAAAATCATGACACATTTTTCGATCTTTCCATTGCGCGACCACCATACAAAGTCTATGAAAAATGGTAACGCAATGGAACTAAAAACCTTGGGACACTTTTTTTCTCCTATTAGGATAGAAAGAGCTCGTGATTCTGAGTAGAAATAACATAAAAAATCCCAAATTTGAAAAAAAAAGTATAGGGTACACCAAAAAAAAAACGCCCACCTACATAAAGGGTAGATAATCATAACAAAAACATAAAATGTCGAGGTAGATGTGTCTGGCTTTATTTATTCCGACAACATATACCTAATAAGTAATAATCAAATAAATATAGCAAACTACCTCTACGTTGATAAATTTGCAATTTTTTTACAAGCTTTTATTTAACTTGCAATTTTTGTTTGTAAATGTTTGTTGTGGTTAAATCTTGCAAGCTAAATTAGATCCACTCCCATTATTCAATTGAGCTGAAACTTTACATAGGTACATAGGTACATATGTAAGTCGGGTGACAATGCAATATTATAGTACCATCGAGCTGATCTGATGATGCACACAGGAGGTGGCCATAGGGACTCTGTGACAAAACAACGTAACCTAATGTTTGGGTTTGTTACAATAATTTCGAAGAATATAAGGTAGTTGTACCGTACCTACCATGAGGCTCTGACAGTGTCAAAACTGACATATAGGTACGCTAACGTATACGTAATTTACTTTCTTTTCTATACATCTCGCTCGCACTAATAGTTACGTTCTCGATAGCGTTTATGTCAGTGCCTAATTGGTAGTAGTCACACTGTTGAAAGAAAAGTACAGTCACCGATAAAAGCTTGTACCAAAAATGATTTTTTTACGGAAAACACATTTCTACATATATTTCTATCTAACCTAATATATACATATTGGGCTAGGTCACCCATATTATATTATATACTTGGTCAACCAGATCTTGACAGTAGAAAAAGGCGGCAAATTTGAAAAATGTAGACGCGAAGGGATATCGTCCCATAGAAAATTTGAATTTCGCGCCTTTTTTTACTGACAAGATTTGGTTGACCAGCTATATTTATTTTTTAGGTAGGTAGGTATTCGTTGTAGTTTTGTAGGCAGTTTTAATTTTAGGTTAATATTTATTGTACGTTTGTTATTTAATATGTTTATGGTTTTAAAATTTTTAATAAATATTATTTCTACATTAGTAGTACTAATGTAGAAATAATATTTATTAATAGTTGTATTAATAGTGGTAGTTGCCTATTGAAAGAAAAGTACAGTCACCGATAAAATCTTGCAAAAAAATGAAATTTTTACCAAATACTTATTTCTACATATCTATAAGCTAATTTTCATTCACCAAAAGAAAAATTCCCCTTTTCCGCAATTTTATTCTCCTTTCCCTACCGCAGACCCCAGACCATAAAGCCGTTGCCGGCTCCTTAAATATTTACACGCGCCGGGCGTCGTAAATATATGGGTAATGCCGCTATATTGTCCAATTACCGTGACGTATGTGACGTGACCTTGTAGCCAACAATTTGACCCGCACCTTTCAATAAAATATTTATAGCAGTTTTCGTTTTTTAGCAAATTCTAGACAAAAAATATGAAAAATTCTTATAAAAATGATGTCTTGTCTTTTTTGAATTTTAAATATTTTTTAGTAAAAAATGTGACCGCTTTTTAGGGGTTTTAGGCTGCCTGTTCTTCGTTTATAAAATAATTATGATAAAAAAGGAAATATTTGAATTTATTTCGTTTTAATTCAGAAAAAGTCGTTTTCAATCTAGAACTACTACTAGAAAGTTAATTTAGGTACCTACTTCTTTAAGCTCTCTAAAAAAACGTTTTTTTAGGAGATATTCAGACATGAAATATGGTGCTATTTATTTTTCGTAGATTTTTTCTAGAGGTACTTTTTTTATCTATTTTTTTATTCTTCAGGTTTTTCTTAATAACTTGAAAAATATAATCTTTACCTACTTCGATTTGTCTTAGTATTTTAGAAGTAGAAGCCAAATATTTTGGTACATGTCATTATTTTATAATATAATAATTATAGTTGGTACTTATTATAACTATCTGACCTTATTTATTGTAAATATGTATATGGATAATTATGCGCTCTATTGTACAATTAAGTTGACGGGTGTGACGAAAAACGATAAAACGTGGATAAAACCCGCGCGAACGTGATATCTTCCGTCGCAAGTTTCTTTTGCTTTTTTTTTTCTAATTTCCTGGATTTACCCCTCCTCTTAAGAATAAATGTTAGCATTACGAGTATGTTTTGCGTTACGGGTTATAGAAAAAATATTAGGTAACTGTTGACTTACGAAATTTTTGAAACAAACCAAAAAAAAATCCTAAACATTTTTACTTAAATCTAATAACGAATATCACTCTCAGTGCGCCCAAAAATAATCAAAACATCCCGAAAAATACAGAAAAACAACATTTAAAAACCCGCCTTCATTTAATACATTCAGATCTCCCTGTCTCAAACAAATATTTCACAAAAACATCCCTAAACTGGTTGACCCCTCTATACAAACATTTCTCAAGCAAACGGGTATAAACCAGTATTTGAACCCTTGAAATATATCCGAGGTAACGGACGTTACAGACGTTACGGACGTCTTAGGTTAGCTTTCGTCTCACGTACACCCTGTATATGTATATATTGTGTATATACAGGTGTATACGACTGTACCTGTATCAAATTTAAATATACATCGCGAGTGTACGTGCTTACTCATTACGGTGCATACAGGGGGAGTTTGGTTATTTTATATTCAGTGGATTATTTTTCATTTTTGTTTAAATCATGTTTTATTCGACAGATCTAAACCCGTACCATGAGTCACTGACAGTGTCAAAACTGACATTTACGCTATCGAGAACGTAATTTACTTTCTATACATCTCGTTTACACTAATCTAATATGCGAGTACGAGCGAGATGTGTACGTAAGTAAATTACGTTCTCGATGGCGTTTATGTCAGTGCCAAACTGATGGTAGCCGTACTAGAAAAGACGATCGTTTTAAGTACCTGTGAAGACATATTATGATGTGTACACTATTAAAATTTTTAAAAACGCTGGAAGGATTTTGGTAATGTATGGAAAATGTCACAAGGGGCCAAGGAAATTTCCTTTTTGGAAATAGACAGCTTGTAGAAAATTTTAGACAAGATAAGAGATATTAAAAAAAATCCATGTGGCAAATTTTGCAATTATCGGAATGGGGAAGTAACAACTAAAGAAATACAGTTAAAAGCTAGGTAACAACAGGCGGTCTCATCGCTAAGAAGCGATCTCTTCCAGACAACCTTTAATAAGTTTTCGCGAATCTTGCTTGAAACTTATTATATATAGGTTTTTATCTATAATGGAGTGCACACTCTAAGTTAACTTATTTCTGTACGCCAGACCTACTTAATCAATACATACCCTGCCGCGTCTGTCTGTCTGTATGTTCGCGATTAACTCAAAAACTACTATACGGATTTTCATGCGGTTTTCACATACCTATTAAGAGAGTGATTCTTGAGGAAGGTTTTGGTGTATAATTTGTAAAGGTTTTGTGTAAATTCGTTGAACTACCCGTGCGAAGTCGGGCGGGTCTCTAGTATTGTTATAAAACTACCGAGAAATTCCGATGTTAATATTTAAAAGCATCCTGTAGCTGTCGAGAGGGGCAGTATCGAAAGTAACCGCGCGGTAAGTGCTGTATTTTGTACGAAATTATAGCATTGCGGCAAATAGGGAGGGGAAATGGCGATGAATACTATATCGATATCGATACATATTAATGGCGTTATTGAAAAACACATTTTAAAAATAAGTTACGGCAAATATGTAATAATTATGAATCTAATACGATCATTTATATTCTTCTGCTTTCATAAGGAATAGTTACTGATTTTTTAAAAGCGTTTTTCAATTAAAAGACATGTCAAGATCGCTTACCTTCTTTCAAGTTCTTTCTAATGCTAAAAAAAAACGAACTATAACTTAACGTATGATCGTCGTGTGTCCCTATCTGTCATTATGCCATAGAGAGGGACAAACTACGATCATCAACTGATTAACTTAGCAGACGTTTATGAATAAGGGGGTAAATCGGTATTGGGTTTTGTTTTTTTTTTGTTAATTTTACGAGGGTAATTTGAGAAGTAACTTGTTTCGCCTACGTATAGATGGCGTTGGCGTCAACTTTGTATGTATTGATTTAGTTTAGTAATTAAACATATTTAATATGTGGCGTCATGTCATTTTTGGCAGGAATTTGACATTTGACAGTAGTTCAAACAAAACTGGTCTGAGTTACGCGGGAAAATGGAGAAAATTGGAATTCGTGGAGTTTTTCAGTTCTTTTTTTGGAAGGCAAAACTGTGAAACAAATCCATAAAAGGATTTTACCTACGTTGGGTAGTTCGTGTCCTTCCTAGGGAACGATTTGACTTTGCGTAAATGAGTTTAAGCGAGGCAGGACATGCATTAAAGATGCACCTCGCCCTGGAGTCCCGAAAACAGCACTTTTACCCGAAATCATCGATAAAATCCATGATTTAGTTTTAGCCGACCGAAGATTGAAAATACGCGAATTAGCTGAAGCCACAAACATCTCTTCTGAGCGGGTGCATTTTATTTTACACGACGATTTGCACAAGAAAAAGCTTTGTGTAAGGTAAGTGCCGCGATTACTGACTCCAGAACAAATGCGTATTCGCATGTGAACATCTGATGAAGATTTGCAGGTGTTTAAAAGAAATCCAACAGATTTTATTCGCCGTTTTGTTACTATGGATGGAACCTGGATCCATCACTACATCCCGGAGACGAAACATCAGTCGAAACAATGGGCTGGTCATGGTGAGCCAACTCCAAAGAAAGCCATATGCATTCCGTCTGCTGGAAAGGTGATGGCGTCTGTGTTTTGGGACGCAAAAGGATACTTTTAATTGCCTACCTGGCCAAGGGAAAAACTATAACTGGAGCATACTACGCATCACTTTTGGATCAGTTACAGGCGGCAATAGCTGAAAAACGTCCAGGTTTTGCAAAAAATAATGTGATTTTTCACCATGACTACGCTCCGGTGCATTCAAGTCGTGTCGCTGCACAAAAATTTTCGGAGTTACGATTGGAACTTCTTCCACACCCTACTTATTCACCAGATTTGGCTTCGTCGGACTATCACCTCTTCCCGAAACTGAAAACATTTCTCTTAGGGCGAAATTTTAAGTCCGATGAGGAGGTTATATGGGAGGTCAATGCGTATTTCGAGGCCCTTGAAGAAACGCACTTCCGTGAAGGCATAGAGAAGTTGCAGACTCGTTGGGACAAGTGCGTAGAACTTCGGAGGGATTACGTAGAGAAATAAAATAAATACATTTGCAATATTATTATTTTTTGATATGAAACCAAGTTACTTCTCAAACAACCCTCGTATTATGCTGTTTATAATTTGTCTCATACGGCACTGCCTGTACTTGGTCACAAAATAACAGATATATTTTGAATTCGAAATAAATTATCTTTTTGATTTTGTTTAGAGGTAAAGATCTTAACATTAAAAGAATTCAAATAAACAATTCAGACTATTCCTGAGAGGGTGATCTTTAATTAGTATTAACATAAATACTTTCATTAATTATGTATAGATGGTCAAACCAATTTGTCAGTAAATAGGAACAAAAAAACTATATTCATCCTTTTCTTTTGCGTGCTAGTACTAGTGTAAGACAAAGATAGTATGACTCTCTCTGTCTATGTTTGAAATAAGACAGTCCTTTGAGACACTATAGGTAGGTACTATTTTTTGGTTTGTAGCTACAAAAACAATATTTATTTACATAAAAACCAATAAAACATTTAAAATGTTTTTTTTTATCATAAATAAAACCGTTAATAATATTTATCGATACCATTACACATTTATCGACAACTCATTATCCCACCCCCTCCCTACTAATAGTCCCTGCAAAGTGCAGTCTCGCCATCATAAGGTGTGCAACGTACAACACTAATTACTATCGATAATGCTTTAAGTACGTCACTAGATCGTATGACAAATGTATCGTTTAGGAGTGCTCTTAAATTGATATGTATTGTTTTGTATAATGGATTCCGTCTGGTTTTGGACTAGTCTTGAGGAAATTATGGATGACATGTTTGTTAATAGATTTTGTCATTTTTTGAGCCCTTACGAGTATTACACGTGACGTGACGAACGCGTATGCGTTAAGTCTCATTTTGTATGCGACTTTGAGTTTCCAAAACGGGCGTTTTGGAAACTCAAAATCGTTTGGCACGCTGTTCATGTCATAATATGTGTGTATTTCCAATTTCCATACATTATTTTAAATTTCGATTGGCGTTTCCAATCAACGATTGAACTGCACCCCTGGAGGTACAGGCATCCATATCCTACGGTGTCCACTTACCGTTAAGTCAACTCAAACATCTAATCAAATTATTTCGCCTTGTAACTCCTGGTGCAATAAAATGCAGCGTGCGATGGAGTTGCATTAATATTAGATCCGTCTGGCCGTTGTAATAAAATGCAGGCGAGTGTATTATTAAGTAGACTGAGGTCCGGTACAGTCGGACGTAGTTACAGCTTTGTGTACAATCGTCAAATACATTTGTACCTACTATGTATGTTTCATATACATGGTGTCTCTGACCATGGGGCTTTAAATTCAGGGCTTGATTTTACTCGCTAAACTGAGCTACTTTTACTATGGGACCAACCCTAAAATCGGGGAAAATTTTTGGCTTTTCCATAGAAAACGTCGACATCTGATCAGCCAAAATGTATGAAAAAGTAAATTTTTTTTCGGGATTTCGGGGTTGGTGCCATAATAATAGTAGCTCAGTTTAGCGAGTAGAATCGAGCCCTAGATTTAAAGCCCCATGGTCAGAGACACCCTGTATTTAGCCTACATTATACAAATATCTGGGAGACCGAGCTTTGCTAAGGATCTATTCTGTATTTAATCTATGTAAAATCAGCTCACCATTTTTGATACACCTCCTTACAACAAACAGCCACCATTTCATAAATACAACGTATTCAATTCGTGAGTATAAAAATGTAATAATTTGTATCAAATAAGATCAACCATTATGCATTTTACACCGCAATATCACCTGTGACATTAGGGTAACCATACTAATAAATTGCAAGAGACACTGGAGCGCGAAATAAAAAGGTTCTCATATGCAATAAAGCTTTTAAAAGCCGTAAGCACGTGACAATAACATGGCGTGTCAACAAACAGTAAACTTAGAGTAGGGTGGCCACATTCGTGGGTGAATTGCGGGACAGTCCCGAGCAATATATTGTCTTAAGTTACAGAATAAATAATAGTACTAGGTACAGAAGATTCACTCTCTAACAAAACGCGTCTATTACGACAGATATGACCGCTAGCGCAAGCGCGAGCAGGCGTCCGTTCCGTAGCGGTGCGCGGCAACTACTATGGCTAGACACCACAATTGGTGTGGTTCGCATGTACTTCTAGCGGCGCGATTAAATCGCGGAGTGAGACACGCCTGCTTAAGTTCAATAAACTATTCCTGTCTGATGAGAATTGGTTACATATCTCTTTCCTGTCATTAACTTTAAGGGGTTGATCATGCTCTAGAAATACATGAACCAAGTTGTCTTGTCCGACCAACGTTGGCAACGTTATCTTGTAACTTTTTGTCATAATTATAAAACACATAAAATATGCGCGTTTCCCTAGAGATGACCTATCTAGATCGATTTTTCGCCTCAAAAACCCTCATATAGCAAATTTCATCAAAATCGTTATCATATGTCATCCAATCATACCAATCCACCCAATCTTACGACTTAGAGTCCAATTTCAGGCTTATGCCTCCTCTCTTTTTCAAATAATCCATTTAACCATAAAATAAACTTAACTTCACTAAGTACATAGTATAAAACAAAGTCGCTTCCCGCTGTCTGTCTCTATGTATGCATAATAGATCTTAAAACTACGCAACGGATTTTGATGCAGTTGTTTTAATAGATAGAGTTAATGTATAATTTGTTAACCCGTGCAACGCCGGGGCGAGTCGCTAGTAGGCAATAAAATAAATCTAGTCAACATGCATATTGGCTCCTATTAAACTGAAAGTGTGTCCACCCTACAGTGCACCGTGTGAAGGGGCACGTCCGCATCCAAATACAACCGTTTAGTGGAATGAGCTACGACATTACAACATCGTAAACACCATCTATTAGCATTTATATTATACAAGATAGAAAATTAAAGAGTGTAAAACAAGAGGACATAATAATACGTATAGGTAGTAAATATAAGACACATAGACAGAAAGACAGACATTGGTGTCAAACGTATTTTAACACCGTCTTTTTGCGTCGGGGGTCGAAAATGATGAGAAAACGCAGCATTAATGAATTACGCAGATTTGTATTAAGATATGATGTTGAAATGATAAGTAAGTATACGCCACAAAGTTTAAAGGGCCATATGTACTGTATAACGTTGTACGATACACGTGCGAATAGGTAATTCGCAACTCGTGTCGATTTAAAACACTCCCTTCGGTCGTGATTTATTTTATCGCCACTCGTTTCGAATTCCCTCTTTTCCGCACTTGTATCGTACTTTTATTTAGTGTAAAACTTCCCCGGTCCAACACCCCGGGGTGTTATAGTACAATACAATACAAAATCTTTATTCGTATTACGCTGCATAAAAAGGCAGATATGACAAAAGTGTTATTAAAACGCCCATCATAAATCAGTATATTTATTTTTAATACGTAAAACGAACAACTAAAATAATGCACATAATATTTCTTGTTCAATGTTAAACACAGTCACATCTGAAACAGATTCACGATCCTATTTTTTAGGTATCATATTTGACGAAACTATCGTTATCCTTTACCAAAGCACTCAAATAATCATTCAAACTCTTCATATCACTCTCAACATTCCTTCTTAGAGCCACGTTTTCATTAAGTTTATCATCTTTAATTTCAATGTTATCAAAAAGTCCTTTACCTTCATTTCTGTGGTGTTTTATGTTATCATTTTCATTTCTGACTTCTTTTCCTACTTCTTTTCCTTTTATGTTTCTATAATCATCAGTGGCGGTATCAAAAACGGTGTGTTTGGTATGTTTCTTATTGTAATAGTTTAGGAACTTGTATAAATTTCGTTTTCGTTGTTTGTTTGATGTTTTTGGATGCCGACGCTTTCGGATCTGCTCATGGTACATAACTGAAGACTGAAAAAGATAAAAATAATAATATAAAGTGTCATTCAATAGAACTTGCTAACTATGTTAAACAAACCGCCATACTAAAATTGACACTGCATGTCAATTTACTAGTAACTTTTGTTTACATAGTTAGCAAGTTCTATTGAATGACACTTTATTAATTTTTTTTGTAGGTAGGTATACGGCTTTAAAATTTCAGATCATGGGTTCAAATCCCCGGCTGAAGTTTTTCACAACCCTACTAATATTATACATATGAAAGTACAGATGTAGTGCATAGTAGTTTTCCATCGTGTTTTCTCGGAAACATTCGTATTTGTCATGCTACTTCAGCCAACCTCAGTACTTTTTGTACCGAGACTGATGGAAATAGCAAGACACTTTCGTACGTTTCCGTGAAAATTCGATGGAAAATAATTATGCACTACATCTGTAACTCGGTTTTTCAGTCTGTCTGTTACCTCTTCACACTTAAACCGCAGAACCGATTTAGATGAAGAACTATCAGGGCGTTTTTAGGGTTCCGTAGCCAAATGGCAAAAAACGGAACCCTTATAGATTCGTCATGTCTGTCTGTCTGTCTGTCTGTCCGTCTGTCCGTCTGTCCGTCTGTCCGTCTGTCCGTCTGTCTGTCCGTCCGTATGTCACAGCCACTTTTCTCCGAAACTATAAGAACTATACTGTTGAAACTTGGTAAGTAGATGTATTCTGTGAACCGCATTAAGATTTTCACATAAAAATAGAAAAAAAACAATAAATTTTTGAGGTTCCCTTCGAACTGAAACTCAAAAATTTTTTTTTCATCAAACCCATACGTGTGGGGTATCTATGGATAGGTCTTCAAAAATGATATTGAGGTTTCTAATATCATTTTTTTCTAAACTGAATAGTTTGCGCGAGAGACACTTCCAAAGTGGTAAAATGTGTGTCCCCCCCCCCCCGTAACTTCTAAAATAAGAAAATGATAAAACTAAAAAAAATATATGATGTACATTACCATGTAAACTTCCACCGAAAATTGGTTTGAACGAGATCTAGTAAGTAGTTTTTTTTTATACGTCATAAATCGCCTAAATACGGAACCCTTCATGGGCGAGTCCGACTCGCACTTGGCCGCTTTTTTTTTGTTGTCCCAAACACTTTTTTTTCAAATTTGGGATTTTTAATGTTATTTCTATTCAGAATCACGAGCTCTTTCTATCCTAATAGGAGAAAAAAAGTGTCCCAAAATTTCCATACATTTTTCGATCTTTCCATTACGCGACCACCATACAAAGTCTATGAAAAATGGTGACGGAATGGAAATATAAACTTTAGGACACTTTTTTTCTCCTATTAGGATAGAAAGAGCTCGTGATTCTGAGTAGAAATAACATAAAAAATCCCAAATTTGAAAAAAAAAGTGTTTGGGACAACAAAAAAAACGCCCATTATAGTTTTGGTTAATCTTTACTTTATGGACCGTCGATCTTTGGGGTGCGGAGGAGGGGAGGGGGGAGGGGGGAGGGGGGGAGAGGGCTACCCCCCAGTCCAAACCCCATGGCGCGGAACCCCATGGTTATCGAGATATCCATGGTTAAAGTTTGTATGGAATTACTATGAAATAAGGGAATATAGCATAATTTCAAGGGGGAGGGGGTGAGGGGTGAGGGGGGGCGCGCTTCGCCCGAAGGCCCGCTTCGTCACCCCTGAGGTCGCGAGCTGACCTCGGGGCTACTCCATGAGCCTTCGACCTCAGCGGTGAAGCTGTTGGATCTGGGTAGCTCCGGCGCTGCGGAAGAGCAGCCCTTCCGCCCTCGCGTGACAAAGCACGCTCACTACACTCGGCTCTGCAGCTTCGGCTTACTGGTCGCCTTCGGCGACCAGCCTCAGCCGCTCGCCTCGCTCGTTCCCGCGCTCCGTCACGGCGGGCGAGGGCTGCCCTCCCTCCGCGCCGCCGTTTTTGGAATTGCTCTCTAGGGGTAGGACAGACAAGCCCACGTGGATAGTGGGGTGCTCTGATTCGGTTTTAAGTGACCTTGAGATTCTGGTGACAAAAGATTTTGGTGACCTTGAGATTCTGGTGACCTTGAGATTCTGGAGACCAAAAATTTTGGTGACCTTGAGATTTCGGTGATTATAAATTGCGTGACCTTGAGATATTGTTGACCTTGAGATATTGTTGACCTTGAGAATGGTGGTGTGTTATAAAAGGTAATATAAATTTACACAAAACGGCACCTTTCGACGTCTGCTATGACATTACTCCTTTATTTCATAGTAATTTCATACAAACTTTAACCATGGATATCTCCATAACCATGGGGTTCCGCGCCATGGGGGTTGGACTGGGGGGTAGCCCTTTACACCCTCTACCCCCCCATACCCAACACTCCCTCCAAATCGACGGTCCATAAAGTAAAGATTAGCCTCAAAAATCAAGCATTTACATTAAAAACTGTCGCATTTGATGAAGTGGAACTGATGATGATAATCAGAACAGAACTCTTCAACGACGCATAGTACACGTTTTGTGATTTTGAATTTCGATTTTGACTTGGACTGGGCCCCGGACTCCGGACTCGGACCCGTACTCGGACTCGGACCCGGATTCAGATCCGGACTCGGACCCGGAGCTTGACCCGGAAAACCACTATGATACCTAAACTAAATAAACCACTATGATTACCATGAAATGTATACATATTACCAAATAAAGTATAAGCGAAGTTAAGTGGGTTAGGCTAGTAGTTAGAGAAGTCGGTTTTTTTCTATTAAAGATTATTTGACAAATTTTCACAGACAATAAAATATGACTGATAAATCAAGGCGGTTCGTTGGCGGCCTACCGGGAAACGCGAAATCGAAACCGCTCGCCTCTTTATCACTCGAATATGCAAGAGTGATAGAGAGGTTAGATAACAAAATTTCGACTCGCGTTTGCGGGTAGACCCCTAGATTGTGACTGCTTGTGAAAGTGGCGCGTAATATTCCCTATTGTTTCTACACACCCCATACTCGTTGAAGTTGGACAACTGCATATGTAGATAGTGCAACTGATGCTCTAGATACTCCCTCACTCCGCCCATTTTGCTCTGAAAAAGAAACAAAGAATTCACATTTCACAGTTGAACCATAGAGAAAAAATACATAGAGTGCTCAACTGATGTATGGAGACATCAGTTTTAGTACCAAAAAGACTATTAGCATCTAGCATCGAGTAGCGGAACTATCAGTACTGCTACATCTATTGTCAAGTAGCAGTACCTACTGATAGTTCCGCTACTCGATGCTGGATGTAGACACTGAAATTAATAGACTGAACTGATGTATGGAGTGAGCACTCTTGTCTTACTATATCTATGGTTGAACGTATGGTCAAAGAGAATAGATAGTATAGAGGGGTCCTGTCATAGTAAATTTTGTAGTCACAGTAAATTTGACTTAAATTTTATGGGAAACAAAGGGACCTCGCTAGGTGCCTATGTGATTTGACACATCTAATAAAGTCTCACCTTGTCTTCCATACCTCATCATATTGCATTATGTTACGAGGTCTTCCACATCGTGTATAGTGCCCAGACATCCTTGCGTCGGAAGACAATAGCTCATTGAGGTTGTGTTCGACATACAACCTTAACTTCCCAATTCCCAGTCATTTTTGAAGTTTTGAATTAGGAACATTCTTTTAGTCCATTACAATTCAAACTCGATTTACAAGTGGTTATATAAGAACACTGGTACCATTCACTAACCCGGGGTTAACGGGTTAAATCTGGAGTTACTATGGTTACCAGTATAATTTGACACTGGGTTAACGGTTTAACCGGTTAACCCCGATTTAGTGGATTGCAAGTGGGCCTTGGAGGTTAAAATGACGATAGTGTCTCACCTTGTCTTCCTCACTCATCCTGTCATATTGCGTTATGAGGTCTTCTACATCGTGTATGGTGCCGAGACACTCGCTCCTTGCGTCGGAAGATAGTAGCTCGTCGAGATTTTGCAGATTCGACATGGGATCTAAAAATTACTATAGAGTTTTTGTACTTATAACTAAGGTCTATCCTCCCAGGCATCTGAACTTGCCAAGACAAATGCATTTTTTATTTTTTATTTATTTACACAAAAGGTACATGCTCACAAACAAAATTTATAATATCGCCAAACTGTTACCAGTTTGTTGGCGAATGAAGATTTAGATTTGTTATGCGGCTACCTGCGGTTTTCATCGATTTTTGACAAGTTTTGAATCGCATCTCCTATTTTTACACGACAGATAGAATTATAAACCAAACGGCTATCAGTTCTTCAATCTTTTATCTCCATTTTTGTCAACCGGATTTTGAAAGAAATGAATGCTTAATTTTTATGTTTTTTTAAAACATTGTATAAAAAAAAACACTTTTTTCGCATCTAGTTTGCTGTGAAGGATCGTAGATATACGAAATCTACAAATTTTGGGATCGTCTTTGACGTCCCGAAAAACGTGTAGAGGATTTTAATTTTAAACTAATTAACACAAATTAACACAAGTTATGGCCAGAAAACCAGTTTTTTGGCCTAAAATTGTTCAACTTTGATGCCAAATATCTCGAAGACTATAATGAACTTTGAAGTAAATAGGGGTACTAAATTGCTTAAAGCCGTTGCCAGGCGTGCCTCACTCCGCGATTTCGTCGCTTTGCTACAGGTAGCTAAAAGTACATCCGTTCGGCCCCAATTTTGGAGAAAGCCATAAGCCGCGCGTGGCGCTGTCGCCACCTAGCGGCCATAAGCTTTTGAGCGGGCTTTATTTGACGTTCATAAGCGCATTGTAATTATGCCTACTTGAATAAACTATCTTTTATCTTATCTTATCTTATCTTATCATATCTGTGCTGATCGTAACAGACGCGTTTTGTTAGAGAGTGAGTCTTCTGTACTTAGTACTATTATTTATTCTGTGCCGTTGCTGCTAATATGATAAGCTACAAAAAATATTAGAAAACTAAAGGATTCAGATCGAAGGTCATTAGCGTGGGGATCCCCTTAAGATTCAAATTAGTACGGAACGGGAGATTTTTTTCTAGGCCGCTGGGCGGCTAGTAAGTGGTGTATGTGTATTTGTCCCCGCAGGACACAGATGGGAATAGGAACTCTTATAACGCGGCGGCGGTGACGTGGGGTGGGGACAAATGGGAAACATGCCGTTTTAAGGGGCCCACTGATTAACAGTCCGCCGGACGATATCGGCCTGTCAGTTAGAACAAAGTTGACAGCTCCGAACAACTTTACTGACAGGCCGATACCGTCCGGCGGACTGTTAATCAGTGGGCCCCTATGGGATCATCCATTAATTACGTCACACGAATTTCTAGGTTTTTATACCCCTCCTTGTCACACTTGGTCACATTTTGCAAACCCCTCCCCCCCTGGTGTGACGTCACATTTTAGGCAATTTTGTTTTCAACGAAATCGACAATATTAACTCGGCATTATTTTTTTAATAAAAAAATATTTTTGATATATAAATATTCGTAATTTTATAACACAACGAAAGTTACATCCAAAATCTCATTATTTTACTGTACAGCGAATAAAAAAATATAAATTAATTTTCGGTTACTGATGAAGTTAAAGTGACATCACAATGTTTGTGACTCCCCCCTCCCCCATGTCACAACATGTCACATTTTCTTGACCCCCTCCCTCCCCCTAAACGTGTGACGTAATTAATGGATGACCCCTTTAAAGTGTATGAAACCCACCGCCATCGTAAGTATGGACAGAGAAGTCCGCGTCGTTGTGTTCTTCAGGGCTTGGCGCTGTCAACCAAGCCAGGAAACTGCGCAGGTCTTCCGGTAACTCTGTAATATGTTAGTACATTACACTTAAAATCAATGAAATATGTTACTTTTTACAAAAATGTTAACACAAAACACAAATTGAGCCTTTTTAACGTAGTAACTCAGCTAATGTGTCACAAATGTGTTTACAAAAATAAGTATGTTGAACGCTCGCTCTTAATTGGTATGAAGCCCCATTTAGTGCCGATACAGACGGACTGCAACCCGGGTCTGTAGTAAAACTATAAAACTTACGGATGCACGTCTTCTCTCGAACCTGTAGGTCTACCATCTCCGACATGAGACCTGCTACCTGTTGCATCAGTGAAGAGGCCTGGTCGCTATTATCAGCTCGCACTGAAAAACAAAAACTTCTTCATTGATAACGCTGTCATATAAAGGAGGTTTTCAATCGTCTGGATCTTTTAATGTTCCCCTATTTGAAGAAGACGGTTGTACAGTCGAGTTCAGAAACATCTTTACGAGCTTAATGTATAAGAGAGCAAGCTGCTGGTGAATAGGTAAGTAATTCTGGCTACGAGATTATCTGATTGTCTGTGCAAGTACTCGCCGTTAGCAAGATTAGAACAACCGGAGATGATATGCCTGAGTGACTCTCCGGGACAAATGTCGACCGTACCGTCCTTCAGGATATATCTCCGGTAGTTATGTCTTACCATATCTCGGTAGTTATTATTATTATATATAATTACTGTTGAAAATCACCTTCCCTACTGGTAGTTTCATGGACAGCCTGGGCAGCTTCATCGCACACTCTCTTCAAGTTCGCCGTCAGATCCTCAAACACACGCTTGCCGGAGTCCTTTTAAAATATAAATAATTCTAGGTTTGTCTATTTATTAACATATTTCAGTTTTAGGCACTGATCCGCATATACCTCTACATATATTCAACTTAGATATTTTGCATTTGTTTACAGATTTGGCCAAACGGCTGGTTGAGGCGTTGAGGTCACTGGGGACAAAAGAGCTGGCAGCTTCCTCGCTCAACGAATAAGCTTTGCAATTCAGCGAGGAAATGCTGCCAGTATCTTTGGCACTATGCCCCAGGGGCCCTCTTTAGATATAGATTTTTAGTTTTTTTTTAAAGTAGGTAGTTTTAATGTTAGGTTACTTTTTATTGTTAGTTTATACTTATGTTGTTGTTCAATAAAAATTCAACACTTAGGCATGTATTTATCATGAATATCATGATCAATATTTAATAGTGATGTACCGACTATTGATTTGGCCGACTAGCCGACTAATCGGCGCTCGGATGGCCGATTAGTCGGCCGACTAGTCGGCCAGATCATTAGTTTGGTCTAAGTTCGGTTCAAATGCACTAAAAAACAATCGTTTTACCCTTTCGTCGCGCTATTTATCATATAGTAACGCTAAAAAAATAATTAATAAAATCCTAAGGTTATGTTTCATACGGCGACCGCACAATCGGACATTAAAAAGCGACCACAAGGTCAATAATTTCGAACAAAAGTTTTCGTAATGTAAAAATAACAACACCTTGAAGATATTTATCCATTTATTTTCTTGTCTTCTTCCAATTCACAATAATCTCTTCTCTTGACAACCGCCTGCTAGCACGACTCAACAACCAAAGAGAGCTGTCCGCCAAGTGTCTTTCTTTTTATACCCAACCAATAACAGTCTTCAATTTCAAACTACCCTTAACTTTAAAAACTTATTAAGTAGGTATGCTAGGTCTTATTTCAAACTACCCGTAACTTTAAAAACGAATTAAATAGGTATGCTAAATACCAAAAACCCTACACTCGTCCATCCTGACTCCGTGTATGTCCTCATACACGTGCCAGGTGGAAACCCTACACTTGGCCGACAGACTACGTATACTACTTAACAGTGGATACACTAATCGCATAGGATACTAAACAGTTTCAATCAGGCATCAGCAAGTCAAAATCTCAAAAACATCATCTAAATAACCTTTCGTATGCCTGCCACACAATTTGGACTAGAATTTACAGTTTCAAGGTTATTAATTCAGTGGTAAATTTTGACTAAAGCATACGAAGGGTTAAAATTGTTACTCTTCTGCCGGAGACATCCTGCTGGAGACGGCTCGCACCGGACTCTGGCGGCGCGAGGCGGGCTCCTGCTGGAGACGGCTCGCACCGGACTCTGGCGGCGCGAGGCGGGCTCCTGCTGGAGACGGCTCGCATCGGACTCAGGCGGCGCGAGGCGGGGGACGCCGGTAGAGGTGCGGCGCTCAACTTGCTAAAAATATCCAACATTGGGTTAATAATCACAACAGTGTACACCTTGACTAGTAATTCAGGGTAACAGATCATTAATTGCCATTTATTATTCGATTTTAATGAGTAATGATCATCTCTATCTGCAGGTAGATAGTACACGAACCAATTCAATTCTCGTGACTGAAACAACAGAGTACACGAACCAATTCAATTCTCGTGACTGAAGCACTATCAATCTTCCTGCCATATATAATATGAACCAGTTCAAATCTTTTCTAAAATGGTAGTACTTAGCTGTGTCAGCACACGAATCAAATCAAATTCTCGTGGCTTCAACATCATTTTCCATTATCATGTCAAGAAATCTTCAATTATAAACCTCACTCTTGAGACAGGAATATTTCCCGAGAACCTTTCAGTAACTTTAACCCTGACTATAATTTATAAAATATTACTATGATGAATAACAGCGATAATTAAGTAATTATTGTGTAAAACTTGACCTATTATGTTCCCATTATCAATGCATTAATCATCTGGTACTAAAAACCTATACCTAATAGCTCCCCTCCCAATGTTTTCAGAGAAGGTCGTATATTCTAGCTTGTTAGGATTTATCCAAGCTGACAAAGTACTTAGTCCATCAATCGCAAGACGCGTTGGGATTTTCAGACTATTAGATTTTTTTATAATATGCATATTGTTTTATGAAAGACTTGAACAGTATATTAATTCACTAAACGTCTTTACAGCATACCAAATCCCGCAGTTCGGGAATAAACATAGCACCTAAATAGGCGTGTTTCCGCAGAAAAAGGACCAGTAATATTTTCTCTACATGTTGAATTAAATAAATTATACGTTTCAAATGTTACATGGCAGACATAAACGATAGAACTGCAAAAACCTGATGTTTTACCTATCCGTACCTTCCGACTTGTTCTAGAATACAATCAAAAATGTATACCATGGAATCGCATATATTTCGTAACTGAAATATGGTATCATTTAACTACTGGGGTGATTACGACGACGTTGTAATTATGTTTAGGTTGTAAGAAAACTGCCCACGCAACATGTATCACCAATATCCACTCAGAGATTTCTTCAAGGAAATACTTGCGTTAATTGAGATCTACATACTGGAGCTTCGCCTTTTTGTAAATATAAAATATTAAGAATAAATCTTTTAATTACGATTTGCGCACTAGTATAAATATAATTATCAAATTTCAAGTTCGGCAATAAGTAAAAGTATAAAAGTGAATTCTTTACCGCAATACGTGTCTTTAATAACCTCCCAGTTGAAATTAATATCTCTTATTATTAAATTATCTCTTTTAAAAACTGCCTCAATGGTAATCTACTATTATTTGACGAGTTTTTTATAGTTCATGCATTATTTAATATATCAGCTTATCTAGTAATGAGATAATGTTTATTATTGTACATCTATTTTTATCAAGTCTTAATTTAAACATAATATTTAAACATAATAATATAACCAATAAGAGGCCATCAATCCTCCTCGATCTCGGTTTAATTGTGGTGAGTTCTACAGGTCAACCATGCACTCTTCATTATCGCTTATATTAAAATCATCATATTAAAATCATTTCAATGTAATGCTGCAACATTAACTGCAGTAACCTATGAATTAAAAATATGATTCAATAATTCAATGATTCAATAATTCAACAATTCAATAATTCAACGATTCAACAATTCAATAATTCAACGATTCTACAATTCAATAATTCAACGATTCTACAATTCAATAATTCAACGATTCTACAATTCAATAATTCAACGATTCTACAATTCAATAATTCAACGATTCTACAATTCAATAATTCAACGATTCTACAATTCAATAATTCAACGATTCTACAATTCAATAATTCAACGATTCTACAATTCAATAATTCAATAAACCAAATGACTCTATAATTCAATAAACCAAATGACTCTATAATTCAATAAACCAAATGACTCTATAATTCAATAAACCAAATGACTCTATAATTCAATAAACCAAATGACTCTATAATTCAATAAACCAAATGACTCTATAATTCAATAAACCAAATGACTCTATAATTCAATAAACCAAATGACTCTAATTCAATAAACCAAATGACTATCAATACTAGATACTAGATACTCTATACTCTATACTCTATACTCTATACTCTATACTCTATACTCTATACTCTATACTCTATACTCTATACTCTATACTCTATACTCTATACTCTATACTCTATACTCTATACTCTATACTCTATACTCTATACTCTATACTCTATACTCTATACTCTATACTCTATACTCTATACTCTATACTCTATACTCTATACTCTATACTCTATACTCTATACTCTATACTCTATACTCTATACTCTATACTCTATACTCTATACTCTATACTCTATACTCTATACTCTATACTCTATACTCTATACTCTATACTCTATACTCTATACTCTATACTCTATACTCTATACTCTATACTCTATACTCTATACTCTATACTCTATACTCTATACTCTATACTCTATACTCTATACTCTATACTCTATACTCTATACTCTATACTCTATACTCTATACTCTATACTCTATACTCTATACTCTATACTCTATACTCTATACTCTATACTCTATACTCTATACTCTATACTCTATACTCTATACTCTATACTCTATACTCTATACTCTATACTCTATACTCTATACTCTATACTCTATACTCTATACTCTATACTCTATACTCTATACTCTATACTCTATACTCTATACTCTATACTCTATACTCTATACTCTATACTCTATACTCTATACTCTATACTCTATACTCTATACTCTATACTCGATACTCGATACTCGATACTCGATACTCGATACTCGATACTCGATACTCGATACTCGATACTCGATACTCGATACTCGATACTCGATACTCGATACTCGATACTCGATACTCGATACTCGATACTCGATACTCGACCAATAAATAAACAAAGCAACAAATCAATCAATTCACAGAAAATGTGCCGTTAATGAGCTAACTATTGTCCAATTTTGTTTATAATCAGATGGCATTATAAATGTGGAGCTTCCTCGCAGTTCAAATAGAAATCACAAAAGTGGGTCAAAGGCCTGACCGGCTGAGAACCACTCATAGATCGTATCTATTATTTCGTAAGATATATACGCGTTATTATATCGCATTGACATATTTAGGCAAAAATTTCTCATAATTGGTACACAAGTAATAGTTTCTATCGGTTCATCAAATTTATTTTTCTCAACTTATCCTCTGGCAATATATTCATCTTATACTTATGTTATATGTGCTAGATGTCGATGAACGAGATGAAGTCAAGCAATTCACGGTATCTAACACACATTACCATATCAAATCATTCATTATATAATAGTAAAAGTAGGTGTACATGACCTGATGTCCAGTGGCGCGTGCCTCTCGCTAAGGCTGTCGAAGCGGGGTTACTCCTGACTTTCACAACAGGACTCTGCTTCGGTCTGGATTCCTTTTTCACTGCCGCTGTTAGTCCAGCTACATTCCCTTCCGCGAAGACCGAGGCTTCTGGTGTTCGCAAGCGCCGTTGATCATCATGAGTCATCGTCAGCCATATTCTCCAACAACTCGGCATGAAACGTAAAAGTATCCGGTGTTACATATACCTATATACTATATCATAATACCTTATAAACTATAAAGGAATTATATGACAAAATAATGTTTAATGGTAGTTCAAATTATAAACATTCATTTATCTCAAATTGTCATGTCTTCGCCTCAAGATTTATATTTTTTTACGAAGGTAGTTGCCCTGCAACGTTCGGACGTATTCGCACCTAGTTCATCGGTATCGTAGAAAGAGAAAAAAGACACCGCTCTTCTTCTACGATGCCGGTCGTGGTCAACCTCATTCTTGTCCGTGCGCGCGCGGCGAACGCACCTGGTTAGGCCCAAGCGTGAATAATATTAAATTTCGGTTTGGTGTCTTGTGAAACTTATCTTATTCAAGCGTCATGCCTAAAAGAAAGTCAGGATCAGAAGAGGAGCGTTGGAGGAAGAAAATTAAGAAATACGAAGCAAAATTAAGACGAAATTCTTCACGAATAATTTATTCGAGTGATGAGGAGTTTTTACAAGGTGAGTACCTACTTAGTGCATTTTTGCTGTAGCTATAGAAAAGTGATTTGAAACTTACACATGTATCCCTATTCCCCGATCTAACACGTGATGTTAGGCAGTGGAAAATATAGCTCCGAGTTATTACGAGATAATAACCAGTAGCAATTTTATAGTGTTAACACGAGATGTTAACCGTCGATATATTTAAAATCGCAGGTTTAAACCTGTTTTATTGTTTTGTTCAAGATGAACCGCCGCCGCCTCCGCAAACCGTGGGGCTAGATGAACAATTGGGTGTATCAGCCGAGGCCCCGGAGGACCCTCCCGGACCACGGGATCCGGAACCGGTACCTGGACCCTCGTCAGCGTCGCTTCCGGTGGAACCAGCGCCAGGACCCTCGTCAGCACTGGAGCCTGCGGAACCTGTCGTGCAAGTCGAGGCTACCCCTGCACCAGAACAGCTCGAACCCGAGCTGATCGATCCGGAGTTACTTCAGGCTTTAGGTGATTTTGTTCCTGAGGCGACGGAATGGGGCGAAGAAATGAACGAGAATTTGTCAAAAATATTGACGCCCATTTTAAGAGATGGGCTAAAAAAAGATGTTAGGGAAGAAATTTCGAAAAAACATTTACTGCCAGTAAATTGCCCATTTACTAAGTCGCCTATTCTTAACGCCGAAATAGCTGCAGTTTTACTGGAAAATGCCAGAAACAGGGATTCCCGGATATCAAAAAAACAAAACCAGTTAGGCTGTGTTTTATCGATACTCGGAAAGATAATTACGGGTATGCTAAAGAAATCTCTGAGTACACAGGACGCGCTTAAGTTACTTAGTGACGCGTCTAAGTTAGTGGCAGATTCTCACTTTACTGAGACTGAAACCAGGCGTTCTTTAGTAACGCCAATGTTGGAAAAAAGTTTTATCGATTCCTTTAAGGACCGCAAACGAGATTCGCATCTTTTTGGAGATAAACTTGGAGAATTTATCAAAAACTCGACGGGAATAAAAAAATCTGGACAATTAATTCAAGCCCCTTCGAGTTCGACTTCTAATTTAAACTGGAGGGGCCCACCGCCCCGTTATTTTCAGCGCAACACAAGAACGCTGCTGAACCACAGCGGTGGGCCGCGAGCCCCCCCGCCCCCGCAGACATCGGTGCGCCGCCGGCCGCCGGCCCCGGCGCCCCGCCGATCATCGACGCTGCCGGCGACGACGTCTCGCGCGGCGCCCGCGCCGTCCTCGCGCACAGCACGCCATCCCCATTACACGGCGCCCGCGTCGCGCCGACGATAGACATCGAGGTACGCGCTGGACGATTATCAGATTTTATTGATAATTGGCGGGAAATTACAAATGATAAAGTCGTCTTAGATGCAATTTCGGGTTATAAAATTCCCTTTATCAGTGAGCCTTTTCAAGCCGTGGGCACTTTGCCGAAACTATCGCTATCGAAATGCGATCAAGTTCTAGTTGAAAATGAAATTTCCCGCTTATGTAAAATAAAGGCTATAAGACGATGCGAACCCGTACATAATCAATTTATATCCAGCATCTTTCTTGTTCCTAAAAGTAACGGTGATAAGCGTCTCGTTTTAAATTTAAGGAATTTAAATAAATTTGTTAGATCAAATCATTTTAAAATGGAAGATATAAGGACTGCTATAAAATTATTAACACCTGATTGTTACATGGTAAATCTGGATCTCAAAGAAGCTTATTTTGCTGTACGAATTCATGATGGACACAGGAAATACCTAAGATTTTATTTTAACGATATTTTATATGAATTTATAGCTTTGCCGTTTGGGTTGAGCTCAGCGCCATTTATTTTTACTAAAATAATGAAACCAGTGTCAACGTTGTTGAGGTCACGTGGTTTTGACTCGGTACAATATTTAGACGATAGTTTAATTATCGCTAAGACGTTTGGTGACTGCTTGGAAAATCTTAATGAGACGATTGCTATGTTAACGCGTCTAGGATTTATAATTAATTATTCAAAAAGTTCATTAGTTCCTAAAAAATTTTGTCAATTTTTAGGATTTATTTTAAATTCACAGCATATGACTTTAGAGCTACCCGCAAAAAAGAAACATGACATATTATCCCGCACTAATGTTTTACTAGCCAGCAAAACAATGTCAATACGTTGTTTTGCGAAATATTTGGGTACCCTTACAGCCGCGTGTCCTGCTGTCACTTATGGATGGTTACATACTAAAACATTAGAAAGAGCGAGATATTTGGCCTTATTAAATAACAACGACGATTATGACAAAATGATGAATATTTCAGGTAATTTACATGATGATTTGTTATGGTGGAAAAATAATATTTCAACGACATTCAAATCATTAGAAGTCAATGATTATCAACTTGAGATTTTCACGGATGCCTCCATGAACGGCTGGGGAGCCTCTTGCAATGGTGAAAGCATAGGTGGTTCATGGAATCATGACGAGTCAAATAACCATATAAATTACTTGGAACTATTAGCAGTTTTATTTGGTCTCAAATCATTTGCCAAAGATTTGTGTAATTGTAACATATTATTACGCGTCGATAACACCACCGCAATAATATATATTAATAAAATGGGCGGAGTACAGTACGTGCATTTAAACAGCATTGCAAATAAAATTTGGACTTGGTGTGAGACTCGAAATATACATATATTTGCGTCTTATATTAGATCCTGTGAAAATACTGATGCGGATAGGGAATCTAGGAACATCGATATTGAATGGGAATTAAGTAAAAAGGCTTTCAATCAAATAGTTAATAAGTTCGGCAAGCCCGAAATTGATTTATTTGCATCCAGAATAAATGCGAAATGTACGAAGTACATTTCCTGGAAAAGAGATCCTTTCGCATTCAATATCGATGCATTTACGCTGAAATGGAATACATTCTTCTTTTATGCATTCCCGCCATTTTCATTAATACTTAAAATATTAAGGAAAATTGCTCGTGAACAAGCCACTGGAATCGTTGTGGTGCCACTATGGCCGTCACAGCCATGGTTCCCCTTATACAAATCTTTAATAATAGGTGAAAGTATAATTTTCACGCCGAGTAAAAATTTATTATTTTCTAATTTCAGAGAGACTCATCCAATGCATCAACGCCTTTCCCTGGCTGCGAGTATATTATCCGGCAAGCGTACGTAAGGCGGCAGGTACCGGAATCAGCAATAAAGGTTATGCTTTCATCCTTATCTCAGAATACTAAATCGCAATATTCCTCGAGTCTAAAACTTTGGTGGCATTACTGTATCAGAAAAGGCATTGACGCACTGGATATACAAATTTACAATGTATTAGATTTTTTAACAGAATGCTTGGGGAAAGGGGCTTCGTATGGTACTCTTAATACCCATCGTTCGGCTTTGTCTCTTATTTCTGAAAATAATTTGACTCAAGACGATCGGTTGAAAAGGTTTTTTAAGGGAGTTTTTAAGTTAAAACCAACTTTCCCCAAGTATTCCTATACATGGGATCCTACTATAGTATTAAATCACCTCAGTAACTATTACCCTAATGAGATTTTGAGTCTAGATATTATTAATAAAAAATTAGTAGTTTTATTGGCTCTTGCAACTGGCCAGAGATGCCAAACGCTTTCGTTGATTAGATTACCTAATATAATCATGTCAAATGAACGGATTGTAATACACATTAAAGATTTAGTTAAGACATCTGGTGTAGGTAGAAAACAGCCTGTCTTAGAATTACCTTTTTTCAATCAGAGACCGAGTATATGTCCAGCCAAAATAATAATAGATTACTTAAAGGTCACATCTTCAATTAGACCAATAAATGAGGATAAATTGATTTTAACATCAAAGGGACCTTATCATGGAGTTTCCTCTCAAACTATAGCACGTTGGATTAAACAAATGCTGTCGGCTAGTGGTATCGACACCAACATATTTAGTGCACATAGCACGAGACACGCATCTACTTCAGCTGCCGAGAGAGCTGGTGTTGACGTCGATACCATTAGAAAGACAGCAGGATGGTCAGACCAATCTTTGGTTTTTGCAAATTTTTATAAACTGCCTCTTGCAAACTCTACTACTGGTTTTGCTAGTGCCTTATTTGACTGATTAATCTAATTAGATTATAATTATGTTGATATGTTCCTAATACATTTATAAGTAATGTGATATTACTGTATTTAAAGTATTTTTTTTTTCTTCTCAAATATACAATTGTTGATTTCATTACTGATTTTTATTTATATTTCAACATTGCCTAGCTCTAAACATCTACCTTCGTAAAAAAATATAAATCTTGAGGCGAAGACATGACAATTAGATGATCAAACGAACTTACCTGAAGTGAAGTTCGATCTTAATTGTCATGTCTTCGCTGAAAGATTTAAGTTCCCTCCCACCCTATTCGGGCCCTGTAATCACAATGTTGAAATATGTAGGCTCTGAAAAGAATGAGGTTGACCACGACCGGCATCGTAGAAGAAGAGCGGTGTCTTTTTTCTCTTTCTACGATACCGATGAACTAGGTGCGAATACGTCCGAACGTTGCAGGGCAACTACCTTCGTAAAAAAATATAAATCTTTCAGCGAAGACATGACAATTAAGATCGAACTTCACTTCAGGTAAGTTCGTTTGATCATCTAAAACTATGCGTCGTAGCAAAAAAAATGACTGAAAATTCAATGCTCCGTTTGCATAGTAAGCCATCTACTTATATTCCACAAATTTTAACATTAAGGATCAAAATCAAAACTCAAAATCTTCAATTAAATTGCGAGACCTGGTTATAAATCATAAATATCAATTTATCTCTGAAACTATGCGCCGTAGTGAAGAAATAATGAAAATTAAGGCACCCTTGAATACTCCAACCAACACATATCAAGACCCACGTGTTGACATATTCTGCCTAATTCCCACATGTGTGTGGGTAAGTAAGTAGCAAAGAAGTTAATAACTACAGTCACGTATCTATTTATTAAGAAGAACACGTGTACTTGATTTTGTTAACTGAACATTATTATAGCTGTCGGTGGCATGGTGGTTAAATACTTTGAATTCTCGACCAACTGACGCATATATTCTTATGATTACACATTGATATTATGTCCATTTAATTACATTTATGGGTCAAACTAACCTAAGTTTAACTGATATGCAATTAGATAGCCTATAATCATAATCATCATAATATTATTAATAAATGATGCAGGTACTCATTTAAATTAAATAAAAATGTTACCAGTACCATCTTTCTTACGTAATCCATTAGAATTTCGTATAGTTAATTAATTATCTCCAAGCTCAGAGTAAGGGTCATGTTATCAGTTATCTCACTAAATCAATAAGTAATAGCAGTAGGCGTGTACTTACGTTCTGCACACTTCTGAAGTGTAAAAATAACAACACCTTGAAGATATTTATCCATTTATTTTCTTGTCTTCTTCCAATTCACAATAATCTCTTCTCTTGACAACCGCCTGCTAGCACGACTCAACAACCAAAGAGAGCTGTCCGCCAAGTGTCTTTCTTTTTATACCCAACCAATAACAGTCTTCAATTTCAAACTACCCTTAACTTTAAAAACTTATTAAGTAGGTATGCTAGGTCTTATTTCAAACTACCCGTAACTTTAAAAACGAATTAAATAGGTATGCTAAATACCAAAAACCCTACAGTAAGCACCCTAAATAAAAATTTGGGTAAAATAGGTAAAAAGCTTATGAAAATATGTGCTGTTTATTTCTTTTTGCCCTATTTTTCTGTCACTTATAAAATGCCGACTAATCGGCCATTTTTGCCGACTAGTCGCCGACTAATCGCCGACTACAAATGAGGCCGAATAGTCGGCTTTCCCGAATAGTCGGCGACTAGTCGGTACATCCCTAATATTTAACCCTTTGTCGAATGTCAGTCTTACTCATTGAAAATAGAATGCATCACATGTTTGAAGTGCCGTATGTCGGAAATATATATCCCTTAGCCTGGCAAAGAGTTAAATCGCAAAATTTTGACGGCAGCATACCTAATATGAAGGGGCAGGATATAGACATTAACCATAGATAGAAGGAGAAATATGATCAGGTACTTAATTCTACACCACATCTTATTCAAGAAATAATAGAAGGGACATCGAAGAAAAGTTACCTAAGGTCAACCGAGGTAAATCACTTGAGGTAAATGCGTCTTTCAAAGATTTCTTCTAAACATAACATTTTAGAACTATTGCAACCCTCTCTGTTTGAAGTGTGGTCACTGAACTTTTAATGCAGACGGCTATAATAGTTCTAAAATGTTCCGTTTAGAAGAAATCTTTACAAGACGCATTTACCTCAAGTGACGCATTTACCTCGTTGACCTTATATTGGATCAAGTAAATAAATTATTAGATAGGATAGATATAGATATAGTCGTACCAGGAACTGCACTCGCATTAAGAAATAAAGAAACTAAACTGGAAAAATATTTCCTCTGAATTTTGAATAGATAAAAAAACCAGTTACCGTTACAGCCGCAGGATGCTTTTTCACAGCGAAGGATGAAAAGGATGAATGGATGAAACAGAATAGGATAGAACATATTTGATGACGGGTGGAGACATTTCCTCTTTAGGGCAAAGGTAAGCGGTTTTCCGCTACTGCCATTATGAAATCACACTTTTGACATAAATTACTTACATACTAGAACAAATTAAATTATTTTCAGAAAATATTTCAGTTATTTCAGTTTATAAATTACTTACATTAGGTACTGGAACAGATCTCTTGGTATTAGTGTGAGTTTTGTTTCTGAAATTGCAACAGATCTGTTAGTAATATAGAATATATAATTACTTGAAGAAGATAGAAGGTAATAATTATACAGTCCTAAGAATAGTTATAACTTATAAGAACATCTAAATATAAAAAAAGCGGCCAAGTGCGAGTCGGACTCGCCCATGAAGGGTTCCGTATTTATAGGCGATTTATGACGTATTAAAAAAAACTACTTACTAGATCTCGTTCAAACCAATTTTCGGTGGAAGTTTACATGGTAATGTACATCATATATTTTTTTTTGTGTTATCATTCTCTTATTTTAGAAGTTACAGGGGGGGGGGACACATTTTACAACTTTGGAAGTGTCTCTCGCGCAAACTATTCAGTTTAGAAAAAAATGATATTAGAAACCTCAATATCATTTTTGAAGACCTATCCATAGATATCCCACACGTATGGGTTTGATGAAAAAAAATTTTGAGTTTCAGTTCTAAGTATGGGGAACCCCAAAATTTATTGTTTTTTTTCTATTTTTGTGTGAAAATCTTAATGCGGTTCACAGAATACATCTACTTACCATGTTTCAACAGTATAGTTCTTATAGTTTCGGAGAAAAGTGACTGTGACGTCTGTGACATACGGACGGACAGACGGACAGACAGACAGACATGACGAATCTATAAGGGTTCCGTTTTTTGCCATTTGGCTACGGAACCCTAAAAAACTGTTACTGACAGACAACGCGAGCCTAAGTTATTTTTGTAGATTGGGTACACAAACCATACAATAACCTATAAAATTGTTGACGGAGTCTTTACTCACAGGCACGAGTCCTTTTGAGTTGCTCTTAAAAAAGACTCAAAAAAGTGAAAAAAGGACTCGACTCGGGACTTACAAGACTCAGAAGTTCTTTTAAAAGCACCGAGTCTCGTAAAAATGAGCTAATTTCTTCAAATTCAGCCTCTAGGACCTACCAACAGTAGTTTGGATGCTCAATAAATGATGTCTACCTAAAGTCTATTTTTTTATTCGGTAGACTGAAATGACAGTTCATAGTATGAACATAAAATGTCATATCATACTATGAAATGTCATTTTAGTCTACCGAATAAAAAATAGACTTTAGATGAAATCTAATGGTGATATTACTTTTTACATATTTTATCCTCTTACCTTGCGTTTTTAAGATTCCGTTTATTTTTCCTTTCCATCATACGATTTCTTCTATCTTTTATACTTTTAGCAAGCTTCTTGAACTTCAAACCTATCCAGTTATCTTTACCTATAAGATCATTCAATTTCATAGCGGATTTATCCTTCATATCGTCTTCCATAGGGTCCTTGATACCATATTCATCGTCATACATGTCATTCCAAAATATACTGTCGCCATCAGCACTTCTTTTTACTACGGTTCTGTTAGATTCCTTGTTTTTGCTTTCGATGTTGGATAAATTTGCTATTTTGTTGGTTTCTAAGGTTATGTTCGTATTTTTATCTGCAATAATTACAACGTATTAAATATTTTTAAATAAAAATTTTTTACCCTATTATTATTTATATAATTTCATTTTGTAATGTAGTATTAAGTCTACTACGGATATAGTTACATAATTATATGTAGTCCGAAATAAAAGCTTTTAATTCATATAATTAATAATTCATATTTTTATAATTATCATCACTAACTGAAGATTAAACTTTTAAATGACCTTTCATTTTTTGTCATAGTAAGTAAAGTTGAAATTGCTAAATGCATATGCAATGGCAGAAACATTTAAGTATAGTCAGCAATACTGCATACAAACTTGTATGCAGATTGACCTTTTCTCTACAGCTGACTGTACAGTGAGCTGCAAAGGTGCATACCCACTTTATAAATGAATTCCATTGGGTACGCACTTTTGCAAACCATCGCGAGCGCGGACTTCTGGCCGAAGGGCGTGGTGTTTCGGCGGTTCCGTGGGAATCTGCCTAATCCTACCTACACCGGAACATGCAACATACCAGGAAACCACCGTGTCGCCGAAATAATTTTTAGCTTATAAGATTTTTATTATTGTATGTATGTTAGTTTGTAAGGTATGTATCTATGGGCCTTAGTTGCCTGACAATAAATGATATTTGATTTGATTTGATTTTGCAGCCGGATGTATATTTATTACTACCCCACTACGCATATCAACCGTTACTGCACTTTTTTTTTGTTTTTGTTTTTTTCAATAGGGTTAAACCTGCCAATCACTCACAGCAGTAATTATACCTCTTATCAAAGAGAATTTTGAAATAGAGGCGGATTGTCAAAGTAAATTATGTACCCACAGTAAATTTACTGCCATCTTTCGACAAAAGATTAAAACTGTTAGAACGCCATTCGACTTTGATCCTTATCTTTCGACAAAAGATTAGTTTTAATCTATTGTCGAAAGATGGCAGTAAATGTACTTTGGCAACAACATTTATCATGACAGTAAGTGTAAGTGTAAGGCCTGAGTGGACGCTCGAGTTGGGCGTGCAGCGGGGCGGGGCGTGCGGCGTGCATGTTAAACAAATGCGCACGTATAGGAGCGGCCTTAGTTCACGCTGCTCACATCACGCGTGAGCCCGACGCCACGCTGCACGCCCCGCCGAACGCTCCGCTTCGAGCGTCCACTCAAACCTACACTAACTCTACACTCTATTCTCTTTGTTGTTATTATAAACTTTCCTGACAATCGTGGTCAAAACGGGATAGGGAAGGGAATACATCAACTAGCTTAAAACAGGTAAAGAAAAAAATATAAGTTTGATATAAGTAGCTCATTTATTTTTGAATAAGCGAAATGACAATATTCTTTATTTCCAAATAACAAGTAATACAGAATAAAATTAATGTTTGTAGCAAAAGGCATCCGATAATATTTTTATTCAAAATATATTCTTACATTACACTTTTTGAAGGTCAAGAATTGGAGGAGAAAAATATTAGCAGGCAGGCCAGGCAACACGGCAGAGTCACCTACAATAAATAATATATTACTCTTCGAAGGCCGCAGAAATATGTGACACGCTCTTATGCTCTTAACATATTATTGCTGGTGACTACTAGCATGGAATGCAAGTTCTGTGTCGTTAAATAAATGTATTTTCTTTCTTTTCCACACACCCCGCTTCCCCTAGCATACAGATGTAGTGCATAATTGTTTCGTCCGTATTATTGTCATGCTACTTCAGTCAAACTCATTACTTTTTGTACCGAGACTGACTGAAATAGCAAGACACGTTCGTTTCCGTGAAAATATGATGGAAAATAATTATGCACTACATCTGTAGGTACAAAGGAAGTGCATAGTGTGTAGTGTTATTGTATGTAGTGTGTTGTGTTATTGTGTGTAATGTGTTGTGTGTGTGTGTATGTAGACCTATACTGGATAGGTATCGATGCATCTATTCTCGTCTGCTACTCCAGGTCTCACGCACAAACAGGCGATGTGGTAGTAATGACTTTGCACGTAGGATCCAGGTCTACAGTCCACCAAGTCCTCTGAAAGTAATAATCAATAAATTATTAAACGAAAATTGTTATACAGAATGGCTAAAAATAACTACATTCCCGTTGCCAGCGAAGTTTTTGACCCTCCCATAGAAAATGGACCAGCCAAAATGTATGAAACATAAAATTATTTTTTCGCGATTTCGGGGTTGGTCCCATAGTAAAAGTTGCTCAGCATAATCCAAAAACCTCCCTGGCAACGGAAATGCAATTATTGTTTAGCCACCCTGTATAAGGTAAATGATAGGGACCTTCTATAAGGGAAAACAATCTATAAGAGCGTTTACCAGAAGAACTTTTGAAAACCGGATTCTCACAGATCCTGATATCTATTTTTGGATTCTTCCAACTCGGAATCACTAGCATTAAATACAGATAAGTACTAAAAAAATTTTACTTATGGAAACAAAAAAAAAACACTCTAAAATGTGACGTAATGGATTTTACATATATCTTTTTAAAAATATATAGTTGGATAGAGAATGCTGCCGATTCCGAGTAGAATGAGTCTAAGAAAATCCCGAACTCACGACTCTGAATCACTAGCCCATGGCTCTACCCACTGAGCTACCGAGAGTTACTTGATGACAGCCAAGTTTTCCACTTTTCGCTAATTTATAAGCAGCCGTTTTAACTATTAATCTAATTATTTACGATACAAATATTATTTAAATAACTTACCTGGGTCATACTTCGGTGGCGGCAGCATGCACTCGCTATAGTCAATAGTTAGAACTAAAAGGAGCCCCTGAAATAAGTATAAGGTCAATATGGATAATTCCGTCATAGAACTATTCCGTCTGTGAGCGTATAGTTCTTCGACTTTCAATCGTAGAAAGAAAAACCATTGGCTTTTGTTTGCTGAAACTAAAATCAGTCGCTGCTTTGTCGATGAATTTATCAGTTGTTCGAGAAAAACGCTAGTAGACGGAATGGGTCTCTATTGTTTCCCAAAGTTTTAAGCCATAATGCATTGTTTGCCCGAATTTTCGTTAGTCATAATTCATTTGGTTCAGAAACGCGTCACTTTTCAGGATTACCATCATCTATAGGATAATCTAACGAAAATCCTGAAATGTTAACGGTTTCATTTTTATGACTAATGATAATATGACAAACAATGCATTATGACTTAAAACTTTATGGGAAACAACGGGACCCCAGACGGAATAGTCCCTATGACGGAATTAACCACATTGACCTTATTAGTTTAGTTAATTTATCTTTCAATACAATGTTTATTTATAGTTAATGTAAAAATATAGTATAATCCATACTAATATTATAAATGCGAAAGTGTGTCTGTCTGTTTTTCTGTCTGTCTGTTTGTTACCTCTTCACGCTTAAACCGCTGAACCGATTTAGTTGAAATTTGGTATAGAGATAGTTTTGAGTCCCGGGGAAGGACATGGGTAGTTTTTATCCCAGAAGTCATCCTTTAAGGGGGTGAAAAGGGGGGGTGGAAATTTGTACGGGGAATCGATAAAAAGCAGATTGAATCAAAAATAAGCTACCCAAATTACTAACACCACGCGGACGAAGTCGCGGGCAAAAGCTAGTATAATATAAAATATACATTGCGTCTTAGAATAAACTTTATAGTGTACTAAAACTAAAAATCAAAAGAACTTACCAAAATAAAGAACTGCAAGTATTTCATCTTGTACCAACAACTGTTTTCAGCTAAACTGGAACTTGAAAACTGTGACTAGCAAACGTCGTATTTAACTTATATAGGTATTCGTGGAATTTTGTGGGTTGCCAATAAAATAAAGCGTATTTTTGAAGAAAAATATGAAAAAACTTCTGACAAATTCCGGATCTTTAATATATATTTCAATTTTTTTTTATATATTTTACGTTCTTTTTTAGGGTTCCGTACCTCAAAAGGAAAAAACGGAACCCTAATAGGATCACTCGTCTGTCTGTCTGTCTGTCTGTCTGTCTGTCCGTCCGTCCGTCCGTCTGTCACAGCCTATTTTCTCCGAAACTACTGGACCAATTAAGTTGAAATTTGGTACACATATGTAAGTTTGTGCCCAAAGATGGACGTGTAACGTAAATAAATGAATTTTAAATATGGAGGCCATTTTTGGGGGTAAATGAGAAAATTAAAAAATAAAGTTTTTCTAACTATATCGTGTTACATATCAAATGAAAGAGCTCATTGTAAGAATCTCAAATGTATTTTTTTTATAATTTTAGGATAAATAGTTTAGCGGTTATTCAAGAAAATAGGCAAAAAATGACCATTCCCCCCCCCCCCATTATCTCCGAAACTACTGGGTCTAAAATTTTGAAAAAAAAATACAAAATAGTTCTTTACCTATATATGACAGGAAAACCAATTAGAAATGTGCAGTCAAGCGTGAGTCGTACTTAATTACTTAGTCTTTGACCCTACCCCTACGGTTTTTCTTTTAATGTTTTCTCCGAAACTACTGGACCAATTAAGGTGAAAATTGGTACACATATGCAAGTTTGTGACTCAAAGACGACCATGTAACGCAAACAAATGAATTGTAAACATGGGAGCCACTTTTGGGGTGTAAATGGGAACCTTAAAAAATAAACTTTTTCAAACTATATCTTGTTACATATCAAATGAAAGAGCTCATTGTGAGTAACTCAATTTTTTTTTTCGGTTATTTTAGGATAAATAGTTTAGCAGTTATTCAAGAAAATAGGCAAAAAATGACCATCCCCCCCCCCCCCTTATCTCCGAAACTACTGGGTCTTAAATTTTGAAAAATATACACAAAATAGTTCTTTACCTATACCTATAGATGACAGGAAAACCTATTAGAAATGTGCAGTCAAGCGTGAGTCGAACTTAATTACTTAGTCTTTGACCCTACCCCTACGGGTTTTTTTTAAATGTTTTCTACGAAAGTACTGGACCAATTAAGGTGAAAATTGGTACACATGCAAGTTTGTGACTCAAAGACGGACATGTAACGCAAACAAATGAATTTTAAACATGGGAGCCACTTTTGGGGGGTAAATGGGAAACTTAAAAATAAAGTTTTTCAAACTATATCTTGTTACATATCAAATCAAAGAGCTCATTGTGAGTAACTCTAATTTTTTTTTTGGTAATTTTAGGATAAATAGGACAAAAAAACGACGAAGCGTTTCGAGAAAAGGTAGGTAGTGCCCTTGCGCTTCGCTTTGCTTGTCTTGGCGGGGGCACTACCGTGCCCCCAGATACGAGTATGTAGTGTATGGTATGAAGATGAACCTAACGTAGGGTTGCCATACGTCCCGGTACGCCGGGACATGTCCCGGTTTGAAGCATGGTGTCCCGGCGTCCCGGCCGATAAGAAAATTGTCCCGGTTTAAAAATCATAGTTATTTAGTAGGGGGCTGGACTTGGTAAATAATAATATACCTACATTTCTACGTTTCATATGGCCAAATTTAAAAAAAAATGTTTTATGGTACCTACTTTTAGCTAATGTCCAATATCAGTTTCTCAGACACACAATCATTAGATGGTTATGTAAATTATGTTATTTTATAGCTTTTAAAGTCTGTAATGTGGAGCTCGAATTTCAGGCTCCCGAGGGCCTAAAACCTCATCAATGGAACTTCGGCCCTCCGAGTAACTCTTGTACATATGACACATATTATTGTTGAGTACATTTGACGATTGGTTCGTGTTAGAGCGCTGCTTTCTTACAGCTCGACCTTCGGCGTCGCTTAATTTTTAACAAATATAAACATTTGTTTCAGAAGCTTGGCATTTGCCTCGCATGAAAGCTCACCGCGCTGGTTATAAATACGCTCCGGGATTATTAAGTAATGTGGAGATTTTAGAACTCGACCTTCAAGCCTCACTTTTTACCTAAATCTTTGGTTTATCTTCCAAATCTCCCCTTCTTCAGCTTAGCCTTTGACCTCGCTGCGCCAAGCTCGGCCTGCGGTCTCACTTTTTAATACAATGGACATTGGTTGGCGTCTATGCTCTAGCTGAGCTTATCCTGAAGCACGGCTTCGACCTCGCATGAAAGCTCGCCTCACTAGGGAACTTCGGATTTTTAGGCCCAGCCCGGCATTTTTAACACGCTTTCACAATTTTTTTACAAAAAATTTCGCGCTCGCTGCGCTCGCGTTTTTTGCTTCTTGACCCTGAATCTACATGGTAGCTTGACTGGTCAATGAATAGTCATTTAGACACATGGAAAATTTATCTGAAACTACTGTGCTAAAATATTGAAAAAAAAAAACACAAACTAGTTCTTTACATAGGTAATCTCTTCTAAGTAAGTTCTAGGTAAGTTCTTTACATCGATAGCGATGACAGGAAAACCTATTAGAAATGTGCAGTCAAGCGTGAGTCGGACTTAATTACTTAGTTTTTGATGCTACCCCTACGGGTTTTTTATAGACATTTCACTCGCGTTTCACGTGAAAAAATACATTGTTAAAAATTGTGTAATGTACGGAACCCTTGGAGCGCGAGTCCGACTCGCACTTGGCCGGTTTTTTATAGCGTTATGTATTCTATGGATCGGAAATCCTCCATGCGTGGCCCGACACGCACTTGAACAGTTTCAATTATTCTACTGAGACTGACAATTTTTCAGACAAAGTATATTTTATATATCGAGCTCATAATTAATTCCAGTAATATTCTGGTAACACTGAATTATGAAATCGATTTAGCTTGACGGTCTTGAGTAAGATGTTAAAATATGTCAAATCGATAAAACTAGTCATTAAAAAAAATAAAAGCAAATAATAACACTGCATACACAATTTAATGCGTGACTCTAAGTCACGCATTAAATTTTTATACGTTTCATTTGAACTGGTTTTACCAGCCTGATATGTAATGAGTTTCGGTATTTCGTTCCATTATACAGAGTGGCTAAAAAATATCTGCATTCCCGGATCCAGGGAGGTTTTTGGATTATAGTGAGCAACTTTTACTATGGGACCAACACCGAGATCGCGAAAAAAATGTACCCTCTCTTAGAAAATGGACCAGCCAAAATGTATGTAACAGATATTTTTTTTTTAGTTTAGGGCGGCCAGTTATTAAAAGTGGCCAGTTACTGGCGAATTACCGTATTTGCCATTTAAAATAATGTTTAAATCCCCGCTTTTGAAATTATCCCAATGCGCCTTTTAAATTATGAAAAAAGCCTTTTTTACTAAAGGGGCCCAGCACTGATTAACAGTCCGCCGGACGATATCGGCCTGTCAGTTAGAACAAAAATTTGACAGTTCCGAACAACTGACAGGCCGATACGTCCGGCGAACTATTAATCAGTGGGCCCCTTAACAATAGGTTTGCCCGACTATATTACTTCTCATACTTTTCTTACTTGTAACTACGTACGATTCATTGACATCTTTATCATAGGTCGTGACTGTGACATTTTCAGCCGGTTCCTCGAAAGACAGCAGGACTCTGGACCTGTCAAACATCAACATTTATTCAGAAAATAGGCCACAAGGGCACTTTTATACGTCAACATGGAATTTACATAAAAGCAAAAAAAAAACACATCGACAATTATAAAATACATCTAACAATTCAAACTAAAGTAGGTATTACAATTACATAGAGATGTATAAATTCTCTAAATGTCGAATTACAATAAAAAGCTGTACCTAATAATAATATTTAAAAAACACAAACCTGTGGCCTATATTCTCCACTCTCTCTGAGTCCATGGAAGTGATGGAAGTTTCAATAGATGTTGTATCATTCATTACTTTTTCTGGCAAAGTTTTGTTTCTCGAATAGTTCGGATTTAGCATTGTCACAAAATCATAAAGAAATCTACAAACAAGATATATAGATAGATAAACACTTTATTCATTACAACAACATACATGGTAATCACAGAGAGTGATTTAACAAACGTATGGCATGCAGCTTAAATTAAAAGAAAATCTAATATAATATCACGATATGAACATGATATACACAAAGGCATATCATTAAATTAAAAGAAAAACAAATACACAAACGGATAAACCGATTTTGATAAAGCATGTTTAACTTTTTAACCGCCAGCAATTTTTGATCGAGCGTGCTCGTGTCGCCACCGACAGTAATTGTACCACGCAGAGTAAGGTTGGCATAGTTACGGGAGTTATAAATGTGCTGTAAAAACCAAATCAGATCTTTGTCTTATTTATCAGACTGTGGCGAAATGAGCTGGATTTGTAATGTCTTATATATCAGACTCTGGCGGTTAAAGGGTTAAGAGCCACCGCTAGAAAACCTGCTTTTAATTAAATAAAAAACCCGCATCCAAATTGGTTCACCCATTTGAGAGCTTTACGGTGCCACAGACACACGCGAAAAGAGTTATGCGTCGGGGCTTAAAAACACCATTTATGGCATTGGTTACTTTTATTATGTCTTTTACTTTACCTGTAACCATTATCTTCTTGATTTGCATCGAAACCAGCCAAAAACATGCAAAGGTCTGCAAGCATACTAAATATCTCACCCAACTCCCATGATTTACTGTTGTTATGCTTGTTAGTACCTTCGTTAAACTTAAAAGTTTTTCGTTCATGGGCAATAGACACAATAGTTTCATTATATGTTTTATTTATAGCATTATTAGGTTCATTTTCTGCTTCTGTGATAGCACTTACATATGTTAGGTTCTTCTCGTCATTATATTGCGGTTGATCTGAATATTTAACATTTGGTCCAATATCACTGGTGGAAGGTGCGATTTCATCATTCGGTTCAGCAGTTTCTACAGATTTTAATGATCGTCTGTGACCAGAAAACATGATATTACGTTCTTTATGTTTTTGATTCATTTTCAGGGTAGATTTAATACGAGAAGTAATACTTTCAATTGTTGAGTTAAAAATATTGTCCAGAGTATTAAGCTTTTTTGTAGTTTCGATTTTATTGTTCTTTATTTCAGAATGAAAAATTTTGGAGAACTTGTTCAGGTCGAGCTTTTTCAAAAACGAATTTTGTTTTGATGCACCATTGGATTTTAACTTTATTCTTTGTCCATGTTGATTATCTTAAAAAAAGAAACATCTTGTCAAAAGAATTACACAAGTATAAGTTCTTCTTTTATATTATACGTACCAACGTTATTGCTAAACAATTCAACTGTTTTGGGTGATTTTTCCGACTGTATTGAATAAGTATTCCCTGGTGCCACATTGTTTCCACTTGTCTCTTTCTTATTTTCCAGAACACCATAATCGCTGTACGCTTGAGCCATTGCTACTAATTCATTATAATTGCCATCGTCGTTTAAATCTTCTTTATTTTCTAAGTTTCTTGCTTTATGCTTCGTGTCATATATCTTACCTGATTTCATTTTCATAGCTGCGTCGATTAAGAAGTTGATTTCTTCACTATAGAGGGGTGTTGATGGTTCCAAATCAGATATTTTTGATATTTTCGATATAGGCTCTTTTGATTTGGATATTTTCGATATAGGCTGGTTTGATTTGGATATTTTCGACATCGGCTGTTTTGTTTTGGGAACAAAATTTGGTTCTGTATGCACGTATATCTCCTGCAATAATTAATCCTGCACAATATTATTATTATTTTAATTATATCTAACAATAGGCGTATCGTTTCTAGATCTATTAATTGGCGTATCTCAAAGTTCGAATCGGGCAGTTTGTCTTAGTTTTTACTCATCTTATTTTGACTTAAGATACGCTCAGTCTCTTAACTCTTTCAAGAGGCTACTTAAACTTCATTTTTTATCTCTACCCTAAGACTTTTATTTGGTTAGTCTTTCTCTATGGCTGGCACTGTTATATGTATGTACATATATGTATTATTATTTGTTTATTTTTATTCGCATGGTAATTTGTTTGTTAATTATCGTGTATTTAAGTAATGTGTTCTATTTAGTGATAGGTTTCTTTCATTGCACTTGCAACAGCTACTGACATATGTAAATTTATTAATTTCCGCTACCCAAAGGTTGTCTGGAAGAGACCGCCTGTTGTTTACCTCTACTTGTGTTTCTTGTTTTATTTTTTGTATTGTTTTATTTTATTGAGGTGTGCATTAACAGTATTTGTATTGTATCTTACACAATCAATCTTTGTAACTGACCAATAGCTTGAGGCTGTTTGTCCTTTTCTCCCTTTCCCAAGGCTCTTTGGTTTGCTCTTCATAATCTTCAGTTGCGCTTGCGTCGTCCTCATCATCATCATGTTGAAGCAATCTACGATGCTGCGTGGCGGGCGATCGTCTAAAAAATTTAGTTTGTCGAAGGACTGTCTCATTTCAAACATAGACAGAGAGAATCATACTATCTTTGTCATACACTAGCACTAGCACCCAAAAGAAGAGGATGAGTAAATTTTTTATTTTTATTTATTTACTGACAATTCGGTTTGACCAACTATAGGTACATGGCGTGCTCGTGTGTTGGAGGCCGTTTTTGGGTCATAGAGCCAGCCAAGTAAGGTAGGTAAGTAACTATACATCTCTATGATATAATAATTATTTTTATGAAAATATATACCTATATTTTTTTAAGTACATAGGGTTCGGTTCCCGCCGACGGCCGCGGTGGATTTGGTCTCATTTTCTTTGGTGTATGGTATTATTTTTAGGGTTCCGTACCTCAAAAGGAAAAAAAAAACGGAACCCTAATAGGATCACTCGTACGTCTGTCTGTCCATCCGTCTGTCACAACCTATTTTCTCCGAAACTACTGGACCAATTAAGTTGAAATTTGGCACACATATGTAAGTTTATTGTGACCCAAAGATGGAGGTGTAACGTAAATAAATGAATTTTAAATATGGAGGCCATTTTTGGGGGGTAGATGAAAAAATGAAAAAATAAAGTTTTTCAAAGTATACCGTGTTACATATCATATAAAAGAGCTCATTGTAAGAATCTCAAATATATATATATTTTTTATAATTTTAGGATTAATATTTTAGCAGTTATTCAAGAAAATAGGCAAAAAATTACCATCCCCCCTTATCTCCGAAACTACTGTGTCTACAATTTTGCAAAAAATACACAAAATAGTTCTTTACCTATAGATGACAGGAAAACCTATTAGAAATGTGCAGTCAAGCGTGAGTCGGACTTAATGTACGGAACCCTTGGAACGCGAGTCCGACTCGCACTTGGCCGGTTTTTTTCTGTATTATTTGTATTGTTTTCTGTAATGAGATGTGCAATAAAGAGTATTTGTATTCTATTGTATTACAGTTTATAATATCATACCTGCCAAATATTGTCTCCAGCCATGGCGAACCTATATACTTGTTAATGGGGTTCAATTTATTTTTCGCTGCCTTCAAATCTTCAGATTGAAAAAAATGTATGTTAACATTGCCTCCTTTATCTTTGGTGTCATGTTCGCGCTGAAGTTTTTCGTCCTTAATAAGATAATGTTAAAGTTTACATTTTATTACGGCTCGGCCACGACATTGCGCGACCGGCGGCAGCGACCATAGCAGGCGTGTCTCACTCCGCGATTTCGTCGCTTTACTACAGGTAGCTAAAAGTACATCCGTTCGGCCCCAATTTTGGGGAAAGCCATAAGCCGCGCGTGGCGCTGTCGCCACCTAGCGGCCTTGTCTGTGCTGATCGTAACAGACGCGTTTTGTTAGAGAGTGAGTCTTCTGTACTTAGTACTATTATTTATTCTGTGACAATAGGTGAAAACCAAAGAGAATAGAGTGTATCAGAGAGTGACTGTCATGGACCATGGTAAATTATGTAGCCACAGTACATTAACTGCCATCTTTCGACAGAAGATTAAAACTGTTAGAACGACTTTGATCCTTATTATTTCACTGATATGTGTCAATTTGTTAAATATCAATAATTAACGCCATCTACTCGACTGTAGGCCAAAGGTATGGCGCCATCGCTCGAAAAGATTGCACTATATATACCTTTGGCCTAGTCTCGAGTAGATGGCGTTAATTGGTGGGAACGAAAGGTCCGATTGCTGTGTCCCGCTCCAACCTATGGTTGCCGCCTTCGCCGCCGCCAGTCGCGCAATGTCGTGGCCGAGCCTTAAGCACATTATCTGTAGGCATATAGGACGGCCCGTTTCGCGGACGATATCGTCTTGTTCGCGGAAAGCGCCATACAGCTAGAAAGTATGATGGTAGAACTTCAAGCTGTCAGTAGTAACATCGGATTGGAGCTTAACGTAAACAAAACGAAAGCTATGACAAATCACACCCAAGACTCGATCCACGTAGCTGGATCCTCAATCAACTACGTCGACGACTACATATACCTCGGCAAGCAAGCGTCATTCCACAAGGACAGGAACGAACTAGAAGTTGATAGACGAATCGCTCTGACATGGAAGAAATACTGGAGCTTTAAAGAGGTAATGAAGTCCAATATACACCCATCGGTAAAGAAAAAAATCATGGATACGTGCCTACTACCATGCCTTACGTACAGCTGCCAAACATGGGTATTTGATGCAAAAGCCAGAAATAAAATAATAACTACTCAGAGAGCACTAGAAAGAAGCATGCTAAAAATAAAATTAAAAGATAAGATCAGACACAGTAAAATTAGACAGCAAACAAAAGTACTCGACGCTCTATCCTACGCCCAAGGCCTTAAATGGAAGTGGGCAGGTCACGTGGCTAGGTACCAAGATGGCAGGTGGACTAAGAAAGCGACCACATGGAAAGGGCCAGACGGAGACCGCAGACCTGGAAGACCAAAAGGGAGATGGAAAGACGAGATCGTAGAGATTGCCGGGGAAGATTGGACAGAAATAGCATGCGATAGAGACAGTTGGAAATGCCTGGAGGAGGCCTTTACCCGCCGAGGGGTCCACACCTAAACAATGTGTTCAAATTTAATGACATTCTATTCTTACTGTAAAATCAATATTTTCTTAATTAAATGGACAATTTCTAAACAATGGAATAATAATATAACTACGCGAACATAAATAAAAATAATAAGTTATTAAAAAATATAATAATAATATTCTAGAACACTATCAATTTAAAACTATTTTTAAATGCATGCTAGTTAGCAAGAAATAATTATAATGTAATGAAAGTAAAAATAGTAGTAATGCATGTTATGTAAGACTTTGGAATAATAAAGGCTTTTTTATTTTTTATTTTTTATTTTTATTTTATTTATTTATTTATATAGGACGGCCCACAAATGTTGATAAAATATTTTTAGGAATAATTTTTCTACTTATAGGTTAATATTTATTCGATATTATACTTGAATTTTTAGTCGCTTTTGGCGACACATGTTTCGGGCCCTTCGGGGGTCCTTCCTCAGGCTCGAGTGCTCGCGGCGACTGCAACTCGTGCACTGATTGCAGTCAGCAAAGTTGAGCAGAGTGAGTTGCAGCCGCCGCGAGCACTCGAGCCTGAAGAAGGACCCCCGAGGGGCCCGAAACATGTCGCCAATAGCGACTAAAAATTCAAGTGAGTGAAACCGTTGTCGTCTAAACAGTTTAAAATAATTTTTATTTATTTTTTATTTAAAACTATCCTCGTTTGGCTTTATTACACAATGTGGACAGTAAAAAACTTTTATCTGTATTTCTGGATCATCCTGTATTTTTATTATATAATTATATTTTACGAGCAGCATCAGTACCATAAAAAACAAAATCTTTAAGTAGAATTGAGGTAAAAAAAACTAATTATTATATCAAGCACTCAAACTAAAATAATGTCTTCTTTTATTGTTTAGATAATAACTTTTACGTACGCTCACTTCAACAGAAAAAAAATATTTTAAATGTTTTTTGTTCACTATAATTTATTATAAATCAAAAGTCGAAAGTTTTTTTGTACCTAATATATCCAGTTGCGTAGCATGAACAAATCTGGCCGTGGGCGAAATCGCATCTGCGAGGCCCTTTTCTTTCACTGTGCCTTCGGCCTCGCGCGAGGCCCCTCTTGGGGCGCGAGGCCGTGGGCGAACGCAGCTATGCCACTGAATGTATCCATATATACTTATATCTAGTTATTTTTAACTTACTTTTTCTTTCTGCAAATCATTAGTCCCGCCTGAATTTTCTTTGTTCTTCAAAATATCGTTCGCAGTTTTCAAATCATCACTCATTCGATAGTTATTAAAATCTTTATTTGAAGGGGTCTCAGTATGTCTCTTATGGTCCGCAAAAAGTTTAAGAGACCTCTTCAATCGTGTGTTGGGGTCTGCTAAGTCGATGTTGCCCCGCTTGGTGTTTGCGATGCCTTTCTTCAGGTTTTTTATTTGTATGTCGGTTTTTAACAGTTTCCTGTAAAAATCTGTAACAAAACATACAATTTATCAATTAGGCACATGTCCTTGTCCAAACCTGAGGATTGAAAATCACACTTGACGGTGTATTTCCATTTGTTCCCGCCGGGCACGAATAAATTACTTTTTTTTACGCTCAAATATTATATTAAATACTTAGGCTAATAATCTTATACCTTTAAACTAGCAATTCTTGTATATTTATTTATTTATTTATATGTATAGGTATATATTTTAAGGATCTCGGAAACTGCTTTAACGATTTCGATGAAATTTGCTATATGCGGGTTTTCGGAGGCGGAAAGTCGATCTAGCCTCTGGGAAAACGCGGATTTCTGAGTTTTTGTATGTTTTCCGAGCAAAGCTAATAAAACTATAAAGAGAAGGATATTTGATTGTGTACGTCACATGCGAGTCTTTCATATAAATTCCATAGTAGCAAAATCGTTTTGACAATTCGAGAAAAGAAACTGATTTGACTAGTAGCAGGCGTGGCTCACTCCGCGATTTCGTCGCGTCGCTACAAGTACCTACAAGTGCATGCGGCCCACACCAATTTAGGTGTCTAGCCATAGTAATTGCCGCGAACCGCTAAGGAACGAACGCCTGCTCGCGCTTGCGCAACCTAGCGGTCATATCTGTCGTAAAAGACGCGTTTTGTTAGAGAGTGAATCTTCTGTAGCTAGTACTATTAGTGCAAGGCCTGAGTGGACGCTCGAAGCGGAGCGTTCGGCGGAGCGTGCAGCGTGGCTTCGGGGTCACGCGTGATGTGAGCAGCGTGCACTAAGGCCGCTCCTATACACTTGCATTTGTTTAACATGCACGCCGCACGCCCCGCCCCGCTGCACGCCTAATAACTCGAGCGTCCACTCAGGCCTTAGACTTATTTATTCTATGCTAATAGTCAAAGACTCTATTCTGGCCTCTGCTCATTAGTACTAACCTCTCAAGTTGTTGCTGCTGTAGCCCTCGTTAACCTTGATAGGATCCAGTATGCTTGACAGATCTGATGACAGATATTCAGGATAATCTTCACCCTGCGGACAAAGTTATTCAAGTCAGATATGAGTACGATCAAAAAACCTTTTACAGTAAGGAATTTATGAGCAATGTAAGTCTATTATAGTATTTTATGCAACCGTTGTTTAAGAGGGGTCAAAAAAGGCGAGTGGCGTGAGTAACAATTTGAGGCGAAGCCGAAAATTGTTAATAAAGACGCCACCAGTATTTTTTGGCTCAGTTAAACAACGTTGCATACAATACTTTTTCTACGACCAAGCACTTTGAAATAAAATTGTAAATTTAACAAATATTTTTAATTCAAGAAGTAGCAAAAATGGAGGGTACAGGCGGGAAAAGAATGAATGAATGAATGGAATAAAAAAAACATGTCTATGGTTCACTTATTTGTCAGAGATGACATTTAAATTAAGGTTGGCAACACTGTATTTCATTCAATATTTTTTAAGTGGTCATTACACGAAGTTTCGTAAAATCGCCAAAAAGATACTGCGTGTATGCACAAATTCTTTTTTGGGGAATAGACTAAAGACTTGTCTTGACAACTATAAGGTAGGGCTTTAAAGGTGTGTGCACGACCCTTTAAATGACAAATAAAAGTACGGGAGTAGAAAAAATATATTAAAGATGGGTCGCTCACGTAAAAAAACCGTTTAAATACGTGAGTAACCCTTTTTAATATCACTACACACACAGTATAAAACAAAGTCGCTTCCACAGACTTAAATATCTTTGGTTGCTTCCCTGTCTGTCTGTCCCTAATATGTATGCTTGGATCATTAAAATTACGCAACGGATTTTGATGAGTTTTTTTAAAATAGATAGAGTGATTCAAGAGGAAGGTTAATTTATAATTTGTTAACCCGTGCGAAGCTGGGGCGGGTCGCTAGTATTTAATATATCTGTGTCTCACGGAGTTTTGTTATTAAAATAGCAATGTAGGTCCGTTGCTTTTAATTATTTTTACAAGCTTTTATTTAACTTTGTTAGTTAGTTAGTGTGGGTCAAATCTTGGAAGCTAAATTTGACCCACTTCCCGATTTCCGATTGAGCTGAAAAGCATAAGTACATTAAGTCGGGTGACAATGCAATATTATGGTACCATCGAGCTGATCTGATGATGGAGACACGAGGTGACCATAGGAACTTTGAAAATATTTTAATAAATTAATAGTATACAAAATCGATCTGTAAAAGATATAAGTAAACTAAGGTCTAAGTATTTCTTAATCTTTATGCAAAAAAAATGTTTATTAGAACCCACTTAACCCTTTCTATCTCCACATAAAAACCATTTAATTATTAACCCTACGAGCGTCGTTAGGGGTTCGTTGGGTGGCTACGTGCATAAATACGGCGCAGGTGCCGGCCTTGAGTTATATGCGCTTTATTTTGCTAAAGTGTTTACTAATACACTAGGTAACACAAAAAACAGCGAGTGCACAATTATTTTTAAAATAGATTGTAATAAAATTAGAAAAAAATGCCAATAAATATGCAGTTGCTTCGCAAAATCTACTATTTGTTAAAATTATTTTCTTTAGAAATATTTTAAAGCGTCTCTCAAAAATATATCAAACAAAAAATAAAATATAAATGTCTCTTATCAGTAGGTTCAATAAATTTTATGTCAATTAGATGCTTATTAAAAAGGATGTCATAATTTATGATTTAAAAAATTGTCACTAAATTATAACAATAAATCTGAGCTGGAGACAGTCCTTTATTTATAATTTTAGTTATTGTTATTGTAGTTAGTTGTAATTTTTAATTTTAGTTTATAATTTTTTAGATATATTACTTGTTTGCTTATATTATATAATAAATTGGCCTTATAAAATACAATTATTTATGGCTTTCCATCATGGAACGGTCATGCACATGGATCATGATATGCCTTTAGTCATGGAACGCCACATTGGCCATTATTATTTAGGGTAGGAAAGTTACCCATTGCTGCCTAATATTAACGCTACGGGCAATCATTCGGAGTACCTAACCATATTTACATTTTGCATGGTTTTGTAAAAAAAATCACATCACTAATTCGAAAAACCGGCCAAGTGCGAGTCGGACTCGCGTTACAAGGGTTCCGTACATCACAAGATTTTAAACAATGTTCTTTTTTGACGTGAAACGTGAGTGAAGTTGCTTATAATGATGTTTAGAGAAAATAATTAAATAAATCAATTTTTTATAATCTTATTTAGTGACTACTCGTAAGTCTATGAACGGATTTAGGAACGTAGTGTCAATTGACGACCGGTCTGACCTTGTGGGTAATGATCCTGCCTGTGAAGCCGATGGTCCTGGGTTCGAATCCCAGTAAGGGCATTTATTTGTGTGACGAACACAAATATTTGTTCCGGAGTCATGGGTGTTTCCTATGTATATAAGTATGTATTTATCTATATAAGTATGTATACCGTCGCCTATTAGCACTCATAGTACAAGCTTTGCTTAGTTTTGGCCTAGGTTGATCTGTGTAAGATGTGTCCCCTAATATTAAATTAAATTAAATACCTAAATTAAATTGATAGATCAACCGAAGGTAAGTTGGCAGCGATTTTGATAGCATAGACTAATGCTCTAAGCATAGACTATTACACAAAAGTGTTATTTTAAACGTCAATCTTCTATGAAATTATGAAATTTACTTAACACTTGCACAGTCTGTGCTATCATAATGTAATACCTACAAGACTTCTATAAGTAAGAAACCTAAGTTATACAGTTTTTTTAAATGTTATCCAAATTTGTTTGTGGTAACTGAAAAAAGTATGTATAGTGCCGGATTGTAGCGGAAAATTACTAAATACATTATCTACCTATCTGTTCTCGAAACGCTTCGTCGTTTTTTTGTCCTAACTATTTATCCTAAAATTACCAAAAAAAAATTTGAGTTACTCACAATGAGCTCTTTCATTTGATATGTAACAAGATATAGTTTGAAAAACTATATTTTTGAAGTTTCCCATTTACCCCCCAAAAGTGGCTCCCATATTTAAAATTCATTTATTTACGTTACACGTCCATCTTTGGGTCACAAACTTACATATGTGTACCAAATTTCAACTTAATTGGTCCAGTAGTTTCGGAGAAAATAGGCTGTGACAGACGGACGGACAGACAGACAGACAGACGAGTGATCCTATTAGGGTTCCGTTTTTTCCTTTTGAGGTACGGAACCCTAAAAAGGGCTTTTACTTCCTTCTTCCCTGTTAGGAGGGATCAAAGTGGCAGTTTTCTTCCTTGCTAGGAGGGATCAAAGTGGCACTTTTCTTCCCTGCTAGAAGGGATCAAAGTAACACTTTTCTGTTCTAGGACACAATTTAAAAAAAATTGCACTACATTTATTTGGCTAAATAATATTTACATCACAATTACCTCATAGGTGATGTGAAAAGCAGTATGTGTCACATGGTAGCAAACTTATTTCCACCTTAAGCGTAACACACCTGAATCACTCACTACGCTCAGGATTCTACTTTAGAATCCCTCGCTACTCTCGGGATTCTATTATACAATCCTTCGCTTCGTTTAGGATTCAAGGTACGCCCTCGTCATAAATGTATCATTTTGCTCCCTTGTGACAAAATCTGTTATTGTGTCTCCAAAAGGCCCTACTGTTTTAAGGTACTCTGTGTCATAATTACTGGACACTCAATTTATTCACTTTCTTGGTACAGTCAGCAGCAGAAGTTGCTAAGCGGGTGAGGTGTTCAAAATTACCTTGACACGCTCTTATTCTCTTAACAATAAAGTCGCGTCAAGATCATTTTGATCACCTCGCCCGCTTATTAGCAACTTCTGACTGTACAAACAGCAACTCTCTTAACTGTCCATCGGTGGACCTTATGCATCTTGTAATAAGGTTTACGAACTGTTAACAGTGTGGGCGATGATACCAGCAATACAACTGAGTATAGTTAGACCTTAAACCGTTGTATTAAGGTTCAAAATTGATAAATTATTTACGACAACGATATCGTTTCGCGAATTAGTAATTAACTGTCAAATAATTGTCAAGTGAATGGTTTTCTTAAAGGCTTTAGCCTATTTAGTGGTTATTTATATATTGCAAATACTCTTTTGTGGATTTTTTGTAAATTTTAAATTTATTAATAGTAGGTACATTCACACCAATACTTAAGTACTTAACAATTTTTTTAAATTAAACATTTAAACGGCCAATATCGAATCGCAGTGAGATCAAACATAACCTAAACTTATAATAAATTAACTTTCACTATATAAATACGAAACTACAAGAAACATAAATTATTAAAATGTATTATTCGTATTTAAATTTTGTTCAGAAAATCTAAATCTGACCAAGACCAGGCAAAACTGCGCATGCGATTTTTTTTATCGCATTCGTCCTTGAATAAAACAAGTGAAAAACCCATATAAATACTACAATTTTGCATTAACCTCCTCTAAGTGTAAGTGTAAGGCCTGAGTGGACGCTCGAGTTGGGCATGCAGCGGGGCGGTGCGTACACAAACGCAAGCGTATAGGAGCGGCCTTAGTGCACGCTGCTCAAATTACTCCTGACCCCGACGCCACGCTGCACTCCCCGCCGAACGCTCCGCTTCGAGCGTCCACTCAAGCCTACAAAGGCTGCGTTTCCTGCGTTTTTAGGGTTCCGTAGCCAAATGGCAAAAAACGGAACCCTTATAGATTCGTCATGTCTGTCTGTCTGTCTGTCCGTCTGTCTGTCCGTCCGTATGTCACAGCCACTTTTCTCCGAAACTATAAGAACTATACTGTTGAAACTTGGTAAGTAGATGTATTCTGTGAACCGCATTAAGATTTTCACACAAAAATAGAAAAAAAACAATATTTTTTTGGGGTTCCCCATACTTCGAACTGAAACTCAAAAATGTTTTTTTCATCAAACCCATACGTGTGGGATATCTATGGATAGGTCTTCAAAAATGATATTGAGGTTTCTAATATCATTTTTTTCTAAACTGAATAGTTTGCGCGAGAGACACTTCCAAAGTGGTAAAATGTGTGTCCCCCCCCCCCTGTAACTTCTAAAATAAGAGAATGATAAAACTAAAAAAAATATACGATGTACATTACCATGTAAACTTCCACCGAAAATTGGTTTGAACGAGATCTAGTAAGTAGTTTTTTTTTAATACGTCATAAATCGCCTAAATACGGAACCCTTCATGGGCGAGTCCGACTCGAACTTGGCCGCTTTTTTTGTTTTAGTTTCCACCAGAGATGTGCGAGGATGCGTAGCGAGGGATGTGATTGTTATTTGTAAGTGATTATATTGGTTTGATTAGATTTTTTTGAACCTCGCTCAGCGTGAATTGTTTCTAGTTCATAACAAACACATCCCTCGCAAGTCTCGCAACGCATCTTCTCACATGGTGGAAACTAAAACAAAAAAAGCGGCCAAGTGCGAGTCGGACTCGCCCATGAAGGGTTCCGTATTTAGGCGATTTATGACGTATAAAAAAAAACTACTTACTAGATCTCGTTCAAACCAATTTTCGGTGGAAGTTTACATGGTAATGTACATCATATATTTTTTTTAGTTTTATCATTCTCTTATTTTAGAAGTTACAGGGGGGGGGACACACATTTTACCACTTTGGAAGTGTCTCTCGCGCAAACTATTCAGTTTAGAAAAAAATGATATTAGAAACCTCAATATCATTTTTGAAGACCTATCCATAGATACCCCACACGTATGGGTTTGATGAAAAAAAAATTTTTGAGTTTCAGTTCGAAGTATGGGGAACCCCAAAAATTTATTGTTTTTTTTTCTATTTTTGTGTGAAAATCTTAATGCGGTTCACAGAATACATCTACTTACCAAGTTTCAACAGTATAGTTCTTATAGTTTCGGAGAAAAAAGGCTGTGACATACGGACGGACAGACAGACGGACAGATGGACAGACAGACAGACAGACATGACGAATCTATAAGGGATCCGTTTTTTGCCATTTGGCTACGGAACCCTAAAAACGCAGGAAACGCAGAGGAGGAGGTTAATGCAATATTGTAGTATTTATATACATATATCTCTGGTGGAAACGCAGGCTTAACGTTATTACTCTCACGTCAGTTGAAATTCGGCCATTAATATTGTTATGAATTGCATTTTTATACAGGATATTTTGAACGTGGAGCCGAATGAACTGCAAGCTGGCGAGTGTTTTCAGACTTTTCCAGAATGCATTTCCAGACTCATTTTTCGCAATGCTCCCAAGATCCCTAGCGGTTTTTGTATATACATACAATAACAAAGGGCCGTCCGTCCGTCTCGTAGATTACCCTTCAGTAGATCTCGCATTATAAAGAACTCTTTAAACACTTTCCGCAGCCTGCACATCTGCAGGAATGACATCACCAGATCCCAGCCCAAATTGATGTCAAAAGAATAAAGGATCCGTCACACAGGCGCGTTTTCCGGGCGGAGTGTGAGCGGGGCGTAAGCGTTTTATATGTAACTCAGGCCCCGCTCACGCGCTGCCCGGAAAACGCGCCTGTGTGTCGGAACCTTAAGTACCTATGTATTTTTTCGAAATATGTCTTTGAGGTTGAAGAGCAAATAAACTTGAATAATCCTCGATCTAGTGTGAGGACATCTACCGTCTGTCCGCACTGTAACAATGGGCCCGCGGCGGTGGCAGATTAAAAACCAGCATTAGCCGGCGAGGTGTCTGTGCGTTTTGTTACTGCATAATACGCGAACCTTGGTAGCTTAGTGGTAAGAACAGTTGGTAGCAAGGGTCGCGTATACATGCAGTAACAAAACGCACAGACCAGCTAACATAGAAGGTAGGATCCAATAGAAGTGGTATACGCGTGCCTCCGTGAGGGACAAAACATATGCAATGCGACACTGTGATTGGTCGAATTTATTTGTTGCCCACCATAATCCATACTAATTTACGGTGGGGAATAAAAAAATGTGAGACTGTGACAAGGACAAACAATAATAGCGCTTTCGCTTCTACTCCTACTGAAAGATACATAAGGATAGTCTTATGTATCGTTCGGTCATTTCCCCCCACCCCTCATGTCCGATCCAGTCAAAATACTAGATTTATGCCAGCTCCGCTCATTTAGACGGCGCGCGGCATTTTTACTGACAAGATTTGGTTGACCAAGTATAGTTACATTGCGGACCATTGAGGTTATATCAATTCAGGCGACCGATCAAATAACGCAATGTAATGAAACTCGCATGCGAGTTCTCGTACCGTCTAAATGAGCCCTTAGCTGGTCTGCGCGTTTTGTTACTGCATGTATACTCGAACATTGGTAGCTTAGTGGTATATAACTCGATGCTTACCGAAACGTAAGTAGTTCAAACGCTACAAGAATTTGAATCAAATACGTAAATACACTCGCAGTTCCGTCCAATATGACGCGCACATACAAAAAATCCTTTCCTGTCCACGCCGTGAAGCTATGGAACGAGATACCGGTGTCCGTGAGGCAATCCCAATGTGTAGCATCACTCAAGGAGAGGCTTAAAAAATTGTGGCTTTCCGATACGTAAGTAATTCGCGGTTTTCCTCGATTAGTCTTTAGTTTCCTTTACTTTTCTGGTTCGAGCTCATATCTATTTATTTATGATATATATTGAGTATTTATTTATTTTACATATGAACGCTTTATTTTTATTTATTAAGTATTTTTATTTATGTTTATATATATTATTTGTAGCAATGTGTATTCAAAACTTGCATTTCATTAATGTTAGTGATTGTACACTATTGTTTTTGTTTGTCATTCATCGTTACTTCTGTTTTGTTTTATTCGTTTCCACAAAGGTTAACTGGAAGAGATCCCATACAGGGATAAGTTCGCCTTTGTTGTATTTAATTTAGTCTCCAACTATGTTTCTCGTGTTTTTGTTTCCATGTGCAATTAAGTATATACATACATACATACATACATAAATACATAATAAACTAATATACCTACTGAGAGAAGCTATAACCCCCTAGGCCTCTACTAATATTATAAATGTTAAAAAAGTAACTCTGTCTGTCTGTTACCTAGGGTTTTTGTTAGGGTTTTTGGTGGAATATAGTATTTTCCAGAATAAGGCAATAGTAAGGGAATAGTAAAATAGTTGGCAACCCTAGGTAACAGACAGACAGAGTTACTTTTTTAACATTTACAACATTTATAATATAGTACTTTTAGATAAAATACTAAACATAAGTGCATGGTATAATAATATACTCCGCCTGGTACTCTCTTCCGAGATTCGCGAATGACCTAACTGTCACTTGCCTACGTCATCATGCTGTTTACAGGTTCTCAAACTTTAAAATGTGGGAGAATTTTAACCAACGGTGAAAATTCTTTTAACGGCATTAATTTTAAGTTATTCATGTAGAAACATAGTAAAATAAAACAAATCTATACTGCCCTTTTCACTCCTACTCTTACAGTTCCGAATAGAGCAGCCAACCATTTTCGTAACAAAACATTAATTACCAAGCTTACGACGTGAAAATTTTGGAAAACACTGCGACTGCTGACACTGAGCGAGAAGGAAATAACAATTAACACGCGTTCGACAAGGACGGTCGGTCAGGGACAAAATGGCGGATTGTCAAATGTGACAGTGCTATCCTGTGTTGCCAATAGTGTAAACAGAATTACCCGAACGTCTGAAATTTCTTTCGTGAATCGGAAGATATTGCTAACGAATAATTAAAAATGACGTGTTATTGTAAAATTTAAGATAAAATACATATAAATGAATATTATTAAATTATAAAGAAATAAATTAACTTATTAACCATAGATATAATGTACCCATGTAACATGTTATGTTGAAATAAAGTGGCAATGTTATTGTGACGTAGGCAAGTGACACTCTGGGAAGAGAAGACCATGTTTTATTAGACCATGCATAAGTGTAAAATACCACCAAAAAATAGTAAAATAGTTGGCAACCCTAGGTAACAGACAGACAGAGTTACTTTTTTAACATTTATAATATATAGCTGATCAACCAAATCTTGTCAGTAAAAAAAGGCGCGAAATTCAAATTTTCTATGGGACGATATCCATTCGCGCCTACATTTTTCAAATTTGCCGCCTTTTTCTACTGTCAAGATCTGGTTGACCAAGTATAGTACTTTTAGATAAAATACTAAACATAAGTGTAAAATACGTTTAATCGGAAATATAGTATTTTAGCATACTATATATTTTTCCAAAATTATATAGTACAGAGAGCCAAAATATAGTACAATACTATATAAGTAATATAGTACGGTTGGCAACCCTACTGTTACCTCTTCACGTTTAAACCGCTGAACAGGCAATAGTAGCGGGAAGAAACTAATGTAAAATATATCGTGTAACAAAGTTTATTAATAAATATAAATGGTACATAGTTATTTTCCACCTGAGTTTCTAACTTTTGAAGTTAAAACTTCCATATCATACTTTCCAATAAGTTAGGTAGGTACCAAAGTTTTCCTTCGTCTATTCAAAATAAACGAAACACAAATTCACATTTCCATATTAAGTTAATTAAATTTCCTACAAAACGTATTTAAAACGACATTCGAACATATTCACACTTGAATTGACCTTAATTTTGTAACATAAGCCACTCCCATTTTGTTCTAAAGCCCGCTATTTTGAATTCGCTGTCAAACGTCATATTTCGCGAAGGTTATTGAACTTGGGTAGTTGTTTATGTGAAATCGATGTCAAATCGGAGGCTCGAAACTTTGACAGTTAAAAGTTAGAGTGAAATAAACATACACAGTATTGTACGGGGTCTTGGGTTAAGGGGAAGAGGGTTTTACGAAATTAAATTAATATTTTGCAATAATAATGTAAAGTTAGTTAATAAAGTAAAATATTGTTTTTTTTTTATATACGGTAGGTAGGTAGGTATTTTTTATTTTAGCCTAAGGCTTTTTAATTTTAATTTTACCTTTAAGATTACCTTTTCATTTTAGTTTGTACATAATTTTAATTTTAAGTAAAATGTAGCCTATGATAAATATATTATTCTTTGAAATAAACAAATGAGTAAAAAAATCTTCATCTGTATCAATTTTCCAATAAAATAATTACGTAGGTATGTATTAAATAAAGGCCAGGCTATTTTCATTAAATAAATTAAGTACATAAAGTATCATTCTATGGAACTAGCTAACTAAAGTGTCATTCAATAGAACTTGCTAACTTTGTAAACAAACCGCCATACTAAAATTGACACTGAATGTCAATTTACTAGTAACTTTTGTTTACATAGTTAGCAAGTTCTATTGAATGACACTTTATGTAAACAAACTGCCATATTAAAATTATCTCTGAATGTCAATTTACTAGTGACTTTTGTTTACATAGTTAGCAAGTTCCATAGAATGACACTTTAGTTCCAAATATTATAGGCATTATAGCTGGTCAAGCAAATCTTGTCAGTAAAAAAAGGCGTGAAATTCAAATTTTCTATGGGATGATATTCCTTCGCGCCTACATTTTTCTGCCGCCTTTTTCTACTGACAAGATCTGCTTGACCAAGTATATGTACCAACCTAAATATTCAAATCTAAAGCACAACCATCCCCTTAACCCAATTCAAATTATCCGCCCATTACTAACATGTGACGAACGTGTGGTACCAAATTAATTTCCGTCCCTTTCCCCCCCGCCGCGTTAGAGCGGGACGGCGATTGAAATATTAGATGAGATTAACTCGTGTTACCGGCGATGGTGATTTGGAGTCAATTTAACTTTAAGGTGAAAACGGGGAAGTAATAATTTAAATTAAGAGGCCGGTATCGATTTTCATCGCAAAAATGTAAAATTGATAGATTTAGTCGATGAAATTGTACCTACACCTTTTGTTACGTAATAGAAATAACAAGTACTGGTATCTATTAGCGCGTCTTCTTATCTTGCTTTTGTACAGATAATTTTTTTGAAAACTGACTCACTAAATTAGTAATGATTTTTTTCTTATGGACGTTTAGGTAAACGCGCGTAAAGCACTGATTTAGTCGATCTTATTTGTAAATTTCGTAAAGTTAGGACTGCTAAAAATTGTAACTTTGTATTACACATATCCTGTACTCCAACTTGCATAGACTACATTTTTGTTATATGATATTGAACAAGAGTAAATGAAAGTTAGACGAAATCATTTTTCACCAGAAATGACTTCAAAACAAGTGAAAATTTTTCGTGAAAATCGACTTAATTTCAACGTAATTTTGATACTTAAACAATCAACAACATTTCCTGAAACTGTTCTTATACGTCATTTTTTATAATTTATAATTATAACTCTAATTTTTTGATGAATTTTTAAAAACTGCCCCTTCTCGACATATATTGCCGGTGACGCACGCTCGGGACCTTATTATTAAAAGGCAAGATGAGAAGACGTGTTAATAGATGTTGGAACTGGCCATCAGGTACAACTTTTTATGTAACTGCTGTATTTTCAAATATGTGAATTTGACAGACTTCAATAAATATTGTATGCAAGGATATTTGTTTCAATAATAGAAACCAATACTTGTTATTTAGATATTACGTAACAAAAGGAGTACAATTTCAACGACTAAATCTATCAATTTTAAATTTTGGTTCTAGAATCGTTAACGGAGCCTTAACATTTAGATATTTGTAAGTAACATTTCTTACGAATAATAGTTTAGGTTACACGCTGAAATATTTAAGCAGCTACGGAACATATACTACATTTATATACACATGTAAAATTTAGAAGAACGCCAAGAAAATATTTAATTACTGGAAACATTTTAAAATACGTTTATACTCGTATGTTGGTCAAACCAATTTGTCAGTCAGTAAGAACAAGGAAAACAATACCCATTTTTTTGGGTGCTAGTACTAGTGTAAGACAAAGATAGTATGATTATCTCTGTCTATGTTTGAAATGAGACAGTCCTTTGACAAACTATACGTTTGATTTATTACGCACTTATTTGTCAAAAATAAAGAGTATTGTAGCTATTGTAAAATAGGAAACTCTATCTAAACACCAAATTTTATCCAAAACTGACTAAGTAAATCAATTGCAACAAGGTGAAAAATTGGTTACAAATTCATTTACTTTAAAAGACACTTCAACTACAATCTGTCTGATTTAACCGATTGGTTGACTGGTAGAGTATGCCTTAAGGCATTAAGTCAGCGATTTGTACCTTCATTGCATTGTTCAATAAAGATTAAATAAATAAAAATAGTATATATGTACATATTTAGTATATAGGTATACAATAGTATATAGGTGCAATATTGGAATAAAAACAGATTGCACAAGTAAGTGGCTTTTAAACAATAAGTTAGACTGATGTTATTATTAGTGATGTCAGATGTGATATGACTTGTAACAAACTTTGAACTAAGTATATAACACTGGACACTGTGTGACATAGGCTCATCAGCTCAATAGCTGCTCGCCTATACCTAATATAATTGTAAAGTTTACATTGTTTGTGTTGTGTTATTCTTAGTTATAGTACTTATAGTATATGTATACCTAGTTATAGTAATTATCTCTTAATGTTAATAGCCTGCCTACACTATCGCATTGGGAAACTGTTAAGATAGCTATTAGATAGATTATTAAATAAATAATTATTTATAATATGAACCGGCCCGCTTCGTATGAACCCACGCCACATTTTAAATTCAACCCCTGTATAATTACTGGGTATTTATTGAGCCTTCTCCTAATTGAGTTTGAGACATTGTGTATTACCGCTACTAACTCGCGGAGATTTATAACGGCATTAAATCGACGCTTGAATAGCATTTGGCTTAATTAAACTAAGCAGGTGCAAAAAAAGTTTAGTAGACATTTTTCCAAGTATTAATTTTAAATGTGATATTATTACTTTGTTGTATTATTGAAGGGTGGAGTCTCTGTACTAATCAACTTTTAATTATTTATGGTTTATTTATTTTTGATTGAGTCGAGACATTCGGCTCAATTCAAACAAGGCTTATAAGATGTCACAGCGATACAATACCGATCTCTCAGTGTTAAGAGTGACATCTCTTAAACCAAAAACGTCACTTTTGATACTGACTGTTCAGTATGGTATTGCGGTGACATATATTGTGTATTACTGCTACTAACTCGTGAAGATTTATAATGGCTTTAAATCGACGCTTAAACAGCGTTTGGCTTAATTAAATTTAATTAAGCAGGTGCAAAAAAAGTTTAGCAAACATTTTTCAAGTAATAATTTTAAATGCGATACTGATTAGTTGTATTATTGAAGAGTGGTGTCTCAGTAATAATCAACTCACAATCAACTTTATTTGTACCTGATGCAATTTTTTAGATTATTAGAGAGCGATACCATACCGTATAGCATATAGCATTGTTCGAATTGAACCGATTGTGTATTGGCGCTAGTATATAACTCGTAGAGATTTAAATGGCCTTAATTCGACCCGTGAATAGCATTTGGCTTTATAAATATATAGGTGTGCAAAAAAAATTCGTAATTTTTAGACCAACAATTTTGAATGTGAGACACCTAGTGTTAGTAAAGTATTTTTGAACCCCCATTTTTAGGACTTGATAAAATTTTATAGATTCCTCCTTCCTCCTCCTCCTCCTCCTTCCTCCTCCTCCTTAATTCATTACGTCATAACTAATGTCTACCTAAATATACTTCAGGCCATCTTTAATAACACCGAAAATGATATTTTGTATGGTTGCACTTAATATTTTGATTACAGCAGCCAGACATCAGACTATCATTAGGTGCACAAAAGAGCCGGCGAGGCAAAAAGAGCGGTCCAGGGTTCAAGTCTCGTTCGGGCACGGGACAATCTGCGAAAGGCCAGGAGCCAGTCATCTTTTTTGGTATAATATTTAAAACTTTCGCGTCTTGAACACATATTTAACTCACATTTATAGACGGGTCTATTGCGAAATTTATTTTATTACCTTTATTTACCGACGTTTTTACACAGGTCTCACTGGAGTCACTGATCGTGGTCGCTGTTGTGTTATTTCTAGTCAGGATCGCGAGTTTTTTTCATCCTTATAGGAAAAAAAGTGTCCTAAATTTCCATAATTTTTTTAAGTAAGTTTAAAACCTTACCTTTACTTTACCTACCTTTTTGTGACCGCCATACACAGTATATGGGGAAATGGTAACACAATAGGAAAAATACTCTGGGACATTTTTTATACCATTAGGATCGAAAGAGCTCGTGATTCTGAGTAAAAATAAAACTAAAGTGGCAAAAAAGGTCACAATATATAAAAATAGCAAATAATAAAAGAAACGCTCAAATGTCTCTACCCACAGGTCGTTCGTTTTTAACAAGCTTTTATTCGACTCGTATGTAACTATGTAATGGAATCATGCAAGTTAAATTTGATCCACTGCCCGGTTTCCGATTGAGCTGAAATTTTGCATACACGTGTAAGTCGAGTGACAATGCAATATTATGGTACCATCGAGCTGATCTGATGATGGAAACAGGAGGTGGCCATAGGAACTCTGTGATAAAACAACGCAACCTAATTGTGTTAGGGGTTTTTAGAATTGTCTCTATGAGTATTAGTTGTCTGTCGTAATAAAAGTACAGTCAGCGATAAAAGCTTATACCAAAAATAAATTTTTTGCCAAAAACTTATTATACGTCTTCTTCTACTTATGTAAAAAAAAATTGTCAACCTTTCCCGGCATCAGCTCTTAGCCTACAACATTATGATGAAGCCCGCGTCCACGACCTTTTATTTTGCCATTTGCTTTCATAAATACTTGTTGATATTCGCGACCGTTTCCAGCTACCCACCGAGGAAAAACGAGGAAAGGCATGTTTCACGTTGTTACCCTTTTTTCAAGGAAACTTGTCTGGAATTTCTTGCGGCATAACTTTTAAGACGTGTTTAAAATTTCAACTAAATCAGGCGTGGTTCACTCCGCGATTTCGTCGCTTTGCTACAGGTAGCTAAAAGTACATCCGTTCGGCCCCAATTATGGGGAAAGCCATAAGCCGCGCGTGGCGCTGTCGCCACCTAGCGGCCATATCTGTGCTGATCGTAACAGACGCGTTTTGTTAGAGAGTGAGTCTTCTGTACTTAGTACTAGGGATGTAACGATACCGATACCGATACGATATATCGGCCGATATATCGGCATCGCCGATTTAAATACACCCGATATCATAACAAAATGTAAACAACCCATAATAAGGTATTTTATTGGGCAAGTTCTTCACCTTAATTTTAACTTGATGTGTCAAAACTTACGAAAGTTTTACTACGATAAATTACTTACTCAACGTAACAGTGAAGCTGCTATAATCGTGCTATTTTGCTAATAGGAATATAATTTTCTTTATTTTTATTTTTCAGTATTTCACACTTCTTAAAATCGAGTGTCTATTAAACATAAGTATGTTTTATGCATATAAAGCATATGATTCTTTATTTAAGTATTTGATTTATTAACTAACTACCAGGCTATCGATATCGGTATCGGTATCGCCGATTATTTACTTTAAATATCGGTATCGGTATCGTATCGGCAAAATCATGTATCGTTACATCCCTACTTAGTACTATTATTTATTCTGTGACTAAATGAACATGTCGGCTTCATACCAATGGTGGGCATCGTCAGTTGGCATAGCGAAGTGAGAGAGTATAAGCACAGAATAAGTAATAGTATTATCATACAGAACGGCCACGCACCGCCCCGCCCCGACTCGGATTACCTCGCCCCGCGACAGGCCGCGACATGAATGTGTGCGTAAGTCGCTCTACAGAGAGCATGCCAGAAGTCCGTCAGATACACAATGACGCGTGTACAGACGTGCCGCGCACACATATTTTATTTTATTTAGGTTATATTTATATATGTAAGCTTTATTTTTATTTATTTAAGTATTTCTATATATGTTTATATATAGGTATTATTTGTAGCAATGTGTATTCAAAACTTGCATTTCATTAATTTTAGTGATTGTACACTATTGTTTTTGTTTGACATTCATCGTTACTTCTATTTTGTTTTATTCGTTTCCTCAAAGGTTAACTGGAAGAGATCCCATACAGGGATAAGTTCGCCTTTTTTGTATTTAATTTACTCTGTAACTATGTTTCTGGCGTTTTTATTTCCATGTGCAATAAAGTATATACATACATACATACATATAAACGCAACTCATTTTTGATGTATGGCGTGTCCGCCCTGTGGTATAAGTGAGATTTGCTTGTCACCTGACAATTTCTAAGCTTTCTTTAATAAAGGGCACCTTTCCCAAAGACAGACCAAGAAAAATGCATCTCCAATGTCCCATTCTCAAATTCCCAATCGTGTAAGTAATAAATCTGGTTCTAATGGGAAGCCCCCACAAATCACTTAAGGCGCGCGTCGCAAATAAATATAACGGGACTAAGCTGGTATGATTTGTCGGAGGGGCCTTAACAACTACAGGATGACTTTTTTGAGGGGGGTATAAAGTTTAATGACGTTATTTATAAACACGCTTGGAGGATATAACCAAACGGAGACGTCTGTAATTTTCTGTACAAAACAGTCTGCCGATTTTTTGCGGGGGAGAAAATGTATGTGTTACGTAAAAATAGCCATGTCAAATAAACGTCAGTCCATACATTGTGTATGACCATCGGCCGCCTAGCTATTTTCGACAGAGGGGAACGCCTGTTAATGGCTACTCCGTTTGGTTATATCCTCTAAGTAAACACGTTACAAACCTCTATTAGTTATTAATCGTTTGTCTATACGAGTGTCTGTCATTTTGACTTATGTATTTGTAAGAATTGAGGCTAACTACTGATGTTTCGGGGAGCTGCAAATGTTAGTTTATCGTTGTGGATAATTTGGTTTTGATAACATAGGCACAAAGTAATTCAGCGTGGCCCCAGAATAGGTTGACACAGAAGTTTTAGGAATATTTTTCTTACGTACTTACAGGTTTAATGAATATCATACTTAATTAAATAAATGAAATTAAAATTTAAACTACAATCATTTAAATAAAATAATACATATTCGCAAAACTTACACTGTACTTTGATACATATCCGCAAAAGTTTGTTAAAATTAACAGCAATAAAAAAAAAAAAACGTATTTTTAGGCCAGTCCATATTTAAGTTCAAAAGAGAGCTAGCTTGATAATTATCTCAAAATGCGTATGCTAATGTTAGAAATTGCATCGTTGTAGATTATTTTTTTTTAGTTTTATTTTTAAAGTGCTCATTTTACTTACTGTTCTACACTACAGTTTCACAATCATAACATAATTCATACATTGTTGGCCTAAAAACTTGTCCGCTTTTAACTATACCGAGCACCCTGTATATATTTGCTTAAGGCACCAATTGACTCCCTTCACCTTACAAAACAATATATTAATATTTATATTATAAGAAGGGTTCCTTGCATTATCTCTTACAATGTTACCTTTCAAAAATAACATCCAAAAACCAACCCTATTGTAATAGAAATAATGTCCAATTTTAAAGAAGACATTTGGCAGACTCGGACGTTTTTGGCAAAGAAGTTTCAAGCAAATTTCAATCTTATAGTTCAATCCATAGGGTTTATTTTCAAATGGAGGGTTTTTTAAGAAGTCGATTTTGTCGCAGTAGTATTTGAATTATTTACTTTTAAAATTATGGTTTCTTTGGGGAATTGAATAATCATATTTTATGATAGCGGTAAGTGTTTTTTATTTAAGTTTCATAGGTAATTTATGTTTTTATGTCACTGTGTTAATATTTTATTTATTTATTTATAGTTTATTGCATAAAAGAAAAACTTTATAGAACAAAAGGCGGACTTAATGCCATAAGGCATTCTCTACCCTGCGTGGTGGGCAGTGGGCACCCTACCAAGGGCGCAAAATGTTGATAGGCATTTTTAATTTTTAGCTTTAGTTATTTTAATTGTAGTTAGTTTTAGTTTTATACCATTTATTATATGTACAATACGAGTAAATGAGTTTACGTGATGACATAAAAAAGTAGCTAATTGACCGAGCGAAATGAATGTCTCCGTTTCAGCTAGGGCAAATTTATTTATTAAATTAATTCGTGGCTCACGATCCGTGCGTTTACTTTATATAATAATAATAAATAGAAGCATAGACAATATAATTGAAAGTGTTCCTTCTCCAGTTTGTTTTTTTTTTTAAACAAAGCCGCAACCACTTCGACAATCAGCCGCTAAAGCATAAAGTCCAGACTATCGCTTTACAGTTTAAAAAAAACTCTTTGTCACTCCTCGGGCCCCTTTAATTCATCAGCAGACAAAGGGGAGGACAATACGGACAGAGATGGAAAATATACAGATATCCTGTATACTACACAGTTGTGAAAACATAACTCTAGTAATATCTGGGAGATCGAGCTTTGCTCGGAAAACATAGAAAAACTCAAAAATTTGTGTTTTCCCAAAGATAAGACCTAGCTAGATCGATTTTTCGCTCCCCAAAACCCCCATATAGCATATTTCATCAAAATCGTTAGATCCGTTTCCGAGTTCCCCGAAATATATACATATAAATAAATAGATATACCAGAATTGCTCGTTTAAAGGTATTAGAATATTCGTTTAGAATAGGGGGTGTTACTGCAATGTTCTGCCGCCAGAGTGCAGCACTAGCACCCATCGTAAACCATAGAGTAACTTATACATACTGTGCCGTAAACTGCTTTTTGACAAGTTTTCACAGACAATAAAATATGACATTAAATTGATACATCAAGGCGGTTTGTTTACAAAGGGCCTACCGGGAAACGCGAAAATCAGCTATCTGCCTCTTTATCGCTCGAATATGCAAGCACTATAGAGAGGTTAGATAACAAAATTTCGACTCTCTCATTTGCGGTAGACCCACAGATTGTGAGTAATTGTGGTAGTGGCGCCCCCTACGCAGAGTTTCGCGTAATATTCCCTATTGGCAGGCATAAAATTAAAGTAAAGCAAACCATATTTTTGATGCCAAAATTTTTTTAGAGAGGTTCTAGCTTTTATCATTCCGCGTTATCTAATCAACGATATTAGTCATCTTGGCTGGCCCCCCAAGGATTCTTGCGTATAGATTACACAATCCTTAGCCACCAACGTTTAAAAAACACCTTCCCTCAACCCCTTCGACGTGTATACACGTAGACGTGTATATACGTCGGTGTTTATCCCGGGACGTCGCAATCCCTTGCTCGAGGGGCTGCTGCGTTACTAACGGTTTGTTACTGGATTAAGTGAGATTGCAGTGAGTTATTCTTTACTAAGGTGGAAGAGTTATTGATAATCGTAGACCAGATGCAGCCTTGTAAACAAAATACGTCCTTTAAAGTCGGTTATATATCGTGCTTTTTAGTTTGAGTGTACGAAGACGTGCAGCGCTTTTTACATCAAACCAAATATTGTATCATTGAGATGGTGATGGCTGTCACCGCGGTACCCAAGCTATGTGAAAAATAGGTACTTACGAACGGTTTTAAATCAAAGAGTGCTAAATGGTTTTGGCCCTTTAAAATATTTACCTGACCTACAATTTTTACTTGTTAAATCGATAATGCGTATATCAATTCATTTTATTAATTAATAAAATCCTTGGTGAGATTTTTCTTTAGTTTTCATTGCTGAGGGTCGTTCCTCAAAAGCTTGTAACTTGTAATACAAGCGGTTGTCACTTTTTGACAGCTTTTGTTAGAAAGGGACTTCCACTTGTATTACAAGTTACAAGCTTTTGAGAAACGGGCCCCTGACCTTTTTATTACTTGTTAAATCGATAATGCGTATATACGACCCATATGGGTTAATCAACTTTTTCTTGTCACACGTTGCAATGGTTACGGTATCCTGAGTCACTCTTAAAAATCTAGGTTTTTCGTATTTAAATGAACCAAACTTGCATTTTATCGTAGTTATAAGACCTTTCCATAATGGGACACCTACTGAGCATGTTAGTAGAACATGGTACATCAGTTCTTCTAACAATCTATGCTACTATTGGTTCCTCGCTGATGGGATAGAATAACAACAAAATAGTTGATTGATCCATATCCATTCATTTTATTAATTCATAAAATCCTTGCTAAGTTTTTTTCTGTCGTTTTCATTGCTGTACGCGAGACCGTGGTACCGCAGGCTACGACTGATTGATAAAAATTACTCCCAAAACATTAAAGTCTGGAAATATAACACGCTGTATAAGCCCCGGAGGGAGCTATATATCTGTATCGAACTTTTATATAACCACATAAAACATAGTTTAACAAGTCGAGTATTTTATGTAACTTGGGTGACAAGTTCAGTCAGCAGGAGAAGTTACAAAGCGAGCCAAGTGTCCATAAATATCTGAACATAACTTTAGTGTTGAGAAAATAATAGCATGTAGGTACTTATTAATCATCATCATCTTCCTCGCGTTGTCCCGGCATTTTGCCACGGCTTATGGGAGCCTGGGGTCCGCATGGCAACTAATCCCAGTAATTGGCGTGGGCACTAGTTTTTACGAAAGCGACTGCCATCTGACCTAACCCAGAGGGTAAACTAGGCCCGTATTGGCATTAGTCCGGTTTGCTCACGATGTTTTCCTTCACCGAAAAGCGACTGGTAAATATCAAATGATATTTCGTACATAAGTTCCGAAAAACTCATTGGTACGCGCCGGGGTTCGAACCCGCGACCTCCGCGGATTGCAAGTCGCACGATCTTACCGCTAGGCCACCAGCGCTGTGTAAGGCCTCAGTGGACGCTCGAGTTGGGCGTGCAGCGGGGCGGGGCGTGCGGCGTTCATGTTAAACAAATGCAAACGTATAGGAGCGGCCTTAGTGCACGCTGCTCAAATCACTTGTGAGCCCGACGCCACGCTGCACGCCCCGTCGAACGCTCCTCTTCGTGCGTCCACTCAGACCTTACACTTACTTATTAATATAAGTATATATTAAAAACACTTACCCCACTGTGTAAGTTGGATTCTCTGGTATCTGAAAAAATTATGAGAAAATTTAACAATAAGGTCAAGGTGGCTAACTCCGTCATAGGGACTATTCCGTCTACTAGCGTTTTTCTCGCCCGCTTAGTAACTATTGCTGCTGACTGTACAAATTAAACATCATCATGTTTAATTTGGTGGTGGTGATGGTAATTTAGTAATCTTAGTAACTCTACTGTATTTAGCTGGTAGCTGCGCGCAACTACGCTCCCTACAGGTGTTCACGGAAGACCAGCGTCAGGTACTACTCCAGTAGGACCCGGCATCATGCTGAGTGTTCACCTTAGTGACAGTGTACAAGTTAGTTATAAGTTTTTTCTATCTTCCTGTGTATGTATTGTATAACTGTGTACCTACCTATGCTGAAATAAATCATATTCTATTTTATTCTATTCTAATTTGGTGGTAACAACCAAAATGGTGTTACCTTTCCCTGTCAGCTCGGAGAACTCACTCATCAGCTTCGATTTAGATGCCTCCCAAGGTTTTCTGTAACAAGAACACAGAATTTATCATACCATAGAGTAAACATACATGTTTACTTTGAATACCTGGGTGAATCAACTTTTTCTTGTCACTAGTTGCCATGGTTACGTTCTCCTGGGTCACGCTTTAAAACCTGATTTTTAGGAATTTAAATTCACCAAACACGCTTTTTTGTGATACTTATAAACCCTTTAAATTGAGGGTCGTCTACCAAGTGTGTGAAGAAGGTGGTGTGTGTATAATGTCTTTTAACAAACTATGCTACTAATATTGTCTCTTGGGTGACCGGACAGAATAAGAACAAGAAATAGTTGATTAACCCACCTAGTCCAATAGTATTGCGGTATAGCGTGTATATTTCCGACATACATGATTGTAACTAGGGCTTGCAATTCGAATATTCGAATTTGTCGAATATTCGACCTGTTTTGATATTCGAATATTCGGCCGCTCAGGTTTCGAATATTCGAATATTTTTTATTACTATAAAAAAATCTATGTCATCCGCTGTAGTTACAGTTTCTGTGTGTTTTCCAGGTATTTACAGTAAATGAGGAACGGTATGTACCCAAATACGAAGGAAATAATATTTTTACTGTATTCCTCTCGATAGACTTCGTGAATACAGTGAAACCTAACTCAATTTAAAAGAAAACGAAATCAAAAAGTATGTTATTTTTACAGTGCGGAAGTTTTAAGTTAAAGGGTCATTCTGTTTATTCAGTACAAGCGTACGTTAGGCGAATTTTTGAAGTCTAAACCTTGCCACTTATCGCAATTCTCAAATTTAATCATACCAAACCTGCCCAACTTGGTAATCTAACCATGCACCTTTAGCTGACGAATAATCCACCCAGTAGTCAACTAACTTTTTCCCTTAAATATTCCAATATTATAATTAGCCGACCATTAGGAATAAAAACTTGCCAAAGCAAATAAAGTCAATAAAGATTCAAAATACAATGGAATTAAAGGCCTACAGGCCTCTGAATGACTACAAGTTATTTAAATCGGAAAATAAGTAATTACGTACTAAAAAAATATCTTACATACCTAGGTGTTTGGATGGTTCAAGTTATATTATTTCACGCAACGACGCATTTATAATAAGTTTTATCTAGAAATATTAAATACGTCTAATTTTGGCGTTTTACTTGTTTTTATAAATGTGGGCATCTCATAGTAGGATGATCCCAACTACTAATCCCAATAAGGCCTAGTTTCCCCTCTGGGTTGGAAGGTAAGATGGTACTCGCTTTCGTATAAACTAGAGCCTACGTCAATTCTTGGGATTAGTTGTCCAAGGGTCTACCCCAGGCTCCCATGAGCCGTGGCAAAATGCCGGGGTATCTTGAGGAATAAGATTTGCAGATAATACGACGTTATGTTGATATCTTACCTTTCAACTTCGTTAGCAGCATCATTGCTCCGTCTCTCTCTAGTCTCCGTCAGATCAGTTATGATAGCAGGACAGCAGATGCACTTCAGCACCAGGATCACAGTGAGGGTTCCAACGGCTACGATCAGGCACATCATGAGCTTTGGGGATTCGGAGGCGAGCAGCTTCTTCAGACTGAAATATAATCGGATAAATGGGGCATCATCTATGAAAAGGGACCTTATTGTCGATGGCCCTTACGCCGCACAGCGTCGCGCGGCATGGTATTTATATCGGAGCATCGTTAATAATAGAGTAACCGCCATCGACAATAAGGTCCCTTTTCATAGATAACGTCACAAATGCTTAGGCGGGTGAATCAACTTTTTCTTGTATCTCGTTGCCACGTTTACGTTCCCCTGTGTCAATCTTAAAAACCTGATTTTAAGGCATTTCAATTCTCCAAACACGCTTTTTTGTGAAACTTGAGGGTCGTCTACCAAGCGTGTCAGAAGAAGGTGGTGGACAATGTCTTCTAACAAACTATCCTACTATTGTCTCTTGGCTGACCGGACAGGTTTTTGCTGTTAATCGTCTGCATACCCGCATCAATGCATTCACGCTAGAATTTACAAGTGATCCACTGTGTCCATGGTACTTACGAGCATGAAGTGAACGAGAACGTATCTTCTGAGCGCTTTTCTGTCTTGTTTTTGCTGCACTTCGTCTGCATACCCGTCTCAGTGCAGCAGTCATTCTAGAAATTAGGATAAAATAAGTTATGGCAAAAAATCTATTTTTTAGTACAAGCTTTTATCGCTGACTGTACTTTTGTTTTAACAGGCAACTACTACTCATCGAGACAATTGTAACAAACTCAAGCACAATTAGGTTACGTTGTTTCATTACAGAGTTCCTATGGCCTCCTGTCTCCATCATCAGATCAGCTCGATGGTACCATAATATTGCATTGTCAGCCGACTTACGTGACACGTATGCAAATTTTCAGTTTCATCGGAAACCGGGAAGTGGGTCAAATTTAATTTGCAAGATTTGACCCGTACAAACATAGGTACTTACTATATTACAAGTTAAATAAATATATAAACGCTTGTAATAGTACAATCACCTGCAATAATATGTTACACAACGAAGGCCGCAATAGTTATTTGTTTTACAAGGGGGCAAAGTTGTTGTCTAACCGTTCGTGCTATTATTTGATGAACCACGAGCGTAGCAAGTGGTTCGAAAATTGGAATCTTGAGCGTTGCGAGGGTTTCAACGCACGAGGGTTAAACAAAATTTGCCCCCGAGTGAAACACAAAATTTAACACCATACCAACCCGAAGCAAATATTAAATGTAAAATATCAAACAAAATAAAACCAAATAAAATTCAAAAAATATACCCGTCTCGCTAACGGAAGCGGTTCCCAAAACTAGTGCGATAAGGACAAGGCGAATAATCCTGCGTAAAAATCTCAAAAATCGAGGTTTCGTACTCGACTGTTTCCTCCTCCAAAACTTAACCAATCGTAACCAAATTTGAAAATCTAAATTATTATAAAATTATCTGTGTCGGACCGTTTTGCTTTTTTGGCTAATTGATATCAGTTTTGAATACCACGCCTCTCATTGCGGCATAGTCAATTAGGCCATTTTGGCCATTTTTGCAGGGCTCTAGCGCCTTAAAAAACAAAAAAATAAAAAAAAAGCAAAACGGTCCGACACAGATATTGACAATATTAATCAGTGTTGAAAAAATCATTGCTCTAGCGTCGAGTACGTTTGTATGGAGAAATGACCACTCCTGTACGGTTTTGCATCAGTTTGTCACTGACATAAACGCCGTCGAGAACGTAATTTACTTTCTATACATCTCGCTCGCACTCACATATTAGTGCAAACGGGATGTATAGAAAGTAAATTACGTTCTCGACGGCGTTTATGTCAGTGACAAACTGATGGTAACCGTACTGTTGGCTCTTAAACGTGAAATTGTACCTTTGGTTGAGCCGGTGGTTCACAGCATGGCATCGATTTCTTTTTCTTCGTCTTCACAAGATTCACTGTTTCTGAGCTGGAACAAGACAAAAACATACATACATCACTACATAGTATAAAACAAAGTCGCTTCCCGCTGTCTGTCTGTCTGTATGTATGTTTAGATCTCTAAAACTACGTAACGGATTTTGATGCGGTTTTTAATAGATAGAGTGATTCAAGAGGAAGGTTTATGTATAATTTGTTAACCCAAGCGAAACCGGGGCGGGTCGCTAGTTATAACTAAACATATTTTAGATAATTTAGATGAATATTTAATTCTAGTCTAAGCGCCTGTTAAGCGTTCTAGGGTTAGCCAACTAACTGCAAAGATACATTGATTGAGTAACGGCCACTTGCACAATCCCAGTAACCCGGGGTTAAGCGGTTAACTCCGTTTGTAAAATTCGAACTTCTCAAGAGTGACCCAGGAGACACTGGCAAACGAACCGACACAAAAAAGTATTAGATTGACTAAAATACGGGTTATCCTTTTGTTTTTACAAATAAATATTAATTCTGTTATTAAATGTGACGTTATCGATGAAAAGGGACCTTATTGTTGATGTCGCTTACGGCATTATTAACGATGCTCCGATATAAATACAATGCCGCGCGACGCTGTGCGGCGTAAGCGCCATCGACGATAAGGTCCCTTTTCATAGATAATGCCCCAAATAAACAGTTAAAAAGGCACCTGGAATCAGAGCCTCCAAGTCTGCCGAAAAGTTTAGTGACGGGTGACTGTGTCTCCTGCGTCACCTTGCAGAGCCCGCTGGAAAGACAAATTTATCTTTTTCTTATGCTTTAAAAAGCACTTTAGCTATGGCACTCTTTGTGCGACCTAAGATTCATACCTACGCGCCGCACACCGCGGACGGTGCAAGCTAGTGGGTTGTGCCTTCACCCAACGTCCGGGTATTTTTCCGAAGGCTCGAGTTGTATAAGTTGCTTTAAAAGACTAAATAAAATACTCGACTCGGGACAAGACTCGGATTTTTTCTGCGCAGTCGCTTAAAACCCGGTTGTTTTTCCAAATTTAGGCTCAAAATTTCCATGTTTCTTCCAACCACTAGTGTTATAACAGTGGGGAGACAGTCCTGATTACGGGCAAACTCGGCTCCGTTCGGCTCAGCATTACTACGAGCAATTATTAGGGTTGACACAACTTGACGTTCATTTGCGTGCACGACCACAGATAAGATAATGGCTTGAAATTTGTCAACCCTAAATAGCCGAAAGCGATAGCGCCATAAGTTAGAAAGGGATATCATGATTCGACCCTGAATCGCAGTCAAACTTCGGTTTTTAGGAAGTGTCCTTTCTGTACGGTAGTAGGTACTATTACTAGTGTTGTGAATAACGCTCATTTCGAGGCTTAAAGACTCGAACCCTTAAGACTTGAGGCTTAACGCCTCTTATGCGGGAAAGACGATTTCTTACATCCATACGCGTAAAATAAATAAATACATTTCTGAAATATAGTCGAGTCTTCAAGACTTACGAGTCTTGAGGGCTCGAGTCTTTAAGCCTAAAAATAAGCGTTATTCACAACACTGACTATTACTTATTCTGTGATAACTTGATGGTTATAACGTAGTGCATTATTATAAAAGGTATTACTAGTTAAGGTTGTTAATAGTTTATTAGTTATGTTATAATAATTTGTATGTCTATAAGCACACTATTAACTAAAATACATACCATTTATTGCTCTGGAACATGATAACAACAAATAATTATAAAAATAACACCTATAATTCTTATAAAAATGTTTTACAGTTTGACATCTGTGACAGTTACTGTTGTTACTTCTTTCTTTTTCTTCTGTCTAAATAACATCTTGAGAAAATAGTTTGTATTTCCTACAAGATCAAATAGGTTAATAAATAGCAACAAAGAGAATATAATCACTACGTTTTAAGAGACGGGACTTCCATACTAGCCACCTGAAATTCTGAGTAGTATGAAGCGTATGCTAGAATCCTGTACCAATAGGACAGAAATTATGACAGCTTGATGACAGCAGATGTGGACGGCACTGCTGCCAACATGAGCAACAAAAAGGGATGTGCTTCACACACTGTTAGATATTTTTATCGATATCGATAATTTGTAAAAAATATACGTTGCTTTTAGACTAATTATTAAACTTTCGCAATAAGTACTTTTCGTAACTACTATTTTTTTACTTAGAAGTTACGAAAAGTATGATTGTAATAAATGATAACAACAGTTTTCTTTTTAATTAATTAATTTTATTAGATCTTTTAAAATAATATTTACTACTTTGATATACCCTGTTGTTGACCTTTTTTTACAGTGTCTACTAAGGGGTCTTCTAATTCCGCGAAAGATCTATTTTTAATTCGGCATGCGTTTCTGATTAATAAGAGGCTTAGTCGCCTCAGCAGTTGGCCAGTCATGGTTGCTTGATTTTCAATAGGCACATGGGCTAAATCTTCATTATATATATATATATCTTCTTGAACCCATCTTTTACACCTGGAAAGGAGCAATTTTTTTCGATATTAATAGAAAGATATTATACTCGGGTTATTTTAGTCAAGTAGTGTTTTTGCTCGTCTCTTTCTATATATATATATATACCCATGGCAAGGGAAACCAAAACATTTTTCAATACCATGGACCTAAGAACTGGTCAGAAAAAAAATATCGATATTATCTGGGTACTTACCGCACTAACTTTTACAGTGATATTATTTTATTCCAGAATTTCTTTTAATTTCTAAAGAAACATGCGTTATGTGTTTTATGTAGAAAAACAAATAGATTTTTGAACTTACCTATCTTCATCCAATGGAAATTTAGCCATAAATGTTCGTTTTTGACCACCAACCACCAACACGACCGGCCTTTAAACCGCAAATCTCACGTTTTGTAGTGCATATTTGCTTTAGATCACATAATAGGTACACATTCACGGGCTCAAACCAAGTTATGGTCGTAACTGTTACGTCAAATCAGTAAATATCAACAGATTATAACACAAAAATGCATCACGATTCAAAAAGCCCGGCGAACAGTAAACATAAATCATGGCGGACAATGGCGGATGTGAAGGTAAGTGAGAAAGGGATGCCGCTGTTAGAGCAAGATATATATATCCGCCATACCAGCTAGCTTAAACTTCATACAACGATTTTTATAAGGAGACTTTCGCCAGACTGATAGCAACGTCGTAGACATCAATCTACATATAGTTGGTCAAACCAATTTGTCAGTAAATAGGAACAAAAAAAACTATGCTCATCCTTTTCTTTTGGGTGCCATTACTAGTGTAAGACAAAGATAGTATTATTTTCTCTGTCTATGTTTGAAATGAGACAGTCCTTTGACAACTATATAAATTATTATAAATAGTATTTATAGTGTGTCAAAGGTCTGTTTGATTTCAAACATACACAGAGAGAATCATACTATCTTTGTCTTACACTAGTACTAGCACCCAAAAGAAAAGGATGAGTATAGTTTTTTTTGTTCCTATTTACTGACAAGATTTGGTTGACCCAGTATAACTGAATCAGTGATGAGCAATGTATTCCATACATTCCACGACTCTTCTCTTTCCGCACAGACTCTAAGTACCTACCTATAAACTTTTATAATATTTCTTGAGGGTCAATTAACAATATAAAGCTGGTCAACCAAATCTTGTCAGAAAAAAAGGCGCGAAATTCAAATTTTCTATGGGACGATATCCCTTCGCGCCTACATTTTTAGGGTTCCGTAGCCAAATGGAAAAAAACGGAACCCTTATAGATTCATCATGTCTGTCTGTCTGTCTGTCTGTCCGTCCGTCTGTCCGTCTGTCTGTCCGTCCGTATGTCACAGCCACTTTTTTCTGAAACTATAAGAACTATACAGTTGAAACTTGGTAAGTAGATGTATTCTGTGAACCGCATTAAGATTTTTACACAAAAATAGAAACAAAACAATAAATTTTGAGGGTTCCCCATACTGTGAACTGAAACTCAAAAATTCTTTTTTCATCAAACCCATACGTGTGGGGTATCTATGGATAGGTCTTCAAAAATGATATTGAGGTTTCTAATATCATTTTTTTTCTAAACTGAATAGTTTGCGCGAGAGACACTTCCAAAGTGGTAAAATGTGTGTGTCCCCCCTGTAACTTCTAAAATAAGAGAATGATAAAACTAAAAAAAAAAAATATATGATGTACATTACCATGCAAACTTCCACCGAAAATTGGTTTGAACGAGATCTAGTAAGTAGTTTTTTTTAATACGTCATAAATCCCCTGAATACGGAACCCTTCATGGGCGAGTCCGACTCGCACTTGGCCGCTTTTCAAATTTGCCGCCTTTTTCTACTGTCAAGATCTGGTTGACCAAGTATAGATAAAAGTACCGTAGGTAATTACTGGAATAGGGATTTAATATCAGAATAGAATTTGTAAACAACAAAAAAAGTAAAAAAAAACCTACTTGGAAAGTAAAACGCCCTAAAACAGAAACGTATCGTTTTCTGCACACTTCATAGATTATCAATGACCCACTTTCTGCGCATGAGAAGCGAAAGCGTCTTTTAAGCTTTATCATGTAGTTTGATCTGTTAATTCTGATTTAAAACTTTACAAAAATAAAACTAATAATAACTAATGCCAAACCTTAGGGTCTGAAGCAGGGATGTTGCGGATGCAGATTTTTTGACATCCGCGGATGCGGATATTTAAAGGCTCACATCCGCGGATGCGGATGCGGATGTCAAGATTAAGTAGGCACTTAGGAAACGTCAAATATTACATTTTTCTTATTTTTTTTATTAAAAAAAAACGTAACGTTTAGTAGTTGAGCAAGAATATAGGTGCGTTATATTTAATAAACAGTAACTTGGTCGACTTTTCTGGATCTAGACGATTTCGTTATAGGTAATGACGAAATTACCTAGCACTTACGCCGCCGCTAAGACGTTCCTGTACCAACTTGTTCGACATCCGCATCCGCATAAGCTCCGCATCGATTTTATGCGGATGCGGATGCAGCTGCGGATGTTGAAAATAATGCGGAAGTTCCGCGGTTGCGGATGCGGATGCGGATGTCCGCAACATCCCCGGTCTGAAGATCCCTAAGGGCCCTAAGGGGCACTAAGCCCGCAATTATAGCGCCACACATCAAATATCGTTTTACCGCCGTAATGGTGGATACACGCAATTGGCTTGAGTGATACTACTTCTTTTTTAGGGGTCCTTGGGTAGGGGTAATAACTAAACCCAGATATGAGTTAGAGTCTGGCTAGCCAAAAATTGTTGACAGATATTTCCTTGTTGTATTGTATCACCAATTGTCTATATGATTAAAAAAAAAAGCTAAAAGTCAATTGTCAAATTATGTAATTCATTAAAATAGGGAGTATTACTGCAATGTTTTGCCGCCAGAGCGCAGCACTAATGACTTAAGTGTACCTTAAACTGTTTTTTGACAAATTTTCACAGACAATCAAATATGACATTGATACATCAAGGCGGTTTGCTTACAAAGGGCCTACCGGGAAACGCGAAATCGAAACTCAGCTATCTGCCTCTTTATCGCTCGAATATGCAAGAGTGATAGAGAGGTTAGATAACAAAATGTCTACTCTCTCGTTTGCGGTAGACCCTTACATTGTTTACTTGTTGTTGATGTGGCGCCCCCTACGCAGACTTTCGCGTAATATTCCCTATTGTTTGCGGTTTTTAGGGGTTCATTTTAAATAATATTAATAATGTCTATACTGAGTGAGGTCCGCAAACTAGTATTTAAGCTCGTAAATAATTACGGCAATGTGCGAAGTCGACGTGTAGCGTTGTATAACGAAAAACTGCAATGTTTACAAGTCCTACACAAATGTAAACTAATTATGAGGTTGGTGCTCTATAAATATTTTGATACTTAGCATATTTGGCATAATACTTATGTAAATTTTTTGGTGATGGATTAATATTATGGTATTATCGAGCTAGATCTTATTTACACTACATTTCATTTTTCGCCTTGTTACAATGGTATATGGTGAGAAAGTGTAAACATATGTGTTTATCTTTGACTGTACTTTACAAAGTGGTAGAAATTATGTGAGCTGACTTTGAGTGCACGTCAACATATAATTAACTTATTTCAAAATCAAAAATATTTTCTAGTGTCAATTTCCTACTACACAAAGTGTGACCAGCCCAAGATTTTTTGAATTTCCCGCCAAAAATTTGTGTATTATTTCAGTAGCCAGACTCTAGGGTTAAAATGAAAATACCTATGTTTATGGAAACTGGTTGAAGAAAATACAAATGTACAAAAGACGGGCTTAACGCTATAAGGCATTCTCTACCAGTCAACCTTGAACAAGGTCGTCGCCTGGCACAAGCTTTGCTTAGTTTGGGGCTAGGTTGATCTTAATATTTATTTTATTGTTTTTTTTATTATTAAAAATCAGCACCCCTAGCACATGATTGGCGCGACAGTATCTCGCGGCGAGATAGACTACCCGTCTTTTTCTAACTATGTTAATAAAAGAGGGACGGGTAGTCTATCTCGCCGCGAGATACTGTCGCGCCAATCATGTGCTAGCCCGGCTGAACCACTATAGAAAAACAAAAATATTATGACTGGCACTCACGGAAGTACGGAACCCTAATTTTTAACCCAAAACTCAACCGCCATTTTTTTATTACACATATTTTACTGGCACTTTATTTACGCCGGTTACGGAGAGGAGAGTTATGAGTTTGATCCGTAAATGTTTTACTGAAGTAAATTATTGAATGTTCAAGTTTATGTGGTTATGGTATTTAATGTCGGTCGTTGCATGTTTCTGTATATTACTGGTATTTATTCATACTAGGTTTGGGAGATGTCTGGGTATTATCGAGATTATAACTATGTATAGGTATGTAGAGTCACTTTCTTTCCCATAAAGTTTTAAGTCATAATGTATTGTTTGTCATATTTATATTATTATCATTTCACATCACCCATAAAAGTTAATTTCCACCACGTCGTGCGCTGTCTTCGCTTGTACTTCAAAAAAATTAAAATGGTTCCTACTCTTTCATGTTCGCGATAAACTCAAAAACTACTGAACGGATTTTGATGCGGTTTTCACCTATCAATAGAGCGATTCTTGACGAAGGTTTAGGTGTATAATTTGTTAAGATTTTGTGTAACCTGTGCGTAGCCGGGACGGGTCGCTAATACAATTTAATTTCAAAACCACAAATTAGAAACTCAATCTGTTTATAACCTAAAAATATGTGTCCTATTGAGCCACTAAAATTTTCTGAAAAACCCAGTACCTACAGTTTAAAATTACTTTCCAGATGTTCAGAACCTTTTCAATCGCGCTTGATTTATATTCCCCGCACACGCTTCCGCTAAATGGAATTTAAAAGCATACGCGTATTTGGAGCGTTTAATGTAAGATCTGAACCAGTCAATATTTATTATATTTAAATTAAATTTTATTTGTTAACATTCAAAAATCGGAACCCAAGATTTCCTTATTAGCATATCGATGATCCTTAAAAGCTATGCTTATAATTATTATAAATAATTATGGTTAAAAAATAAGCTTTAGCTGGAACAATATTATTTTGGCCTGTAATTTTTACCTTGCGGTATATTTCCTGTCATAAATAGTCACTAACCGAGTAAATCATGCCCAAGACGTGTAACTTACAGATTTTGTAAAACCTGTAATTATTGGTATGATTGTACAAATTATTCTTAAAAATTACAGAATTGGACTGTTCTCTGCGGTATTTCCGGATCGATATGACCTTCAAAAACCTTCAAGAAAAGAGCGTACTCCCATCTTAGATCTCACATCTTACTCTTGGTGTGGCGGGTGTCTATGGGCGACGGTAATCGCTTACCATCAGGCGATTCGTCTGCTCATTTGCCTCCTATATCATAAAAAATATACACCTAAAAAGTTAACAGTAGCGACCTGCCGGCCTAGCCAAGGTTACAATCGCTATCGCTTCGAAAGCGAAACTCTTTGTGTCTCTCTATCACTCTTCCATATTAGTGCGACAGTGACATTTGCGTTTCGAAATTTCGATCGCTACGGACCGTTTTAGTGATTGGCACGTTGGCTACGCGGCCTGTACGGATATGATGGTCGTTCTTGTCTACGTGACAGCGTGATAAAACGGTATCCGTCACTTTCTATCCCACGGTGTTAAAAAGTGACAGTTGTTTTATCACAGATAAACCCATCCACAATACGCTGGCTGATACTTTTTATCCTAGCAGCAACTCCAGGTAGCTGATGTATTGCATAACCCGATCCAACTAGGTGGGCCCACAAACGGGAGAGAAATAGATATCTACGCGTTCAACATTGCACCACTTTTCTACGATTTCATGTTTTCAGTTTTTTGACGGGATTTTTAAAATAAAATAAAAATAAAAATAAAATTTGTTTATTTCAGATTTTTACATCCATAGTGTTAGTCTACTTACATCGAAAACTTAGAAACTAGATGTTAGTACCTACATATAAATACATAATTAAAAACAAAAACAGAATTAAAAACAAAAACAGAAAAAGGAGAGAATTTTTACATGGGGGACTATTTTTCACTCTTGACGTTCGAGAATTTTATATATGTGTTTTATTTTGTGCTGTTTGTTTCTTTAACATGTTTCATACCTAAATACAATTAATAAAAAATCATGATAGTTTAACTTTTTGTATGCTTTTTGTTTTACAAACATATAATTGTGCACTTATTTTTGGGTTAAGACGAAACTGGAGGACCCGTGCTCAATCGCCGTTTCATACAAACGTAGTCCTCATTTTCTCTCTAGATATAAACATTAGTGTTGAAAATATTTTGACACAATTTATTCTATATCAACCACAGCTTTGCCCCTAAGTTTGACTTTTTCAAATTATTAATTATTATAAGAGTTAAGAGCATTTAAAAATATGAAATCTGTTATTCGCACCAATTTTTTACAATATTCAATAAACCGAAAAAGTCAAACTTATGGTTAATCATACATCAAATTATGTAAAAATATTTTCCATTATGTCAATATCTAGAGAGGAAAATGGGGACTACGTTTGTATGATGGTCCCTTTTCCTCTTAAAAACCTCTGATACAAAAACCGCTCCACCGCGGCTCTCGAGCCACATGCAGTTTTTTGGAGTTACAACAGTGGTTTCAAGTCACTCCAAAAGCTTATGATTTCTACAGCGGATGGCTCTTTTTCAAAAAAGTTTGCCGACCCCTGCCCCAGGCTGCATTTTTCCCATTTTCCGATTTCAAAACCTATCTTCGGGTAGATGGTTGGCAATACCTGATCCCAGTAATAGGCGTGCTCAACCAGTATTTGACAGCTGAGTATGTCGTCAACAAGCATAATAGATCCAGGCTTAGGAGAGATTTGACAAGAATACAGTGGGGGCGTGCTGAAATGGCTCTTGCGTGACATTTTTTGTAAAGCAAAAGTCAAGTTAAGTGTAGTTTGTTTTTTTGACGTGATAACGTCTTATAGATCGATGAACACCGGTAGCATGCACGAAAAAGTGTCACGTTGTGGACAGATCTCCATGGTAACGTTGTGGACAGATGTCCATGTTAACGTATAAAAGTATGCAATTTTTCATCAATGTTTTCTTATGACGTTATATCACGCCAAATTACAGACTACAGTGCGGGTGTGCTGAAATGGTTCTTGCCTGACATTTTTTGTAAAGCAAAAGTCAAGTTAAGTGTAGTTTGTTTTTTTGACGTGATAATGTCTTATAAATCGATGAACACCGGTAGCATGCACGAAAAAGTGTCACGTTGTGGACAGATCTCCATGGTAACGTTATGGACAAATCTCCATGGTAACGTATAAAAGTATGCAATTTTTCAATTTTTTCATCAATGTTTTCTTATGACGTTATCACGCAAAATTATCGTCCGTAAACCGACTTTAAGTGTTGATAGTTTTGTTTTAAGTGCAGTACGTAGCTTCTTTCTACCATCACTGTACTGAGTGTACAGTGACAACATTTCCGTGTTCACCAAATCTTCACTTAGATAGTTGACAGTCTTAAAAATATGTAGTGCAAAAAAAAAAAAAAACTTTATGGCGGCAGGACGTGTTTTGAAAATTCTCGTGTAAAATTATTAATTTTATATTCAATTAACGCGTGTCTTTCAGTTATTTGTGTTTTAAGATACTCATAAATTATTAACTGTCTGGTTTTTCATAAATTTGAAGCGGTCCCGACTGTAACAGTCGGGATCCGATACCAATGTCCCTCAATGGAGATGATGGCGCAAATGAAGCTACAAATCGCGTAAATAGCTCCGAGTCTGAGGTATGCCTACAAAATGATTATATGGACTTAACACAACGTGATATGGACTTCGAGTTAGAGGAAACGACGCCTGATAATGGTGACACAAATCCATCAGATGACCTAAGGTCACCTAAGGTCAAGGCTAAGCTTAAACCTAGACAGTTTCCTAAGGTTAGTACTAATACATTGATTACGACAGATCATTCCTATGCGGCTAAGAGGAAGGACGATGAATGGACATTAGTTACCAAAAATCCAAAACGCCGTTATGTGTTTAACCCAGACTTATCCGTGGGCACAGAAATAAGCATTACTTGCAAAGATACCCTGCCGAAACAATTTGCGCTAGCGAAGTTGTTAAAAAGTCATGATATCCTAGGTATCATTAGAGTCAGGTACGTTAATTCATATAAAGTGCTTATCCAATTTGATAATGATACGAGCGCTGAGCGGCTTATGTCCAAGGTTGCTATGCACGAAGAGTTGGGCTGGCGGTGCCAAAAAACATACGAGGTTGGTGTTTCTTATGGTATTATAAAAGATGTGGATTTAGAATTAAAAGAAAAAGAAATGATGGAAAGTATGACATGCGGAGTAGAAATAGTTTCAGTAAAAAGATTAAGTAGAAAAAGTTCGGATGAATCAGGATGGAAGGACAGTGAGACCGTACGTGTATGTTTCAAAGGCCCCATATTACCACCTTACGTTTATATACATGAAATGCGAGTCAAGGTTGAACCATACCTATTTCCTGTGTCACAATGTGCCAATTGCTGGCGGTATGGCCATACAAAGAAAACGTGTTCCAAAAAATGTACTTGTCCTAAGTGTGGAGGCCCTCATTCGAATTGCGAAACAACTGTTTTCACATGTCGTAATTGCTTAGGAAATCACATGGCTCTAGACAAAGTTTGTCCGTTCTACCAAAAAGAAAGAAACATAAGGAAGATTATGGCTGAATTTAATTGTACATATAAAAAGGCGTTGAATAAATACGAACCAGGTTCTAGCAGCCCGCCAGCCCCGGCGGCATCTATGTATCAGGAAAACTTTCCCCCGACCCTCAGGACAACTGAGACGACTTCGGTGGCTGAAAGATCTACAATAGAGCCTGCGGTAATCGAACCAGCATATGCAAAAATAGTGACGACCCAAGCTGTGGTTCATAGTGATGCCACAGGTAACAATAATGTATCGTTTACATCACCTAAAAAGACAAGCCGTACTAAACCTAAACACAGGAAGCCCGAAGTGAGAAAAGAAGATGATAGTAATAATAGTATATCTGATAAAAACTTATTAAATATGGAAACTGATGACAATGACGTTCTACCAGAAATAACGAGCAAGCCAAAGGAAATAAATGAAAATAAACTTAAATTTAGTTCATTAATTGATAAATTAAAAGATATCATATTCATGAAAAACTTGACGATTGTTGAAAAAATAAAATTGGGAGTTCAAACTGGATTAGAATGGCTTTTATCTTTTGTTATGAAGAATATACTTGATATGTCCTGCTTAAAATCTTTTTTTAACGCCACAGATGGCTAATAACTTAAAGCAGTGCAGACTTAACATGTTGCAATGGAACGCACAAAGTATTAGACCAAAGTTAGCATCGTTTGAAAATCTACTTATTCAGGAGAAGATCCATATAGCGGCACTTAGTGAAACATGGTTAGATACCGACTGTTATTTTCGCATTAGTAATTATAATATATATAGGGCAGACAGATCGGATGGATATGGTGGTATTGCAATCCTTACGCATAAATCAATCAAGTCTGAACATTGTCGTGTTCAACACCCTAATCCTGGTGTTCAAGTCGTCTACGTTAAAGTGTTTAATTGTGATCAAATTAAAAACGTGATTTCAGTTTACTGTCCGTCTAAAGTAGTGACTCAGCAGAGTGATTGGGATTTTATTTTTTCAATCGTGCAACATAACGTGATTATCATGGGCGACTTTAACGGTCATCACACCAATTGGTCATATAAAACGGATACTCGGGGTAGTCAAATATATGATTCTCTTGTGGACTGTAATCTAGTTTCTCTTAATGATCACAGCCACACAAGAGTGCGCTTAGTCAATGGAATGTTACAGGAGTCGTCTCCAGATATTTCTATAGTATCTACTGATATTTGTTTTGCATTAAATTGGAACGTTATTAAAGAATCACTAGGAAGTGATCACCTTATTATAAAGATTTCTACATATTTAAATTCTTGTGTTAAGTCTGTACCAAGGAGAAACTATAAAGAGGCTCAATGGAACGAGTACAGAATATATTTAGAAAATAAGTTTGCTGATTTGTCATTGCCTGAAGCTCCTCAAGAATCATATAATTGTTTTTTAAGTATTATAAATGAAGCTGCTGATCTTTTCATACCGTATATTAAAGTTAACAATAAGCCAGCAAAAAAATTCCAACCAAAACCGTACTGGAACCAGGATTTATCCAAAGCCGTTGCCGAAAGACGTTTAGCTCTCTCATTGTTCAGACGAAATCCTACACCACAAAATCTTGAGCAACTTCAGGCTAAGATAAGAGACACTCAGAGACTTATTAGAACACGTAGAAATGAAAATTGGCAACAATTTTGCAACTCCATAAGCGAGTCCTCATCAGCCTCTGAAGTTTGGTCTCGGATGAAATGGGTAAAGGGCTATAGGTCCTCTCTGCCTCATGTTAGTGTAGAAAAAGCTCATAATCTTCTTTGTTCTCTGACGCCAGATTATGTGTCTCCGTCGACGCCAGTGATTGAGTCGGGTAGCACGGTTATAGACGAGCCATTTACATTACATGAATTAGATTCTTGCATTAAACCAAAAGATACGGCTCCGGGTCATGATGGGATAGCATTTTCTATGATTAAAAATCTGCCTGAGAAAGGAAAACTCTTACTATTATCATTGTACAATAATTTCTACTCCATAGGTTTTGTCCCTACTCAGTGGAGAGAAATTAGTGTAGTCCCGATACCTAAACCCGGAAGAGACCCCTCCTCTGACTCTGCTCTTCGACCAATCTCTTTAATTTCATGTCTGTGTAAAATATTTCACTCTATGATCAATAGGAGGTTGGAATGGTTCATAGAAAAAAGATGTATGTTTTCCGAGGAAACTGTTGGTTTTAGAAAGTGTCGATCATCTTTGGATAATTTAAGTAGCTTAGTTAGTCGGATTCAGACCGGATTTTCAAAAAATATGATCACCTTGGGGAGTTTCATAGATATTGAGAATGCATATAATAATGTAAATGTTCCCATTTTAATTGAAATACTTGACAGGCTACAAGTTGGACATCACATTTGTCGATATCTATGGAATTTCTTAAGGGAAAGATATCTCACAATACAAACTGATACATCTATGTTAAGAAGATCTACTGGTCGCGGGTTGGCTCAGGGAGATCCTACTTCGCCATTGCTTTTTAATGTTTATACTATGCATATTCAAAAATCACTTACAGGTGTTTACTTTTCACAATATGCAGATGATTATATTTTATATGTCACAAAGAAATCTATAGAGGAGGCCGAGGATGTATTACAAAAGTCCCTTAATGATTTTAACAAATGTCTGAATAATCTCGGTCTTGAAATATCTACATCTAAAACTAAGTTATGTTTGTTTAAAAAAGGTATTAATAGAAAACCTGTAAGCATCAAAATTAATGATAAAAAAATAGAGTTAGTTGAGTGTGTTAAGTATCTAGGAATGTGGTTGGATCGATCTCTTAGGTGGGAAAAACATATTAACGAATTGGTCCAAAAGGTTCAGAAATATTCCAATGTTTTAAAGGTTCTAGTTGGAGCGGGATGGGGTGTACACCCAAAACATCTCAGGAGATTATACTTTGCTATAATTCGTAGTCGAATAGATTATGCGTCTTTTCTTTATGACGATAGTTGCAATTCTCACTTGTACAAACTCGATAAAATTCAAAATCAGTCATTGAGGACTATCGGCGGTTTTATTAAGTCTACTCCTATACACGCAATGGAATGTGAACTGTGTGTGCAGCCGTTGCACATTCGTCGCACCTATTTAGCATCCAAGTTTTGGTTAAAATCTAGATCTTTTGAAAACAACACAACTATCAAACTCTTAGATGGATTAAATAATGACTTACAAGATCGAGACACTTTGCGAAATAAAAAGCCTCTTCTTCTTACTACCCATAATATGTATAAGTCAACAACTATGTATTCCAGTAAAGTATTGGAAATGTTTACTTTGGACAAATGGGTAAATCATATAGATGTTTCTAAATCTATTAATTTAAACATTACTTCTGTTGACAAATCTAAGCGCGAGTATGACAAAGTTTCCCTAAGAACTACTGTTAACGCTTTTTTACGTACCAATTACTCTGGATTTTACCGTATATTTACCGACGGTTCTAAAGAAACAAACTCGTTAGGTGCTGCGATTTATGACCCTCAATTGAATGTATCGGTTAAATTACATTTAAAATATGATATGTCTATAATGCATGCCGAGTTGGTTGCCATTGCTGAGGCCTTATCCTACATTCAATCACTAGATTGCAATCACATAGTCATTCTGTCAGATTCTAAAAGTGCTTTGCAGCATATTGCTCGGTGTACCACGAACGCTCGATGTCTCCCAGTTGCCTATTCCATTTTGAATATAATTGACAAATTACAATCGCAAGATAAGACCATAATTCTGCAGTGGATTCCATCTCATGTAGGTATAGCCGGTAATGAAGTAGTGGATTCCATAGCCAGGCTGGCTTGTCATGATGGAGTAGAATGTAATACTTTACCTTTTTATACAGATTGTATCATTTTAGCCAAACAGAGAACCTATACTTTATGGAAAGAATACTTTGATAAGAGATCAACAGAAAAGGGTATTTGGTACAAGACGATCCAACCTCATCCTCTAATGACACCGTGGATTGATTGTTTTCTTAATAGACGTGATATTGTATTGATGATGAGACTACGTTCTGGACATATCCCATTGAACCAATTCGGTTACTTAATGAAGAAAGTTCCTTCTCCTAATTGTGATGAATGTGATGTATTAGAAGACGTGTACCATGTTATAATGGAATGTGTCCGGAATGAAGCTGCTCGGATACAATTGGCTTTTTCAAGCCATAATACTGGTGCTATGTTTCACTTTGATGTCGGGGGCTGCAATAGCGTTCTGGCTGCTCCTTTATCGGACGCCGCCATGGCGCTATTGCAGCTCGTACGTAAGGCTATAGTTCGTAGAATAAGTTAATTTTAAGAACATATATTAATTTGTTGTTTTTTTATGGAGCGACATGCTCACTTCTGTGACAAGCTCAAATAAAGAGAAAAAAAAAAAAAAAAATATGTAGTGTGATTACATACAAGCGTCGAGTAATTTCGAGGCTGAGGAAGCGAGAGTATGTGCGCTACGATGTACAGTAAGCTGCAGAGATAACTGCCCCTCCTGCCCCGCGAACAAGTTTCTATGCGCTTAGAGTATATCTGTTCTATTTATGATTATTTATTTATGATTAATTATTTATTTTTTAACACGTTACTGTTTGTTAATTTATTATTTGTATAATATGAACTATTTGTCTGCAATAAAGGTTACAATACAATACAATATGCAAGGGGGTCAGTAATGTCTGCAATTTACTGTAGGTACGAGAATTTGAGGAGGGCAATCTAAGCTACTACTAATTTTATATTTTAAAATTTTCCATAAACAATTTACACTGTATCTATATTTTACACAGTAAATATAATTTTATCCGATTTCTCAGTGTAGCTTCTTAAATAAATCAATATATAAATATCTAATGCAAGTAGCCAATTCTCTGAACACTGACTATAACAGCCGTAAAAAAGAAGTACAATCGTAAAAATGTCTTGTCTCACTCCGTCGCATTACACATCGATACCTCGATACATGTGTGTTGTAAGACAGAAGAGGTAGCGGAATTAAAACGCCAATGTGCAGTTGCAGTGAAAACAGTCATCGCCGCATCCTTTTGTCATCAGTGTGGCTACCACCAGTTTGGCACTGACATAAACGCCATCTCGCTTGCACTCGCATATTAGTGCGAGCGAGATGTATAGAAAGTAAATTACGTTCTCGATAGCGTGTATGTCAGTTTTGACACTGTGACTCATGGTACGGGCCCAGAAGTGGGATAACACGTCCGAAGTTTAGAAGTCAATTTTGGTTTAAGCTGATAATGAATTTAAATGTGGAAAAATTTACTGTCTTGGGTGAGACTTGAACTCACAACTAGATCCCAGTGCTCTGCCATCTGAGCTACCAAGATCTCATGAACTGCTGCCCGAGGCATTTCCGGACCGATGCTACTTTCAAACCTTCCTTCCTTGCACCTTCTGGGCAGGGTCGCTCCATCGTAGGATTCGTAGGCCACGTCTTCGCCTCGGCTAGTCTGTGGCCATGAGTAAGCCCATTATAAAAAAAAACCTTCAAGAAAAGAGCGTATTACTCCCTTCTTAAAGGCCGGCAACACACTATATTATTAATGTTATATTTATACGATTTATCTGTCTGTTATCTCTTCACGCTTAAATCACTGAACGGATTTAAATGAAAATTGTTATGGAGATACTTTAAGGCCCGGGGAAGGACATATGTATAGTTTATTACCAATCATCATCATCATCATCACGCGAGCGTTTCTTTTATTTTTTGCCATTTTTATTTATTGTGACCTTTTTTGCCACTTTTGTGTTATTTCTACTCAGAAATCTCAGAATCACGAGCTCTTTCGATCCTAATAGGGTAAAAATGTCCCCGAGTTTTTTTTCTTATTGTGTTACCATTTCCCCATATACTTTGTATGGTGGTAACAAACGGGAAAGTTTGAAAAATGTATGGAAATTTTAGGACCCTTTTTTTCTCCTATAAGGATAAAAAGGGCTCGCGATCTTGACTAGAAATAACACAAAAGTGGCAAAGAAATTCACAATATATAAAAATGGCAAAAAATAAAAGAAACGCTAACGCAGTTTTCGCCGTTAAACGTAAGTTTGGCGAACCTAATATATAAGTGTAAAATGTACCTACCATACTTTTTTGAAAATAAATTAAAAAAAAAAAGAAAAACGCGGGCAGAAGCCAGTGAAAAATAACCCGCTACCTCTTTTACCTCACACCCCCTAATTTGTAGGGTAACACCCTCGACCTACACCTATGGGGTAAACCAACCATTTTACGACCGTTCCGGACCTCGCTAGCCCCACGTTCCCACACCTCACCTTTGCGTCAATAATATCTACACAACTTTCAACTTTGTTCCTTTGTTATTAAGAGTTTAAAAAAATTGGGTTGTTTTTCGTAATTGAATCCATGTTATCGATTTGGGGTTCTGTAGGCCTAAGGTTTTATTAAGGTTAATAGTAAATATCACCTTGGTCGTCGTTGCCACATCGGGTAGAAAAGTCTATTATTTCGGGAAATTACATGACACTATTGGAGCTTACATTTATATGTACAAGATATCCCAAAAAAATATATGGTTGTCTGTAATTTGGCGTGATATAACGTCATAAGAAAACATTGATGAAAAATTGCATGTTACCATGGACATCTGTCCACAACGTTACCATGGAGATCTGTCCACAACGTGACACTTTTTCATGCATGCTACTGGTGTTCATCGATTTATAAGACGTTATCACGTCAAATAGTAACTTGTTGTTTGTAGGTACTGATATTTTATGTAGGTATCGTATAAATTTTTATCACTTTTTTATACATTCAATTCATGCAAATAATTTATTTCGGACCAAAATATCCCTATACAATTACATTTAAAAAATAAAATTAAAATTAAATATGTTTGTAACAGTGTTAGCACACAGGAATACAATACATTAAAATTAAAAAAATTATAGGTAAGATAAATTAAAATTACAATTTATCATATGCCGTGAAAGTTTATTTTTTTATGGATCCTATTTCACAGAAACAATGTAGCAAAGTGTAGCAAAAAGTAAAGTAAAAGTAAAAAGTCATTTATTGTCGCAAAACATTGAGTAATAAAAGAAAAAGAAAAAATACACAATAAGCACATATGTCCAATAGGGTTGTTGGCTGTATAAATATATAGTATGTACAGTCACGCTCCGTGATTGTTACGCCATTTAGGGTTCTAGCTAAATTGGGCATTCCATAGCGTAAGGAACAACCAATTTAGCTCGGACCCTAAATGTCGTAACAATCCCGTGTGGGGACTGTACGATGTTACATCCAACCTAGCTTCCACGAAAAAATTACCAATAAAAACTTACCGTGAGCACCATAGGTGTGCCCCAGACTATCATGCCCCAGGTCGGAGCGCGGGGCACATAAACATAATAAAATTAGACGCGGCCGTAAACAAGCCGGAATCGAACCCGGGACCGCGCGGCGCATGTTATTTATGTGCGTCTGTCACTCACATATTAGCTGCTAGGGGTGGCAATTAACAGTTTTATTTCAAGAAAAAAAAAAGTCGCAGTTATGCCCATGACAGATCCTTCAAGTCTGTATTACCTAGTTGGGCTTTAGAAAATAACGATTTTTGAAGTGAAAACTTCTTTAGCGGTGCTGGGCACTTTTTGAGGTGGGGAAAAAATGTTAAAGTCGCGACAGGTCACGTGACCGACAAATTCGACAGATTGAAAATTCGTAAGACGGATACGTGACCTGATCGAAAAACTGTTACAATGTCATTGAGTTTTCACTTCTGCCGGCACTCCCGGAGTGCAACCCGTTTTTTTTTATTACTTAAATGACAGTTACTCCATATTTAAAATTTAACTGTCATAGGGACCAACATTCGACATGACAGGTAAAGTGTGTTATGAAAAATAAATTGAAACATTTAGTCGTAAAATAGTCTTATATTGATTAACATAGAAGACGAATTGAATATTATTGGATGTATTTATTTAGCTTTATACAATAAAATACAGGGATTATACGAGGTTTATGCCTTTAGTGTCTCTTTGCTTTCCTAAAACGGCTACCACGAGCTTGTCAGTTTGTCACTAGCGTGTGCTTTATTTACTTTCTATGTATCTCGCTCGTAGTGCCCGTACTGGCATATTAGTGCGAGCATGTGCGAGTGAGATGTATAGAAAGTAAGTTACCCATGCAGACGTTAGCGAATATGTCAGTTTGATACTGCTAAGGCAGTCGTGGTAAGGATCCTGATGATCAGTCAAACTAATAATCAGCTAATATATTTTTTTGAACAGTTTAAACTAGAAATTCTAAAGAATTTTTATTTCATTATTACAGTATCTAAAGTAAATAAGCGCGGCAGCCCGAATAGCCTCCTTCAGACGGTGGCAGAGCGCCTGGACGGCCCTTTCCAGCTTCACTGGGATAAGCTGCACAGGGCATCTAACTGACTGTTTTTATGTATTATTAGTTTTAATTTTTAATATTATATTTTTTATTTATTGTTATTGATTTTAATTTTAATGTACTTTATATTGTTAATTAATTTGATTATTGTGTAATTATGGATCACGTATCTGAAATAAATGAAATGAAAATGAAATAATAGTTATTTGTACAACAAGAGATCAAAGTTTGATATTTCTTCGAGTGCTTATTTTGAGTCCCGTGCAAGCGAAAGATTCTATAATAGATTCACGAGCGTAGCGAGTGAATCTAATTTAGAATCTTGAGCGTAGTAAGGGACTCAAAAGCGCACGAGATGTAAATAACTTTGATCTCGTGTAGTTCACAAAACTTTTCACCTCAGCAGTGAGAACATATTAGAGAACCCGAAAAATGTATTCCTTCTTCATCACTTACCTCTATTCACTCATGTTTTCTTAAGATATACCAACAATTAAATTTTCACCTCAGCATCTCGAACATGGGTACTTTGCTACTTAAAAACAGTGAGCAAAATCGCATTTTGCTCACCGAGTGAGCAAAATCGCATTTTGCTCATTTAGTCTCACTCAGTGAGCAAAATCGCATTTTGCTCACTGTTTTTAAGTAGCAAAGTACCCTTGTTCGAGCTGCTGAGGTGAAAAGGATATTTTCCAATTTTTTTTTTAAACGTCAAATGTCATAATACACTTTTGATTATTTTGGCAACCCTAGCGATGCGACCCTAAGATGATATTTGGCGGCGCTCGGCGGTGTAACCTCGTTCTTTATTCACCCGTCCCAGGTTCGAGTCCTGTTTATGACCACATGGCTTTTGTTTTTTTTTACCTTAATTAAATATTTACAATTGTCTGTAGCCCTTTCTTAGGTCCTGACGATGGGAGGGTAAAGTATGTAGAGTACTTTAAGAGGAAAATGGATGGCGGCTTTTCCATACAATCGTAGTCCCCATTTTCCTCTCTGGATATTGACACCATGGAAAATATTTTTACCAAAAATTCAATTTCTGGTAGGTACAAAAAATTATTTTTCACACCTCCTATTCAGAAAAGAGCTTTTTCTTCCCTGCTAGGAGGGATCAAAGTGGCACTTTTCCTCCCTGCGAGGAGGGATCAAAGTGGCACTTTTCTGTTCAAGCACACTATTTTTACATTTTTTTGCACATTATATTTTTAGCTTAAATAATCTGTTTAAGCATCAGATTGTGTCAACACTAAGATTTTTTTATTTTCCTCATAGTTGATGTGAAAAGCAGTATGTGTCACACGGTATCAAAATTATTTCGTCTTGGGCGTTAACACTTGAATCCCTCATTACGCTCAGGATTCTACTTTAGTATCCCTCACTATGTTCGGGATTCTACTGTAGAATCCATCGCTTCATTCAGGAGTCAATGTACGCCCTTGACGGAAATATATAATTTTGATCCCTTGTCACACAAACTACTATTCTTAGGTAGGTATATTCTAAGTAGAATTAATCTAAATATTGATGGTTTTTCGAAAAAAAGTAAACGGTATACACAGTCGGCCGGACGATATCGGCCTGTCAGTTGTTCGGAGCTGTAAAGGGGCCCACTGATTAACAGTCCGCCGGACGATAACAGCCTGTCAGTTAGAACAAAAAGTTGAATGCTCCGAACAACTGACAGGCCGATATCGTCCGGCGGACTGGTAATCAGTGGGCCCCTTTACCTTTTGCGTTTAACTGACAGGCCGATATCATCCGGCGGACTGGTTATCAGTGGGCCCCCTTAAAGTGAAAATGGCCCTATAATGTACTTGTGATATGGACCTTGTTCAAATTTTAAATCACTACATAGTATAAAACAAAGTCGCTTTCCGCTGTCTGTCTGTCTGTATGTATGCTTAGATCTCTAAAACTAGGCAACGGATATTGATGCGGTTTTTTTTAATAGATAAGTCGCTTCTGTCTGTTTGTTTGTTTGTATGTTCGCGATAAACTCAAAAACTACTAAACAGATTTTCATGCGGTTTTCACCTATCGCTAGAGTGATTCTTGAGGAAGGTTTGTGTATAATTTGTTAACCCGTGCGAAGCCGGGGCGGGTCGTTATAAATAAAATCCAAGATAAGCCGATGTCTGAAACCCCGCTCCCTTGCAGCAGTCAGTTGCAGCAAGAATGCTCAGAATGCAAAATGGCCGCTCGCTTGAGCGGCTGAAGCATTGTTCTCATTTGTAATCCTATTCTGAGATTATCCTGTTTATTATGAGTTGTACCGTAAGAGGAAAGGGGACGGTCGCTTTTTCATACAAACGTAGTCCCCATTTTCCTCTCTGGATATTGACATTATTGAAAATGTGTTTACAAAATCTGATGTACGAGGGCTGTTTGATAAGTACCCGTTTATGAAAAAAATTATCAGTTGTTTTGGTTTATATGCATTTTTTTTTTTCATAGTCTCCTTTTAGCTCTATACACTTGTTCCACCTATATTCAAGCTTCAATAAACCATCCAAAAAGTATGATTTCGGAAAGTCATTAAAATAGGCCTCTGTGACGGCAATGACTTCGTCATTTGATCCAAATCACTTACCACCGAGCCATTTTTTCAGGTTGGGAAACAAAAATAAATCGCATGGGGTCAAATCTGGAGAATACGGGGGGTGAGGCAATAGGGCATAGCGTAATTGTGTTAATTTAGCCATCACAACTCTAGACGAATGAGCTGGTGCGTTGTCGTGATGAAACAGTACTTTTTTATTTTTTAAATGGGGTCGTTTGTCCTTCAACACAGCGTAAAATTCATCCAATAAATTGGCATAGTACTGCCCTGTTATCGTTTTCCTCTTTTCTAAGAACTCAATATGTATAATACCCTGCGAATCCCAAAAAACGGTCGCCATGACCTTTCCAGCCGTTGGGACGATTTTTGCTATCTTTCGAGCAGGTTCACCCGGTAAAATCCACTGCTTCGACTGCCCTTTCATTTCCGGGGTGTAGTGGTGAACCCACGTTTCGTCTACGGTCACGAAACGACGCAGAAACTCCTTCGGGTTACGTTTGAACACGGCCAAACACTGCTCCGAAGTAGTCAGTCGGTTCCGTTTTTGCTCCTCCGTGAGTAAACGCGGCACCCACCTCGCCGATACTGTCTTCATACCCAATTTTTCTTCTAATATGTTTTTTACCCGCTCGATTGGAACATTTACAGCATCAACGATTTCTCGAAGTTCAATTCGGCGGTCGGCTAAAACGATATTTTCAATTTCTTAACCATATCGTCTGTAGTCACCTCAATTGGGCGGCCTGGGCGATCCTCATCAAAGACGGTTGTTCTCCCCCGCTTTTACTCGTTAAACCAGTATCTGACGGTTGCCATAGAAGGAGCACATTCATGGTAAACAACTTGCATTCTTACTTTTATTTCATCACATGTTTTTCCTTCCAAAAACAAGAATCTAATTACAGACCGATACTGCTCTTTCTCCATTTTCACAATTTTAAGTTCACGCTTTCACTGAATCGCTGTCAAATGAGAAAAAAACAAAAGAATGCTGTTTTTTAAAAAAAAATCCCACCTCTGAAAAATGGCTTAAAACGATTGTATAGATATTTTCGGTTCCGTGATATTAATACATTTGGAAAACGGGTACTTATCAAACAGCCCTCGTATTATTAACCATAGCTATGCCAACGCAGGGGGCGTTATATTTTTTTAGATTATTTGATTATTTAAAACTTTCGCGGATTGAACACATTAACTGACATTTATAGACGGGTCTGTCGCGAAATTTATTTTGTTACCTTTATTTACCGATGTTTCGACACAGATTTCGCTGGTCGTGGTCGCGCTAGCCGCGGTTTTTGATTATTGTATAAACTTGGTGCGAAAATTTCATACAAATTTTCATTTTCACTGTTATAATAATTAAAAATTCGAAGAAAATCAAACGTAGGGGCATAGCTGTGGTTGATACACAATAAATAGTATCAAATTATTGTCAATAATGTTAATATCCAAAGAGGAAAATGAGGACTACGTTTGTATTAGAAGGCGAGAGGATTTCGCGCGCGTCATCCACTTTCTTCATAAGAGCGGTTTCGCACTACGTCCGATCCGAAACCGATCCGGATCCGTGAAAATATGGTCCGAAATAGCCGTAGAATTATTTCAATTTACGCACTAGATCCGTCTGATTTCTTTCCGAAATCCTTGGAGGATACAACTAAACGGAGTAGCCATTAACAGGCTTTCCCCTCTGTCGAAAATAGGCGGCCAACGGTCATACACAATGTATGGACTGACGTTTATCTGACATGGCTATTTTTACGTTACGCATACATTTGACGTTCCCCTCCCCCGCAAAAATCGGCAGACTGTTTTGTACAGAAAATTACAGACATGGCGTCTCCGTTTGATTATATCCTCCAAGCCGAAATCGGATGACGGAGATCGGATCTAGTGCATAAATTACCATAGAAATAGTTCTACGGCTACTTCGGACCATATTTTCACGGGTTCGGATCGGATTCGGATCGGACGTAGTGCGAAACCGCTCTTAGTGTGGAACTTCGATACCTTTACTGGATCCTTTTGCCAAGATGGTATAACTAATCCCTACTAATCCATACTCCGTACTCTCAATATGAATAGTATAAATGCGAAAGTGTGCCTGTCTGTTACCTCTTCATGGGTAAACTGATTAAGTTAAAAATTATTTATTTATTATTTATTTTCAAAACCACCCGGCCAGGTCAGGACGTTAGCCGCGTAAGCTGAAAACGCGGGTTCGATTCCCGCCTCGGCCACTCGGACTTGGTCACTTTCTCTTTAGTGTATGATATCTAATTCAGTTTATAATATTTTACATTATTTAATACAGAAATCAAAGCAGCGATCAGACTAAAGGAAATAATCCGGTTACAAGTAAGATAATGCAATTCGCGACGCGTAAGCCGCGACCGCGACAGATGCTGCTCATTTTAATATCCGTCTTGTTTTCTTGTTTTTCTAATAGATATCCTTTAACTTGCAACTTCTGTGGATAAGCTAGGGTACAGATCAGGGATGTTGCGAACATCCGCATCCGCATTCGCAACCGCGGAACTTCCGCATTATTTTCAACATCCGCATCCGCATAAAATCGATGCGGAGCTTATGCGGATGCGGATGTCGAACAAGTCGGTACAGGAACGTCTTAGCGGCGGCGTAAGTGCTAGGTAATTTCGTCATTACCTATAACGTAATCGTCTAGATCCAGAAAAGTCGGCGAAGTTACTGTTTATTAAATACACGCACCTATATTCTTGCTCAAATACTAAACGTTTCGTTTTTTTTTTTAAATAAAATACTAAAAATGTAATATTTGACGTTTTCTAAATACCTAATCTTGACATCTGCATCCGCGGATGTGAGCCTTTAAATATCCGCATCCGCATCCGCATCCGCGGATGTCAAAAAATCTGCATCCTCAACATCCCTGGTACAGATGTAGCGCATAATTATTTTCCTTCGGAAACGTACGAGCGTTTCTTGGTATTACAGTATTTACAGTCAGTCTCTGTACAAAAAGTACTGAGGTTGACTGAAATAGCATTACAAATACGAACGTTTCCGAGAAAATACGATGGAAAACAATTATACACTACATCTGTATAACATTATCCTTAAACCAAATGACATATTAAAGGTATACTAGCTTTTGCCCGCGACTTCGTCTGCATGGAATTAGTGACAGCAGCTAAAGTAAGTATAGCGCCTGAATAATGCTAATAGCAATCATTCAATTTGCGTATTGCTTAGTTCAATTATTAGGCAATTCATTAACTCTTTCAGTTCAACCCCCCTTTGCACTCTCTTCAGGGATGATTTCCGACATAGAAACTATCCTATGTCCTTCCCCGGGACTCAAATTGTCTCTATGCCAAATTTCATCTAAATCGGTTCAGCGGTTTAAGCGTGAAAAGGTAACAGACAGACAGACAGACACACTTTCGCATTTATAATATTAGTATGGATTATATAGGTACCTAACTGGTACCTAATATTAATTACGTCGTTGATGTCTTTTGTACCAAAAATCCTTATAAATCTAATAATACAAAGAACTTACCGTACTTAAAGTTTTAAAAAACATTTACTTCAGTTAATTAAAATGTCCCATCAAATGTATAATTTAAAATGTTAGTAAGGTACAGTCACCTGCAATAATATACATAGTTACTCTTCGAAGGCCGCAAAAATATGTGACACGCTCTTATGGCACTACAAATAGTACCTAACGTTTTGTTTCGTTTACGCAAAGAGAATAGTAAGATGGGGCATTATCTATGAAAAGGGACCTTATTATCGATGGCGCTTACACCGCACAGCGTCGCGCGGCATTGTATTTATATCGGAGCATCGTTAATAATGCCGTAAACGCCATCGACAATAAGGTCCCTTTTCATAGATAACGTCACATATTCTTTATTAGGTACACCAATCATTATACATTTTACATACATTTAAAACTACAAAGAATGTTTTACGGAAATTAGAATCAGGTAACAACAAGCGTTCTTATCGCTAAAAAGCGATTTCTAATAAATAGGATGGATAGAATTTAATTTAATTATATTTCATAAAGTAAAGCATACATACACTTTATTTTCTTTGGTACCTACTATTATGTATGACGGGATAAGGAATAAGACGGTAAAAGAGACTACTTCTGCCATCTACCGTCGAGTAGCGGTTAATAACATTTTGACATAATTTATATAATTTTAGCTAGAATCTGTGACTACGTTAAGTATATCAAATTATAACTGAGTAGTTACCTACTTATCTTCATTTTTTTATGTTGACATCAATAGAAATATAAATAATAAAATACATTTTTGTAAATTTTACATTTCTTTGATGATAATAATTTTGATTACTATACTGCTGCCATCTTTTGGAGGGTGTGTTATATTATCTAGCTTTTCGTTTGTGACTTACTAAGCTCTCGTTGTAGTTTGGAAATGCTAACGTTTACGAAGTTCAACGCCCTGAGTACAGATGGCGTGGTAAAGCAAAAATAAATAAGCTATATGCGATGTTGGTGGTAGGAGAACTACAAGTGACATGGCGACGACGCGACGCCTCGATGTGATGAAAATATTAACTTTCGTGAGATGACATCTACATACTAGAGTCTGTGCGGAAAGATAAGAGTCGTAGAATGTATTGGACCCCATACATTTCACGACTCTTCTCTTTCAGCACAGACTCTATCTTATACCTTTAAATGAAATGATTCTTGTATATTTATTATTTATATTTCGGGGATCTCGGAAACGGCTCTAACGATTTCGATGAAATTTGCTATATGGGGGTTTACGGGGGCGAAAAGTCGATCTATCTAGGTGTTATCTCTGTGAAAACGCACATTTTTGAGTATATATATGTTTTCCGAGCAAAGCTCGGTCTCCCAGATATTAAATTAGCTATGTGCGATATTGGTGGCGGGGGAACTACAGCGACGCCAACGCTTGACGTGATGAAAATAGGTAATTTCGTGGGATAACATCTTCATACTATATACTATTTTGCAGCTGCCAATTGTCAAATAAGCAATATTATGTACACACCCAGTAGGACGGCACCACAGTCATACAGTCACCTGCAATAATATGTTACACAACGAAGACCGCAAAAATATCTCACACGATCTTATTTGCATACCTCGCAACCGAGCTAGCAAATCTGTAGCAGTTGTACGTCAGGGTTATCACTACTACGCATAAACTAAAGTACAAAAAATATATTTTCTTTGTTTTCAAACACACCAATATTATCAAGCAATAAAAATTCCATGTTAATATTTGAAATAAATGCGAAAAAAAAACGTGATTTTATAAACAAAATAACAGATACATTGAGACGCATCTAATATTGACATTGGCCTGTTAATTTATATTATTTGACAGTAAATTGAACCGGGTTATATCGGAAGAGGGTCAACAAGGTTCTCGATCAATTTTATTAATCTTACATACAATAAAGTTAAAGCAAAATGTTTCATCATAATCGCCAACCCTGACACAAAACTGTCATATGCTACGGTTTTGCTAGCTCCGTTGCGGGGTATGCATATTTGTAAAGCCATAAGAGCGTGTCACATATTTTTGCGGCCTTCGAAGAGTAACATAAGATTGCTGGTGACTATACGAGCCCTAACTTCACAAACTACCTACACCTTATTTTAATTTTTAACAAGCAGAAACGTCTGCGAACGATGCTATTAAGCTTAGAATAAATTTAAAAGTGGAAAAAATTACTGTCCTGGGTGGGTGGAGTATCGATCCAGAGGCCGTGAGTTCAAGTCTCACCCAGGACAGTAATTTTTCCACTTTTAAATTTATTCTAAGCTTACCTACACCTTAGTCAAAATATGTACTCGTATCTTGGCCGTTTCGTTACTACAAGAAGTACTTATTGTACTGTACCACAGAATAAATAATAAGTACAGAAGACTCACTCTCTAACAAAACGCGTCTGTTACGATCAGCACAGATATGGCCGCTAGGTGGCGACAGCGCCACGCGCGGATTATGGCTTTCCCCAAAATTGGGGCCGGAACCGATGTACTTTTAGCTACCTGTAGCAAAGCGACGAAATCGCGGAGTGAGACAGGCCTGACTGTACCTATAACATAACAGAAAATTAATACATTTATTCACCTTTCGCCCATGTGGCGGCAGCCTAGGTATACTAGTATAGGTACTAGTTTAGCTTTGTAGGTACCTAGTTAAATATGAACAAAACTTAAGAAAATATGTATTTATTTATTTATTTATTTATATATATTTAATTCAGATAACAAGATCCATACATTACAAATTAAATTAAACTAAAACTATTTCTTAAATAACTAAATTAGCCTAACAGCACCTCTATTATGGTCCATGTGCATATCGTTCCATTTGAGGACTATTGGACACTGTAAATTGTCAATAACAGTGTTCAGAAGGCTGCTATATGAACTATTTAAAAAAAACTAAGATTTAGGATAAAATGGCTAATGACATTTACAAAATACAGCTCGATTATTACCCAATTATCATATTAAACGTAATCACCGCGACACGATAGAATGTAAACAAGTTAAAGTCGTTACAAAAATTCACTCACGCCATAAACGTACGCTACCCTACATTACTAGCATTCTAAGTGGCTTGCTATTTAAGTCTTACACTCAAAATGTATAAAAACATACGTGAATTAGTGACACTTAAGACCTTTGAGCATTAGGTTCAATAAATAGTATACTACTTTTGCTCTGTGACTGGTTTAATCCAAAAAGACTTATGTTAACTAGTGCGAAAATAATAGTATGTTTACATTTTTAGCTATATCTTTTAAACTACAGAACCGATTTAGATTTTACTTTCGCTGTTAGAAAGCCAATTAAATAGGAATTTATTTCATATATTTTTCGTTGTTTATGGATTGTTCTTAAAAATAAGAAAATCCCAAAGCAATGCGGAAGAATTTTAAATCTATAAAGAAGGATAAGCCGTTTAGTGGTGAAAAGGATGTCGTGATCTCGTTTAAAAATGGTATACCACTTTTCAAGTATTTTTAAAGTAGTTTCAAAAGGTATTATGTTATGGAAATATTTGGTTATTTTGTGCATTTTGGATTTAATGTTTGGTTTTCGAAAGCGGGATACGATACGGCTTTCGTTGCGAAAGGTATTTAAGTATTTAATGTTTCTGGGTGAAATGTTTTTGCAATCGCGAATGTGTTTCGAAATGTGAGAAAAGTTTGGTTTAGTTGGTAATTGGCTCCATACGGGGTTAAATAATTTTTCGCAATTTTTCAAATATGTAAGTGGGCTTTTTCTAAAATAAATATCGAAAACCCGATTCTTTCATATCTGGACATTCATGGGCTCATTCTACTCAGAATCGACAGCACTCTCCATCCTACCATGAAAAAAAGATGTCCCAAAATGTCCATTCCATTACGTCACGTTTTTAGTATGAGAAAATTTTTCACTTGTATGTAACGTGACGTAGTGGAATGTACAATTTTCATACAAAATTTTGGGACAAATTTTTTTTATCATCAGGATTGAATATGCTAGTGATTCTGAGTTGAAAGAACCCAAAAACACCAGGATCTGGGAGAATCGGGTTTTCAATATTTATTTTAGAAAACGCCCCAGTACCTACTATTTTTAACCGACTGATCGTTGGCCCTTTCGTCTATTTCAGATATGCAGAGAAAATTTCCACCATATATGGACTTTAGAGAGGCCCTGTGTTAGCTAAGGTCTTGGTAGCTCAGATGGAAGAGCACCGGGCTAGCGATCCAGTCGTCGTGGGTTCAAGTCCCACCCAACACAGTGAATTTTTCCAGTTTTAATATGTTTCTAAATTAAATGTGTTACTTATTCGTCGTTATTGACTCCATCATAGCTATCCAACAACATTATAAGTAGCTACTAGGTACAGTCGCCATCAGATATATCGGAGCAGTCGAGGTGCTCAAAAATATCTGAACACGCACTTTAACGCCTTGACAATAAAGGCGTGTTCAGATATTTGTGAGCACCTAGGCCGCTCCGAAATAACTGATGGCGACTGTATTACTGACTTATTTACAGAAGATAATACTAAGATAAGTTGTTGAAATGTGTATGATGACAGTTGGATGACTGATAAGTGTCATAAACAGAGTAATATACTTCTTTAGATTAGCTAGACCCCCTATGAAGTAAATATGTTTTGTACGGATTGATACGAGGTGAAATCGTGTACATTCGCCATCAGATATATCGGAGCGGCCAAGGTGTTCACAATATCTGAACACGCACTCTAACGCCCTGACAATAGAGGCGTGTTCAGATATTTGTGAGCACCTTAGCCGCTCCGATGTATCTGATGGCAACTGTACATAATTATGTCGAAGGATTCATGACATTGAAACTAACAAGCAAGGGTACCCACTGTCCGGCTCCGATTTGATTAATTTTTATATATTATGTTATAGAGTAGTCTAAAATAACGGACACGTATTTTAGCTGCCCATACACACCCTACTGGGAGGAATTGGCCTCCAAAGTACTGTACGGTTACCATCAGTTTGTCACTGACATAAACGCCGTCGAGAACGTAATTTACTTTCTATACATCCCGTTTGCACTAATATGCGAGTGCGAGCGTCATGTACAGAAAGTAAATTACGTTCTCGACGGCGTTTATGTCAGTGACAAACTGATGGTAACCGTACTGAAAAGTGACAAAACGTTCTAACTTCTGTAGAGAGTTTTATTCAAGAAAATTGCTAGTTAATTACTAGTTTGAATATATACTGCAGAACATGAAAAAATAATGGACACGTAATTTATTATTTTGGCTCAAAATTTATTTTACAAAAAAAAAACACACTTCAAAGTTTCATACTTCTGAGTGGCGCCCCCTACGAGGAGTTTCGCGTAATATTCCCTATTATAAAAAAAGAATATGGCTGATAGGTAGGTATATATTTTTTTTGGGCGTCGCGTAATATTCCCTATTAAACTCTTTGCGGAAAGAGAAGAGTCGTGGAATGTATGGGGCCCTATACTTACATTCCACACCTCTTCTCTTTCCACACAGACTATAAAATAATACGGCTGATATAATTTTTTGGGTGCAAACAAGTGTTCCTGGCCCCGTAGACAACATGCCAATCGCAAACGCTACGTAGCGAACGAAACGCAACTGTCATTGTCACACTAATATGGAAGAGTGACAGAGAGACACAAAGCGATTCGATAGCGAAAGAAACCGATCGTCATCTTGGCTAGGCCGCCTGACGTTCCTCTTTCACATTTTTTCTTTTTCCTATCCGTCGTACATGTATCCTAAATCTTCTTATAAATCCTTCATGTATCTTAAATGGCTGACTAAGCCTAATATCAGCACACCGCCTCCCTTCCCTCGCACCTATAAGTACCTACATATTCCTTAGACCTGTGAGCCTACCGCCAAAACCGAATTTCGTAAATTGCGGGGATCTTTCTCTTTTACTCCAATGAAGGCGTAATTAGAGTGACAGAGAGTAGCAAGCAAGTAGGTCAGTTCCCTACCGACTTACAAACGCACCGCGTCTCACCAAGTTCCGTGTCGTAGCCCTGGCACAGAATAAGTAAGTTTTATAGTATTATCATACAGAACGGCCACGCACTGCCCCGCTCCGACTCGCATTACCTCGCCCCGCGACATGAATCTGGCGGACTTCTGGCGTACTCTCAGTAAAGCGACTTACCCACACATACACAATGACGCGTGTACAGACAGACGTGCCGTGCACACATATGTGACGTTGTCTATGAAAAGGGTACCCTATTGTCGATGGCGCTTACGCCTTTGTTAACGATGCTCCGATATAAATACAATGCCGCGCGACGCTGAGCGGCGTAAGCGCCATCGACAATTAGGTCCCTTTTCATAGATAATGCCCCATATAAACGCAAATGATTTTTGATGTATGGCGTGTCCGCCCTGTGGCCTTGGCCCTCATGTCCATTTAAGGCTATTATGTAAAATTAGTTTTGGTGTTTATAAATATATATTTTTAAATGGCCTTCGCGTTCCTCTTATAACAGTACTAATTAAGGCGCGGAATCTTTCCATTGTGTGTGATCCGACACGCACTTGATGGCTGTTTAATTTTGGCAATTGTTTCACTTGTTTACAAGATCTACTACCGTAAAATGGGGTGAGTAGGGAGAGGTGGATTATGAATGGGAAGAGAAGGGATGAAAGGGGGGTGAGATGGAATTTTAAGGCTACTGCTACAAAAATAATGTATTCCAATTTAAAATGGAGCTATAGTAATACTAATAATAAAAAAACCGACCAAGTGCAAGTCGGACTCGCGTTCTAAGGGTTCCGTCCATTAAGTCCGACTCCCGCTTGACTGCACATTTGCACGGACCTATGTGCATTTTTTGTCAGACATATCCTAACTAAATATGTTAATTTTATCACAATTATAATAACTCTACTGGCGAAAGTGTTCCCAACATCTTTATTTATATGAATTTAAAAGTGGAAATATTACTCTCTTGGGTGAGACTTGAACTCACGGCGTCTGGAGTTCAAGTGTCACCCAAGACAGTATTTTTTCCAATTTTTAATTTATTCTGAGCATAATAGCATCGGTTGCAGACATTTCTGCTTCTTAAAAAAATAATTAAATTGTATGTGTATATACATACATATATCAAGTCCAGAAGTAATTTATTAATGTTATCTACAACCAGATCCCGTACCATGAGTCACTGACAGTGTCAAAACTGACATATACGCTATCGAGAACGTAATTTACTTTCTATAATACATCTCGTTCGCACTAATATGCGAGTACGAGCGAGATGCATAGAAAGTAAATTACGATGGCGTTTATGTCAGTGCCAAACTGATGGTAGCCGTACAGAAGCATAACAACTTATCAGAAATCATCTAAACATACTTAAAAATCCTAAAAGCTGCTTACCGCTCTTACAATGCAGGTACGCCGTGCGACACAAAACATTTTTTTAACAGGGTTATAAAAGAAAAATGTTTGATAAGTTTACTATTATATATAGTAGGATAACTAGGCTATTCACATGTATTTTTTTTTCTAGAGCAAATCCCCATACATTTAATTTCGTAACAAAAAAGTGTAAAGATTTTTTATGAATTATGAATTTCTCGTATTTTTTGTATGGGTGAGTGAAAATTTAGTCACAGAAATGAATTCCTTATCCTCGAATTACACGAAAAAGACACCAAACTTGATATAGTTACTAGATGTATGCAGATATAAAATTTAGAGTGAGGCGCGCCGGAGGCATTTGAGTCACAAACTTGCATATGTGTACCAATTTTCACCTTAAATGGTCCAGCAGTTTCGGAGAAAACATAAAAAAACCCGTAGGGGTAGGGTCAAAGACTAAGTAATTAAGTACGACTCACGCTTGACTGCACATTTCTAATAGGTTTTCCTGTCATCAATTATAAATCGGTAAAGAACTATTTTGTGTATTTTTTTCAAAATTTTAGATCCAGTAGGTTCGGAGATAAGGGGGGAGAATGGTCATTTTTTGCTTATTTTCTTGAATAACCGCTAAACTATTTATCCTAAAATTATAAAAAAAATACATTTGAGATTCTTACAATGAGCTCTTTCATTTGATATGTAACACGACATAGTTAGAAAAACTTTATTTTTTAATTTTCTCATTAACCCCCAAAAATGGCCTCCATATTAAAAATTCATTTATTTACGTTACACGTCCATCTTTGGGTCACAAATTTACATATGTGTACCAAATTTCAACTTAATTGGTCCAGTAGTTTCGGAGAAAATAGGCTGTGACAGACGGACGGACGGACAGACAGACAGACAAACAGACGAGTGATCCTATTAGGGTTCCGTTTTTTCCTTTTGAGGTACGGATCACTAAAAAATCGATCCAACAATCTTCCAAAATCACCTTTGTATGAAAACCCAACTCACCCCAAATACGAGGGACTCGGGGTGAGGTGGGTTTTCCTGTTTATCGTCAAAGTTATGAATTGGAAATACCCAAAATAAAATACAAACGTCCGAAACACTTATTATATACACCATTCAGTTTGCATCTGTAAAAATAAAATGTTATCGAGGTTTGAATGTCAGTTTTGACTTTTGACCCTACTCACCCCATTTTACGGTACTAGAGTTAGACCAAGAAAAGTCTGCAGCGATTTTGATAGCCCACGCAGTGCAAATGTTATTTTAAACGTCAAACTTCTATGAAATTATGACGTATAAGTAAATAACACTTGCACTGCGTGGGCTATCTAAATCGATGCAGACTTTTCTTGGTCGAACTCTATCTTGTTTAGAGGCTGACCACAGAACATATTAAAGAGGTTAGAACGGCTATCGCGCGCAGTTAGTATCGGAACCGGTGTCGCCGCTCGTTCCTCTCCACATTTACTAACACTCGCGCAACGGTAGTAAAAACTTGTTTGCCTGGTGAATAGATACGCCTCCTTTAGACAGATTTGATGTCTGGCTTCTTAATCTGAACGTTATTGTGGCGCAAAAGGCATGTTTACGTTTTTCGGTCAGCGCGGGCGAGTATTAGCATGCGAGCGTTTGCTCATAACCGGCGGCGACACGTACCCTGCTCGCATCGCCATTCTACTTGTTCTGTGAGGCTGACTGTATCTACTTGGTTTCCTTAATAAGAGAGCGTCAAGTTTACTTGGAACTTGTTTTACCTATCCAGGGGTAAACAACCTTCCATCGAAGTCTTTTTAACCCTGTGACTCCTGTAATGGTTTGGTATCAGTTAAATGTATTTTCTTTCTTTGCACATTTTAGTTGGCAAGATACCTACCAATAAGAATAATTTCAATACGTCACCCTCTAATATTACCACGCAGAGAGTTTACAGGCGAATTCCTAATTCGCTACTAATAATAATAACTGCTAAACATAGGTAACTAAATTTGTTCTTAAACTATGCCCTATTTAATTTATAATAACAAAATTGGCTGATATCTGACCTTCCAACCCAGAGGGAAAACTAGACCTTAATGGGATTAGTCCGATTTCCTCACGTTGTTTAAAAATAAAAAGGTTTTTTCTATTTTTACTACATTCATTCATATCAATCAATATAAATGTTTGTCACCCCTGGCATTTTTTTCTCTATGCCCCTGGCCTAGCTTAACTAGCTAGTTAAACTACTTCTAGATTACCTCGATTGGGGGCGCCACTGGTCTACAACTATCACAGAAACAAGCTTGCACTAAATTGATCATAAATCGACCTTATCACCATGCAATAAGATTGACAATCGGTGAGCTAATTTAGGATCATGTTAATTTGTGACATTATCTATGAAAAGGGACCTTATTGTCGATGGCGCTTACGCCATTATTAACGATGCTCCGATATAAATACACATGCCGTTTTGACGCTGTGCGGCGTAAGTAGGGTTGCCAGATGATCGGGATTTGGCGGGATTCCCCCGATTTTAGCATGTGTTCTCGATTCCCGACCAAGTGAAAATTGTCCCGAAAAACAGCTTCACGTTATAAAACAATAATTTCAAGTTCCGAACTGTCGTCGAGCGAGCGAGCGACCCGCGTCGAGCCGTAATGGGCAGAGCAGCTGACGTAGTGTCAATAATGTAAAACATCGTTGTTTTTAATACAATTACTTTATTTTGAATGTTTGTTTTTTCCGACTAAGTCCCAAAATTCTGAAAAATTTATATTTTTTCCCGATAATAGCGCCTTTCGATCTGGCAACCCTAGGCGTAAGCGCCATCGACAATAAGGTCCCTTTTCATAGATAATGTATTTCACTGGTAGCAATAAAGCGTATGAATAATATAGGGGTGGGAATTTTATCGATATTAAATTTGTTAGATTATATTTTTATAATAATAAAATTGAACTTACCTACTCATTCGGCTAAAATTGTCTAGTTGACTATCGAGTAGTCTCGAGTCCACTTCCACACAGTAGATAGTAGGTACCTACACTTTTTTTTTGAACTAAGCATTTTGTAGTAATTTATTGTACCTGTCCCGTAGCCTAGGATATTTGATTGAATGAAATAAATAAATGAAAAATTTGTTCTTAACAATAGCATATTGTCCTGTCCACTAGAGCTGCACCACAGACAAGACATCCTCTAGACTGAGCATAGTAACGCTACCCCCTCTGCCACTTATACGGTACTTTTACTCCATTTTCGAGTCAATCCCGTGCCGTGATTGGTCCGTGTCTTCGAACGGACCAATCACGGCACGGGATTCGCTCACCTCGTCCCCCCGCACCCCCGTATTTTTGGCAGCATCGGTTTCATGAAATAATTGCTCTAAACTCCGTCTAGAGGATTCCTAGTCTATGAGCTGCACTGACCGAAGATAGGTAAACGAAGTAATTCTATGGCGAACCCTACACGTCAATAAATATTGTGATAATTATCATGATATTTATTATGAATCTTGGGCCGGATCACAGCACACCCTACACCATCAATACGGATCGCGTCAGTACGTAACTCAGTCAGTACTGCGTGCTGACGCTATAAATATCAAACGCGACACTACACGCAAGATAAATATCACGATCCAGGATGTAAGATCAGATCACAAGCATTTCCAGAAATCCAGCGAAATATTGTGATCCGTCAATACACTACCCTGCACGTCAATAAATATCGTAATCCGTCAATATAATTGACGGATCACAATATGGATCTTGCGTGTAGGGTTCGCCTATTGGTTTTTAACAAATCCATCCCTCGCTACGTATCCTCGTACATTTCTGGTGGAAACGCGGCCTAAGACTCCTACGGCTTCCCACAAACTCCAGGACTTCTTCTTTTCCTAGCCTTAAGTGTAAGGCCTGAGTGGACGCTCGAAGCGGAGCGTGCAGCGTGGCGTCGGGCTCAAGTGATTTGAGCAGCGTGCACTAAGGCCGCTCCTATACGTTTGCATTTGTTTAACATGCACGCCGCACGGCGCCCCGCTGCACGCCCAACAAGAGCGTCCACTCAGGCCTTACACTTAATCCCATTATTTGGGGTCGGCTCTCCTACTAATTCTTCGCCAGGACTGTCTGTCCATAAACGCATTCCCACTCAGTCAAAAAAAAAAGGGTGTCCCGGGTCGTCTGGGCTGGTATTTTTGCCTTATTTAAGTTCCTATTTATTAGTGGCCATCCATGTTTTTTTTTTTTATTTATCGCAAAAAAAACTTACAGGGTATTTACATATTTATGTTCCGCCAAACTGAGGACAGTTTGTTGGCGGATAAAGCGCTCTCTATCCTTTTGTGTTCTATCCACTTAACTTACATACTTATACCTAATACATTACTTAACTAGTTATTGTTTTATAACAATGTTTTGTGATATAACAATGTTTGTCGGGGTCTTCCTCGCCTCGTCGATGACGGTGGGTATATGTGCAGCACTTTCTGTGTCATGTGGTCAGGCGGTCGCCGCATGACGTGACCATACAATCTGAGTCGGGTTTCTTCCGGTTTGTCAGGGATAGGTTTTACTCTGAAGCTGCCTCGTATGTGTATGTTTCGTAAGCCCCGTCTCCATATCGCGCGGCAAACCTTAGAACATTGGCTCGCGCGGCAGCCGCGCGCAATGGATACCGGACGCATCGAGTTGGCTCGCGCGGCAGCCCGGTATCCAATGCGCGCGGCTGCCACGCGAGCCAATGTTCGATGATGTTTGCCGCGCGATATGGAGACGGGGCTGTACGCGATCCAGTACATAATGTCACACCACCTGCCCAACGCAGCATTCTCATTTCCGCAATGTGAGCTTATCTTCCTGTTGTTTCTTTAGAGGCAAACTCCAGGACTACGTAAATTATAACTGGTGATGTCCGGACATTGTTTGTGTATATCAAATGGAAATGTTCACTATCAACACATTAGACTATCGCTTACGTCTTATTACTGCTCGTAAACAAACTTACGTAAGGACTGAATTAGAATAGTAGTAAACAAACGTTGATAAGCTATCACACGTTTACAATAGGTATAACATATGTTTACCGATCGATCGAGAAATATTTAATGGATAAATTCTTTTTTGTTAGATAATTTAAATTTCATAATGGCCTTTGGGAAAATAAAATTGATGACAGTAAAGCCGAAAGCCCACTGCTGCGCACGCACACGCTACATGTCAACAACGTGGATACATTGTAGCTGCGTGTGTCAACATTTCCATAGCAACCAATGCCCGCACACGCTAAACGTCTTCCATTGGTCTAGCTGCGTGTATCAACATTCCCCACTGCGGCGCATGCGGCTACGCACGAAATGGGTTTCGGACACGCACGCGGGAGCGCGGGGAGAGTGGGGTGCGAAGCAGTTGCGGTCACCTTTCTACTGCAATTATGGTGTCTGTGGCTATCCGATATACTCGTAATAAGTTTTTGGCAAAAAAATCTATTTTGTTACAAGCTTTTATCGCTGACTGTACTTTTCTTTCCACAGGCAACTAATACTCATCGAGCCAATTCTAAAAACCCCATACACAATAAGGTTGCCTTGTTGTATCACAGAGTTCCTATAGCCACCTCCTGTCTCCATCAGATCAGCTCGATGGTACTATAATATTGCATTGTCGCCCGACTTACATACGTATGCAAATATTCAGCTTCATTGGATGTCGGGAAGTGGGTCAAATTTAACTTGCAAGATTTGGCCCGTACAAACATAACTACATCATACATAGGTATACTTGGTCAACCAGATCTTGACAGTAGAAAAAGGCGGCAAATTTGAAAAATGTAGGCGCGAATGGATATCGTCCCATAGAAAATTTGAATTTCGCGCCTTTTTTTACTGTCAAGATTTGGTTGAAGTTAAATAAAAGCTTGTAAAAATGAACTATCATAGGGACCATCATTCGAAGTGACAGGTATTAATTATCGATAACACCCCATACTATCTAACAGTGTCAAATAGCTCGCAAGTAGGTATGTTGTTTCCTATAGTTCGTTTTTTTTAGCATTAGAAAGAACTTGCAGGAAAGTAAGCGATCTTGACATGTCTTTTAATTGAAAAACGCTTTTTAAAAATCAAAAACTATTACTTATAAAAGCAGAAGACTAAATGATCGTATTAGATTCATAATTGTTACATATTTGGCGTAACTTATTTTTAAAATGTGTTTTTCAATTAAAAAACACATCAAGATGTTTACCTTATTTCTAATGCTAAAAAAACGAACTATATAATAGAAAACGAGTCGTATCCGCTATGGCAGTTTAGACCTGACCTACGGCACTTTAATGATTATTCCATACACAACTAGTAGTACCGTAAAATGGGGTGAGTAGGTGCAAAACTGACATTCAAACCTCGATAACATTTTATTTTTACATATGCAAACTGAATGGTGTACCTATATAATAAGTGTTCCGGACGTTTGTATTTTAGTTTTGATTTTATTTTGGGTAGTTCCATTTCATAACTTTGACGATAAACAGGAAATCCCACCTCACCCCGTAGTCCCTCGTATTTGGGGTGAGTTGGGTTTTCATACAAAGGTGATTTTGGAAGATTATTCGATTTTTTTATTATGAGTATTACTCTATAGTAATGTAAAAAATAATGTACTGTGCTATGCTATCGTAGCTCCATTTTAAATTGGAATACATTATTTTTGTAGCAGTACCTAGCCTTAAAAATCCATCTCACCCCTCTTTCATCCCTTCTCTCCCCATTCATAACCCACCCTCCCCGCGAACCCTACTCACCCCATTTTACGGTACTGTATGTTTTGTATTTGTACACCTACCTGTAAACCTTTGTTTTTACGAAAAATTAGACAATTTCAGCTCATGTAGAGTCTGTGCGGAAAGAGAAGAGTCGTGAAACGTATGGGGTCCAATACATTCTACGACTCTCCTCTTTCTGCACAGACTCTACAAACTTTTTATTAAAAAAATACGATCACAAACAACAATCGGCCCTTTACGTCCTCGTGAAATCAGAGACAACTTAAAAAAAACGGGCAGGTGCGAGTCGGAATCGCGCACGAAGGGTTCCGTACCATTACGCAAAAAACACGTTTGTTGTATGGGAGCCCCACTTAAATATTTAATATATGCTGTTTTTAACAAGCTTTTATTAGGTCGACCTGTATGTAACTATGTAATGGAATCTTGCAAGTTAAATTTGATCCACTTCCCGGTTTCCGATTGAGCTGAAATTTTGCATACACAATACACATGTAAGTCGGGTGACAATGCAATATTATGGTATCATCGAGCTGATCTGATGATGGAGACAGGAGGTGGCCATAGGAAGTCTGTGATGAAACAACGCAACCTATTGTGTTAGGGGTTTTTAGAATTGTCTTGATGAGTATTAGTTGTCTGTCGTAAGAAAAGTATAGTCAGCGATAAAAGCTTGTACCAAAAATGAAATTTTTGCCAAAAACTTATTAGTATTTGTTGTTATAGCGGCAACAGAAATACATTATCTGTGAAAATTTCAACTGCCTAGCTATCACGGTTCCTGAGATACTGCCTGGTGACAGACAGACGAACAGACAGAGGGACAGTCAGACGGACAGACAGACGGACAGAGCGGAGTCTTAATAATAGAGCCCCGTTATTACCTTTTGGGCACTGAACCCTAAAAAGATCCAGATAAATTGAGAATTCCTTAGAAATTCATGATTCGCTTAAAAATCATAACTCTACATAAACTCTACCGGCTTTAGTTTAGAGTAGAGTGTTATTAAATCCAGTTACACTCTATTTACCTGTTAACTGTGATATAATAGCATACAAACATCACACCACACTGCCCGTGCCTAGCCGGTTCGAGATAAAAAAAAATCAAAACGTCAGTGAGAGTGCGAAAACATTCACTTGATATCCGAACGCGCGCCAAGACAGACAACTGACCCAAGTTTTTATAGTGCCTGTACCGTTTTTGTGAAAAGTGGATATTTAACTTGAATTAAAAAACGTGAGTGAATCTAAGTATTATTAAGTTAAGTTTAAGAATGTATTGAATATATCCTAGTAGAGTCTGTGCGGAAAGAGTGGTGGAATGTATGGGGCCCAATACATTCCACGACTCTTCTCTTTCCGAACAGACACAGATTTGGAAGCTGAGCAGTTTTCAAACTTTTGGGAAATATCTGGAATTGTTATGGATATGATCTGTCAGTGTCAAATGAAAGGTGGAAAAAACGTCACTTTTCACTTTTAAACACAGACTTGTCATTTTCGCGCTCGCGCTTGACAGACAGCTGAAGTGTGCGAAAGGGAAGCCATCACGTATATGAACATACCATGAGTGCGAAAGAGTCAGACTACCAATGAGAAAACGTGACCACTTTTGACTTTGACGACGGCCGCGGACGGCCAAGAGCGTATCACAGTAATTTTCAAATTGAAAAATATACACGGATTAGGACGAAAAGTATTAAATAAAGTAATTCAGTGAATATTGCGTCTTGTAGTGTGCCGGATTTCAGTGTTACAGTGCCAAATAATCCAAGCAAACACAAATTTCAGAGGATTTATGATATTCCTAGCGAAATTTTCATAACGATATTTTGTCAAAATAACAGCGTAAAAAGTGTAAGAAGCCGGTTTATAAAGTTTATTATAAGTTTTTCTTCCTTTGTGTGCTAATATTTTATCATATTAGTCTATAATTTAAAATATTTTGTGTAAAAACATAACCTGTTACTTTACGCTAGGGCTTGACAAAATGTTCATATGACAGTATCGATAACTTGTCGGTATATTAATAGCTATGTAATTATTTCTTCACAAGACATCATTAAGATATTAGCTTTTATAACCGACTTCAAATAATAACGATTGTTATACCTTTTTGAAGGTGCTCATGTTTAGCGGTAAATTTAAACTTCACTTTCCAACACAGTAAGAGTTACATTAAGATAAGTCTGCAACGATTTTGATAGTACACGCAGTGCAAGTGTTATTTATATACGTCATAATGTCGTAGAATTTTAAAGTTTAAAATAACACATTTGAAAAAGTAGTCGATAAAGCAATCAAACATCGACAGATTATTAATATGTTGTAACATGACATCACTATTTTCGATCTCACATAGACAATTTACGCACACACTTGCATTTCATTTTTGGTCGCACTTTAGATAAAAGATAAAAGATAGTTTATTCAAGTAGGCATAATTACAATGCGCTTATGAACGTCAAATAAAGCTAGGTAGACCGGCTCCAACCCTACACCTCTGCCCCGAGAAGATTTAAATCCCCCCTCAATTGGAGGAGGGTATCCCAATATGGGACTGGCAACAAACTCGGCGGGACACATCTTTTCAAAAATAATTACATCTTATAATTAACATGCATTACGAGAAAATAAGGGAAAAAATACAATTTAAATTACTATAGAATTCATGCAATTATACACATAAGGTGTAATAGAAATTTGATTTAGAAAATATACATATGTACATGGAATTATACAAAATCGTAGCTCTTTCAGAAAACATATCAAATTCTTACAAAAGGAAAAGAAAATAAAGTTATTAAAAGAAATGGGAAAACATATTATATAAATCTGATTGATTATTATTAATTACCAACATATAATATTTGATGTGCTTTCCTGCTTACCTGAGCTGTGTCACCTATAACTCCATACATAATACAATGTTTTTAATTGCTACTACTTTTTATTAGTTAGTTTCTGGTTTGGACCATGCATGTTTGTCTGTCAAGTAGTCCTCGACTCTGTAATAAGCTTTTAACATCAATGACTTTTTTAAGTAATTCTTAAGAGCTGGAAAGGGTAATCTTAAAGCATTCTCAGGTAACTTGTTATAAAAATGAATGCATTGCCCAACGAATGACTTTTGTACTTTACGGACACGAAACTTTCTGATAGCAAGCTTATTTCTATTTCTAGTGTTAAAGTTATGGACATCAGAATTTTTAGTGAAGGAGTCTAGATTCTTAATAACATAAATAATACTATCATATATGTATTGGGAAGCTACAGTTAAAATATTAATTTCTTTGAAAAGTTCTCTTAATGATTCACGCGCTCTTAAGTTATATATAGAACGAATGGCTCTCTTTTGTAAGACAAATATAGTCTGTATGTCAGCTGCTTTGCCCCAAACCAGAATACCATATGACATTACACTATGAAAATAACTATAATAAACAAGGCGAGCTGTTTCAACATTAGTCAGTTGTCTAATTCTCCTCACGGCGTAAGCGGCCGAACTTAATTTGTTAGCTAGTGTTCCGATATGAGGACTCCATTGTAGATTTTTGTCCAATGTTAAACCAAGAAACAGAGCTTTATCTACCATCTCTAAGCATTCATTATTCAAAAGTATTTTAGTATCGACTGGTTTAACATTCGGCAAAGAAAATCTAATACATTTGGTTTTCTTAGCATTAAGAAGCAAATTGTTCATAGTAAACCAGTTAAGTCTTTTGAATCAATCAATCAGTCAATCTTTTGAAGATTGACAGTTGTTCTAGTCATATTAATTCTATGCTTTTAAACAAATCCTCAACATAAAGGCCTGTCCAGACGAGGACAATTTTTCGCCAATCTGATTAAATTATCCGATAAACTCAGGACGTGCGGACGCTAACACCAATTTCGCCACTTTCACCAATTTTTAATTTATGGTGATATTTGACCGCTCTAAATAAAAAAATGCCCCTAACCGCGAATATTAGCGTCACAAATTGGTATTCTTGCGTCTGCACCCCATTTTATCGGTAGTATCGGTCATAATCAGTGGTCGAATTCGGCGAGCCAAATTGGCGTTTGTGTCCGCACGTACTGATTTGATCGGACATTTTAATCAGATTGGCAAAAATTGTCCTCGTCTGGGCTGGCATTTATTAACCTGTGGTTACAATCAGAATACGCCTCTTGACCCAGCATGAGATAAGTAAAAGTCAACGCGAAATATTTACTTCACTTGGTAACGGAACGCGCGCCAAGACAGTTCGGTTTACCAAAGTAACGTTTTTACTTAAACACGTAACTTTTTTAACCAAAGCGTTTCTTAACGAAACCATTTTAACCAAAGCGTTTAGTAACGTAGCTTTTTTTATCGTTTCTAAGTGCCAGTGAAGTTTTCTGTGATTGTGTTTATTAGTGAAAGTATTAACGCAAACTAGAGGTTGGTTTATAAAACGTAAATATTTCATACCTATCAAGCAGATCTTGTCAGTAGAAAAAGGCGGCAAATTTGAAAAATGTAGGCGCGAAGAGATATCGTCCCATAGAAAATTTGAATTTCGCGCCTTTTTTTTACTGACAAGATTTGCTTGACAAACTTTATATTAGTTAAGGTTTACACCTTTCGGGAATCCAAAGCATTTTTCCCTATTTATAAGGGAGGGATATTAATTTAATAAACGAAGCGGCCACGGCGCTCACAAATATCTGAACAAAAGTGCTTGTTTAGATACCTATTTTTGAGCACCTCGGCCACTCTGATATATACGATGGCGACTGTACTATTTCAAACCCGTTTACAATACCTACACGATCTAATGAGCGTAATAAAATTAATAATTATTGCGATAATGATATCATTAATAATATTAATTAATCTAACACTTTAACTTGTGCATGTTATTGTGATACTTGAACTTTTGTTAGCAAGTCATTATCATATACTTAAGTAACTAATATTTGGGAGACCGACCTTTGCTCGGGAAACACATAAAATCTCAAAAATTAGCGTTTTCCCAGAGATAAGACCTAGCTAGATCGATTTTTCGCCCCCGAAAACCCCCATTTACCAAATTTCATCGAAATCGTTAGAGCCGTTTCCGAGATCCCCGAAAAAAATATATATACCTATATGCAAGAATTGTAGGTAGGTATTAGATAGATAGATAGATATGTTTTACAAAAACAACCGATTTGCAATTTCAGAATCTTCTGGATGACTCACGTTAGACCGGGCCGTGTCCGGGCCGGAGCTTCCGGCGCTTACTTTTCTATGATAGATGACGGGTGATCACGTGATGCCGGAAGCTCCGGCCCGGACCCGGCCTGGTCTACGTGAGTCATCCTTTAAGCGGTTATTACTGTATTTGTCACGTTAGGGTTTGCAATCCGGATCCGAAATGTATGAAATTATCCGGGTCTGGATCCGGATCCGCGAATATTCCCATACATTTCGGATCCGTCATGCAAACCCGTCACGATTACACTTTTCCTTTTTATTCCATAAAGTGTTATTGACTTACGAAGGTTACAAGCCGTTAAAAATTACGTCTCATGCAAAACAAACATGAAATAGAAAAGTTACAAGTTTTACTAGTTTCAATGTAAAAGTTTATACAAATATGCGGAACCCCTAGTGTAACATTTAATCCGATAGATAGCGCGACGAGCGTTCGCGTTATGTACCTATATTTTCGTATGGGATTTTGAATAGCGCGCCAAGCGGGACGTTTTGGAAACTCAAAATCTCATCCAAAATGACACTTAACCTTTTGGACACTAATGACCGATATATCCGCACCGTAGGTTCAACGCCAAAGACCGATTAATCGGTCACAGACCACAGAGCAACATCGACCTACGTGCATATCCCGTGGAGCGCCCTAACAAGACACGTGTGCTAGTAACTAGTATAGGAGTTCCATACTACGGTAATTCTGGGGCGCTCCAGGGGATATACATAAAGTGCAACTCCAGTTTCAACACTTCAATGATGTGGCGTCTGAGTGACAGCTTTTGTGTTTGACATGGCGTGTCCGGGCCGGAGCATCCGGCGCTTACTTTTCTATGACAGATGACAGGTGATCACGTGATGCTTTTCATAGAAAACTAAGCTCCGGATGCTCCGTACCGGACACGGTCCGGTCTAACGTGAGTCATCCTTAAGTAAGTACCTGTTTCTAAGCTCAGTATGACCTAGGCGGAGCTTGACTGAAATATGAAAAAACTTGTTTTTTAGGGTTCCGTACCCAGGGGTAAAAAACGGGACCCTATTACTAAGACTTCGCTGTCCGTCCGTCCGTCCGTCTGTCACCAGTATCTGTATCTCATGAACCGCGATAGCCATACAGTTGAAATTTTCACAAATGATGTATCTCTGTTGCCGCTATAACAACAAACTAGATTTTGACCTGTGCGCGGGACCCGAGGGCCTCGCGGTGTGCGTGTTGTTTTTGTTGTTGTGTAGTTGGTGCTGTTGTTTGTGCTGTTGTTGGTGCTGTAGTAATTTGTTTTCCAAAGGGAAAAATAAATAAAGTTGTACTTTTGCTAGAAAGAAAAGATCCGCATGCGAGCACACTTCATTCCCGCAGCTCGGCCTTGCTCGCGTGCTTGGGAAACCGTAAGGGACGCTCCGGGCCTTCGGCCCTACGCGAAGCTCGGCCTTCGGCCTTCGCTGGGTGTCGAAGCTCAGCGTCGGGCCTTCGGCCCGCCGCTTCGCTTATTAAAACACTTGGAAGGGTTGGTTTTGCTTTGGAGCGTAAGCGGGAAGTTGGAGCTTAAACATATAGTAAAAGTGTCTTGACATCTGACTCTAAGCCACTTTTACTGTCGGGTCGTGTTTAAGCTCCAACTTCCCCCTCTCGTGTGATGCTTCGGGCCTTCGGCCCTACGCGGAGCTCGGCCTTCGGCCTTCGCGAGCCTCGACGCTTCGCCGTCGGGCCTTCGGCCCGCCGGCTTCGCTTATCAAGACAGTTGACTTGGTAGAACGCTTGGAAGCACTGCATTCACGCAGCTCGGCCTTCGGCCTCGCTTTAAATTACTTGGGGTTGCACGCTTGGGAGTCGGGGTGAAGGCCTTCGGCCCTCCGCCAAAGTCGGAGGCCGTCCAACATTTTTCTGACCGGAAGCGATTCAAGCGATAGACCAAAAGTCGGATTTTTCTGGAGGTCACCAGACCGACCTCTATACGACAGTACCAAAGTCAAATACCCCACCAATCTCCTTCTGGGAGAACAATCATGTCAATCAGTCTTCGGATTGCGGCTTTATATTATATACATACATACTAAAAATAAAATAAAATAAATATTTAAGGGGGGCTCCCATACAACAAACACGATTTTTTTGCTCTATTTTTGTTGATGGCGCGGAACCCTCCGTGCGCGAGTCCGACTCGCACTTGGCCGGTTTTTTGTACACGATTCCATTCTGTCATTATATAAGAACCCATGTTAAACGTGTAGAATAACATGCTTATCTTGTTATGTTCTAGTGTTAGATGGATGATAGGAAAGTGCTTAGAAAAATAGAGTAAACATGTTTTGACCAATCTTAGAATACGATTATACTTTGTACAGTCAGAACAAAATTAGCTAAGCGAGCGAGGTGTTCATAATGACTTGAACGTAACTTTATTAAGAGATATGTATACTTTATTGCACATAGAAATAAAAACACGAGAAACATAGTTACAGAGTAAATGTGCTACTGTGTGTTGTGTTATTTTGTGTGTGTGTTGTGTGTGTGTAAATGTGTTACTCTTGCGTGGCATTATAGATGTATGTAGTGCATAAATTGTTTTCCATCGTATTTTCTCGAAAACGTTCGTATTTTGTCATGCTACTTCAGTCAACCTCAGTACTTTTTGTACCGAGACTGACTGAAATAGCGAGAATCGTACGTTTCCGTGAAAATACGATGGAAAATAATTATGCACTAATATAGTCTGTGCGGAAATAGAAGAGTCGTGGAATGTATGGGGCCAAATATATTTCACGACTCTTCTCTTTCCGCACAGAGTCTACATCTGTAAAGCCTGACCAGTAATATATGATCATTGTCAAAAGGGCGCTGTTATTCCCATGTATTACTTGTGACAGTTCGGTTTAGTATGGCGCGTGATCATAATAATTATATTCCTGGTCAGGCTTTTACATTCTAGTTCGTGCGTTGCTTTGCTTTGCAATAATTTTACAAAATGTCAGTTATTAATGTGGACGATGGCACGTCTTATATCGTCAAGGAGCATAATATTTACAATATTAATCCGACGAATGAACTAAGAGGTAAGAGGGGAAAGGTTGAAAAACATCTCACATAACACTTGACTACATTCAAATTCAACCCCTATGTCAAGAGCTTAAAGTCTAAATCAAATTGAAATTGTGCTCTTCGAAATTATAATTAAATTTTATCCCTTATTACAAGACACTCAAAGTTGAAATAAGTTTGACGTGAAAATGAACTGACCTACGAACAGTACGATCGTTACATACATACATACATTACATTAGGAGAGGTATATGTTGTATGAAAAATAAAGGCGGTTGTGTCATTATGGAAATTAAAATAAAGCGAGTGCGTTGTTATGACGTGAAATCTTTAGTGACTTAAGTATGACGAAAATTATCTTAAACTTATGCGGTAAGTACTGATAATGATAACCTCTAGGGAATTATTTATATATGTGAAGTTCCACGGGAAAAGGTACCTTACGGCGGTCGGCGCTCACGTCACGTAGCACCACATTAGTACTGGAGCGTCGGTAATAATAGCGAAAGTACCAACCGCAATAAGGTCACATTTGATCAGTTTTCTTCTGTCATTATTACACTCATATTAAATTCGACTTCTGTGGGGAAAGAGAAGCGTCGTAGAATATATTGGTTCCCATACATTTCATGACTCTTCTCTTTCCGCACAGACTCTACATTTTAATGAAAACTTACAATGTAAGTATTAAGGATGACACACGTAACACACGTTAGACTGGGCCGTGTCCGGGCCGGAGCTTCCGGCGCTTACTTTTCTATGACAGATGACAGGTGATCACGTGATGCTTTCCATAGAAAACGAAGCTCCGAAAGCTCCGGCCCGTACACGGCCCGGTCTAACGTGAGTCATCCTTTATTCCAAAGTAACTGTTACGGTTTGTCACTATGAATGAATGAAAAATATTTATTTCGAACAACTATGGACTCATACAGATTTGTTAGTAGACTTACGTTCCGAATGTTAGTACCTAATTAACTATTACAATATTTACAATATATATACACTGCTGGAAACATGCATTTCGCAGCAGTGTCTCATGGGCAGTCAAGTCTGTCCGCTATCACACATAGGGCATGCTCCCGGGAATTCCCGGTTCTCAAATTCCCGGGAATTCCCGGGAATTTTATAGTGTCGAAAGAACCGGTACTGAACACCCGGTACCGGTACTTCCCGGTTCTCATCAGTATGCGTATTTATTCCCATTTCAATAGTAGTTGTTTTAGTACTTTAGCTCCGGACATTAAATAACATTCTAATAATGGTGCTATGAAACGGGGAACCCAAAAATAACCCGATAAACTAACCTAGTAATGTGGTAATTTGTAAAAATTCACCAAGTTTTCTATTTCAACTTTGTTTTTATTTGAGCGATGTCTCATTTTAAAAGCAGTCCACGCGAACATCCCTGATGCGCTGCAGATGAGATGAGACTATGGTTGATATGATTGGTATTGGCCGAGCTTGCCGTAGGCTTATAACTTTTATATATATTGTTCCAGAGTATTTACCACAATATGGACGTGGAGAACGCGAACTGCAAGATGAGGGTGTCGCAATGCACTGACATGGAAGTTCTGCCAATCGAGAGACCTATAAAAATTGACCAGTTAGTACTTTCTTCAACTTCCTCGCGTTATCCCGGCATTTTGCCACGGCTCATGGGACCCTGGGGTCCGCTTGACAACCTAATCCCAAGAATTGACGTAGCCGTAACTGCCATCTTACCTTCCAACCCAGAGGGGAAACTAGGCCTTATTGGGATTAAGGCAAAAACACACCTATCCCACGTACGTAACGTATGCAATGCATTATGACATCTGAACCCTGAAATTTGTATGCTTAGAAATATAATTGTCATACGCAACGCAACGCATGACAAGTATGGTTCTAAGCATACAACTTTCAGGGTTCAGATTGTCCTTGCATACGTTGCGTACGTGGGATAAGTGTGTTTTCGCCTTTAGTCCGGTTTCCTCACGATGTTTTCCTTCACCGAAAAGCAACTGGTAAATATCAAATGATATTTCGTACATAAGTTCCGAAAATTGGTACGAGCCGGGGTTTGAATCTGCGACCTCCGGATTGAAAGTCACACGCTCTTACCGCTAGGCCACCAGCGCTTTCAGTGAGTAGTTTCTTATCTACCTTTTTGACCGAGCGAGAGCGAAGTCCACTTCTCCGTTTCAGGTTGGACAAAAATGCTTTTGTAAGTTTGTCCGGAGGAAGCGCTGGTGGCCTAGCGGTGAAACGTGCGACTTGCAATCCGGAGGTCGCGGGTTCAAACCCCGGCTCGTACCAATGAGTTTTTCGGAACTTATGTACGAAATATAATTTATTATTATTTAATGTCTTTTTCTTCTTGTCTGTTACCCTCCGTGATTCTTCTCACTTGATGGTCTCATCGGAAGACCAGCGCTGGAAGCCACCAGCAACATGCTGAGATGAGGCCATTTCGTGGCACTTTAATCTTATTTTGTGTTTTCTTTTATATTATGTATTGTCTCGTTTGTATGTGCTTACGAATAAATTATATTCTATTCTATTCTAAATATACTTGGTCAACCAGATCTTGACAGTAGAAAAAGGCGGTAAATTTGAAAAATGTAGGCGCGAAGGGATATCGTCCCATAGAAAATTTGAATTTCGCGCCTTTTTTTGCTGACAAGATTTGGTTGACCAGTACGGATATGATGGTCGTTCTTGTCTACGTGACAGCGTGATAAAACGGTGTCCGTCACTTTCTTTCCCACGGTGTTAAACAGTGACAGTTATTTTATCACGTGGATAAAGATGGATAAAGCTATCCATAATAGGCTGGCAGCTATAAAATTTGATAATTACCAGGCGCGAATCGATTTGTGAAAGATTGCCACATAATATATATGAATAAATTAAAAAATATATATATATTTTTGTTCTTCAGCGAGATCACAGGCCTGGAGACGCTGGTGGAGGAACTGCACGCCATCTTCTCCCACGACCACGTGAACGTCCAGGATGTCCAGAAACTTATGCTAGGCTACAAGAGCAACCCGAAGGACTGGAAGAAGTACGCCAAATTTGACCGCTTTCGGTAAGTATTCCAAAATCCAAATATCTTATGGGTCCCACTTAGGGTTGCCAACCGTACTATATTATACAGTATTGTACTATATTTTGGCTCTCTGTACTATATACTTTTGGAAAAATATATAGTACGCTATAATACTATATTTCCGATTAAACGTATGTTACACTTATGTTTAGTATTTTATCTAAAAGTACCATATTTTTTTGAAATGTACTATATTTTTGATGCCTTATTCTGGAAAATACTATATTCTACCAAAAAATAGTTGGCAACCCTAGTCCCACTCACAGTCCGCTTGGGTTGTCGTAATTGTAGTATACCGACTCGTGTATGTCGGCCTTTACGGCTGTCTGTCTCGCCCTTGCCCCCCAACCAAGATGGCGTCTAGTGAGTAAGATAAAAACACAACGAATACAGCATTAATTAATTGCGTAACTTGCGTTTTATTTCAAGATATTACAGTACAGCTACCATCAATTTGTCAATGACATAAACGCCATCGTGAACGTAATTTACTGTCTATACATCTCGCTCGTACTCCCATATTAGTGCAAACGAGATGTATAGAAAGTAAATTACGTTCTCGACGGCGTTTATGTCAGTGCCAAACTGATGGTAGCCGTACAGAAATGTTTAATTATAATAATTTTACTATAGTTGATCAAACCAATATGTCAGTCAGTAAGAACCAGGAAAACTATACTCATCCTTTTCTTTTGGGTACTAGTACTAGTGTAAGACAAGGATGGTATGATTCTCTCTTTCTATGTTTGAAATGAGACAGACCTCATTTGACAAATTATAGCGACCCGCCCCGGCTTCGCACGGGTTAACAAATTATACACAAACCTTGCTCAAGAATCACACTGTCGATAGAGGAAAATCGCATGAAAATCCGTTCAGTTGTTTTTGGGTTTATCGCGAACAGACAGACGCTTTATGGACACAATACCCAGTGAAAGTGTAACGGCGTTATTCATAAACGTCTCGTCTGCTAGTGCTAAGTTAATCAGCTGATGATCGTTGTTTGTCTCTATGGCATAACGATATAGATAGGGACAAACGACGATCATCAACTGATTAAGTTAGCAGCCGTTTATGAATAACGCCCAAACTTTATTTATTTTATAAATTCATTTACAATTTTATAACCATGCAGTTGCGAAAAAATAGTTCTAACCGCGTGACATCTAAATCTAATCTTATCATTAAGTGAAATATCCTGACCTTCTAATGATAGACCAAAGTACTTTAATATTGCTATTTGAAATCATGCGATAAACTTGTGTTTTGGCAAAAACAACAGGTATTAATATGTTATCAATCAATCTCTGTCATTTGCGTATTTGCTGAAAATATCTGCGTTTCTAAGGCCTTAGTCTACTACGCCTTACGCTGCGTGACGCGTCTAAATTGTAAAGTGACTTTTCTATAGCCTCGTAAGTCCCCGTTGTACATGTACAAGTACAAATTAAATTCGAGTTTTGAACTCATATAGAAATAAAAGAAAGTTCCCAATTCAAAAGCGCCAAAATTGCCCTGGGTCTTACGATGATAGTGTCCGATAGAAACATGTTTTTTTTTTGCCGAAACCGAAACCAAAGTTTCGGCTTTGGCTCTAGTTTCGGCCGAAACCGAAACTTTAGTAGACTTGTTAAATTCGTTGAAAAATGTCATAAACCCGCTTTTATACACATATAATAAAACTGCGTCGACCGTCCAGTGGCGCCCTCAAGGGGAATTGTGTATTCTAATAAACCAAATAATTACTGTATAGGTATACATGAATCAGTATATTAATTGTTGTCCTACTTGTGCTAAATGTGACGGTTGCTGAGGGTGACCATGGTTTGCTGTATTTCCTCACGGCCACCAAAATCTCAAGGTCACCCAAAACCGAATCAGAGCACCCCACTATCCACGTGGTCTTGTCTGTCCTACCTCGAGAGAGCAATTGCGAAATCGGAGGCGCGGGTGCAGCCCGTTTGTAAATGGCGGATTCTTACAATTTGACTGCGACATGGACACTTTAAACACAAACTTTAAACATATGTCATGTAAATAATAACGCGATAATAACATTATCCGTTTTGTTTTCACGTGTAACATTTTTTATCACAAGATTACTGTAACTGTGCCGTATGATGTTATTATTTATAATATTTATCTTATCAATTATCATTGCTAAAGTATTTGGTGAAAACAAAACTAGGTATATGAATCGAAACATGTAGGTACAGTCAAGTGTAAAAATATGGGTGTATATTATCAGCTCAAAAATATGTCCCATAGCAGAGCTCTTATGTCAGCGAAATAAGAACTATGGGACATATTTTTGAGTAAGTTGTCTATCTATACCCATTTATCGTAGGTATATTTATTTTCTCTTCTATAGGCGTGACTGTTATGGGCGTGTTAATTGCACGATAAAGACAAAGTCAATGCACTTGTCTCTTTCTGACATTGGTGAAAGTCATGAGCTTGACTTTTCACGCCAGAATAAACAAACTGAAGAAAAAAAATCGTACCTACACTTGTATCACACTGTACAGTCAGCAACAGAAGTTGCTAAGCGGGCGAGGAGCCGAGGAGCTCAAACTGAACAATACACAATTTAATGTCAATAGGATTTTTATTTTCTATGAAACAGTCGGTATTCATGATTTATTTTTCTCCACCTCAGTTATACGAGGAACCTGGTAGACGCCGGCAACGGAGCCTTCAACATCATGATCCTCTGTTGGGGGGCAGGCCACGCCGCCCCCATACACGACCACGCCGACTCACACTGCTTCATGAAGACACTCTCAGGGAACCTTGAAGAAGTCAGGTATGTCTAAAGGACTGTTACCATAGACAACATTAACACCCGGTAGGTAAAAGAGCTTTCAGCATCATGATCTGTTGGGGGCAGGCCACGCCGCTCCCATACACGACCACGCTGACACACTGCTTCATGAAGACACTCTCTGGGAACCTTGAAGAAGTCAGGTATGTCTATAGGACTATTACCCATAGACAACATGAACACCCGGTAGGTAAAGGAGCTTTCAGCATCATGATCTGTTGGGGGGCAGGCCACGCCGCCCCCATACACGACCACGCCGACTCATACTGCTTCATGAAGACACTCTCAGGGAACCTTGAAGAAGTCAGGTATGTCTAAAGAACTGTTACCATAGACAACATTAACACCCGGTAGGTATAAAGGAGCTTTCAGCAACATGATCTGTTGGGGGGCAGGCCACGCCGCTCCCATACACGACCACGCTGACACACTGCTTCATGAAGACACTCTCCGGGAACCTTGAAGAAGTCAGGTATGTCTAAAGGACTGTTACCATAGACAACATTAACACCCGGTAGGTAAAGGAGCTTTCAGCATCATGATCTGTTGGGGGGGCAGGCCACGCCGCTCCCATACACGACCACGCCGACTCACACTGCTTCATGAAGACACTCTCCAGGAACCTTGAAGAAGTCAGGTATGTCGTCTTTCAACCCCTACCGGCGTAAAGCCTTTCTCCTGTATATAAATCACATAGATTCTCACTGTTTCATGAAGATACTAGCGACCCGCCCCGGCTTCGCACGGGTTAATAAATTAATAGATAAACCTTCCTCTTGAATCACTCTATCTATTTAAAAAAACCGCATCATAATCCGTTGCGTAGTTTTAAAGATCTAAGCATACATAGGGACAGACAGCGGGAAGCGACTGTTTTACACTATGAATGAAGTGATTTCACACAATAACTGTGTGTGCTATATAACTCCCTGTTACCCTTCGACTCGTTACCAGAATATTCCTAAAGACAATCGAAGAACAATACGAGACAGACGATAACCTCTGCACCGATATTACGGCCCATAAACAACGAACTGTTTGACCTGGCAACCGGTTCAGGCGGCCTAGCCAAAGTGACAATTGCTTGCGCTTCACTATCGAATCGCTTTGTGTCTCTCTATCACACTTCCATATTAGTGCGACAGTGACAGTTGCGTTTCGTTCGCTACGTAGCGAACGTTAGCGATTGGCATGTTGTCTACGGGGCCAGGCCGCCTAGCCAACGTGCCAATCGCTTACGCTCTGTAGGTAGCGATCGAAATGAAACTGTCGCATTAATATGGAAGAATGATAGAGAGACACAAAGCGATTCGACGGCGAAGCGCAAGCGATCGTCACCTTGGCTAGGCCGGCAGGCCCGATTAAGATACTTTAGACGAAGATGGTCATTCAGGTTGTAATCTATGAGATGTTATAAACTGAATTTAAATGGAGAAGTGACGAAGAGGTGAAGGCCGGATTCGAACGCGTCTTTAGCTATCCCGGCTAACCCCTAGGCTACCTCGCCACGGCGGTACCCATCCCAATTTCCCGACTATATGCCATCTTAGTAAGACTAGACGTCTTTTAACCCGTCGTATGCGGCCTGTCAGATTTGATAATTGAAAAAAGTGACCTTGACATTTAAAACAATAGATTTAAATTCCCACGCACGGCACGTACGGATCCGTGTCTAAAGCATACGAGGGGTTAACCAACTCTAAGGGCGAGCAGTACGTGCTTGCCTCGTGTACGAACCCCTTAGTCGATTACGATATAGCGAGAGATGGTTATGATGTCTATACCATCATCACCATCTCTTCTCAAAGCTAATAGAGTTAGTAGAGCTATAACCTATTTAGTTATTATTTCATAGTCATTTCATCTTGTGTTGGCCCTCCTTGAACCAACAGATGGCCCTGGCAACTATCTAAGAATACTTTTAATATATGAGACGAGAAACATACGATAATACGAGATAGTGACACGGTCAATGTTTGTTTTGCTTAAGTGATCAGTTGGAACTTTCGTGATTAATCTAAAAAATTATTCGTTTAATAACGACAACATAAAACCGACTTCACGAAAGTTTTAACTGTCATAATTTTAAGGTATTCATTAGGAGTTCCACATTTAAGTAGTTTTGTTACAATTACCAGTTTTATGTCGAAGCGCCGATTTATTAGCCAAAAAATCTCAAATTACTTGAAAACCAATGAGTTTGGACCCTTAGTAAAGTTGACTAGACTTAAATCATTGCAAATGTGCTATAGAATAACTCCTTTCAAGGAAATTCGAATTTCCAATCACCTGTATAACCTGTGTGTTTTGTCCTTATGACTAACGAAAATGCGGGCAAACAATACACTAAAACGCTAAAATTGAAAAAACACTTTACAGATACGACTGGCCAGAACACGTCCAGCCCGAAGTCCTAAAGAAGCTCAAGAACAAGAGCTGCTGCGACAAAATGGCGGACCAAGATGGCTGCCGGTGTGAGGAAGATGGCGGATACGATGCGGGCAACATGAAAGAGATAGGGAGAGCCAGGCTTGAGCTTAACGATGTGTGTTATATCAACGGTGAGATACACTCTAGATACCATAGATAGACAAATAAGTAAGCATAGAGTGCTGAAAACTGATGTATGAAGTGAGCACTCTATGCTTACTTATTACTCTATGGTGAAGGCCAGCGCCAAAGCGAACTTATGAGTCAACTGGGATTGCTAAGACATTCCTGAGATATCCTGTTAAATTGACAACCTCTTCTGTCGTGACTTCCAACCTCCGTGGTGACCTGACATAGACTAACTGACTGACTGGCTGACTGACATACATATTTGGAACTAGGGACATTTAAATTCAAAATTAGACATGACAACGACACGACAAAATAAGATCAGTTCACGACGGACAGCCACCAAGACCAGACAGACTGTTCATCTTCCTTAGAATTGAATCCCATTAATCAATGCAGCAACATGTTGGCTCGCAGGTTTGCACGTTGCACGAGGACCGTCAAAATAACTCTTTTTAGAGCATTTTGTCAATCTTTTTATACGTGCAGCCTGTGGGTCAAGTGTACGCAGAGATCTCTCAATGCCTTACGCATTCAGTATAATAACGGGTTCGGGGTGTTGTTGGGGTTGCCTCGATTTTGCAGCGCGTCGGGGATGTTTGCCGAAGCTCGCGTGGATGGCTTCCAAGCCATAATGCGCAAGAGAGTGGCCTCCCTGATGCGCCGTGTTAGGGACAGCCCCAGTAGCCTTCTGAACACTGTTATTGACAATTTACAGTGTCCAATAGTGCTCAAATGGAACGATATGCACATGGACCATAATAGAGGTGCTGTTAGGTTAATTTAGTTATTTAAGTTATTTAAGAAATAGTTTTAGTTTAATTTAATTTGTAATGTTTGTTTGTCTTGGGTGAATTGGGGCAGCGTTTAAGGGAGAGAAGTCATGACCCTCGTTCCGGGTCTTTCCTGATGCAGAGGCTGTCCATCGCGGTTCAGCGTGGCAATGCGGCGAGCGTGATGGGCACCTCTGCGTCTGGAAGGGCGCGGGACGAGTTGTTTGACTGAGTTAGCCTTGTTGAGTTTAGTTTATAGTTAACTTTAATGTATTTTTAATGTAAATTTGTTAATTTTCTTATTTCTAATACTAATATGCCAATAAAAAAATATATTAACATAGATATTTTTAATTTGTAATGTATGGATTAATCAATGATAGGTATTGTATTTCCAGACGCCCTAGGCCTCCACCGGGTGGAGAACCCCTCGCACGCCGACAGCGCCGTGTCCCTCCACCTGTACTGCCCGCCCTTCGACAGCTGTCGCGTGTTCGATTCCCGGACCGGGAAGCCCACCACCGTCACCACCACCTTTTGGTCTATTAATGGGAAGAAAGTGAAAAGGGTAAGACTCTCCCTCTCTCTTAATCTCTCACATCCTCTCTCGCTCTCTTCGCCTGTACTGCTCGCCAATCTACAGTTATCATGGGTTTGACTTCTGGACCAGGAAGCCCACCACCGTCACCACCACCTTCTGGTCTATTAATGGGAAGAAAGTGAAAAGGGTAAGATTCTTCCTCTCTCTCAATCTCTCACATCCTCTCTCTCTCTTCGCCTGTACTGCTCGCCAATCTACAGTTATCATGGGTTTGACTCCAGGACCAGAAAACCCACCACCGTCACCGCCACCTTCTGGTCTATTAACCTGTCGAATCCCACGATATGACGTCACCATAAGCGTTCTGGCTCATATATGAGCCGTGGGAGCTGACAGATTAATGGGAAGAAAGTGAAAAGGGTAAAACTCTCCCTCTCTCTCAATCTCTCACATCCTCTCTCGCTCTCTTCGTCTGTACTGCTCGCCAATCTACAGTTATTATGGGTTCGACTCCCGGACCAGGAAGCCCAGGTCTATTAATGGGAAGAAAGTGAAACGGGTAAGTCTCTCCCTCTCTCTTAATCTCTCACATCCTCTCTCGCTGTCTTCGTCTGTACTGCTCGCCAATCTACAGTTATCATGGGTTCGACTCCCGGACCAGGAAGCCCAGGTCTATTAATGGGAAGAAAGTGAAAAGGGTAAGACTCTCCCTCTCTCTTAATCTCTCACATCCTCTCTCGCTCTCTTCGCCTGTACTGTTCACCATTCTACAGTTATCATGGGTTCGACTCCAGGACCAGGAAACTCATAACCGCCACAACCACTTTCTGGTCTATTAATGGGAAGAAAGTGAAAAGGGTAAGACTCTCCCTCTCTCTTAATCTCTCACATCCTCTCACCCTCTTCGCCTGTACTGCTCGCCAATCTACAGTTATCATGGGTTCGACTCCCGGTCCAGGAAGCCCAGGTCTATTAATGGGAAGAAAGTGAAACGGGTAAGTCTCTCCCTCTCTCTTAATCTCTCACATCCTCTCTCACTCTCTTCGCCTGTACTGTTCGCCCTTCGACAGCTGTCGCGTGTTCGATTCCCGGACCGGAAAGCCCACCACCGTCACCACCACTTTCTGGTCTATTAATGGGAAGAAAGTGAAAAGGGTAAAACTCTCCCTCTCTCAATCTCTCACATCCTCTCTCACTCTCTTCGCCTGTACTGCTCGCCATTCTGAGTTATCATGGGTTTGACTCCCGGACCAGGAAACCCACCACCGTCACCACCACCTTCTGGTCTATTAATGGGAAGAAAGTGAAACGGGTAAGACTCTCCCTCTCTCTTAATATCTCACATCCTCTCTCGCTCTCTTCGCCTGTACTGCTCGCCAATCTAGTTATCATGGGTTTGACTCCAGGACCAGGAAACGCACCACCGTCACCACCACTTTCTGGTCTATTAATGGGAAGAAAGTGAAAAGGGTAAAACTCTCCCTCTCTCTCAATCTCTCACATCCTCTCTCACTCTCTTCGCCTGTACTGCTCGCCAATCTACAGTTATCATGGGTTTGACTCCAGGACCAGGAAACCCACCACCGTCACCACCACTTTCTGGTCTATTAATGGGAAGAAAGTGAAAAGGGTAAAACTCTCCCTCTCTCTCAATCTCTCACATCCTCTCTCACTCTCTTCGCCTGTACTGCTCGCCAATCTACAGTTATCATGGGTTTGACTCCAGGACCAGGAAACCCACAACCGCCACAACCACTTTCTGGTCTATTAATGGGAAGAAAGTGAAAAGTGTAAGACTCTCCCTCTGTCTCAATCTCTCACATCCTCTCTCTCTCTTCGCCTGTACTGTTCACCATTCGACAGCTATCATGGGTTCGACTCCCGGACCAGGAAACCCACCACCTTTTGGTCTATTAATGGGAAAAAGTGAAACGGGTAAGCTCTCTCTCTCTCTCTCTCTCTCTCTCTCTCTCTCTTACTGTACCCTTTGACAGCTGTCATGGGTTTAATTCCCAGACTGAACCCACCACAGTCACCACCAGGTCCTAGTCTATTAATGGGGAGAAAGTGAGACAGGTAAGTACATATATCTGTCACTCTCTCACATGCTGTCTCATCCTCTCTCTCTCTCTCTCTCTCCGTCATTGGTAAAAACACCAAGGCACCTCCGCCATTGGCAAAATGAGTGCCAAATGCTGTGTAGAAATGTGGTGTCAAAATATGTAAATTTTTCACCTTACTGCTATTTACAGCTTTCCATAATCGTAAACATCGGTTTGCCTGACCATTACCAACAGGCACAAAAGTACAGATGTAGTAAATAATCCTTTACCATCGTGTTTCACGAAAAAGCACGGACGTGTTATGCATTTCAGTCAACCTCAGTAGGTACTTTTTATACTGAGGCTTTCTGTCGACCTCAGTAAAAAGCGGCCAAGTGCGAGTCGGACTCGCCCATGAAGGGTTCCGTATTTAGGGGATTTATGACGTATGTACTTATTAAAAAAAACGACCTACTTACTAGATCTCGTTCAAACCAATTTTCGGTGGAAGTTTGCATGGTAATGTACATCATATATTTTAGAAGTTACGGGGGGGGGGACACATTTTACCATTTTGGAAGTGTCTCTCGCGCAAACTATTCAGTTTAGAAAAAAATGATATTAGAAATCTCAATATCATTTTTGAAGACCTATCCATAGATACCCCATACGTATGGGTTTGATGAAAAAAAATTTTTTGAGTTTCAGTTCTAAGTATGGGGAACCCCCAAAATTTATTGTTTCTTTTCTATTTTTGTGTGAAAATCTTAATGCGGTTCACAGAATACATCTACTTACCAAGTTTCAACAGTATAGTTCTTATAGTTTCGGAAAAAAGTGGCTGTGACATACGGACGGACAGACGGACAGACAGACAGACAGACAGACAGACATGACGAATCCATAAGGGTTCCGTTTTTGCCATTCGGCTACGGAACCCTAAAAAGTAGTGAGGTTGACAGAAATAGAATAGCATGACAAATACGAACCTTTCCGAGGAAATACCATGGCAAAGACTTGTTCACTACATCCGTAGAGTCTGTGCGGAAAGAGAAGAGTCGTGGAATGTATTGGGCGCCATACATTCCACGACTCTTCTCTTTCCGCACAGACTCTAAAAACAATAGTTATTTACGATACAAGTGCGGAAAAGAGGAAATTCGAAACGAGTTGCGATAAATTAAAATACGACCGAAGGGAGTGTTTTAAATCGACACGAGTTGCGAATTACCTATTCGCACGTGTATCGTACAACGTTTTACAGTACATATGGCACTTTAAACTTTCGACATACGCACGAAAAGTGCTATTTCCCGCACTAGTACGGGAAAGTAGCACCATATGTACTGTAAAATCATTTTTTAGGCATCACTATATGACATTTAAACGATACTAGTAGTGCCATCTTGTGAGGCATTAAGGAAGGTTCAAAAGTTAAAATTTGGATTTGAATGAATTTATACTGCCCATTATACTTACTTTACTCTTTGTACTGCCCTCTCCTAATTGATGTATACTCTCTCCTAATTCATGTATATTAGGTATTTCTTTTTAGGTTTCCGTACCCAAAGGGTAAAAAACGGGACTCTATTACTAAGACTTCGCTGTCCGTCCGTCCGTCCGTCTGTCACCAGGCTGTATCTAATGAACCGCGATAGCTAGACAGTTGAAATTTTCACATATGATTTATCTCTGTTGCCGCTATAACAACAAATACTAAAAATAAAATAAAATAAATATTTAAGGGGGGCTCCTATACAACAAACACGATTTTTTTGCTCTATTTTTTGTTGAAGGTGTGGAACCCTCCCTGCGCGAGTCCGACTCGCACTTGGCCGGTTTTTTAAATGTATATTTCTTTTTTAGGTGATGGATGCCAACGAATGTGCAGACAGTCAGAATTAAGAAAAAATACATCTTCATCAATTGGAATAAAGAATAAAATGGGACCAAAACCGTTGTAAAAATTTAATTTAATGATAAAATAAAATCATATTGTTTAGCAAGTAAGTACATTCTAAAGCAGTTATGGCAATGGACCAAAAGCCAAAAGTCAAGTATTAGAGTTAGACCAAGAAAAATCTGCAACGATTTTTATAGCATTTATACGTCATAGTTCTTTGAAACTATGATTCATAGTTTCATAGAAGTTTGACGTTTAAAATAACACTTCAAAATCAAAATCTATCAAAATCAAAATCGTTGCAGACTTATCTTGGTCGAACTCTATATTATTATGATTAATGATTTTGACTAGTAGGCAATGCCAAGTTTCGAATGTAGTCCGCCATTTTTAATTTTTTTCTTGTTTTTGTGCAATAATGTAACCTATTATAAATAATGTTGAATATCTGATAATTATAAGATTAATAATGTAAATATAAATAAAATATACATGCTGTCCCAAAATATGTAACAAATCATTCCATTTGTATAAGTACTAAGAAATCATACATATCTTAAATTGTTGTAAATTTTTTTACGAAGAGCGTAATGTTAGAAAATACCTAAAGTACAAACGATATAACTTTTGTACTCAATTTTATAGGTTATAAGTCAATATAATATTATTGTAAATACTTTTTAATTTAAACACTCGTTTTAAGGTTTGATAATCAATTTATATATTCTTAATTATATCTTATTTTGTAATAAGTGTTAAAATATGACAAACTATAAAATAAATTATTGTATTAAATTGGCCAAAAATTATGGTGCTATTTATGAAAATTATAAATAAAAAAATTATAATTTATATCTTTTTTTATTTATGAAAATGTCTTAATTAGTCCGATTTCGATTTAACTACTTTTTACCGTTTTGATCTTATTTATTTCATATATTTATTTCGGATGACAAGATCCATACATTACATAATAAATACAATAAATTAAATGAAATTAAACTAAACTACATCTATTATTATCATTTTAATTGGACGACGCTTACTATTGTGTAGAATTTAATCGGCTTTAATGTTACCTTACATCATATTGTCATAGGGAACTTAGATTCCGAGTAAAATACAAATTTCTCCAAGCTTGTACACATTTTCAAAGATGGCGGCGGTTCCTCGAGGTCCCCAAATGTCATATAATGTGGACCTGAAAAAGAGACATACAGGACTGTTCTAGAGATTTCGAGGTTAGTGTTAATCGGATTGTGCTATAAGGTGATTGGTACATGCCAAAGAGAATGTATCAGTGAAAGAATAAGGATCAAAGTCAAATGGCGTTCTAACAGTTTTAATCTTTTGTCGAAAGATGGCAGTAAATGTACTGTGGCTACATAATTTACCATGACAGTAACTCTCTATACACTCTATTCTATTTGTAGATGCCAAAAAAGTAATCGTGCGGGAAGTGAGCGCCAATCAATACGATCGTCCATGTCGTATCTCGTATCAAAACCAGATCAAAACTATATAAAATTGTTGAATTTGAATCGACCAAATCGAATCCTTATTAAATTGTACAACGGGACTTAATCGCGTATCTAAGTATTAAGATTTACCTCCGACTAGAGATGGGTCGCGGGTATTTACCCAATTTACCCACCCAGGTAAATACCCGGTAAATACCCATCTACCCGGTATTTACCCGTATCTACCCAAATGGACGGGTAGATTCATTTCTTATTGCACATGTCGATTTGTGTTAAAGTAGAGATATAAACCGAGTTAATGGTTGTAATTAATGTGTGTCATTTAAAATGAAAAGGTTTAGTGAAACCTGCAGTTGTAACTAAGGAATTTTTAATACACTTTTGATAAATATTAAAAAAAGACCGTCATAATAGTATTTTTTTTTTATTTTAGTAAATTATCATACTTATACGTTGATAATACACATTCGAACTTCAGTCGGCGGGGGGTGTGGTTGGGGGGAGGGGGGTAAAAGTGAACTTTTTAATATTTCTTGGAATCTCTCATTAATATCGAAAAGTGTTGTATGTACAAACTAAAGTACACAGAATTTCCTACAAAAACGGTTATATACATTTTTGTCCTAAAACTAACTGTATTTGACTTATGAGCTTCCCAAGTTGTGACACTGCACAATTTTTTTTTATCATTCATAAGTAGTCTTTATTTTCATCTTTCTAATATAAAGCGTTATAAAACATTTCCGGAAGCCATGGAATGATTTTACACGATATTCATAATTTGTCTTATATGTTAAAATCGAACTTCACCTCATAGCAACCTTTTCGTAATTAGTTTGAACATACATTTTATGTAACATCATAAAAAATTACCTTAATTAATCTTATTTATACTCCCATACCATGAAACACATCAAGAAGAAAGACGAAAATACCCGCGTATTTACCCGCGAGTAGGTAAATATCGGGTATATACCGGGTAAATACCCACTCTCGGGTATTTACCCGGGTAGTTACCCATCTCTACCTCCGACGTTTCGAGGACGGCATTGTCGGAGAAGACCACGAGACCACGGGGACAACGCCGTCCTCGAAACATCGGAGGTAAATCTTAAAACTTAGATACGCGATTAAGTCCCTTTGTACAATTTAATAATGTGTAAAAATCGTGAAAGATTAAATCAAATCGAATCCTATTTGTATCGAGTGAAAGAACATGGGTCAAAGTCATATGGCGTTCTATAGCTGGTCAAGCAAATCTTGTCTGTAAATTCAAATTTTCTTTGGGACGATATCCCTTCGCGCCTACATTTTTCAAATTTGGCGCCTTTTTCTACTGACAAGATCTGCTTGACCGACCAGCTTTAAAAAAATCATTTTTCCGTTTATTTTTATACATTTTAATTTTTAGTCGATTGATGGCAGTAAAACATAACTCTGCACCTTAGCTGCAGTCATGAGAAATTGTAACTCGTAATATTACCATATATTACAATGAAATTACTTATTGACAACGTTTTAAAGTTCCAAGTTAGATTCAAATGTTAATTAGTGCTAATCCGTAGAAGTAATCTAATCATAATAATCTAATCCAAAGTTTCCGCGGATACTCGTCAGTATTTAGCTATGATCGATTGTGCTATTTTCCTAATGTCGACTGACACTGCGACATTTAAATCATATTTAAATTTAAACGCGGATTAATCTTTATTAATATGCGGACATTTGATAACTGATAATAAATTCGCGGAAGTACGTACTTGTCATTTTTGGGTTGAATGTGTAGAAAAATAAGTATAACTTTAAGATTATATGCAACTGAGGTCAAAAGTATGGAAACAACGTTGTTTTCTTTGATATCTCATGTTTCTATTTTCTTTGCAAATGCAAATCACGGGCCTATAATCCCGGTCTTTTGATAGGCTTGCGTGGGGACACAGATCCAACACGTAGAGGCCCCTTTTTATGTCATGTAGAACGCCTGCTGGAACCCGTTCACAGGCGCAACAATAGACACCCATGAACCGGTCTCAGCAGGCATTGGGACTATTGTAGAAAAAGAGAACAGTATACCGGTCTATGGATTGAAGTTTGGGTGGACTATGAGTCATGTTTCTATTATTATTATTGTATATTGGATACATATTATAAAAAAGATAAAAATAGAAGTTTGGAAAAAGTTACGTACTATGCCCTTTCTAAATGCCTTACAGACAGACGTCACAGACGGACATGGCAAAACTATAAGGGTTCCTAAACTATTTTTTTATTCGGTAGACTAAAATAACATTTCATAGTATGAACATCATGTGTCATTTCATACTATGAAATGTCATTTTAGTCTACCGAATAAAAAAATTGACTTTAGTTGACTACGGAACCCTAAAAACGTTACAAACTACGTTGGTACTTAACCCTTTGACCGCCGTTGGCATGTATACAAGACAACGATAGAACGATACACTGGCGCCGCTGTCTTGTATACAAGACAAAAATTCAACCGCTCGGTAAATGTGGAAAAAATATCAATTATATTTTTTTTTACACTCATGTTAATGTTTTAGGTCCTTGTTTAAAAAAAAAATTGCATTTATTGCAGCTGTAGAAATCCATTCTTTTATAATAAGGCTCTCAAAAAAATTGCTCCAGATTTCAACGTTTTTCTTGTTCCTCGTCGCCGTTGTCTTGTATACAAGACGGCTAGGGATGGGAATGTTAACTCGATATGAGAATATTCAAAATAAATATCAAATCGCAAATCTGGTTTTATTTAAGCATTTGAACACTTGTTAAATGCCAATTGGTGGTAACTACTAACTAGTAACTAGAATACGTAAAACGAGACGAGAGAGCCATGCATTAACTATAGCTGAAGTTCAGGGAGCTTCTTCAGTTGTTGATAGTAGAGTCAGACAAGTAAATCTGTCCTTGTGGTTTATTTGCAGAACAAAAGATTCATTTTAAGATGATAGTGTAGTGTTGAGTGATACCCTGCAGTGACCGCTTTGCACAAGAATGGTACAGGCGGACGCTAGGACTATATAGTCAGTGTCGCCTAACTATGAGAATGTTATATTTGAAATTGACGAAAAATTGACATGGTAGGGAGGATGTAATACAGGAACTGAGAAGCTCATCTAAGGAACATGTCGAATGTGAAACATGCATTCCCGAACATTTCCGATCTCCACCCTTTTCCAATATTATTGTTCTTCACTCATTGACAATTCAATTAACCCACGTGCAATTTTCCCCAATGCAGTTCCGGTACTTACATTTATATTATCGACACACGATGCGCGGCTCTAACGTTACGCTTATAAAGTTTACGTACCGACAAGCGCTTACGCCGTTGACCTAGAGACTATTATTACTTAATCCGCGCGGAAACAGTCCTTGTCGGTCTGCACTGCGGACAGTCCATGCGCGCCGTTGTCTTGTATAAACGACTTCTTGTACAGCCTAGTGCGGTGATGTTACGTCATGAATCGATATTGTTTAGTGGTTGTTTTTAATGATAAAGACCTTTATTTTTAACATTGTCCTGTGTAAAAAATATGTAATTTTTTGGCATTTTCGAAATAAATTAAAGTTGGATAAGAACAAAGCCAAATTGAGAAGATTTTTACCATAAATTGTAACGTAATGGACCCTATAATGGACGTGGAACCGGTAATGGGACATAAAACCACAAATCCTCTAAAATAAGTATGTAAAAGTAGTTTATAAACACTGGCAATATTTTACCATAAATAAGAGTCATAGAGCTGTTTAAGTTTGACTTTTTATTAATTTCGGTTAATTTTTAAGAAATTGGCGCCAACCCAAAAGTTGTCGTGTCACTGGAAAAAATAACCAGTAAGAATTCTTAACAACTTCGCTAAGAGAGGTGAGTTCATATATTAAATTGTAATTAATTATTACTTGGTGTAAACTAGAATGTGTTTTGTTAATTGCATTTACCATGAGATAAGGTATACAACACATTATGTTGTGACTCTAGAGATGTATAAAAAATAGTAGTATTTTGCCCAATCCCATTATAGGAGCTGTAAAACTGCATACCTCCTATGATGGGATAATTTACATAATGATGCTTACCATGGCGTAATTTCATGTTTAAACAATACAGAAGTATAATGTAGTTACTCGTACGAACTATGTCAGGAGGTCTTCTCGGACTTCGGATAAATTAATATCGTTTTTACAAAATTTTATTTAACTTGCCCTGTTAGTTTGTATACAGGGTGGATTTTCTTTTTGGGTCAGTGAGGGTAGCTACCAGATCCCGTGCTGCGACGAGAAAACGGTCTTAGAAAACCTTCCCTCGATTTCAAATTAATGAAGATTGGCTTTTACAGATTTTGGAAAAAACATACAGGGTGCGAGAAAAAGGTAATTTTTGACAATCTTTTTTTTGATGCCAATCGATCCCATTCCTATTGAGGATCAAAAGCTTGTATGGAGCTAAAAAAAATTCCGGCTAGAAAAGCCACAAATCGAGGAAAACTTTTCCCATACAATTTGTATGAAAATCAAAACTTTTATTTTTCACATGCTATTTTTCTATGACAATTGATTCCATTCTTATCTAGTATCAATAGTTTCTTTGGGGTCAACTTACGATAATGTACTAAAAAGCCACAAATTAATAAAAACTTTTTCCATTGACCCCAAAAAAACTATTGATACTGGATAGGAATGGAATCGATTGGCATACAAAAATAGCATGTGAAAAATATAAGTTTTCATTTTCATACAAATTGTATGGGAAATGTTTTCCTCGATTTGTGGCTTTTCTAGCCGGAATTTTTTTTTGTTCCATACAAGCTTTTGATCCTCAATAGGAATGGGATCGATTGGCATCAAAAAAAAAGTTTGTCAAAAATTACCTTTTCCTCGCACCCTGTATGTTTTTTCTAAAATCTGTAAAAGCCAATCTTCATTAATTTGAAATCGAGGGAAGGTCTTCTAAGACCGTTTTCTCGTAGCAGCACGGGATCTGGTAGCTGCCCTCACTGACCCAAAAAGAAAATCCATCCTGTATTAGTTAGTGTGGTTCAAATCTTGGAAATGGCATTTGAGCCACTTTCGGATTTCCGATTGAGTTGAAATTTTGGATACGTATGCAAATCGGATGACAATGCAATCGGGTGACAAAAATGACTAATAACTAGTTTTTTGCCAAAAACTTATTCCCTATTCCAATATCTTATACTGATAGGGTATGCCCATTATAGGGGGCACATTACTGGATCCACGTCCATTACCGGGGTTCCATTACTGGAGCTTTGGTGTCCATGACTGGAGAAAAAAACCATACTTTTAATTTATTAATTATGTGGAAACTAACTGCAGTATCTTTGATACAACACGCCTGAAACATGAAAGAAGGATAGGATATTCATCTTTTAACAAGCTAAGCGGTAGAACTTTTACATGTATCAGGGAAATATCACAAATACTCAAAATTTCCTCTTAAATGTCCCATGACTGGTGCCGTTACTATAAATATCGATATCACTATTTGCAATCCCTAAACTTTTTATTAGTTGTTAACTTAAAATTTGCTCTGGCGTGTGAGTGAGCGTCTTTGCGGACTAAGTCCGGCGGCCAAAAGGTTAACTATGCCTTGCACGGCACCTATGGCATCCCAGTCTGACTTGGACTTGTCTTAAATAAGTAGGTATTTAATCGTTTGATGAAAGTTTCAGCCGGAAATAAAATATTATCGCACTAGGGGAAGGTGGCGCAAGACAGGCCATCCGCCTTCATAGTAGCGCATTTGCAGTGTTGGCCGCCCTAGGCGCGAGGCCCTGTAGTAAGTACTAGCCGGCCCTTTCTCAGCAACCATCATATAGACTGCCGCCCCTAATATTTGGCCACCCTAGGCCCGGGCATACAGAAAAAATCTCCACTCCATACATCAGTTTTAGTACCAAAAAGACTATTAGCATCGAGTAGCGGAACTATCAGTACTGCTACTTGACAATAGATGTAGCAGTACTGATAGTTCCGCTACTCGATGCTAGATGTAGACACTGAAATTAATAGTCTGAACTGATGTATGGAATGAGCACTCTTGTCTTAATATATTTCTCTATGGCCCGGGCCTACCGGGCCTTAGGGCTAATGCGCCACTGCGTATTTATTCTAGAGTAAATAACAAATCATAAATGTGTTCACAGCTGATTCTGCGCTGCCACTATGATATTATCAGATTTTATGTTAAAAATGTAATGATATAATGCTACTTTAGTTTAGTGACTAAAGTGTGAACTTTCAATACACACTAAGTAATCAAAGTGTAGGGCCGGCCATATCTGTCGAAGGAATGACGACCGATGGGGCCAGCGAGTACCTACTGTTCTGGAGACCTCGACTGGGAAGCCGAGGCGACGAAAAACCACGAGCCAGATGGTCGGACGACATTAGAAAGACGGCAGGGACCTGGCAAAGAACCGCCGCGTACAGAACATGGAAATCCATGAAAGAGGCATATGTTCAGCAGTGGACGCAAATATGCTGAGAAGAGAAGAGAATCAAAGTGTATACAGGTCCCAATGTGAAGGCCAGCCACGCTTACCCGTGTGCCACACTTAGGTATCCGTATTGACCTTATATGAAGATAAGTCACTTAATAATTTATGAATTTTCCGAGCCTAATCTTATGACTCTTATGAGCAACCGATAAGTTCTTTACCCCATCCAATGATATTATAACTACAGATAGATTATAGGTATACATACTTACCTACGAAAAAAACTGTTATTTTTGATTAATGTTCGCATTCCATTCATCTTTGTCATACTCGTTATTAAACATGAGGTTGTCTCGTTCTCTTTCGTTAGCACGTGCATATTTCTCGCTTGCCTGGGCGCGACTAAAGGCAACTTGTACAATTTGTCACAAGGTGAGTGCTTCAATTTTGGAGCGTGTATATAACCTATCTTTAGATATAAGATCATAGATCCCATCTTGGCCCACCCTCCTCTACATAGGCCACCTACGAGCTACGTATATTATTTCACCTAAAGATTTACAGGATTAAGACTTCTTTATAACTTATAACATCGATACACCTAATAATCTACAAATTTTACATGCAATTAATCTTATCAATCTTGTATCTAAAAGAATTACAACTATATAATGAGAAGATAGGTGATAAAATATTCAGTTTGGTTCTTATTGAAAGACACTAAAGTGTTCCTTAAGAGCTGAAGTTTTTTTTTAATCCGTTGCGTCCCATCCGACGCCAAAATGATAGGTAAGTTTTATAAAAATAGTTTTCTACTACGTTTAGTAATACCCTCACTTTATTCAAGTTGGTTAGCTTAGGACTAGGTCAAGATGGAATCTTCTTTTTGACTGGCGTTTAACTATTACTTAACGATAGTCATCTTGGTCCACACAACTCAAAAAAACGACCCCATTTCGAGTTATCGGGAAAAAATCAACGATCCCTACGACTTATAAGAATCTCCTCCTCCAAAAGTCTCTTACAATAAAATAATCGCTCAATGTTCATTCCGCAACGTTACTATAGTTTGGCAAGCCATTTCCGTCAGTAGAAAACCCGGAAAATTAAAAAATGTCGAAACCAAGGGTTGACCTTCCACAGAAAATTTGAAGCTCGCGACCATGTAGGTTGCCTTGCCTGAGTAATAGGATGACTCACGGCGACCGGGCCGTGTCCGGGCCGGAGCTTCCGGAGCTTCGTTTTCTATGGAAAGCATCACGTGATCACCTGTTCTGTCATAGAAAAGTAAGCGCCGAAGCTCCGGCCCGAACACGGCCCGGTCTAACGTGAGTCATCCTAAAATTTTTTTTTTTCAGCAAAAATCCTAATTCTCGCCACGGTCGCCGTGGCCAACGCCAGACACGTCGTAGTGGAAACAGAGGGAGCTTCGACAACCAGTGACCTTTGTCCAGCGCAGGGCCACCACCTGCTTCCCCACGAGTGGGACTGCACCAAGTTCTACTACTGCGAGTATGGGCAGAAGTGGGTCACGCCAAGGGACTGTGCTCCGGGGACTGAGTTCTCATACGAAATTCAGGTATTACCTTAACTGATGTCCTTAACTGACCTTAACTAAAGGGTCCCTTTGTTTCCCATAAAGTTTTAAGTCATAATGTATTGTTTGTCATATTATCATTAGTCACAAAACTGAAACCGTTAACTTCTCAGAATTTTCGTAAGGTTATCCTATAGATAGGTTAGGTTTGTTTTATGGCAATCCTGAAAAGAGACGAGTTTCTGAACTAAATGAAATATGACTAACGAGAATGCGGGCAAACAATACATTATGACTTAAAACTCTTTGGGAAACAATAGAGACCCTAACTAAAGGAGGCAGTCAGCAACCTGAAGACATTGCTAGGTTTTGAGGAGGAACTGAGGTGGTTAGAGTAGAGCTACCTCGTTTTCACGCAAAATAGGCACAATTAATGGTTGTCGATAATATAACAGTAGGTCTCAAACTGGAAACAGAATCTGCGTTTCCCCCAGGGTCCCATTATCCAAGTGCATGTAGAAAATAAAGAGTTATTACACAAATTATATTATCTTTTCGCGTTCTCTTACAGACTTGTACACACCCGGTTGCTGCCAACTGCCAACTGTCAGGAGTGCCACCTACTTCCGAAGAGAGTGAGGAGTCAGCGGAGACCGAAGCACCAACTGAGGTCCCAAGCACAGAGGCAGCTACTTTAGGACCCGTCATTACCACTGAGGCCCCAACTGAGGTCCCAAGCACAGAGGCAGCTACTTTAGGACCCGTCATTACCACTGAGGCCCCAACTGAGGTCCCAAGCACAGAGGCAGCTACTTTAGGACCCGTCATTACCACTGAGGCCCCAACTGAGGTCCCAAGCACAGAGGCAGCTACTTTAGGACCCGTCATTACCACTGAGGCCCCAACTGAGGTCCCAAGCACAGAGGCAGCTACTTTAGGACCCGTCATTACCACTGAGGCCCCAACTGAGGTCCCAAGCACAGAGGCAGCTACTTTAGGACCCGTCATTACCACTGAGGCCCCAACTGAGGTCCCAAGCACAGAGGCAGCTACTTTAGGACCCGTCATTACAACTGAGGCCGCTACTGAGGTCCCAAGCACAGAGGCAGCTACTTTAGGACCCGTCATGACCACTGAGGCCCCAACTGAGGTCCCAAGCACAGAGGCAGCTACTTTAGGACCCGTCATGACCACTGAGGCCCCAACTGAGGTCCCAAGCACAGAGGCAGCTACTTTAGGACCCGTCATCACCACTGAGGCCTCAACTGAGGTGCCAAGCACAGAGGCAGCTACTTTAGGACCCGTCATGACCACTGAGGCCCCAACTGAGATCCCAAGCACAGAGGCAGCTACTTTAGGACCCGTCATCACCACTGAGGCCCCTACTGAGATCCCAAGCACAGAGGCAGCTACATTAAGTCCCGCCATAACCACTGAGGCCGCCACTGAGGCCACTACAGAGGCCGCAACAGAGGCCCCTGAAGTAGAACTGCTTCCCAACGGTTGCCCAGTGGACTTTGACATACATCAACTGCTGCCGCATGAGACTCGCTGCGACCAGTTCTACTACTGTGTGTTTGGGGAGAAGGTCGTCAGAGATTGCCCGCCTAATACAGCTTTCAACCCTGCTTTACAGGTATGTTAACTTCGATTTTTGAAGTGAAAACTTCTTTAGCGGCGCGGCGCTGTGCACTTTTTGAGGTGGGGAAATATGTCAAACTCGCGACAGATCACGTGACCGTAAGACGGACACGTGACCTGATCGAAAAACTGTTACAATGTCATTGAGTTTCTCTTTATTGATTTAAATGCCATCTAGTGAGTTTCCCTCTAACTGATATTAATATCTCAACTCGAGTACTAACAGTGATGTGCTTAGGGGTTTCAAGTAATGCGACGAAATAACGCTAGATGGCGTTAACCTCAATTATACATAGTGCTGCATACATTTTGCAGTAGTCATTGAGTTTTCACTTCTGCCGGGGTGCAACCCTTTTTTTTGTTACACCCAACAGCTATGACCATAGAGAAATATAAGTAAAGAAAGAGTGATAAACTCCATACATCAGTTTTCTTACAAAAACGCTAGTTATTTCGTAGTCAACATCTAACGTCAAGTAGTGGAACTATCAGTACCGCTATATCACAAGTGTCGCTACTGACGAAAAATTTAGTACTAAAACAATTTACAATTAATATTATAAGCAGAAGAAGTTGAAAACAGACTTCCGGTGCATCCGATTATAAAATTAGCTGAAAATTGTTGAGCATTAAAGTTTTTCTTTGCCGCGACATCTATTGTCAACTAGCAGAACTGATAATGTCCGCTACTTGACGCTAGATGTCGACTACTAAATAGCTCGCGTTTTGGTAAGAAAACTGATGTAAACTTATATTTCTCCATGGCTATATGACATACATTTAGGGAGCTAATTATAAGAAATTTTATAGAAATCGTAATATTCCATTTCCAAAATGATAGTTGTCTTTGTTTCCTGTGAAATTTTTGGTAGGATTATTGTTTATTATGATTTATTGATTAATTGACCTTTGTATAAAGTAATATTGCGCACAATGACGTAAGCCAGGATGCATGATGCATCATGGTTATCAACGGAAGAGATTATATTTCGATAGTGAATCAGGGTTGAGATTGGGACAAGTATCAGTGTGCAATAATTAATAAATTGTAATGGCGTTTGGTCGCTAGTGAAATCTAAAATAAAGATAATCTGACATAATATACATGTCAGAACTCACATCTATACGGGTCTTATCTGAATAAAGAATTTTATTAATTGGATTACATAGTTCCATTGTATTCTGTTATCAGTTACGATTTATAAAATTATCAGACGTTAATCCTATTAAGCTGATCGAATAATGCAAAAAAGTTGGTTTAATTAAAGCCTTATCAGACGGTCATATGGAGTAAGAACACCAGTATCTTAGATGGATTAATTTTATTTGCTGTAGGTACAAATTTTGCCAGTGTTTTTACTATCGGCCACACTGTTAACTGGCAGTTTGTATATCTTATTACAAAAGGCATAACTGGCATAAGGGCCACCGATAGACAGTTAAGTGTAAGGCCTGAGTGGACGCTCATGTCGGGCGTGCAGCGGGATGGGGCGTGCGGCGTGCATATCAAACAAATGTAAACGTATAGGAGCGGCCTTAGTGCACGCTGCTCAAATCACTTGTGAGCCCGACGCCACGCTGCACGCCCCGCCGAACGCCCCGCTCCGAGCGTCCACTCAGGCCTAAGAGTATTGCTGTTTGCCTATAGCGTAGGAATAGATTTTGATTTGGTTTTGTTTTATGATTGAACGAAACAAAACAAATGCAATTCTGTTTCTGAACGTGATTAAAATTTCATCGAACTTAACAATTACTTGCTATTACTATTAGCTTTCCGGCTCGCTGGAAAAAAAACTTTATACCTATAACTTTTTTTTCTTCTTATCATCTAATATTTCGATTCCGCTCGAGTAACTACACATTTAGCATCGTTGGCTCCCCAACTATATGTATAGGAAGGACCGCGCGACCGTGAGCTCTTATTTAGGATAGGTTTTCGACCAGATAATCGACAGAATACCCAACTAATCAATAACTGTTCCCAGGTTTGTGATCATCCTGAGAACGTTGACTGCGTTAACGCCTCCGGATCCTCAGACGAAGCCTCCGGATCCTCAGAGACTTCAGAAGAAGCCCCAGAATCCTCAGAGACTTCAGGAGAAGATCTCGAAGGCAGCGGAGAGGTTGACATAGGCGTTGAGGAATTCCTGCCGAACGGATGCCCTGCGGACTTCGATGTTCACAAGCTTCTGCCTCATGATTATGAATGTGCCAAGTTCTACTACTGCGTGTTTGGAGAAAAGGTCGAGAGGGACTGTGCCCCTGGAACATATTTCAGCCCTGCTTTACAGGTAAGTTGTACTACAAAATTGTTTCTAACTTTAACCACAGAATAAATAATAGTACTAGGTACAGAAGATTTACTATCTAACAAATCGCGTCTGTTACGATTACGACAGATATGGCCACTAGGTGGCGCAAGCGCTACGCGCGGCTTATGGCTAGCCACCAAAATTGGTGTGTTAAGACTGGTAAGTACGGATGTACTTTTAGGTATTTGTTGCGACGCGACGAAATCGCGGAGTGAGCCACGCCTGCTTTAACTTCAAAGGCTATTACAAGATTTACAAGTTCTATTACGGTGTGTTTGGGGAGACTGTTGTCTGTCTGGATCACAACAGCTGGTCATCACCACTCATCACTTTGTCAATTATTATAGAATTTCAACGAATTCAATTATTGGCGATTCTTATCTTCATTCGGTGTGGTAATGATGTACAATCTGCATTTTTTTTCGCGCATCTTTGTTAAATATGAATACCTACGATATAACTTCTATATAGTGGTGCAAAACGAAAAAAACTGGTTATTCGTAGATTTAAAAGACAAAAACAACACATTTCAACCGATTAACTTATCGGTCGTTAATTGGATTAGCCGAGAGATTAGTAGATTATTAAATTTATTAATAATACAGTAGTAGGTAAATAAAGATACTAATATTATATCATGGTTGCTACACGTGTTAACGAACAATACCTAAAATACCCAGAACTGGGGAACAAATCAAATTATCTTTATTTCAGTTTAATACCTAAAATGAAATATGCACAATAGGTACCTACCTACCTAACCTAATCCGATATTTCATAAGTGTAAGGCCTGAGTGGACGCTCATGTTGGGCGTGCAGCGGGGCGGGGCGTGCGGCGTGCATGTTAAACAAATGCAAACGTATAGCAGCGGCCTTAGTGCACGCTGCTCAAATCACTTGTAAGCCCGACGCCACGCTGCACGCCCCGCCGAACGCTCCGCTCCGAGCGTCCACTCAGGCCTTACACTAACAAAGACAATACCGAAATATTTCCCATAAAAAAATCTACGAAATAAACCAAGCCTATACTTAAACTTAAATTAAACTTTTAGGTATTTTTATAGATTATTTAGATATATTATAATACTATAAGATAGGAGATAGTTTACTAAATTACTACGCAAGAATTTCAAAGACTGGGTTAAGCATTTTACTAAATGCAGTAAAACGGCAGTTTTTTTATAACTTTTAAATTTCATCGCAAAACACCCGCAACCTTAGTAAAAAAAACCTTACTGTATATTATTTTACTGTATTGATATTCTCAATATTACATTATACCCTTTGTACAACAATGGACCAATAAGTCAGGTACCCACTGAAAATCAGCGTCATGGCTTGCCGTGGCATTATGCTGAGTGGGGATCCTGTTTAGCATCTACGTTGTGTTGTATATGTGTGTATTTTAAAGTATTGTGTTGTATTTAGATGTTAAATAAATGTATTTTCTTTCTTTCTTTCTATTACAGGTTTGCGACTTCCCCGAAAATGTAGTGTGCGTGGGCAAAGCCGGTTCTAGCATTGAGGCCTCGAGTGAAGAAAAATCGGCCTCTGAAGAAGTAGGCCCCACCCTACCCAACGGATGCCCTGCTGACTTCGATGTTCATCAGCTGTTGCCTCATGAAAGCGATTGTGCCAAGTTCTACTACTGTGTGTTCGGAGAGAAGGTCGAGAGGGATTGTGCCCCTGGCACTCATTTCAGCCCTACTTTACAGGTAACTTGAATTACAAAATGTCGAATTGTGAAGTGGATGAATTTAACATCCTTGAATTCCCAATCAAATATGAATATTACTTTGTTTTTTGTTTCAAAAAATTTAATTCAACTATTGTTTGTTGTCATTCTATATATCCCGTCAGCATTTAAGCAAAAAATTAAGCATTTATTGATTAATTAATATGTCAATATATCAATAGGATATGGCTCACGAAGTACCTGATATGCTGATATATTTGCAGAATTTCAATTTATAAAATAAAACCATGATTATAAAGACTTAAAAAAAATCACAGGTATGCGTCTGGCCAGAAGACGCTGGATGTGCCAATGCCGGCAGCAACGAAAACGAATCTACAGGAAGCGCTGAGAATGGAAACAGCCAAGAAAACAGCGACGAAAATGGTAACAGTGAAGAAACTAACAACAGCAGCGAGGAAGTCACTACTACCACTACCGCTGCCCCTGAAACTGACCCCACCACCCCTGCAACTAACTCCACCACCCCTGCTCCCATAACCTTGCCTACTGAAGCACCAGAAATAGAATTGCTGCCTAACGGATGCCCTGCTGACTTCGATGTTCATCAGCTATTGCCTCATGAAAGCGATTGTGCCAAGTTCTACTACTGCGTGTTTGGAGAGAAGGTCGAGAGAGATTGTGCCCCTGGGACTCATTTCAGCCCTACTTTACAGGTAACTTGAATTACAAAATGTCGAATTGTGAAGTGGATGAATTTAACATCCTTGAATTCCCAATCAAATATGAATATTACTTTGTTTTTTGTTTCAAAAAATTTAATTCAACTATAGTTTGTTGTCATTCTATCCATCCCGTCAGCCAAGACACAATAATTAAAAAGTTTTGTATTAGAAAAAAAATTGGAGCATTTATTGATTAATTAATTTATCAATAGGATATGGCTCACGAAGTACCTGATATGCTGATATATTTGCAGAATTTCAATTTATAAAATAGAACCATAAGTATAAAGACTTAAAAAAATTCACAGGTATGCGTCTGGCCAGAAGACGCTGGATGTGCCAACGCCGGCAGCAACGAAAACGAATCTACAGGAAGCGCTGAGAATGGAAACAGCCAAGAAAACAGCGACGAAAATGGTAACAGTGAAGAAACTGATAACAGCAGCGAAGAAGTCACTACTACCACTACCGCTGCCCCTGAAACTGACCCTACCACCCCTGCAACTGACTCCACCACCCCTGCACCCATAACTTTGCCTACTGAAGCGCCAGAAATAGAATTGCTGCCTAACGGATGCCCTGCTGACTTCGATGTTCATCAGCTATTGCCTCATGAAAGCGATTGTGCCAAGTTCTACTACTGCGTGTTTGGAGAGAAGGTCGAGAGAGATTGTGCCCCTGGGACTCATTTCAGCCCTACTTTACAGGTAACTTGAATTACAAAATGTCGAATTGTGAAGTGGATGAATTTAACATCCTTGAATTCCCAATCAAATATGAATATTACTTTGTTTTTTGTTTCAAAAAATTTAATTCAACTATAGTTTGTTGTCATTCTATCCATCCCGTCAGCCAAGACACAATAATTAAAAAGTTTTGTATTAGAAAAAAAATTGGAGCATTTATTGATTAATTAATTTATCAATAGGATATGGCTCACGAAGTACCTGATATGCTGATATATTTGCAGAATTTCAATTTATAAAATAGAACCATAATTATAAAGACTTAAAAAAATTCACAGGTATGCGTCTGGCCAGAAGACGCTGGATGTGCCAACGCCGGCAGCAACGAAAACGAATCTACAGGAAGCGCTGAGAATGGAAACAGCCAAGAAAACGGCGACGAAAATGGTAACAGTGAAGAAACTGACAACAGCAGCGAAGAAGTCACTACTACCACTACCGCTGCCCCTGAAACTGACCCTATCACCCCTGCAACTGACCCCACCACCCCTGCAACTAACTCCACCACCCCAGCACCCATAACGTTGCCTACTGAAGCACCAGAAATAGAATTGCTGCCTAACGGATGCCCTGCTGACTTCGATGTTCATCAGCTATTGCCTCATGAAAGCGATTGTGCCAAGTTCTACTATTGCGTGTTTGGAGAGAAGGTCGAGAGGGATTGTGCCCCTGGAACTCATTTCAGCCCTACTTTACAGGTAACTTGAATTACAAAATGTCGAATTGTGAAGTGGATGAATTTAACATGGTTTACTAATGAATGGGCCAAAAACGTTTCCCAAAGTATCACATCCCAAACTATGTTTCCCAAATTATCATTTCCCAAAAAAATGTTTGGCAGAACAACTTATCGCAATTTTTCAGTTAGCAATAGTCTTTTTTGGCAAGTTATTGTTTAGCAAATAATTACTTGGTCAAGTTTCATTTTACAAAGTATTATTTAGTCAAATGTATCATTAAGCATAACTTACATGTCCCAAAATATTACATGGCATACAATTTACATACCAATAGAGGGCCTGCAGTATTTTTATTTTTGTTTTCATTTGAAATACTTTTCCCGACCTTGGTTTTTTTATCATTTTGGTTATGTTTTACGCAAACGGATGTCATTTGTTGAACCATGAATTCTATGCATTTCGCTCTTACTGACATATTAGTGCGAGCGAGATGTAGGTACTATAGAAAGTAAATTACATGGTTACGTATATGTCAGTGTTTACACTGTCAGTGACTCATGGTTCGGGGTACTGAATGGTAACCGTAAAGTTCCAATTTTAAAAGTCACGTATTTAACCGGTCAACTAATTAATCGAATTTGGGTAGTTTAAAAAAATAGAAATGGCTACTAAAATTAATAGTTTGGCAACAAAAACGGAGCCTTAAAATATATCAATATGAGTTGTATTTTAATGCCGTTACAGCTTTTGATTATTTTTAGGCAGGTACCAAGTATTTGTTTGGCAACTGAATTAATATATTGGAGACCATTTATGAAGCACATTTAAAAAAGAAAACGGCTATCTATTAATTAAAAAAATAAGTTCTTTTAAAATATTTAGTTTGGTCATTACACGGTCAACCTAACACGCTCCTCGCTTCGCTCGTCGTCGCACCTATCTGTTGACTCTAGCAGAACACAGTGGTAACTATTGAAATTATTAATTAAAATTTTAAAGATCTAATGGTATGACATTTTGATGATTAAAAATTTAAAAAACATTTTTTTGGTACTGCATTGTACCTACCTACTATAACTTAATTTATGAAGATTACCCCCAATCTGCATTACACAGAACTGTGATTTTAATATTATTTCCAGTTAGAATCATTCATCTTTCGACCCTAATACGAGAAAAAAAGTGTCCCCAAAATTTCATACAAATGCAGCAAAAACGAACGAACGAATTTAGGTTCAAATTTAAATAGTGCCTATTTGCCAAATTTGCGAAGTAACAATTTGAGCAAACATCTTTTTGGAATATAATATTAGCCAATAAAAAACGTTTGCCAAATAAGTTTTTGTCCTAATAACATTTGACAAAGTAAAATTATGCCAAATGATAATTTGACCAAATAAGTTATATGCGAAGTGTAACTTTGCTAAAGGTTCCTTTGGGAAATGAAACTATTGCGATAAGTTTGTTGGGAAGTGAAATTTGGCGAAATGTATTTGGGCCAAACGGAAGTACACCATTTAACATCCTTAAATTCCCAATCAAATATAAATATTACTTTGTTTTTTGTTTCAAAAAATTTAATTCAACTATTGTTTGTTGTCAGTCTATCTATGCCGTCAGACAGGACACAATAATTAAAAAGTTTTGTATAAGAATTTTTTTAAAGCATTTTTGATTAATTAATATGTCAATATATCAATAGGATATGGCTCACAAAGTACCTGATATGCTGATATATTTGCAGAATTTCAATTTATAAAATAAAACCATGATTATAAAGACTAAAAAAAATTCACAGGTATGCGTCTGGCCAGAAGACGCTGGATGTGCCAACGCCGGCAGCAACGAAAACGAATCTACAGGAAGCGCTGAGAATGGAAACAGCCAAGAAAACAGCGACGAAAATGGTAACAGTGAAGAAACTGATAACAGCAGCGAAGAAGTCACTACTACCACTACCGCTGCCCCTGAAACTGACCCTACCACCCCTGCAACTGACTCCACCACCCCTGCACCCATAACTTTGCCTACTGAAGCGCCAGAAATAGAATTGCTGCCTAACGGATGCCCTGCTGACTTCGATGTTCATCAGCTATTGCCTCATGAAAGCGATTGTGCCAAGTTCTACTACTGCGTGTTTGGAGAGAAGGTCGAGAGAGATTGTGCCCCTGGCACTCATTTCAGCCCTACTTTACAGGTAACTTGAATTACAAAATGTCGAATTGTGAAGTGGATGAATTTAACATCCTTGAATTCCCAATCAAAGATGAATATTACCTACTTTGTTTTTTGTTTCAAAAAATTTAATTCAACTATAGTTTGTTGTCATTCTATCAATCCCGTCAGCCAAGACACAATAATTAAAAAGTTTTGTATTAGAAACAATTGGAGCATTTATTGATTAATTAATTTATCAATAGGATATGGCTCACGAAGTACCTGATATGCTGATATATTTAAATAAATAAATAAATATTGGGGGACATCTTACACAGATCAACCTAGCCCCAAACTAAGCCAAGCTTGTACTATGGGTACTAGGCGACGATATACATACTTATATAGATAAATACATACTTATATACATAGAAAACATCCATGACTCCGGAACAAATATTAGTGTTTATCACACAAATAAATGCCCTTACCGGGATTCGAACCCAGGACCATCGGCTTAGCAGGCAGGGTCACTACCCACTAGGCCAGACCGGTCGTCAAACTTTGCAGAATTTTAATTTATAAAATAAAACCATAATTATAAAGACTTAAAAAAATTCACAGGTATGCGTCTGGCCAGAAGACGCTGGATGTGCCAACGCCGGCAGCAACGAAAACGAATCTACAGGAAGCGCTGAGAATGGAAACAGCCAAGAAAACAGCGACGAAAATGGTAACAGTGAAGAAACTGATAACAGCAGCGAAGAAGTCACTACTACCACTACCGCTGCCCCTGAAACTGACCCTACCACCCCTGCAACTGACTCCACCACCCCTGCACCCATAACTTTGCCTACTGAAGCGCCAGAAATAGAATTGCTGCCTAACGGATGCCCTGCTGACTTCGATGTTCATCAGCTATTGCCTCATGAAAGCGATTGTGCCAAGTTCTACTACTGCGTGTTTGGAGAGAAGGTCGAGAGAGAATGTGCCCCTGGGACTCATTTCAGCCCTACTTTACAGGTAACTGGAATTACAAAATGTCGAATTGTGAAGTGGATGAATTTAACATCCTTGAATTCCCAATCAAATATGAATATTACTGTGTTTTTTGTTTCAAAAATTTCATTCAACTATTGTTTGTTGTCATTCTATCCATCCCGTCAGCCAAGACACAATAATTAAAAAGTTTTGTATTAGAAAAAAAAAAGCATTTATTGATTAATTAATATGTCAATATATCAAAAGGATATGGCTCACGAAGTACCTGATATGCTGATATATTTGCAGAATTTCAATTTATAAAATAAAACCATGATTATAAAGACTTAAAAAAAATCACAGGTATGCGTCTGGCCAGAAGACGCTGGATGTGCCAATGCCGGCAGCAACGAAAACGAATCTACAGGAAGCGCTGAGAATGGAAACAGCCAAGAAAACAGCGACGAAAATGGTAACAGTGAAGAAACTGACAACAGCAGCGAAGAAGTCACTACTACCACTACCGCTGCCCCTGAAACTGACCCTACCACCCCTGCAACTGACCCCACCACCCCTGCAACTAACTCCACCACCCCAGCACCCATAACTTTGCCTACTGAAGCACCAGAAATAGAATTGCTGCCTAACGGATGCCCTGCTGACTTCGATGTTCATCAGCTATTGCCTCATGAAAGCGATTGTGCCAAGTTCTACTACTGCGTGTTCGGAGAGAAGGTCGAGAGAGATTGTGCCCCTGGAACTCATTTCAACCCTACTTTACAGGTAACTTGAATTACAAAATAGTGTTTAACTGCATAGAATAATCGAGGTGAAAGGGGTTTAAACTCCTTACTTCACTGGCTCATCAATTGACCCAAAAAATTATATTAAGTCCCACATGAATCTTACAAAAATTAATTTGTTGTACCTATAAAGAATTAAACATTAACACATTCAATGCCGAAAACCCGACTATCGGGTATTTTATGATTTCGTTCCCAGGCCGGACGACCCGATAATCGGGATCGTGGTACTACAGCTTTATGTGACGAAATTGTAGTGGCCTGGCGCGGGTGTCTTGTTTGGCTGGGTGGCAATAAATGTGTTTAAACACTTGCTACTTGCTCAGTAGATTGCCTATAAAGTGTCATATAGACAATCTACTGTGTCATTTTAATTTTTAACTTTTTCTCAGGTGTGCGACAGGCCGGAAAACGCTGGATGTGCCAACATCGGCGGCGGAGAAGGATCTGGTGACAGCGCCGAGAATGGAAGCCAAGACGCCAGCAATGAAAATAACAACCAAGAATCTGGAGCTAACGAAAGCGCTGAAAGCGGCAGTCAACAAGAATCAGACAAATGTAAGACTGCTTGCAATGTAGGTGCATGGGCCCACGAACATGATTGCGACAAATTCTGGCGCTGTGACGGAGAAAACGCGGTCTTAGGCACATGCGCTGAAGGTCTACATTTCAATGTGCAGACTCAGACTTGCGATTTCATCTGCAATGCTGGCTGTGTGAGAGATGATGTACAAAGTACTGCGGAAAAAGAAGGTTTGAAGTTGTTCCTGCCTTGGAATAAGGTTGATAAGACTATCAGAAAATTATATCTTGGACAGTAGTCATTCTTGAATCTTTAGTTCAGCCATAGAGAAATATAGTAAGACAAGAGTACATCATCCATACATCAGTTTTGGTCTTATGCTAAACAACATAAGACTTTCCGGTCGGTGCTACATCTATTGTCAAGTAGCAGTACTGATCATTCCGCTACTCGATGCTACATGTCTACATATAAAATTAATAGTCTTTTTGGTACCAAAACTGATGTATGGAGACTATGGAGTGAGCAATCTATGTATTTTTTTCTCTATGGTTCAGTTTAAATAAATACATACATCTTGAATTGGAATATTCTGGTAAAATTTTACTGGACTGATATTATATTTATTTGTTTTTATAAACCCGAAAATATATAGTTTGTCAAAGGACTGTCTCATTTCAAACATAGACAGAGAGAATCATACTATCTTTGTATTATTCTCTCATTAGTAATAGCACCCAAAAGAAAAGGATGAGTACAGTTTTTTTTTGTTCTTATTTACTGACAAATTGGTTTGACCTTTTATATATATACTTGGTCAACCAGATCTTGACAGTAGAAAAAGGCGGCAAATTTCAAAAATGTAGGCGCGAAGGGATATCGTCCCATAGAAAATTTCGCGCGTTTTTTTACTGACAGGATTTGGTTGACCAGCTATAAATTACTAGGCGATTGTGTATTAAATAAAATTGTTTTAACATTGTTAACTACATTCATAATTATTGAAAAATAAAAACATTGAAACATTGTACGATTTTTTTTTAAGTTTATTTTCATAAACATCACCTTTATTTTATTGCAACTATCATTTAAAGTGCTAGCAAGAGCTAACTTGGAAAATTCCCGGAAAAAGGGGTTACAATTTAAAAATGGTTCAATCAACTATTTCTTGTTGTTATTCTGTCCCATCAGCGAGGAGACAAAAGTAGCATAGATTGTTAGAAGAACTGCTGTACCATGTTCTACTAACATGCTCAGTAGATGTCCCATTATGGAAAGGTCTTAACTACCATAAAATGCAAGTTTGGTTCATTTAAATACGGAAAACCTAGAATTTTAAGAGTGACTCAGGAGACCGTAACCATAGCAACGTGTGACAAGAAAAAGTTGATTAACCCAAATAGAATCCTTACCGTTAAGGCATAGATAAATATAGTAAGACAAGAGTGCTCACTCCATACATCAGTGTTGATACCAAAAAGACTATTAGCATCTAGATCTAGCATCGAGTAGCGGAACTATCAGTACTGCTACATCTATTGTCAAGTAGCAGTACTGATAGTTCGGCTACTCGATGCTAGATGTAGACACTGAAATTAATAGTCTGAACTGATGTATGGAGTGAGCACTCTTGCGTTACTATATTTCTCTTTGGTTAAGGTGAGTGAAATGATAGCAAAAACGCCAGTTATTTTAAATAATTTATTATCAGTCATCATCGTCATCATCATCATCATCATCGGCCCTCTGCTTCAGCTTAACCTCCAGTTCCTTCGCCGGGTTAAACACTCCGTTGGTCTGAGTGTTGCAAATGAAGCAACGGGTCGATTTCTTGTAGTTTTCCAAGGCGCATTTTTCACAGAAGTAGTGTTTACATCTGAAAAGTACATGTCCGTACATGTTTTGTGATCGTCACGAATAAAAATCTTTTATCTTTATCTAAAAACTAGCGACCCGCCCCGGCTTTGCACGGGTTAACAAATTATACATAAACCTTCCTCTTGAATCACTCTATCTATATAAAAACAACCGCATCAATATCCGTTGCGTAGTTTTAAAGATCTAAGCATACAGCCAGACAGACAGCGGGAAGCGACTTTTTTTTATACTATGTAGTGATAAAATGGTGTTCAAATAAACCGGTAAATGTAGATAACAAATTAAATTCAAAGCAAATCAGAAGAAACCGGCCAGGTGCGAGTCGGACTCGCGCTCGAAGGGTTCCGTACCGTTACGCAAAAAACGGTAAAAAAAATCACGTTTGTTGTATGGGAGCCCCACTTAAATATTTATTTTATTCTGTTTTTAGTAGGTAGGTAAAGTATTTGTTGTTATAGCGGCAACAGAAATACATCTGTGAAAATATCAACTGCCTAGCTATCACGGCCTGGTGACAGACAGACAGACGGAAAATCATATTCATCGTCTTTCTCTCATTTACTTTGTAGTTGAACCAAAAACCTTATTATAGTCAGTGTAAAAAGTAACAGTGGACCGACCGCTCAAGAAGACAGTTTACACAACTAACTTACACTTGACTTAGGTACTATGACACGCTAGCCCTGTAAGTAGTACCGAGCTACTAACAATGACGATGTATGCAGCTCGGGTGCGCGCGACCCACCTCGCACCCCGCACGATTGCCTGTCTGACTATCTAGAGTGGAATTACTGTATTGTTTTATAGAATGTTATATGGGGCGTTATCTATGAAAAGGGACCGAATTGTCGATGGCGCTTACGCCGCACAGCGTCGCGCGGCATTGTATTTATATCGGAGCATCGTTGCTAATGGCGTAAGCGCCATCGACAGGTCCCTTTTCATAGATAACGCCACATATAGTTATATTTACTTACTTTGTGACAACGGGGTCTGTGAAACTACTCCGGCATATGAAACATCGGAACGGCAACTCATCATCACTATGTATCTGTAATGTAGATAAGTTATTATAAATTACCTAATTATAGAACGATAATAATAAATTGCTTGGGCCCTGCCCCGCTGCCGGCGGCATTGTAGGTTAAGTTTTTTTATAATGTGTGTATTTTTATATGGTTTTTTTATATTTTTGTAATGTTTTGTAAGTGTTTTGGTATTGTACTTTTATACTCACATTGTAAAACCCGAACCTAAGACCCAAGTAAAATAAAGATAATAATTGCTCTGTTATTTAGACTACGACAATATTTAAATACTTCAGACGATTTAAAAGCGCTTGTTGCTAGCAACAAGCGCCTTCTTGAAGAAACTATATTTTGACTTTACTTTGACCTAATATAGCATTCTCATAATTTTCAGAAGTATTTATAAAAGAATACAATACAATACTATTTATTGCACAACTCACACAGTTTACAATACATGTAGGATTCAAATAAAGACAATTGGATAGAGTTAACAACAGGCGGTCTTATCGCTTAAGTGCGATCTCTTCCAGACTACCTTTGGTTAGTAAGAAGCAATAAAATTAGAATATGCATTAGGTGGTGCAAAGAATCGCATTACGTAAGCGACATTCTAGTGGATTCTTTCTAAATTAGATTGACGACCGGTCTGGCCTAGTGGGTGACCCTGTCTGTGAAGCCGATGGTATTGGGTTCAAATCCAAGTAAGGGCATTTATTTGTGTGATGAGCACAGATATTTGTTCCAGAATCGTGGATGTTTTCTATGTATTTAAGTAAATATTTGTTTTATTACATATATCGTTGTCTGGTAGGAACCCACAATACAATCCTTCTTGAGCTTACCGTGGGACTTAGTCAATTTGTGTACAAATGTCCCTATAATATTTATTTTAAGAATAAGAATAAGAAATGTTTATTGCCACGTACAAGCGGTGGTGGCCGAGTGGATATGACGCCCGACTTTCAATCCGGAGGTCGCGGGTTCGAATCCTGGCTCGTACCAATGAGTTTTTCGGAACTTATGTACGAAATATGTATTTGATATTTACCACTAGCTTTTCGGTGAAGGAAAACATCGTGAGGAAACCTGCATACATCTGCGAAGAAATTCAAAGGTGTATGTGAAGTCCCCAATCCGCATTGGGCTAGCGTGGGGACTATAGCCCGAGCCCTCTCGCGCGTGAGAGGAGGCCTGTGCCCAGCAGTGGGACGTATAATCAATTGGTTCATTTAAATGTAAATTTAAAAAACACATTTTAACCTTACAAAAAATATAGTTATGGGTATACTCCTGTGCCATATATCCCTACTAGAACGAACGCCTGCTAAATAATTTATTTCACCTTGTAAGCCAGATAAACCAGATTAATGACTGTTTAGGTACCGTAGTTTGTTATTTAAGTTTTTAATTGAATAATAATTATAGCCTTATTAAATTTACTTGCAACTTTTGCACTTATATAAAATTTGTACCTTAGCGTGTAGTTGCGCTCTCTCGGGAGGGTTTCCACGGAAGACCAGCGTCGAGATCCTTAGATGGTATCTTGACATTACGCTGAGTGGAGACCTTTTCAGTGACGCTTAATAATAAATTAGTTCTGTTGTCTCATGTAATACCTAAATTTAAGCGTTTTCTGAATAAATTTCTTCTATTCTATTCTATTCTATTCTATAAAGGCTGAATTATTATTATTATATTATTATATATTATTGCCACGTACATGAAAATTTACATTTTACATTTATTTAGATTTGTACTGTACCTCGTAGTCAGAGTCCCCGCCCCCTCCCCCCTCGGGCGCTACCTCCTCCCTCTCCAGTTGCCAACCGTGTTTATAATCCGATCGATCGTGCAGGAATTTACACGAATCTGTTGACAAAGGTTCAATAGGCTACATGACTAATTTTCAGGGGTCGGACAAAAAGAGCCGATGACGTAAAAATGACGTAATCTTGCACACAGGATGATGCTTGAGTTTGTATTTAAACTTCCGTGTGACATGTAGTAACAAAGTAGTATTAATGAAGTAACAAAATAATCGTAAATAAATCCATGGAATTAATAATACAGGTGGTAGGGTGATGTAGTGAATAAAATAAATTTCTTCGTTGGTATATCTTGATTACAGCAAGAGCAGTATACGTGTTTGTCACGTACCTCCAAAAACGGAAAATTGCCACAATATTCGAGTACAGATGACATTTTAGAGCGTTTTCTTATACATTAGTAAATATACATTTTAGCTAAATATAATCGTGAAGATACAATAGCTAAACAATAACGAAGTCAATTTATTGTTCATCTGATTGACAATGTGTCAGTCAAAAACGTACTTACTCATTTCAAGTGGCGATATTGTTTAATAAAGAGGTTGATAAATGATAAGTGATAATTGTTTATGAAAATCAAAAATACTATTTGAAATCATCCTATAAGTGGTTTGACGTCATCCGCACTTTTTGTCCGACCCCTGCTAATTTTCATTTATGGTATCAATCGATCGGGTTTGTTTTTAGGATCAAATGTCTATATGGGACCCATTGCATTAAAGTAACACAAAAGTCAGAAATTGTAGTCAAAGGCCGACAGTCGCACTTCACTCGCGAAACGCCCTATACAAAACGGCGAGGGGCCGTGACGTCATCGCCCATCTTGTAGTATGGACAAAACAAGAAAATTGCGTTTTTGTCGGTGAAATATTGCGTTTATGTATATAGTTGCTATACAATATTTTTTTGGATGAAATGTAAGGAATCGAATGGTACCCTTACTTTTATCGTTTTTGGAAGTTAAAAAAACTTAAATTTTGAAACTTTCAGGTCCTGTATTTTTGTAATTTTTCAATATTTTATTTGAATATCCACATTATTGTGATAAATTGCTCGTTTGCTATCTATTTTACTAGATTTTGTTATAAAATTCAACATGTGTCATCATCCCTATTGAGAGTTATCACTTTAACCTTTTGGACGCCAATGACCGATAAAACCGCACCGTAGGTCCAACGCCAAAGACCGATTAATCGGTCACAGACCACAGAGCAACATCGACCTACGTGCATATACATAAAGTTCAACTTCGGTTTTGACACTTCAATGATGTGGCGTCTGAGTGACAGCGTTTGTGTTTGCGCGGTGTGCATGGGCCCTAATATTATTAACTTATTACTTACATAAAAATATTATTTTGAAATAGTATTTTATGCAACCGTTGTTTAAGAGTGGTCAAAAAAGGTGAGTAGCGTGAGTAACAATTTGAGGCGAAGCCGAAAATTGTTAATAAAGACGCCACGAGTATTTTTTGACTCAGTTAAACAAAGTTGCATACAATACTTTTTCTACGACCAAGCACTTACTTTGAAATAAAATTGTAAATTTAACAAATATTTTTCATTCAAGAAGTAGCAAAGAATGGAGGGTACGGGCGGGAAAAGTATGAATGAAATAAAAAAAACATGTCTATGGTTCACTCATCTGTCAGAGATGACAATTAAAATTAGGTTGGCAACAATGTATTTCATACAATATTTTTTAAGTGGTGATTAAACGAAGTATCGTAAAAGTGCCAAAAAGATACTGCGTGTATGCACAAATACTTTTTTGGGGAATAGACTAAAGACTTGTCTTGACAACTATAAGATAGGGGTTTAAAGATGTGTGCACGACCCTTTAAATGACAAATAAAAGTACGGGAGTAGAAAAAGAATTTTTTTATACAATCTATTGCCGCTGACTGTACTTTTATTCTTCATAATTTTGGTACTGATTGAACTCACCTCCAAAACCACAGAAACCGGTTTCCTTGTAGTCCTTACATATGTCAGGTTGGTAGTCCCATCTGTAAACAAAAAAAAAGTTTTACCCTATATTTTGTTTATTTTATATAAAACTAGCGACCCGCCCCGGCTTCGCACGGGTTAACAAATTATACATAAACCTTCCTCTTGAATCACTCTATCTATTAAAATAAACCGCATCAAAATCCGTTGCGTAGTTTTAAAGATCTAAGCATACAGACATATAGACAGGGAAGCGACTTTGTTTTATACTATGTAGTAATTTAATTACTATTCAAAGTTAATTAAAGATAAAGATAGTTTATTATTCAAGAAGGCATATTACAATCCGCTTATGAACGTCAAATAAAGCTACATCTGCCTAGAGAAGATTTAAATCCCCCCTCAATTGGAGGAGGGTATCCCAATATGGGACCGGCCTCTAATCTGGACCACAAAAACTCAATAGGGTTCTTGACACATGCTGAATTTTATAACAAATCTAGTTAAATATTACTTATGTGATTAAGTAATAGCCACGACCTATTTATATGTTTTTTTTTTTCTGTTATGAAACTATAGGTCTATTCTTATTGTCTTTAAAATATGTACCTACATAAACCATGTATGGCTATGACCATTTCTGAATAAATAAATTTAAAAAAAATTAGATAGAATATAAACATTTTATCACAATACATTGGAAACTTAAAAAATATATGGGAATAATAAAAAAATATATAATATTAGTATGGATTTTAAAAAATCACCATCACCAATGTTTGTCCTGCAAATAATGTTGTGCGGGCTAAAAACTTAAGATGATTATATGACATCATCACTACATAGTATAATACAAAGTCACTTTCCGCTGTCTGTCTGTCTGTATGCTTAGATCTTTAAAACTACGCAACGGATTTTGATGCAGCTTTTTTTTAAATAGATAAGAGTGATTCAAAAGGAAGGTTTATGAATAATTTGTTAACCCGTGCGCAGCCAGGGCGGGTCGCTAGTATGACATAAATCAATATTACCTGACAGTGGCCCTCAAATTTGCCGGAGCCCTAATGGGACCTTTTCGCACTAATCCGGAGCTAGCGTTGCCTGCAGCTGTGTCTCGCTTCTTGTAGTACTGTGCATAGTTGTTCATTCCTCGGTACACCTAAGCAAACAATGCATATTTTAAGTACTTCATAATTACAGTAAACGCAAATCAGTTTGAGAGTGACGTATGCATTCAATTCAGACAAAACAGAATGGTAATTTCGCTCAGAGTTGTTTCTAGTGCAATCTCCATAGTCATTATGGGCAGTTTTGCATCGAAGTGGTGGCATTATTGTGCTAACTAAATAGAATAATTATGTTCAACAAAACTACACATTATTAATGGCTCCTGTGAAACAATGTATATCAGGCAAGACCATCTAAGTACACCTTTCGTCACTTCTAACTTTTGCGTTTGTACACATATACCACTTACACATATGGCTACCAACGTAACATACTTTCTATGCATCTCGCTCGTACTGACAGAATGATCTTACTCAGCACTTATGAACCGTAACTAGTTATTACATATATATAATCTTAAGCTAATTATCAGAGCAATTTTTCGATGTTATTATTCCATAATAATATTGGATTATGATACAAATCAAATTTAATTCTAGGAATTTAACAAAAGGATTGTCAAACATGAAAAACATTGTATAAAAAAGTCTGTATCCACCTTATCATCAGCCTGCCCCTGCAGTTCCTCGTTGATCTTCTGCGCTTTCTCGAAGATGGCCTGCGCGTCCCGGTCTCTTTCCGTATCTAGTTCATATGTGGCGGTGGCGTTTTCTCGCTGTTGCTGCACCGATAGCGTCAGGTTCTGCTTTGGCTGAAAACATTCAAAATATGGCTAATATTCAATTAAAACTTATTATCTGCTTGTTATCCACTATTTGTGGCTTTCCATCTGAGAAGGGACCTAATGCACATGACACATAAGGACCATTCTCTAATAGAATGCCACATTTAATCTTAGACAAGAAAAACTTTGATGTTTTATTTTAAATTGGAAGCTTTTTACCTATGCATGGTTGGCGGCCAATCGTAAAATCAGGCAGATCATATAATTCCTAGGCATATGAAACGTGAAAATCATCCTCTCACTTCCTGAGCTGACGGAGCCCGGCTAACCCGCCCAAACTGGTCTCAGGCCCAATTAATTTTGATAATCAAGTTTCTACTCTTATGTCAATGTGGAACACTAAAGAATGTGTCCCCTTACTAAATTGGGGCATTACCTATGAAAAGGGACCTTATTGTCGATGGCGCTTACGCCGCTCAGCGTCGCGCGGCATTGTATTTATATCGGAGCATCGTTAACAAAGGCTTAAGCGCTATCGACAATAAGGTCCCTTTTCATAGATAACGTCACAATTACTTACTTTATCCTCATCATCACTGCTATCATCATGTATCTCAGGCCTCTGCCTCTTCGTGCCCGTAGACTGTACGTTAGGGTTGGCCTTCTGAGGTCTCTTCGTAGGTAAAACAACGGTCTGTTCATCCGAATCTGAACTGTTCTTTTCTAAAAAAAAAAGAAATTTAAAAAAAACTAAAAGGTTGTTATCTGCCTCTCTGTCGCTGGAATATGCAAGATAGAGAAACAGATAACGATTTTTGATGCTGGCGGTAGATCCTCAGATCTCTCTATGACCTATGAGCTGTCTAAAACATTTCATAAGCCCTTGAAAGTTGAAAACCAAAACATAACCTCAAACATTTTTCATATCAAAAGAAACTTATGATTACAGCCTTAAAACATATTTTACCTTCTGAACTGGAAGTTTTACGCTTTCTACCTCCTCTATTCTTAATGGTTCTCTTCTTAAACGTGGAAGGAACTTCAACCTCCGGATCGGACATTTTTATTGTGAAGTATAGCAATTAGCACGGATTTATAGCGTCACTGGGTATGAAATACAAATCGGTAGTTCGCAACAAACAATATACTACACAATAACTATTAGATTAGAAAGTATTTATAATAAATAAATAAATAATTCGCTAATAATCGCTGCAGTGTTTGCACTTAAGTGAACGTTTCGAAACCTAACTAACCCAAGCAATCCAAGCATTAGCAATAAACAGTTTTGACTTTACTAATTCAAAAAAATAAAAATATAATAAGACCTATGTGTCTATAATTTTTTTACATTTTATGTTATATGAAATCAGAAATTCAATTATTTTTAATGTCTATTAATATTATAATAGTAAGAAAACTTTAAAAACTGCTACTCCTGGATGTAGTGGTTGGTTTATGAACGCTATTTTAAGTCTGTCACTAAACGTCAAAACGTTTTGTTTTTGCCATGTTTTTGCAGTCATTATCTTTGTTTGCAGTATTGGTATAGTTTACTAGAGTACTAAAATGACTGGTAAACCCCATCTGGACTATATTGCAAAAAAATGCGAAATAAGTGTTAATGCTATGCGCTCACTGTCTGGCGTACGCTGGGGGGCTCATCCGTACACCCAGAAAATTCTATATAATGCTATAGTTCGAAGCCACTTTGACTATGCTAGTTTCATTTTGGAACCCTGTAATATGAAAGCACTGGGCAAACTGGATAGAATTCAGGCTAAGTGCCTGAGAATTGTGACTGGTGCAATGAGGTCATCTCCAACAAATGCTCTGCAAGTGGAATGTCTAGATCCCCCTCTTATATTGCGCAGACAGTATTTGGCCGACAGATTTTTCATAAATATAACACAATATGAGAATCATCCACTGTTAGCAAAATGTAAAGCCCTACTGGATATATCTCCTGTCTCTAAGTACTGGAAAAATAAAGAACTCCCCCCATTAATTAAAGCTTACAAAAAGTATTGCAATATAAATTATTACCAATTTGACAAGAATCAAATATTCTGCTTTAATTACGACACTTTAGTTTTTCAACCCACAGTCGTCCTAGACTTGGGAATTTCTAAAAAAACACCCAATGCAAACACTGTATTTAACCAAATTATGGACAGTCAATTTAAGGGATGGCTACAGGTCTACACAGATGCCTCTAAAATAAACCCAAGAGAATCCGTAGGATCAGCGGTATGGATCCCAAAATATAAAATAGTACTCAATAATAAAAGCCCTCCACAAGCCTCAATATTTACTGGCGAAGCAGTCGCTCTATATGAAGCTATCACCTACATTAAATCGCACAATCAAGACAAAAGTATAATCTTGACTGATTCCCTGAGCTGCCTACAGGATTTGAAGAGACTACCATTTCACTCCAAGGATAACTTCTACCTAACCTTAAAAATAAAAGATAAACTTAGAGAATGCCATGATGCCAATTTGCAAGTAGTGTTGGCATGGATCCCTAGCCATTCAGGCATAACGGGCAACGAGGTCGTGGACCAATGTGCTAAAGCTGCCATACACCAGAGCTTCGCTTCTGACCAAAAATGCTTTACTCGCGACATAAGATCTTCGATAAGATGTCTTCTATTTGAAAAATGGAATAAATTATGGCAGCTCTCACGTAGAGCCAAGGGTCAACATTACGGTAACATACAGCCAAATATCCCTCCTAAACCCTGGTTCTTCAAGCACAAAGGCTATTCTAAGGTTGTTACCTCGAATATTATCAGATTACGACTTGGACATATTTGTTCGCCAGTGCGCCTGGCCAAGAGCCGAATAAGGGATAGCTCTATCTGTGAGTGTGGACTGGACGAAGGTACCACTACCCATATACTTCTGGAATGCCCCTTAATACGTTATCCAATATATGATTTTCTCCCACGTGAGATAAGCCGTCCTATAAATATTAACTTCCTGCTAACCCTAGTTTATACCACATTTGGTGGTATTTTAAATAAATTCCTAACTAAGAATGAGTTCAAACTGTGAATTATGAACATTCTGACAGGTGATGGGTCTAGTAAACGTTATTATAACCTTAATAATATATATATATATATACAATAAACGTTGTCTGGTTTGTGACGTCTTTAACAATTGGAAGTAGTTGTGTTGTCCGTAGGTTGAATTGCTTGTGTTTGTTTGTAGGGTGGATGGATACTCTACCGAACACCGTCTATACATCACCGACGATCTTTATCATACTGGCCGTGTGTTATCCAACCTCGACACTGGCGGAATCATCAAGCCCTGATGGAGCCATAATACACAAAAATTGATTTGATTGGTATAGTTTACAATAATTTTATTATAGTGTGTCAAAGGTCTGTTTGAGTTCAAACAAAGAGACAGAGAGAATCATACTATCTTTGTCTAACACTAGTACTAGCACCCAAAAGAAAAGGATGAGTATAGTTTTTTTTTGTTCCTATTTACTGACAAGATTTGGTTGACCCAGTATACTAACCAAATTTTCAGTAAATAAGCGAGAAATAAAAAAAAATATGGGGGTCAGAAAACCCTTTGCACCTTTCATCCATATAGTGTCTGTTTGGAAAGAGAACAGTAGGCCTAACACATGATTGGCGCCACAGTATCTCGCGGCGAGATAGACTACCCTTCTTTTTGTGTGTTAATAAAATAGTGACGGATAGTCTATCTCGCCGCGAGATACTGTCGCGCCAATCATGTGCTAGCCCGGCAGTCGTAGAATGTAACGCGAGTTTTTCGAACTAACCGCACTTGCATGAGTTGCATAAGCATCGCCAAGAGAGGGCAGGGCGGCATCGCCGTCATCGGCCATATGAACTGACTCCAGGTTAATCTTCTTCCTCGCGTTATCTCGGCATTTTGCCACGGCTCATGGGAGCCTGTGGTCCGCTTGACAACTAATCCTAAGAATTGAGGTAGGCACTAGTTTTTACGAAAGCGATTGACATCTGACCTTCCTACAATTTCAAATTTGTTGTATCTTTTAATTAATTCAACACAGTAGGTATAATTTTTCAAAGTTCCACCCACTAGGTACATAAATAGTAATTGGCCACTCCTATCAAATAAGAAACAAGCCAATTGAAGCCTTATTCTTAAGAGTGGCCATTTGGCCTGCAATTACTATTATGTAGTGGCCAATAACTGCTATATAGCAGTCACCCTATGTACCCTACGCAATAAAGGCATTTGTAACTTTGTTTGATGCCACTACGGGAATAATAATTATCCGACAGATGCGGTCAGAAACTTTGAGAACAGATATTTCATATTTAAAGAATTAATGTAAGTTATTTCAATTGTAAAGAAAGTTGGCAATTCAGGCAAATGTATGCAGCTGTATTCCACTTATACAGTCACTTATATACAAATAAAGCTATAAAATCGTTTTTTTAAATAACGCTTATTTTTATACCTAAACCTTTAGTTATAGAGTCTGTTCGGAAAGAGAAGGGTCGTGGAACGTATTAGACCCCAACCCCATACCTACATTCCACGATTCGATCGTCTCTACCCGCACCATAGAGAAATATAAGTAAAGAAAGAGTGGTAACATAAACGCGAATTATGATATTTCGTAGTCGATATCTAACGACAAGTAGTGGAACTATCAGTACCGCTACTTGACACCAGGCGGTCTAGCATAAGTTGCGTTCTCGTGCGCGAGTCCATACTTGAAGTCGCGCTTGATGTATGGAGTCGCGCGCGAGAACGCAACTCATGCTAGACCGTCAGATATCACAAGTGTCGCTACTGACGAAAAATGTACTACTAAAACAATTTACAACTAATATTATAAACAGAAGGAGTTGAAAATAGACTTCCGGTGCATCCGGTTATAATATTAGCTGAAAATTGTTGAGCATTACCTAAAGTTTTACTTTGCAGCGACATCTATTATCAACTAGCATAGGTACCACTGTTTCTTTACTTATATTTCTCTATGCCCGCACAGACTACATATTTATTTTATGTTGATGACTAACAACTTACCCTCTTACCATTATTTTAAATACATTTGTGCATACACAAGGGAATTAAAAATCCAACTTCAAATCTGCTTTTATTTCGATAAACTAAGGGCAATTAACAAAACTATATATTTATTTACAAATGTTTATTATTAAAAAAACAATACAATAGTGAAACCAGCACTAAACTTAAAACTATTGATCACGAAGTGTAAATATTCAACGAAAATACAATTTTCATCAGAAATTCTGCGAATCATCGAAATTTCTGCGAATAATATGTACTCGAAATCATGGCTGTCGTATTGTCGTTTTGAAATATTTATTGTACAATTTTTTTTATTTATTTTTTTGTTTTTCTTACTCATCACAGATACGACAAATCTATTAATACCAAGTTAAATAGGTACATCTAATAAAATGACCTATACTGGTTCAACCAAATCTTGTCAGTAGTAAAAGGCGGCAAATTTGAAAAATCGCGGGTTAGCAACACTGTGTTCGAATAATTCCAAAATCGCGTGTCATCTGTGTGTTATCTGTGGAATGTGGATCGTGAATGACAGCCATCATCTTATTGTTTACATTCTGAATCGTTTCTATTTCAAGAGAAATTTCTGCTGTCACCATTAAATACGAAGATTATGCATGACCTAAAGCAAAGCTAAGGTGCCTGCAATGTACAATCATACTCGTTGACGGTAAACATTACTAAAATTTGAGGTTATGATAATTCACTCGAACTGACGTATGAAGGGCGGAAAAATAAACACATTTGGTTCGATGTACATTGCTGCTTTTCTTAGCGCAATTCTGCTCTTTGAGTGTTACATGGTGTTACCCTACTTTAATTTGCAGTACATTGCTACTGACAAGATTTGCTTGACGCACTATAATATTTTTTTTATGTATACTTTGAAAAGTGAAATATTTACTTATATGGACTTATTTTACACATCAATTTATTAATAGCGTTAAGAATACAACAAAACATATTTTTGTACAAAAAAAACGCAAAACTATAATAAAATACGACTATAGCCCCGTCGATTGGTTTTTAGAAAGTTTCTTAACTATATACTTTAATTGTATTATCGCCTAGTATAAATTCGTGTGATCATTTAGGTAATACATGGGGCTATTTCCAAATTCATTTATTTTTGGAAATTGCTCATATAAAAAACACATTTTCAGCTAATAGTATGTGCGGCAAGAGAAGAGTCGTGGAGTTTTCCGCACAGACTACACATATTTATATGAAAGCATTTGGTAATTAGTGAAAATATTGAATGTTCACACAAATTCAAGTATTTAGTTAGAGATTGCTCCTAAAATATCGTTTATTGACGTTGGAAGATCATTAGATGACCACTAGACATAGACACTTTACGTCGTGAATAAGATATAGGTATATTTGATGTTTTCATTATGAAACGAGAATGTGGTGCGACGTATTTAATGTAGTAGTGTCTGACATATAATTATATCATGAGAAATATAAGTAAAGAAAGAGGTAACTCCATACATCAGTTTTCTTCCTAAAACGCGAGTTATTTCGTCATCTAACGTCAAGTAGTGGAACTATCAGTACCGCTACTTGACACCAGATATCACAAGTGTCGCTACTGACGAAATGTACCTACTACTGAAACAATTTACAACTAATATTATAGGCAGGAGTTGAAAATAGAGTTCCGGTGCATCCGGTTATACTATTACCTGAAAATTGTTGAGCATTAGTTTTACTTTGCCGCGACATCTATTGTCAACTAGCAGAACTGATAATGTCCGCTACTTGACGCTAGATGTCGACTACGAAATAACTCGCGATTTGGTAAGAAAACTGTTGTATGGAGCTACCATTCTTTCTTTACTTATGTTTTTTATTTTTAATTTATTTAGAACACAAACAGTCACATAATACAAATGGATTTTTAGTACAATGTAGTGTACTTAACATACTTAAGAAACAGACCTGGAGGTTCATTCATGAGTACATAATGTTGTTGTGTGTTTCTCTATAATCATATGTACAGTCAGCAGCAGAAGTTGCTAAGCGGGCGACGTGTTCAAAATTATCTTGACGCGGCTTTATTGTTAAGAGAATCAGAGCGTGTCAAGGTACTTTTGAACACCACGCCTACTTAGCAACTTCTGCTGCTGACTGCAGTCATAGAGAAAAAATACATAGATTGCTCACTCCATACATCAGTTTTGATACCAAAAAGACTATTAATTTCAGTGTCTACATCTAGCACCGAGTAGCGGAACTATCAGTACTGCTACTTGACAATAGATGTAGCACCGACCGGATGTTGTTGAGCATTAGACTTTCCGGTCGGTGCTACATCTATTGTCAAGTAGCAGTACTGATAGTTCCGCTACTCGATGCTAGATGTAGACACTGAAATTAATAGTCTTTTTGGTATCAAAACTGATGTATGGAGTCACCACTCTTTCTTTACTTATGTTTCTCTATGATTATATGTAGTAGTTTTATAAAATGTCTTCCAAACTCTCACAGAAAAGTCAAATTATTTGTACTCGATAAACTCCCCGGCCAGCTCGTTGTGCTGGCTGTCGACGCATTGGCTGTTGGCCTCGAAGTCGCACTGTTGCGTGCGTTCGTTGAAGAACAACCCGTCGGAACAGTAGGCGGCCTGCGGGACTCCGTTCGAGCACCGCCAGTAACGCTGGCAGTCTCCTCTGGAGAAAGAAATACATCAAATATAACTATGAAACATTATCAAATTGTACAACGGGACTTAATCGCGTATCTAATTTTAAGATTTACCTCCGCTCCGACCATAGAGGAAAAAATACATAGAGTGCTAACTCCATACATCAGTTTTAGTGCCAAAAAGACTATTAGCATCTAGCATCGAGTAGCGGAACTATCAGTAGTGCTACTTGACAATAGATGTAGCACCGACCGGAAAGTCTTATGGTGTTGAGATAAGACTTTCCGGTCGGTGCTACATCTATTGTCAAGTAGCAGTACTGATAGTTCCGCTACTCGATGCTAGATGTAGACACTGAAATTAATAGTCTGAACTGATGTATGGAGTGAGCACTCTTGTCTTACTATATTTCTCTATGCTCCGACTTTACAAGGACGGCGTTGTCCCCGTGGTCTCGGAGAAGACTGGCTTAAGTTGACAGCATCTTCTAACCGCGCGAGTTTTTCGAACTACCCGCACTTGGTCTTGTTTAGTCAGTCTTCTCCGAGACCACGGGGACACGCCGTCCTCGAAACGTCGGAGGTAAATCTTAAAACTTAGATACGCGATTAAGTCCCGTTGTACAATTTGATAGGTAATGTGTAAAAATCGTGAATGTTTAAATCAGTGTAATGAAACATTCGCTAGAATAGGGGCGTATTACTGCGATGTTTTGCCGCCAGCAGAACGCAGCCATTGTATACTATAGAGTAACTTAATTATACACAATGTACCTTAAACTGTTTTTGACAGGTTTTCACAGACAATAAAATATGACATTGATACATCAAGGCGGTTTGTTTACAAAGGGCCTACCGGGAAACGCGAAATCGTAACTCGGCTAACTGCCTCTTTATTACTCGAATATGCAAGAGTAATAGAGAGGTTAGTTAACAAAATTTCCTGTCCCAGCGCTGGTGTTCAGTTCATCCCGAATTAAAAACCCAAGGTAAATAGAATAACTACATAGTATAAAACTAAAGTCGCTTCCCGCTGTCTGTCTGTCCCTATGTATGTTTAGATCTTTAAAACTACGCAACAGATTTTGATGCGGTTTTTTTTCATATAGACTGATTCAAGAGGAAGGTTTATGTATAATTTGTTAACCCGTGAGTAGCCGGGGCGGGTCGCTACCGCTAGTATTAAAATAAAAATAAGCGTTTCTTCTTACTAACCTGTATGGCAGCTGCTTGGCAGCAGACGCTGGGCTCTCGCAGTCCATGATGGTTCGGAAGTTCTGGGCCTCCGTCGGTTTCACGTCAGCTCCGCTCAGCAAATCGAGAATACCTGGAATTAGGTAACAGAGTTAACAAACTGGCTCTGATAACTTAACATCCAGCAGGCTAAGAAACAAAACCCGGTATGCAGGTTCTGCCACGGAACAGAGGGCCTCACGGCCTCGCGCCCCAAGACGCGCGAAGCCCCTTCGGGCACAGTGAAATAAAAGGGCTTCGCAGACGCGATTTTGCCCACGGCTAGATTAGTTCGCGCTACGCCACTGGACGAAAGAGCATGAAGGGCCTATAGAACGCTCTTCTCCACATTGACGTATTATTGAAGTGAAAACTTCTTTAGCGGCGCTGTGCACTCTTTGAGGTGGGGAAAAAATGTTAAACTCGAGACAGCGTAAGACGATCACGTGACCGTAAGACGGACACGAACGATCGAAAAACTGTTACAATGTCATTGAGTTTTTCTTTATTGATTTAAATGCCATCTAGTGAGTTTCCCTCTAACTGGTAATAAATAATATAACTCGAGTACTAACAGTGATGTGCTTAGGGGTTTCAAGTAATGCGACGAAATAACGCTAGATGGCGTTAACCTCAATTATACATAGTGCTGCAGACATTTTGCACTAGTCATTGAGTTTTCACTTCTGCCGGCACTCCCGGATTGCAACCCGTTGTTTTTTTTTCCTTACCGATCTTAGGGTTGTCCTTCGAAGACCAAAGGTCCTCGCTGCTGTCTCCGGAACCCTCGAAAGATTCCTCAATGGAATCTTCCTTATTAGGATTACGAAGCTGGCATTTAGCAGCCCAGGACCATTCACAACCCTGCGGGACATTCAAAATTAGGTAAATAACTCAAAAACTAATGCTTAAGAGCCCATCAACGTGCACACTAGCGCCACTGCTAAATAATCGTGATTATTTCAATTTGACGAAGGATATTTATAAAAAAAGGGGGCCGCTACGTACTGTATCTTGTATTAAAAGTACCTTTTAAATACATCAAACTAGTTTCTATGTTGCTGGATTCGTCAATCTATAAACTCAAAACAAAAACGGCCGTTTTAACTTTGGACGCATTTTGCGGTAACTCCTGATTGTCTTAAGTTGGCATTTGACAATTCATTGACCGCAAGACATTTGGTGCAGTACCTACAGCGCCATCTGTTTTGGATGTCAAACTAAAGGGCACGTTTTTTTCTTAGACTTTACCGCTCTGTTACAATCAATTCTCTTTGATAAAAGTAAGACCAAATATGAGCTAGGCTTGATGATAACCGTGTAAGGGCGCCTGTACACGGTGCCGCCTCCGCGCCGACACCGCACCGCCGCCGCACTTCCGCGCTATGTACACGAGACGCGTTTTAAAGCCCGCCTCCGCGCCGACACCGCACCGCCTCCGCGCGCCTCCATAGCGGGGAAGTGCGGCGGCGGTGCGGTGTCGGCGCGGAGGCGGTACCGTGTACACGAGCCCATGCGTGCGGCGGCGGTGCGGTATCGGCGCGGAGGCGGCACCGTGTACACGCGCCCTAAATGTTGGTAACTAACCTGTAATTCAAAATCAAAGATGGTGCCCTCGGGACATTGGAACAGAATTTCCTGTCCGTGAGCACATATGTAGAACTTGTCGCAATCTTCGCTGTGAGGGAGCAGGAGGAAGATCTGAAACAATAGCACAGAATAAATGTGACGTTCCACGGGAAAAGGTACCTTATGGCACTTGGCGCTTACGTCGCATAGCACCGCAATTGTATTGGAGCGGCGTTAAGTTAATAATAGCTTAGGCGCCAACCGCCATAAGGTACCTTTACCCGTGGGACGTCACAAATATTAAGTAGGTAATAGAAGGTACAGAAGATTCACTCTCTATTAACAAAACGCGTTTATTTTATTTTAGTACATGGAAAACCAACAGCGCTACATATATCCAGAAATTACAATAGAATCACAGAGTATTGCGACAGATATGACCGCAAGGTGGCGCAAGCGCGAGCAGGCGTCCGTTCCGTAGCTCGTAGCGGTGCGCGGCAGTTAACTACTATGGCTACACACCAAATTTGGTGTGGGCCGCATGTACTTAGGTACTTGCACCGAAGCGACGAAATCGCGGAGGAGTGGAGTTCAAGGAGTGTAGATTTTTGATAAATCGTACCTACCGCTTTTTTAATCACAATTCGGTCAAAAATGTACCTAATAAGCAATCTTGAGGACACATATGTGACGCTATCTATGAAAAGGGACCTTATTGTCGATGGCGCTTACGCCATTATTAACGATGCTCCGATATAAATACAATGCCGCGCGACGCTGTGCGGCGTAAGCGCCATCGACAATAAGGTCCCTTATCATAGACAATGGCCCATAAGTTCTTGTGGTGTCATTGCTGATTTGAAAATACCTATTTGACCGCACCAACTTGTAAAGGACCTCTTTATTCTTCAAATACAAATGACAAAGTTGCATTTTATCCGTAAGAGAAATAAAGTAATTATGTGCAAATTTTGAGTTGTTTACTCAAGTTGGCTGATGAACATAATTTGCTGTGAGCTATGGTACTTTCTTTTGAGTTTGTTTTTTTTATTGAACTTTTAAACTGTTAATTCACGATTTTTACACATTATTAAATTGTAGGTACAACGGGACTTAATCGCATACCATGGGGACAACGCCGTCCTCGAAACATCGGAGGTAAATCTTAAAACTTAGATACGCGATTAAGTCCTGTTGTACAATTTAATAAAATATATAGGATTTTTTAAACAAAGGACAATAAAAACTTAAATAATAAAAATTAAAACACTTTTGTCTTTGTACATTTTATTTCTTAATTTTCCAACTGGCATCACTGACAACATTATCTTATCCTCCTCCTCATATAACCGCGAAAAACGAAGTTCGCAAATTGCGGGCAACTTTCTCTGTCACTCTAATTATGCCTTCATTAGAGTAAAAGAGAAAGATCCCCGCAATTTGCAAATTTCGGTTCATAAAGTCCAGGGCTATACCGCGAAAAACGAAGTTCGCAAATTGCGGGCATCTTTCTCTGTCATACTAATTACGCCTTCATTGGAGTAAAAGAGAAAGATCCCCGCAATTTGCGAATTTCGGTTTTCGCGGTAGGCCCTCAGGTTTCGCTTCCATATGTCCAGAAGTGCATGTCAAAAAAATTTTTCATGACCTATTTAGGTTTTCAATAGGCATTACTTAAAGCCTTTCTAGTCCTGACTGTTCTTCTAGCTATCTCTTATGTAGATCTATTGTAGATCAGGGATGTTGCGAATATCCGCATCCGCAACCGCGGAACTGCCGCATTATTTTCAACATTCGCATCTGCATCCGCATCCGCATAAAATCGATGCGGAGTTTAATGCGGATGCGGGTGTGGAACAGGTCGGTACAGGAACGTCTTAGCATCGGCGTTAATGCTAGACTGCTAGGTAATTTAGTCATTAACCAAAAAACCTATTAGAAATGAGCAGTCAATCGTGAGTGGGACATAATGTACGGAACCCTTAGAACGCGAGTCCGACTCGCACTTGGCCGGTTTTATGAAATAAAAATGACTAAAATGTCATATTTGAAGTTTTTTAAGTACCTATCTTGACATCCGCGTCCGCGGATGTCAACAAATCGGCATCCGCAACATCCCTGTTGTAGATCTGGAGTCGCATAAGTATTTAAATGATCTCCATATTAGTTAACCTCTAGTCTGTGTCTCATCATTTGCTTGCCCTTATCCCATTCACTTGGGGTCGCCGCAGCATGTCTTTTTCTCCCATACCTCTTTCTCAGCCGTCATCTCATCATTCACTTGCGTTCGTTTCATATCATCTCTCACACAGTCCGTCCATCTTTAACACATTCAGTGCCAGCGCGAGCTACGCGCTTCGAGCGTAGCCGATAACACGGGAAAAACCGTATGTAGCGAAAAGAGCCTACGAACAATGAACTCGCCTAGCGAGTCGCTGGCAGTTAATGTGTAAACTCGGTTTTCCTCTCCCGTTACTTCCCTCCACATCAATTCGTAATACTTTTCTCGTCACATGACTTTTATCGCTCCGCATCACAGATATTTAGTAATCTTTTTGCATTTTTTTCGAGACCAAACTTTTCCTGCTCTACACAGCACAATTAAGGTTTGAACCGTGATTTGACCACCACATATATATGAACGGTTAATCCGTTTGATCATTGTTTGGCATATCTGAATGCGAGTTGTCTGCGGATGTCTCTAAATCCGTTGAAAAATTTAACACCGACGAATAACTTAGTCTCTCAAACTTAGTTGCCACCAAAATCTCATATTTCGACAGAATATTACTCATTTCCAGTTTCGCTTTCGCCTTCTCTATTGGAGGTAGATTCCGCAGCACTTCTTCAAGATGCCGGCAAAACAAATCTATGTCATCTCCCTTCTTCCTATTGTTCTTAAATAAGGTACTCTGTTCTTTGTCTCTTTCTTGCAATGGGTCATCGCTATTTGTCCGTTTAGGTACTTTTTTCTTAGGCCCATTACTTTCTGAAATACCGAACATGTGTACATCTGATTCATTGTATTCTTCTTTTATAATTATATCGGGCATTAACATGTGTGCGTCCGAATCATTACTTAGTTCCGTATTCTGTATTTCACCCTCTTGCCAATGATTTTCTTCTTCCAATAATTCTTGGGGACCTCCGCCATAGCCCCCTCCTGATCTTGGTTGCGGGGGAAAGCTGTCCAGAAACGATAATAAAATATGTCTCCGATCTTTTGTTTGTTTTGGAACGGCACCCGTAGCTCTTATTTTCTTTTTATATCTGTGGTAGGTGTCTCTTATGCATTTCCATTTCTTTTTACAATCTCCACCTGCAAGCAAAAGGTTGGTAGTTAACAAGTGTTAAATGTTTTTGTAACACACTTTTATTGCTGACTCTACTTCTCATCTCTCTACTATTTCGTATATCAAACACAATTGTAAACATAGTTAATTTCACTCGTTTTCGTGCTTTTGTTAAGAGAAAAACTGTCAAATAAACTTAACAAAATAAAGATATGTTATTTTTTACCCCAATCGAACAATCATGTTACAATTTAACTTAAATTTTAGAGTTATTTGGATACGAAAATGTACTCACCATTTCTGTTCAACTCCTTTCCAATCTGCTTCCACACATTGTCCTTAATTAAATTACTTTTATAGTTTGCATGAGACGCATTATATAAAATATCATGAGATATGACCATTTTTATTAATTTTTCTTCCTCAGCGTCTGTAAACGAACCCATTTTTATCGGGAACTTCGGGAAGCTACAGTACATTCACTTATCAACAGAATGGGCAGCACATGAAATACAACTAATTTGAAAACATGTTTTGAAATAGCCGAAAACATACCGTAAACAATATACGCAATTTAGTCGGTTAGTAGCAGTAATAGTCAAAACATGGTCAAAACGCTTTGACAACCGTTTTGACAAGTAAAAGTAGGGATGTCCGATGTCGACGCGATAAAGCGATCTATCGATTAATTTTTGAATCGATTCCACGCCCTCAACCTCTGGGAGCCAAAAAATGGGCAAGAGTAATAGATTTTTGTTTTTCGCTGTAGGCCCTCAGTATGTAAAATATTATGGTTAAGTTATATGGTACATACCTGACCCTCGGGGTCGCAGGAGAGGGTATTGGGGTCCACACCCTCGAAGGGGTGGTACGTCGCCATAGTGGCTCCCAGCGCCAATAAAAAAGTTAAACATCTAGCTGCAATAAAAAAAATAGTTATGGTTAAATAAGTTTAGGTACCTTTATGCTTTATGCTAAAGTCATACAGACGGACAGCATCCCAGTGTGCAGTAAAGTTAGACTAATCTTTAATTTAGCTTGGACTAAACTTTGCGGCTCTTAAGTACATATTATATAATGATACGTTTGTTTGTCCTGTTTGCCCATAGGTAAATTAATGAGTACACCTAATCCAAATCAATTATTAAGGGATTAAACAAGATTATAGCACAAAAGATACTAATTGATAGCTGTGTGACGCAATTTTCCACGAATCGCGTCCGGGCTGACAGCAATTAACTTCGTGATTTTAATGACGTTGTAGGTAGAGCTGCGTCTCTTTCATTTGCGATATTTAAAAAAGTAGCAACACGTGCGCCGAAGTTTTTCTATATTTTAATTTACTGTAGATAATCTTAAGGAATTAGAATACCGCCTAGGTACCATAAATATAAGATGGTGAAGCAAATCTTGTCAGTAGAAAAAGGCGCGAAATTCAAATTTTCTATGGGATATATCCCTTCGCGCCTACATTTTTCAAATTTGCCGCCTTTTTCTACTGACAAGATCTGCTGGACCATCATAGATTTACGTCCAAAGATAATATTTGATTGATAATAAACAAGTAATAAAATCTTCATATAGGCATATAGGTAAAAAAATTGAGTACCGTAAGGTAACTGAGAGTTATTAGAAACATTTTTTTCGATTCTTGATGAAATTTACAAAAGCCATATAATCGATTCTATTGATGACGATTTATAAGTAAACAAAAATCTGAAACGAGCGGATTGATTCAGTCGATATGTAGAGTAATCAATAATCGATTGTTATGGCTATGACGTTTTGTTATTGCTTATGAAAATTAGATACTATGGTATCTTTCAGAAATAAACTTTTATTACATATTAATAATATCATATTATTCATTTGACATTGTCGGTCTGATTACCACCTTACTGATTATTGTAGCAATGTACTGTTAGTGACAAATAATCTATTTAAATTACTTTCTTATCTCCTCCTGAATACGTGCGCGGTGCGCTCCCAAAACGTATTATTTACTCACTGGCCTCACTGCACATGTCATTGACAGCGCTGACAACTGACATTTGGACTAAACAACTGGTTCAATTCAAGTAACGCTTGTCTGTTTGACGTATATCTTTGTGATAATTTGATAGACTTGCAATTTTGTTTTATACAATTGTATTATTTAAATAATTCTCAATTAAAATGTCTTCATCGGATTCTGAAGATGATAGCTTTTTGAATCCTACTCAACAACTTAAGACCATGATGAACAACTTTAAAGCGGACACGGATTGTAACTTCAACGATTCCATACCACTCGACACACCAACAGCATCACCGTCAAAAAGCAAGAAGGTAAAGAACAAATCTCCATCAAAGAAAAGAAAGAAATCTACAGATTCGTGTAGCAGTGATTCTATAACTATAGAAGATTTCCGTGTTTTATATCCGCCTATAACCGACACAAGACCCAAACGAAACACAAGAAGTTCAGCAAAGAGGGCTGCTAGTGCGCAAAATTCACCAAACTTAGCTGATACTCAAAAGTCATTGCCCAAACGTAAAAGTAGAAAAAGTAACGCCAACTCCAGTACCAGTACTACCACTATAGATACAGAAATGGCGGGAAATTCGAGTGGAACTGTTGAAAATTTGGAAATCGAACCACCGACGCCGCCAGCGCGCGGGCGTGGCAGGGCAAGGGGACGCGCCCGAGGACGCGGCAGAGGCAGAAATAGCTCAAATGCAAGGCATTCTAGAAATAATCAAACTATTTTAGATGTCCTACGAGCTATGATACCTACCTACAGCGTTGGAAACACAGATGACTACCCTGACCAATGTGATAATCAACAGTTATTCAGCAATCAAAACACGAATGATGTTGTAGAGGTAGTAGACTTAAACGAAACTCTAGAAGAAAACGAATTGATGTCCGTTAAAGTTGAATGGAGAAGCAAAACAATCTTAAAATTTGAGCTTCGGAAATATCAAAAATTAACACCGATATTTGAGCATTTTAGTAAAGCAGAAAACGTGAGTTACGATAAACTATACTTTTCATACAACGGTAAGATAATAAAGCCAGAAGACACTCCAGATTCAATAGAGTACAGTATTGCTAAATTTATTGACGGTGGAATAGTGAGTCAAAGTGTGGTTTGCGCGTCAAGTAGTGAAAATGAAATCAGGAATGGAATAAAGCTGAAGTTCCAGTGTCAAAATGTGAAGAAGCCGTTTGAGATTGTTGTTGGTCCGGATGATAAGATGGCGACGGCCATGTTGCGGTGTGCTGAGCATTTCGAGAAACCCTTTGATAAGCTTAAATTTGAATTTGATGGTGATATTATTACAGGTGAGTTTTTTATTTATTTTGCTTAAATTAATTTATAAATTTTTGTAACTAATAAGACCATCAGATATACAGGAGTGTATAGGAGCGGCTAAGGTGCTCAAAAATATACACACGCACACGCACTTTAATGCCTTGACAATAGAGGCGTGTCCAGATATTTGTGTGCACCTTGGCCACTTTGATATAAATATAAAATGTATATGTAGACAAAACTATCTGATCGTGTACAGAGCTAACACAACTGCAGAGATTGTTGACCCCCCCCCTGCAAACACATTTCTATGCAGGGGGTCAGTTATCTCTTCAGCTTACTGTACATCCAATTTCCAATGTGCATTCTTGGTTTGGGTAAACTTTTGTAACAATCTATAGCCTATTGAAATAACAGATGTGTGTTTACTATCAGTAAGGGTCACTATAGGAGTCTAGGTAGTGTCATAAAAATGTGCCTCTATTCATACTGTTTTTTTGGGCATTATATTGGGGTATTTTGTATTATTTTTGTGTTGTTAAGTCATTTATCTAAGGGCCACCCCACACTAGCATCTTTTGAGCGTCGGCGTCTTGTCAGGGCTATTGAAAATGGCGACGCTGCGCAGTTGCGCCAACGCTGCGCCGAGCAGGAGCCATAGAGTTGACCAGATGCCAAGGCTCGGGAAATGTTAGTGCGTGCGTGCGTGCGTGCGTGCGTGCGTGCGTGCGTGCGTGCGTGCGTGCGTGCGTGCGTGCGTGCGTGCGTGCGTGCGTGCGTGCGTGCGTGCGTGCGTGCTTGCGTGCGTGCGTGCGTGCGTGCGTGCGTGCGTGCTTGCGTGGGGTGGCTCTGTAAAGTTACTAAAAAAAATAAGAATTTCTAAAAAGACTATTATTTTTCTAATATAGGTAGGTACATAAAAAAACATGTTCCTTTAATGTTTTAATAAGTAATTGATGGATTCAATTAGAATCAATTTGCTATAAAAAAATTCTTCAAAAAATATTAGGTAGTAGATGTTGTATGATACAATTGGTGTATGTGTTTTTCAAGAAATTGTCAGGTAAATCACATTTTAAGTTTTGTCCCTATTCACCCTAGCCATTTTTTTGTTCTAGGTAAAAGCACGCCAAGAGAGTTAGACCTTGAAGGTGGAGGATGCATTGATGTAAAAATACTGCATTGAATGAACTTACAATACACGTTATTTAATATTTTATTTAAGTGTGTTGTCTTTCATTTTTTTCTTAACATGGTTATCACACTGAGCTGAACAAAGCCTTTGCATTTTGCCTCGAAAAGTAAGTATGTACTTTATCGGCAATTTATCTAAAATCGTACTTATAGGATTTGATGCTGATGAAGTTATCACTACATAGTATAAAACAAAGTCGCTTCCCTGTCTGTATGCTTAGACCTCTGATTTATGATTTACGATTCAAGAGGAAGGTTTATGTATAATTTGTTAACCCGTGCGAAGCCGGGGCGGGTCGCTAGTTTAGAAATAAGTGAAACCGAACATTCTCTTCTCACGAGTCAAAAGTTTACCTTACAGCTGTGTCCAGACGAGCTGGGCAAATCGACCGATTTGATCCGGAAAATAATTGGCGCCAATCTCATCTAGCGTCCACACGTACACAATTTTAAAACCCCGGCTTCTAACTACGAAAATTTGCATTTTTGTGTCCGCACCTGCTGATTTGATCGGGGAATCAAATTGGCGTATGCGTCCGCACGGCCTGATTCGATCGGACAATTTGGCGAAAAATTGTCTCGTGAGGACTCCACTTACAACCCGACATTAGCAGAATTCACCTTGCTAAAATTAGCGAGAAGTAAAATACATTTCGGAAAAAGGGAACTTACCAATCATTATGTTAAATTATTATATATATATTATTTTCTATATACTGGTAACACTAAACACTTGTAGTACAACACAATGGACAGAGAAACAGCTCAACTGTTCTCTATAGTCTGGCTAAAAACTCGTATCATTTCCTTATATAAACTTTCATTCTTACTGACAATCATATAGAAAAATACCAGACGAAAACAAGGAAATAAGAACCTTATTGATTTAGGAATAAAAACATTAAAAAAGTATTATCTTCTAGGAACTGAGGATTATTTGATATTGATTGATAAAGAATTAATGAGATTAGTTCAATGGCTTTTTAGCATTGAGTAATATTGGCAAGTTTAAGGTTTGGATCAATTGAATGTTTACCACCATACTTGACCATATTTAGGCAATGCTGCAGGGTTGGTAGCCTGGCGGTAGAGTACACTTAACAGTATCGCTGTTAGTATTATTATATATCATTCTCAATAGTCCACCTACCCTATAAATTCCTATGGGCGTCTGCTATTTAGTTGGGGCGGTTTGCGGTGAGCGGGTTAGCGAAAAATAGTATGACGTATGAACAACGCTGCCGACGCGTGCAACGGATTTTACCTACAATGGCACCCGCGCCCAAGGCTCGGCACCGGTTTTTTCTTCATACAAAAAATACCGGTATTATTACGTTCTTTTTCGTTCTTTGGTTTATTATTTCATTTTTAATGGGACAATCTAATAATACGAAGTTGTTACCTAAATACATGATTCAGTCCTATCAAGAGCATAAAATAATTAAAAATATTGGGCTATTTTGGGTTTTACAAAAAAACCGGTTCCGAGCCCTGCCCGCGCCAGCCAGCGGACGCCCTTAGGCAATGCTGAAGCGTTTATTTATTTATATAATTGAATCGTATGGCATTGTATTATTTATATTATACAGATACAGATAAATCATAAATCTACGAGTAGCTCCAGGGAATTAATCCACTTGATAGCTTCCTCGTTCAGTTTTATCTGAAGCGTTGGTACTTAGCCTGGCGCGCCATGGCGGTGACTCTTAAAAAACCGGTCAAGTGCGAGTCTGACTCGCAAACGAAGGGTTCCGTGCCATTATCTATGGTTTTTAGTATTTGTTGTTATAGCGGCAACAGAAATACATCATCTGTGAAAATTTCAGCTGTCTAACTACCACGGTTCATGAGATACAGCCGTGTGACAGATCAGACGGACAGTGGAGTCTTAGTAATAGGGTCCCGTTTTACGCTTTGGGTACGGAGCCCTAAAAAGGATCAAGAAAACTATGAGAACTTCCTCTTTTTTAGAGTTCCGTAGTCACATAGGAACCCTTATAGTTTCGCCATGTTCGTCTGTCTGTCCGTCCGAGGCTTTGCTCCGTGATCGTTAGTGCTAGTTTGGAATTCTGTTTAAAAAAAACGTACAGTCGCCATCAGATACATATATCGGAGCGGCCGAGGCGCTCACAAATATCTGAACACGCCTCTATTGTCAAGGCGTTAGAGTGCGTGTTCAGATATTTGTGAGCACCTTGGCCGCTCCGATATATCTGATGGCGACTGTACACACAAATTATGTATTCATTAGAGGAGCCGATGTAATGTAATTATAGTGGACTTACAAAATAACCGATAGGTACTATCGTGAAATTTAAGACGCATATCGATAAATGCATCATAATATTATTGACTGATAATGATAATAGATAACATGCTGGTTTCAATGTGCAAACCTTTTTTTAAGGAAATAGATATCTCTTAAACCTAAAAATTATAGGTAACTTTTAGGTATTTGGTGTGGGACGCCATGCAGGTAGGGTTGCCAGATGATCGGGATTCGGCGGGATTCTCCCGATTTTTAGCATGTGTTCCCGATTCCCGACAAAGTGAAAATTGTCACGAAAAACAGCGTCACGTTATAAAACAATAATTTCAAGTTCAGAACTGTCGTCGAGCAAGCCAGCGACCCGCGTCGAGCCCGCCAGCGCGCGCGCGCGGCGCGCGTGGCGAGATTGGGCAGAGCAGCTGACGTAGTGCCAATAAAGTAAAATAGCGTTGTTTTTAATTCAATTAATTAAATTTGAATGGTTTTTTTCCCGACTTAAGGCCCAAAATCCCGAAAAATTGATATTTTTTCCCGATAATAGCGCCTTTCGATCTGGCAACCCTACATGCAGGTGTGTATAGTAGTGTAGACACTAGACACCCTAGCCCCGTCTCATCTCCTCGGTTCGATTCCCAGGCGATACAATCGAATAAAAAAAAATCTGTGAATGGAGTATTGTGTGCAGTATTTGCAGTGTTGCTCTTTATTTTTAAATATAAAAGAATTTTGCCTTTAAATAAAATGAGCTAGCTTAAGGTTTTAAGGCACTTTCCCTCCAAGATCCATAAAAAATGTCCACACTGTATAACTATAGATAGGTAGGTTATACTTAATACATATAAGGAGCACAAAAAATACTTCCATATTTATTTCTATCCGCATTGGGCTAGCGTGGGGACCTGGGGACTATGTAAGGTATCGCTGATAATACTATTACGTATGTATTCTGTGCTATTACGCGCTATAGACCAAGCCCTCTCGCGCATGAGAGGAGGCCTGTGCCCAGCAGTGGGACGTATATAGGCGGAATTATTATTATTTTCTATACCTACGAAGAAATCTGTGATTTTTGATTAATTTTCGCATTCCGTTCATTTTTGTCATACTCGTTAAATATGAGCCTGTCTCTTTCGGTGAGCGGGAGCTCGTTAGCACGTGCACATTTCTCGCATGCCGGTGCGACTAAAGGCAACTTGTACAATATGTCACAAGGTAAGGTAAGCGCTTCAATTTTGGAACGCCTATTCGCTAGGTGCACGACTGGTGCTGCCCTCATTTTGGCAGACTTTCTACGTTAAATCTTATGGAGTAAAATTAGTTCAAGCGGCTGCCGCTAGTACTAATGTCAGACATTCCATAAGATTACCTGTATTTGTGACGATCAGCGCCACTTCCCCCTCCACCAACTGCGCACCTTGCCAATAACATATCATGATGAATTATAATATTTTTATATTTATATTATCTATGATCATAATTCTATAATAGGTATAGGTATGTATAATCTAATTGCGGCCTACGTCAAGGAAAATATTTTTCGCTGTTTCATAATTAGCAAACGAGAATTTATTTGCTGTTTTCGTAATCGAGTGTTTTTTTCTACGTTCGCAATGAATGACTAAACTCATTCCTTATTCTTTTTCATAATTAATTATTCATTAAGAATTATTGCATTAATCTAACTCCTCGGTATTACTAGTTTTTTAGGGTTCCGTACCTCAAAAGGAAAAAACGGAACCCTTATAGGATCACTCGTGGGTCTGGCTGTCCGTCTGTCACAGCCTATTTTCTCCGAAACTGCTGAACTAATTAAGTTGAAATTTGGTACACATATGTAAGTCTATGACCCAAAGACGGACATGTAACGTAATTAAATGAATTTTAAACATAGGGGGCACTTTTGGGGGGTGTATGAGACAATCGATATTAAACTTTCGTGAGACATATTTTAAACTGTTTAGACGACAACAGTTTCACTTACTTGATTTTTTAGTCGCTATTGGCATAGAGAAAAAAATACATAGAGTGCTCACTCCATACATCAGTTTTAGTACCAAAAAGACTATTAGCATCTAGCATCGAATAGCGGAACTATCAGTACTGCTACTTGACAATAGATGTAGCACCGACCGGAAAGTCTTATGCTGTTGAGATAAGACTTTCCGGTCGGTGCTACATCTATTGTCAAGTAGCAGTACTGATAGTTCCGCTACTCGATGCTAGATGTAGACACTGCAATTAATAGTCTGAACTGATGTATGGAGTGAGCACTCTTGTCTTACTATATTTCTCTATGCTATTGGCGACATCTTTCGGGCCCTTCGGGGGTCCTTCTTCAGGCCCGAGTGCTCGCGGCGACTGCAACTCAGCTCGTGGTGTTGAGTGCACATCCATCGTATTTTCTCGAAAACGTTCGTGTTTGCTGCTACTTCAGTCAACCTATACCTAGTAATTTTTTGTACCGAGACTGACTGAAATAGAAAGACACGTCCGTACGTTTCTGTGAAAATACGATGGAAAATAATTATGCACTACATTCTGAACCATCATTCAAGACGCAAGAGGTATACCTAAGAGTCTGTGGAATATTACCGAATTTGTCATCAATTTGATAACAATATCGTAATAAGAGCGATACATTAAATGTGAATAATGCATAATCGTAGATAGTGATCAAGATATAACTTAATTAAGATAATCTAATAGATATATTATTGTACAGGGTGGCCAACTTAGAGGTATACAACTTTATTTTGGCGGTAAATATGACAGTTGTTGCATGAAAATTAGTTTGTGTAGATACGGCAAATTTATTATGGAGCGTTTTACGACGGAACAACGTGTTTTAATCATTAAAAACAATAAAAACATTAAAAATAACGTTTTCCGGTCGATTAATTTCGAGAAACGGTGACATTGACTGGCCCCCAAGATCGCCTGATTTAACAGCTCCTGACTTTTTTCTGTGGGGCTATCTAAAGGGACGTGTCTATGCTAATAGGCCAACGAACCTTCAGCAATTAAAACAAAATATTCGAAACACTGTCGCTGAGATAACGCCAGAAATGTGTGAAAAAGTGATGAAAAACGCGATGAAAAGGGTTCGCATCTGCCATGCTGCTAGAGGTGGACATTGGCTGACATTATTTTCCATGTGTAATTGCTGACCCTACATATTATATTTAACAAGGAATACTTAATATTTTTTATGATTTATAGAATAAAATTTCAAAAATAAAGTGTATACCTCTTATTTGGCCACCCTGTACCTATATACAATTTCATAGCGAGACAGACGGGCACCTGCACCAGCCATGTACCTAATGTAACATGCATGATAGAAATCATGCATACATAGAAAACACCCATGACTCGGGAACAAATATTTGTGTTCATCGCACAAATAAACGCCCTTATCGAGATTCGAACCCAGGACCATTGGCTTCACAGGCAGGGTCATTGGCCACTAGGCCAGACCGGTCGTCATGAAGGCAAGAGATAGCAAACATTAGTAACTTTTTCGACTACAGTTGGGTTGTTTTAACTAGAGATGCCACGAATAATATTCGGCAACTATTCGGTATTCGGCCTATTCGGCCACTTTGCCGAATATTCGGTATTCGGCCGAATGTTGCCTACTATTCGGCCGAATACCGAATATCTGTTGCCCCTACCTAAAAAGAAAAATTACACTAAAAAAAATACCAAAAATTAGGTATATTTAATATTTACAATGTATTATTGGAAAGTTGTTAAATAGGAAGACCCTTTTTTAAGCATTTGTTGATTATGAAATATTTCATTTTTATCATGGGTCTGAACTACATTAATTAGTTCGGTTTTACAAAAAATATATCTTAGCAAACGTTGTGCTTGGTTGGCGAATAGTTTTCATAATAATTGTGACTCATAATGTTCGCATCTCATGCCGAATATTCGGTATTCGGCCAAAACCACTATTCGGGGCATCTCTAGTTTTAACTAACTTGGCTCTACTGAAAAGTTTATCTTTATATACCTCAGCAATATAAGTATTATCTATTTATTTACAGTAGGTACATCTGGCGATCTAGTACCTACGAGTTGCGTTCTCGCGCGTGACTTCATCATAAAATAAAATAAAAAGTCATTTATTGTCGCAAAACACAGTAACAAAATAAAACAAACAAGGAAAAAGAAAAAAAAAAAAAAGACAATAAGCACATAATCATACATCTTGCGTGATTTCAAGTATGGATGGAATCGCACGCGAGAACACAACTCATGCTAGACCGCCTGGTGCTACAATACGACACCGGTATAATAAGCACATTACGTAACTACGTCGATTTAAAGGGTCATATGTACTGTTAAAACGTAGTAGGTACGAATTACGATACGCTTGCGAATAGGTAATTCGCAACTCGTGTCGATTTAAAACACTCCCTTCTGTCGTGTTTTTAAACTCGCCAGCTCGCCACCCGTTGCGATTTCCTTATTTTCGGACTTGTATCGTAAACAGTAAATAACTATTATCGTATGGCTTATGTTACACTATAAGGCGATAATATTTCTAATCACCCGGACAGGAAAGCCTAAATCCGATTTACGCGATTATTGATAGCTTAGATTGTCTAATATAATCGCTTATCGATTTTATTTATTTATTTAAATCAGGCAACAAGACCCATATTATAAATACATATGTATTTTATAAACTTAAAACTAAACACTAATAGTTATTTAGTCGACAAAACGAGTCGATTTGTCTAATTTAGAATTAAGTAAGTACCTTAAGATACGATTGGATTACATATCTTATTTGTGCCGTACTTACATCACGTGGATTAAAATATGTAGTAAGGCGTAATGAAGGCTCTCCTCTCAGGCGTGTTTGTGCCTGGGGACCGAAGTCCGAGACGTCACAAATACATCGTTAAGTACCTAAATATAGCTGGTCAACCAAATCTTGTCAGTAAAAAAAGGCGCGAAATTCAAATTTTCTATGGGACGATATCCCTTCGCGCCTACATTTTTCAAATTTGCCGCCTTTTTCTACTGTCAAGATCTGGTTGACCAAGTATACTAAACTTACCTACAGACACAGCATGGCCGAAGTAAAGGTGGTCTCCAGAGTCCACTATCTAATTCCATAATTTAATACTTAGGTATCCATTATCCAAGGTCTCTCGTGAGTCTCGTATCGATTTAATCTTTTGGACGCCAATGACCGATATATCCGCACCGTAGGTTCAACGCCAAAGACCGATTAATCGGTCACAGACCACAGAGCAACATAGACCTACGTGCATATGCATAAAGTTCAATTTCAGTTTTGACACTTCGGTGACGTGGCGTCAGCGTGACAGCTTTTGTGTTTGACACGTCGTCGAAAAGGTTAAAACCTTCGATCAACACGGAAGGGATGCGGCATTCACACTATTTCCCCTCTGCCTAGGTACAAGATCAACTGATCTAGCGCGGGTAATAAAACTAGTTGCGCTCGGATTTTAAACTAGACCGAGTCCAGACGCGCGAGTGAACACAGCAGCAGAAAAAATGCCTAATTGCTCGGTTTTTTGTTGTAAAAAGAGGTCGGGAACATCAAATTTACAAAAAGAAGGTGTTACATTTCACATGTAATATTTTTTTAACATGTCATACGTTTAATTACATTTAAACACAATTATTATATTATAGTCTCATGTAATTGCTGGATTTATCGATTTTCCTCGCCCAGTACAAATTGCGGATCGGTCGAGCGACAAATCCGATTTCTCATCTCTCAGAATACGATAAAATTCTTTGACGAAAATGTGTTAGTGTGCGTGTTGTGACACTTGTGACTCGTCCGTACACAAAAACAGATCGAGGTGTGCAAGATTTGTCTGTGTAGGGTGTCATTTTCTATGTATTTGTGTCGTCATTACAGATTAGATTTTGTATGAAAGTGTGTGAGAAGTGCGACTGTGTGCACGTTCCCCCCGCGAAAAATGGCAGAATGATTTGAATGTCAAGATATCGCTTGGGCCTATCCCTTCCATGCCGGAAGCCCGTGTTGATCGAAGGTTAAAACACTCCCTTCGGTCGTGTTTTAATTTATCGGCACTCGTTAGAAATTTCCTATTTTTCGCACTTGTATCGTAACGTAAGTACTATTATCTGATTCTATTCACATTCTTAAATTCACGTCACTATTTTCTAATAGCTGCTATAAAAGTGTAAGTAGGTACATTATCATAATTGGAAATTAAACGAACTTACCTGTAAGTGAAGTTCATTTCAATTATATTAGCTGCACAAACTTCGAAATGATATATAACTATGTAGTACGCGCTTATCATTTTAGCCTATTCCATGAATGTTACAGAGAGGCAAAGCCAAAATTAAAAATATGTATCTGATTTATGAACGTAACTCCTACGTTGAACGGTTCCCGCGCTGTCAACTGTCAATGTCATTTAGTTTAGAGTAACAAGCCAAGACATAACACTTTCACTGCCAGTAGCCCGCTAGGGTTCTCTATTCTTAGGTACTTATCGCTACAAAGCGGAAAAAACATATAGTATCCGCTATGCTTGTAGCTCACGCTGGCAGTGAATATGCCAATAGATGGAACAACTTGGCCCCCAATTCAGCAAAGCCAATATTACCATAACTTTGACAGGGATTATAGGTACACGAATCCCTGGTTGTCTCAGGACAACGTGGGTACTGGGTGGGATGGGTTATCATTTCGAAGTTTGTGCAGCTAATATAATTGAAATGAACTTCACTTACAGGTAAGTTCGTTTAATTTCCAATTATTATTACGCTGCACAAACTTCTTCAATGATATATAACTATGTAGATGTTTAGAGATAAGTATTCAAAGTTTGTTTTGGCTTTGTATTATAACAATGAAATCGTTGATTAACAATGATTTATTATTTCATTTTAAATTGGGTACCTTTTTAGTTATCTGTAACTATTTCCAAAATATAGGTAGGTATGTATATTTAGTTTACAACATTATTTAGAGATCTAGTGATATCATTTCATCAAACTGTCTATCGTATAGTATATAGATAGTTGAAACAAAAATAATTTGATCCTTATTTAGTAATAGGTAAGTATTTTCATTTATACCACCAAATACCACATAAAAACTTAAATTATTATAGGAATATCAAAGAAATCAAAGGATAGCATGAGATGCAATTATTGGCGAATACAACAACTAAGTATAAGCAACTCTTGGCAGTGTGTTGCTGGTTACACCTTTAAGTAACACTTATTTTCTCATTTATCATAGTAAGGATTTACCAAAATTATTGGATGGAACCATGATTATGAAATTGAGAAATATCATTAAGTACAAGAATCACTCCACCTTGATGTTTTTCTTCCACTAATATTAACTCCTAAACGATTTACGGTTGACACCAACACATAACAGGTTAAATAGGTGGTGAAAATAAAAATAAATCTTTTAAGAATTGACTTAATCCCTCTACAAATCGTTTGGGAAGTGATTTTTTCATGATTTTGAGGGCAATAAATAATCACTAACAAGTTAATAACTACCATCACGAATATTATTGTTCATTATTTATATATAGGTAATCAATGTTTTACACCTCATTCAATTTAAAATTAGTGTTTTCCCTGAAAAAAAATAATGCTATGGATAGCATGGGTTGCTGAAATTTATCAATCAGAATAACAGTAAAGTTTGATGTTTTATCAAGGACAGGGTTTTGCACGTTGTGTACAATCACAACAGCTAATAAAAGTGATAAAGTAATTTCTTACTTTTTCTTAATACTGTAATGAATAATTTTCATTAGTTGGTGACATTGTTAATCAATAATTTAAGACCGATTAAGGGTACTAGGTCACACTTTAAGGTTGAGTTTTGTGTAATCGAAAAAACGTTCTTCATAAAGTGTTCAATTCTATCATTTGAGGAGAGCCTATTCTCCAATAAAAGCACAAGAGCAGATTTACAATTATTTACACATCTATACCTAGCTCCCTCATTACATAAGTAATGCTATTAAAACGGCAAGCACTTCTGAAACAGATGCCATAAAATAATTAATGTAATTATTTTTACACTAGCTGTTGCCCGCGACTTCGTACGCGTGGATTTGTATATTGGTGGTTATATATTCTACATTAGCTTAGAACATTGTGCAGCAAGTGATTGCGGTAGGACGGTTAATCATTTGTTAATTATTAATATTATACAACGCATGAGACTTTGTCTTTCACAACCTACGAAGTTTCAAGCCCCTAACTGAATAAAATTGTCCTCGATATAATCCCTCTAAACCCCCTTAGAAGATTTTCATGTCCTCTATTTAATAAAACCTACTACCTAACTACCTATTTACGAAGTTTGAAGTTCCTAGCTTTAAATAAAATTTGAACCCTATACAAACTTTCAACCCCTTTTTAATCATTTTAGGGGATGATTTTTTAAAAGCTGAAATTATTTTTCTTGTATTCTAATAATATGCCTTTATACAACGATTCAAGTCCCGCACTCAAAAGAATGTTTGGCCTCCAAACAAATTTTCAACCCCTTTTTCACCACCTCGGGGGATGAATTATCAAAATCTCTGAAATTCGTTTTCTTCTCTTTTGATAAAATACATTTTTACGAAGTTTCAAGTTTGTAGCTTTAAATAAAATTTGAACCCTATACAAACTTTCAACCCCCTGTTTTAACCCTGTTAGAGGATGAATTTTACAAAACGCTAAAATAACTTTTCCTGTCTTCTAATAATATCCTCAAATAGAAAGATTCAAGTCACGCGTTCGAAAAAATGTTTGATATCCATACAAACTTCCAACCCCTTTTTCACCACCTTAGGGGATGAATTTTCAAAAACGCTGAAATTGGTTTTCTTGTATCTTAATTTAATACCTTTTTGCAAAGTTTCAAGTTCCTAGCTTAAAATAAAATTTGCACCCTAAGACGAACTTTCATCCTCTTTTATCCCCCTTAGGGGTTGAATTTCCAAAAACGTAGCAATTACTTTTTTTTGTAATCGGCTATTATGCCTTTCTAAGAAGTTTCAAAGCATTTGTAATGGATTAAAACTTTCAACCCCTTTTTAACCCTGTTGGGGGGATGAATTTTACAAAACGCTGAAATTATTTTTCCTGTAATTTAATAATATCCCGAAATACAAAGATTCAAGTCCCGCGTTCGAAAAAATGTTTGATATCCATACAAACTTTCAACCCCCTTTTTACCACCTTAGGGGATGATAATTCAAAAACGCTGAAATTAGTTTTCTTGTATTTTAATAACATATATTTTTACGAAGTTTCCAGTTCCTAACTTAAAATAAAATTTGAACTCCATACAAACTTTCAACCCCCTTTTAACCCTGTTAGGGGATGAATTTTACAAAACGCTGAAATAACTTTTCCTGTCTTCTAATAATATCCCAAAATACAAAGATTCAAGTCCCGCACTCTCAAAAATATTTGATCTCCGTACAAACTTTCAACCCCGTTTTTACCACCTCGGCGGATGAAGTTTTAAAAACGCTGAACTTAGTTTTCTTGTTTTTTTAATTAATTACCTTTTTACGAAGTTTTAAGGTCCTAGCTTAAAATAAAATTTGCACCCCAGGACAAAGTTTCATCCCCTTTTTTACCCCCTTAGGGGTTGAATTACCTGAAACGTCGCAAGTCCTGTTTTTTGTCATCGGCTATTATGTCATTCTAAGAAGTTTCAAAGCATTTGTAATGGATTCAAACTATCAACCCCTTTTTAACCCTGTTAGGGGATGAATTTTCAAAAACGCTGAAATTACTTTTCCCGTCTTATAATAATATCCCCATATACAAAGTTTCAAGTCCAACACTCACAAAAATATTTGATCTCCATACAAACTTTCAACCCCTTTTTCACCACCTTGGGGGATGAATTTTCAAAAACGCTGAAATTACTTTTCCCGTCTTATAATTATATCCCCATATACAAAGTTTCAAGTCCAACACTCTCAAAAATAATTGATCTCCATACAAACTTTCAACCCCTTTTTCACCACCTTGGGGGATGAATTTTCGAAAACGCAGAAATTAGTTTTCTTTTTTTTTAATTTAGTACCTTTTTACGAAGTTTCAAGGTCCTAGCTTAAAATAAAATTTGCACCCCAGGACAAAGTTTCATCCCCTTTTTTACCCCCTTAGGGGTTGAATTACCTAAAACGTCGCAATTCCTTTTTTTTGTCAACGGCTATTATGTCTTTCTAAGAAGTTTCAAAGCATTTGTAATGGGTTCAAACTTTCAACCCCTTTTTAACCCTGTTAGGGGATGAATTTTCAAAAACGCTGAAATTACTTTTCCCGTCTTATAATAATATCTCCATATACAAAGTTTCAAGCCCGTTTTTACCACCTCGGCGGATGAAGTTTTAAAAACGCTGAAATTAGTTTTCTTGTTTTTTTAATTAATTACCTTTTTACGAAGTTTTAAGGTCCTAGCTTAAAATAAAATTTGCACCCCAGGACAAAGTTTCATCCCCTTTTTTACCCCCTTAGGGGTTGAATTACCTGAAACGTCGCAAGTCCTGTTTTTTGTCATCGGCTATTATGTCTTTCTAAGAAGTTTCAAAGCATTTGTAATGGATTCAAACTATCAACCCCTTTTTAACCCTGTTAGGGGATGAATTTTCAAAAACGCTGAAATTACTTTTCCCGTCTTATAATAATATCCCCATATACAAAGTTTCAAGTCCAACACTCACAAAAATATTTGATCTCCATACAAACTTTCAACCCCTTTTTCACCACCTTGGGGGATGAATTTTCAAAAACGCTGAAATTACTTTTCCCGTCTTATAATTATATCCCCATATACAAAGTTTCAAGTCCAACACTCTCAAAAATATTTGATCTCCATACAAACTTTCAACCCCTTTTTCACCACCTTGGGGGATGAATTTTCGAAAACGCAGAAATTAGTTTTCTTGTTTTTTAATTTAGTACCTTTTTACGAAGTTTCAAGGTCCTAGCTTAAAATAAAATTTGCACCCCAGGACAAAGTTTCATCCCCTTTTTTACCCCCTTAGGGGTTGAATTACCTAAAACGTCGCAATTCCTTTTTTTTGTCATCGGCTATTATGTCTTTCTAAGAAGTTTCAAAGCATTTGTAATGGGTTCAAACTTTCAACCCCTTTTTAACCCTGTTTGGGGATGAATTTTCAAAAACGCTGAAATTACTTTTCCCGTCTTATAATAATATCTCCATATACAAAGTTTCAAGTCCAACACTCCCAAAAATATTTGATATCCATACAAACTTTCAACCCCTTTTTCACCACCTTGGGGGATGAATTTTCGAAAACGTAGAAATTAGTTTTCTTGTTTTTTAATATAGTACATTTTTACAAAGTTTCAAATTCCTAGCTTAAAATAAAACTTGCACCCCATACAACCTTTCATCCCCTTTTTAACCCCCTTAGGGGTTGAATTTTTCAAAATCGCTTCTTATCTCTTGTACACTTTATAAATTCAACCTAGTGTGCAAATTTCAACTTTCTAGCTTTTGTAGTTTCGGCTCTGCGTTGATGAATCAGTCAGTCAGTCAGTCAGTCAGTCAGTCAGTCAGGACACTTGCATTTATATATATAGATAACATACACCAGTATTTCAAGTGTGTGTGTGTGTGTGTGCTTGACGGTGTAGGGCGCAAGGGATTACACTGTACTGTACTCCTTTCTCCTATTCCTCTTCTCCTTCAGTGATGGCTGATGGCACTTCCTGGATAACACTAGGGTAACCAGGATAAAACGCTGTTGAAACTTGAAACCAGTTAATAAAATATGCTTTTATATATGAGAGCTGGGGCGCAAATCTATACAATTATATGTAAGTACATAGGTATGCATATAAATATTTCGTAAACTGAGTAGTTACAATGACCGTGCCTTGATGCCTTCTACTTTTCCTAAATTTTAATACCTTAGATTTCGTTTCAGTTGGAAGGAAAACATAGATAAAATATTTTTTGCAAAAGCATCTAAGTACTTATGTAGAAAAAACATCTGGGTTACTTCACCAGGATATTTGTATAATATCCAATAACTCGGTAGGTATATGGATTTCCAAAATGTTGTAAGAAATTTCAAATTTAATTTTCGTTAAATCTGAAATCTTACATTATTTTCTCTCAATCAGCTTATGACACTTGAAGCACATATAGCATTTAAGTAGAATATTGTAATGTCTCTTTTCACACCACTGCTAATGTTCCTAGACATAAAAATACTGTATTTCATTTCACCGGTTTATAAATAATTGCGATAGCTGTGTTGTCTTCTCTCAGATGTATCTCAGTGTGGTAAACCGGAAAAGAGGGTCTTTAAACATAAACAAGACCACCATAACCTGAACAAAATTAATGTACCTAATGCATTCTATTAGGCTCATTTAATAATTTCCACACGGGTGTAAGTGTTACTGTAAGTAATTAAATATCTGCAAAAAATATATATTTATAACCCTTTATTTTAATTAGCCATCAATATACGAAATTCAGTATAGGTACTTTTATCTATTCAGCTCTTTAAATACACACATAACCATATTCATTGGCCAAACTTGTAGCTATAGGTACAACAACCCATTTATATGAGCAAAGTTCATTAAAACTAATAACAATGCGACCAATATATAAAGGACTTTATCTGTTGTTTAAGTTTGTATTTGTCCTTATCGGCTAAAGAAATAATTCTAGTATTACCCAGCTTTCTGAGGTAAGTACTAAGGAGCTAGTTTCATTTGATTATAGCTGCATATAGGTAATGGTATCAAGACTAATTAAGTGTATTTTGTATATGTATGCACCTACATAGTATAAAAAACATTTATAATAATGAGCTTCAACAATAGATATATAATCTAAACAATTGCTCATTATGTGACCTCTAGATCTTAGACACTTCATGAAAGGTCTGACACATATCGACACCTAGTCTAATAGTCTAATAATTGGACTTATGTTGTCATTACTTCATTAGTTTCATAACAGTTCCAATTCCCTGTTGACAACCTGTCAGATCCCACGGCTCAGATTTGAGCCAGAACGCTTATGGGTGACGTCACACCTGGGAGTTGACGGGTTAAACTGCTTAGTTGCAATAAATTGACTTCTTAAATATATAGGTATCTGTATTTATTTCTCTTAGGATTTGGTAGAGAAAATATTAAAGTCAATATTAAACTGTATAAAGTGTACATTATTTTATAAGAACATCATAGGCATATACACACAGTATATATCACAGTCACATAGTTTTCTAGTATTTGACTATCAATTTCACAGAATTGATCATATTTCGGAATTGTAACCTTCGGTATTGGCACTGACAAAAATTTAATTTTGTATGACAAAATCCTTGTAAATATTGAATATGATGTCACTGCAATTAAAGAAGTGTATTTAAATAAACCACAGCTTTTGAGAATTTGTTCTAAATGAACACAGGCTGTTGTAATGTCACTTGAGTGCGACCACATTGTGACTGCAGAGAGGAAAGTGTTGCTCCGCTTCTTTATCGCTGCTTTTGACCAGGGTTTTTGTATGTTGTAATGTTAAATGAATACTTTATTATATGAAACAAATACAAGTAACAGCAAAACATACATTGGAAAATATGATTGATAATTGAGCCCTTGAAGTTGAAGTACCGGGCCGTAAGCCATTCGTTTTTCTGCTAGATTTTCTTATAATATCACTTGTCGACAGCATGTTTAAAAATAAAATAAATAATCTCTAATGCCATTTATTGTGCTTTAGTATTTAAAGGACCACTGCCTTAGCGAAGATTCTCAGTGATGATAATCACACAAAAGACGGTCAGTCACTTAAAAGCGACACCAGCTTGTCATAGCCGGTTTCAGCACAAAATTGATTGAGAGCTAAATCATCACAGTTAGCAAACAAATACTTAGCCTTGTTCCTTACTGACAAGCATCTCACCAATAGAGCACCAATAAAATTTTTACAGCGCAGATTATTTTGCATAATCTTGTTTGGGTCATACTGGTTTTGTAATGTTCTTAATTGTACATCTGAAAACAAACAACGAGGTTGTCCTATTAGGATTTTTCCATATCCAAATTTCTGGTGCCTCCGTCCCATGATGTCAAGATTTACTTGCTTAATTCCTTGCTTGCTGAAATAAGAATAAATGTTTTAATTCACCTACTTGAAGTCATAGTACATACCAAGAGACGGCCTAATTTTGCATACCACATTGATTAACTCATGGGGTTAAGAGCCGTGTCTAGTCTACAAAACCCAGTTCTAGCAAGACTTGTGGCCTTCCACTGCCATTGGCAGGTAGGATATGAGCCATATCTCAGTGCTGTTAGTAAGGAATAAGTGACAACACCACAATGCCCCAAAGATACTGGCATTGAATGCACCTAGTATTAGTATGTGAAAGATTGCCAAGTCCAAATATCATCAGAGATACCTAGGTTAGTACTCCAAAAAGCTTAGTATAGCTATTTTGCAAACAGATGCACCTAGAATAGTGCTCCAGAATGCAGTGCACAGCTCAGTCACCATGTGCAGTTAGCAGACAGACACACCTATAATAGTGGCCCAGAATGCACAGTGCACAGCACAACCACCGTGTGCAGGTAGCAGACAGATGCACCTAGAATAGTGCTCCAGAATGCACAGTGCACAGCACAACCACCGTGTGCGGTTAGCAGACAGATGCACCTAGAATAGTGCTCCAGAATGCACAGTGCACAGCACAACCACCGTGTGCAGTTAGCAGACAGATGCACCTAGAATAGTGCTCCAGAATGCAGTGCACAGCTCAGTCACCATGTGCAGTTAGCGGACAGATATACACCTAGCTAGAATAGTGTTCCAAAAAATCCAGAATGCACAGGTTAGCACAAACGTCGAAAATCATGAACAAATATTTCTTACCTTGCGTTTATTTTCTTTCGGAATTTTAGATATGTACATTCGGTCGCTGGCGAGCGAGGAGGGCACAGATTGCTTTTTATACGCCACGCGAAAATCGCTTTTTTCTCTACGCCGCTGGCGGAGATGGAGATGATGATGCTGCAAGATTCTTATTTTGATATGCAACATGTCCGGGTGGATAGTCATGCTATCCACGAAACGACGCCGCCTTTGACCTTGGTCGCGAAAGTAGCATTTTCTTCTTCAATCTTCTTGTATTTTCTATTAAAAAAGTTATATTTTATTAAGCCCTAATGGTCTAGGCTAACATGAATAAACACAATGACATTGACAGTTGACAGCGCGGGAACCGTTCAACGTAGGAGTTACGTTCATAAATCAGATACATATTTTTAATTTTGGCTTTGCCTCTCTGTAACATTCATGGAATAGGCTAAAATGATAAGCGCGTACTACATAGTTATATATCATTGAAGAAGTTTGTGCAGCGTAATAATAATACTGATTGATTAGTTAAATTAGAATAGGTATCTAATACGTTGTTTACTAGATATTTATGGCGATAAGTTATACGCCAAATGCTAACAAAATCTGTCATATTTGTTTACACTATTTGCCATTTCTACTGAACTCCACTTTACAGCCTGGCAAAAAGGAGTAGAAATTAAAAAGTGGCAATACTGTAGTGTCCCTTTCAAATCAATCTAAGAAAAGCGGGACGACACTAGTGTTGCCACTTTTTAATTTCTACTCTTTTGCCAGGCTGTACCTTACTTTAGGCGCCTTAGCGCCACTTGCACCATCCCCCTAAACCAGGGTTAAGCGGTTAAACCGTTAACCAAGTGTCAAATTGTACTGTTAACCATGGTAACTCCAGGTATAACCGGTTAACCTCGGGCTAGTGAAATGGTGCAAGTGGACCTTAGTGTAAGGCCTGAGTGGTCGCTCTTGTTGGGCGTGCAGCGGGGCGGGGCGTGCGGCGTGCGGCGTGCATGTTAAACAAATGCGCACGTATAGGAGCGGCCTTAGTGCACGCTGCTCACATCACGCGTGAGCCCACAGCCACGCTGCACGCGTCGCCGAGCGAGCGTCCACTCAGGCCTTACACTTAGCGATATAAAAAAAAACAACATTCAGTTCTCATATTTTAATGGGTAAACATTCGGTTACGAACAATTGATCGGCTATCATACACTAGTCACTGATTATGGACACTACAACTGTATGTATATATATTTTAAAAAAGGCTTTGTGATCTGCAATTTAACTATTAATATCTGGGAGACCGAGCTTTGCTCGGAAAACATATTAAAACTCAAAAATGCGCGTTTTCCCAGAGATAAGACCTAGCTAGATCGATTTTTCGCCCCCCAAAACCCCCATAAAGCAAATTTCACCGAAATCGTTAGCCGTTCCCGAGATTCTGGAAATAAATATACATATAAATAAATAAATATACAAATAAATTATACATAAACCTTCCTCTTGAATTACTCTATCTATTAAAAAAACCGCATCAAAATCCGTTGCGTAGTTTTAAAGATCTAAGCATAAATGGGACAGACAGACAACAGGAAGCGACTTTGTTTTATACTATGTAGTGATAGTGATTTAACCTACATACACTTTTTTGCTTAACTAACTGTATATTTATATTTCATACAGTTGTAGTGTCATACAAAAATTGGTTTATCTACTTTAGACCGTTAGCTAGTGCTTATTTAAAAAAAAAAACTGTATTTCATTCATTTTACAGTGTTTACATTAGTTTTGGATTTGAGAAAATATATTTACAATATTTTTTCGCCAGGGTTATCGATATAAGCATTCGTCTCTTTCTAATGAAGAAGTGTGAAAGAGATAAATATTATATCGGTTTGACATGATACTGTAGTACCCTTTTTGAACTTATTTGAGACTAACATAATTAGTTATTTAAATAACGACTTTTATGTCTAGGTTGGAAGAATCAAGATCACTCAATTTATAATAACTATTTTTTAATTATTAGTCCTCAAATAATTTCAAAAAACCTCACATTTATAATTTTTTGTTTGGATTGTTGACTTGGTTTCATAGAACTTTCAGAAAATCATGATTGATAGGTAAATAAAACCTAAAATTAAAACTAAAAAAAAAAATTACTATTGATCCAAATCATTTGCAAGTAAATATAGTTGTCTCTTTCCAAAGACGTATGCTGAAAGAGCGAGCAAGACAGCGATAGTAGGTGTAGAATTCATTAGTTAAATCTAATTAATCTAACTACTTATTCTATAGTTGTTTATAAAACCCCCCGCCAAGTCCAAATTTCAATAATTTAGAATATTTACATTACTTTACATTTTCATGGAGAATAAAGTAAGGGCGCTAAGCACGAAGAACTTCGTACATTGAACCCCTTTTGCTATCTCTATCGCACGCGAATAATTATATTGCTGTCCCGCTCGCACAGTGGCATTGACCGCCGGCATCAAATTTTTGAGTAAAAATAGTTTCGGCCATCCGCAATAGTAGATTGTTAACCTTTTGGACGCCATTGACCAATATATCCGCACCGCAGGTTCAACGCCAAAATAGACCTAAGGGCATATGCATAAAGTTCAATTTCAGTTTTGACACTTCAATGATGTGGCGTCTGAGTGACAGCTTTTGTGTTTGACACGGCGTGGAAAAGGTTAACCAAGGGGTGTATGTAACAATATTAGATTATTACATTTGCCAAGGTTTCGTGAAATGGGTAATATTAGGGTTGTGGGCTTATTTATAAACAAAAAACAGTTTCAGTATTCAAAATTATATTCTAAAAAATAAGCACCTGCGTTCGCGAGGAAAACTTAAATCTAATTAAAATTACGTAATAAAACAATTCCAATTCTTCGTATTATGTACAATCAATATTTCATTTTAGAACAAAAAAAATGTAAATATGTCATGCAAATCGAATACAAAAATCAATTGGGTTTGGCGACTGTCAATGTTTGCATAGATGGCGCCACCATAGCTTGCCCCTTTCTCTAGTTGGGCGTTATCTAAAATAAATATCGAAAACCTGATTCTTTCAAATCTGGACATTCTTGGGCTCATTCTACTCAGAATCGACAGCATTCTCCATCCCGCCATTAAAAAAAGATGTCCCAAAATGTCCATTCCATTACGTCACGTTTTATTATGAGAAAATGTTTCACTTGTATGGACGTGACGTAGTGGAATGTACAATTTTCATACAAATTTTTGGGACAAGTTTTTTTATCATCAGGATTGAATATGCTAGTGATTCTGAGTTGAAAGAACCCAAAAACACCAGGATCTGTGAGAATCGGGTTTTCAATATTTATTTTCGAAAACGCCCAGTTAGTTCAACGATATTTGGCTTAAAGGGCTGCCAGCTCAGGGATATCCAGGGCGTACAATCCCAACAAAAAAAAAACACTAATTTGACACACTTCTAGGGACTGACAGGCCAAGCTATGCTAGTTCCATCTGTTAAATACTTCGACCCCATTCGAGTTTTATATTGCATACGCGGAAACAATAACAAAAAACGGTTCCTTATCTTCCTAACAAAGGAAAGATAAGACATATCAATTTTCTAAACATTTTTCCCTATTTTCATAAACAACCTCATGCCGTCTATAAACTGTAGATATATAATAGTTGTCTAATTGCTTTTATTACGCTCAGATAGTTAATCTTTTCCTTTTGCGTCTTACGAAGTTAAATCAAACAAATTATCAATTGATGTTTACAAAAACAACATAACTGCTTAGGGATCATCCATTAATTACGTCACACGAATTTCTAGGTTTTTTTACCCCTCCCCCCTCCTTGTCACACTTGGTCACATTTTGTAAACCCCTCCCCCCCTGGTGTGACGTCACATTTTAGGCAATTTTGTTTTCAACGAAATCGACAATATTAACTCAGCATTATTTTTTTAATAAAAAAATATTTTTGATATATAAATATTAGTAATTTTATAACACAATGAAAGTTACATCCAAAATCTCATTATTTAACTGTACAGCGAATAAAAACATATAAATAAATTTTCGGTTACTGATGAAGTTAAAGTGACATCACAATGTTTGTGACTCCCCCCTCCCCCATGTCACAACATGTCACATTTTCTTGACCCCCTCCCTCCCCCCAAACGTGTGACGTAATTCATGGATGACCCCTTAGAGCGGTTGACACTTTTTTAAGAACATTGTTAATCGTTTCAGGTGTCAACCAGTGTAGTCAGTTATGTTGCTTTTGTAAACATCCCTTCAATTTACACGTAACTGAATGAATCAGAACAGTGATTCCAATCGCTAATCAAGCACTGCTAATCGCCGTCAGATATATCGGAGCGGCCAAGGCGCTCACAAATATATTAACTCGCACTCTAGCGCCTTGACAATAGAGGCGTGTTCAGATATTTGTGAGCACCTTGGCCACTCCGATATATCTGATAGCGACTGTACGCGTCTAGAGTTAGATCAAACTGAGTTGGCAGACATTTTGATAGTACAGACTAGAGATGCCACGAATATTCGGCAACTATTCGGTATTCGGCCACTTTGCCGAATATTCGTTATTCGGCCGAAAATTGCCTACTATTCGGCCGAATACCGAATATCTGTTGCCCAAATCTAAAAAAAAGTTGCACAAAAAAAAATATACCAAAAATGAGGTACATTTCATATTTAAAATGTATTATTGGAAAGTTGTTAAATTGGAAGACCCTTTTTAAGCATTTGTTGATTATGAAATATTTAATTTTTATCATGGGTCTGATTTGATTGACTCTAACTACATTCATTAGTTCTGTTTTACAAAAAAAATATTTTTGTAAACGTTGTGCTTTGTTGGCGAACAGTTTTCATAATAATTGTGACTCACAATGTTCGCATCTCATTGCCGAATATTCGGTATTCGGCCAAAACCACTATTCGGGGCATCTCTAGTACAGACTGTGCACGTGTTGAATAATGTTACTAAACCGTGACTTCACTTGTTTGTCACTCACGCGACATGTTTCGGAGAGTCTAGATCTCCGTAAGCCGTCAAATTATTTAATGTTAGTATGTCTCACAACAGTTTAAATTCGATTGTGCAAGTGTTATTTGCGCGTCATAATTTCACAGAAGCTTGACGTATAAAATAAAATAACACTTGCACAGTCAATGCTCTCAAAATCGCTGCAGTTATCTTGTGTGATCCTTTTATGAAACTCATTTCGTTCGTTTCATAAACCCACACGTATCGTATCGTATTTTAATGCCTTCCATTATGTAACAGTCACATAATTTAGTTAAAATTACATGTAAGAATCGTTTTCCATCGTATTTTCTCATCGTATCAGTACTTTTTGTACCGAGACTGACCGAAATGCAATACACGTTTCCGTGAAAATACGATGAAAAATAATTATGCACCACATCTGTATTGTTGTTTTATTGTAATTATACTAATTATAATTGCGTCTGTCAGTTGTGTTGGTAAATCTATTTACACTATTCCATCCGCCTCGCCACACCAAATAATCTATTTAATAATATATTAGCTCTAAGATAATAAATTGATTGTACATAATCATTTAATACCGATTTTAGTACAGCGCCCTTTAAACACGTAAGTAGCGTACTGAGATTATTTTATAATTTATAGGATTATTTGAAGTCAACTAAGATATGGGTATTGACTTCTAATTATAGGCATATTTTTTTTATTGGAGGACATAGAAATGTCGCAGGATATCGGTTATACAGGGTGATTCATGAGACGTGAGCAGGACTAAAGTCTATTTTTTAATTCGGTAGACTGAAATGACAGTTCTTTGTATGAAATGACATTTTGTGTTCATACTAAGAACTGTCATTTCAGTCTACCGAATTAAAAAATAGACTTTAAGCCTACACAATAAGTAAACATATAAAATCTGGGAGACCGAGCTTTGCTCGGAATACATATAAAAACTCAAAAATGCGCGTTTTCCCAGAGATAAAACCTAGCTAGATCGTTTTTTCACCCCCGAAAACCCCATATAGCAAATTTAATCGAAATCGACATATAAATAAATAAATATACAAGAATTGCTCGTTTAAAGGTATTAGATATATATATAAGTAAAAGTAAAAGCCACCACAATATTTAAGTAAAACAATTACGCTTTTTTCTGTTGTTATACTTTTTGGTAAGGACACATTTAATTATGGATACCCTACAACTTTTAATTAACAAAGATAAAACCTTTTTAACCGTTATGACAGCACTTTGAGTATGAAGAAAATAAAATGTCACACTTGAGTGAGATACGATTTTCAAAAGTAACCAGACTCCGAAAACATTCCATTTGGCACTTGTTATGGATAAAACAAAGAGCGTATCCATAAATCCTACGGGGCCCTCCGGATCCAATACAATAACGCGTTCCGGGTATTGATGGGGCTGCCTCGTTTCTGCAGCGCATCAGGGGTGTTCGCAGAAGCGCGCGTGGACTGCTTTTATGCGACTATGCGCAAACGATGCACATCCCTGGTGCGCCGGGTGCGGGCCAGCCCCAACCCTATCCTGTGTGTGATAGCGGACAGACTTGACTGCCCGTATATGAGACACTGCTGCGAAATGCATGTTTCCAGCAGTGTATATATAATGTAAATATTTTAATAGTTAATTAGGTACTAACATTAGGAACGTAAGTCTACTAACAAATCTGTATGAGTCCATAGTTGCTCGAAATAAATATTTTTCATTTCATTCATTTCATAAATGTAGTAAATAAATTAAAACCGTTTTTTAAAACAGTATAAAATAAATTAAAGTTAGTCTCACAAATACTGGTACGAAACAGTTGTTTATTAACTTACTGTATGCGTAGGCTTGAACCTGCTCACGTCTCCTGAATCACCCTGTATAGCAAGGTGCCGTTAGATTAGTGGTCATTTTTCCATACAAGTTTAGTGGAAATCTCAACCTTTGGATTACACGAATCTATAAAAAATATTAGGCGGAATAAGAATTTTGAGAACCACATATGCAGATATGTAGTTCATATTTTCAAGCACTATACCTTTTGCTTTGAGTTCTTAGAGTAAGTAAATAAAGAAGACTGACAAGCTCTATTTTAAATCGGTAATATCGATAGCTTAGTCATCATCTTCCTCGCGTTGTCCCGGCATTTTGCCACGGCTCATCGGATCCTGGGGTCCGCTTGACAACTAATCCCAGTAATTGGCGTGGGCACTAATTATTACGCAAGCGACTGCCATCTGACCTTCCAACCCAGAGGGTAAACTAGGCCCGTATTGGAATTAGTCCGGTTTCCTCGCGATGTTTTCCTTCACCGAAAAGCGACTGGTAAATATCAAATGATATTTCGTACATAAGTTCCGAAAAACTCATTCGTACGATCCGGGGTTCGAACCCGCGACCTCCGGATTGCAAGTCGCACGCTCTTACCGCTAGGCCACCAGCGCTTTTTTATATGCAATATAGATAGCTTAGTATATATATTAAACTAAAGTGTGCAGTGAATGGAGAATTAATTTTGAAACGCGTTTAATCACCATTCTGGATTCAAAGGTCGGTAGTCAACGTGCTACTGTAAAGTCCAGCTATCGCTTTACAAGAGCGAATAAAATCACCGTACACTGTCTTGTACTGACCGTACAATTTTAGTTGTATTTAAAGCTCCTAATACCTTGACACTGGCGAAATAATCCCACTGGACTAGGGTTTGCACGACGGATCCGAAATGTATGGGAAGATACGCGGATCCGGTGCACGACGGATCCGAAATGTATGGGAAGATACGCGGATCCGGATCCAGATCCGGATACTTTCATACATTCCGGATCCGGATTGCAAGCCATAATAGGGTAAGTATTATACTGCATTAATAGTACATTATTGTCGAGGCTCGGAAGTAGCCACTTGCAGGCTGAGGATTCGTTTTAAACGGACGACCTTGGGAGTTTAAAAACTTTTTAAATTTTTGAATGACCATAAACTACGCACTTCGCGACCTGTTTTTTAACCGGCAACGTCGACTTTGCCGTCCATTTTTGAGAAAAATAAATTATTTGACACCATGCATGAAATAAAGCACCAGATAATTATTAGAAAAACATAGATATAACATAGATATACATTTAATAAATCGGATAGAAATATAAAAAGTAAGTGAGTTGACCGTGACGTCACGATGTAATGTTTCATATAAATTCCATATTAGCAAATCGTTTTGACAGTTCTAAAAAAGAATCTGATTTGACTAGTAGGAAAATTTTAAAGGAATAAATAGACACGTGGCGCTGTATGGAGATTGTCAGTCTTCTGTCTACTTGTCTTTGATTCACTCAATTTCCGTTTTTTCGAGATCATTTAAAATCACTGGTTATATTTATACAATTAAAACCTTATATCATTTTAATGGGGTTTTATAATAGATTAAAACCTTATATCATTTTAATAGGGTTTTATAATTAACTCAATTTTAGCAGTCTTTTTAGTACTGAACATATTAAAGGACGCTGTACCATAGAGAAAAAAATACATAGAGTGCTCACTCCATACATCAGTTTTAGTACCAAAAAGACTATTAGCATCTAGCATCGAGTAGCGGAACTATCAGTACTGCTACTTGACAATAGATGTAGCAGTACTGATAGTTCCGCTACTCGATGCTAGATGTAGACACTGAAATTAATAGTCTGAACTGATGTATGGAGTGAGCACTCTTGTCTTTATTTCTCTATGGCTGTACTAAAATATATTCCCGTTTCAATTTAAAAAACAACTAAAAAAATCACAGATGCCAAATTCAAAAAATATAAATTTCATATTTCACTTAATTAATAACTTAAAAAAATAAATTTTAATCCATAATACTCGATTGAAATTCAGTTCGAATCAACGATTTTTAAAACTTAATTTTTATTATATATTTAAAACTGTAGTCAGATTCTAATGTTATTCTTATTTTAATAATATACAATAAAATTATCGAATATTTGCATTTTGTCAAAATAATTTCATAGATTACAACTATTTTGTTCGAATATAAGAACATAAAATCCATTCACATATATCTTGTTTTCATTTTCTCGCTCTAACATTCTTTCTAGCCATGATTAATTAATTGACAGCGACAATTCTTAACATTTCCAAATACCTGTCAAATATTCGATACTTTTACATTAAAGTACATAAAACCATATTCAGACATTTCATATTTTGTTTACTAAATACTGTTTTCGTAAACCATAAATACATAATTGAATTCCTATATTAGGAATTCTAAGGGCGTTTTTTTTAAAGTAGTCCTCTACACTTTTTTTTTATGTTATTTCTACTCAGAATCACGAGCTCTTTCTATCCTAATAGGAGAAAAAAAGTGTCCTAAGGTTTTTATTTCCATTCCGTCACCATTCATCATAGACTTTGTATGGCGGTCGCGGAATGGAAAGATCGAAAAATGTATGGAAATTTTGGGACACTTTTTTTCTCCTATTAGGATAGAAAGAGCTCGTGATTCTGAGTAGAAATAACATAAAAAATCCCAAATTTGAAAAAAAAAGTGTAGGGGACAACTTAAAAAAAAAACGCCCCTATTACACCTTTGATCTTATTAAAAAGGAAAATTAATTCTTAGGTGGTTTCCAACTGAGCTACCGAGGTACTAGCTCTAGTCGGCGAAATGATTCACATTTATTTTATTTTATGGGGAGTTTTGAAAAGATCCTTATAATATAGTTACGGAGAATGCCTGATTAATATTAGTTAGTTAGTTAGTTATATTTACTGTGAGTTTACCCGGGGGGAAGGTAGCTGAAGAGGCGGTATCTGTCCCTAATGTGTGGGCGGACGTCATCTTTCTGCAAAAAAAAACATATTAAGAAAGGAAACGTTAGATTTTTCATTGTCAGATTTAACGGCTAGACAAAGACATAGACTAGGAATCCTCTAGACGGAGTTTAGAGCAATTATTTCATGAAACCGATGCTGCCAAAAATACTGGGGTGCGGGGGACGAGGTGAGCGAGTCCCGTGCCGTGATTGGTCCGTTCAAAGACCGGACCAATCACGGCACGGGATTCTGACACTTTGACTCGAAGATGGAGTAAAACTACCGTATATAGTGGCAGAGGGGGTAGCGTTACTATGCTCAGTCTAGAGCAGCGGTCGGCAACCTTTTAGCAGCCAAGGGCCACATAGTAGTTAACGAAGTTGACGCGGGCCGCACTTTGTTAATATTTATGACTTGTTCAGACATTGTCGTTTGTCAATACTACATACAAAATAGCCAGGGAGGCTCGCGGGCCGCAAGTGACAGGTTCACGGGCCGCATGCGGCCCGCGGGTTGCCGACCGCTGGTCTAGAGGATGTCTTGTCTGTGATTCAGACCAGGGATGTTGCGAACATCCGCATCCGCATCCGCATCCGCAACCGCGGAACTTCCGCATTATTTTCAACATCCGCATCCGCATAAAATCGATGCGGAGCTTATGCGGATACGGATGTCGAACAAGTCGGTACAGGAACGTCTTAGCGGCGGCGTAAGTGCTAGGTAATTTCGTCATTACCTATAAAGAAATCGTCTAGATCCAGAAAAGTCGGCCAAGTTACTGTTTATTAAATATGACGCACCTATATTCTTGCTCAAATACTAAACGATTCGTTTTTTTTTAAATAAAAAAATACTAAAAATGTAATATTTGACGTTTTCTAAGTACCTAATCTTCCGCGGATGTGAGCCTTTAAATATCCGCATCCGCATCCGCGGATGTCAAAAAATCTGCATCCGCAACATCCCTGATTCAGACTCACCGTGGCGAGGTCCTCAAGGAAAGGCAGCAGTTTCAGTAGTTCGTTGTCGCTGCGGTCCACGAACCAGCTGTCTATGGGGATACCATTTTCCAGCTGGTAACCAAACGCCTGCAATAAAAAAAGTTGTAAGCTGACTTGTCAAACATGCGCGAAATATCAGATTTTTTTTTATTGGAAAAATTTGGCAAAAAATAATTTTTGGTACAAGCTTTTATCGCTGACTGCACTTTTCTTACGACAGACAACTAATACTCATCGAGACAATTCTAAAAACCCCTAACACAATTAGGTAGCGTTGTTTCATCACAGAGTTCCTATGGCCACCTCCTGTCTCCATCATCAGATCAGCTCGATGGTACCATAATATTGCATTGTCACCCGACTTACATGTGTATGCAAAATTTCAGCTCAATCGGAAACCGGGAAGTGGATCAAATTTAACTTGCAAGATTCCATTACATAGTTAGTTACATCATAGAGATCATCACTCCATACATCAGTTTTAGTACCAAAAAGACTATTAGCAGCTAGCATCGAGTAGCGGAACTATCAGTACTGCTACTTGACAATAGATGTAGCACCGACCGGAAAGTCTTATGCTGTTGAGATAAGACTTTCCGGTCGGTGCTACATCTATTGTCAAGTAGCAATACTGATAGTTCCGCTACTCGATGCTAGATGTAGACACTGAAATTAATAGTCTGAACTGATGTATGGAGTGAGCACTCTTGTCTTACTATATTTCTCTATGCTTTTGTCAAACATGCGTGAAAATATCAAATCGTGGACTAGGTATTTTTTTTCAGATCAGAATGTTTATGGCCTCAAAAGCAGTGAAAATTTGTCATACGACACACACCCCTTGAGACTGTCTATCCACTGTTTCTGTATATGACAGCTGCACATCCTTTCAGCAATGACTTTTAGAATGCTGTTGTGACTGACTATCCCTCAATCGCCTCTGCATCGACGCGTACTTTCTGCGCGTTATGTCGTGAAAACCATACGCCTTAATCTTTCAAACAACACAACAACAGCGATAATAGAGACAATGGCCTTTGTTTGAAAGATTAAGGTTCGAAGCGAAAAGTTCACCTGAGAAGAGCCATACTATACCTGGCGGCCTAGCCGATGTGACAACCGCTATCGCTTCGCCATCGAATCGCTTTGTCTTCCATATTAGTGTGACAGTGATATTTGCGTTTCGATCGCTACGTAGCGTAAGCGATTGGAACGTTGGCTACGCGGCCCGAGCAAGGACCGGAAAACCCCTCTTTACGCTTAATCCTATCAATTCGGTAACCCAATCGATTGGGTTACCTTATCATTCGGTAACCCCATCATACTGTTACCTGATTGTAATGGTAAGCTTATTGAAACGGTAATAACCCTAACCTTTAACCGAGTTAATCTCAAAACCCCATCGCGATAGGGTTTTTGTTAAGGGTTTTTAACAGGTTTTCATTCAGTTATGGTAACCTTTATTATCGGTTGCTTACTGGTTTGCTACATTTCAAGTAGTTTTAGTGATGTGCCGTCAAAACTAAAAAAAAAATTATTTTATATTTTGTTGATTTTATTGACTTTAATATTTAATTTATATAATTTATTTTATGTATTTTATTTATTTAATTTTATTTATTTATTTTATTATTTTAATTATTTATTTATTATATTAATTTTATTTATTTCATTTATTTTATTTATTTCAGTTACTTTATATACTTTATTTATTTTATTCACTTTATTTATTTTAATTATTTTATTTACTTTATTTATTTTATTATTTTATTTATAATATAATAAGATTTATAATAAGAACACACCACACAGGTAGGTATAAAGATAAACAAAGGAACGGCAAAAAAACTTGTTTGTGCTGGAGGCTTCATAGACCGCCCATGCCAACCTCGGTTATTCAATAATAAGTTGAATTTAAGTGTGGGTAAAGATTACAATCGTTTGAACTGGTCAAAAACCTTATAATGAGGTAACTGAATAAACTGGGTTTTTATTTCGGTTATCGGTAACAGAGGTTAACTCGATCTGATACGGTTACCGAATCAAAGTGTTACCTTATCAGACGGTTACCGTTATGGTAGGGGTTTTTATTAACCACTTCTAAAATAACCCTATGAAAACCCCCGGTTAAGGTAACCGGTTCCGGTCCCTGGGCCCGAGGCGCTGCATCTGCGGGGCAGTCCCATCAGTTTTCTAAAAGCATTGTTGTCAATACTTATGCCGGCGAAGACAACAACGATGCATACTCTTAAGAGCCAACAGGAGTGGTCATTTCTCCATACAAACATACTCGACTGTTTCCTCCGTAGGTTTTGAAGCTAGAGCAATGATTTTTTCAACACAGATTAATATTGTCAATATCTGTGTCGGACCGTTTTGCTTTTTTTGATATTTTTGTTCTTTAAGGCGCTAGAGCCCTTCAAAAATGGCCAAAATGGCCTAATTGACTATGCCACAATGAGAGGCGTGGTATTCAAAACTGATACCAATTAGCCAAAAAAGCAAAACGGTCCGACACAGATAATTTCATAATCATTTAGATTTCCAAATTTGGTTACGATTGGTTAAGTTTTGGAGGAGGAAACAGTCGAGTACGAAACCTCGATTTTTGAGATTTCAGGATTTTTCGCCTTGTCCTTATCTAGTTTTAGGAGCCGCTTCCGTTAGCGAGACGGGTGTATTTACCTAAAATATTTAAATCTCAGCTCCTGTTTCGTCTTAATGTTGAACTTGGCTCTCATGTCACATTTAATGATGGGATACATGTTAACTACAGGGTGCTTCCTGTAACAGGAGCAATAAATTGAACTGTAGGCTGTACTCCTCAAACTGACCAACATTTGTTCAGCAACTTTTGAAAATAACTCATGTTTTGATTTTTATTACACTTTAAAGTTTATTCTAAGACGCAATGTATTGCAAATTTTGTTATGTTTAAAGCGTGACAAGCAACGTCAAACACACTGATGTCAACGTACATTGAAGGCAATATTTATTTTGTATGAAAAAGAGGAAGTGTAAAGGATTCATAATTTTTAAAAGTTGCTTAACAAATGTTGGTTGGTTTGAGGAGTACAGCCTACAGTTCAATTTATTGCTCCTGTTACAGGAAGCACCCTGTATATACATACCTGTGGACTATTGTCCACTATAACAGTTTTGCACAGATCACGGCCCAGGATCGAGAGGTCCTTCACGTAATTCCCGTTCACCAGGAGGCAGTGCTCGCGGAATAACCTGGGGACAATTAATCATCAGAATATTGATATTTTAAGCGACTTAACAATATTGTATGGAATTTTTAATTTTCCGAAATAAAGATTTTTTTTAACACATTCAGTGCCGAAAACCCGACTATGGGGCTGTTCATAAATTACGTCATCTATTTTTGACGATTTTTGACCCCAAAATCATCCAAACATCATGCTTCGAATGACCCCGTTTCCTCCTATAACAATATTGTATGGAATTTTTAATTTTCCGAAATAAAGATATTTTTTTTAACACATTCAGTGGCGAAAACCCGACTATGGGGCTGTTCATAAATTACGTCATCTATTTTTGACGATTTTTGACCCCAAAATCATCCAAACATCATGCTTCGAATGACCCCGTTTCCTCCTACGTCATGCTACCATCATCCGATGTCCAGTTGAAATGACCCCCCCCAATTTGAAATGACGTAATTTATGAATAGCCCCTCTCGGGTATTTTATGATTTCGTTCCCAGGCCGGACGACCCGACAGTCGGGATCGTGGTACTACAGCTTTATATGACGAAATTTTTGTGGCCTGGCGCGGATGTCTTGTTTGGCTGGGTGGCAATGAATGTGTTACAGATGTCCATTCAACTGTTTTCAGTATGAAAGTTCACAGGCGACTGAGTCGAAAATGTCACAAAACATATTATTTACACTGACAAAACGTTTCATAATCGGTAGGTCAACTTTTGTGCAAAGGCCCGCAATATGCCATGTACTCTGTTTCAGCGCTTGACAGCGCGACTATAGGTATAGGGAGTATTACTGCAATGTTTTGCCGCCGGAGTGCAGCACTATAGTGACTTAAGTATACCATAGAGTAACTTATACATACTGTACCTTAAACTGTTTACCAAATATGTTACCCATCCACAGTTAACCAAATATGACATTGATACATCATGGCGGGTTGTTTACAAAGGGCCTACCGGGAAACGCGAAATCGACACTCAGCTATCTGCCTCTTTATCGCTCGAATATGCAAGAGTGATAGAGTGGTTAGATAACAACATTTCGACTCTCGTTTGTGGTAGACCCTTAGATTGTAACATATTGTGGGAGTGGCGCCCCCTACGCAGACTTTCGCGTAATATTGAGAATCCTGAAAATTACTCAAGGTGGTTGGTGTGCATTTTTGTGACATGTACTCTGCCTCAGCTATCGATAGCCATGAAAATGTCCACACATAAGATCTAACATGTATTAGATCCAGCGTCGCTCCGGATCCAGCAGGTTCAGCAGCCGATCGGCGTACACGCGCTTCTTGGTGAAAGAAACACATAAAACCCAGTGCATTATGTAAAAGCCTGCATTACGCCATATACTCTGCCTCAGCGTTCGAAAGCGCCACCGTGTGTTCTGAAATCTTGAAATAACTACACTAACGTCTATAGATACCATGTCATGCTAAGAATGACTAGAATAATAAAGAATAAGAATAAAGAATAAAGATCAATTTATTTCAGCAAATAGGTTACAGATATACCAGGGGTCTCCGCACTAGGCAATGCCTGTATCGCGGGGAACCAAATTACAATTAAATATCGGAGCTGTTACATTTAGTCTAACATTTAGTAAGAAACTACTTACGACTAGTAATCTTAACTACAAAACTAAAGCTAACCCTAGACACAATATTGAAACTAGATCCTGTCAAATATGTCTTCTGTCTCGGCATAATTTTGCGAGTGCAGCAGTATGAAAAGTAGTTTTTTCGCTTCCATTTGAGTACAATCCCTGAGGTTACATAGTTTGTTTATTGCATTGTATGTAGACGCTCTGATGCAATCACCAAAACGTTTGCCAAATGCTGAATTTACTCTTGGAATGGGTAAATTGAAAACGCGTTTTTGTGTTAACTTATTATAGTCCTTTAATAATTTAGACGATTTATGTGTTTGCAAGCAAATTTTGTGAATAAAAAGTTGACGAACGGACAGAACTTTAGCTTGAGCAAAGAGATCAGCAGTTGGAAAACGGAAAGGTTTTTTGAACATTACTTTCAGCACCGAACGTTGCGCTCTTTCAATTTCTAGCATGGTAGTCTTTGCTGCACTGCCCCACACCCCAATGCAATAACAGATTACAGATTGGCACAGTGCGACATAGACCAGTTTTAGTAAAGATTCATCTGCAGCAAGACGGAGTTTCTTAAATATATAAATAGACTTTCTGATTCTACCAGAGAGTTTGTGAATGTGATGTTTAAAATTTAAGTTTTCATCTACAAAAACGCCAAGGTATTTTATAATGTCAGCGCGCTGGATTCTATCACAATTACAGTTACAGAGATTATCTGGGAAATCAGTACACGAGTGGATTTTTATGGTGGGATCGAAAGATGGTTTTGTCAAAGCAGTTTTATGAAAACATAAGAATTTCGTTTTATCACTGTTAATGGTCAGAAGATTGTCGCGAAAATGATCGAATGAATGAATGAATGAATGATGGTTGATGATGATAATGATCTATCTAACCTGTATTTGATCCAGCGTCACTCTGTATACAACAAATTGAGCAGGTGGTCAACTTGTACTCGCTTCGGGCCATGTACTCTGCCTCAGTGCTCTAAAGCGTCACTTTTTTTAAATGCTAAGAATGACTACAATAATGATCTCATCATCATAATTTAAGACCATGGCTCTTGTCGGTGGAATATGCGCCAGTTTTCACGATGCTCGGCCAGGTTCTTTAGGTCCCTGTAAGACACGACATTTGCCTTTGCTTTTCGTTGTTGTGTATAGTTTGCTCGTGGTCTTCCTCTTCTAATAATGATCTATCTAACCTGTATTTGATCCAGCGTCGCTCGGGATCCAGCAAGTTGAGCAGCCGGTCGGCGTACACGCGCTTGCTGGCCGTGAACAGGATCACCTCGTATGTGCTATCTCTGTCACTCGTAACTAACGTCTACATGAATGTCTATAGATACCTGCATTTGATCCAGCGTGGCGTACACGTGCTTATTAGTGAAAAAAAAACCACATAAAAACCAGCGCATTATGTAAAAGCCTGCTTTACGCCATATACTCTGCCTCAGCGTTCGAAAGCGCCACCGTGTGTTCTGAAATCTTGAAATAACTACACTAGCGTCTATAGATACCATGTCATGCTAAGAATGACTAGAATAATGATCTATCTAACCTGTATTTGATCCAGCGTCACTCTGTATACAACAAATTGAGCAGGTGGTCAACTTGTACTCGCTTCGGGCCGTATACTCTGCCTCAGTGCTCTATAGAGCCACTTTTTTTTTAATGCTAAGAATGACTAGACTAGAATAATGATCTATCTAACCTGTATTTGATCCAGCGTCGCTCGGGATCCAGCAAGTTGAGCAGCCGGACGGCGTACACGCGCTTGCTGGCCGTGAACAGGATCACCTCGTATGTGCTATCTCTGTCACTCGTAACTAACGTCTACATGAATGTCTATAGATACCTTATTTGATCCAGCGTCGGCGTACACGCCCTTATTAGTGAAAAAAAAACACATAAAAACCAGCGCATTATGTAAAAACCTGCTTTACGCCATATACTCTGCCTCAGCGTTCGAAAGCGCCACCGTGTGTTCTGAAATCTTGAAATAACTACACTAGCGTCTATAGATACCATGTCATGCTAAGAATGACTAGAATAATGATCTATCTAACCTGTATTTGATCCAGCGTCACTCTGTATACAACAAATTGAGCAGGTGGTCAACTTGTACTCGCTTCGGGCCATGTACTCTGCCTCAGTGCTCTATAGAGCCACTTTTTTTTTAATGCTAAGAATGACTAGACTAGAATAATGATCTATCTAACCTGTATTTGATCCAGCGTCACTCTGTATACAACAAATTGAGCAGGCGTTCAACTTGTACTCGCTTCGGGCCGTGTACTCTGCCTCAGTGCTCTAAAGCGCCACTTTTTTTTTAATGCTAAGAATGACTAGACTAGAATAATGATCTATCTAACCTGTATTTGATCCAGCGTCACTCTGTATACAACAAATTGAGCAGGCGTTCAACTTGTACTCGCTTCGGGCCATGTACTCTGCCTCAGTGCTCTAAAGCGCCACTTTTTTTTGAATGCTAAGAATGACTAGACTAGAATAATTATCTATCTAACCTGTATTTGATCCAGCGTCACTCTGTATACAACAAATTGAGCAGGTGGTCAACTTATAATCGCTTCGGGCCATGTACTCTGCCTCAGTGCTCTAAAGCGCCACTTTTTTTTAATGCTAAGAATGACTAGACTAGAATAATTATCTATCTAACCTGTATTTGATCCAGCGTCGCTCGGGATCCAGCAAGTTGAGCAGCCGGTCGGCGTACACGCGCTTGCTGGCCGTGAACAGGATCACTTCGTATGTGCGCGACACGCGAGCCAGGAACTCGGCGAAGTGTGGCCGGGTGCGGACGAACACCTGTACGGAATATGACAGGCAATGAGTCGGCCATTATTTTAATAACAAAACTTCCGTGAGACAAAGACATATTAAATATATTAGAAACGGGTCACTCACGTATTTTAAATCGAAAAACGCTCGACATGTGAGTGACCCGTTTCTAATATATTTAATATCAGCCATTATTTTTTCTAAGGTCGGAAACAGTGCTGACCATAGAGAAATATAAGTAAAGAAAGAGTGTTAACGACATATATCAGTTTTCTGCGATACAAAAAGCGAGTTATTTCGTAGTCGACACCTAGCGTCAAGTAGCCGGAGTAACCGGAATTATATTTTCAACTCCTTCTTATAATATTAGTTGTAAATTGTTTTAGTAGTACTTATATTTTTCGTCAGTAGCGACACTTGTGACATCTGGTGTCAAGTAGCGGTACTGATAGTTCCACTACTTGACGTTAGATGTCGACTACGAAATCACTTGCGTTTTGGTAAGAAAACTGATGTATGGAGCTTTTTATTTACTTATATTTCTCTATAGTGCCATAGAGAAAAAAATACATAGAGTGTTCACTCCATACATTAGTTTTAGTACCAAAAAGACTATTAGCATCTAGCATCGAGTAGCGGAACTATCAGTACTGCTAAAGTCTATTTTTTTATTCGGTAGACTGAAATGACAGTTAATAGTATGAACATGAAATGTCATTTCATACTATTAACTGTCATTTCAGTCTACCGAATAAAAAAATAGACTTTACTTGACAATAGATGTAGCACCGACCGGAAAGTCTTATGCTGTTGAGATAAGACTTTCCGGTCGGTGCTACATCTGTTGTCAAGTAGCAGTACTGATAGTTCCGCTACTCGATGCTAGATGTAGACACTGAAATTAATAGTCTGAACTGATGTATGGAGTGAGCACTCTTGTCTTACTATATTTCTCCATGATAGTGCTGAGTGCTGACCGATGGTCGGCGCAACAACAATACGCGCGGACTGAATGAAATGTGTATAATAATGTGCTAACCGTGTATCGGCAGTCCTGGAACAGCACCGGGAAGTGGAAGCTCGCATCCGGAAGCTCCTGAAGAGAGCAGTGCACCAACGTCTCGTCCAAGTCCAACACCTGAGACAGAGGTATACATTTATAAACTAATAATTTTCCTATGAGCAAATAAACCTAACCTGTAACATAGAGAAATAAAGACAAGAGTGCTCACTCCATACATCAGTTCAGACTATTAATTTCAGTGTCTACATCTAGCATCGAGTAGCGGAACTATCAGTACTGCTACTTGACAATAGATGTAGCACCGACCGGAAAGTCTTATCTCAACAGCATAAGACTTTCCGGTCGGTGCTACATCTATTGTCAAGTAGCAGTACTGATAGTTCCGCTACTCGATGCTAGATGCTAATAGTCTTTTTGTTACTAAAACTGATGTATGTAAAGTAAAGTAAAGTAAAGTAAAGTAAATTCTTTATTTGCATTAAATGTGGTTAACAGTAGGTCTTATTGTAATTATAAGTGTCACACATTTAGCAGTATATAGCATGCAAAAATATGTACAAATACATCTTAATTAAATCTATTCAATCTTCATGCAATCTTTTAATCAGTCAACAACTGTGATAATAAAATAATAATAATAAAATGAAAATGTCATTAGCTAGTGTGGAAGTCAAAATATTCATTAATATTGTAAAAATTATTATTTAGTAGCCAGTTATACAATGTCCGTTTGAATCTTTTTATGTCAGAAATTTCCTTAATATCTAATGGTAAATGATTAAAAACTTTAATTGACATTATGTGACAGTTATTCTTAAATAATGCACTTTTACATATTGGTCCTATTAATTTTGTAGGATCTCTGGAGCGTAACCTTGGATTTGCAACGAGTTTTGTAAATAAGTTAGGGTTAGATTTAACAAAAATGCCTATTTCTAAAACATACATACTAGTTAAGGTCAGCAATTTAAGTTTTTTAAATAGAGGTCTACAAGATTGTAAAGGTGCTTTCCCACAAATAGCTCTGATACATTTTTTCTGGCTAATAAACAACCTTTTTATGTCAGTTGAGTTTCCCCAAATAATTAGTCCGAATTTAAGCAATGAAGCAACATAGCCGTGATAGGCAATAATAGCGGTTTTTTCGTCAGATAAGCGTTGTAATCGCCTCAGGGCATATGAAAATTTTTCTAATCTGATACACAAGTTATCGATATGTGATTTCCAGCTACAATATCGATCTAAAAGTAATCCAAGAAACCGTGTTTCAGTATCTTCTTCTAACGTATGTCCTTTACAAATAATGTCTAAATTTGATGTATTCGCTCTAGTGTTACAGAACTGTATATATTTAGTTTTACTTATATTAATCGTCAAGTTATTTAATTCTAGCCAATTACATACAGAGTTAATAGTCATATTAATACTTGTCATATACATATTTTTATCGAGATTATCACCTGGTATCAGTATAGAAATGTCATCAGCGAATAAAACTGTCTTATAACTACTAATTTTTGGTAAGTCATTAATATACAGAATAAATAAAAGCGGACCTAAAACACTGCCTTGAGGTACTCCTGTGCAGTTTCCTTTTTCTATAGAACGATATGTGATTACATCATTTTTGTCATCTAACCTATTTATTTCTACGCACTGCTTTCTATCATGAAGATAACTTTGAAGCCATGCTAACGATACTCCTCTAAAACCGTACCTTTCGCATTTTGCTAGTAATATGTCATGACTAACATAATCGAACGCTTTACTCATATCAAAGAATACTCCTGTAACGGGAGTTCTTTGGTCAATCCTTTGAGTAATGGATTCAATAAGTGAGTAACAGGCATGTGTGATTGACTTTCCCTTTTGGAACCCATTTTGTTCGTTAGCAATCATTTTATGTTTTTCTAAAAATTGTGACATTCTATGGTGCATAGCTTTTTCATAAACTTTTGCAAACACAGATATGAGCGTAATAGGACGGTAGTTACCCACGGCTTCTTTATCATCTTTCTTAAAGAGTGGTTTTACTACAGAGGTTTTAAGCCTTGAGGGAAACCTCCCCTGGCTGAAAGACTCGTTTACTAAATGAGTTAGAATTGGTGCTATAACTCTTGAACACGATTTAACTATATGAGTCGAAACGCCATCAAAGCCTACCGCTTTTGTATTATTTAAAGACTCTATGTGTTTTATAATTTCGCTAATAGTACAAGGTGAGGCAAACATACTATGATTAACAAAGTCAACATCCTTGAGTATTAACTTCCAGTCACAATTCTTTTTCGGTTTGTTAATGAAATGATCATTGAAAATGTTGGCTATTTCAGAAGGATCGCGAACGTGTTGGCCATTAAAAGTTATTGATTCAATGCCTTCAAAAGAATTTGTAACATCAGTTTTGTCCTTAATAACGGTCCATGTAGCTCGACTTTTGTTCTTTGAGTTTAATATAAATTTATGGTTTATGTTCCTCTGTGACTTGCTAATACATGACTTTAGTAGAGAGCTGTATTTCTTGTAAGTGTTTTTTTGTGCCCGAGTTCTGTTTTTGTAATACAGAAACCTTAGGTATCTCTTATTTTGACATGATTTTTTTATGCCCTTGGTAATCCATTTGGGTCTGCTAGTGTTTGATGTCACTTTTATTCTTTGCTCTGGGAAACAAAGATTATATATGAGACAGAATTTGTCATGAAACATACTAAAAGCTACATCACTATTAGGTTCACTAAAACATTCATGCCATGTAAGAGAAGATATATGTTTTAAAAATTTGCACACATTTTCCTGGCTGTATGATTTCCTCTTGATGTACCAGTATTGCGCTTGCGGCTTTATTTCATCTATAATTTCAAATTGTAATGTTTGGCAGGTTTCATGATCAGACAGGTACAGGTTGTGAACATTTCCTAGTGCATTTTTTATGTTGCTGATGATATGATCTATGCAAGATGTTCCTCGTGTAGGATCTTTAATGTGAAGAATGCAGTTATAGTTCAACATTAAGTTTTTTAACTGTTTTACTGTTGAATCTGATTTAATAGTATTTATATTAAAATCACCTGCAATAATTACTTTTTTGCTATGGTTAGCTGTCAATTTGGATAAAAGTACATCTAATTTGTCTAAAAATTTACTAGCGTTTTTGACTTCAGGGATCCTGTATATACATAAAACTATACACTTTAGTTTAGGAATCTCTATTCCGCAACACTCAAATATTTTCTCCTCGGAGAGCATCTTGCTTATCGGCAATGGTTTATATTGAATATTTTGCCTGACCAATATGCAAGACCCTCCTCTTTTAATGTTTTTCCGAGAGAAGTGCGCTGCTAAGTTAAAGCCTTTGATTTTAATGTTACTTTCACTGCCCTGTTTGACAAAGGTCTCTGTAAAACATAAAACATTGATATATCTATTTGTCTCGGTCAGTTCATCAATACACACTTCTATGTCATCTAATTTGCTAAGCAGACCTTGTATATTTTGATGCAATAGAGTAAATATGTTGGGTTTTGGTGTGGCAAGATTAGATTTAAAGCTAATTTCTGGTTGAAGCGGATTCGGCTGCTGTATTGCTATATGGTGTATAGTTGGTAACAATTTATTCACGAAAAAACTCTTTTTCTGCCGCTGACACATTTGTTTTTTCGGTAAAACTTTTATTTTCAGTTTTTTTATTTCTGTTCATTAAATAGTGATAAATGTTATAGTGCAAATTTTCAATTATATTTTTCATGCCTAAATTATTTAATCTACCAGACCAAAATGAAAACATATCAAAAGTCACATTAGAGTTTGAGTCATACACAAAAAAACATTCATTGTGATTACTCAAATCCCTTAACAATAAATAGTTAAATTTTTCCACTCTGGCGTTAAATAATGGTCTACCACATACATATGTCGGACACGCTATGATTACATTTGTAAATAGGATACTTTTTACAGAAGATCTTATATATTGCACCAGCTGGTTGAGATTAGTTGAGTAATTGAAGTCTTCCTCTCCTATGAAAATTACGCAATAGTCATTTAAAGTCATGCCTTTTAGTTTTTGTTGTAAGTCCTAATAGTTTATGCCAACGCCAGGTATTATATGATGGCAGAAGGAAACATTTTGAAAAAAGTCATTATTGGTTATTATTTTTGAGATGTTGTTTTTATTGTTGCTGCTCAAAAATAATAATTTGTTTTGTTCCGATAAATCCAGCGATGGGATCTGGGTAGTTTTTTCAAAGTCATTACTCTTCTGTTCTTCAGGCAAGTGACTGTGCTCGTCTACTGATTGATTCTCTGGTGTCTGCAAATTTGACTTTGGATCTTCTGACTGGCAATCTTCTGAGTGGCAATCCAGGCCGGCCGGTTTCGATGGTTGTTTTTTGCTTTTTGATTTAGGCGTTCTTACGGGTGACGTAGGTGCTGCTCCCTTTAATAAGTTCCGGTACAAGATACATTTTTTATGTGCTTCAGTTAACTCATCTTGTAGCCTATATTTTTCACTTAACAGTTCCTGGACTTCGGCGTCTGCTCCCGATAATTGTTCCTTGAGGGCCTCTACTTGTTTTTTTAGGTCTTCCACAATATAATTTTGAACTTGTGAGTGAAGGTTTGGTAAGCTGACGTTTCTTGATAAATTGGACTCTTCGTGAGAATGAGAGAGAATACTATCATTATCGCGGGAATTTGAGTCATCTAATCTTTCATCTAAACTTTCGTCAGCGGATAAGGAGTCAAAGGAATTTTGCACAGGCACGTTATACTTCCGCTTCGTTGTAATATTTCGAGTGCTTAGTTGGGAGAAATCTTCTAAATTTTCTGTATTTTCTGGCAGTGTTGATAGTGTTGATACTCCTACCTCGGCCGTACCTTTTTCGTTTATACATTTCACACTGTTGCTCTCAGTGCTGCTTAGCGTAGATGTTACATTTGTCGTTATAGTACTCTTTTCCACAGGAATTTTGTCATTGCTATTTGGTGTGGAAGTTGAGGCAGCTGAAATTATTTTTTGTTCGTTCGGCGTGCAATGTTTTTTTTGTTGAGGCTTTACCCGTTTACATTTTGTGCAAGTCCAGTTCAACTTGTCAGTTTTGTTCATTAGATTGTAACGTTTTTCAGTGTTGGTACATGTTAGGTCATAAGTGTCTTTACACTTAAAACATTTTAGGTAATGTTTGTCTTGTATAGTTTTGTCGCATTTTTTACAACAGGGTTTTGGCGCCATTTTATGCGTCAATAGATTTATAAATTAGTCAAATAAATATTGTAATATAAATTAAGAATAGAAAAAAGAAGTCAAAAAATGCAAAAAGTAGTACTCGGACTGGAATCGATCTCGGTGCATCGGTTTCACAGCCACTCTGTCTCTCAATTCTTCCACAGTAGTGATACTTTAATCGTCGAAATTAACTATCTGTATGATTTCATATCGTGTGCTCCTGACTTAGTGATTCGGCAAATCGTCAACAGATGTCACTATTATCAACGTTGCCACGACGACGAGACGAGTCATGCGAGATACGATTGCAAACGGAGGGGTCAAAGTTCAATGATTTGAATGTTAAAACGGTCACTGTTTATCTTTGTATTTTGTTATTTGTATTCACGTCACAGTTTTTATTGTTATTTTATAATGTTTGATAGTTTTTAAAGGTTCTGTTTTTTCTCTTTAACACTTATTCGTTGAAATTATCAGTAAAATTACACACTAATGAGTCATAACCATGGTCATAACTAATTGATAATTTTAAAACACTTAGTAGTCATACTGCACAAAGATAACACTTCCACAGTTACTAATCACACTTTTCTTCAAGTGAAGTCTGTTTTTTCTTGATTTCGTCCATAAAAACTATTTTAACACATAAATAACTACAGAGCCTTTGTTTACATGATGGCAGCGCCATCTAGCGCATGGAGTGAGCACTCTATGTATTTTTTTCTCTATGCCTGTAATGACAGCGAGGTTTTGAAATTACTGTTCTAATATTGTACCGATAGCAAGTTTAACAGTGAATTGCAAGAAAGACCAAAAAGTTTCTTTAAATTATTTTGTTAAGTACCTATTATATAGAAAAATTGATCGGCTTCAAACAAAACAGAAAATAAAATATCTTGACCGATTTTATTTAAATAAATGGGTTATATGAATAAATAAAGGTCAGATATGAGTAAGTGAAAGTAATATTTAATTTTTTTACTGGTTTTGATACCTATTAAAAATATAAATAAGCGTTTTTATTTACATTTACTAACTCATTTCATTCGTTCACTTTTTTGCAATCAGTACTTCATGTAGCTGTGTGTGTAATCATTCACCTCAACTCCCGTGGAACTACCTATAATATATCTATGGTTAAAATTGACAGGTATATATATATATTTTTTTTTTATTATTTAAGCCTTTTATTTTTCCTTAAATAGTTTGCATAATAAAAGTTTTCTATTATTATTGTTGTTTATTTTACTATATTAAGGACCCCTGTCGGGTATAGGCCTAAGTTTGACAGGTATACGTTTCAGTAAAAGTAAAGGGCTTACCAGACTGAAGTCGGGGCTCGTGCGCGTCTTGAGCGGCAGCGCGGGGTAGCGCGCGCGCAGGGCGCCCGTCGCCACGCTCTCTAGCGGGGGCAGCTGGAAACATTTACTACATTACTAACATAATCATAGACAATACATTACTAAGGTAAGGACGGTATTCCACCTGTCCAATTTGCGTCTAACATTTTGCTTAATGAGAGTGAGACGCACCACCCTTAGATGCGTAAGTTTTGAAATAGTTATTTTCGATACAAGTGCGAAAAAGAGGAAATTCGAAACGAGTAGCGATAAATTAAAACACGACCGAAGGGAGTGTTTTAAATCGACATGAGTTGCGAATTACCTATTCGCACGTGTATCGAACAACGTTTTACTGTACATATGGCACTTTAAAGTTTCGAAAACGCACGAAAAGTGCTATTTTACGCACTAGTGCGGAAAAGTAGCCCCATATGTACTGTAATAATATTTTACAGTACATATGGCCCTATTTTCCCGCACTAGTGCGTAAAATAGCACTTTTCGTTTATGTCAAAAGTTTAAAGGGCCATATTAACTGTAAAACGTTGTACTCGTGTCGATTTAAAACACTCCCTTCGGCCGTGTTTTAATTTATCGCCACTCGTTTCGAATTTCCTCTTTTCCGCACTTGTATCGTAAATAACTATTCTTCTTTAACGTATTATCAAAGCGAAAAAAATGTTTCAACTGCGCGTTTAAGCTAAGCGATTAAGTAAAAAAAAAAGTTGTTTTATTTAGTAAGTAAGTTGCCAAAGTTGATGTTAATTTACGGCGCTTATACGTTTCCTTGGTAACCGAGTAAGTGATCAGTGACCCTTCGTGCAGTTTTCTAATTTGCAAACTTAACTAGTATTAATTGGGTTTAATTTTAAATGACACTCCGAGTACGACTAGTTCTTTATTCGTCGACAAGTCAACAGCAAAAGCCAGTGATCCCAAGTGACCGCTGCTTAAATAACTTTACAGAATGGATAACTGGTTTGAATGAATGATTGAATGATGTCACTTGAAATATCAATCACCTTACTAATTTATTTGAATTACTTACCCATTTTATACTATGAAAGAAATTATTTAATTCTGATAACACTAACGGCAAGTGACATCATACGACATAATTACAATACATTTTTATAATAGTTTTCTTATAACTAACACTAGTAAATACCTGCTTGATGAAGAGGTAGGGGTCGAAAGCGTCGACCCAAGAGGAGATTTGCTCGCAGTCAACTCGGTTACTGCACGACGATATCACGTCTGCCGCTTCCTCCTATAAAAAAATAACAGGTCTAGTGGAGATACATCTACGACATTAAGGGCTCATTTAGACGGTGCGATAACTCGTATGCGAGTTTCATTACATTGCGTTATTTCAGCCATTCTCAAAGTGTGTTCCGCCATAGAGAAATAAAGACAAGAGTGCTCACTCCATACATCAGTTCAGACTATTAATTTCAGTGTCTACATCTAGCATCGAGTAGCGGAACTATCAGTACTGCTACATCTATTGTCAAGTAGCAGTACTGATAGTTCCGCTACTCGATGCTAGATGCTAATAGTCTTTTTGTTACTAAAACTGATGTATGGAGTGAGCACTCTATGTATTTTTTTCTCTATGGTTCCGCGTCACCCCTGCAGGGGTTCCGCAAGAATTTAGAATAATAAAATAAGCATAATTATTATGCTTATTAATAAAAAAAAACCCTTCTAAAATCTATTGTTTTATTGTAGGGTTCCATCAAGTATTTCGCTTTCCAAAAGGGTTCCGTCAAAAAAAAAGATTGAGAACTGCTGCGTTATTTGATCGGTCGGCTGAATTGATGTAACCTCAATGGTCCGTAATGTAACTAATATCGTTTTTCTACTCCAGCACTTAAATGTGTCAATTAAATGACTGACAGTGATATCTAAAGCAATGTCATTTGAATGATTTGTCTATAGGCTCATAAGATGACTGCTAGCGGTCATCTTATGAGTATAATACAACTGCTTTATTTTTTTTAAAGATACAAGTTCCGATCATCTTGATTGAAAGAGGTATGTTTTCATTTACAATAATAACTCTTTTTTTTTTAAATAATAACTAAATTTTTTTTAAATAATAACTTTTTTTTTAATAATAACTCTTTTTGTTTTTTTTTTTTGCTGCAGCTGTCATAGAAAAAGTAATGTATGCAACAGCTCATAATTGGTTCTTAAAATTCTCGGGTCTTTTTTTACAAAACTCGACTACGTCTCGTTTTGTAACTTCGACCCTTGAATTTTAAGAACCCTTATTATATCACTGTTGCATAAACTACTAATACGAGTTCGCGCGCCGTTTAAATGAGCCCTAAGTAAGAACTTGTTTATGTTAAAGGAAATAAGTTTTTGGCAAAAATTTCATTTTTGGTACAAGATTTTATCGCTGACTGTACTTTTCTTTCCACAGACAACTAATACTCATCGAGACATTTCTAAAAACCCCAAACACAATTAGGTTGCGTTGCTTTATCACAGAGTTCCTATGGCCACCTCCTGTCTCCATCATCAGATCAGATCCATCGTAACATAATATTGCATTGTCACCCGACTTACACACGTAGGTAACGTCTTAATTAATGATTAGACGGATAAATTCTACATCTGGTTAAATTTATTGCCCGTATTGGACTTACACACTGTATATGTGACGTTATCCATAAAAAGGGACCTTATTGTCGATGGCGGTTACACCATTATTAACGATGCTCCGATATAAACACAAGGCCGCGCGATGCTGTGCGGCGTAAGCGCCATCGACAATAAGGTCCCTTTTCATGGATAATGCCCCATATTTTGAGAAATTCTTACCTCAAGATCAGAAGGCGGTTGTTCATCATGACAAGTCAACGATGATTCGTCAGCCGTGATTTCAGAAGTGCTCTGCAAATAAGTTATTTATCACTATCACTAATTAATTCCATTCATTCATTCATTCACTACACTATATAAAAGTCCCCCGCCGCATATGTATTTGACGACTGGTCTGGCATGGTGGGTAGTGACCCTGCCTGTGAAGCCGCGGTCCTGGGTTCGAATCCCGGTAAGGGCATTTATTTGTGTGACAGATACTTGTCAAAATCGTTGCAGAGTTCTTGGTCTAACTCTATTCAAAATTGGAAATAGTAGTTTGTAAAATAATAGTAGTATAATAATAATAGTAGGTGTATTGGAAATAATAGTAGTTGGTAATAGTAGTTACAAGGGATCAATATGATTTATTTCCGTCAAGGGCGTACAATGAACACTGAATGAAGCGATGGATTCTACAATAACGTAAACAGTCTAAAGTAGAATCCTGAGCGTAATGAGGCATTCAAGTGTTAACGCCCAAGACGAAATAACTTTGATACCGTGTGACACATACTGCTTTTCACATCAACTATGAGGAAAATAAAAAAATCTTAGTGTTGACACAACCTGATGCCTAAACAGATTTAAGGCTTCGGCACACAGGCGCGTTTTCCGGGCGGGGCGTGAGCGTTTTGTATGTAAAAGCGGCGCGCCCCGCTCACGCCGCGCCCGGATAACGCGCCTGTGTGACGAAGCCTTTAAGCTAAAAAAATAATGTGCAAAAAAATGTAAAAATAGTGTGTCAGAACAGAAAAGTGTTACTTTGATCCCTCCTAGCAGGGAGGAAAAGTGCCACTTTCAGGGAAAAAAAGCTCTTTTCCGAATAGGAGGCGTGAAATAGTTATTTCGATACAAGTGCGAAAAAGAGGAAATTCGAAACGAGTGGCGATAAATTAAATCGACACGAGTTGCGAATTACCTATTCGCACGTGTATCGAACAACGTTTTACAGTACATATGGCACTTTAAAGTTTCGACATACGCACGAAGTGCCATTTTACGCACTAGTGCGGAAAAGTAGCCCCATATGTACTGTAAAATCTATTTCTGTCTAAGGGAGACAGAAAAACCGGCCAAGTGCGAGTCGGACTCGCGCACGGAGGGTTCCGCACCATCAACAAAAAATAGAGCAAAACAACCAAAAAAAAAAACCCCGCCCGACGTTGCTTAACTTCGGTCAAAAATCACGTTTGTTGTATGGGAGCCCCACTTAAATCTTTATTTTATTCTGTTTTTAGTATTTGTTGTTATAGCGGCAACAGAAATACATCATCTGTGAAAATTTCAACTGTCTAGCTATCACGGTTCGTGAGATACAGCCTGGTGACAGACGGACGGACGGACGGACGGACAGCGGAGTCTTAGTAATAGGGTCCCGATTTTACCCTTTGAGTACGGAACCCTAATAAAATACATACCCATCCCGCGGCTTCGGCCACAAGGCTCTGCGTTATTTCATGCAGGAAGCCCTCGCTAGGACTCCTCGCAGAAAGCGCTTCCAAGCTTTCTATGGCCGTGCCTTGGGTGTCGCATGTAGATGAGATCTCACACTCGCTGTCGCGCACGTAGCCGTCCTGCTCTAGCATCGTCACGAAGTCCGGCTGCGGGAAAGAGAAAGATAGTATGTGACTTTAGCCGTTTCGTGAAAAGTAATAGCAGATAAAGTGTCATTCAATAGAACTTGCTAACTATGTAAACAAACTGCCATACTAAAATTGACACTGAATGTCAAATTACTAATAACTTTTGTTTACATAGTTAGCAAGTTCTATTGAATGACACTTTAGATAACATGGATATTTTTTCTGTAAGGAAGGCATGTAAAGTCGCCATCAGATATATCGGAGCGACCAAGGTGCTCACAAATATCTGAACACGCCTCTATTGCCAAGGCGCTTGAGTGCGTGTGCATATATTTCTGAGCACCTCGTCCGCTCCGATACATTTGATGGCAACTATACAATAACCAGTCTTCACCACTTTTTTTATGACCTAACATAGAGAAATAAAGACAAGAGTGCTCACTCCATACATCAGTTCAGACTATTAATTTCAGTGTCTACATCTAGCATCGAGTAGCGGAACTATCAGTACTGCTACTTGACAATAGATGTAGCAGTACTGATAGTTCCGCTACTCGATGCTAATAGTCTTTTTGGTACTAAAACTGATGTATGGAGTGAGCACTCTATGTATTTTTTTCTCTATGGACCTAATTAGATTACTTATAACCTCGTAAGGCCCACCAAACTTTTCCGATTTTTAATTTGAACTTTGTTGTATAAGTAAATAGGGATGAATTTAATTTATTTGAGAAATGCTATTATTATTTGGTACGAATATGTACATTGTAATGTACATTGAGCCTTACGTGGCAAATTCTTACAACTTTAGATGGGGATCTCGGAAACGGCTCTAACGATTTCGATGAAATTTGCTTTATGGAGGTTTTCGGGGGCGAAAAATCGATCTAGCTAGGTCTTACCTCTGGGAAAACGCGCATTTTTGAGTGTTTATATGTTTTCAAGCAAAGCTCGGTCTCCCAGATATTTAATTTTTAAAAGTTAATTAATAAAAGAAAGCGTATTCAAAAACCTTGTAATTTTTGGGGCTACCACTGGTAGACTCCTAATTTGTATTGTCAGATCAGAGCGACATAAAGTCTATTTTTTTATTCGGTAGACTGAAATGACAGTTCATAGTATGAACATAAAATGTCATTCCATACTATGAAATGTCATTGTAGTCTACCGAATAAAAAAATAGATTTTAGATATACATACGTACCTGCACATATTTGTGCTTGTGTTTGAACACATCGGTGTCTGCATCATCTGTGGTAGACGTGGGTTGGTACATTTCTAGCTCGTTGCTAGATTTACGCCTTGCTTTGTCTGTGGTCATCACCTGTCATCAAGTAAGTGTTAGTGCAGTTTCAGTTTCAGTTTATTTATTCAAGAACAATTTACATCGTGTTTGAATATTCAATATATATACAGTTATGATTAGCCTAGTGGACAAAACAAAAAAGCATGCAAAACATACATGATTATTCAATAAATAAATTCTATTATGACATTAAGCGTTTCAACAAACCACCACAGCAAATTCATCATAAAGTAAGAAAATAAATAAATAATAATCAATTATATACTTAAGTTTATGTCAGCAACAATAAATAATAAGTGTTACATTAAAAATCACTAATGTCATAACAGCATTTTTCTAACAAATATACTTTTAACTTATCTCTAAAAGTTGCGGCGCATTTTAAAACTTTAAAGTCTGTAGGCATCTTGTTAAACAATCTGACCGCTTGAACTCTGGCGCTGTGTTCTACAACCTCCAGTCTCGGAGCTAATTTTGGAGTCAAATTCTTAGTCCTAGAGGCTTCCCGCAACACCATTTCGGATTCAGTTTCATAACGATTGCGATGCTTGATAACATCCGTTAAAACAACTAGTATGTAGAGGCTAGGTACAGTAAGTATTTTTAGACTCTTGAAGTGTTCTCTACAACTTCCCCATGGAGGAAGCCTAGTGATAGCACGTATTGCATCTTTTTGGGCCACGAAAGCGCGATTTATGTTGTATCTGTAGCTGTTGCCCCAAAGTTTTATACTGTAGCGGAGTTTGGATTCTACAAGAGCAAAGTACACCATCCTAAGTTGTTCAACAGTCAACTCATCCCTAAGGCTGCGAATAGCATAACAAGCAGAACTAATTGAGTTCTCAATACTGTTTAATTCATCCTTCCAGTTTAATAGTGCATCTAAGTTAATACCCAATATTTTTGTGCTATCCACGGGTTGAATGAGGTTGCCATTTATATGAACACTTAGAGTCTCCTTATTTCTAGCTGTAGTTTTAAATAGCATAGCATAAGTCTTTGAGCTGTTTAATATCAAACTATTTGCCCGTAACCATGTTTGACATGCTGTTAGCGCTAAATTGACCTTGACGTTTAGATCAGCAATAGTTGGGCTCGACAAGACTGCACTCGTGTCGTCAGCAAAAATTACCAATTTTAATCCTGGAATTTCTTTACTAAGATATGAAATAAAATCGTTTAAATATAAAACAAAAAATATGGGTCCCAACACAGATCCCTGAGGAACGCCTCTTGTTATGTTGACGCATTTTGACCTATGTGTGACCTCAATGGAACTTTCCTGAACCTCCCTAACTTCTACAAACTGTTTCCGGTTCCGTAAATACGACATGCACAATTTTAATTCATTTCCCCTGATGCCATAAAACTCTAGTTTATTCAATAAGATGTCATGGTCAATAGTGTCAAACGCAGATTTCAAATCAAGAAACACACCAGCCACCCTTAACTTTTCATTTAAGTTATCAGTAATATCCCCTATTAAGGTATCTATGGCCTCAGAAGTACCAATACCTTTTTGATAGGCAAATTGCCTTAAATTAATAATATTATTATTGAATAAGTGTGCCGTAAGTCTTTTTTTTATTATCTTTTCAAAAATTTTGGATAAAGTCGGTAATAAGGAAATAGGTCTATAATTTTTAGGATCCGTTCGCGAACCTTTCTTATATAAAGGAATAATTTTAGCAATTTTCAGCTGCTCGGGAAAAATACCCTGGTCAATACAATTATTATAAAAACATGAAAGTGGTTGAGCTAACTGATCAATATTATCTTTGATGACGGTTACAGGTATATCGTCATAACCACTAGAATTTTTATTTTTCATGGCTTTGACAATTGACTTAATTTCAAATGGTGAAGTACGCCTTATTACCATATTATTTTGTACTCTTTTGGAATTCGACTCTAGTAAGGAAAAAGCTAGGGCAGGGTCACCAGTTACTTGAAAATTTGCGGAATCAAAATTGTTGGAAAAAATATCGGCTATATCCGCACCATTGCTTACTACTAATTGGTCTATTCTAAGTAAAAGTTTGTTATTACTATGGACTCTATTCTTATTTGTACGTTTGTTTACTACTTCCCAGATGCTTTTAGCAGAGTTATTTGCCTGTATAATTTGGTTTTGTACTGTTAACTTCCTTGCAGTCTTGAGAACCCTTTTGAATATCTTAATATACACTTTGCTATAGCTAATTAAACTTTGATCATTGTGAACATTATCTACTGATAATAGCACACGTTTCATTTTGCTTGCTACCTTGATTCCCTTTGTTATCCACTTAATTTTGTTAGTTTTATGTAAATTAATTTTTTTCTTTACCTTTTTAAAACTTTTTTGAAATATAGCAGTAAATGTTTTAAGGAACCCATTAATGCCCAAAATATCCAAATTTTCTTTTTTAATATAATCTTTGTAAAGTTCCTGATTCTTTTTGTTAAAAACTCTACGATGTACAAAAATGGCTTTTTCCTTGTTGTTAACGTGCTTATTATTATTAACTACAAAGCCAGTTTCTATACCTGCATGCCCATCTGACAGACCATTATGATCCACTAAAGTCCATGACACACACTCTTCGGGCAAATTTGTCAGGATATTGTCTATGCACGATTCAGATTCATTGCGCTTAAACGTCACTTTATTGTGAACAAGATGCCTAAAGTTATATGATCGCAAAAGTTTAATGAACATATTTTTCCTCTTATCATCTTTTAACATATTTACGTTAAAGTCTCCGCAGATAATACATTTTTTGTCAAGGAAGTACTGTAGTAGCTGTTCTAACTTTTCCATAAAAATGTCAAATTTTTTGTCATTTTGGTAACAGCAACATATACATATATTAGTTTCCAAATCCCTAACCCCACAAATTTCAAAACACTCTACTCTAGACATTTTTTTACACTCTAATAGAAGTTCCGTCTTCCTACCCTTTTCAGCCAGTATCAATGTACCACCCCTTTTTTTCTTGACTCTGGAAAACATACAGACTATTTCGTAATCATTAAAAACCACACAATCGGCTTCACTACTGTTTAAAAAGTGCTCGCAAAAACACACGAAGTGCGGTTTTTTATCTAAACAGTTCAAATGCAATTCTACCAAATCTTGCTTTGACTTTATACCACAAATGTTTTGTAGAAGGAATGTTTTGCAAGGCCTGAGTGGACGCTCGCTCGGCGACGCGTGCAGCGTGGCTGTGGGCTCACGCGTGATGTGAGCAGCGTGCACTAAGGCCGCTCCTATACGTGCGCATTTGTTTAACATGCACGCCGCACGCCCCGCCCCGCCGCACGCACAACATGAGCGTCCACTCAGGCTTTACACTCACAGAAACATTTTTATTTATAATTATACTAACCATTGAAAAAGGAAATGCCAAGTGTAACGTAAGGCATAACAGTATTGTAATATTGCTAAAGTTAGATCAAGAAAAGTCTGCAACGATTTTGATAGCACATGCAGTCAAAGTGTTATTTTAACACATTCAGTGCCGAAAACCCGACTATAGGGTATTTTAAAGGCTTCGGCACACAGGCGCGTTTTCCGGGCGGGCGTGAGCATTTTGTATGTAAAAGCGGCGCGCCCTGCTCACGCCGCGCCCGGAAAACGCGCCTGTGTGACGAAGCCTTTAGATTTCGTTCCTAGCCCGGACGACCCGATAGTCGGGATCGTGGTACTACAGCTTTATATGACGAAATTGTTGTGGCCTGGCGCGGATGTCTTGTTTGGCTGGGTGGCAATGAATGTGTTAACTTATGTGTTAACCACTTGCAATGCAACGATTGTTGTAGACTTTTCATGGTCTAATCTAAGTCTATGCCCTCACAGGGCCCATGTGAACATATTCAGATTTCTTTTTTTTTATTTAACAGTTATATAATCCTTACCTTAGCAGCTCTATCAGCTAAATAGTTAATATCCTCATCTTCAGCTGGTAAGTCCTGGTTGATTAGCCTGGCGCACTCCGCAATAGCCATGAAATCATTCAAGCAGTCATTTGGAAGACACAGCGATGACTCCACCTGCGTCTCCAAGTCCGATTCCTCATGTTTCGGAGTCGGGAAGTCCACAAATGTTGTTGTATGCGGCTCGTACATGGTTACATCGTTGTCATCGGTGTTCCAATTGTTTTGCTCCGGAACTATAGCCGCTTTGGTCTTAGTTTTCTTCTTAGGGCTTTCATTGGTTGAGCTTACAGCGATCTTGCTTTTCGCTGAAGGTATACCGAGCTGACGGACTTTGCGGATCGGTGAACTGTTCAACGAAGCGGATTTCTCATTTTTATCCATACGCCTGGTTTTTCGAGGAGATGATATCTCAACGGATTCAGACTTCTTTTCACGATTTAGTGAGCTGTGGCGGAGTTGAACACTTTTCGTGGTTCGTACATCTTTAAGTTTTGGCTTGGAAGTTGTTGTAACTTTATCATTCTGCGTCTTGTCTCTTAACTTTGTAGTGGAAGTCACTAGATCCTTATTACTGCTACGTACAACTGTTTGGAAGATCGGTTTCTTTGCGCTTTTCAACTCTTTTTTGTGCCCTTTCTCCATGCTGACTAACTTGGTTCTAACGGGCCTAGTTTTTAGCTGTGACCGAGTGCAGATGTCGGGTAAGCCATTTTTGGCGGTGTCGCGCTTGAGAACTTTCTTCCAGGTGGTGTTGGGAGGTGACAAGCGGCTGTTTAACGGTTTTGCCTTCAGTTTCGTGACTTTGGATGTGTTCCTCTTGACCGAGAGGGGCTCCCTCTTTCTACTTCTTAACCGCATTGCAAGTGCAGAGGGGAACTTAACCTGCAATCAACATTAGTCTTTAGTGTCATTAGACATTAGTATGGAATTGGGATCCCCAAAGATACAGATGATAAGGGACAGAAGAAGAAAGGTGAGTGAAATATGTAATAAGGGGAGCCCTTATGTGTTGTGGGAAAGGGGATGTGTAGAAGACCTAGCAGATTATATCATATAGCAGATATGTATCATGTTCAAGTAAAAATATAAACTAGTGTCACTGCTAAATCGCAGCTACCTTCTACTACAAAATCACCATGCAATTCCTTTACTAACCAGGTCGTTAAGGTTAGATGTATAATTAAATATTGACTTTAATCTGAAATTAGTCTGCTGTAACCAGTATAATAATAATAATAAAATAATAAAGTTCTGCCCACGACCACCTGCGCGACGAGGGCGGCCACCGCTGCCGGCACGCTTGGGGCCTGCGGGACATCCTGCCCCGCCCACGGCTCCCGCTGCCGGTGGTATAGTGCGACGCATGAGATGGACTCGGCAAATGAACGAGAATGTCATGCGCGCCTATTATGGGGCTACAGAGGGGGGAACACAACTATCCGCCTATCGTTCAAGAATACTGCCTCTGTTTCAGGCTCTTGAACCCACCATCACCGTGTCGGAGCAACGATTATCGGATCAGGTGCGCGTCATCCAGCGGCTAAAGCGGTTGGATGACTCGACACTTGATCGGCTTCGCCTGGAGGCTCTCTCTGCTCGCGCGGCCTCCACCTCGGCGCGGGACCCGCCCGCGACGTTGCCGGATTCGGTGCCCGCACCCGACCGGGCACCGGGGGCACCGCGGGTGGATCTCAACGCCGACGAGGAGGAGATCGCGCAGAGTGTGAGTAGTACAGCCAATGAGCATCTGAGGAGGACTCTGGATGAGGCGATTACGCAGTATCGCTCCACTCCCAACACTAGGCCACGATTACCACGTTTGCCTATGAATAGACGCAATCTAGCGCTAATGGGAGCCCTAAACGCTTTACTAGAGCCATATCTACGGACTAGTAAAGATTTAGATGATACGCACGCGATCATGTATTGCGGAGCCATCGCGGCGTGCCGTGTTGCACGAGTCAAGTTTCCGGACTCTGAACGTGCACCTAGGACCGCCGGAGGTGCCCCCGCATGGCAAATACGGATCGAGCGACGTATCAGCTCCTTTAGGACTCTTATCGCAAAGCTGATCTGCTTCAGGGGGGGCAACAATCGCCCCCGAGTAATGCGCTTTGTAAACCAGGCGTTTGCGGGGACGGATATCAGGGGCCTTATTCGACATGCCACTTTTGACGTCGCATGTTGAAGTTCATTTGAATCTGAACAATCATGGGTTGTCGAATAGGTAAAGTGTGTCACCTGTCAGTGAATCTCATGTAAACAAATCATTTCATCGCTAGACTTGGTTGTCTATTGGTATGGCCGCCATGTTTGGATTTATGACATTTAAAAGGGGATTCTATGGCATAGAGTAAACTGCATTTCTATTTTCTATAGTTTTTTGATTCCCCTACTCGACGCAAGATGGAGTTAACAGTCAAATTTCGATCTTGGCGTTATAAAAATAAACCGCAAGAACATGACATGCAGTTGCGTTGGTGTAGATCTATCATGAAAACGAATATATGACAATTGTCCAGAATTAAAAAAAACTTGACAATAAACATACAGCAATACATATACCACTAAATGTCAAAAAGAAAACAGATTTAGTATAATTACTAGGTAACAAATTATATTTTAAACCAATCGTCGTGGGTCCTAACCCCGGCTCTTAGCAATGAACTTCTTGTAACTTGTGTGAAAAATATCATTTGATATTACACCAATTACTTTATGGTGAAGTAAAATATCATGAGTCATGAGGAAGACGGAGTAGCCAGTAGCCACAATAAGCTATATTTTTGTCCTCTGGGTTAGATGGCAGTGAAACAGTGAGAGATAGTGAAGAATGCGGCAAAATAAGCATTTATTGTGTTGTTAGTAGTTAGTAGACTAGTTTTTTTTCTAAAAATGAAAATTGACGCAACAGCAAGCTCATAGCCCTCTATGAGCCAGTCTGTTAGGTGCAGGCTTAAGGGCTAATCCCGGGGGAAGCGGAGCGTCGGCGACTAGCTGGTGCATCTGCTTATTAACCTCTTCTCACTTTTACCTCAGGTCCTTTGATTAATAAATTAAGGTAAAATTCGTAAGAACTAGTGCCTGTGTCATATTCTAAATTGGACGCTATGCCTAATTAGTTGTTATAAATTAAATAAAATAATTATTTATTTAATTAAATTTATAACAACGCAACGTGGGGTTATTCACGATGAATTTTAATGGCTTATATAAGACAGCGGTCGTATATTGCCTCAGAAATTTGGATTTTCTCAGTTTGAATGAACAGCAAACTGGAGACATTGAGATTAATTTTAAACTTATTATTTTAGGTGTTCGTAAGAAATAAGGTATTGACAGACATTGACGGAAAATCGCGAAAACCCGGTCAGGTGCGTCGGACCACGCAAAACGGAGGAGGATTCCATACTTACTTCTTCTACCATGTATCCATATGCCAAAATAGCAACAAAAAAGCCGAACAAAAATACCGTTTCTTCGCAGCACTAGATTTCAGTCCTTTTTTTAGAAAAGTAATATGTTTAGGTACATAATATATATGTAAGTAATTTTGTTATGTGAAACTTATATGTTGTGTTACGAGACTTACGAGTAGGTAACTTTAAACTTTAACAGCCTAACAGATCCCAATAAGGCCTAGTTTACCCTCTGGGTTGGAAGGTCAGATGGCAGTTGCTTTCGGAAAAACTAGTGCCTACGCCAATCCTTGGGATTAATTGTCAAGCTAACAATAGGTTCTCATGATCCGTGACACAATCGAGATAACGCGAGGAAGAATAACTTTGTCACAAGAATATTTGGCCAAATATAAATCCTTATTTTAATACTCTCGTGTATTTGACCTACCTACTCGTATTTAGTCGTATTTTGCCACCTAGTAGCCTCGAATTGGTTGTTATATGTAGCTTTCCATAAATTAAAGGTCCTTATGCTTCAATAAGGACGTTTTCATGGGGTCCCGTTGTTTCCCATAAAGTTTTAAGTCAATGTATTGTTTGTCATATTATCATTACTCATAAAACTGAAACCGTTAACATTTCAAGATTTTAGTTAGGTTATCCTATAGATAGGTTAGGTTAGGTTAGATTTGTTTTATGGCAATCCTGAAAAGTGACGCGTTTCTGAACCAAAGGAATTATGACTAACGAAAATTCGAGCAAACAATACATTATGGCTTAAAACTATTTGGGAAACAATAGAGACTCCGTTTTCACCTGAAGTTGCAATAGAAATTGGAAAGCCACATTTTTTCAAGCTTTTACTTAGTTTCATCTGTCCCGTTGGTTGTCTGTCTGTTCCAATGTGGTTCCAATCAAATCATGCAAATTAAATCCCAACAAAAACATAAATGTGAAATGAGAGCCAAGTTCAATATTAAGAATATGTGTCGTTGTTGACTCGCCGACAAAAGAATTGAGATCTATATGGGTGCCAAGTTCTGTGCTGTGTAGAAAATCCTGAAATTATAAAGGATTTGTCTTGGCTAGTTTTTAACAATAAACCAAGTTTTTGAAAAACTAACAGAAAAAGCCCGACCTACTAGCTGTTGCCCGCGACTTCGTACGCGTGGATTTGTATATTGGTGGTTATATATTCTACATTAGCTTAGAACATTATGCAGCAAGAGATTGCGGTAGGACGGTTAATCATTTCTTAATTATACAATACAATACAATACAAATTATTAATATTATACGACGCATGAGACTTGTCTTTCACAACCTACGAAGTTTCAAGCCCCTAACTGAATAAAATTGTCCTCGATGTAATCCCTCTAAACCCCCTTAGAAGATTTTCATGTCCTCTATTTAATAAAACCTACTACCTAACTACCTATTTACGAAGTTTCAAGTTCCCAGCTTTAAATAAAATTTGCACCCTAAGACGAACTTTAATCCCCTTTTTAACCCCCTTAGGGGTTGAATTTCCAAAAACGTTACAATTACTTTTTTTTGTTATCGGCTGTTATGCCTTTCTAAGAAGTTTCAAAGCATTTGTAATGGATTCAAACTTTCAACCCCTGTTTAACCCTGTTAGGGGATGAATTTTACAAAACGCTGAAATTACTTTTCCTGTATTTTAATAATATCCCCAAATACAAAGATTCAATTCCCGCGTTCGAAAAAATGTTTGATATCCATACAAACTTTCAACCCCTTTTTCACCACTTTAGGGGATGAATATTCAAAAACGCTGAAATTAGTTTTCTTGTATTTTAATACCATATATTTTTACGACGTTTCAAGTTCCTAGCTTAAAATAAAATTTGAACGCCATACAAACTTTCAACCCCTGTTTAACCCTGTTAGGGGATGAATTTTACCAAACGCTGAAATAACTTTTCCTGTCTTCTAATAATATCCCCAAATACAAAGATTTAAGTCCCGCACTCTCATAAATATTTGATATCCGTACAAATTTTTAACCCCATGTTTTACCACCTTGGGGGATGAATTTTTAAGAACGCTGAAATTTGTTTTTTTTGTATCTTAATTTAATACCTATTTGCAAAGTTCCAAGTTCATAGCTTAAAATAAAATTTGCACCCTAAGACGAACTTTCATCCCCTTTTTAACCCCCTTAGGGGTTGAATTTACAAAAACGTTGCAATCACTTTTTTTTGTTATCGGCTATTATGCCTTTCTAAGAAGTTTCAAAGCATTTGTAATGGATTCAAACTTTCAACCCCTGTTTAACCCTGTTAGGGGATGAATTTTACAAAACGGTGAAATTGCTTTTCCTGTCTTATAATAATATCCCCATATACAAAGTTTCAAGTCCAACACTCACAAAAATATTTGATCTTCATACAAACTTTCAACCCCTTTTTCACCACCTTGGGGGATGAATTTTCGAAAACGCAGAAATTAATTTACTTATTTTTTAATTTAATACCTTTTTACGAAGTTTCAAGGTCCTAGCTTAAAATAAAATTTGCACCCCAGGACAAAGTTTCATCCCCTTTTTTACCCCCTTAGAGGTTGAATTACCTAAAACGTCGCAATTACTTTTTTTTGTCATCGGCTATTATGCCTTTCTAAGAAGTTTCAAAGCATTTGTAATGGATTCAAACTTTCAACCCCTTTTTAACCCTGTTAGGGGATGAATTTTCAAAAACGCTGAAATTACTTTTCCCGTTTTATAATAATATCCCCATATACAAAGTTTCAAGTCCAACACTCACAAAAATATTTGATCTCCGTACAAATTTTCAACCCCTTTTTTACCACCTTGGGGGATGAATTTTTAAAAACGCTGAAATTAGTTTTCTTGTTTTTTAATTTAATACCTTTTTTCGAAGTTTCAAGGTCCTAGCTTAAAATAAAATTTGCACCACAGGACAAAGTTTCATCCCCTTTTTTACCCCCTTAGAGGTTGAATTAACTAAAACGTCGCAATTACTTTTTTTTGTCATCGGCTATTATGCCTTTCTAAGAAGTTTCAAAGCATTTGTAATGGATTCAAACTTTCAACCCCTTTTTAACCCTGTTAGGGGATGAATTTTCAAAAACGCTGAAATTGCTTTTCCTGTCTTATAATAATATCCCCATATACAAAGTTTCAAGTCCAACACTCACAAAAATATTTGATCTCCATACAAACTTTCAACCCCTTTTTCACCACCTTGGGGGATGAATTTTCGAAAACGCAGAAATTAATTTTCTTATTTTTTAATTTAATACCTTTTTACGAAGTTTCAAGGTCCTAGCTTAAAATAAAATTTGCACCCCAGGACAAAGTTTCATCCCCTTTTTTACCCCCTTAGAGGTTGAATTACCTAAAACGTCGCAATTACTTTTTTTTGTCATCGGCTATTATGCCTTTCTAAGAAGTTTCAAAGCATTTGTAATGGATTCAAACTTTCAACCCCTTTTTAACCCTGTTAGGGGATGAATTTTCAAAAACGCTGAAATTACTTTTCCCGTTTTATAATAATATCCCCATATACAAAGTTTCAAGTCCAACACTCACAAAAATATTTGATCTCCATATAAACTTTCAACCCCTTTTTCACCACCTTGGGGGATGAATTTTCGAAAACGCAGAAATTAATTTTCTTGTTTGTTAATATAGTACATTTTTACAAAGTTTCAATTTCCTAGCTCAAAATAAAACTTGAACCCCATACAAACTTTCATCCCCTTTTTAACCCCCTTAGGGGTTGAATTTCTCAAAATCGCTCCTTAGCTCTTATACGTTTTATAAATGCAACCTAGTGTCCAAATTTCAACTTTCTAGCATTTGTAGTTTCGGCTCTACGTTGATGAATCAGTCAGTCAGTCAGTCAGTCAATCAGTCAGGACACGTGCATTTATATATATAGATAGATATGCCTATACTTAAAAACTAGCCAAGACAAATCCTTTATAATTTCAGGATTTTCTATTATTTTATAATTATTTTGAACAAGCTAAGGGACTTGAATACATGTGCCAAATTTCATGTGTGTAGGTTAAGTAGGTTTCAAGTTGTGAAGGTAAGTAGCTCGAAATGGTTCGTGTAATATTACACACGGTTGCTGCGTCGCCAGTTCCTTTTTCTTTGAACTTGGCTGGACACGCTAACGCGTGTCTAGATTTGACCCACTTCTCGGGTGTTCAATGAAGCTGAAAATTTACATAAGTACATAATATGTAATATGGGTGACAATACAATATTTTTATGGTTACCATCGATGATGATACAGACAGTGGTCTTTTAAGTCTTTTTAACTTTGTGATAAAACAACGCAACTTAATTATATTTGAAAATATTTAAAGAAAAATACAGTCAGAAATTCGAAATTTTGTTATCTAACCTCTCTATCACTCTTGCATATTCGAGCGATAAAGAGGCAAATAGCTGAGTTTCGATTTTCGCACTTCCCGATAGGCCCCTTTGTAAACATTGATGTGTCTATGTCAAATTATTAATTGTCTGTGAAAACTTGTTAAAAAAAAGTTTAAAGCAAAGGCGTAGGCAAAGAGTAGTATAATATGTATATATATAGCTGGTCAACCAAATCTTGTCAGTAAAAAAAGGCACGAAATTCAAATCTTCCATGGGACGATCGATATCCCTTCGCGCCTACATTTTTCAAAATTGCCGCCTTTTTCTACTGTCAAGATCTGGTTGACCAAGTATACCTATATAGCGCTGGCGGTACACCGAGAAATTCAGTAAAATGCTGCAAATGATGTTAAAGGTATGAAAATCGGTACGATTGATCTTTAGAACATTTGAAACAAACCCGAAGCAACAACAAATAAAAAAAAACGAGAGGAGTTATGACGTCATCTTTTTTTTGTAAAGAATAAAAAAATATTGTTTAAAAACCTATCGTGTTTGGTATTAAACGAAAGGGCTTTCTGAGCCGATTCCAAACATATATCACATCATTACATTTCAGTAATTTTTTTTTTATTATAATATAAATAATTTTCAAAACATACCAATTAAGTTTGGGTTTCTCCAGATACAATACGGTAAAAAAAATTTTTGTAAAATATACCTCTAATCTTATACCTAATATCCTCATATCTAACCCTAATAAAGCAATTTTGAAATTATATACATTTAGGTTTTTTTTAATTTTTCTATTTTACATAGTCTATGAATCTCTCAATTAAATATTTAAAAAGAAAGCATAAAATTAATATATAACGGTTTTTTTCAGAAAGTCGCTTATATCTCGGAATCTATAAGTCGTAGTAAAAATTGTCTATGTAATAATTAAGAAAGAATTAACCGAAAAAACTCACCTTTAACGTCCCCCCTTTCCCGAGTTCTCCACCCTCCACTCATCTGAACTTTTTCTTACTTAAAGCTTAGATATTACCAAAGGAACATGTAATAGTATTTTATGCAACTGTTGTTTAAGAGAGGTCAAAAAAGGCGAGTGGCGTGAGTAACAATAACAACAAACAACAACCGACTCAGTTAAACAACGTTGCATACAATACTTTTTCTACGACCAAGCACTTTGAAATGCAATGAAATAATAATAAAAATGGATGATGATGATTGTTTTATGTCCTAATGTGATAGGTTGTTCAGTGCGTGGGATTCTTAAGGGGAACAAAAATTTTATTATTTTGCGCTACGACGCACGGTTTAGGAGATACAGCCCTATAAATATTTTTCTTCCTCTTTTTCTTTTTTTTTCTTTTTTTGTGTTTTTTAAATCTTACTTAGGAATTCCTTAAAGGGGAACGAAAATTTGATTATTTTTGCGCTACGACGCACGGTTTAGGAGATACAGCATTATAAAGTTTTTTTTTGTTTTTTTTTTATCTCTTTTTTGTTTTTTTTTATATTAATTAGGGTTTCTTACAGAGGAATGAACATTTTAATATTTTTGCGCTACGACGCACGGTTTAGGAGATACAACCCTATAAAAAAAATCTTTTTTTTTTGTTTTTCGTGTTTTCTAAATATTACTTAAGAGTTTCAAAGGGGAACGAAAATTTGATTATTTTTGTGCTACGACGCACGGTTTAGGAGATACAGCCCTATAAAGATGAAAATAATCGTACCATTAACCAAAACATGTCTATGGTTTACTCATCTGTCAGAAATGACAATTAAAATTAGGTTGGAAACAATGTATTCCATACAATATTTTTTAAGTGGTGATTACACGAAGTATCGTAAAAGTGCCAAAAAGATACTGCGTGTATGCACAAATATTTTTTTGGGGAATAGACTAAAGACTTGTCTTGATAACTATAAGTTAGGGGTTTAAAGGTGTGCACGACCCTTTAAATGACAAATAAAAGTACGGGAGTAGAAAAACCAAGTTTCAATACTCTTATTTTACCCGAATGACATTATTACTCGTATTGAGTAATTCGGCAAGGCTATTATTACACTTTGTAAAATTGAAAAATTAAAAAAAAAACCTAAATGTAAATAATTTCAAAGTTGCTTTATTAGGGTTAGATATGAGGATATTAGGGATAATTTGAGGTATATTTTACAAAAAAAAAATTATGATATTGTATCTGGAGAAGCCCAAACTTGGTATGTTTTGAAAACTATTTTTATTATAATTTAAACAAAATGACTGAAATGTAACTATGTGATAGCATTGGCTCAGAAAGCCCTTTCGTTTAATACCATACACGATAGGTTTCTAAACATTTTTTTTTATTTCATACAAAAAAACATGACGTCATAACTCCTCTCTTTTTTTTTTATTTGTTGGCGCTTCGGGTCAAATTGTTTCAAATGTCCTAAAGATCAATCGTACCGATTTTCAGACCTTTAACACCATTTGCAGCATTATACTGATTTTCGCGGTGTACCGCCAGCGCTAGAAGTGGGCAGCAAAGAGTAGTATAATATATAGGACAGTCGGCAGTCAACGTTTGTTCCTAATAAATATAACATTGATGAATCAAGGCGGTTTGTTTAAAGAGGGCCTGCCGCGAAACCAATTTCGTTATCTGCCACCATTAAATTTCGCTCGTATATGCAAGAGTGATAGAGAGGCAGATAACGACATTTCCCCCATCCCCCTTTGGATGGTTCTTGTTTGAGTTATAATGTCACTGTATTGAGGACTCAACCTTTCCATTTTTAAAGTGTTTTTATATAGACATGACACTGGCTACTGTAGTAAATGCCAAAAAAGAAAAAAAAAACGCTGTTATAGTAACGAAAATAATAAACACGTCAATCGGAATAAACAACGTAATATCCAAGAAAAAATGGCAAAGTAGTATATGATAAATATGTAAAACATCATTAATTATCGAATTAAGATTACATACAACTTTGTGTAAAAAAAATTGAGGCAATTATACAGCCCGATTATACGGGTTACATCTTGAAAAAGATGATTATCTTGGAAAGAAGAGTAAATATACATAGGTGAACATAATGGTGAACAAAGGTATAGTAAAATAGGTAGGGACATAATTCAGGGTTTGCTTGTCTGGTCCACGAATGCTGTACCTATCACGACCACGGCACGGCCGTCTCCTGCTAACTTTTCGCTATAATAGTAAAATCATAGGTCTAATACCTATGATTTTAATATTATAGCGAACAATATTTCATGTTCATGATCTCGAATTTAAGACTTTAGCTTAGATTTATGGCGTGCGGCCTAGCGCGCGTTGCCTCTATGAGGAGCTGTCAAAGCGTTTTATATCTGTATGCTTTTGATGATGCGGATCAGCATTGTTATCCAGCGGGGCAAGCGGCCAGCCTGCAGAAGGGCACCCTACCGCACTTGGTAGGTCACTACACTCACTACCAGGATTTAGGGCTAATAATTTATTTATAAGTTTTTAATACCTTTAAACGAGCAATTCTTGTATATTTATTTATTTATTTATATGTACCTATATATATTTCGGGGATCTCGGGAACGGCTCTAAACGGATTTAGATGAAATTTGCTATATGGAGGTTTACGGGGGCGCAAAATCGATCTTGCTAGGTTTTATCTATGTTTTTATCTATGTGCCGGACAGGTACGTGGGGCGCAGGCGGCGGCCGCGACTGCTGGCCGAGTCGCGCGGGCGCACCAACCTGCTAGGTCTGGCGCCACTGACGCGCGCTATTCGGACCCTCAATATAATAGCGGAAAATATTGACATATTCTCATGCTCTTTGACTGAATTCACAATATCAACATTAAATATATTATGTTATAGACGTAATGGCTTACTTTAGATATGTATGGTTAATAGTTACACTATTGTCTTAGGTTTACCTGTAAAGATAGTTGTAAGTGTGGAAAAAAATAAATAAAATAAAAATCTCTGGGAAAACGCGCATTTTTGGGTTATTATATGTTACCCGAGCAAAACTCGGTCTCCCAGACATTAAGTTTTTAATTTAAGTGTTTTTATCATGTTTCATATTTAAACTTACAGATGTGAATCGCCAGCAGAGTTTTTGGAGAGGTGTGGTTTTCTTATTTCCTGTTACCAACCTTAAACACCATACCTACTTAAATATCAGAAAATAATAAAGTGAAGAAAATTAAATAAAGTTGAATGCTTAAAAACTTTAATGTTTTATTAAAATTAAACGAAAAAATAAGTGTAAACTGAAATAGATCTATTTTTTTTATTTGTAGTTGAATAACTTAAATTTTAGTATTTAGTCTCCTTTAATTAAAAATCATCTCTGAGTAGATACATATTAAACAATAGGTACTTTTAGGTCTTGGTAGTAATGTTAGGTCTTATGACCTACTGTATTTGACTATATTACTTACCAAGACCGGAGCCTGACCTGTCAGTCACCAACTATTTTGATGCTCTTTGTAGGTAGCATCAAAATAGTTGGTGACTGACAAAGTTACCAAGTTACTAAGGTAGTAGGTACCTATATAGTAGGTAGCAGTAGCGCATCATGTTTGGACTTTTCTGAATATGTGGTTTACGAAATGTGTTAAGGTACAACTTGTGGTTTATTAACGTGGTTTAGAAATAGGCAGCTTGAGTTGGGAGAGGTGATGAGTAAATTGTTTCATTTTTTTACAATTTTGAGCGTTTATAGGAGAATGTGTGGAGCAAGCATTATTTGACGTGTAGGTGTGGGTTCAACAAAAAGATCGCTTGTCAATAAGGCATTCTTGCTGTTAAAATTCAATTATTAATAGCCTTTATCGACCATCAGCAATGTAGTCCCTTTTTGATTGATGGAAATTGTCACGTAAGTTCCACTACTCGCCGCCGCATCGCCTACAGCGCATTCGTTGGTCTATCGCTCACAAGATGTCATTAATTCATGTAAACTTACGTACTGAAAAAAAAAAGTTTTACTCTTTGCTATAAATTACCCTTTCGCACGTCAAAAACTCCAAGATGGAGCCGAAGGTCATAGAGAAAAAAGTCTACATTTGGAATCATTATTTGTCAAAATTTGACATTAGCAATCCACAGTTAGGTGACAACCAAACCAAACCATTATAAACCTTAAAGTAATAATAAAACAAAGTTGTTTTTTGTTAAATTATTGTTTGTACCAAATGAACTTCAGCACTTGATGAACTTCAAATGAACTTCAACAGTTGAATTTCAAATGACGCGAAATCTGACAGTTGTACATGTCGAATAGGGGCCCAGGCCCCGCGACTACATGGCCAACGTTATGGAGCGCATCGACTTTCTAAAGCAGAAAGTCTACGCATGGGCAAACCGTATTCGCCGCTACAGAGAGCGTGTGGATCGATTCCAGCAGAATCGTCTTTTCCAGAGTGACCAAAGGAAGGTGTACCGAAAGTGGGAGGAAACCAACCTTCGTGAGTCCGACACGCAGCCGCCGGATCCTACTGTCATGACTGACTTCTGGCGTAGCATCTGGTCGGTGCCTGTCGGACACACCGAGGGGGGTTGGATGAATGTTGTCGAGCGTGAGTGCGAGTCCATCGAACCTATGGGGGTAGTCACTATCACCCCCGATGACGTAAGTTGTGCCATCCGCACGGCCCAGAACTGGAAAAGTCCTGGGCCGGATGGATTGCACAACTTCTGGCTAAAATGGTTCCGATGCTCGCACTCGTGCTTGGCAGCACAATTTCAACAAGCCCTCGAGCTTGGTTCTCTCCCACCTTCCTTAACAACTGGTGTCACCTTCCTGCTCTATAAGTCCGGTAGTACCACGGAAGCGAAGAATTACAGACCCATCACGTGCTTACCTACACTTTATAAGCTCCTTACATCCATTTTGAGGACAAAAATCAACGCGCACATTGTCGCTAACAATATTTTGGCCCCCGCTCAAAATGGATGTAGGGTTGGGTCCCGTGGTACTAAAGAGCTCCTCCTCATAGACATGACCATTTGCCAACAAATCCGGCGGAACAAGGAGGCCCTCTCAGCCGCTTGGATTGACTACAAGAAGGCCTATGATTCGGTGCCTCATTCATGGCTGGGGAGGGTCTTAGAGCTGTATAAAGTTGATGCAGCTTTGAGAGCCTTTCTAAGCGCGTGTATGAGACAGTGGACCACAGTCCTTCGTCAACCAGGAGGCGGGGATGACCGCCCTGGCCCGCAGGATTTCATAAGGATTGAGCGAGGAATATTTCAGGGTGATAGTCTGAGTCCCCTATGGTTCTGCCTAGCTCTGAATCCCCTCAGCACCCTGCTGAAGGATTTGGGACTAGGTTGCCGGCTTCGGAGAGAGGGTGAAGTCATTTCTCACCTTCTGTACATGGATGACCTCAAATTATTTGCACCAAATAGCCGAGACTTGACGGAGCTACTGAAAACCACCGAAGTCTTCAGTAGTGCCATCAACATGGAGTTTGGTGTCGATAAATGTGCGGTTATGCATGTACAGCGGGGGAGGGTTGTAAATTCAACAAATTTACAACCTTCTGAGACAATGTCTTTCAGATCTATCTCTGAATCAGAAACCTATAAATACCTTGGTATGTCACAGTCGTTGGGTATTGAGGACGAGGGTATTAGACGGTCGGTGAAGGAGCGCTTTTTCAGTCGGCTCACAAAAGTCCTTAACAGTCTTTTGTCAGGAGGCAACAAAGTGCGCGCCTTCAACGCCTGGGTAATGCCCCTACTCACATACTCCTTTGGCATACTAAGGTGGACTCAGACCGAGCTGGATGCCCTGGATCGGAGGGTCCGATCACTGCTCACCGCGCATCGCATGCTACACCCACGCTCGTCAGTTATGAGATTGTACATCCCACGGAAATGTGGTGGCCGAGGCTTCCTAAACGCCAAGGATCTCCACAACCGCGAGGTGTACAATCTCAGGAATTATTTCCTTAACAACCAGTGTGGGATGCATCGTGATGTGGTGGCAGTAGACAGGAACCTCACGCCGCTCTCCTTGGCAAACGAGAACTGGCGCAAACCTGTGGTACTAAGTACTGCGGATCGCAAGACGGCATGGGAGAGTAAGGTGCTACACGGGCGGTTCTACAAGGCCCTCACGGGACCCGATGTGGACCTGCTCGCGTCGGTGAACTGGTTACGATTCGGGGATCTCTTCGGAGAAACCGAGGGTTTTGCCTGTGCAATTGCGGACGAAGTTATGATGACGAACAACTATCGGAAATATATCCTGAAGGACGGTACGGTCGACATTTGTCGGGCATGCCGCCGTCCCGGAGAGTCACTCAGGCATATCATTTCCGGTTGCTCTCATCTTGCTAACGGCGAGTACTTGCACAGACATAATCTCGTAGCCAGGATTATTCACCAGCAGCTTGCTCTTCTATACGGCCTTGTGGACCGCGAAGTACCGTACTACAAGTATTCACCTGCGCAAGTTCTCGAGAATGGTCGTGCCACGCTCTATTGGGATCGATCTATCATCACTGACAGGACTATTGTAGCCAATAAGCCTGACATTGTGATAATAGATCGATCGCAGCGCCGGGCCGTGCTCGTTGACATCACCATCCCCCATGATGAGAATCTCGTGAAAGCCGAGAAGGACAAGTCTAGTAAGTACCTAGACTTGGCTCACGAGATAACCGCCATGTGGGATGTTGATTCGACGATCATTGTCCCGATAGTTGTTTCAGCGAACGGTCTAATAGCGAAGAGTCTCGACCAACATCTTGAGAGACTCTCGCTAGGTGGTTGGATCAAGGGTCAGATGCAGAAGGCGGTGATCTTGGACACGGCGCGGATAGTCCGCCGGTTCCTCTCTCTGCGGCCCTGACCACCGGCAGCTTGAGCCTTGCCCCGCTGCTGGCGGCACCCTAGGTTAGGTTTTTTATAATATGTTTATACGTATTTTGTATTGTTTTTGTAAGTGTTTTTGTATTTTATTTTTATATCCATATTATAAAATAACCTAGCCTAAGAGTTAAAATAAATAAAGAGAAAAATAATAATAATAATGTGAGCCTATATACGTCCCACTGCTGGGCACAGGCCTCCTCTCATGCGCAAGAGGGCTTGGGCTATAGTCCCCACGCTAGCCCAATGCGGATTGGGGACTTCACATACACTTTTGAATTTCTTCGCAGATGTATGCAGGTTTCCTCACGATGTTTTCCTTCACCGAAAAGCTAGTGGTAAATATCAAATCAAAATGATATTTCGTACATAAGTTCTGAAAAACTCATTGGTACGAGCCAGGATTTGAACCCGCGACCTCCGGATTGAAAGTCGGACGTCATATCCACTCAGCCACCACCGCTTCAACCAGTATAAATGAATGAAAAAAAAACTATCAAAACCTTTATAAAAGCAGTACATATTGAATTCATATTAAAGTTCTACTTTCACTTGCATAAAATTTCATTCATAATACTAAGTGAAAAACAAATGACAGATAATGATGCAAAAATCAATAATCTATGTTTTAGCTTTTCTGAACATATACCTACATTTTGTTAAATTATTAAAATTAAGTTTTTTTTTAAATCAGTTCATTCAAACATTTTGTATGTATGTAAAATCATCATAAACCACAAAAGTAAATGTAAATTCGTAACATATAAAATCTAAATAATGCCTGATTCTGTGTCGATTGTATGAGAATTTCGTATAAGAAAGTCGAAAATCGAATTGTTACTTACATGAACTTATGTGCAGAAAGATAGTTTCCACGCCATATACCTCCAGAAAAGTTGTGCGAAATTCAGTTATAACACTTGCAGGGTTTCGTAAACATAACACGAGGCTCTAATGTCTTTGTTTCGCACAAACACTCAGTTTTATTTTCGTCCCAAAATCTACAGCGGTAAAAAGTGTTCGCGCCTTTTTGACATCACACATTTAATGATATTTCATACTCTATTCTTAAATATAATTAGTGAATCACACAGTTCAGTACATTACTTCACCTATTTAAGCACTTAATCTTCTAGTAATATCAAATTATACACAAAATAAGTATCGAGAAAATAAAAATGCGGCACGGGCGAATTTATCGATTTATGCGCTGCTAAACCGAAACGAACATTGCAGATGCACCATATTTCAGTAATAGGCTAATAAGCGAAACTGTTGTGAAGCGAAAATGTAAACATAATCGCTGTTACACGCGTAATTACATGATAATTTTTATTTATTGAGAACAAAAGCCAAACAAATGTCAAAATGGCGGCGTTTCTTTTTTTATCTCTTAAATTTTTCTGCAGAGGGCGCTTTGCTTTGTTCTCTCGCGCATGCGTTTTGCAACTGCTTTACGTGATCGATAGCGAGGAAGTGGAATTTTAATTTCCGTGCATTTCCGCAAGTGCAGTTTCAGCAATTCAACTGGAGAGTTACATAAATCGTGCTATTTAAATTAAAAGAAGTACTTTTCTCGTTCTATATATCGTAGTTAGAGTTACTTAGAGAGCAATTATAAAGCGATTTCTAATTTATTATATCTATTTATATTTGCAGTCTATTTTTAATACATTTTCACACATTCTTTAGCAATGACTATAATATCGTCAAGTTCTGACTTCTGAGATTATATTCTTTGCTTCTGAGGGCCCACCGCGACTACCGAAGTTCCCAAATTGCGGACATCTTTCTGTATCACTCTAACTAATTACGCCTTAATTGGAGTAAAAGAGAAAGTTAGTTTTTAACACTGGGAAGCTGACACTTTCATATGTTTGTCTTAATGATCTCGTAGCCAGGTCAAATAGGCCAGGTAAAATAAAATAAAAAACTTTCTTCTGTCACTGTCACTGTCACAGATATAAAGTAAACAAACCGTTGGCCAACCGTTGGCGCTGGCGCTTTTAAATAAAAGAAATCGTTTCTTTGTTTTATTATGAATTAAGTTAAATTCACAAAGGGTCTGATTTATATTGCATTTAAATAAACAATCCAACAATGTCTACTACATCAGTGACATCGTCAAAGAACGAGGTAAAATATGAAAATACATTTGTGGATAAGCAAAATATCATTGTAATATATATTTAACAAACTCGTTTTAATTTTTAGAGAGCTGGATCTGACTTGCCAATGGAGGTTGAGGCGGCTCGTGCATTAAACAATTATCTACGAACACATTTGAAGAATATGAAGATGCTAAAACAAACCATAATTCAAATGGATGGACACATTAGAACATTGCAGAAAATCAATAATCAGTGGCTTGATGTTGGGAACAGAACGAAATGATTTGTTTTTAATTTTTTTTCTTTCGTTCCATCTCGGCAAAGGTCTTTTATGCAGCATGTTTATTTGGTTTTTATACTTTTTATTTTGTCATATTATTTTGTTTTCAGTGTTGTATAAGTACAGTCAGCTGCAGAGATAACTGACCCACCCTGCATTGGAATTTGTTTGCAAGGGGGTCGACTATTTGCAGCTGACTGTACATTAGAATCAGGATATAATAGCGACCAAGGGATAGTGTATAATATGTCATCAAATATAACTTTTAAGTACTGACATTATTTATAAGAATGTAGTAACAAACATAAGACCACCGTTATTTGATTTTGAAATAAATAAATTAAAAAAAAATATTTATTGAATAAATGAATTGTATTGAATAGGAGCCAATTGGCAGTAAGAGATTCTTTTTAATTTTGCTTAGGTTTTTGTTTTAGCTAACTAATACGAACATCTGTTATTCATAGACTATTCACAGGCTCCTCATTTTAACACATTCAGTGCCGATAGCCCGACTATCGGGTATTTTATGATTTCGTTCCCAGGCCGGACGACCCAATAGTCGGGATCGTGGTACTACAGCTTTATATGACGACATTTTTGTGGCCTGGTGCGGATGTCTTGTTTGCCTGGGTGGCAATGAACGTGTTAAACTGGTCATTCTGATAGAATACGTTATTTTCGACTTCTTTGAATTGTAACTCTGCCTTTTTTTTAAATTTAACTGTTTTCGGCTACCAGCATCAAAACAGCCATGCCCTTAAAACATAGTTATTGTAGTTATTTGTGTAAATAATAAGATTAAGGGCCAAATGCACCATCCCCACTTGACAGACTGATCAATGTCGCCCGGCGCACTGCGGCAGTTTACTGTGAAACTTTATTGTATAAAATTTAGCGAACTGTTCAACAATCACAAACAGTTTAGTGCAACCGACCCTAAGTTGATAAACATGAATGCCATAGATTTGAGTGGCTGTCTAATGGTCACAGTTCTATTATCTATCTATCTATTAAGCCCTTTCATTCTGAGTTAGAGTATGCCTCTTAACTCAGTGTGCCACTTGGCAAAGGCCTCCTCCAGCTCTTTCCATTGGGGTTGGGCCCACGGGCCCATGGTCACAGTTACATCATTATAAAACTAGTATGGGAGTGGCAATGTGTGTTGACCGCTGCCCTATATTCTGCCAATTTTTTATACACATTACAAGGAGCATTTTAACTATAGTTGGTCAAACCAATTTGTCAGTCAGTAAGAAACAAGAAAACTACTCATCCTTTTCTTTTGGGTGCTAGTACTAGTGTAAGACAAAGATAGTATGATTCTCTCTATGTTTGAAATAAGACAGTCCTTTGACAAACTATACTTGGTCAACCAGATCTTGACAGTAGAAAAAGGCGGTAAATTTGGAAAATTTAGGCGCGAAGGGATATCATCCCATAGAAAATTTGAATTTGGCGCCTTTTTTTACTGACAAGATTTGGTTGACCAGCTTTATATCTGAAGGACACTCAGTGTTAGGCTTGGCCCATAGAGAAATAGTTACCACTTTTTCTTTACTTATATTTCTCTATGGCTTGGCCAGGAAGTGGCACAGACAAGACATCCTCTAGACTGAGCATAGTAACGCTACCCCCTCTGCCACTTATACGGTAGTTTTACTCCATCTTCGAGTCAATCCCGTGCCGTGATTGGTCCGTGTCTTTGAACAGACCAATCACGGCACGGGATTCGCTCACCTCGTCCCCCCGCACCCCCGTATTTTTGGCAGCATCGGTTTCATGAAATAATTGCTCTAAACTCCGTCTAGAGGATCACTAGTCTATGGGAAGTGGTCTTGGCTAATCGAAAGGAGTCGTTTTAATAAAATAATATTATAAAACAAATTGTTTTATTGATATTTTGTTATTCTATCTAGTCTAGCTTAATTAATTAATCTTTATAAAATTCAAATGTTTTGCTATTGGTTTTAAAAAACCAATTTGTAAATGCTACTTGACGCTAGATGGCGCTATTATAAAAGTTGCCTAATCTAGTACTCGGCGTCATAGGGCGCTGTAATTAAAGAATAGCATTTCATACGTGTCCCGCTAGCATAAGTTGAGTTCTTGCGCGCGACGCCATACATCTAGCGCGAATTCAAGTATGGACTCGCGCGCGAGAACGCAACTCATGCGAGCCGGTATGGAGTATTAATGTATGAAATGTATGAAAAAAATACTTAAGAGTGCTCACTCCATACATCAGGTTTAGTACCAAAAAGACTATTAGCATCTAGTATCGAGTAGCGGAACTATCAGTACTGCTACTTGACAATAGATGTAGCACCGACCGGAAAGTCTTATGCTGTTGAGATAAGACTTTCCGGTCGGTGCGACATCTATTGTCAAGTAGCAGTATTGATAGTTCCGCTACTCGATGCTAGATGTAGACACTGAAATTAATAGTCTGAACTGATGTATGGAGTGAGCACTCTTGTCTTACTTATTTCTCTATGCTGTAGGTTGCTTATTGTCATCATTGTTGATCATTGTCAAGAGGGCGCTGTTATTCTCATGTATAAGGTGTAGTGCAGTATAGTATGAAAAAAATAGTTCCAGTGAAATTCCGCATCATGGCGCGTGATCATGTGGCTTCACTATGGTTTTAAGAGAGCCTAAACCTAACCTAAATTTGTTAGCTATTTGTTAGTAGTGTCAGGATTATCGGCATCTTTAAACAATTCGTCCGTATGAGGGACTTCCAATGCGTCGGGGACAGCCAGGTTAGCCGGCGTAGAAATGACAGGTGCACTTTCCAGTTTTGCGCGCGGTCTTTTCTCTGAAAACAAGGTTGGATTCTTAAACATTTGATAGCATTGCGCCTTTTTCACCAACTTGACATTAATTGACACCGTACACACAGTGACTCGTATTTATCTAAATGTTTGTTTTGTTACTAGGTTACTAAAGGTATTCTTTTGCGTATAAAAACAAAAGCTAGCTACTAAGCTGCTAGCTGTGTTGTGTTAAAGCTGATGTTCGTACGATACAATAATATATAAATGTACGATTATGGCAAATACGTTTCATGTCGTATGTATATAGGAAGTAAATAAATTTCTTTGGTATTTCGAGGGGTGACCGGTCAAACCCTCGTGCAAAGGGTTTTTAAAATTAGAACTGTATGTGACGGGCGTAGAGTTCTTTTTAAATGAAATAAATATCTTGACATTCTTGACGTATCGGGTTTGATCGCTTATCCCTCGATTTATTTTGTCTATTTCAGTTTCTAAATGAGTTACTTACCAATCATACAAATAGAGTATTGAGGAGTATCACAGGGAAGACCGTAAATGAGTCCCTTCAAGTGGTCTTGTCTGTCCAAATTCAAGCAGGAGTTGTCCCTCGTAAATTCTTCGTCCAACCACGGCGCCGTCTATCGGTGAGTAGCGGAAACATTAATGAGTAATAAAATAACAGAGAAATTAAATAATAGAGACACGCTAGTAATTATTATTGCATTTTTTATTCCGCCTAGTAGAACTAAAACTAGTTATTATTTTACGTTAAGGGAACTTCTTGAGTTATTTTACCTATAGGTACGTATTATAGGTATATGTAGCTACGTCGCTACTACCCTACTATTCATTTCTCATGACAGTTTCGAACTTACGTAAATTCCTTTTGAATTCCTTCTAGTCTTCGGGTCTGGAATAGCCTTGTTGTTAAACGGGTTATACCATCCGTATTTAATGTCGTCTGTTGCAAGATCTTTCGTTATATTTAAACGGCCGGATATCCAAATGTGTTCAACAGCTGCAAAAAACATGCGTACTTTACGCTATTGTACACGAGATGGCGCTTGATTAAATATAGCAATCAAATCATGAAATCAATGATAAATTCATTTGTAAAGTTCGTCTAACAAAGATAAGTCTGCACTGACATTGCAGCGATAGCGTATGAAAGAGACACGACAATATCAACGTCATATTTTAATAACGAATTTGACGATTAATGGCGGTACCGGCACACTCTGTTGGTTGCTAAATCGGAGCAGACTGGCTTGCACTTTGTTTTGTTTTGTTATAGAATAAAGTCAGGAATCATCGAGATAGTTTATGTAGCTTCAAACAAAAGGTCGTCACATGAGACTGCCGAGATCGAGATTGAGAAATAACCATGACGTATTGTGCAGTCTGTTTTATGTAAGTGTCATTGGTGTTTAAATATTTAAGTTACTAGCCACTAGATGGCGGCTGTAATAAAACAAACAAAACTTACGTTCCTCCTTATTTTCCCCCATAAGAAGCAGCAACTGCGTCATTATTTCCGACGTCTCCGGATAGGCCAACGATCCATTCATTTTGTTACAGTTCTCGTAAGCGTGCTGCCAGAATAGCAGTTGTTTGACAAGCACGTAGTAGTAGGAGTCGTCGCTAGGTAGCGGTGTGGCTGTTCGCAATGCCGGTGAACCTAAAATATGTATGAGAAAAAAAAACTATCACGTTACCAGAAATTACAAAAAGTCGTCGGGTGCCGAGAAAGTAACATAATCACCCTTTATAGCGCAACATTTGTGTATAAATTCATACTATTCCAATCTTTATTATTTATTCGTCTCTGATGTAATATCACTAGTTGTTACTGTCCGCAAGATGGCGCTATTATCAAAAGTTGAGTACACCTGCTATTACTAACAAGGCATTAAGTTTTCAAATTGAATGTCCTAATTACCCTTTATAAATACATTAAATTTGAATAAAGTGTCTACTCGCCGCTAGATGACGCTATTATTAAAACGTTGCAAAGAAAATTGTAAATAATGGCTGCACCTTGTATACCTTGATAGCAGATAAACTGCATCTTTCTTTCGCAACGGGCCTCCAGGAATATCGGTGGGTGATTAGCGTGCCGGTCTAGTTGGAGGCAGCCATTTTGTTTTACTGATGTTCTGTCTCTGAAAAAAAACATACAAAGTAGTAAATGGGTGTAATTGGCTTACCAAATTATCACCTCGGTTGTTACACATAATTATGTATATATGTATATCACTACATAGTACAAAACAAAGTCGCTTCCCGCTGTCTGTCTGTCTGTATGTAGGGGAAACTGTTGTACCTTGGACATGGTTTTACCTCGGACAGATATGGCAATATTTCCACATTGCCACGGTTATTTAAATATTTCATTTATATTATTTGAAACGTTATTATTAAGTATAAAAAACAAGCTATCAACGAAACTTGAGAGCGGCTGGTAACTCAAGAAAAAAATTAAAATATAAATTGTGTTATGAAAAGTCAGTATTTCGAACTTTACATTAAGGATGATTATTTCATGTTTTGCTAATAGATAGTAAAACTTAATATAATAAGTTAAACTTAAGTTAATTAGGTACTCGATGGTAGGATCATTTCAGCCTAATCTCAATTGGAAGTGCTAATTATCAAGCTTACTTGTCCAAATTTTTTATTTTTATAATTCAGTGTGTGTTTTATAGTTCTGTTATTAGTATGTTCTTTTTGTTTTCTTCGGTTGTTGTTTAGTATGTATAAATTTCTGTGTACCTTACTCTTTTTATGTCTATTTTTTGTGTCGTTGGCGTATGTGTCGTCTCATAGTTTTAAGTCAGGTCCCCACTGAAAACCAGCGCCACGGATTGCCGCGGCATTATGCTGAGTGGGGGTCCTATTTTAGCGTCCAATGTTTTTTTTTATGCCTGTATGTTTTCATTTCAATTATGTAATATGTTGTGGCGTTAAATAAATGTATTTTCTTTCTCTTTCTTTCTTTCAAAATAGGTTGTACCTTGGCCCGTACTTGCTACTTACTGAAAATATTTTTTTTATCTTAAGGTTTCATATTTGCCGTATTTATAATTATTAGTTATATGCGTTATAAGTTACCAAGTAATCAATTTTAGAAACAATGCATAAAATGTTTTAGGCAAAAATAAAAAAATACCATTGCTAAGTATATTTTTCGAAGGTAATTGTACTAGAAAAATCTATTCAACAATGGCGTAAATATGCTAAAAATATCTGTGATTTCATATAATAAATATTTTTTATATGATTAAATTATAAATTAATTAATTAAAATTATCATGTCCGAGGTACAACGGGAAATGACCAAGGTACATCAGGGGTGTTGTTCCTTGGACACTTTTTCCTTTTTTTTTTCGTCAATGTATCTCATCAAAATAAATAAACTGATCTTTAAATTTTATACTGTAATAGATAGTTTATTAATGTATCTTATAAGATTCGGATAAACAATAATTCTACAGCCATTAGTTTTTTTTTCTAAAATTCATAAAAGAAAAAACTGTCCGAGGTAAAACAGCTTCTCCTACCTACGCTTAGATCTTTAAAACTACGCAACGGATTTTAAGGTTTTTTTTTTTAAATAGATAGAGTGATTCAAGGGGAAGGTTTATGTATAATTTGTTAACCCGTGCGAAGCGGGGCGGGTCGCTAGTATAAACATATTTTATGGTACATTGTAAACTTAGATACATAAAATAAAGAAACAGAGATAGGCATCTAGATGTAGAGAGAGACTTCGCGCTGACGAGAAATTCTCTCTTGGCAATTCTACGGTGGCTGGGTTTCCCCTATTTTATGACGTGATAACGGAACGTCTTATAAATCGATGAACACCGGTAGCATGCACGAAAAAGGTGTCACGTCGTGGATAGATCTCGGTGTTAACGGTTATGGACAGATCTCCATGGTAACGTATAAAAATATGCAATTCTTCAATGTTTTCTTAATGACGTTATCGCGCAAAATTATCGTCCGTAAACTGACTTTACAGACAAGACAACTATTTTTGAAGTGAAAACTTCTTTAGCAGCGCTGTGCACTTTTTGAGGTGGGGAAAAAATGTTAAACTCGCGAGAGATCATGTGACCGTAAGACGGACCTGTTACATGTAATGTCATTGAGTTTTTCTTTATTGATTTAAATGCCATCTAGTGAGTTTCGCTCTAACTGGTATTAATATAACTCGAGTACTAACAGTGATGTGCTTAGGGGGTTTCAAGTAATGCGACGAAATAACGCTAGATGGCGTTAACCTCAATTATACATAGTGCATTTTGCACTAGTCTTTGAGTTTTCACTTCTGCCGGCACTCCCTGAGTGCAACCCTTTTTTTTTATTGATTACCTCATAGGTGGCCACACGGCTTTGTCCACGTCGCTGTAAGGGCTGGCCAAGAAGATGCTAGCCCCCGAGTCCACCCAGCTCCATTTCCCGAGCTCACCTCTCGCTCCCACCCACGCGTTCTCGATGCCTGTGCAGTTTCAAAGAGAATAGGGTATTTGACTACTAGTCCAATCAGTTTCTTTTTTCGAACTGTCAAAATAGACCGCGAGCCACGAACAGGTTTCCATGACCAATCGCCTCCCAGGCGATAACTCCTATAGTGGTTAACGGCTACGTATGATGAATCCTCGTGGACGTCAGCTGCCGCTCCGTTGGTGGGTTGAGGAATGGCAGCCACCGAAACACGTAAAAAAAAAAAATATTTTCAGTCATCGCCTCCCGTTTCATACTTTGCCAGATGATAGTTTAGGTGCTATTGTTAATAAAAACAATCGTCAGCCGGTTGTATCGCGGTGGAAACACCGTCAGCTGGTCACATGAACATGTAAAAAAAAATTTTTTTTTCAGTCATCGCCTCCCGCTTGATACTTTGTCAGATGATAGTTTAGGTGCTATTGTTAATAAAAAACATCGTCAGCCGGTCGTATCGCGGTGGAATCACCGTCAGCTGGTCACATGAACATGTAAAAAATTTTTTTTTTTTCAGTCATCGCCTCCCGCTTGATACTTTGTCAGATGATAGTTTAGGTGCTATTGTTAATAAAACAAATCGTCAGCCGGTTGTATCGCGGTGGAATCACCGTCAGCTGGTCACATGAACATGTAAAAAAAAATTTTTTTTTCAGTCATCGCCTCCCGCTTGATACTTTGTCAGATGATAGTTTAGGTGCTATTGTTAATAAAAATAATCGTCAGCCGGTTGTATCGCGGTGGAATCACCGTCAGCTGGTCACATGAACATGTAAAAAAAAAATTTTTTTTCAGTCATCGCCTCCCGCTTGATACTTTGTCAGATGATAGTTTAGGTGCTATTGTTAATAAAAAAACTCGTCAGCCGGTTGTATCGCGGTGGAATCACCGTCAGCTGGTCACATGAGCATATCAAGCAAATAAATAAATAAATAAAATCTAATATATGTTCATGTGATCCAGATGTGTTTTTTAATTAACAATAGCACCAAAACTATCATCTGACAAAGTATCAAACGGGACGCGATGACTGAAACCAATTATTTAGGTCTCCGTGCCTTCGCTTGAACCACTTACGAGATAACACCCTTGTAACTCAGACTAGGGCTTGCGATATCCGCCCATTTTTCGTATCCGGATATTTGGAATATTTATTATTTTAGTATACGGATATCCGGATAAAACGGATAATTCGAATACTTACTTTTTATTTCATAAAACCCAGATGAATTTAATAAAAACTGTAATATAATACAATTTTATCTACACACATGTCATTAGTGCTCTATAATGCGTTCAGAAACCGTAGGAAATGACCAGCTTTATTACAACTAATTTTACTATGAGAACTTTCTTATCTGTGGTAGTAGGAAAATTTGTACTTTAATGTACATAATGTTATAGATTGTTGTAAGGTTATGAGTTTAAATTTGGAACAGCAGTCAATACTCAAGTGGGTCTCTATTCTAGTATCCATATAGGTATTAAAATAGTTATCGATACGAAACGTCAATTTAGTATGTTTTTTTATTATAAACCGCATGATATTTGATCTCGAGTGACATGAGATTAGGGACTTCATTCTTTTGTCTAGTAATTTAAAAAAACTACGGATGCGTGACATGCTTGAAAAATGTTCATTCACCGCCATTTGATCTTTTAATTCGTTTTAAGTATGTGTTTAGATAAAGTAGTGTATGTAACTGTACATAATTAGGTATTAAAACACTCGTGTGATCCTATTAAGAAACTCACTACCGTTCGTTTCTTAAACCCACGCTCGTATTTTAATGCCTCTCATTATGTAGCAGTCACATAAACTACTATTATGTACACAAGGCTGCGTACCAGCAAGTATTAAGCTATTTATGGCGTTCTACCTTTTCGCCGATGATTTGAAGTTGATGTGCAAGTGCAAACATACAGCTGGTGTAACCGCGCGTGAAGTTAGGTTAGTTAAGTTAGTACCTACGAATTATTGTGTTGATTTGCCACGTAATGGCAAAATTAAATTATATTCTCCAAAAACTAAAAATGAATTTCGGCAAAGATTTCATACACAACCTTTAATTGCCTGACTAGATTAGATATGGTTTTTCGAACAGGTGATACAAACTATACCACTACATAGTATAAAACAAAGGCGCTTCCCGCTGTCTGTCTGTCTGTCTGTCTGTATGTATGCTTAGATCTTTAAAATTACGCAACGGATTTTGATGCGTTTTTTTTAAATAGATAGAGTGATTCAATAGGAGGGTTTATGTATAATTTGTTACCCGTGCGAAGCCGGGGCGGGTCGCTAGTTAGTAATAATTTACTAGGTTATGGCGATACTTCAACTCTCAATTTAATATTGGCAGTCTGCGCTGCGAAATTCATTTCTTGATAGGGGTTTTGATAATATTTAGAGAATCGAATATCTTCTAAGTGTTAGTCCAGTCTCTTCTTGTTGAGATTTTACATTGCATTTAAAGTCAATCAAGGTTTTCATTACAGATTTATTCAAATAGAAAATGCTAAAACCTTCTTTATCGTCTGCTAAACCCTACTGCATTTCGTTCGGCAGTTCAATATCAACCGAAGTCCTCCTCCGTTGGACTCGTTTTAGTTCTGTTCGCCCTTTGTTAATAACGTAAGTATTCGGACGCTAACAATAATAACAGCAAATCATGTTTGACAAGAACACGGTACAAAGTACGCTCAAAGTTACTTTTACGGAGCTAGGTCGATCTGCATAAGAATATCGACGAAGAGTCGGCAATCAAGAAGTAATATTTCAATAAACAGTTTATATAACGTAAAAATGTATCCAAATAAATAAAATCAACCGAAAACGTGAATACTATTATAAATTTCAAAGTTTTTAAGATAGTTTTCTTAAAATTTGTAGTATCACTTAATCTAAATACGGATATTAAATTGGACGGATATCCGGATATCCGGATTGCAAGCCCTAACTCAGACATAATCAAGCGAATTCATCAACTAGTAGCGACATTTATCGCGCCACTCAAGTAATAATACCGCCCGGTTGCCAGCACTCGGCTGCTTTCACCTCGGTACCATATAAGCCGGCAAGGCCCTTAGCGGTGGTTCAAGCTTCGGCAGGAACCTAAATATCCGTTTTTTACCTTTCGGGGGAAAACGGTTCTATTTAGGTCTCCGTGCCTTCGCTTGAACCACTTATACGTGTTTAAACCTCTGCCGGCGCGGGCCCGGGCGTACTGTGACTGTTAATATTTATGCAAAAATCACATAATGAGAATATGGGCCTGAAATTTATTCCGTATTGAAATAATAAAGGATTGTTTGCGTCAACCTTTAAGTAGATTTTCATCATATGGATTTACCGATAGATGAGACAATTCTTAGCACTGACTTGCCACATAAGTTAAACATTGCCACTATAAAACTACTTGAATTTTTATATAAAACAAAACGGTTTGACTATTACTTGAATGACTTTTCCTTAAATTATTATTAAAGACATAATCTTATATGAACCCGAATGTACTATCTTACGCAAATAAATAAATTATGAATTTAGTACGTGTAGGTTGTACACATTTTTGTGTAACCACTATCTGAGTAGTAGTTCTGATGCTTGTAAAATAAACCTCATAAGTGAATTTTACATCAAACCCGTTCAGACTACCTCTGATGCTTTCTTTACAACAACCCACTTGGTGATAAAAAGGTTTTGTTGTATTATGTAATGATATTATTTTAAGAAAATAATTATAATAAAATACTACTTGTCTGTTGCTTAACCACAAATAATAGCACTGCCGGCCCATCGAAAAACCTGTTTTAAATTTGTAACTAATAGGAAAAGCTTGGGTCCTCTTTTAACATATTTTCTATAAGTTTAATGTAAATTGGTAACTTGTATCATACTCATACTCATACTAATACTTTATTGGTAATAGGTGATTACATGTCAACTTACATAGCTAGTACAAATAATAGGGATGTAACGATACATGATTTTGCCGATACGATACCGATACCGATATTTAAAGTAAATAATCGGCGATACCGATACCGATACCGATATCGATAGCCTGGTAGTTAGTTAATAAATCAAATAAAATTCAATGTTAATAATTTATTGTTAAATGAGAAAAATACTAAATTTATTAAGTTTGTCACTAGTAGTAACGTTAGGCATGTGCAAACAAGTGTCATTGTGAAGGATGAGGAATTCGAATTAGTTGATAGTACAGTTTTTCTTGGTATAACTTTAGATTCTAAACTCCAATGGGGTCCCCATATTGCTACTCTTTCGAATAGACTGAGTTCTGCAGCTTTTGCAGTGAGCAAAATCCGTCAGTTAACTGATGTGAAAACAGCTCGATTAGTATATTTTAGTTACTTCCATAGCATTATGGCATATGGTATTTTACTGTGGGGTGGTGCTTCAGAGATAAATACCATTTTTGTTCTGCAGAAGAGGGCTATTCGAGCAATATACAAAATGAACCATAGAGACTCACTTAGAGATAAATTTAAGGAAATTGACATAATGACAGTGCACTGTCAATACTTTATGAGAATATTCTGTATGTACATAAAAAGATTGTAAATTTTAGAAAAAATTGTGAAATTCATAATATTAATACTAGAAATAAACATAAGCTCGCAGTGCCCTTCACTCGGCTCCATAAAATTAAAAAACCATTCATGGGTAATTGTGTGAGATTTTATAATAAACTTCCAAACCATATTACTGAATTATCTATTATTAAATTTAAGAATGATGTAAAGCGTAAACTTATTTCTAAAGCGTATTATACTATACCACACAAGACTACATGAATGATAAAACAACGTGGGATTAATTTTTATTCGAAATGATTATTTATTTATTAGGTATATTTGATTAACGATGAGGAAATTGATATTCCGAATATTCCGATGTTTGTACTTCTTTTGTGTTTTTTATTTATTTGACATTTAGATTTTATTCTAGAAACATTCTAGACTAGTATTTTTTATACAATTTTTTTTTTCATTTTTGACGATCCTTTTGTGAAATTCTTAAATTTGTGTTAAATTAGATTTGTATAATAATCCAATATTATTATGGAATAATAACATCAATAAATTGCTCCGATAATTAGCTTAAGATAATTTATAAGTATGTTACGATTCATAAGTGCTTGTTGCTAGGCCTACATGAATAAAGTATATTTTGACTATTGACTATTGAAATAAATTAATAATTATATCCTTTATATGCATAAAACATACTTATGTTCAATAGACATTTGATTTTAAGAAGTGTGAAAAACTGAAAAATAAAAACAAAGAAAAATATATTCCTATTAGCAAAATAGCACGATTATAGCAGCTTCACTGTTACGTTGAGTAAGTAATCTATCGTAGTAAAACTTACGTAAGTTTTGACACATCAAGTTAAAATTGAGGTGAAGAATATTCTTGCTCAATAAAATACCTTACTGTGGGTTGTTTACATTTTGTTATGATATCGGGTGTATTTAAATCGGCGATGCCGATATATCGGCCTGCCGATTATATCGGCCTGCCGATTATATCGGCCGATATATTGTATCGGTATCGGTATCGTTACATCCCTTTGTCAAATAACATAATAGGTGAGGGTGGGGAGGGTCGATCCCTAGGGGACACTTGGTAAACTTCATTTTTAATCAAACCAAACGAGATACAATTTTTTGCGCTGGTAACACTCATTCATTCGTTCCTAACTTCACGTTCTGTCATGGCACTGTATCGGAAAAGTCAGTGGTTCAAAAATGGCGGACGGTGAAAGATTTTCTGCGTACTATATTCAATTTTCGGTAAGCTTTAACTGGATTTTTTATAATATGAGATGGAAATGATATTAGTGAGTGTGCTTACTTTATTTGTTGTTTATTGAAGTGATGATTAACTTGGATTACATTGATATACGCGAACATATGTTTCCAGTACGGCACGTTTTATAATCTTACTATGTATGGGGAGACTTTGTCTTTTTCTTCAGGGGAGATATGATCATGATCATGTCACCCCCAAAGCGATCAAGTATACATTGTAATAAATTTACTTACGAAATGATTCATAGAGCTATCATAAATATTTTCTTTTCTTTAGTAAATCATGCCACGAAAGTACGACCAGAGAAACACTGATTTTAACTTTCAAGGTTTTTGACTCATTATTGTTTATTAAAACGGAATTTAATGGCGTATAATTCAGTTTTTAATTATACAACCGACTCCGAAAACGGAATTATCCCCGTGGCCTTTGAAAAGACTGACTAAAGTTGACATCAACATTTTACGAACTACCCGTACTTGGTCTTTTCTATCAAGTTAAACGTTTTACACACAGGGGATGTTACTCGGTCGACAAAAAACACTTATAACGATATTTGGTTTTCAACCGGCGATATTTGTTTTTATGGATGAAATGCTATTTCAATGGCTTTCCGACCTTATGTACTATAGAACCGACGGTCCATAGAAAGGATTTTAGGATTATGCAGCTCAAACACCGTCCTCGAAACGTGAGCAGTAAATTTCTAAACTTATTTATTATAGTAAACAATAACGACCAGTGATGGGTAAAAAAATAAAATTGCTGTAGGTATCTGACGCTAAAAATACCTTCATAAGAACTTTAAAAAAATGAGCTTGTTACAAGAAATTGTATGTTAATAACTTAGATTTTTGTTTTTTTTTTGGTACAAAAATTGATTCCCTATTTTATGTTGTTTTATGGATAATACGATTACATTGTTTTTTAAAAGTATAAGATTATGGATTAATATGTGTTTGATATCTTCATATATTAATTTTCTGTAGATAAAGTGAATAAATTAATGTAGATACTACCCTCTAAATATGACATTCCCACTTAAAATCTTTTTACCAAGTGTCCCCAAATCTGGAAGACTTGATCCCTTCGGCTTAGACATCTGATTACCGGACATACAACTTCAAAGCATGGAAGATGCAATATATATATGTTTGCTGTGTATTTTACAAATTATAGATGCATTGCTAATAGCGATCCGAGTTATATAATCAATGAGAATCTGGTATGGGGAGACATGGTAAAAATATGTTTACCATGTGTCCCAAGAACCAGGGTCACTTGATCCCCCTAGGATCAAGGCTCCCGACCAGGGGTAAACAAGTCTCCCTTACATAGGGGACACATGGTAAAAGTCAACAGTATGGGTTTTCATTAAATAATGATCTAATTTATTGCACAAATCTGTTCTAATTCAAACTATTAATGAAGAGATAAATTCTGAGTCGTATGGTGTATAAAGTTTTTCAATACTACAAATAGTTAAGAAAATGTATGCTAAAAACAAAAGTTCCCCCTCCCCAGTTTCCCCTAAAAACAAAAATTACAAAGTATTCTAAATATTAAAGTTGATTCGCTACTTGCGTAGTTTTATATTTTCATTCATTTACGTTAATATTTCGCAGTCAGAAATTCTTCTATATTATAGAACGACCGCTCAACAAGCCAAGTTTTAAGTTTGTTATTAAAGAGTAACAAACTAGGTGCGTCTGTTATTATTGCTGGACGGTTATTATACACGGAGGGGCCCATGACGTGTATAGTTTTTGCTCTCTTTGCTAAGCTACGGGGCACCGCTGCTAGTTTTTGTCCGTATCGTGTAATCCGGTCGCTATTGTCGGCCCGTCTGGGGTATTTATCTAAATTCTCTCGCGTGTATAAGGCTGTTTGCAGTATCAATAGACCCGGCAACGTGATAATAGGTCAGATGTAATGTAATATGTTTTTTTAATACCCAAATATTGACATTATTTAGATTTGGACATTAATAGTTATTGACTAGGTATACCAGCTTTATTTGTACATAGCCCATTACATAAGGACAACATATTCCGTAAATGTGTAAGAAATTATGTACATGATGTGTTTATTTGCGAAAATAATTTAATATTATTTCGAATCGAGCACTCCTCTGCCTAAAAGTAGCGTCAGAAGTGAAGAAGACAATACGCTTCACGATTTAATGTATACGTTATTAACTAGTAACAATTCTCAGCAACCTAGTAATAGTTTCAACTGAGCCGATGCTACATCCTATAGAGGTACCTTAAGTCAACGCACAGTATCATAGATATAAAGATACACCAAGTCAATAACTATTATTGTATAAATATTGACAATATTTGGGTATTTGTCCACATTAAAAAACATATTACATTACATCTGACCAATGATACATCTTACCATTTACATTAAATTGATAGAATACGTTAAACCAGAGAGGACCCAAGCTTTTCCTATTAGTAACAAATTTAAAATAGTTTTTTGGATGAGCCGAAAGTGCTATTATTTGTGTTTAAGCAATAGACAAGTAGTATTTTATTAATATTTTTTTTGTGAAATAATATCATTACATAATACAACAAAACCTTTTTATCACCTAGTGGGTTGTTGTATCATCAGAGGTAGTCTGAATGGGTATGATGTAAAATTCACTTGATGAGGTTTACTTTACAAGCATCAGAACTTCTACTTCAGATAGTGGTTACACAAAAATGTGTACAACCTACACGTACCTACTTATAATTCATAATGAATTTATTTGCGTAAGATAGTACATGCAGGTTCATATAAGATTATGACTTTAATAATCATTTAAGGAAAGGTAAATCAACTAAAAGTCAAGCCGTTGTTTTATATAAAAATTCAAGTACTTTTATAGTCGCAAAATTTATCTTCTGTGGCAAGTCAGTGCTAAGAATAACCTCATATATCGATAATTCTAAATGATGAAAATCTACTTAAAGGTTGACGCAATCAATCCTTTATTTATTATGTCAATACGGAATACATTACAGGCCCATATTCTCATTATGTGATTTTTGCATAAATATTAACAGTCACAGTACGCCCGGGCCAGCACCGGCAGAGGTTTAAACACGTCTCATAAGTGGTTCAAGCGAAGACACGAAGACCTAAATAGAACCGTTTTTCCCCCGAAGGGTAAAAAACGGATATTGAGGTGAGGCCGACGCTTGAACCACCGCTAAGGGCCTTGCCGGCTTATATGGTACTGAAGAGAAAGCAGCCAAGCGCTGGCAATCTCGTAAGTGGTTCAAGCGAAGGCACGGAAACCTAAATAATTGGTTTTAGTCATCGCGTCCCGTTTGATACTTTGTCAGATGATAGTTTAGGTGCTATTGTTAATAAAAAACATCGTCAGCCGGTTGTATCGCGGTGGAATCACCGTCAGCTGGTCATATGAACATATATTAGATTTTATTTATTTGCTTGATATGTTCATGTGACCAGCTGACGGTGATTCCACCGCAATACAACCGGCTGACGATGTTTTTTATTAACAATAGCACCTAAACTATCATCTGACAAAGTATCAAGCGGGAGGCGATGACTGAAAAAATATTTTTTTTTTTACATGTTCATGTGACCAGCTGACGGTGATTCCACCGCGATACAACCGGCTGACGATCTCTTTTATTAACAATAGCACCTAAACTATCATCCGACAAAGTATCAAGCGGGAGGCGATGACTGAAAAAAAAAATTTTTTTTACATGTTCATGTGACCAGCTGACGGTGGTTCCACCGCGATACAACCGGCTGACGATTCTTTTTATTAATAATAGCACCTAAACTATCATCTGACAAAGTATCAAGCGGGAGGCGATGACTGAAAAAATATTTTTTTTTTACATGTTCATGTGACCAGCTGACGGTGATTCCACCGCGATACAACCGGCTGACGTTTTTTTTTATTAACAATAGCACCTAAACTATCATCTGACAAAGTATCAAGCGGGAGGCGATGACTGAAAAAAAAAATTTTTTTTACATGTTCATGTGACCAGCTGACGGTGATTCCACCGCGATACAACCGGCTGACGATTCTTTTTATTAATAATAGCACCTAAACTATCATCTGGCAAAGTATCAAACGGGAGGCGATGACTGAAACCAATTATTTTAAATTTTAGATTGTATTTATTTATTTGCTTTATAAATTCATGTGACCAGCTGACGGTGATTCCACCGCGATACAACCGGCTGACGATTTTTTTTATTAACAATATCACCTAAACTATCATCTGACAAAGTATCAAGCGGGAGGCGATGACTGAAAAAATATTTTTTTTTTACATGTTCATGTGACCAGCTGACGGTGATTCCACCGCGATACAACCGGCTGACGAGTTTTTTTATTAACAATAGCACCTAAACTATCATCTGACAAAGTATCAAGCGGGAGGCGATGACTGAAAAAAAAAATTTTTTTTACATGTTCATGTGTACAGCTGACGTTGATTCCACCGCGATACAACCGGCTGACGATTGTTTTTATTAATAATAGCACCTAAACTATCATCTGACAAAGTATCAAGCGGGAGGCGATGACTGAAAAAATATTTTTTTTTTACATGTTCATGTGACCAGCTGACGGTGATTCCACCGCGATACAACCGGCTGACGATTTGTTTTATTAACAATAGCACCTAAACTATCATCTGACAAAGTATCAAGCGGGAGGCGATGACTGAAAAAAAAAATTTTTTTTACATGTTCATGTGACCAGCTGACGGTGATTCCACCGCGATACAACCGGCTGACGATTCTTTTTATTAATAATAGCACCTAAACTATCATCTGGCAAAGTATCAAACGGGAGGCGATGACTGAAACCAATTATTTTAAATTTTAGATTGTATTTATTTATTTGCTTTATAAATTCATGTGACCAGCTGACGGTGATTCCACCGCGATACAACCGGCTGACGATTTTTTTTATTAACAATATCACCTAAACTATCATCTGACAAAGTATCAAGCGGGAGGCGATGACTGAAAAAATATTTTTTTTTTACATGTTCATGTGACCAGCTGACGGTGATTCCACCGCGATACAACCGGCTGACGATTTGTTTTATTAACAATAGCACCTAAACTATCATCTGACAAAATATCAAGCGGGAGGCGATGACTGAAAAAAAAAATTTTTTTTACATGTTCATGTGACCAGCTGACGGTGATTCCACCGCGATACAACCGGCTGACGAGTTTTTTTATTAACAATAGCACCTAAACTATCATCTGACAAAGTATCAAGCGGGAGGCGATGACTGAAAAAAAAAATTTTTTTTACATGTTCATGTGTACAGCTGACGTTGATTCCACCGCGATACAACCGGCTGACGATTGTTTTTATTAACAATAGCACCTAAACTTTCATCTGACTAAGTATCAAACGGGAGGCGATGACTGAAAAAAAAATTTTTTTTTACGTGTTTTGGTGGCTGCCATTCCTCAACCCACCAACGTCGCGGCAGCTGACGTCCACGAGGGTTCATCATATATGCCCGTTAACCAGTATACGAGTTTTCACCCGGGAGGCGATGACTGACGAAATTTGCGCCTGGCTCGTGGACCAAAACGATTTTGCTACTAGAGTCTGTGCGGAATGAGAAGAGTCGTCGAATGTATGGGGCCCAATATATTCCACGACTCTTCTCTTTCCGAACAGATTTATATGAAACACTAGCATGTGACATAGCTGTCTCTATGTGTTTGAAGTCTCTAAATTTGTAAAACTGAATATGAATTTGTTCAAGACAGCCAAAGAGGTGTTTCCTAGAAACACTAGGAATACAAATAGGCTTGTTGTACCTAAACAGCAAAAAACTGCTGCTTTTAAGAAAAACGTTTACTGTATGGGTGTCACCATATACAACCAGCTACCAGAGCATATAAAAGATCTGCCATACACTAAATTTAAAACAGCGCTTTTTAAATGGCTACTGGCGAAAATTTTTTACTCCATTAATGAATTTATTGCACATAATAATGTATAAAATAAATTTTAGTCAAATTTATATTATTAATATTTTATTAGTTTTATTTATTACCATGACATACTCAATTATTTTATTATCAATGGCTGGGACTGTATGTGTATATTGTAAAGTTAATTTATTATGCTTTCTATTTTAGTTTAATTTAAGTTAATGTAGTTAGTAATTAAGTTAGTTTAAGGTAGTCGTATGTAGTACAAATTTAATGTATTATAAGGACCCATTTGCATGCTGTCAAAAACAGCTAAAAAGGCTTGGAAATGTAACTTTATAACACGTGTATGTAAAACCCTTTTTATGTGCAAATAAATGATTATGATTATGATTATGATCACAATCAAATTACCTACACTTTATAGTTTTATATGGGTTTTAACATAGAATTGTGTTTAAAAATAACTAGTGTCTAGGTTTCTCTATTAATCTTCTGGTGCTTTATTTCATGCATGGTGAAAAATAGTTTATTTTAAATACAGTCAAATATCCTATAAAGAAGACATAGAGTGCTCACTCCATACATCCGTTTTGTTACCAAAACGACTATTATTTTCGTAGTCGGCATCTACCGTCAAGTAGCGGAGTTATCATTACTGCTACTCGACAATAGATTTCGCGGCGAACGGAAAGTCTAATTTTCAGCTAATATTATAAACCGGAATAACCGGAACTCTATTTTCAACTCCGGGCCTTCTGCTTATAATATTAGTTATAAATTGTACGGTATCGGCCTGTCAGTTAGAACAAAAAGAGGAGCCCACTGATTAACAGTCCGCCGGACGGTATCGGCCTGTCAGTTGTTCGGAACTGTCAAATTTTTGTTCTAAATGACAGGCCGATACCCTCCGGCGGACTGTTAATCAGTAGGCCCCTTTAGAATTTTCAAAACTTACTAGGCCTGGTCTTTAGCATTGTGGTGCCAAGTTTCTTCAGACACTTCATCGTGGCAATGTTGGCTAAACTGAAAACAATTCAAAATCATCACTAGGGTAGAGTGGGGACAATTGATACAATTTGTTTGATGGCCTTCAACTATTTTATTTTTACAGTTAGAAAGGTATGCGCCTATGTTATTAATGATCTAGTGCAAATAAAGATGATACCTAGTAGCAGCATCAAACAGAATTAGTACCTAGCTTACGTAGAAGTTGTTAAACTCGCCCCCTTATTTACTTATGTAACCCCTTTTTAGGGTTCCGTACCCAAAGGGTAAAAAACGGGACCCTATTACTAAGACTTCGCTGTCCGTCCGTCCGTCCGTCCGTCTGTCACCAGGTTGTATCTCATGAACCGCGATAGCTAGACAGTTGTTTTTTTTTTTACTTTAGATGACGAAATATACATAGTACTAGTATTAAAGCTCCGTCGATTGCTCAAAGGTTAACTGGAAGAGATCCCTGAAAGAGATAAGTTTGTATAATGATGTGCATTTATTCATGTTTCTTTTTGTTTTTTGTTCAATAAAGTGTTTTACTGCTACTACTAACTTAACACATTCATTGCCACCCAGCTTAACAAGACATCCGCGCCAGGCCACATTTCGTCATATAAAGCTGTAGTACCACGATCCCGATTATCGGGTCGTCCGGCCTGGGAACGAAATCATAAAATACCCGATAGTCGGGTTTTCGGCACTGAATGTGTTAATGTTAAAGGGCTTCTCTGAGTTATAAATTATAATCTATGTACAGTCACCTGCAATAATATGTTACACAACGAAGGCCGCAAAAATATCTGACACGATCTTATTCGTAGAGTGTCACATATTTTTGCGGCTTTCGAAGAGTAACATATTATTGCAGGCGACTGTACCTATTTACCTCATCTTCCTGACCACGCAATACGCAGCCGCCTGGTGCCAGTCTAACAGGCCGTCGTACATCCGGTACAGACCGGTCCGGCACCGGACCGTCTTCAGCTCCTTTATTAGCTGCCGGGTCTGCGCTTCTGTTTGAAAAATACAATAATTTCTTAAACATATTGCCAGTTGTCGCATTTTTAGGGTTCCGTACCCAAAGGGTAATAAAAACGGGACCCTATTACTAAGACTCCGCTGTCCGTCCGTCCGTCCGTCACCAGGCTGTATCTCACGAACCGTCGAAAATTTCAACTGTCTAGAGTTGAAATTTTCACAGATGATGTATTTCTGTTGCTGCTATAACAACAAATACTAAAAACAGAATAAAATAAAGATTTAAGTGGGGCTCCCATACAACAAACGTGATTTTTGACCGAAGTTAAGCAACGTCGGGCGGGGTCAGTACATGGATGGGTGACCGTTTTTTTTGCTCGCTTTTTTTTGCTTGTTTTGCTCTATTTTTTGTTGATGGTGCGGAAGTAGGGTTGCCAACCGTACTATATTATATAGTATTGTACTATATTTTGGCTCTCTGTACTATATACTTTTGGAAAAATATATAGTACGCTATAATACTATATTTCCGATTAAACGTATGTTACACTTATGTTTAGTATTTTATCTAAAAGTACCATATTTTTTTGAAATGTACTATATTTTTGATGCCCTATTCTGGAAAATACTATATTCTACCAAAAAATAGTTGGCAACCCTATGCGGAACCCTCCGTGCGCGAGTCCGACTCGCACTTGGCCGGTTTTTAGGGTTCCGTAGCCAAATGGCAAAAAACGGAACCCTTATAGATTCGTCATGTCTGTCTGTCCGTCTGTCTGTCTGTCTGTCTGTCTGTCCGTCTGTCCGTGTATGTCACAGTCACTTTTCTCCGAAACTATAAGAACTATACTGTTGAAACTTGATAAGTAGATGTATTCTGTGAACCGCATTAAGATTTTCACACAAAAATAGAAAAAAAACAATAAATTTTTGGGGTTCCCTATACGTAGAACTGAAACTCAAAATATTTTTTTTCATCAAACCTATACGTGTGGAGTATCTATGGATAGGTCTTCAAAAATGATATTGAGGTTTCTAATATCATTTTTTTCTAAACTGAATAGTTTGCGCGAGAGACACTTCCAAAGTGGTAAAATGTGTGCCCCCCCCCCCTGTAACTTCTAAAATAACAGAATGATAAAACTAAAAAAAATATATACCGTGTAAACTTCCACCGCCAAAATTGGTTTGAACGAGATCTAGTAAGTAGTTTTTTTTTTAATACGTCATAAATCGCCTAAATACGGAACCCTTCATGGGCGAGTCCGACTCGCACTTGGCCGCTTATTTTTTTTTGTTATTTCTACCTCATTGAAGAACGCAAACTCTTCGATTGTGGGATATTTTTTGAACAGCAACGAGTTCGCGGCATCAGAATTTTAAACTCCTAAATCTAAAACTTCTGAATGTAGAGCGGGGGCCCTAACGAAGATGACAATTAATCGTCATATTAAATTGTACAACGCGACTTAATCGCGTATTTAAGTTTTAAGATTTACCTCCGACGTTTCGAGGACGGCGTTGTCCCCGTGGTCTCAGAGAAGACTGGCTAAAGTTGACATCAACATCTTCTATCCGCGCGAGTTTTTCGAACTACCCGCACTTGGTCTTGTTTATAAGCTTGAACGTTTGGGCACTAGGGATGTCACTCTGTCGACACACAACACTAACGATATTCGATTTATCGGCTGTCGATATTCGTTTCCCCTTGCATTTACTAACACCGATGTCACAACACAACAACAGCCCCATACAACCCCGTCCTTGAAACGTCGGAGGTACATTTTAAAATTAAATACGCGATTAAGTTCTTTTTAAAGGGTTCTCACCTCTTTCACAGACGAATGGTCTTTCCAGCTCGCAGGGAAGGTCCAGGAACACTCCTCGATCGTGAGACACTCTTTGCACGGCCACGCAGTCGGCGCCCGTGTCTGGGACTGGCACGTGAGTTCTGTTCTGCCACTGGAAAGCCAAATAACGGTCATCATTAGTCATCAATCTAAACTTTCTAAACATACACCTAATACACATACAATATAGGTAAAACAGACAGCCCTGAACAGTCTGTCTGGTCGGTCTGGCTGTCCGTCACTCGTGTCTGGTATTTTAAGAAGAAGAAAGAAGAAAATACATTTATTTAACGCCACAACATATTACATAATTGAAATGAAAACATACAGGCATAAAAAAAAACATTGGACGCTAAAATAGGACCCCCACTCAGCATAATGCCGCGGCAATCCGTGGCGCTGGTTTTTAGTGGGGACCTGACTTAAAACTATGAGACGACACATACGCCAACGACACAAAAAATAGACATAAAAAGAGTAAGGTACACAGAAAATTATACATAAGTACTAAACAACAACCGAAGAAAACAAAAAAAACATACTAATAACAGAACTATAAAACACACACTGTTTTTTTTCTATTTTTGTGTGAAAATCTTAATGCGGTTCACAGAATACATCTACTTACCAAGTTTCAACAGTATAGTTCTTATAGTTTCGGAGAAAAGTGGCTGTGACATACGGACGGACAGACAGACGGACAGACAGACAGACATGACGAATCTATAAGGGTTCCGTTTTTTGCCATTTGGCTACGGAACCCTAAAAACTACTCACAAAACAAATATTTATTATTTTAACAATATGACTATATAAATAAAATGTAAATGTACAGATACTTAACGCCGCACCAACCCAAGGAACTTGTACGAACTTGTACGAACTTATTTGTAAGAAAAAACATTTTTTTTTTCCACGTGTACGTGTGTTAGTTATATTGCAGTGACGTTTCAATTTGTGTTTGTAATAAGTGTGACCGACATTTTGACTTGAAGCCACTCAACGACTTCAGCGAACGGATTGGTGGAGGCAGGTCATTCCAACACTTCGTGGCAGCGTACCGAAAACTGCCACGAAAGGCCGCAGAATGATGATGAGGGCAAACAAGTTGCAGATACCTGGATGATCTGACCTCTGAGGATCTGGAGTTATGAGCCCAGGTTAGCTTATCGTAAAGGTACGGAGGCACCCGGTAGTGCACAATGCCAAACATAAGTGACGCTAAATGGACCTTTTGACGCGTGGACATTTTCAAAATGTGGTTTTTATTCAAGTATGGTGTCACGTGCGAGCGTGGAGGGATATCAAAGCAAAAGCGCGCACAGGCATTTTGTACTCTCTGTATTAACCTCTGGGTACTCGCTAGAAGGCGTGGCCCGTATACTGTGTCACAGTAATCAAACCGTGAGAGGACAAGTGCATCGCATAACCTCACCCTAAGTTCAACACTAAGGAAATATCTTATTTTATAAAGTAATTTTAGCCTGTAAAAACAATTTCGAACTGTGCTAAGTAAATGTTTTTCAAACCTCAATTCCCCGTCCATAAGAAGCCCCAAGTTTCTAGCCTCTTTAACATGTTCAAGAATGGTGTCGTTTATTAACACTTGGAAATTGCTCATAGAAAGTTTATCTATTTGTTTTTTTGTACCTAATAACATAACCTTGGACTTTGTAGGGTTTAGTGCAAGTGCGTTTGCTTGTGACCATTCAGCAATGCGCTCCAGATCATTGTTTAATTTACGTATTCCTGAGTCTACGCTACTTGAACTGCACGAAACGTACAACTGTAAGTCGTCAGCATAAATATGGTAGTTACAGTGTTTGATTACATTAATTATATCGCTGCTATATAATATGAATAATATTGGTCCTAAAATGGAACCTTGTGGTACGCCTCTAGTTACCGAAAGTATTTCAGACACGGCTTTCTTACCATTAGATGCTTGAGGATTTTGTCGTGTCGTTGTCATGTCTAATTTTGAATTTAAATGTCCGTAGTTCCAAATATGTATGTCAGTCAGCCAGTCAGTCAGTTGGTCTATGTCAGGTCGCCACGGAGGTTAGAAGCCACGACAAGCCCCATTTCAGAGCGTGCATGGAAGAAGAGGAAACAACAAAACACATTCTCCTAGACTGCAAACAGGTAGAAGTATACAGGAGCAAATACCTAGGGACTCTGTGCACATTAAAAGAGGCATTTAGCAACCTGAAAACTTTGCTAGGCTTTATGGAGGAGCTGCCAGCCTAGCCAAACTGACAATCGCTATCGATTCGACAACGAAACGCTTTGTGTCTTTCTATCACTCTTCCAAGTTCCATATTAGTGCGACAGTGATAATTGCGTTTCGTACGCTACGGAGCGTAAGCGATTGATACATTGGCTACGCGGCCTGGGGTGGTTAGAGTAGCGCCTCCTCGTTTAATAGGCACAATGATTGTCGATTTGCGGAAAATGCCCAGAAGCACTAACTAAACTAACTAAACTAGCCATCAATGTCGCAGCTGTAGCAGGTTGCCCTATGGGTAACCATCTTACTTCGAGTGATATACAGACAGAAGATATGTCTCTTACCGCAGGGTATTGGTCCACGTCCTCAGGACTACTCCGCCGGATGTCATCAGCTGTGCGACGCAGTTCCAGAAGATTGCCCCAACGGTAGCCAGCTGGATCGTCGCCACCATGTCTCCGAGCACCAACCCATACAGAGTCGATTACTGAATGAAACAGTTTCTATAGTAAAATACAGTTAAAACCTTACATAATAAAATATACAGTTAAATAAAAAGGTATTATGATAAAAGTGCGTCTTAAGAGGGGTTTAACGCAAAATTGTAGTAATCTATATCTAGATAATTTAATTACTAGTTGGATCCGAACGATGCTTACCGAACATCTAGTTAGTCTATATAAATGATTATTTTATTTAATACTCAAAATACACACCCACAGATGTTAATTTATTTAATCTAATCTAGGTACTTAATGGTTGATTTTGTTTCATAAAAGAATAAACATGAATTGTTTTACTATAATACTTACAAAACTGTGATTCAGCTAAAGCTTCAGCAAGAAATTCGGCCTTTTCTTTCGTATCCAAAATCGCCAATGTTCCATTATGGTGACCACTGAAAATACATTGTACCTACATAGTACCTAATTAATTAATTACCTAATTAAAACTATACATCTCTTCTACATAAAGAGAAAAAAAAAACAATTATTTAAGTATCACAAAAAGTCATGTGCTTCGAGAGTCGTTCCAAGTTAATTTCACAGAAAATTTTAAATTAAAGGGAAAATGGGAAAAATCACTATCATGGATAAAATATTTTTACGACGCCTCCCTTAGACGAATGGACAATAGGAAGGAATGGAAAAAATCAAGTCTCAGTTGGTTAAGTACAAATTATGCTTGAAGCGGTGAACTTTTCCAATTTTTTGGCTTGATAAAGAATAGTTTAAATCTGCACAGACTATGCAGTGACAGAATGTGGAATTGCCACCATATAAGGCACATGCCTATCTAACAAAATATGTTTTTAACTCCTGTCAATCAAAATACAGTTAGATTAGGCTTTTGAATTGGACCTATAACTTTTTGCATTTAGTTGCAAATATTTCATTTCAACTTTATGCATTCGAGACCCCAAGGAATGAATATAAATATAATTATCAGTAGTTGCTAGTTTATACCGTTAAAAACTTGTGTGCAAGTACTTACTGAATAGATTAGTAGGTAAGTAAGTACCTATACCAAATATACCTACACAATATACCAATAGGTAATTTTAAGTACTTATACCTACGTGACTGGCGATTTGATAAAGCGATTTATTGAATGTTCACGTATAATTTTAGTTTCCTCTCCGGATTCAATAATTTGGATGAAGTTTTCGTAAAAACTGATGGTAATACCTAACTGAGCCAATTATGTGATTAGTTATGTAGCAGAGCGTCCCGGCACGGCTTTAAGGCGGACTCGCGTTAGAACGGTCCGGGTCCGGGCCGAGGCCGAGGCGACCGACACACATACAAATCTATGACCGACACATTGTTTTCGATACAAAGCATCACGTGATCATCAGCCATCATAGAAAACGAAGTGTCGGACCAACCTGCCAATGGCTTACGCTCCGTAGCGATCGAAACGCAACTGTCACTGTCGCACTAATATGAAAGAGTAGGTAATAGAAAGACACAAAGCGTTTCGTTGTCGAAGCGATAGCGATTGTAACCTTGGCTAGCTAGGCCGGCGGCCCGGACAGTTCTAGCGTGGGTCGTCATTTACCGCCACCACCACCTTACCGGCACATAATCTTAGCATTCTCCCAGGTTATCGGCAGGTTCTGGATGACATATTCCTTGTCTTCATACACGAAGGATTCCCATTTATCCGTACAGGTCTGGGGCACTGAAAAATACATCATGCCTACCTTAAAACAATGATGTATATAGGTAATAATTAACGTTTTGTGTAAAGTGTCTTGCCATTTGTAAATTGCAAAAATATACTTAGCCAAAAAATTATAAACTGCATAAAGCTACAACAGCTAAAATAAATAAAAAACTGGCTCCAGCTCAGTGCCTTGGGGGAGGGTGCCAAGAAGGCTGGTGAATGCCAATGCGTTGCGCAAGGTAAGAGCCAGCCTACTTGTCACCCGTCGCCTCCACGAGGCGCTTCGCCAGCTCTGAGAATACGCCGTGGGCGCCAGCGCCAGGTCCCCAAATTAATTATTCAAATAAATCGCGTTGAACAAATTTATTCTTTACTGGGATCAATGAAATAGTTAAATCAAATTTTAATTATAGTTTGTCAAAGGACTGTCTCATTTCAAACATAGACAGAGATAATCATACAATGTTTGTCAAACACTAGTACTAGCACTCAAAAGAAAAGGATGAGCATAGTTTTTTGGTTCTTATTTACTGACAAATTATACATACATTTCTTAAATCGATTCTTTAACTTACCTCTATACTGCTCATGAAAGCTGGCCCCACACATTGCCACACACAAAACAATCACCAATAACATATCGACGTGCTCATACAGGCCCGTGACAAAGAGTTATGGGACATTTTGAATCGATTTTCAAAATGGTAGCTTTGATTTCTTGCGATTATTTTTCGTAGGGTGACCATGACGTCGTGAAACGGAACATGCTGAACAGAGGGGCTACCGCGAAAGCCGAAAATTGCAGGGATCTTTCCCTTTTACTCCAATGAAGGCGTAATTGGAGTGACAGAGAAAAATGCCCGCGATTTGCGAACTTCGATTTTCGCGGTTATAGTCATAGTCATAGTCATAGTATTTATTCATGAACAATACAGGATTGTGTTTGAAAATACATGGAGAGAAGAATAAAATATAAAAAACAAAAACAACACAGAAGTTGTTTACCATACCGCATGCACCTAATTAATTATTATTATTATTTGTTAGCCGGTTTTGTCCCACTGCTGGGCAAAGGCCTCTCTTTCTTTCTTCCACGCGTCTCGTTCTATGGCAATATTAGGCCAATCTTCCCAAAATACCTAATTAAGTAATACTTAATAAATAAATTGGGACACGTATGAGTTATGGTAACTAAGTACCTATATGGTGTACGACACACATTTGATAGTACCTATGCTTAAGTCGTTCGGGTCTTTCCTGTGGACATCGCAAAGTTAAGAGAATCTACAGCAAAAATGATATATTCTTACATTATATCCTTTTATTTTGATGAAGTCTTTATCCGCAAGCTCGAGTCCTTTTAAGTTGACCTTAAAAAACTCAATAAAGAACTCGACTCGGGACTTAAAAGAATCGAAAGTACCTAACGAAAGTTGTTATGCGCAGGCGGCCTAGCCAAGGTGACAATCGCTTGCGCTTCGCCATTGAATCGCTTTGTCTCTCTATCACTCTTCCCTATTAGTGTGACAGTGACAGTTGCGTTTCGTTTGCTACGTAGCGTTAGTAATTGGCATGTTGTCTACGGGGCCAGATCGCGTAAAAGAACGAGTGGAGTTCTTTAAACTTAGACTCGAAAAGTGGCCACCCTAACGTAGACGCGTGAGCTATTCGTGTTATTATACAAGGCCCATATTTTCACAACATAGGGAGGAAACTGCACGCAACATGATTTGAGATCCGGTCACTAGGTATTAATAAACTGAGGGAAAACATGCCTTTTCTCAAGTTTTTCCCTGTGAAGATGAGGTCACAATATAACTAGACCCACGGTTTTATAGAATAAAACAAACGTTTACATATAATATTTATTTCTTTCATCCGCCTCTCCACCCAACATTTTAACACTTTTAACTACATAATAAAACTCCCATTGAACCTGCTCCCAAAAGTTTAAGAGACATTGGTGAATATTTTTACACAATTTGAGATAAGTATTATTATATTAACCACTAGCGACCCGCCCCGGCTTCGCACGGCTCTTGGATCATTCTATATATTAAAAAAAAAAAGAATCAAAATCCGTTGCGTAGTTTTAAAGATCTAAGCATACATAGACAGACAGCGGGAAGCGACTGGGTTATTCCCACTAGTTACCACCAATTTAATAAATAATTATACGTCGATTAGTGCTTTAGCAAACTGCCTTAAAAGTGTTCAAAACTATTGAAACAGTTTAACCGATACTAGTAAAAACTATAACATATGTAAGGATAAATTGAATAATCCATTTAGATTATTTTTCAAGTGATTTTATTAGGTAGGTAATTCAAAATCACTTATATTTATACTATACTATTTATACTGTTTTTATTAGTATTTAACTCAAAAAAAATTTTGGTGGTTACTACTGGGAAAAATTCCCAGTGGTGGTGGCCCCTTAAATGAGCAGTCCACCGGACAATATCGGCCTGTCAATTGATCGGTGCTGTCACCTTTTGCGTTTAACTGACAGGCCGATATCGTCCGGCGCGGCGGCCTGATCATTAGTGGGCCCCTTTAGACGGACTCTAGACAACTTTTGTTTCGCGTTTTATTCTTTGTGAGTGTGTGTGTGTGTGTGTGTGTGTGTGTGTGTGTGTGTGTGTGTGTGTGTGTGTGTGTGTGTGTGTGTGTGTGTGCAAAATAAAGCTGTGTTTTCCTAGAATAGCCATGCCAGACGGAATTATACGGCTAAATATGGATGGTGTAGTATTTTGTATGGAGACGGCCACTATATGACGGCACCACTATCCTAGGAAAACAGAGCTTAAGATTTACACCGTAACATGATGGTAAATCTGAATCGAACTCCCTGCTACATACGGGGTCATTATTATAATAACAAAGCCGTAATTTTACACGTGAATTAAGAGTTCTGAACCTCTCCTGCGGCCGACATTTGCGGGTTAAATAATTTAGCTAATTTGAGAACATGTCAGAATGACGGGCGGGCAATAAGTACGGGTTCTGCGAATATCCGATCCGGGTAAGTTTCATCTTATTTTACAGGTCTACATATATAGTTCGTTATTTTTAGCATTAGAAAAAAGGTAAACAATCATGACGCGCCTTTTTATTGAAAAACACTTTTAAAAAAATAAGTCACGGTAAATTATAAAACAATTATGAAACTTATAGGATTATAAACATTATTTTGCTTTCATAAGTAGTTACTGATTTTTAAAAAGCGTTTTTCAATTAAAAGACACGTCAAGTTCGCTTATCTTCTTTCTAATGCTAAAAAACGAACTATAGAATGAACTTAATTGAAGTGTATAAATTACGTATATGCACGCCTACGGTGAAATTGCGCTTATTATGTACAACGGGACTTAATCGCGTATCTAAGTTTCAGAATTTACCTCCGACGTTTCGAGGACAGCGTTGTCCCCGTGGTCTCGGAGAAGACTGGCTAAAGTTGACATCAACATCTTCTAACCGCGCGAGTTTTTCGAACTACCGGCACTTGATCCTGTCCCGTCCTGTCCGTCCGTCCCCGTTCGTCTTAAGTCCCGTTGTACAATTTAACAATGTGTCAAAATCGTGAGAGTTTAAATCAGTGAACTGTGGCATTCTCAATCAAAAGGGTACTTATTGTCGGTTGTCAATAAGGCGATATTTCCATATAGCTTCAATTTGAAATCAACCTTATCGACAGCCGACAATACCTAACCCTTTACCCAATAGCCTTTTAGTTGAAAACGTCACGTTACTCATGTAAACTGTTGTAACCGTTTATATTTAGGAAACTAGTGTACAGTCAACTGCAATAATATGCTACTCTTCGAAGGCACTAATTGTAACTAAGTAAGTGTACTTCAAACACAATCTTGTATTGTTGATGAATAAATATGATATGATAAGGCCGCGAAATAATGTGACGTTCTTATGGCTCCACGAATAAGATTGTGTCAGATTTTTGCGTCCTTCGTTGTGTAACATATTATTGCAAGTGACTGTACCTATTAAAATTTTCCGTTTCTATATTCTATTATTTTTCTATATATTTTTTTATTTTGGATTAAATTTTTTCTTTTTTTGAAATGAAACAAGCAAAACCTTTTTGCATTACAAGGATTTTTCTCAAAAACACCCGGAACCCGATTCAGAATTAACAATTTGTTATGATTCTGAACTGGTTTCGATACGACCGAATCTGAATTGGGCTCCATAGTACATACAGTATGCTACTTCGAATGTAAAAGGCCATTCATTTAATGATCTCCTAATGTCATGGAATGGACTGTCATGAATTTTGAAATAGCCATTAACCGTTTAAAAGGAATCCATTTGTCAAAAAAATGAATTAATATTTATTAGTAAAAAGCTGGTATCAGTGGTAACGCAATGGAAATTTCAATACATTACAACATCATTACTTCAACCAGAAACGTCGCTTTCGACAATGACAGATGATAATAATTTCTATAACAAATACAGAACCAAAACATAACATGATATTACAATTAGAATACGCCTCCGGGGCGAGTTTGAATCCGACTCAACTCAAGAGCAGTCGATTCGACGGAACCACGATGTTCTGTCGCCTAAATAGTGTTTAGTTTTATATTTGATCACCCACCATGTTGCGGAATTTCACTGGAACTATTTTTTTTTCATATTAATACTGAACTGTCACCCTATACCTACATAAGAAAATAACAGCGCCCTCTTGACAATGATCATATAAGAGGCTTTCCATAACAATCACATGATTTTCCGCAAAAAACGTGACTTCCCAAGTTATACCAATACAATACTTACCGAAGCACTAAAGAATCAAACTTAACTTCAAACCCTTGAAATCTGAATCAATATTCGAATTTCATGGTTAAATAAGAATATAAGAAACAAGTACGAATCGGACTCGCGCGAGAAGGGTTCCGTACCAAAAAGAGTCTAAACCGTAAAATTATTCAATGAAACCTCGATTTTTGATATTTTTACGCAGGATTTTTCGTCGAAAACCTGTTTTGGTTGATTGATTGATTTTAGCCACCCTCGTCAGCGCGACGCATATATAGGGTCACTTAAAATTCTCAAATCTAAAAATGGGATTAGAACCTTTTCCCCCTTTGTTCGGTCTGGAAACATTTTAAAACTATCTTAACAAAGGTTACCTACACGTCAAAACATCGCATGTGATATCCATGGCACAGCCCCTTATATTTAAAAAAATAAAATTGTTTAGGTGGACCAAAAATATTATGTTGGACATAGATGTTTTACTGTTGATGATAATAATTTTAGCAAACGTTTGCGTTTATGCGTATCAAAGTCAGTCTTTCAGTCAAATTTATTTATTATTATTAACATACAGTACAACTAGTACAAGGCTTAATTCTGTACAGATCCCTGCAAAAATGATTTTTGTTTTAAGTTTTTAATTATATTTTGTAAAATACGTGTAAGTGCCTCCGGTATTCTGCGCGGGTGCACGCCCTCGGGCACCATCGCGGTTAAAATCCGTCGCACGCGTTAGCACCAGTTAGCGTTGCTCATACAGTTTTTAGGGTTCCGTACCTCAAAAGGAAAAAACGTAACCCTTATAGGATCACTCGTGCGTCTGTCTGTATGTCCGTCTGTCCGTCTGTCACAGCCTATTTTCTCCGAAACTACTGGACCAATTAAGTTGAAATTTGGCACACATTAATAATAATAATAAATAATAATAATGACGGACATGTGACGTAAACAAATGAATTTTAAATATGGAGGCCACTTTTGGGGGGATATGAGCAAATTCAAAAATAAAGTTTTTCAAACTATTCGCTAGGTGCACGACTGGTGCTGCCCTCATTTTGGCAGACTTTCTACGTTAAATCTTATGGAGTAAAATTAGTTCAAGCGGCCGCCGCTAGTACTAATGGCGGCCATTCCATAAGATTACCTGTGTTTGTGACGATCAGCGCCACTTCCCCCTCCACCGACTTCGCACCTTGCCAATATCGTGTTACATATCATCATATCAAATGAAAGAGCTCATTGTAAGAATATCAAATTTTTTTTTTATATTTAAGATAAATAGTTTAGCAGTTATTCAAGAAAATAGACAAAAAATGACCATTACCCCCTTCCCTCCCCCCCTCTGAAAGTACTGGGTCTAAAATTTTGAAAATATACACATAATAGTTCTTTAGTCTTTACCTATAGATGACAGGAAAACCTATTAGAAATGTGCAGTCAAGCGTGAGTCGGACTTAAGACTTAGTTTTTGATCCGACCCCTACGGTTTTTTAAAGACATTTTACTCACTTTTCATAAAAAAAACATATTGTTAAAAATTGTGTAATGTACGGAACCCTTGGAACGCGAGTCCGACTCGCACTTGGCCGGTTTTTTCAATAAGCGTTCACCCGCTCTGTGCAACCCGCGGAAGACAGTGGAGGTACTAAATAAGTAAGAAATTTATTCGTAAAAAAATTGTTGATTGTATTTTTGGACCACCCGCTATTCGGGCGAGATAATTTGGCCTTTTGGTAATAAGACCTCAGCAAATCAGCACGTTTGTACTTAGGATGATGATGATGATGATAATTTGTTGAACTTGTATAATGTCTTAGCAAAAGGGTACAGACTGGAACCCAGCGGATAATTCAGCAGCGCGCGATGCGCCGCGATACGCGTTATCGCGGTTATGGGATGAAAGGAGTCGTTATTAGGAAGAAAAGTTTAATTAATAGTAAAACTTTCGCAAGCTTCAGACATGTTAAATATATGATCGTTTCGCTCTATAATGAGATTTTTCTTATTGATAACTATTAGTACCGAGTATAACCCACAACACAAGCCTTCTTGAGCTTACTGTGTCAGTGTGTGTGTGTGTGTGTATGTGTGTGTGTGTAAGAATGTCCTATAAAGCCGCCTGTTGCTTACCTCTACTTGTAATGCTGTTTTATATTTCTATTTATATTTGGCGAGCGGTCTAGGCGGCTGCCGTATATGCAGAGGACGTTGTTTCTATTCCAGCCCTGGGCACTGGAGGCCCTGATCTTTAACTAGTTTAACTTACGTACCTACCTATATGACATATATTTCAGTTTATTATTTATTTAGCTAGTGTTTCTATTCTACTTGAAATGGCTCGATAGATCGAAAATAGAGCGATGTATTGTATGGTGCGTCATTTTCACTTTCCTTTGTGACTTTTTTCGTAGGTTAGGTAACATAAATCTTAAGTAGCAATAATTTTCAAAATCAGAAAAGATTTCAAAATTTCATGAATTTTTTAGCCTTTCACCTGGTGTGATCTCGAGGTCAAAAACTTGAATTAAACAACAGCTTTTTATCACTATTAGAGCGTTTCTTTTATTTTTGTCTATTTTATATGTATATTGTGACCTTTTTTGCCACTTTTGTGTTATTTCTAGTCAGGATCGCGGGCCCATTTCATCCAGAAATAACACAAAAGTGGCAAAAAATATCACAATATATAAAAATCGCAAAGAATAAAAGAAACGCTCATGAAACATATTTAAATGGGCTAAAATGGAATAATAAAGATTTTCTTTTTCGTCCTGTCAAACCAAATTTTGAACCGCTACTCCACGCATTTCCTGAAACTCCGCCCACCTGTTGGGCCTGTGCTATAAAAGCACCGCACGGGCCGCTCGCCGGCAGTCCAAGTCGAGCTTTACCTGTCTTCAATCCGGCTCAATAATTAGGTAAGTTTTTGAACATCCTGTATTCATGTAACTTTGATTTCATTGACGCAATGTATTCGCAAAAATAATGGCGTTTTCGGAGAAACCTTTTTAATACCATGTCGGTGGCAATCAGAGCATGTTGCGGAAAGTTAAAAAAAGTTCTTGAAAATTTCAGGAAAATAAGGAAACTTTCATTTCGGATTTGGAAAATTACAGTTGTCATACAAAAACAGGAGAAGATTCTTAAATTTATTTTTGCGGAAATTTCGCTGTGAACTTTCCGACGGCATAAATATCAATGCTTCCGACCAGTGGTGTCACATAAGTTAGAAAATGGGGTTCTTTCTTTATAGGTACAAAATTTTACAACATATATTACTTATAGAAAAGTAAATAGGTATACAAAATGAAACGACTTCACACAACTGTCAAAATCTTTAACCAAATTTCTAATTTCTTTATTATATTTCGGTCATAATAATACTTATATAATACTCATAATGCTGATTTTATTGTAGCATTATTTTGGAGTTTAACTAATAACTATTGGGGTTATTTTGTCTAATCACGGGGACTTTTGATTGAAACAAAGCAATGTCCTCAGTTTTTTATACAAATTTTGGGTGTCAATTTTGTGACGGGCCATACAAAATTTACTTATACAGTAAAACCTGGATAAGTGAGACTTCAAGGGACGAGCACATTTGTCTCAGAGGTATTTCACTTACCCAGGCTCTCAGTTAGCCAGGTACAAATAAATTTCTGTCTCATTTACAGAGGGTCCCATTAATAGAGGTGACAATAGAGGATATATTTCAGTTATAGAGGTGGTTAATAAGGTATTTTTTAAATCCTTGTCCCTAAATATTTTTTAAGTCTGTTTAAATATTTCTTTGAATTTATTTTGAATGATTCTCCAAAGGATAGATTTTTATTCAATTAAATTTGATACGGACTTAATTGAAACTTAGAAATCTATTAAATGAAAATTTGTTTATTCGTGTTACTTATCAAGATTTCAGCTTTCGTTTCGATAGTTTTAACTACATAAAGTAACTAAATGAAACTTGAAGTCGTTTAGACAAAATTAAGCAAATGCGGAATTTGTGGATAGACTAAGAGTTAAGTACTAAGAATACGGAAATTGATCAATAAAGTCCAAGTTAGAGAAGTAATAAATTGACGTTATCTCAGATACAGAGGTCAATTCCTATAAAATTCTAAAAAACAATTAGGAAACTGTAATCATATAAATATAAGTCTCAGTAAAAGAGGTAAATACACTCTCTGTCTCAATTATAGAGGTAAATGTGACTATAAAATCACAACAACTAATCCCAGTTATAGAGGTTCGTTTTATCTCACTAACAGAGGTAATTCAGTGCTAAAGTGTCGGGACCGCACCATGAGTCCCAGCTATAGAGGTTTCTCACTTATCCAGGTCCCACTTAACCAGGTTTCACTGTATATACTTATGTGAAAATGCGTCACAAAACTGTATTTTTTTTGGGACACTGTTTTTCCTTTTTTAATCGATAGTCCTCGTGATTCTGAGTTAGTAATAACCCAAAAGTTGATAGTTTTTGTAAAAAAAGAAATGGCACACTTTTAAGTGAAAATGCTCATTTAATTTGATTTTAGTATCTATATGTAAAACGGTTTATTGGATAATAAAAATGTTTGGCGAATAGGTTGATTCAAAAAACATATTACCTATGTAGCACAAATTATTTTAATGACTTGACTATTGTAAAAATAATGCATATTTTAAAATCAAGCATTCGTCTGTCAGGTAAGTATGTAATGTAAGTACATAACTTTTATTACACCCATTGGAATTTTTAGTGAAAATCTGCCCACTAAAGCCCATTCAGTTTAAAATAAATATTCGTGGCTTTCCAGCACAGAAGGTCCCTTATGCCTTATGCAGATTAGATTCTTTTTATCCAAAATTCCAACAGAAATTCTGATAGTAAGGTTTCGTGTGGTTTCTTGATGATTAATGATTTCTTCTTTTCTTGCTTTTGTTGTCTGTACATGTCCGTACATTGTTTTATGATCGTCACGAGTAAATCTTATACCTTTAAACTAGCAATTCTTGTATATTTATTCATTTATTTATTTATATGTAAGCTAGTTTTTAATTTCTTTTAGTAATACACTGTATATATCTTGTTTGTAAATAAATGATTATTAACTATGTATATAGATTTCGGGGATCTCGGAAACGGCTCGTAACGATTTCGATGTTTGCTATATGGGGGTTTTTGGGGGCGAAAAATCGATCTACCTAGCTTGGTCTTATCTCTAGGAAAACGCGCATTCTCGAGTTTTTATATGTTTTCCGAGCTTTGCTCGGTCTCGCAGATATTATATTTTAAACTAAAATAAATGTCATATCCTTAGAAAAAGTGACCCAGGGGGCCGAGTTTTGAATTTCGACCGCTCGATTTCGTGTATTTCGTTCAGTAATATCTCCACTACTAGGTATATAAATTCTACTAGTAACAGAATTGAAAACGAGTGGTCAGTACCACTCGATTCCAAATTTATATCACTCGTATTTCAAAAATTAGCATTTCGCCGTTTTCCACCGATTTTCGAGTGACAAAATCGAATGAGCGAAATTCATAAATCGGCCCCCTGGCCTCCAGTGCCCCAGGCTGGAATCGAACCAGCGTCCTCTGCTATCGTGGCAGGTGCCTGTTGCTATTCGGCCACCGGGCCACAGCGGCATAGGTCGAATTAATTTGTCCAAGTATATGCGTTCTTACTGAAGGCTTATGGCGACCCCCAATTGTCTGAAAATAATTTAATTTGTTCTAATACGAAAATATTTTTTAGCTTTATCTTATCTTATTTATTGCACATGAAGCATGATTCTCTGAAACCCCCTCCACACTCGCGTACGGCATCGCACCGCGATTCACGCACAGTCTGGAGGGAGCTTGAATCTGTTTGATTCCACAACTGTAAGTACGTTCAAAATCTTAAAGTTAATTACTCCTGCTCCTGCAAACTGTAACTAGGTAAGTTTCAAAATTCACGGAAGATTTAAGATGAAGAGTTTTCTAATTCCACTTGGGAGTTATAGTAAACGGGGAGATGAGATTAGATCATTCGGTTATAACTTTAGGAGATTGCTGTTCGGAATATTGATGCTTCTTTTGGCATTTTAACGCCTAAATTGTATAACAATAAAAGAAACAATTATAAGTACATATATTGCGTTCGTTCACATAGTTAAAGTATACAATTTATAAAACTAGTGGCTCTGCCGGGCTAGCACATGATTGGCGCGAGATAGACTACCGATCCCTCTTTTACTAACATGTGTAGTTAGAAAAAGATGGGTAGGCTAACTCGCCGCGAGATACTGTTGCGCCAATCATTTGCTAGGGGTGCTGTGAGCTGTAGACCTCGAGACCTTCGCGGCTCCTATTAGGGTATTTGACAATTTCTTATGAGGGTCAATTTTCAAATAGGCATTTTTTGCTGTCCCACGGCTAAAACTCGAAGTCCATAGGACTAAAAGACTAGGTATGTATATATTTTCATTCAGTGTATTATAAACTTTAAAAATAATGCATAACTGTATCTTAAATATTATTTGTTTCTGATAAAATCGCATTTGAAGGTCCAAAAACGGCGGAATTTGCCGTTTTTCGCGTGTCCCAGTGGCGGCATAGCCCAATAAAAAATTCATAACTTTGGATGTAGGCAACGTATTATTAATAGCTTTATATTTTTATAAAGATCTGTTTCTAAAGAATTTATTTAATTATTTCGATAATTTAATACATTATTTAATAAACAAGGGAAGCGTTTTTATCGTTGTCCCGCGCGGCACCTATTTTGTTATGACTTAAAGATACCCCCAAAATCTTCTTTGTCTGTTGAATAACGATTAGATTAACTTTACGACGCAATAGTGCGGTTAGTTGGGCGTCTATCACCATTAAGTATGCACGCGGAAACAGTTTTATTTATATAAAAACAGGTAAGAATCTCTTTCGATATATTTTGGTACGACTACAATTACATTTGTATGGACGCTTCATATGTTGGTACACAGTCGAAATAAAAATGTGTATATCATAATAATAGTTGCAAATATAGTGTTAAAATATATAGTAAAATAAATAAGTGAATCGGTTATATAGTGAAAGAAATTTCGCCAAAAAACATTATTGGCAACATTTGTATGGCGACATTTGTACGGCTATTCTGACCGTACAGATGTCGATTATGACATACAAATGTTGACATAGTCGTCAGGGTCTTAAACTGCCACAAAATTAATAAGTAGTGACATAAACATTTTGATACTGCCATACAATGTTGAAAAAATGCCATATACATGTCAAAAGCGCCTTAAAAACTGCTAAATAGTGCCATACAAATGTCGATCTTTAAACGTCCATATCTAGCTAACTATAAAAAGTAGAGTGGTGCCTCGTACACTATATTTTTTGTTATTAAGAATACTTCTTAAATCGATGATTATAAATCTAATTTTCCAAAAATAAAAACTTGCCATACAAATGTCGAAAAATCACCCTCTTCAAAAATTGACCCATGAATGGTATCAGTCGATCCTGTGTTTAGAGGATCAAATGTCTGTATGGGACCCATTGTCTTAAAGCAATACAAAAGTCACAAATGATGGTCAAAGTCTGGCACCCGCACTTTACTGACGAAACGCTTCATAGAAAATGGCAATACATCCTCTGATGTAACATTAAAAGCCGTTTCAATGTAGGTATGGAAAACAAGGAAATTGCGATTTTGTCGGTGAATTATTGCGTGTATGTATATGGTTGCTATACAATATTTTTTTAAATAAAATGTAAGGAATTGAATGGTATCAATATTTTTTTCCTATTTGGAAATTTAAAAATAAAATTTTTGAAACATTAAGGCCTTGTATTATTTTTGGGACTTTAAGGCCTTGTATTTTTTATTATTTCCATTTTTTTTTTATTTCCAATGTATAGTGATAACTTGCTCATCATCTATCTATTAAACTAGATTTAGTTATAAAATTCAACATGTGTCAAATATCCTATTTTGAAAAAAAAATCTAAGAGCTGAAACGACAAAATAGCTAGTATATAGTAACGGCACCAGTCATGGGACATTTAAGAGGAAATTTTGAGTATTTGTGATATTTCCCTGATACATGTAAAAGTTCTACCGCTTAGCTTGTTAAAAGATGAATATCCTATCCTTCTTTCATGTTTCAGGCGTGTTGTATCAAAGATACTGCAGTTAGTTTCCACATAATTAATAAATTAAAAGTATGGTTTTTTTCTCCAGTCATGGACACCAAAGCTCCAGTAATGGAACCCCGGTAATGGACGTGGATCCAGTAATGGGCCCCCTATAATGGGCATACCCTATCAGTATAAGATATTGGAATAGGGAATAAGTTTTTGGCAAAAAACTAGTTATTAGTCATTTTTGTCACCCGATTGCATTGTCATCCGATTTGCATACGTATCCAAAATTTCAACTCAATCGGAAATCCGAAAGTGGCTCAAATGCCATTTCCAAGATTTGAACCACACTAACTAATACAGGATGGATTTTCTTTTTGGGTCAGTGAGGGCAGCTACCAGATCCCGTGCTGCTACGAGAAAACGGTCTTAGAAGACCTTCCCTCGATTTCAAATTAATGAAGATTGGCTTTTACAGATTTTGGAAAAAACATACAGGGTGCGAGGAAAAGGTAATTTTTGACAAACTTTTTTTTTGATGCCAATCGATCCCATTCCTATTGAGGATCAAAAGCTTGTATGGAACAAAAAAAAATTCCGGCTAGAAAAGCCACAAATCGAGGAAAACATTTCCCATACAATTTGTATGAAAATGAAAACTTATATTTTTCACATGCTATTTTTGTATGCCAATCGATTCCATTCCTATCCAGTATCAATAGTTTTTTTGGGGTCAATGGAAAAAGTTTTTATTAATTTGTGGCTTTTTAGTACATTATCGTAAGTTGACCCCAAAGAAACTATTGATACTAGATAAGAATGGAATCAATTGTCATAGAAAAATAGCATGTGAAAAATAAAAGTTTTGATTTTCATACAAATTGTATGGGAAAAGTTTTCCTCGATTTGTGGCTTTTCTAGCCGGAATTTTTTTTAGCTCCATACAAGCTTTTGATCCTCAATAGGAATGGGATCGATTGGCATCAAAAAAAAGATTGTCAAAAATTACCTTTTTCTCGCACCCTGTATGTTTTTTCCAAAATCTGTAAAAGCCAATCTTCATTAATTTGAAATCGAGGGAAGGTTTTCTAAGACCGTTTTCTCGTCGCAGCACGGGATCTGGTAGCTACCCTCACTGACCCAAAAAGAAAATCCACCCTGTATACAAACTAACAGGGCAAGTTAAATAAAATTTTGTAAAAACGATATTAATTTATCCGAAGTCCGAGAAGACCTCCTGACATAGTTCGTACGAGTAACTACATTATACTTCTGTATTGTTTAAACATGAAATTACGCCATGGCAAGCATCATTATGTAAATTATCCCATCATAGGAGGTATGCAGTTTTACAGCTCCTATAATGGGATTGGGCAAAATACTACTATTTTTTATACATCTCTAGAGTCACAACATAATGTGTTGTATACCTTATCTCATGGTAAATGCAATTAACAAAACACATTCTAGTTTACACCAAGTAATAATTAATTACAATTTAATATATGAACTCACCTCTCTTAGCGAAGTTGTTAAGAATTCTTACTGGTTATTTTTTCCAGTGACACGACAACTTTTGGGTTGGCGCCAATTTCTTAAAAATTAACCGAAATTAATAAAAAGTCAAACTTAAACAGCTCTATGACTCTTATTTATGGTAAAATATTGCCAGTGTTTATAAACTACTTTTACATACTTATTTTAGAGGATTTGTGGTTTTATGTCCCATTACCGGTTCCACGTCCATTATAGGGTCCATTACGTTATATTATTATTTAATGAGAATCGGTTGTGGAATGCTATCTAAGCGGATGATAGTCCGACGGACAGACGGACATACGAAATAATTTTTCCCCAAGTTGAAACGGAGACCTTCGCTCACGCTCGTACAATAATAACCATTTAATTTTAGAAATAATATGGCCTATTACTTTCCGCACTTCGTGTAACATCTTTTACATTACATCTGGTGCTCCATTACGACACTAGGTGCTGTAATAAGCACATTACGTAACTACGTCGAAAATTTTAAGGGCCATATGTATTATGTACTGTAATGGCTCCTCTACACGATGGGCCAGCGCCGGCCACACCAAGGGACGCATTTATGCGTTAGAGGGAGCAAGTGATATTGCTATTTGCTATCTCATTCTACCGCATGGCTGCGTCCCTTGGAGTGGCTGGCGCTGGCCCATCGTGTAGAGGAGCCATAAAACGTTGTACGACAGATACACGTGCGAATAGGTCATTCGCAACCCGTGTCGATTTAAAACACTTCCTTCGGTCTATTACTTATTCTGTGCTTCGGTCCTGTTTTAAAATTCGCCACTCTTTGCAAATGTCCTGCTTTTCGCACTTGTATCGTAAAGAACCATTATGCAGGTGTGATGAAAAGCATATTTTTAATACCTAATAGGCACATAATCTTCGCAAAGACATATGTAACTCCGTATAAGATATACACAATATATATATTTTGTATATTTACAATATTTACAAATGTATGACATCAATTTTAGACGAAACCTGATGTCACCTGGGGCATAGTCCCCAGGACATTGGCCGCATTTCCCCGCTGTATTGTTAAACTCAGCCTTTGGGAAAAATATGACCCTGGGTCGCCAGACACCCCAACAAGTTTTCGGGAAATAAGATGAATAAAGTCTAAGGAAAAAACGTGCCTCGGAAATCAAGAAAAAGTCATTCTCGGTTAGATGGCGCACACACCTTTGGCTTATGCTCGGCTAGATGGCGTTGACGACATGACGACACCGTTTGATATTTAACAATTTTAACACATACGTATCAGTGAAAGAACATGGGTCGAAATTATATAAATACCTATAATAAAATTTATCCACATATGTTTTTGATAGTTTTATACATTTTCATTTTGATTTTTAATCGTGTGTCGATAAATGCCAGTAAATTTACTGTGACTACAAATTTTTTTCTTTCTAATTCTATGACCCTGCGTACAAAAACCGGTCAAGTGCGAGTCGGACTGACGTTCCAAGGGTTGAAGTACATTACCCAATTTTTAATAATGTATTTTTATGTGGAACGGGAATGAAATGTCTTTATCAAAATCTAAGTAATTAAGTCCGACTCATGCTTAACTGCACATTTGTAATAGGTTTTCCTATCATCTACAGGTAAAAAACTATTTGCAGGATATTTTTTTCAAAATTTTAGACCCACTAGTTTCGGAGATAAGGGGGGAATGGTCGGACAGACAGACAAACAGACGCACAAGTGATCCTATAAGGGTTCAGTTTTTTCTTTTTGAGGTACGGAACCCCAAAAAGAAATCTATTTTTAACTAAATTCTATTTTAATAAAATATAGTATTAGTAGCCCAAAAAGTCATTAATCTTAATGCAGAGCTTTTCCTTCTTACGCTTGTGTTTATTGCTATAAATAATAAATTGATTCAGTAGCAATTTTTCCTTAGTCAAAAAGCGCTGGTGGCCTAGCGGTAAGAGCGTGCGACTTGCAATCCGGTTGCGGGTTCAAACCCCGGCTCGTACCAATGAGTTTTTCGGAACTTATGTACGAAATATCATTTGATATTTACCAGTCGCTTTTCGGTGAAGAAAAACATCGTGAGGAAACCGGACTAATCCCAATAACATTGCTGGACTCAAGTGTAATTTATTTTTCTGTCTGTGCGTAAGGTAAACGTAGTCCTCGACGCGGTCCCAGTATATGTCATCTTGAAACTTTAGTCATTATCAATAGAGGTGACAGCAGGGTGCCATCTATTGGGCATTAGCGTGTCGAGCACTAGTACGTTTAGTAGTTTAGTAGTAGGTAAACACCTTATATAATTTTTGTCTTCTGTCTTTGTATCAATACAATTTGTTGTTGTTATCCTTTTCTTTTTCATTGTTTTTCATCTTTTTGTCCTTTGTATGTGTGCTTTATCGAATAAATGACTTTTCTTTCTTTCTTTCTAACACAGATATTTACAAATAGTGCAACTAAACCATATTTATACAATATACTAAGTGGTGATAAGGGCATAATGCGGTGTCACTCAGTGTAAACCGATAGTTTAATCCTAGATAAATTACAAACTTGCCGCCCACTTCATGGGAACAGGAAAGTCGATTTTACAATAAAGGATGACTCACGTTAGACCGGGTCGGGACCGGGCCGGGATCGGGCCGGAGCTTCCGGTGCTTCAGGTGACAGGTAATCATGTGGTGCTTACTGATTTCTATAGAAAACGAAGTGTCGGGCGCCCCTGCTCGGGATCGGGCCGGTCTAGCGTTAGACCGGTACGTGAGTCATCTTTAATACTGGGCATGTTTTAGCCCGTCTTTATGGTGTTGTAGTCGACTTCGACCTAGAAATGACAAGACCTTACAAAAGAGAAGAAAAGTTCTTACTGAATTTAGTCAGTCCGATGTTATCCTTTACATGATTTACATCGGTAAATTCGAAAAATAATTATTTGTATCAACAAGTACTTAACCACTTTTCACTTATTAATAACTAGCGACCCGCCCCGACTTCACATGGGTTAACAAAGTATACATAAACCTTCCGCTTAAATCACTCTATCTATTAAAAAAACCGCATTAAAATCCGTTGCGTAGTTTTAAAGATCTAAGCATACATAGGGACAGACAGAGAACGGGAAGCGACTTTTTTTTATACTATGTAGTGATTACAAACTTATTAATTAAGAAGGGTTGCCTAATATAATTGATTATTTAATTTAATTTAATACTCAAGGTACTTAACCTTATAAAAATACACACCCACGGATGTTAATTTAATCTAATCTACTTAATTCTGAATTGTGTCCCTCATAAATGCTACTTGTCATTTAAAAAGGTTATTATTATAGGTTCGTCCGTGTTATGCGTTCTGCATATCATCAGGAACATAAGAATAATATGGGGCATTATATAGATAATTTTCATAGGAAAAGGTACCTTATTGTCGATAGCACTTACGCCGTACAGCGTCGCGCGGCATTGTATTTATATCGGAGCATCATTCATAACGGCGTAAGCGCCATCGACAATAAGGTCCCTTTTCATAGATAACGTCACATATTTCCTCACATATTTCGAAAAACGTATTATCTTTCCCGGATCCGTACAAAGGCTTATGAAATTAAACTAACATTTGAAACTATACATCCTCGTGTTTATTTTAAAACGGTAAATTCCTAAAGATTAGAAAACTTAGCTGCATTTCTACTGATTTAAACGGGATGGAATTCAGGGATAACAATTATTTTTAACCCTTAAATGCATAGTGTTGCCAAATGTCTACAAAGCATTAGACAGCTCACAGATTAAGGGTTAAACAAATTCTATTTATTCCTGTATATTTTTTTTTTTTTTTTTTTTTTTTTTTTTTTTTTTTTTTTTTTTTACTAATAGTATAAGTTTATTTCATTGAAAAATACAGTAAAAAGACAAATAAATAACTTATGAACTAAATACAACTATGAATAATACTAAATTAAAACTAACAATCCTAAATATATCTAAAATAAAACAAGGAATATAAAAACTACTGAAAGAGGCCTCCCCGCGCTACCCCCGGTGCAAAGGTGCCCATCACACTCGCTGCGTTACCGCGTTGAATTGCGATGGACAGCCTTTGCACCAGGAAAAACCCGGAGCGCGGGTCAAGGCCCCTTTCTTGCAGGCGGCGACCTACTTCCCTAAGGAAGGTTTTTGCCTCAGCGCACCAACAACCGGACGTCTCTACGGCTACTGGAACGAAAAGGTAATTAGTGCTGAGTGCTGAGTACTTTTGATGTTTATGTAGGGCCGCCACCTCAGCGGCTGCGCCCGCCGTCCGGATGGTGCGATAAAGGTGTGAGGGGGCAAAAGTGCTTACACATGTAGCGTCCCATAGTAGACACTTGCCTTTTTCCCATGGCACTAGTGTCAGGCCATCAGGCCTTTTGCCATCCGACCGGCTGAGGCCTGGCGGTTCTAGCGTGGAGGGGATGTTTGCCGACACTAATGCCCTGCGGATGATGTCGTTCAAGGCATGGTGTCGTGCGCGTGATGACCTGTATATTATTACAATAGTAAAACTAATAAATTTTCCGTATTATTACATAAATTTACGCAGTATTTTAATTTATAAAAAATACATTTGTTTAAAGATGAAATATCGGAAAACTTGGAAAAACCTGCAAGTTGATGATTTTTAGTATGTGATTTTGGGCAGATATTTCGGGGTTTGTAATTATTTTATATTTACAAACTTTATCATAGGAACATCATAAATAGTGTACCTTTCTGATGGCTGTTAAGATTTCTCCTATACCCTTTACTAATAGCAGTAATAGCTATATATTTCCAAAAATATGATTTAGCCTATGCAACTTTTACCACTGATTTCGCAGTGAAAATCGATGATATAATTTTTTTTACTGTTTTTCCTAGAAACGGCAAACAATTATGTGATACATATATAAATTTCAGACAAAAAGAAAAAATCATGCATTTAAGGGTTAATAAAATTAGATTGTAATAATACAATATTATTTTATAAAAATATGAACCGTTTAATAAAGAAACTAACGTGAATAAGCGCCACTTGCACCATCCCACTAACCCGGGGTTAACCGGTTAAACCGTTAACCCAGTGTCAAATTGTACTAGTATTCACGGTAACTCCAGGTTTAACCCATTAACCCCGGGTTAATGAGATGGTGCAAGTGGCCCTATAAGTATTTTAACATAAATAGCAATTTAGTTTAATTTTTGGTAACTAAACTATTGAACTTACTTAATGGTAAAGGGACATAGCAGCTCAAGTAGTATTTCAAGCTGTATATACTAAGCTAAACGCAAGCTCCTGATGACACACTTCTCGGTACGAAGTGAAACATGTCGAGCGTTTTTCGACTTAAAATACGTGAGTGACCCGTTTTTAATATATTTAATCTGTATATAAGCTGTATATAAAGTTTGTTTGTATACTATAAGCTGTACACTAAGACAGTTGTCCCACCAAGAGCGAGTAAGCGATTAGCTATCGACGATTTTCTCGCCCAAGAAACGAGCAAAAGATAGGGATCCTGTGTTAGTAAAAGAGATACATATATTTATAGTTCATCGCTGGCTGTTCACACTGCCGTCGAGAACACTCGCTCTACTAGTTTGTCGCCGAGATAAGAGCGATGAGATAAAACTAGCTCAGCGGTACTCGCTCGGCGATGCTCGCTTGGTAGTTGAACTCAAGCTGCGAGACCAATAGCCCGTCGCACTCGCACACTCGCCTATAGCCGAGCGACAAAACTATTGAAGCTAACACTCGCTTCTCGCCGCTCGCCCACTCGTTTCTAGTTTATCATTCTACTCGCTTATAGCTCATCGCTTGCGGTGGGACAACTGCCTTAGGCTGTAAAAAGTCTGTATAAGCGCTTATACAGCCCTTATAAGTTAAAAAAAGGGCCCAAATTATACAGCTTTTCGCGTTATTGGAGCTATAGAGTAGCTGTAGGTATATGGACTAGTCCATAGTTGGACGTGGACGTGGACGTTGCCGCTCCTGTAAAAACTACCTTTAAAAGAAAAGTACATCCATCCCGTCTCACCCTGTAGATGTAAGATTGTGGTTTAAAATTAAAAGCAATTTGTGTGATACCAACACATGTATGGGCTCTGAAAGTTAGATTACCCGTATGCGTGTGCACTCGGCTGAAGTTTTGTTTGTTTGTTTGTTTATAAAGCCACGACTGCTCTTTTACCTGGCTGGTAAAGATACGTAAAAGTAAGAGGACCTAGCCAAGATGCTAATCGTTCGCCCCGTAGCGTACTCTTACATATTAAATTATGTAGTGCGAGAGAGACATTAGCGTATCGTTCGCTACGGACCAAACGATTTTCATCTTGGCTAGAAACCCTGGTAAAAAACGTGAAAAGTATAAAATTTAAGCAGAACGAGGCGATCATTAGGTACTGCTCTTATAATTAGTCTAGTAACTAATATTTTTTAACTTTATTTTTTCTGACTAATGTTGATACAAATGTACCAAATGTAAACGTTTAGGTACAAATAAAATTATAACACAAAGTCCCCCACCGCGTCTGTCTATTTCTGTGTATGTATGTTCGCGATAAACTCAAAAAATGCTGAATGGATTTTCATGCGGTTTTCACCTATCAATAGGGTTATTCTTGAGGCAGGTTTAGGTGTATAATTTGTTAAGGTCTTGTGTAACTGTAACCCGTGCGAAGCCGGGGCGGGTCGCTAGTATAACATATGATCTTTCAATGCCGCCAGCCTTCTTGGCACCCTGCCCAAAGGCACAGAGCTGGAGCCAGTTTTTTATTTATAATTTTAGTTTATGTTGTAGTTAGTTGTAGCTTTATGTAGTTTTTAATTTTTCTTTTATATTACATGTACTATATATATCTTTCTAAAATAGGTACTGCCCACAATAAACCCTCCAAATACTTAACCCTTAGTTTTTATATAATATTGTAAGTATTAGTTTAATTTTTAAGTAGGTTTATTTTCATTTTAGTTTAGTTTTTAAATATTTAATTCATAGTTAGTTTTAATGTTTTTTTTATTATTACGTTTTAAGTTAAGTATTGAATAAAAAAATGAGTATAATCTTAACCTTCTCAATTCTGTATTTTACTTCTTCTAATTGTAAGCGAATAATATAGGTAACTACTTCAATTATTTCAAAATGGGGGACATGACAGGGTACCCTTATAAAAGGCTCTTTAATCTTTAGATGACATGGAGCCTTTTCACAGTCACAATGAATCTATTCAACTTAATTTAAATTTATTATTTTCAACTTTATTCAACGTGATTTACAATAATAATACATATCTACAATACAATATACCTAACTCTTTTATCAAACGGTGGAAAGTAAGAAAAAGAAATAGAAACATTTCAATTTCATTTTCTAAATTCTAGTCTAGATATGTATGTAGGTACCAACATTGAACGCCTACATGTACAAATTCAGGGTTCCGTATCTACCTAGAAAAGATAGAATTTTAAGACTTAGATACAAAATAGATAGATAGATAGAATAGATAGATAGATAGAATAGATAGAATAGATTTAATTTTAAGACTTAGATACAAAATTATCTACATTAATTGAAGGTGCGCTTCGTCTGTTTTCAGCTACAAATATATTTTTTATTTATGCAATTGACAGAATTTGTATTTTATTATATGTAACTCCTTTGTTGTCGTTCAAAATCAATCTTACGATTTGAGGGTTCCAACAAGGCTCAAAAATAATATTTACGCCTTAAGGTGACAGTCCATTTCCAACGACAGCTGCACTACTGTCAATTTTACTATGGAAATTGACAGTAACAGCGACGCGTTCAGTAGTGCAGCTGCGGTCAGAAATGGAATGTTACCCTTAGAATATTTTTCATAATCAGATAACAGGATAAGTATTGTTATGTATATAGTTTCGAGCAGGTGATGGGAGTAGAAGTTAAACACCTTATGTGTGCTAGTATAAGAACATTCTGAACGTTTATTCTCTAAATGCCTATTGTTTTATACACGTTAGGTTGCGCTGACACAAGCAATATGCGTTTATGTCGCAGTAAACCAAAGCGTTACTGCTAAACACGGAAAGTGGACATTTGCCACATTACACCTCCCCCGAAAGTTCCTCTCACCGCCGGGGTGGCAGAAGAAAAAATTTAAACGCATGTTACTTGTTTACAATTTTTTCTGAAATCAATAAAAAAAAATGTTAATAAATTGTATAGATAGAATGTTAAACAATATAAGACGTCATTACTTCTGGCCAAGAATGAGCCACGATGTATACGAATACGTAAAGAAATGTGCACATTGTCAACATAACAAACACACTAATAAATACACTAAGGAACCAATGATGATAACTACAACACCAAGTTCATCCTTTGAAAGAGTTTCTTTAGATATTCTAGGACCTTTAGAAATAGATAATTATAACTATAAGTACGTATTAACAATTCAGTGTGAACTGACTAAGTTCGTCGAAGCATACCCTTTAGAGAGGAAAGACACTGAGTCTGTAAGCAAAGCATTTGTAAATAATTTTATTTTAAGATATGGCGTACCAAGCGACATCATAACGGATCAAGGTACCGAATTTATGTCCAGTGTATTTAGCGATATTTGTAGATTATTAGGTATAAATAAGCTACACTCGACTGCTTACCACCACGAAACTATAGGAGCACTCGAGAACACGCACAAGAACCTAGGAGCTTACCTTAGGATACAATGTAGTAATAACCGCACAGACTGGAGTACCTGGTTAAGCTATTGGTGTTTTTCGTATAATACCACTGTACATACCGAGACGCAATATACGCCATTCGAATTAGTTTTCGGCAAACACTGTCGTTTACCGAATAATTTAATTTCTTCTGTCGACCCTCTCTATAATTATGATAGTTATACTAAAGAATTTAAGTATAGGTTACAAAGAGCTCAGTCAGAAGCTAGAAATAATTTAATGTCTAGTAAAGTAAATAGAAAATTAATGTATGATAAGAAAATGAACTCTGTACAATATAAACCAGGAGACTTAATACTTTTAAAAAATCAAGTAGGCGATAAATTAGACTCCATTTATAATGGACCTTACAAGGTCATAGAAGATATGTCACCGAATGTTAAGATATTAAAAAATAATCAGGTTTATATAACTCATAAAAATAACACTAAGATGTATTTTGAAACTAAGTAATAGCTAGTTTATTATTATATTCAATTATAATTTAAAAAAAAATGTAAATGCAACTGCGTGTGTCACATTTTTTTTTCTCCTTTGTGGGGGTGAAGAGTAACTTTCCAGGGAGGTGTACTATATGCCCAAGTTAACATATTAACAGTAACTATACGTTACTGCCTGCGACATAAATATGCGACGCACGTAATTGTATAAATAGCATGTAAGCAATAATAGCCTATAAATATATGTGTTAAGTTTAGATTTACTCTCTCTATGCTTGGATACCGAGAATACAACACAACTTCGGTAATGTTTGGTTTTACTTAAACTCCATTTCGACCCTCCGACTACCAAGTCATCTCATCCAGGCAGGGTCGCCATCAGATAACAGGATAAGTATTGTTATGTATATAGTTTCGAGCAGGTGATGGGAGTAGAAGTTAAACACCTTATGTGTGCTAGTATAAGAACATTCTGAACGTTTATTCTCTAAATGCCTATTGTTTTATACACGTTAGGTTGCGCTGACACAAGCAATATGCGTTTATGTCGCAGTAAACCAAAGCGTTACTGCTAAACACGGAAAGTGGACATTTGCCACATTACAATAACTTGTAGCTTGGGTATGGTGACAACTGTCATTTCCATACAATTTATAACCTTAATTAAAACGCAAAATTGTAATGAGATGACAGATGTGTCACCCTAATCACCGAACTCTGAAAGCTTTACTTGCAATAGGTGAAGCTTATAAGCATTTTAAGAGCATTATTTACTTATGTTGTAAATAAATATGTAAATGTTCGACTACCAATTAATTGCATTTTGCGAAAAATTAAGCCTAATTAATTCGATTTGAAACAGTACTATGACCATCAATGAATACTACAAAATTAACAATAAGATTTGAGCAACTATTTATTGTCCTTGAGAAATAGGCAAGAGTGATGTCCTAATGTCCTTTAAAAATCCGAAAGAAAAAAAAGACAAGACGATTGTTCGTACTCTTAAGAAATTGAATGAATTCCCTTCAGTAACCCTTTGCCCTAGAGAATGCTTATCTTAATTGTCTTAAATAGGTATATTGGATTGTTACTTTTACAATCTTTTGTTAAATACAAAGAGAATAGTGTATAGAGGGTTATTGTCATAGTAAATTTTGTAGTACGAAGTAGAATCCAACATAATATTATCTTTATACCCATGCCTTCTGGTACAAGTATCTAAGCAGCTATTACTTACCTATAAATGTTTTTACAAGGTCGTTTAATAAACATTTAAACAAAATAATACATATTACTCGTACACTTTGTGTCCAGCAAATTAAGACATGTATCATCGTACATTTGTGGATTTATTCGCTTTACAATCTTTACATGTCATGTAGGTATAAATTTTCTTTGATTTCGCTTGTGATTTTTGGCAAAAATGTCGTCAAGCTTGCAAATAAAAATAATAATAATTGTTTCAAATAAACCAACGGGTTCATTTTTTCCTATTTACCTACTTCCGGGTACAATTTCTGTAGCATTCCTGAATATATTAGTTGTAAAAATCTTATTAGAATAATTTAAAAAAAAGCGGCCAAGTGCGAGTCGGACTCGCCCATGAAGGGTTCCGTATTTAGGCGATTTATGACGTATTAAAAAAAAACTACTTGCTAGATCTCGTTCAAACCAATTTTCGGTGGAAGTTTACATGGTAATGTACATCATATATTTTTTTTTAGTTTTATCATTCTCTTATTTTAGAAGTTACAGGGGGGGGGACACACATTTTACCACTTTGGAAGTGTCTCTCGCGCAAACTATTCAGTTTAGAAAAAAATGATATTAGAAACCTCAATATCATTTTTGAAGACCTATCCATAGATACCCCACACGTATGGGTTTGATGAAAAAAAAATTTTTGAGTTTCAGTTCGAAGTATGGGGAACCCCAAAAATTTATTGTTTTTTTTCTATTTTTGTGTGAAAATCTTAATGCGGTTCACAGAATACATCTACTTACCAAGTTTCAACAGTATAGTTCTTATAGTTTCGGAGAAAAGTGGCTGTGACATACGGACGGACAGACAGACGGACAGACGGACAGACGGACAGACGGACAGACAGACAGACATGACGAATCTATAAGGGTTCCGTTTTTTGCCATTTGGCTACGGAACCCTAAAAATCTGGTTATTATAATTAAATGTTTTGCGCCACCGTATCTTTACTGGGCTATTTCCTAAAAATAGATAAGACTTAGTTATATAACAAAAGTTAATTACTTAATTTAATGCACCATTAATTTGAATTACATGTTAAATCGTAAACATACTCGTAATTGAAACCAATTAATTAATTGCTAAGATTTAACGATGTTGTTCAATTTGGTTGAGTGTTAATTAACTTTCTTGGCCTAATTCGCAGTCAAACTGAAGATGTACCAAGTCTTGACAATAGGGTATTTGACTACTAGTCAAATCAGTTTATTTTTTCGAACTGTCAAAACGATTTTGCTACTATGGAATTTATATGAAACACTAACATGTGAGGTCACGATCAAATTACCTACTCTTTATAGTTTCATACGGGTTTTAAAATTGAAATTGTGTCTAAAAATAACTGCTGTATACGTTTCTCTATTAATCTTCTGGTGCTTTATTTAATGCATAGTTTAAAAGAATTTATTTTAATTTAAATACAGTCAAATACCCTATTAACACTAACAATACAATTTTTATTGACAATAAAAGTTTAACAGGCACATTACAGTGGGGCCCCTGGGCACATAAGAATTTGGGGCCCTTTCGGAAAGTAAAGAAAGCTAATTAAACTAACATTTTTCTACTATGATCTTTTATTTATTATGCATGGGTAATCAAATATACTATTATTGTGTGTCCTTGGGGGCCCCCTGAGGATGGGGGCCCTGGGCACGGGCCCCGATGATGGTACTGACCCCGGAGGATATTTTCATATTCGCGGAGACGTTATTTTAAAACCAAAACCCAGATTGCCAATTTACCTTTAACTTATATTTAGATTAGACTAAATTACCTTACATGTATTTAAATACTGTAATTCGCGCATAACTCCACAGGTAGTATTAAAGTCGCGAAGTCAAATTTCGCACGTCTCGGTTTCTCGTTACGGCGCTGCCAACCGTAAAAATAATATCCGACGACGTTGGAATACTGCCTTTGAGTTGGCGGCATTGATCAAAATTTCGAATTTAGTTCGTTTTAATGTAGTTTAAACCGAGTTCCGAAAAAGGAGTGGATTCTTGAGATTTGGCCTATCGCTGTCACCTTATTCGAACCTGGAAAAACCAAAGTTAAGTTTATAGACTTCGTAAGTGTATAATATAGAGTCAGACCAAGACAATTCTGCAACGATTTTGGTAGCACACGCAGTGCAAGCGTTATGTACCTGGTTTATTAACTCAATAAAATATCTTTATCTTTATCTTTAATGTTTATCGCAAATAAAAGATTCTTATTCTTTAGACGTCAAAATTATATGAAATTATGATACTTAAAAACACTTGCACTGCGTGTACTATCAAAATTAAATTAATTCAACAACACCTAAAAATCTTTTGTTCATATTGGGTAGTTTTAATTTGAAATATATAACGAAACCAAATGTTTCTCGTTGTATTTAAACACGTTATTTCCGGTGAAATTGGCTAACAAGTATTTTACTGTACAAAATAAAAGCGCATTAGCCAGATTTACAAGATTGCGCCGTGTTTCCGTCAAATTCGCGCGTCTAGCAACCCTTTGAGGGGAAAATTGCGCTCAACAGGTGTAGTGATGTGCTGGTGTCGAACTTAACTTTACAGATGTAGTGCATAATATTGTATTTTCCTGTAGGTATTTAAAATAAATTATTTCACACCATGCATAAAATAAAGCACCAGATAATTATTAGAAAAACATAGATACTTAGCAGTTATTTTTAAGCAGTCTTATTTAATAAATCGGACAGAAATATAAAAAGTAGGCGAGTTGATCGTGACGTCACGATGTAATGTTTCATATATATATGGTCAAGCAAATCTTGTCAGTAGAAAAAGGCGCGAAATTCAAATTTTCTATGGGACGATATCCCTTCGCGCCTACATTTTTCAAATTTGCCGCCTTTTTCTACTGACAAGATCTGCTTGACCATCTATAAATTTCATATTAGCAAATCGTTTTGCCAGTTCTAAAAAAGAAACTGATTTGACTAGTAGGAAAATAGTGAAAATACCCTATTATTTTCCATCGTATTTTCACGGAAACGTTCGAACGTGTCTTGCTATTTCAGTAAGTCATAATTTTATAGTTATTTTCGATACAAGTGCGAAAAAGAGGAAATTCGAAACGAGTGGCGATAAATTAAAACACGACCTAAGGGAGTGTTTTAAATCGACACGAGTTGCGAATTACCTATTCGCACGTGTATCGAACAACGTTTTACAGTACATATGGCACTTTAAAGTTTCGACATACGCACGAAAAGTGCTATTTTACGCACTAGTGCGGAAAAGTAGCCCCATATGTACTGTAAAAGTAATTTTCACACTTACGCTATGGAATGTCCAATTTAGCTAGAACCCTAAATGGCGTAACAATCACGGAGCGTGACTATATCCTCCTAAACCTTAACTCCAATGCCTGAAACCCAATGCCGAAGTTTGACGTTCATAATCATAATACTTTATTGCGACCATGGTAATATAGGTAGATCTTACACAATATTATAAACAGTTTCACATGGACATGGACCCTGTTACGGCAAAGCAAGGATGTATGTACATAATCGCCAGCAATATGCTGAGGTGAGACCATTTCGTGGCACTTTATAATATCCTTTTATGTTTCTCTGTTATGTATAATTTTCCATTTTCTGTTTGTGCTCATGAATAAAATTATTTCTATTCTATTCTAATATATGTACACTAGAATATATTAAAATAGCTTGGTATACGTTTAAAAAAATAGCTTGTGCTAACACTGTCGATACTCGACGGACGGTACGTCCCTGCGGATGATTTGCTCAGAGAACAATGGGGGCGATTCGCAATCATGATTGTTTTCACCGGCGGACCAATTTTAGGTTAGGGAGGATTTGGACACAGCTCGGAACTGATAACTTGGAAACTTGCTGAAATCATGGTTCAAACTTGCACAGATAACGGGACCGGATTTACCGTTTTATAACTCTTTTATAGGTATAAAGTAGGTACTTTAATCCAATTCAAAAACTTATACACCTACATACCTTTAAGCGAGCATTCTTGTATATTTCGGGTATCTCGAAAACGGATGTAACGATTTCTTTGAAATTTGCAATATGGGGGCGTAAAATCTATCTGAGGGCCTACCGCGAACCACGTTCGACGTGCTGCCTCCCTGTCACACTTACGTACGAACTTACAAGTGCGACAGAGAGGCAACACGTCGAACGTGTTTCGCGGTAAGCCCTCTGAGCTAGGTCTTATCTCTGGGAAAACGCGCATTTTTGAGATTTATATGAAGCAAAGCTCGGTCTCTCATATAGGTTTCTCATGTTTCTTTAATTATTAATGTAAATTACTAACCAAAAACTTACAATAGGCATACATGTCATATTGAGGGTGTGCAATAAAGAGGATTCGTATTGTATTAGGCAACCCCAAAAGATCAAAAATACATCCTAAGTATTAAAACGTCCATATCGATTGTCTTGACAACGCGACGAGCAACATAAAACCGGCCAAGTGCGAGTCGGACTCGCGCACGGAGGGTTCCGCACCGTCAACAAAAATAGAGCAAAATAAGCAAAAAAACGGTCACCCATCCAAGTACTGACCCCGCCCGACGTTGCTTAACTTCGGTCAAAAATCACGTTTGTTGTATGGGAGCCCCACTTAAATCTTTATTTTATTCTGTTTTTAGTATTTGTTGTTATAGCGGCAACAGAAATATATCATCTGTGAAAATTTCAACTGTCTAGCTATCACGGTTCGTGAGATACAGCCTGGTGACAGACGGACGGACGGACGGACGGACGGACAGCGGAGTCTTAGTAATAGGGTCCCGTTTTTACCCTTTGGGTACGGAACCCTAAAAAACTAGTTTGATTGATGTATTCAAAAGGTACTTTAATATAAGGCCTCCTTTTTTAAATATCTTTCGGTAAATTTAAATAATCACGATTATTTAGCAGTGGCGCTAGTGTGCACGTTGATGGGCTCTTAATTAAATTTTTGATGAGTTTTTGAACTACAGCGTTGACCGTAATATTACTGTTGGTAGGTAACCAGGCTTTCAGGCTGCTTGTCCGTTTGTCAAGTGTCAACCTGTCAACCCACATGTCAACACACGAAGTAATTCATTTAGCGATTTTAGCAGTAGTTTAGCGACAAACTGGAGAGCTAAGCACATAGCGAGCCGCCTGTTAACGCTGGAACACCGGGCCATTTATAACGAGAGGTTAATTTTGGATAATTAGGGGGAAAGTCAGCAGCAGTAGTACAGACAGTACAATAGGCTACATGACTAATTTTCATTGATGGTATCAATCGATCGGATTTGTTTTTAGGATCAAATGTCTATATGGGACCCATTGCATTAAAGTAACACAAAAGTCAGAAATTGTAGTCAAAGGCCGACAGTCGCACTTCACTCGCGAAACGCCTTTAACAAAACGACAAGTTAACGTGACGTCAAGGTCTCTGAGAGCCCATCTTGTAGTATGGAAAAAACAAGAAAATTGCGTTTTTGTCGGTGAAATATTGCGTTTAGGTATATGGTTGCTCTATACAATATTTTTTTGGATAAAATGTAAGGAATCGAATAGTAGGTACCCTTACTTTTATATATCGTTTTTGGAAGTTAAAAAAACTTAAATTTTGAAACTTTTAGGTCCTGTATTTTAGTAAAATTTCCATATTTTATTATAATATCCACATTATTGTGATAAATTGCTTGTTCGCTATCTATTTTACTAGATTTTGTTATAAAATTCAACATGTGTCATCATCCCTATTCTCAGGTGCTTGGCAAAGTGGCTATATTTTATAATATAGCCACTTGAGTTCTGGGATTAAAACTATTTGAAGTGAAAACTTCTTTAGCGGCGCTGGGCACTTTTTGAGGTGGGGAAAAAATGATAAACTCGAGACAGCGTAAGGCGATCACGTGACCGTAAGGGGCGTAAGGCGATCACGTGACCGTAAGCGGCGTAAGGTTTAGATGGCCACTCATAATTTAAATGGCATTTAAATAAATAAAGAAAAACTCAATGTTATTTGACATTTATGTTGCGGACTCCTTTTCAAGACTCTTTACCTATGTTCAAATAATTTGACGTTGTCATGGCAGTATGCTGTAAATAAACATGTCAATGAAAATGTGTGATCTTATTTGAGAATGATAATAATATATATTAAATAAATAGAATACCTCCGCTAAACGTATGTATCGTGTTACAGGGCGTCGGTAACATAGTGAGGTGAGTTTTCACTTCTATCGGCTCTCCCGGAGTGCAACCGTTGTTGCTTGTTTTTTACCAGTATGTATTAGCGCAATGAACCTACTAACATCACCTATGCTTATAACGTAGTCCTTGGTAAGAAGCTCATATTCATTGATCTATATTTAGCATTATTTAGCTCCACTTAAATTTCTAGGAAAATACAAAATCACACCGACAATCACTGATATCTCTAAGTATTCTAAATTAATATATTGATTATGCAATTAATAATAAGTTACGGGATTATTCCATATCTCCGTGATAATGGGTGATAACAATGAGAATAGAATGTTTCGTGGTAATGCTATAAATAACTAGAGCAATTTAAGTTATTAAGTTACGCAATAAAAAAATATATAAAAAAGAGCAATTTAAAATAATAATAGTCTGTGCGGATAGAGAAGAGTCGTAAAATGTATTGGATCCCATACATTTCACCACTCTTCTCTTTCCGCACTCTTTATGATTCTGCAAACTGTTGGATCGATTTATATCAAACTAAGCTAAGATTACCGCAAGGGAATTCGCTTTCACTTAAAAAAAACAATATAAATTAAAAGGTTGATTGGTAACATGAAGTCCGCCTTTTGTACGATTGTTTTTTTTGTGGAATAAAGATTAAATAAATAAATAGTTACCGCATAATTGACGTTGTTTTAACTTACCTCGGTCTCCCGAAAAATCAATTCTGGGACACTTTTTGACATAAAAACTCTCGATATCGGTTTGTATTTACAAGAGTTGATATTAGAAGGATAATGTTTCTTCTAAAAGTCGGAAGCGTGACGAAGTAGCAATGGGACAGATTGGAATGGAGTATGCGCTGATAAATATTATATTTCATATTTATTTTACTTTTTTCTTCATAATATTTGTTCCTGAGATACCTATGGATGTTTATTTATGTAGTAGTATATTTTCAGTTTTTGTTTTAACACTAAGGTTTGATTAAAAAAAATGTTTGCAAAACTACGTTATACCTACCTATTAGTCGTGTAGAGTTCCCTAGAAGTTTTTTTCTCCATAAAGCAGAACCCATTAAAGCCAGACGCAGCTACCACTATTTACCTGACCCGAAAGTTAATTAAGTAGGTAAATAAAGTTTATTATAAAAAAACTTAAAAAATGACTACCAAGTTTAAGTTGCTTGCAGTTAATCTTAAACTTTCATGATTCTTGGCGACTTTTGCGATTTCAGATTACTCAGTTAAGTTCAAGGGAAAATATTACGAAAGCTCGGGATATTTTACAACTATTATTATTATTTATTTATTTTCATAAGACACGGTACATAGGTGTTACATTCAACTAGGACTGCCAAACTGCGAAACAGTTTGGTGGCAGTTTAGTTAGCTCTTGATATACATTTTTGTGTTTGACCTATGCGAGTCAAACATGGAATTTCACAGTTTGTAACAAAAATAAGATTAGATCATGTCAAAGAAGTATGGAGAGAAGTATACTCAATATAAAAAGAATTCAAAAAATATCGCATACATTAATTAGAAAGAAGACGAAAGTCACAGACGCCCTAGGTCACTGTAAGAAATTAAAGTGGCGGTGGGCGGGACACGTCGCTAGGATGACAGACAACCGATGGACTCACAGACTGACCACTTGGAAGGGGCCATCAGGTACAAGAAAACAAGGCAAACCCAAAGCGCGATGGACTGACGAAATAGTGAGACTGGCTGGTGATCAATGGATGCAAAAAGCTAATAACAGAGACGTTTGGAAATCACTAGAGGAGGCCTTCACCTTCGAGTAGCGAGGGGTTCTTACATTATTAGATATTATAAATTAGGTATAAAGCAATGTTAAAACGTATTACTGTTTTGTAGAAATAGGTTTATTTAAAAGTGTGTCATTTTTATTTTTTGTAAGAAATATAAGGCTTTTTTATTTTATTTTATTTTTATTTTATTTATTTATTTATACATTTTTGTGTCAATGAAATATTTATAAACATGCTGTATTCTTTTAACTTAATAACTAAGCTGCTTGCTGCTTAAAGCTGTATTTTTATGTTCTCCCTCAATTTATTTTAATAGTCATTTAGGTCTTTTATTCCTCGGCCTACCTTACCTACCTATTCAGATTCGTAGATTCGTAGGTATCGATTATTCTGATTGTACCTACGCTAAATCAAATAAAGTTACCTACATAAAAACCAATCAATACGACCAAAATAAAAATAACTTTCCTATTTGCCTAATAATAACTAGATTATCTATACGAGAATATATACGTCATCAGAATCATCGTATTTAGAGAGCTTAAAACGACATAACTGCCACGATCGGGGATGGCACTTACGCCCTTTATCTCTAAACATGTGGCAACTTTATTTCAAAATGGCGGACGCTAGTCACGTCCCGATGATCAGCGATCCGGGGAAGTTAACCGCTTCATACTTGATATGCAGGTGGTTTGATGAATACTGAGTTTATTCTATTTATTTTGCATAGGTAGGTAAATATTGGTACGTTGGCTGGATATTTTAAGAATAGGCATTGCGTTACAACACACATAACTGAAAGATAGGGTTGTTAAGACAAACAAAACTGTAATTTCATAACACGCCGATTTATTCATTTTTACGCGTGACTAGGGTTTGCAATCCGGATCCGAAATGTATGAAATTATCCGGATCTGGATGTGGATCCGCGGTCTTCCCAATACATTTCGGATCCGTCGTGAAAACCCTACGCGGGACACGCACACTTACTTATGTAACTCGACGGCTGAGCGGTGAATGGCTATTCCCCGATATGCGAGCATGTGTGCGTGCAAAATCAGCTTGTCATAAAGTCACAGTTTAAATGATTGCAAAATTCCAAAAAAACCGGCCAAGTGCGAGTCGGACTCGCGCACGGAGGGTTCCGCACCATCAACAAAAAATAGAGCAAAACAAGCAAAAAAACGGTCACCCCTCCAAGTTTAATGTGCCTCATCAGGTTTGTTAAAAAAATCAATAATCCGACCTATATATAAACAGGGGAATCACCTAGACTACTCAAACTACAGACCCATAGCCATACTGTCAGTGATTAATAAAATAGTGGAAAAAGTATAGTATCACAAATAAGTAAGTATTTAGAAAAGAATAACATTATATCTGATTCTCAGCACGGGTTTAGGCGCGCGCGTAGCACTGCAACCGCTTTAGCCGCGTTCACAGATGAGGTTAATGAACACTTAAACGATAGAAAGTACGTTGTCACCCTATATATTGACTTTAAAAAAGCATTCGATACCTTGGACCACGGACAGCTCATTGTTGCCATGCAAGAGTGTGGGGTCCGTGGTCCGGTACTCGAGTGGTTCAGAAATTACCTAACTAACAGGACCTTAACCACTGTGGTCGACGGAGAGAGCGGGGAGGAGGCCAGCGTGATCTACGGCGTGCCGACTGGTTCTATCTATGGTCCTGTAGGCTACATTATGCATGTGAACAACATGAGTAACGTGGTCCAGAACTGTTCGACCTATATGTATGCAGACGACACATGCATAATGTACGCAGACAAGGACATAAAAAATGTTGAAAAATGTATCCAGAATGATTTTATAAACATAATAAAGTGGTCTCATGACAATGGAATCATACTAAACTTAGAAAAAACTAAATGTATGTTAATTAAGTCACCTTATTTGCAGGCCCCGAGCGATATTATTATTAACATAATAGGGCATACCTATGATTGTTTACATAAGAACCAAATAAATTGTAAATGTTCCAGTATTGAATTTGTAGATAAGTATAAGTACCTAGGTTTGACTATTGATACCAAGTTCAATTGGGGCATCCACATAGATATAGTATGCAATAAACTTCGAGCAATTATGACAAAATTATATAGTTTAAAAATATTGTAAACAGGAAAATATTGCACACTTTATATCATTCGTTAGCCGAGTCAATAATTTGTTATGGTTTAAATGCATATGGGCGAACTTTTAAAACTTACCTAGATAAAATATGTAACATCCAAATTAGAATAATTAAAAATATATTAGTTGATAAAAACACTAAAGTTAATTGCAAACAAAACTACACGTTATTGTATAAAAAGTTAAAATTTTTACCAGTTCATGAAAAAGTTAAATACTTATTATGTATAGAAAACTATGACCTTGACAGCTTTAAAACATGTAGAAAACCATTACGTAATTTTAGGGTAAGCACAAAACGAAAATATGTACAATATAATACTAATAATTATTACGGCCAAAGAACTCGTAAATACTTAATACCTAAGATTCTTAACCAACTAAATAGTTCAATAGACCAATGTAAAAGTAAACAGATGTTTAAAAAAAGATTAAAATCACTATTTCTAGATAATATAAATCCATAGTATGAATGTATAGTTTTATTAGTGTTCGTTTGTATTATTGCAATATTGCATTAACCTTGGGTGAATAAGTATTTCACCTCACGAGAGAAGCCTAGTACAATAATAAAACAAAATCATAATAATAAGGATCAGGGTCATGTTGTCATGAGGTGAAGTAGGTACCTACGCATGCTGACCGTACAGTGTTACAAACCGGTCTTGTTGAATTATTATATATTATGCATGGTAACTTTAGATTTAACTTAACCTAAGAATAGTATATATATATACAGTTTGCTCTGTACTCTGTAGGTATAACGCATAAAGTACATACTTATAAACATAATCGAGAGCGCACTATTCGCCAACAAACTGTCTACAGTTTGGCGAAACTTTTGTATACCTAGACATAAGTATTTTTTGAAATAAATAAATTAAATAAATTAAATTAATTAAAAAAAAGTACTGACCCCGCCCGACGTTGCTTAACTTCGGTCAAAAATCACGTTTGTTGTATGGGAGCCCCACTTAAATCTTTATATTTTAGTCTGTTTTTAGTATTTGTTGTTATAGCGGCAACAGAAATACATCATCTGTGAAAATTTCAACTGTCTAGCTATCACGGTTCGTGAGATACAGCCTAGTGACAGACGGACGGACGGACGGACGGACGGACAGCGGAGTCTTAGTAATAGGGTCCCGTTTTTACCCTTTGGGTACGGAACCCTAAAAAGAGGTTAATTCTCACTTGTACATGCTTGTACATACCTATACCCTAACCGTTACCACAGGCCTACGCCCGTTTTCTGAAACGGTTTGACTCTGACATCTTTAAAACCAAACTTTCTACAACGGCCCAGCTTTAAATTACGCTTTAATTTAACCTTTCACATTCCAGCACCATGCGACTACTAGTGGCGGCCATCTTGTTCGTGTCGGCCATCTTGTGGAGCGACGGCCTCGAGCTGAGCCCGCGCCCTCGGCGCCCGGAGCGCTTCGACACGGCTGAACAGATCTCCAACTATCTGAAGGAGCTGCAGGAATACTACTCTGTGCACGGCCGGGGCCGGTGAGACTGTCTTTACTCTGGCATAGTAGTGGATTTGTATTTGTAGGGGGTTAAGGGGCTCAAGCCCCCCCTCCCCCCACAAACATTTGAGTTCGTTCATCATTAAAGAATAAAAGGTTAAGGAACTTAGGGATAGGTTATTAAAGAATTCATTGATTAATGTAGGAAGGGGTCAACCGAAATCCTGGAGCGCCACTGGGCTGGCAAGGCTATAACCTCTAGGGAGTTTATAACTTTTTTTTTACAATCCATAACTCCCGCGGGAACAATATAGGCCGTACACCTTGCACCTGCATGTAATAAGATCTTTTTCGAGCAAGTGTAATGAAATAGTTATTTGTACAACAAGAGATCAAAGTTTGATATTTCTTCGAGTGCTTATGTTGAGTCCCGTGCAAGCGAAAGATTCTATACTCTACTCTATAGAATCTTGAGCGTAGTAAGGGACTCAAAAGCGCACGAGATGTAAATAACTTTGATCTCGTGTAGTTCACAAAACTTTTCACCTCAGCAGTGAGAACATATTAGAGAACCCGAAAAATGTATTCCTTCTTCATCACTTACCTATTCACTCATGTTTTCTTAAGATATACCAACAATTAAGTTTTCACCTCAGCAGCTCGAACAAGGGTACTTTGCTACTTAAAAACAGTGAGCAAAATGCGATTTTGCTCACTGTTTTTAAGTAGCAAAGTACCCTTGTTCGAGCTGCTGAGGTGAAAATAATATTAACGTCACTAATTCGGATTATGTAAAGAAAGAAATGTACTTAATACAAAGCCTAGTTTTAGCCCGTAATAGCAGGCGTGTCTCACTCCGCGATTTCGTCGCTTTGCTACAGGTAGCTAAAAGTACATCCGTTCGGCCCCAATTTTGGGGAAAGCCATAAGCCGCGCGTGGCGCTGTCGCCACCTGGCGGCCATATCTGTCCTGATCGTAACAGACGCGTTTTGTTAGAGAGTGAGTCTTCTGTACTTAGTACTATTATTTATTCTGTGGTAATAGGGAGTTAGTTATACTCGCTTTCTAGTCCATGGTGGTTTTCTAACCACCGCTCAAACTTTTTACCAACCGCCTGCGATAAGTAGTAGAACATGAAACTAACGTTCACAATGTGTCCTCTCGCTGGTTCCGCTCTCCCCGTGGGATGTCGCTAGTATCGCATGTTTTTTAAGTACCTACATAGAGCTACAGATGGCGTTATCTTCTATAAAAATAGTTTTATCAAGTATTATATTTTCTGTTGACATAAATTTTAACTTGTATAAGTATGTCTTTTTCTTAGGTAAGCTTACAGAACAGACATAAAAGTCTGATTAAACCTAACGTATTAGCTAATATCATTAAGAGTCATAGGAAGCCAGCCGCCACCATACAATCGACGTAGACTAGCATACAACATACAGCTAACGTTTTTAATTATTTTCACTTAATTAAAAGTACTCCTTTCTTTCCAGTTACGGCAAAAGACAGATGCACATATCGGACGCGTCGGTAATATTCAAGGAATTCCCATTTTTCGACCACAGCCTCCAGAATTTGAACGAAGATACAGTATTTAAGGCGCTCGCATACCAGTAAAATTATGACTGCATGCAGGACTTGGCAATATTGGCGGAAATATCGCCGAAACATTGACTATATAATCGAAAATATTGCCGAGGTCTTCTTAGAATTGTACACGTTAAATACGTTTACTTGTATACATTGTTGTGTATTTTTTGTTCAGAATATAAACAATGGAGCATTAAGCAAAGATTCTTGCGAAGCATAAATATGTAGTATTCCCGATAATTTTTTTGGAAAGGAAAATATAGTTTGTAATACTAATTTAAAAAAATAGTGTCTGTCTAAGCTAACTTTATGCGAGGTGTCTTTATAAACGTAGTATTTTCATTAAAAAATGACATTAATGACGACATCGCCACACTTTGTCATTGCGAATGCCATGCAGAGTTAGGTTAGTCCGGCTCTATATCAACGAAGACATTACGAATACCCTTAAATGTATAACTGCTGAAATGACTATATTATTAGAGTGATCTAAGTTTCTTTAAAATCTTTTAAATGAGATTTTAGTTTAGTATATTTTTCTTTACACTGTTTGCCATTATACTATGTCAATTGATAAGTAATTTCTAGAATGATCTCCAAGGGAATATTGCTGGCAATATAAAATACCTTAAATATTGCAGAGGCTTTAAAAATATATACGTTTAATACATTTTTTTATATGAGTGATTAAAGAAATAAATAATTTAAATATTTAAAACGACGATGAGCTCTTACTGCTGGAATAATTAAAGGCATAAAAGAGTAATATTTATTTATTTAAACTTTATTGCACAAATATAAAAATAATGTACAAATGGCGGACTTAATGCCTAATATAACATGTATTTGTTAATTGGGTCAGTCAACTATTTCTTGTTGTTATTCTGTCCCATCAGCGAGGAGACAATAGTAGCATAGATTGTTAGAAGAACTGCTGCACCATGTTCTACTAACATGCTCAGTAGATGTCCCATTATGGAAAGGTCTTAACTACCATAAAATGCAAGTTTGGTTCATTTAAATACGAAAAACCTAGAATTTTAAGAGTGACTCAGGAGACCGTAACCATAGCAACGTGTGACAAGAAAAAGTTGATTAACCCAATTACCTACCTTTGAATTTCCTTTTTGGGAAATAAAATAATGTATAATTTATTTTAGCACTTGACTAAAAATACGTGTACTAAACCTGCTTGTTTATTTCAATTGTGCACCGTTTTTTTTTTTTCTTTTATGACAATTAGGTACCTAGGTCAACTTTTGCTCCGCAAATGGTACATTTGTTATTGTTTTTATCATAGAATATGTTTGTTGAATTTTATAATATTTTTAAAACAATGTAAAAAGCTACCTTGGCGTATAAAAGAAAATTTAACAGATATAAACCTTATTATTCTTTATAAATTTTCTGTAACCTACTTATAAATCGATTATTAATTTATTCTAGTCAATTATTGCTACCTGTCTAGTCAATTATTATTTTAATAATTCTGATAATTAATCCCTTAACATAATTTACAGGCTGGGTGATAAATTATTTTCAGGGATTATTAATTATAATAAAAAGTAGTGTAAAATATGAACAGTTATGGGTAATTAGTTGTAATGTATTCCAAAATGCATAAGTTTCAAAGTTACAGTTGTTTTATTTATGTAAGGACTGTAAGGTCAATAGGGATAAGTGTGGCTGCGGGGTAAAGTGGCTGGCCTTCACATTGGGGCCTCTTTACACATTGATTAGTGTTTATTGCGAGTTCATACATTTGAACGCAAGTAGGTATAGCAATTGTATAAACTCTCAATAATCCTCATACGAATCTACTCTACTCCCTGGGTACGAATTATGTCCACTGGGGTAACGGAGTTATAATGAAAATCACTTATAGATATATATTAAACCAGAAGCACATACCCACTAATAATAATAAAATAAGGGGCCTCTACGTGTTGGTTCTATATCCCCACGCAAACCTATCAAAAGACCGGGATTATAGGCCCGTGCAATCCAAGGAGATACAAGTAATAATAAAGTTCTTTATTTAGATAACCAGGATCCATAGTAGGTATATTGTTATAGTTACATATATTTTATGTTTTACTTATAACTAAGGTTAGTAGGTTTATACATTTTACAAAAGAGTTTATACAAAACAAAACAAGTAAAAACAAATAAAATAAACTTATTTTCGAGTCTATACTATTTTTAATATTAGAAAAAGGGTAGGACAAACAATCTTGACGTGTATTTTTAATGAATAACACTTTTGAAAAATAAATCACGGCAAATATGGAATAATTATACAATTATCTAGCACATATGAGCAATTACATTATTTTAGTTTCGTAAGTAATAGTTACTTGTTTAGCGTTTTTCAATAAAAATACACGCAAAGATTGTTCACCCTTTTCCTAATGGTAAATAAAACGAAGTATAGAGCCCAAAGATTACACACCTTAATCACAACATACTATAAACAATACAACATTGACAAATCGCCCGTTTTGGTGTAGGACCGTTACGGACACAAATAAAGAAGAAAGTATGATCTATTGAGCCGCAACTGTGTTGTCTTCCACATTTCCCTGGCCACACTCGTTGTCACTGCAGCAAGGGAGAGACTCGATCCTGTCCGTGTACCCTTTCATGGTTAAAACATCGATCACCTGCTGATTAAGCTCGACGTCGGGCTGGTAGTGGTCCGAGCATGCCCCTAAGCAGGGTGCGTGGCAGCCGCCACAGCCTCCTGGCTGTAGTGGGTGACAGGTGGGACAGTGGCTTGCTAAAGCACTGGTCCTCCCTACATGTTAGTTTTAATAAAATTGTAAATTTAATTTAATTTTATGTTATTTATGATTGTTTAATTGTAATTTAACTTTAATTTTAATTGTATTTAATTTAATTTTAATTGTATTTAATTTAATTTTAATTTTATTTAATTTAATTTTAATTTAAAATATGGACTATTAATTGTCTGAAATAAATTTATTTTATTTATTTATTTTTAAAACTATAGGTACAGTCTTTTTATGCAACAAAAATTATTTGGACGTGCCCCTCCCCCACAAAAGTCGGCAGACTGTTTTGTACAGAAAATAACAAGGATTATACCTAAACGTCATAGTTTCATAGAAAATTGACGTTTATGATAACACTTCATACTTTGTTATTGCAAAGCAATGATATTATATAACCATAGATAGGTTATACTCATACTTGAAGAGCACAAAAAATACTTCCATATTTATTTCTGTGCCTACGAAGAAATCTGTTATTTTTGATTAATTTTCTCATTTCATCCATCTTTGTCACACTCGTTGTTAAACATAAGGTCGTCTCTTTCTCTTTCGGTGTGCGAGAGCTCGTTAGCACGTGCACATTTCTCGCTTGTCCAGCCGCGACTAAAGGCAACTTGTCCAATTTGTCACAAGTTAAGCGCTTCAATTTTGGAACGCCTATAACCTATCTTGAGTTATAAATCATTGTTGCAAAGTGTATGCAGAATTCGTTTGGCGATAATATAGTATGGAGGTATTTCCATACAAATTTCAAAATGCCTTGTGTGACTTCGATACGCATTTTAGTATCCCAAGTATAACACTTAAAATAGTACCGTAATATATTAGAAATAAATCCTAATATTGAATGCAGCCGAGTCTAGAGTTCGATTTCATCGAATCTATAGCAAAACAATACATTTGCAGTCGACAGTGGCGTTACCTGAAAAGATTTGTAGATATTGCACCACACGAATCGAGTTGTTTTGACAATTATAGACCTTAAAATGAAAGAATTAAGAGTCATGTGAAAAGCTTAGTTCCAAATTTTCCCGTCTCCCTAAATACGTTGTGTCGCTGCAAAGTGGATTATAAACACGATGCGCGCGCAGCCATAAAGTCGGAAGGTGTTTTATGGGACAAACATTGGTGCGAGTATTTATACTTAGTTAAAATAAGTGATTTAAATCTAGAGTAAATGACGTCGTAGTTGGAAAACATCTTTTTTTCACTTAAACGAGAACGATAAACTATCGACAAAACAAATAAAGAAGAAAATGCACATGATAATACCTACAGTAACATAGTAAATAATTTTTAGTAGACCGTACTTACTATGTAAAGCCTGACCAGTAATATGTTGCGGAATTTCACTGGAACTAATTTTTTCATAATATACTGACCTGTCACCCTATACATGGGAATAACAGCGCCCTCTTGACAATGATCATATATTACTGGTCAGGCTTTATAAAATATTGAAATTTTATTTTACACACCTGATTAGACCTCCAAGAATGCTACAGTTTTGATAAAAATGTGTCTTTGCTTAGCAACTATCTAAATAGTAAGGCATACTCGTATGTTATAATTATAAACATTTAGTTTCTGGTGTACCTGCATAATTAAAAAAAAAACAAGAAAGCAAATTAGGTAACGAAAATATTGCAAGAACTTATTTCTTTTAAAAATTCACAATTATTTATAACTAGCTGCGCCCGCGGCTCCGTTTATAATTGACAAATGGATCGATCGCTGTTTTTTATTCGTATTCATTGTTAAATTTCCATGAAAAATACTCTTTACAGTACATATGGTGCTACTTTCCCGAACTAGTGCGGGAAATAGCACTTTCCGTGCGTATGTCAAAAGTTTAAAGTGCCATATGTACTTACTGTAAAACGATGTACGATACACGTGCGAATAGGTAATTCGCAACTCGTGTTGAGTTAAAACACTCCCTTCGGTCGTGTTTTAATTTATCGCCACTTCAAATTTCCACTTTTCCGCACTTGTATCGTAAATGAGCGTTTTCCAAAAAAATTCATTCATGTCTTCAAAATATTGACTTCTTGGGCTCATTTTATTCAGAATCATTTGTACATTCACGCCTCATACATGAAAAAATGTGTCCCAAAATTTTGTATGAAAAAATATTTTCCAGTGCGTCACGTTCATACAAATAAAAAAATTATTCATACAAAACTGTGACGATCTGGAAAGGAAATCTTGGGACACATTTTTCCATGTATGAGGCGTGAATGTACAAATGATTCTTCTGAGTAAAATGAGCTCAAGAAGTCAATATTTTGAAGACAATTAATGAAATGTATACATTTACATACACATACACAAAAACGCTCAAATAACTATTCCTAAATACCTGTTCCAAAATACCAAGTACTGTGTCACTCCCATAAACAACCTCAGTGCAACCTCGCAGTGTTATTCGTGTGACGACGGAGCTTGCATTTTTACCAAAAAAATATTATATTATACCCTTTTTCACATAAAACCACTATTTTTTACCCCAGTTTATCTATTCGTGGTATATTTTTGACCTGAACTTTCTAGAATTTTGACGTATACCCGTGTTTTTAACCTTTTTGATGTGTATTAGTGTGTGGTGTAGGAAAAATAAATAAAGTGTAGGTAGTGTAGTGAAAAGTGAAATTGTGTTCTTTTTTAATTGATATTTTATAAGTGAGTATTTAGTGTCAAAAATGCACTTTACTGTTTTTTTATATATTATTAAGCGTAGGTATGTTAATGCATTATGGTAATAAAAAATGTTTCAAGATATTATTTTATTATTACGAGGAAATAAATAAAACGTTTATTTTTTTATTTGCGGTTTCGTTTTAGTGAATTACTTAATTACTTAATATTAATAAACACATGTTTTGTGATACGTCACCCCTAATAAAAACATGCGTTTTTATTACGTACCGTAAAATGGGGTGAGTAGGGTCAAAACTGAAATTCAAACCTCGATAACATTTTATTTTTACATATGAAAACTGAATGGTGTATATAATAAGTTTTCCGGACGTTTGTATTTTAGTTTTTATTTTATTTTGGGTAGTTCCATTTCATAACTTTGACGATAAAGAGGAAAACCCACCTCACCCCGTAGTGCCTCGTATTTGGGGTGAGAGGGGTTTTCATACAAAGGTGATTTTGGAAGATTGTTGGATCGATTTTTTTTATTATGCGTATTACTATAGCTCCATTTTAAATTGGAATACATTATTTTTGTAGCAGTAGGCTTAAACTCCCTTCTCACCCCCCTCTCAAACCTTCTCTCCCCATTCATAACCCACCTCTCTCCGCGAAACCTACGGTACTTAATTTTCTAAAATGTAACCGCAAATAAAAAAAATAAACGTTTTATTTATTTATTCGTAATAATAAAATAATATCTTTTGCTCCTTTTAGGAGCAAAGAACTAACTGATTAAATAAATGACAATTAAAATATAAAACAAATTACTTACAGTTAATTAAATAATAGGAACAGTATACTGTTTTTTTATTTTTGGCAAAGATAATCGAAGATCTGTTGTTTATAGGTAAGAGATGGCGCCAGTTAAATTCGGGCTGTTCAAAACGAGGAGTCGGGATCAACAGGAGCAGCCTTCTACCGAGAACCTACTTCAGGACAGCACCAGCTCTGAACTAGGTACCTACTAACAATGAACTAGAACAAACCGTCAAAAATACAATACAATACCTCGCGTCTCGCCTCGAGCCTCGATAATCCGAACTTCAAAAAAACACCCCCCTGTACGGACTGGCGAAGCGTTCGGATTCTAGTATGTTATAAAGAAAATAATGGTATATTCTAAAAAAAACATAGGTATTTACTGAGACTCCAAAGTAACAAAAACAAAGAAATTAATCAAGAAAATACCTTAACACAAAATAGGTAATCGCTAACAAATCATTTTAAGAACTCATCTAATGTAGTCTACCGGGTTATATTTATTGCCAGAGCAAAGGCTTTGTCCCTCAAATTACGTAGCATCATTCATCAGCCCAGTCCAAACAAGTGGTCAATGCCGATAAGCTAAATAAAAGTGTGTAAGAAGTGTGTAATAATAAATAGAAGTCTGTCTCGGAAATAACTCGACGTATTTTGTAAATTAATTAATAGACTACCAAACAAACTAATCAAAAAGACCTCCGCGAGCTGTACCGGGTGCAAAGGTGCCCATCACACTGGCCGCGTGGCCGCGTTGCGACGTTGAATAGCGATGGCCAACCTTTGCAACAGGTACGAACCCGCGCATCAGAGGAGAGGACTCCTTAATCCGATGATAATTTTGATATTTGAAACACGTTTAAGGATAAAGCCATTAGGTAATTGACGACTTTAAATTTACGTACGGCACGGTAGTGCCCCCGCCAAGAAGTTTTTATTTTTTAATAATTTATAGTCACATTTGGATAAAGGATGAACGTTAGACCGGGCCGTGTCCGTGCCGGAGCTTCTGGAGCTTCGACTTCTATGGAAATCATCACGTGATCCTGTCATCTGTCATAGAAAAGTAGTTATGTTGTACGGGTTAAATCTTGTAAGCTAAATTTGACCCACTTTCCGACTTCCAATGAAGCTGAAAATTTGCATATCTACATATAAGTCGGGTGACAATGCAATATTATGGTAGGTACCATCGAGCTGATCTGATGATGGAGACAGGAGGTGGCCATAGGAACTCTGTGATGAAACAACGCAACCTACAGGACAACGCAACCTACTGTGTTACAGGGATTTTTAGAATTGCCTCGATGAGTATTAGTTGTCTGTCGTAAGAAAAGTACAGTCAGCGATAAAAGATTGTACCAAAAATGATATTTTTGCCAAAAACTTAATTCCTTCTTGTAATGGATCCTTTTTCAACAGCAACCCCCGGCTCACCAATCCCATCGACGAGTAAAGGACAAAGTGCAGATGCAGATTTCTACTCACCAGACATATCGGTGTTGCATCTCGACAGCGACGACGAAGACGTGAGTATATAGTTTCACAACAATCGCACGATAGTCGCACGATAATCGCACGACAGTCGCACGATAGTCGCACGATATAGTCACAGACACCACTAAATCAAGACATATCGGTGTTGCATCTCGACAGTAACGGTGAAGACGTGAGTAGGTATATAGTTTCACAACGATCGCACGATAATCGCACGACAATCGCACGACAGTCGCACTACAGTCGCACGATAGTCGCAGACAACACTAAATAGACGAGTAAAGGACAAAGTGCAGATGCAGATTTCTACTCAACAGACATATCGATTTTGCAGCTCGACAGCGATGATGGAGACGTGAGTATATAGATATAGTTTCACAACAATCGCACGATAATCGCACGGCAGTCGCGCTACAGTCGCACGTTACTCGCACACAACACTAAAGAGCAGATGCAGATTTCTACTCACCAGACATATCGGTATTGCAGCTCGACAGCGATGATGAAGACGTGAGGGTATACTTTCATAACAATCGCACGTTAGTCGCACGAAAATCGGACGACAGTCGCACGAAAAGGAAGAGTCTAGATGCAGATTTTTACTCACACAGTACACCGACGATGTCGAGACTCGAGAGCGACGATGATGACGTACTAAGTTCATTGTAATTACGCACGACAATCGCATAGCAGCATAAACAATCACACGATAGTCGCAAGATTTATCCTTTACACCACAAAACTAGTTTCGGCATTAAAAAATGTTTACAATAAAAAAAAGGTTCGATTTCAGCTAGACAGCCGAACCGTTCAGCCGAGCCGAAACTGTATTTGCGCCATTTGCGGTAGTGTCCGGCCAAACTATTGGTTTGGTTTCGGCAGATTTCGACATTAACAATCATGTTCCGGCCGAAGGTTCGATTTCGGCCGAAACTAGAAAAAACTGAACTTTCGGTCGGTTTCGGCCAAAAATCCTGTTTCGGTCGGACATCAAAAACAATGTAAACACTATAAAGTAAACTTGACACTGCCTTTTAAATGCTTGGCAAACCTACAAGGACAGCACTTAACAATACTTCGATTCCTTTTAAAGTTTTTTAATAAATCGCTCGACTTTCCTTTTCCCATAAATTTCCTGCGAACGGTGTTGGAAGTTCCCGTGTTATCCGATATCCAGTTCATCGGGTCGTTTATTATTTATGTGGGTTCCGTGAAATGAAACGGAGTTTGTAAAGTTTTATAAGTACTTAAAAGGTTTGGTAGTGGCACATTATGGCTACTTTATTCTTTATTCCTTAAAAAAACACAAGTAAGTATGTATACGTTTATAGCTCTAGATATGCCAAAACACTTATACTGTTAATACATAACTATCCCTAGGATCTTTATTTACTGAGATATACTGTGTCAAAAAAGTACAATTTAGTAAACAAAAAGCGATTGAAAAGGAAATGTTACGGCGAGATCGTTCGGATACTTGTCCAGTTGAGAAGATTATTTATTAAATAACATTTTATTCAAAAGAGTGACATTTTATTCAAAAAAATATTTATTTTATCAGCATTCCGATATCACGTAACGATACCTATTCTATCATAACATAACACATCATGCATGCAAACAAAATAATAATATTTCTAGGCAATTTGTTTGATTCGTTTATCCAATGGTTCAAGTCTCCAATCTGGGTAAGTCTCCCGGGCTACCCTATCTAATTTCAAAAGTTCCCTTCCCCACTAACACAGTGCTTTATTTATGAAATAACCCTAAACGTATTGCTTATAACCTTATAACGAATTTACGCCGAAATTTTCCGGCCCAATTACTTTAAAAGCTTCTATAAACTTCGGGGAACTTCGTTGGCGGATTGTTATACAGGGTAATTTTGTCAGCTGAACATAATTAAAAATCGATTAAAAATGTATAAGCAGAGTTATCAAGCTGGCTAAAACGTGGCATTTTATGTACCGTAAAATGGGGTGAGTAGGGGTAAAACTAACATTCAAACCTCGATAACATTTTATTTTTACATATGCAAACTGAATGGTGTATTGTATATCGTAATAAGTGTTCCGGACGTTTGTATTTTAGTTTTTATTTTATTTTGGGTAGTTCCATTTCATAACTTTGACGATAAACAGGAAATCCCACCTCACCCCGTAGTCCCTCGTAATTGGGGCGAGATGGGATTTCATACAAAGGTGATTTTGGAAGATTGTTGGATCGATTTTTTTTTATTATGAGCGTATTCTATAGCTCCATTTTAAATTGGAATACAGTATTTTTGTAGCAGTAGCCCTAAAATTCCATCTCACCCCCCCCCTTTCATCCCTTCTCTCCCCATTCATAACCCAACTCTCCCCGCGAACCCTACTCACCCCATTTTACGGTACTTCCGAATTTGAACTGAATTATGATTATAACTATGATTTTTTTTTTTCAGATCGTTTCAGAAAAACCTACGCCTACCAGACGAATTAGCCATAGCAGTGTTACAGAGGATCCACTGGTAAGGATACATCACTAGTATCAATCACTACATAGTAGGTAGGTATTAAAACAAAGTCGCTTCCCGCTGTCTGTCCCTATGTCAAGGGTCCACGGAAAGAACATGTCTAGTCACACTAGTGACACAGTAATCGCGGTTCTAAAATTTGGAACAATGTCAAAACGTATGGTAATTCCGTGACCAGGTATTATTTAACTAAAAATAAAGTTGTGTTACATTTATTATACAGTGGTAGCAATAGTTATTTGTACAACAAGAGATCAAAGTTTGATATTTCTTCGAGTGCTTATTTTGAGTCCCATGCAAGCGAAAGATTCTATACTAGATTCACGAGCGTAGCGAGTGAATCTAATTTAGAATCTTGAGCGTAGTAAGGGACTCAAAAGCGCACGAGATGTAAATAACTTTGATCTCGTGTAGTTCTCAAAACTTTTCACCTCAGCAGTGAGAACATATTAGAGAACCCGAAAAATATATTCCTTCTTCATCACTTACCTCTATTCACTCATGTTTTCTTAAGATATACCAACAATTAAGTTTTCACCTCAGCAGCTCGAACCCTACTTTGCTACTTTAAAACAGTGAGCAAAATCGCATTTTGCTCACTGAGTGAGCAAAATCGCATTTTGCTCATTTTGTCTCACTCAGTGAGCAAAATGCGATTTTGCTCACTGTTTTTAAGTAGCAAAATACCCTTGTTCGAGCTGCTGAGGTGAAAAAGATATAACTAATAGTTCATTAAGAGCTCTTCATTTTGAGATAAAAATCTCATTTTTCGAAAAATGTGACTAGACATGTTCTTTCCGTGGACCCTTCATGTATGCTTAGAATCTTAATAAAATAAAATAAAAATAAAATAAAAAAGCCTTTTATTTCAAGTCCAATTTGTTACACTCATTTCATTACAACAGTATAAGTTAGCATTTATTTATAAGTATTTATTTTAGGTATAATGTCAATTAGAATTATTTATTGTTATTGTTAAGTCAATTTTCACATATTATAAATATACAAAGTATTAATTATTTGTGGTGGACAAGAACCCCTCATCGGGTGAAGGCCTCCTCCAAGGACTTCCATCTATCCCTGTTTGTAGCTATATCTTTCCAGTTTATACCGGCTGTTTTATTTATGTCATCAGTCCAACGGCTGTTAGGTTTCCCGGAGCGTCGTTTGCCTGCAGGTCCTTTCCAGGTGGTAGCTTTCAAGGTCCAGCGCGAGTCTGACAGCCTGGCAACATGTCCAGCCCATCTCCATTTTTGTGTTTTGGCGTGTTCGAGAGCGTCTATTAGTTTTGTTACAGCTCTTATATTTATATGTGGTATTTTTTGAACTCTTTTTATGTTTAGCAGGCTTCTCTCCATCGCTCTCTGGCATGTAGTTATTTTTGATTTAATTTTTGCAGTGAACAGCCAGGTTTGACTTGCATAAGTCAGTGAAGGTAAAATACATATATCCATAACTTTTTTCTTGATTTTCATATTCATATTACTTTTCAGGATTTCCTTTAGGCTCCAGTATTTATTCCAAGCTATTTTTACTCGTCGGTCTACTTCTTCTTCGTTTCGTTGACTACTGAATGATATCTGCTTACCCAGGTAAATATAGCTGTCTACGTACTCTAGTAGCGTTCCATCGACGGTTATGTCCTTTTGAGTGCTATTGGTCATAAGTTTTGTTTTTTGAAAGTTCATTCTTAGGCCGACTTTTGCACTAGCTTCATGTAGAGTTTGTATCATGTATTCTAGCTGGGCGCAGTGTTCTGTCATTAATATGATATCGTCCGCGAAACGCAGATGGTTCAGATACTTACCATTCATGTATATTCCTATATTGTTCCAGTTGAGACTATTGATTACTGATTCGAGTACCGCTAAGAATAATTTTGGAGACAGCGGGTCACCCTGCCTGACGCCTCTGTCTATTTGTATGTCTGGTCCTAGTTTGTCTAATTGAACTCTACTGGTGCAATTTTCATAAATGTGTCTTATTATTCTTATGTATGTTGGATGTACATTGCACTGGTTCAGAGCGTCCCATATAGAGGAATGTGATATAGTGTCGAACGCTTTAGCGTAATCAATGAATGCTGTGTACAACGGTCTTCGGTATTCTTGATATTTTTCTATTACCTGCTCCAGTGTGTGGATATGGTCCATGGTTGAGTACCCGCTCCTAAATCCAGCTTGTTCGCATGGTTGGCACCTGTCAATTGCTTCGCTTATTCGGGATAGTATGATTGAAGAAAATAGTTTGTATGTGCATGACATTAGACTGATGGGCCTGTAGTTTCCTATGTCCATTGGGTTTCCTTTTTTATACAAAAGTATTATATTTGACTGCGTCCATTGTTTGGGTGCTGTTCCTGTTTTTAGGATGAGATTAAATAAATGTGCCAAGGGTGTCGCTAATAAGGGAGCAGCAGTTTTTAATATTTCATTTGTAATGTTATCCGGCCCAGGACTTTTTCCAGTTTTTAAGTTTTTAATACGTCTCATTATAACTATTTCATCTATTACTGGGACTTCACTTATGCTTGGAAGGTCTGTTTTTGGTGGTTCTTGCTCTTGACTACTGTATAACTTCCTGTAATAGGTTGTAGCAGTTTCAAGTATCTGATTTCGAGATAGTGCAGTATTGTTATCTGAAATTTGCAACTCCGGGATCCAGTTCTTATGTGTTCTGAGTTCTTTGTAGGCTTTTTTCACACTTCCGTCAGTGTAGATGTGGTTTTCAATTTTGGACTCTCTGTGCTTTTTATAGTCTTCTTTTATACTTTTACTTACTATTTTGTAAATGTCACTCAACTTTGATTTAATTTCTTTTGTTTTGGGTCTTATATTTTGGAGTTCCGTTCGCTTTGCTATTAGTTGCTTTTTCTACTCCAGCACTTAAATGTGTCAATTAAATGACTGACAGTGATATCTAAAGCAATGTCATTTGAATGCTTTGTCTATAGGCTCATAAGATGACTGCTAGCAGTCATCTTATGAGTATAATACAACTGCTTTATTTTTTTTAAAGATACAAGTTCCGATCATCTTGATTGAAAGAGGTATGTTTTCATTTACAATAATAACTCTTTTTTTTTTTAATAATAACTCAATTTTTTTTAAATAATAACTCTTTTTTTTAATAATAACTCTTTTTTTTTTAATAATAACTCTTTTTTTTTAATAATAACTCTTTTTTTTTAATAAAAACTTTTTTTTTTTTTTTTTTTTTTTTTTTTTTTTTTTTTTGCTGCAGCTGTCATAGAAAAAGTAATGTATGCAACAGCTCATAATTGGTTCTTAAAATTCTCGGGTCTTTTTTTACAAAACTCGACTACGTCTCGTTTTGTAACTTCGACCCTTGAATTTTAAGAACCCTTATTATATCACTGTTGCATAAACTACTATTGTGGTGTTAGATAATATGCCTTTCTGTGTGTTGTGGTTATTCTTTTGTGAATAGTTCAAACTTGTCTGGATGCAATTGATTAGCTTGTCATGATATGATTGTGTTAATTCGTCCGGCGCCAAAGTCATAAGTGGTTGTCTTTCTTCTTCGAGGCGTTTCAAGAAATCATTTTTTTCAATATCTGTCTGCAAGCTTTTTGTGGTCTTATTTCTGAAGTTGTGTCGGCTTTTTTTCGGCTGTTTCAGTAACCATGTTGCACGCACTAGTCTATGGTCTGACGAAAATTCAATTTTGTTGATAATTTCAATATTGGTTATACTTTGTTTTTGGTTTGTGAGAATAAAGTCAACCTCGTTTTTCGTCCTTCCATTTGGTGCGATCCATGTCCATTTTCGATTAGATTTTTTCATGAAATATGTGTTCATGATGGCTAGGTTTTTCTCAAGGCAGTAATCTATCAATAATTCACCTCGCTGGTTTCGTGAGCCGTAACCATGTTTACCTGTGATCCTATGCTCTTCTGGTTTCGGTTGTCCGACCTTAGCATTGAAATCGCCCATTATTATGACGTTTTTATCTGCCTGTTGGTATGCTCTTTCAACTATTTCATAGAAATTCTTCACTTGTTCGTCTGTGGCTTTTTCAGTTGGGGCATATACCTGTATAATAGAAAGATGGAAATTGTTAATCATTATTTTTAATAAGGCAACCCTCTCTGAAAATCCTTGAAAACTCACTATGTTGCGTTTCAATTTTTTTTTTAATTATGAATCCTACTCCGTGTAGTCCTTGTGTCTGGCCTGTGTAGCATAGAATAAAATTGTTGTGTTCTTCAATTTCTGTTCCTAGTCGCCTGACTTCAGATAGGCCAATAATATCATAATTTATTAATTTTAGAGCTTCAGAAAGTTCTAGTAGCCTCTCATGAGATCTAAGAGTCCTAACATTGTATGTTCCTATATGCAGTACATTCTCTTTATTTCCGGTTGCTTGCTTAGAAGACAGTTCGGAGGTATTACCTTGAAGAAGGGATGTGCTCGCTCTTGTTGATTGAGTGGGTGTCCTTGGAGGGTGGTGGTCTAGCTCTCCCTCGGTGACCAGCCGTGGTGGGAGGCGGAGAGGGGTTCTTGTCACGCGTTTTTTGGTTCACTATTATGTTGATGTTGATTTTGATTCACTGGTGTTTGTGGTTTTAGCACTGATGTAGTATTTGGTACATTGGCTGAAGTTCCAGTGGTGCCAATGGGTGCCGTCATATAGTCTGTAATTATGTATTTATTTTTCTTTGGTGCTCGTGGATTAACTGGTGTAACCGGGATGTTTTCCTTGTCTAGAGTCTGATGATGTGGAGGCGAGTATATTGTGTTGATATTTCTTTTCTTCTGGCTATAGTTGATGTATTGCTCACTGTTTTGGCTTGATATGTTTTTATTTTTTGATATTATAAGCTTGTCTTGCCTAATTATTGCCTTGTTGCCCCTGTCTCGCTCTTTTTTGGCCTCTTCTTGGAGTTCTTTTCTCTTTTCAAGTACTTTTCTTGTGAAGTCTTCTTTAATGTAGTAGTTCGTACCTTCTAAGTTTTTCTTCTTTTGCAAAACTTGTATTTTTCTTCCAAGTGTAGTGAATGTGATGATAACAGGTCTGACGTTGTTTCCTTTCTTACCAAGTCTTCTAACGGATTCTATGTCTGTTTCGTAGCACTGCACTTGCATCGTATTATTTATAGTTCGTAACACAATTGTTTCCAAGTCAAAATAGCTTCTTTCTTTCTCTTCTAGGCCAAACAGAACAATATTTCTCTGTCTCAGCCGGCGTTCTATTTGTTCAATTTGGTTCTCTTGAAGTTCCAATTTGTTTTCCAGATTAGTTTGTTTTTGTTCGATTAAACCTAGTCTTGCATCTAGTTTGTCTAAAACTTGTTTCGCAATAGTGTCACCCAGAGACTTCATTTCTTCACTTTGTTTAAACTGGTGTTCTTGTATCGACTTAAGCAGTTCTTTCATTTCCTCCATGGTTGAGATCTGTCAAATCTGTTTACGTCTTCTTTGCTCTGTTTTGCCGACAGAGTCGGTGTGTAGTGTTGAAAACAGTGGCGCTGCTAGGTATGTGTTACCTCTGTTTTGCCGACGGAGTAATGAGTTGTCATGGGTACAACAGATGGCGCTGCCCGGTATAACTTATTAGCTGTGATTTTGATTGAGCCGGGAATTTGTATCTTCGTAGTTGCAGACAGATGGCGTTGTATTTCACTTTCTATGGTCATATAATTATATTCTAAAAATTTGTCATTATTCGTTAAAATGTAAAATTAATTAGTTTCGTAGTTTTAAATTCTTCTAAATTTCACTATGTCAATCGATGTTTCATTGTCCGGGTCGGCTGCAGTGCAGAGATGTTGTTTTTAGTTGTGGGTAGATCTTGTAAAATTTTAATTAGGGCCGACGATGGAGTTTTTCGAAATTATCCTTTGTTTTCTTGTTGTCTCCACTGGTTTTTCACTTAATACACTAGCACTGAGTTTTTGTTTGTGTCCGCGTTGTGGTGCTGGTAAAGTTCGTTTTACGCCGTTAAACTTGTCCGTAATGTTCGTGTTTAAAATTTTTGTGCGTTTGTCTTTGTCTTCCTTGTTTTTGTCCGTATCACCTTTAATTAGCACACTAGCACTGAAATTTTTGTTCGTGTCCATCACTTTTTCCTCCTCGATCAAATAGTCGTATGTTTGGGCACTTTTAACACGATTAAACATTTTTTTTGGTATAAATATCGCGAGCGCAATTACAAGACGTCATGGTGGAGCGACACCAGCGCCCTCTCTCTCTTAGCTTAGAATCTTAGATCTTTAAAACTACGCAACCGATTTTGATGCGGTTTTTTTTAATAGATGAGTGATTCAAGATGAAGGTTTATGTATAATTTGTTAACCCGTGCGAAGCCGGGGCGGGTCGCTAGTGTATACATACGTTTAAATAGTGTCACAGAATACCTAAGTAATAGTATTATCATAGTAGTGTTATAATAAGGTCCAACAGTTTTCCCATTTCACTTTCAGACGTTAATTAGTAAATAAACACACACGCAATTGATGTCTATAGAATATATATTTTTTATTGGAAATCATGAGTTAGAACAATCACTAATTATATTGAATTTATGGATATAGAGTCTGTTCGGAAAGAGAAGAGTCGTGGAATGTATTGAGCCCCGTACATTCCAGGACTCTTCTTTTTCCGCACAAACTCTAGAATAATTTCTTCCAGTAAAGTTTAAATCCCAGAAGATTTGCTTACAATTTACATTCTTCATCTTATGTTAAGATTCTCTCGATTAGTTGGTGGACAGTTTCTCCAGAAATTAATACCTACATTAATTATTCAACAAGTCTGCTGGCTTTCCATCGTATTTGCAGAATACAGTCCCAAATTATATACGCGCGGCGATTTATATTATAACTAGCCCTCGCCCGTGGCTCTGTCCATGTAAAGACTTAATAAAAACTTTCAACAATCGCATTTTCACCCCGGATTTGTATCACCTTTTCTTACTTTAGTCTCTTAAGGCTCAAGGTCCTGTCCAAATGATCCGATATCGAACATCGGATTATCTGTGGTGAAAAGCAGCTGCCCTATGGCATCAAGCCGTTCTATTTTGGTTTAATGTCATCTTTTGAGCAATAAACATGGTTAAGAAAAGTTATTCACGGCCGAGGCGTAACATTTATCTAATTGTCCACAGAACTTCCAACACCTAACCTAACCAACCAATCCTCCATCTAACATGTATCTAATTGTCCACAGATGAACTACCAGCACCTAACCAACCAATCATCCATCGATCACGACGACACTCTCCCCATAGACGATGACGCTACCTCCTGCGACGCTAACTCCATACAGTTTGATGAAACCTCCCTAGCGCCTAGCGAAGACCTGTCGGTCTACTGTCTGACGAAGAAGAAGAACCTCAGGAGTGCCAAGGAGGTGCAGCAATTGAGGGACCTGGATATGTGGAGGGCGAGTGACGTTGAGGTGATGCAGGTGAGGATATAAAACTAGTCACCAAGAACAGAGAACTCGAGATGCAAAAATGCATGTTTTTTTAGGGTTCCGTACCAAAAGACGAAAAACCGGAACCCTTAGTGTAAGGCCTGAGTGGACGCTCATGTTGGGCGTGCAGCGGGGCGGGGCGTGCGGCGTGCATGTCAAACAAATGCAAACGTATAGTGGCGGCCTTAGTGCACGCTGCTCAAATCCCTTGGGAGCCCGACGCCACGCTGCACGCCCCGCCGAACGCTCCGCTCCGAGCGTCCACTCAGGCCTTACACTTATAGGATCACTCGTGTGTCTAGCTGTCCGTCTGTCACAGACTATTTCCTCCGAAACTGCTGAACCAATTACGATGAAATTTGGTACACATATGTAAGTCTGTGACCCAAAGACAGACGTGTAATGTAATTAAATGAATTTTAAACATAGGGGGCACTTTTGGGGGGTGAATGAGACAGTTAAAAAACAAAGTTTGCAAACTATATCGTGTTATATATCATATGAAAGTCTCATATGAGAATCTGAAATATATATTTTTTATAATTTTAAGATAAATAGTTTAGAAGTAATTTAAGAATATAGGAAAAGTCCAAAACTTCTGGGTCAAAAATTTTGAAAAAAATACAGAAAATAGGTCTTTACCTATAGATCACTGTGGAAAACCTATTAGAAATGTGCAGTAAAGCGTGAGCCGGATATTATGTGATAGTCAGCAAACGAGCAGACGAGTCGCCTGATGGGAAGCGGCCATCGTCGTCCATCAAAGGAGCCACTTAAGCGTTGCCGACCCTTGAAAACCCTACCCGCTTCTTGAAGAATCCCATGTCCTAGTGCAAAGGAGGCAACTCATTCCACATTCTGCACGTTCTGGGAAACGAGCATGGTTCCCATTTTGATGTCCTTAAACTCCCAACCCAAAGGCATTCAGCTGGCCTAGGGCTGCCGTCCGTCCGGGTTTCCCCGGATTTGTCCTAGTTTGGAGGCCGTCCGGGGGCCGCCCGGGGAGGTTTTCAAAAAGTGTCCCGGAACTTTTTAGAATGAAAAAAAACGATTGTTTTTTTAATAACATTATCTTCGAACACGTCCGGGGAGAAAATGCGATTTACGCCAAATGTCCCGAGTTTTTTAAGTCTATGTCCGTGTTCGGCGAATTTAGAGATGGCAGCCCTAAGCTGGCCTAGCCAATGTTACGATCGCTAGCGCTTCGCTATCGAATCTCTTTGTGTCTCTCTATCACCCTTCCATATTAGTGTGACAGTGACAGCGTTTTTTTCGCTACGTAGCGTTAGGGATTGGCATGTTGTCTACGGGGCCTGGAATCTATTCCGAATAAATATAAAACAATCTCAATTGTTAACAGAACCTCCTAAGCCGGAGCGGCAATCTCAACGAGCAGTTCAAATGGGAGGCCATCGCCACAGCCCGAGGGCTCTGCACGCTCACGGACAACTGCGCTTGCACGGACTGTGCACGTGCTAAATACTTAGCGGGAATGGCGGATGGCGACGGCGGGATGAGCGCGGCGCCGTTACTGAGCGTAGGGTGTGTCTTACAGTAAGGTTTCTATCACAGTTTTGACATAAAATGTAACAATGAAAATAGCTGTGCTTAAGTAGGTTAAGTACGAGGGGTGTTCAAAATATTCTCGGTATGAGAATGAAAACAAACAAGTACGAAAAGTTTGATATTTTTATTTTTCAATATACTCCCCCCCTATGTTCATACACTTAAAAGATCGATCAATTATTTTTTTTAATCCCTCGTAAAAATATTTTTTATCTTTCGTGTAAAAATGCTCCTCCACTGCCGCCTTCAATGCTTCATCGTCAGAAAATTTATTTCCACGCAGATCCTTTTTAAGATTGGGGAGCAAAAAGAAGTCGCTGGGGGCTAAGTCCGGACTATACGGTGGGTGAGTAACAGTTTTAAACCCACATTCAACAATAGCTGCCTTGGCAATATGAGCAGTATGGACGGGGGCGTTGTCATGCAGAAGCAGAATACCTTTGGTTAACTTTCCTCGCCTCTTTTCTTTAATTACATCCTTTAATTGACGTAGAATGTTAGCGTAGTACTGTCCTGTGATATTTACACCTTTTTCTTTATAATCGATTAGTAATACTCCTTCACAATCCCAAAATATCGTGGCCATGACCTTGCCAGCTGAAGGGATGACCTTGAACTTCTTGGGATGAGCTGAACCCTTAATGTGCCACTGCATGGACTCTTGTTTACTCTCTGGGTCATAATGATGAACCCAGGTTTCATCTCCAGTAACTATTCTTTGCAGCACCTCATCAGGATTTTCACCGCACAGGTCAATAAAATCGGAACAACAAGCTACACGCATGTCTTTTTGAAGCCGAGTCAGCATTCGCGGAACCCATCTTGCACTTACTTTTGACATATTAAGATGGTCATGTATAATATCATGTACGGTACCAATAGAGAGATTGGTTACTTGTGCTATAGATTTTACCTTCACTCGACCATCTTCCAATATAAGTTTTTCCACTTTATCAATATTTTCTTGTGAAGTAGCTACTACAGGCCGGCCAGGTCTAGGGTCATCTTCAATACTCTCCCTTCCGCGTTTAAACTCGCTTGACCACTTTTGAATGGTAGATAAAGAAGGAGCAGACTCACGGTAAACACAATCCATTTCCTCTTTTATGGTTTTTTGATTTTTACCCTGTTTTGTCAAGAATTTTATCACGCATCGATGTTCTAATTTAGTTAACATTGTCAATTCGCACATGATGTTCATGTTTGTTCAGCAATTGCAGAAAAACAAAAGACTATCTCGGTTCGAATTATACTTTTTTTTAATGTCAATGAATAAACCTTAGCGGCCAGTAACGAAAGAAATTTTAGAAGAGGTTGTAAGATATCAATACCGAGAATATTTTGAACGCCCCTCGTATACCTATATTTAAGAAGGTCCTTCTGATGTATTCTTTTTCTGGAATTTTGTACAGACGGAGTCATAAATTGAAAATGTTTCTCAATTTTCAGTGTGACAATGAGAATGTTTGGTATTTGTGTCGATATTTCATCATTTTCATCAATATCTCCTACTAAAAGAGTAGATAGGTTAGACAGACAAATAATGTGCACTCGGACTGACATGACAACTACACTTGCACGGGTTGTGCACGTGCTAAGTGTAAGGCCTGAGTGGACGCTCGAGTTGGGCGTGCAGCGGGGCGGGGCGTGCGGCGTGCATATTAAACAAATGCGCACGTATAGGAGCGGCCTTAGTGCACGCTGCTCACATCACGCGTGAGCCCGACGCCACGCTACACGCCCCGCCGAACGCTCCGCTTCGAGCGTCCACTCAGGCCTTACACTTAGTACTACTTAGCGGGGATGGCGGACAGTGACGGCGCCTTTATAGAACGTAGAGTGTGTCTTGATTTTTAATGGATTTTACTTGTTTGTTCGAAAAAAGGTAAATAAAAGTGAAAAGACTTGTTATTATGATTTTCGATCTATTTTATGAAAACTTTCTAATAAAAAAATATTTTAACAGAAATATTGTATACTGTACGGAAAGGGTCAGAAACTGCCTACACTTTAATAACCAAAAGTTAAAGTTACCATTACGGAATTAAGTCTTAATGATGTTAATGAACCTCTAAACGTAATTAAAACTAATTATCTTCCATTAGCAAGCCTCGGGGAAATAATTAAAACTAATTATGCATAGGTACAGTCACCACCAAATATATCGGAGCGACCAAGATGATCAAAAATATCTGATATTATTCGCTTAAAAACTTTTAGGTATTTTATGAAAATGAGCCAGCTTAGCACAAGAGCGCCGCGACAGTATCTCGCCCGCGAAATAGACTACCTGTCTTTTCTCTGCTTTAATAAGTAGACTACGCCTACAGATCAATATAAAATTTTATTTTCTTAATGCCGCTAAAGTTCGTATGAACAAGATGCTACGTGCCATGTCAATGTTGTATGCTGTATCATAACAATAACAAAATGAAGTAGACATTTTATATTTCGAATCGGCCTCAATACAATTTACTACGACGTAGCAGGGCTTTATTTTAGCCCGCGAATTGTACGAAAACGGTTACGGCGTAGCGTAGCCGTAGCGGCGTAGCACACGTAGCGTTATGTTGTTAACCCTTTAGTACAGTCAGCAGCAGAAGTTGCCAAGCTAGTCATTAAGCTAATTATTAAGCTAAGCATTATTCTGATTGTATTAACAGGTTATGAATTAAATCTGGATTAGATATGGATGTTTATAAAATCAGAATACGCCTGTTAGTGAAATGATTAGATAGCCACTTTAACCCCATTCCTTTCTAGCCATTCAATTTCGAACCGTAGTTCTTATAACATAGATGCGTTTTTGTTTTAAGTACCTCGTTGCCGCTACGTACAGTCAGCAGCAGAAGTTGCTAAGCGGGCCAGGTGTACAAAATGATCTTGACGCGACTTTATTGTTAAGAGAATAAGAGGTGTCGAGGAAATATTGAACACCTCGCCCGCTTAGCAACTTCTGCTGCTATACGTAGCGGCGACGAGCTACTTGCCATCATAGGTAGGTACTTAAAACAAAAACGTATCTCTGTTATAAGAATTACAGTTCGAAATCGATTATAGAAAGGAATAGGGTTAAAGTTAAAGACTAATTCTGATTTTAAAAACATCCATATCTAATCCAGATTTCATTCAGAACCTGTTAATACAATCAGAATACGCCTGTAAGTTGATGTACAGATGTAGTGCATAATCAAATTGTTTTCCATCGTATTTTCTCGGAAGCTTTCGTATTTGTGAATTTTGTGATGCTACTTCAGTCAACCTCTATGTATCTCGCTCGTACATAAACATCTTAACAAGATCAGATTGTCATGGTTCGAATGCAGCTCCAACCTATTATACGCAGTCGCTGGTAGGCACAGACAAGACATCCTCCAGACTGAGCATAGTAGCGCTAATACTAACTCTACCACAAATATACGGTAGTTTTACTCCATTTTCGAGTCAAAGTGTCTTTGTGTGACGTCCGTGTCTTTGAACGTGCCAATCAGGCACGGGACTCGCTCACCTCGTCCCCCGCACCCCAGTATTTTTGGCAGCATCGGTTTCATGAAATAATTGCTCCAAACTCCGTCTAGAGGATTCCTAGTCTATGCTGGTAGGTAAATAAAGATAAGATAAGAAGCAGAGAAATTGAATAACCGCGGTACCCGCAACATCGGATTATTAAAATATATACCTACGGAATGTTTGAATAAATATTAGGTACTTATGTGGAGGAAAATCCTTATTCTATTTTATTACGCGTTACGCTCTTTAATAAAAGATAGTGGCGAGCAAAATATTGGCACAGGGTTAGCTTACAGCACCTACACTAGAGTACCCTTTTATATGGGGCATTATCTATGAAAAGGGACCTTATTGTCGATGGCGCTTACGCCGCATAGCGTCGCGCGGCATTGTATTTATATCATAGCAACGTTAATACTTAGGTAATAGCGTGACCGCTATCGACAATAAGGTCCCTTTTCATAGATAACGTCACGTATATGTTGTACTTGCGTACAAAAATACACTTCGGGCATCTAAAGCAACCTAAGGAACCTATCCTACAATTCCTACATATCTATTGGTTTAGGACTCATTTAGACGATGCGAGAACTCGCATGCGAGTTTCATTACATTGCGGGTTTTGAATAAGTTTTGATCGGTCGGTTGAATTGGACGAACCCACAGTCCGCAATGTAACTAAAATCGCATGCGAGTTCGCGCGCCGTCTAAATCAGCCCTTAATGTATAACTAGTATCATCAAAACATTACACAGGAACTTTACGGACTGCCTGATTTTACGATCGGCCGCCAACATATGCATTGCGCTCTATGAATAATGTAACCAATGTTTATAATTTAGGCAATGTAGTTAATTTTATTAATTTTATAGACAATTTAAGATATGATAAAGAAAGTACGTAAGTACCTAAATAAAACAACAGTAATGCATTTTAAAAGTGGCCGCCAGTACCTGCCATTCCCATCAGCACAGAATACTAGTACTAATAAGTTAGGTACAGAAGATTCACTCTCTAACAAAACGGGGCGATTAAGACAGATATGACCGCTAGGCGCAAGCGCAGGCGTCCGTTCCGTAGCGGTATAGCAAAATTGGTGTGGACCGCATATACATGTTGTAAGTATACTTGTAGCGACGCGACGAAATCGCGGAGTGAACCAAGCCTGCCATTAGCTCGCTATCGCAGCTGTGATTTGTACACAGTATCAGATGATTATATACACCATCTCACAGGCTTAATGAACTGTAACTGTATACTTACCACATACAAGCCTCATATTAACCGCATTAGGCTGTGGTAATGTTGGTATTCGTACTTAAGTATCTCGGTTCTAACAAAATTCGGAAAATTCTAACTCTATTTAAGTACTTGATAAATAATTCAGTTTTGTAAATGAAGAAAGTTGGCGCCATTATGAAGAAGTTTTTTTGTAGAGGACTCTTTATTTAGCTTTTGCGTCTGCTTGAACGTTAAAAAAATATGTTACGGTAAATTGTTAAATTTTCTGTTTCTGACAAATTATAGTATTTTATGCAACCGTTGTTGTGCAAAAAGGCAAGTGGCGTGAGTAACAATTTGAGGCGAAGCCGAAAATTGTTAATAAAGACGCCACGAGTATTTTTTGACTCAGTTAAACAACGTTGCATACAATACTTTTTCTACGACCAAACACTTACTTTGAAATAATATTGTAAATTTAACAAATATTTTTCATGTCATCTAGTGGACTTCTACCTACGGTATATACCTGTTTTTAGTGATTCTTGTGCTATTACTGATATTTCTTCAGGCGTAGACACTAAGTTTTTGTCTTCATCCATTTTAACTTGAAAGACACACTGTTTTTTAACACAAAAGTTAAGTTTTCATTCGACAGGCACAATAGTATTCATATTCAAGATTCACAATATTCAAGAAGTAGCATAGAATGGAGGGTACGAGCGGGAAAAGAATGAATGAAATTTAAAAAAAACATGTCTATGGTTCACTTATTTGTCAGATATGATATTCACACCCATAAGCGAGAGCGAGAAAGATATATTTCTTTCTCGCTCTCACTTATGGGTGCGACGAATCAAGGTCGCGTTGCGGTGCGACAGTGTGTTATGACTATAAGGTTGGCAACAATGTATTTTTTAAGTGGCCATTACACAAAGTATCGTAAAAGAGCCAAAAAGATACTGTGTGTATGCACAAATGCTTTTTTAGGGAATAGACTAAAGACTTGTCTTGACAACTTTAAGATAGGGTTTTAAATATGTATGCACGACCCTTTAAATGACAAATAAAAGTACGGGAGTAGAAAAAGTAGTTGTCGAAATCGTTTGAAAATTAGCATATTTAATAAGAAAGGGAATGATTGAGATCACTTGAGATTTTGAGATCCAGCTGATGAGAAACCAACCAGAAGTTTTTTTTTATATAAATTAAAAGTACACCTATAGGAAACACTGCTCTGTTTTAAATATTTTATAGTTCTTTTTTAAACTTAGTATTTGTTTTATAACGACTGTAATTCATTAAAACTATAGCTATCTAAACAAAGAGTGATTGTGCCAATATGGTCTGAATAGATGTAAAAGAAAAAAAGTATTTTTACAAAATAAAAACTTTTAGACATAAGTGGATGTCTAGATTGTCTAGATTCTTCTTCTAGATATTTAGAACTGTGTATTAAAAGTATGTATGTATGCCTGTATGTCTAGTAATAAGCAGAGCTCGGCGGGGGTGAGCTATTTTCCTTATAATATGACGTAAGACTTGTCAAATTATAAGGTACTTAAATAGCTCACCCCCGCCGAGTTCTGGTAATAAGATAATGGAACAAATTCACTACCACGATGTTTTCGAAAACTGGGCAATAATCCCGAACTTCAATATTTGAAGATTTTGAAGTTCATGTTTCATGTATTTCCATTTATATCGCTCTTGCAACAATAGAGAAAGACGAACTTTGAAAATAGGAGTTTTTGGTTTGCCTATTGTCATAGCAATAAGGGATAATTTACACTGGCGTATTTATAGTGTGTCATCGCGATGTACTTAGATCATGATCAATTACGAATAGCTACTTCAGAATTAAGTGATATTTTAAATTTGTTTTTTATCACCAACTATTTAAATATTTTTTTAACTAGCAGATACCTACGTCTGCGAGCGATATTCCAAATTTTATATTAAAGGAAAAAATGGAAAAAGTCCTGCCGGACGCGTAACTTTTTAAATTTTTTCCTTTAATATAAAACAACTATTTAAATATTGTTGACTCAAAACTTTGCAATCGCCTATTGCTGATACGAATTCAATAACAAAGAGAGAGTTTAGACAACTAATATACAATTATGTAGTTATAATTACTTTCTAATTGTAATGGTGTAATTACATAGAAATCAGGGAGGTGAACAATTGATTGCGATTCCGATATTACTTAGGATTATTACGTATGGCGTGTTACACTACGTCTTAATTGCCCAAATTTTCGTGTTGTATCTCTTCTATTAGTATCTCTACATAAATAAAAGAGTTACAGTTAGAAAGGTTATATTTGTGCAAATACGGCGAAGTAAATTTGATAGGGTTGTATTGGCATTATTTCGTCTCAACATAAAAAATGCTGGCGATGGCCGAACGAAGTATCATCGTCGATACTATTAACTAACCATTCATAATTTCATATACCTTACTGCGACGACATAAGGGCTACCAACGGTGCGTTAAGAGTGAAAAAAGTCGGAGGACATTATTAGAACTCACGTACTGTAAGCCATAAAACATTTTATTATCTTTTTATTTGAACCAGGAGTACGATTCAGATCTATTTATATATTACGGTTTTGTACTCTTTTTGATACGACCTTGAAAATCTCTAACCCTTGGTTTATGAGAAATGAAGTTAAAATCGTGCACGCCAATCGCGCCAAGACAATCGGCAAGGTCATATCAAAACTAGTTCAAACCCATTACAAAATGTTAAATTAGAATCGACCTCTCTTTTTAACGAGTAAAATGATACCGGTCTAAAGTTATATTGCAAATGGAGCGATGTCTCAATAATATCTTTACGATCGAAAAAAAGTGTGAATCGGTTGAAACGGATGATCGTGTTGATGTTTTTATAATGTGACAATTGTATCAGAAAGTGGCTACATTAAAGTTTTTCGCATTGGAATCTGTTTCACGACACAATTATGTTTGGTTTTTCTTAACACATTCACCGCTGAGCTGCGGTCGTAGCGCTACATCGTAGCCGATAACATGGATTTCCCGGTATGTAGCGGAAACGACAACGTGTCGTGATTAGCGCTGAATGTGTTTGGATTGAGTCGGGCTCTACAAACCTCACTAACTATAACTTTAATCGTAATTCTGGACCTCTGATACTTACATCTCACTCACTTAGGTACATCATTAGGTACATATACATTTTTGTACTGCAACGCTTAATGGTACCTAATAATATTTCACCGCCGATTTTTTGATCAGCAACGAAACTAGTTTATTTTTAAAGATCTCGATGTTAGATTAATCTAGCATAGATAGTTATGATAACGTAATCGATCAAAAATTCGACGGTTCTTAACTAAGCCTAGAGGAGTACCTACATTTTGATAACTCTTAAATACCTAATATACCTAATCCATATTTTAAGATAAGTAAAATAAACTGAAAAAAAAAATTATAAGTCATTATTTATTTGAATGAAATACATGCATAATAATATGCAATTATTACAAACAACCTTACCTTTGTACAAGTGATGTGTGTGTTTTTCATGTTTAAGTATTTATGTTTCTTTCTGTACAATAAAGTGTTTTACTACTACTGCTACTACTATTATTACACAGTTGAAATACACGCTATCATCAACTCCTTTCTTTTTCCTAAAACAAAAAAAAAAAACATGAAACCTGCTAAAAGAGTTATCAAAATGTAGCCCTAGATTTTGGTAGGTTAAGATGCTATAGTCAAATTTTATAGTCGGACTTATGATGTAGTTTAATTATACATTTTGTATCGGTAATAATTTATAACGCATATTTTATACCTACTCTGTAGCTGTAAGAAAAAAGGACTTATGATACTATACAGCCTTTTATAGTCAGTTCCTATTATATTTCGACTATCATTATATTTACTGGGTTTAATCTTAGTTTATTTTTTTACAATTTTGAATTAACTGTGCATATATATACTGTAAATTACCTATGAAATGTGTGAATCAAAACATCTTCCCCTTTTTGTAAAGTGAAATATTTATAAGCATAACTTAGGTAAGTATATATTTTTTAGTTTGTCTTCTTTCTGTATCTTATTCTAACCGTCATATGAAAGATATACCTACTCAAAAGATATTTTGTAATTTGGTACTAAATTCATATAGTTAATATTACTGAATCGCGATTAGAAAGGGATTGAGATAGCTGTCAATCCATATTGATTTTGACGTAAGTGTATGGAAATCTGTTATTTCTAATTCCTTTCTGATCGCGGCATGATAATACCTACGGTCATAAGGGTTTTACTGATACAGTGTGAATTTAAATGAAATATGGGGCTGATTCGTCTCAAATAATTCCATAATTCCGTTTGTTAAAATATTGTTTTTATCGTTTTATACTTTTGTAAATATATTATTATGACTGCAGATACAATTTATGTGTATTTATTCGTCTTCGTAGCATTATAACAGAATGTATTAATATGTTTAGTGGAAATTGTGTTAGATTCTATGTTATTCGGTGTTTTGTAGCCAATATATAGCATTATAGGTACCTACATCATGTCGGATGAACATTTGCGTTAAAATAAAAATTACTGTGGTGTACTTATCCCGTATTTTCATTTCCCACTCGTAAAATAAATGTACCTATTATAATGTATCACTACATAGTATAAAACAAAGTCGCTTCCCTGTCAGTCTGTCTGTCTGTATGCTTAGAACTATAAAACTACGCAACGAATTTTGATGCGGTTTTTTTTTTAATAGATAGAGTTATTCAAGAGGAAGGTTTATGTATAATTTGCTAACCCGTGCGAAGCCGGGGCGGGTCGCTAATTTAAATATATTTTAGAGACAATCCTTCTTTGCTGACAGTACTTTTTCACAATTATCAAATATCACATTATCTGTTGTCTGCCTTCTCAATTGTTTTCTTTAAGCTGTATCATTTACTAAAGTGTGCCAATAAAGAGTATTCTATCTATCTATTACGATGATGAACTATTCCATCACAAGGCTCTTATTCACGCTTAGACGATTCAAATTTGCCACCATTATTAATGACGGAAATTCTTGTCCAGGCTTAGTAAAGTAAAGTAGTGTTAGAGACTGATTCAGTTATTTCTGAAATCAACTAATTTTTAATTGTTACTGTTACTAAAAATACAGACACACAGACCCTTTTTTTTAGTAATAATGAAGTCTACTGAAACGCTATAACAAAATATTTCTTATCTGTGCCCATAAAAACCGCGACGTTCTACGCATTAATCGACGTCACTTAACCGAAACAATTTTTTTTAATAATCGCTTTAAGTTGTTAATTATTTTTCAGAGCTTATTATTTCGCTACTTAATTAAAATAAAAATGGTTTTACCTGTATTAAAAACGAAAACATTTAATTAAATGGACGACAAAAAATCTTCATTACGTTCCATTTCACCCAAACCTAATCGACTTACGCTTCGTTTGACATTAATCGAACACAACAACGCGCTAAAATCCGTGAATATCTTGAATTAATTCTTTATTTTAACTTAAAATACGTGAACTGAGTGCAAAATGAGTGGCCCCAACGGCATGTTGTACGGTGGAGACGAGATCGGCGCTTTAGTGTTCGACCCAGGGCACCACAGCCTGCGAGTGGGTTATGCTCAAGAAGATACTCCGAAAGCCGATATCCCTGCTGTGGTTGGTGTAGGACCGGCTACTCATATCCCAGAGAGCGAGGAGAAAGTCCCTGATGGCAATGTTACACAGAGCGGTAAGTATTTTCCGCAATAAAACATTAGTCATCGCGGACATAGTAAAAGAGCCCAAAAAAAGTAAATTAAAAAAGTAAAAGTAAGTCTTAAAAGGTATCTCTTGAATACATTATAGGGGAATATGTTGGCCCTATAGAGTATTCATGACATTACCTACTTAAGTATTATAACTCCCAATGTAAGCCTATTACTTATAATATACATTTAATTTAGTATAGAATAGTGCGACTCCACAGTCAAACAAATGTAGTTTTGTGGAGCTTTGTCCTTAACAAAAGAGTTGTAACTTTTGTGTAATAAATAAATAAATATACTAGCTGCAATGATACTGTGGTGCTTTTTTGTAGTGCATTTTAAATTACTTTATTTTAATGAACAGGTAATAGACCGGCAGACTTACTTTTGCATTTATAATATTAATAGGGAGTACTGTTCCATAGTTTCAAAAAGGAACAATGAATTATGGACCTTTAATGATATTGACATACATCTTATTCAAAACATTGTTCCAATATATAATTTGTCAAAGGACTGTCTCATTTCAAACATAGACAGAGTGAATCATACTATCTTAGTCTTACACTAGTACTAGCACCCAAAAGAAAAGGATGAGTATAGTTTTTTTTGGTCTTATTTAAGCCATGTCCAGATGAGCTGGGCAAATCGAACGATTTGATCAGGAAAATAATTGGCGCCAATCTAATCTAGCATCCACACGTACACAATTTAATCACCCTGCTTCTAACTACAATAATTAGCATTTTGGAATCAAATTGGCGTTTGCATCCACACGGCCTGATTCGATCGTACAATTTGATCAGATTGGCGAGAAGTCTTCTCGTGTGGTCTCCACTTTACTCACAATTTTGTTTGACCAACTACAGGAACTAAAGCCGGCGGGGAGCTCCGCCACTACATTGACGTCACGGAGCTCCACGTGCCCCGCCCGGGCATGGAGGTGCAGACATACATGAAGGACGGACAGGTCGACAACTGGGATCTTTTTGAGAAGATGCTCGACTATTGCTATGCTAAGGTAAACCTGAATTTGTCTCTTCACCTGTTAACCAGATAGTCAAAAATTAAGACTAATTGTAATTAGCCTTTATTATTGAAGTTAGTACACAGCATAAATATTAATTTGGTTTAAAAGCCCATCAATGTGCACACTAGCACCACTGCTAAATAATGCATGCCTCTTCTTAAAGAAGAGACACTTTCCAGATAGATTTTTGTACATTGGGCAGGCTTTCTCTAGCACACGCATAATTATATTACTGTCAAACTCGCACCGTGACATTGCCAATTGGCATCATGGGCGGAACAGCAATATAATTATGCGCGTGCAATAGAGATAGCAACAAGAGGCTCAATGTGAAAAGACCTTATTTATCATCTAGTGGTTCTAGTGGATTCACTGAGGCTTCAAAACAGTTAAAATTAGGTAGTGCTATTAAAACTAGTGGTATTTGTAATATGGGCCTTGTTGACTGAATAAAATTTCTAAATAAATAAAAAATAAAAAAAGCGGCCAAGTGCGAGTCGGACTCGCCCATGAAGGGTTCCGTATTTAGGCGATTTATGACGTATTAAAAAAAACTACTTACTAGATCTTGTTCAAACCAATTTTCGGTGGAAGTTTACATGGTAATGTACATCATATATTTTTTTTAGTTTTATTATTCTCTTATTTTAGAAGTTACAGGGGGGGGGACACACATTTTACCACTTTGGAAGTGTCTCTCGCGCAAACTATTCAGTTTAGAAAAAAATGATATTAGAAACCTCAATATCATTTTTGAAGACCTATCCATAGATACCCCACACGTATGGGTTTGATGAAAAAAAAATGTTTGAGTTTCAGTTCGAAGTATGGGGAACCCCAAAAATTTATTGTTTTTTTTTCTATTTTTGTGTGAAAATCTTAATGCGGTTCACAGAATACATCTACTTACCAAGTTTTAACAGTATAGTTCTTATAGTTTCGGAGAAAAGTGGCTGTGACATACGGACGGACAGACAGACGGACAGACGGACAGACAGACATGACGAATCTATAAGGGTTCCGTTTTTTGCCATTTGGCTACGGAACCCTAAAAACGGTTGTGTGTTTTGGCAATGGACAATGAGGCATCCCTAAACAACGCAGTAATGATATTTTAAATGGATCTGTGTTTCGTTATTCATTTAGGTTATTCGCTCCCCATCCGAACACCACCCGGCCCTGTTTACCGAAGCAGTGTGGACCACCAGACCGGCTCGTGAGAAGCTGGCAGAGCTGCTCTTCGAGAAGTATCAGGCGCCAGCTTTCTTCCTAGTGAAAAACGCTGTGCTCTGCGCGTTCGCTAACGGAAAGTCCACAGCGCTGGTGGTCGATGCTGGCGCTAGTCAGACCTCCGCTGTGCCGGTTGTAGATGGGTAAGTTTTGCGGGACTATGATTATAGCTAAGAATATCACTGTACTTTATTAATTAAATAAATAAATAAAATAAAGTTACATACTGTAATGTGTTACTACCATAGAGAAATATAGTAAGACAAGAGTGCTCACTCCATACATCAGTTCAGACCAGGGATGTTGCGAACATCCGCATCCGCATCCGCAACCGCGGAACTTCCGCATTATTTTCAACATCCGCATCCGCATGCGCATAAAATCGATGCGGATTTAATGCGGATGCGGATGTGGAACAGTTCGGTACAGGAACGTCTTAGCATCGGCGTAAGTGCTAGACTGCTAGGTAATTAGTCATTAGCCAAAAAAACCTATTAGAAATTAGCAGTCAAGCGTGAGTGGGACTTAATGTAGGGAACCCTTGGAACGCGAGTCCGACTCGCACTTGGCCGGTTTTTTGAAATAAAAATGACTAAAATGTAATATTTGACGTTTTTTATGTACCTATCTTGACATCCGCATCCGCGGATGTGAGCCGTTAAAAATCCGCAACCGCGGATGTCAAAAAATCGGCATCCGCAACATCCCTGGTTCAGACTACTGAAATTAATAGTCTGAACCAGGGATGTTGCGGATGCCGATTTTTTGACATCCGCGGATGCGGATTTTTAGATGTAGCACCGACCGGAAAGTCTTATGCTGTTGAGATAAGACTTTCCGGTCGGTGCTACATCTATTGTCAAGTAGCAGTACTGATAGTTCCGCTACTCGATGATAGATGCTAATAGTCTTTTTGGTACTAAAACTGATGTATGGAGTGAGCACTCTATGTATTTTTTTCTCTATGGTTACTACGCAGTTGTAGGCCCAGAACACCCCAATAATATAATAATAGGTGTAGTAAGGTGTCTCACATAAGGATAAGGCATCCTATTCTTCGTCAGGGGCCCATTTCTCGAACAGTATTAGCCTAATATTATTAGTGTGTTGCCATGGTAACCCATACCATGGTTTAAACCCCGGCTCGTACCAATGAGTTTCTTCGGAACTTATGTACGAAATATCATTTGATATTTACCAGTCGCTTTTCGGTGAAGGAAAACATCGTGAGGAAACCGGACTAATCCCAATAAGTGCTTAGTTTACCCTCTGGGTTGGAAGGTCAGATGGCAGTCGCTTTCGTAAAAAGTGTCCACACCAAATCTTGGGATTAGTTGCCAAGCGGACCCCAGGCTCCCATGGGCCGTGGCAAAATGCCGTGACAACGTGAGGAAGATGTATTTATGTTTTGTATGTATGTTTGTTACAGCTACGCCCTAGTAAATGCCGCCGTCCGGTCGCCTATAGGTGGCGACCACCTCGCGGCCCAAGCCAAGCATCTGCTCAGCACCATGCATATACAAATGCTGCCAGTATACAGCATACAGGTATTTACACAGTACACATTTTGTAACTGAGACTTTAACCAAGCAAAGATTACTAGGTGAACTTTTTAAGAGAGACTGTAGACCATTACCAAAAACCGGCCAAGTGCGAGTCGGACTCGCTCACGGAGGGTTGCGCACCATCAACAAAAAATAGAGCAAAACAAGCAAAAAAAACGGTCACCCATCCAAGTGCTGACCCCGCCCGACGTTGCTTAACTTCGGTTAAAAATCACGTTTGTTGTATGGGGGCCCCACTTAAATCTTTATTTTATTCTGTTTTTAGTATTTGTTGTTATAGCGGCAACAGAAATACATCATCTGTGAAAATTTCAACTGTCTAGTTATCACGGTTCGTGAGATACAGCCTGGTGACAGACGGACGGACGGACGGACGGACAGCGGAGTCTTAGTAATAGGGTCCCGTTTTTACCCTTTGGGTACGGAACCCTAAAAATTATAACTAAAATTGCGTTGCATATCAGGCCGTACCTGAAACGAAAAAACGGAACCGTCGTGCGTTTCTGTCCGACCCCTCCCCCCCCCCCCCATTATCTCCGAAACTACTGGATCTAAAATTTTGAAAAAAATACACAAAATAGGTCTTTACCTATAGATGACAGGAAAACCTATTAGAAATGTCCACTGACGGACTTAATGTATGGAACCCTTGGAACGCAAGTCCCACTCGCACTTGGCCGGTTTTTTTTTAAAATGGTAGGATGGGGAATGCTGTCGATTCCAAGTAGAATGAGCCCAAGAATGTCCAGATTTGAAAGAATCAGGTTTTCAATATTTATTTTAGAAAACTTCCGACTTATTCATTATTCACAGAGTAAGGAAGTGATCAGAGAGCGCGAGCGGGCCAGATATACCTTGAAGACCCTACCAGCCGGTTTGACACACTCCTGGCAGCAGTATATGCTCAAGCGGCAGTACGAAGACTTCTGTCACTGCATCGCACAGGTACATACAATATTACAGAGTAAACAAGTGATCAGAGAGCGCGAGCGGGCCATATATACCTTGAAGACCCTACCAACCGGTTTGACACACTCCTGGCAGCAGTACATGCTCAAGCGGCAGTATGAAGACTTCTGTCACTGCATCGCACAGGTACATACAATATTACAGAGTATAGAAGTGATCAGAGAGCGCGAGCGGGCCAGATATACCTTGAAGACCCTACCAGCTGGTTTGACACTCCTGGCAGCAGTACATGCTCAAGCGGCAGTATGAAGACTTCTGTCACTGCATCGCACAGGTACATACAATATTACAGAGTATAGAAGTGATCAGAGAGCGCGAGCGGGCCAGATATACCTTGAAGACCCTACCAGCTGGTTTGACACTCCTGGCAGCAGTATATGCTCAAGCGGCAGTATGAAAACTTCTGTCACTGCATCGCACAGGTATATACAATATTACAGAGTAAACAAGTGATCAGAGAGCGCGAGCGGGCCATATATACCTTGAAGACCCTACCAGCTGGTTTGACACTCCTGGCAGCAGTATATGCTCAAGCGGCAGTATGAAGACTTCTGTCACTGCATCGCACAGGTACATACAATATTACAGAGTATAGAAGTGATCAGAGAGCGCGAGCGGGCCAGATATACCTTGAAAACCCTACCAGCTGGTTTGACACTCCTGGCAGCAGTATATGCTCAAGCGGCAGTATGAAGACTTCTGTCACTGCATCGCACAGGTACATACAATATTACAGAGTAAAGTGATCAGAGAGCGCGAGCGGGCCAGATATACCTTGAAGACCCTACCAGCTGGTTTGACACACTCCTGGCAGCAGTACATGCTCAAGCGGCAGTATGAAGACTTCTGTCACTGCATCGCACAGGTACATACAATATTACAGAGTAAAGTGATCAGAGAGCGCGAGCGGGCCAGATATACCTTGAAAACCCTACCAGCTGGTTTGACACTCCTGGCAGCAGTATATGCTCAAGCGGCAGTATGAAGACTTCTGTCACTGCATCGCACAGGTACATACAATATTACAGAGTAAAGTGATCAGAGAGCGCGAGCGGGCCAGATATACCTTGAAGACCCTACCAGCTGGTTTGACACTCCTGGCAGCAGTATATGCTCAAGCGGCAGTATGAAGACTTCTGTCACTGCATCGCACAGGTACATACAATATTACAGAGTAAAGTGATCAGAGAGCGCGAGCGGGCCAGATATACCTTGAAGACCCTACCAGCTGGTTTGACACACTCCTGGCAGCAGTACATGCTCAAGCGGCAGTATGAAGACTTCTGTCACTGCATCGCACAGGTACATACAATATTACAGAGTAAAGTGATCAGAGAGCGCGAGCGGGCCAGATATACCTTGAAAACCCTACCAGCTGGTTTGACACTCCTGGCAGCAGTATATGCTCAAGCGGCAGTATGAAGACTTCTGTCACTGCATCGCACAGGTACATATAATATTACAGAGTAAACAAGTGATCAGAGAGCGCGAGCGGGCCAGATATACCTTGAAGACCCTACCAGCTGGTTTGACACACTCCTGGCAGCAGTACATGCTCAAGCGGCAGTACGAAGACTTCTGTCACTGCATCGCACAGGTACATACAATATTACAGAGTATAGAAGTGATCAGAGAGCGCGAGCGGGCCAGATATACCTTGAAGACCCTACCAGCTGGTTTGACACACTCCTGGCAGCAGTACATGCTGAAACGGCAGTACGAAGACTTCTGTCACTGCATCGCACAGGTACATACAATATTACAGAGTAAGGAAGTGATCAGAGAGCGCGAGCGGGCCAGATATACCTTGAAGACCCTACCAGCTGGTTTGACACACTCCTGGCAGCAGTACATGCTCAAGCGGCAGTATGAAGACTTCTGTCACTGCATCGCACAGGTACATACAATATTACAGAGTATAGAAGTGATCAGAGAGCGCGAGCGGGCCAGATATACCTTGAAGACCCTACCAGCTGGTTTGACACTCCTGGCAGCAGTATATGCTCAAGCGGCAGTATGAAAACTTCTGTCACTGCATCGCACAGGTACATACAAATATTACAGAGTAAACAAGTGACCAGAGAGCGCGAGCGGGCCATATATACCTTGAAGACCCTACCAGCTGGTTTGACGCACTCCTGGCAGCAGTACATGCTCAAGCGGCAGTATGAAGACTTCTGTCACTGCATCGCACAGGTACATACAATATTACAGAGTAAACAAGTGATCAGAGAGCGCGAGCGGGCCAGATATACCTTGAAGACCCTACCAGCTGGTTTGACGCACTCCTGGCAGCAGTACATGCTCAAGCGGCAGTATGAAGACTTCTGTCACTGCATCGCACAGGTACATATAATATTACAGAGTAAACAAGTGATCAGAGAGCGCGAGCGGGCCAGATATACCTTGAAGACCCTACCAGCCGGTTTGACACACTCCTGGCAGCAGTACATGCTGAAACGGCAGTACGAAGACTTCTGTCACTGCATCGCACAGGTACATACAATATTACAGAGTAAACAAGTGATCAGAGAGCGCGAGCGGGCCAGATATACCTTGAAGACCCTACCAGCCGGTTTGACACACTCCTGGCAGCAGTACATGCTGAAACGGCAGTACGAAGACTTCTGTCACTGCATCGCACAGGTACATACAATATTACAGAGTAAACAAGTGATCAGAGAGCGCGAGCGGGCCAGATATACCTTGAAGACCCTACCAGCCGGTTTGACACTCCTGGCAGCAGTATATGCTCAAGCGGCAGTATGAAGACTTCTGTCACTGCATCGCACAGGTACATACAATATTACAGAGTATAGAAGTGATCAGAGAGCGCGAGCGGGCCAGATATACCTTGAAGACCCTACCAGCTGGTTTGATACACTCCTGGCAGCAGTACATGCTCAAGCGGCAGTATGAAGACTTCTGTCACTGCATCGCACAGGTACATACAATATTACAGAGTATAGAAGTGATCAGAGAGCGCGAGCGGGCCAGATATACCTTGAAGACCCTACCAGCTGGTTTGACGCACTCATGGCAGCAGTACATGCTGAAACGGCAGTACGAAGACTTCTGTCACTGCATCGCACAGGTACATACAATATTACAGAGTAAAGTGATCAGAGAGCGCGAGCGGGCCAGATATACCTTGAAGACCCTACCAGCTGGTTTGACACTCCTGGCAGCAGTATATGCTCAAGCGGCAGTATGAAGACTTCTGTCACTGCATCGCACAGGTACATACAATATTACAGAGTAAAGTGATCAGAGAGCGCGAGCGGGCCAGATATACCTTGAAGACCCTACCAGCTGGTTTGACACTCCTGGCAGCAGTATATGCTCAAGCGGCAGTACGAAGACTTCTGTCACTGCATCGCACAGGTACATACAATATTACAGAGTATAGAAGTGATCAGAGAGCGCGAGCGGGCCAGATATACCTTGAAGACCCTACCAGCTGGTTTGACACTCCTGGCAGCAGTATATGCTCAAGCGGCAGTATGAAGACTTCTGTCACTGCATCGCACAGGTACATACAATATTACAGAGTATAGAAGTGATCAGAGAGCGCGAGCGGGCCAGATATACCTTGAAGACCCTACCAGCTGGTTTGACACTCCTGGCAGCAGTACATGCTGAAACGGCAGTACGAAGACTTCTGTCACTGCATCGCACAGGTACATACAATATTACAGAGTATAGAAGTGATCAGAGAGCGCGAGCGGGCCAGATATACCTTGAAGACCCTACCAGCTGGTTTGACACTCCTGGCAGCAGTACATGCTGAAACGGCAGTACGAAGACTTCTGTCACTGCATCGCACAGGTACATACAATATTACAGAGTATAGAAGTGATCAGAGAGCGCGAGCGGGCCAGATATACCTTGAAGACCCTACCAGCTGGTTTGACACACTCCTGGCAGCAGTACATGCTCAAGCGGCAGTATGAAGACTTCTGTCACTGCATCGCACAGGTACGAACTGCTCATATTTTCACCGCACCTGCCCGGAAACTTTAATTCTTGACACATTTTCATTTTGCCCTGTGGAGTTCAAAGTAAAGGGGTCCACTGATTACCAGTCCGCCGGACGATATCGGCCTGTCAGTTAGAACAAAAAGTTGACAGTTCCGAATAACTGACAGGCCGATACCGTCCGGCGGACTGTTAATCAGTGGGCCCCTTTATGTACTTAAAGCAAATTATGAGTTGTGTTATTATTGGGTCTCTATTGTTTCCCAAAAAGTCATAATGTATTGTTTGTCCGCATTTTCGTTACTCTTAATTTATTTGGTTCAAAAAACGCGTCACTTTTCAGGATTGACATAAAACAAACCTAACCTAAGCTAACCTCTCTACAGGATTAACAGGATAACCTTACGAAAATCCTGAAAAGTTAACAGCTTCAGTTTTATGACTAATGATAATATGATAAACAATACATTATGACTTAAAACTTTATGGGGAACAAAGGGACCCCGTTATTAATTTTATACAGTGTGTAAGTCAAATACGGGCAATAAATTAAACCAGATATAGAATTTACCCGTCTTATCATTAATTAAGATGTTTTTTTAAGTTACACTTAATTATGACCCCGTGATTAATTTTTTCCACATGTACCGAGCAGCAATGTACTGTAAACATTAAGAAACAGAAGATGATAATGACATTACGAGATACGAGCTTTTCATAGTAACTGCCAACAAGCGTTGACAGTTACTTTAAAAAGCTCGTATCCCGTAACGTGTGTGGTGAATTACATTGCGGGCCGAATTATTTTGTATGGTTAAAATTTTCAATGCATTTCTAAGTAAAATCTATCTCAATATACTTTTTAGGTCCTATGCTAACCACCGTTTGAATATTCGCCCGTATTGGATTTACACACTGTATATTAAGTCGGGAGTGTGCATAGGATGAAGTTTAAGTATTTACTAGCATTTATTACATCTATATGCCTTGGAATTTTTACTACGCTCAAGATTCCTCTTTTGGAAACACTCGCTGCGCTTTTGCAACAATATTTTGCTGGCTATTACTAACTTGTGTACCTATAACAGGTGTCAGAGTCGGCTTACGATGAGCGGGTAGCCAGTACGATCCCGGGCGTGCACTACGAGTTCCCCGGAGGCTACCACCAGGACTTCGGCGTCGAGAGATTCAAGATGGCCGAGTGCCTGTTCGAGCAGAGTCTGGGGGCGCCACATTTAGGTACAGTCTAGTATCTATAACTCTTGTACAGGTGTCAGAGTCGGCTTACGAGTTCCCCGGCTGCTACCACCAGGACTTCGGCGTCGAGAGATTCAAGATGGCCGAGTGCCTGTTCGAGCAGAGTCTGGGAGCGCCACATTTAGGTACAGTCTAGTATCTATAACTCTTATACAGGTGTCAGAGTCGGCTTACGAGTTCCCCGGCTGCTACCACCAGGACTTCGGCGTCGAGAGATTCAAGATGGCCGAGTGCCTGTTCGAGCAGAGTCTGGGAGCGCCACATTTAGGTACAGTCTAGTATCTATAACTCTTATACAGGTGTCAGAGTCGGCTTACGAGTTCCCCGGCTGCTACCACCAGGACTTCGGCGTCGAGAGATTCAAGATGGCCGAGTGCCTGTTCGAGCAGAGTCTGGGAGCGCCACATTTAGGTACAGTCTAGTATCTATAACTCTTATACAGGTGTCAGAGTCGGCTTACGAGTTCCCCGGCTGCTACCACCAGGACTTCGGCGTCGAGAGATTCAAGATGGCCGAGTGCCTGTTCGAGCAGAGTCTGGGAGCGCCACATTTAGGTACAGTCTAGTATCTATAACTCTTATACAGGTGTCAAGAGTCAGCTTACGAGTTCCCCGGAGGCTACCACCAGGACTTCGGCGTCGAGAGATTCAAGATGGCCGAGTGCCTGTTCGAGCAGAGTCTGGGGGCGCCACATTTAGGTAAGTTAACACCTTTTAACAAGCTTTTTCTCAAAAATGGACTGCAAAGTCGACGTTGCCGGTTAAAAAATTGGTCGCGAAGTGCGTAGTTTATGGTCAGTCAAAAAATTAAAAAGTTAAAAACATTGCAGTCTCGATTTCGGGACTGCAATGTCGCATACAAATTCCATTATTTAACGAGTTCCAAACTTTTTAAAACTTCAAATGGCCATATCAAATTAAGGCATAGGTCCCTTAAACAGCCAAACAGATGATCAGCACTTATTATTATAAAGCCTATAACAGATATCTCTTTCTCGCTCTCACTTATGGGTGCGACGCTCCAAGGTCGCGGTGCGGTGCGATAGTCTGTTACAGGCTTAATGTTGGTACCGCGACTATTTAGGTGTCTCAAATAGGTTGGCGTATTTTCAGCAGAAAAATACACTTCTTTTTTTTTTTAAAGACGGCAAGCTAATTTTTTTTAATGGTTGTATTTTTTCTGTGAAAATTAATGGAAAATTAGAACGTTGCTTCTGTAAGTTCTGTAAAATATTTCTATTTCTTGCACCATTTTTGAGAAAAGCACTATATATGACTCGGCTGGAAGGCTACTTGCTGGCTTCGGATTCAATTAAACGGACTCCCAAGGTCGTCCGTTTAAAACGAATCCTCAGCCTGCAAGTAGCTACTTCCGAACCTCGACAATAATGTACTATTAACAAGCTTTTTCTCAAAAATGGACTGCAAAGTCGACGTTGCCGGTTAAAAAATTGGTCGCGAAGTGCGTAGTTTATGGTCAGTCAAAAAATTAAAAAGTTAAAAACATTGCAGTCTCGATTTCGGGACTGCAATGTTGCATACAAATCCCATTATTTAACGAGTTCCAAACTTTTTAAAAGTTGAAATGGCCATATCAAATGAAGGCATAGGTCCAATTAAACAGCCAAACAGATGATCAGCACTTATTATTATAATGTTGGTACCGTGACTATTTAGGTGTCTCAAATAGGTTGGCGTATTTTGAGCAGAAAAATACACTTCTTTTTTTTTAAAGGCGGCAAAGCAAATATGCAAATATAATGGTTTTACTTTTTTCTGTGATAATTAGACCGTTGCTCCGGTAAATAATTTCTATTTCTTGCACCATTTTTGAGAAAAGCACTATATATGACTCGGCTGGAAGGCTACTTGCTGGCTTCGCCAGCAAGTAGCTACTTCCGAACCTCGACAATAATGTACTATTAACAAGCTTTTTTGGGGTCGACCTGTATGTAACTAACTATGTAATGGAATTCTGCAAGTTAAATTTGATCCACTTCCCGGTTTCCGATTGAGCTGAAAATTTGCATGCACATGTAAGTCGGGTGACAATGCAATATTATGGTACCATCGAGCTGATCTGATGATGGAGACAGGAGGTGGCCATAGGAACTCTGTGATGAAACAACGCAACCTAATTGTGTTAGGGGTTTTTAGAATTGTCTCGATGAGTATTAGTGGTCTGTCGTAAGAAAAGTACAGTCAGCGATAAAAGCTTGTACCAAAAATGAAATTTTTGCCAAAAACTTATGACCGTCAAAGATGACAAAACAGGCGCGGTTACAGCCCAATATCAACCGGTGTTAGGGCTGCAATCGGTCCGGGTTTCCCCGGATTTGTCCTAGTTTGAAGGCCGTCCGGGGAGGCTTTCAAAGCGTCCCGGACACTTTTTAGAATGAAAAAAAAGCCATTGTTTTTTTAATAATATCTTCGGACACGCCCAGGGAAAATGCGGTTTACGCCAAATGTCCGGGTTTTTTAAGTCTGCGAATTTAGAGATGGCAGCCCTAACCTGTGTCAGGCGTGTCTCACTCCGCGATTTCGTCGCTTTGCTACAGGTAGCTAAAAGTACATCCGTTCGGCCCCAATTTTGGGGAAAGCCATAAGCCGCGCGTGGCGCTGTCGCCACCTAGCGGCCATATCTGTGCTGATCGTAACAGACGCGTTTTGTTAGAGAGTGAGTCTTCTGTACCTAGTACTATTATTTATTCTGTGCCTGTGTGTATTCCGACAAGGTGAATTGATGATGCGTCGCACACATAGATGGTAGGATCTTATAGATGTGCTATATGCGTGCGTCCGAGAGGGACAAAACATAGGCAATACGACACTATGATTGGTCGAATTTATTTGTTGCCCACCATAATCTATACTAAATTTACGGTGGGGAATAAAAAAGTGTGAGACTGTGACAAGGACAAATAATAATAGCGCTTTCGCTGGTACTCCTACTGAAAGATACATAAGACTATCCCGTTCGGTCATTTCCCCTTACCCCTCATGCGTGATTCAGTTATACTAGATTCATGGTCGCACACGATATGCGCGATGTTCAAACGGTTAAACGGGTTAGATCGTTTCAGCGGAATAATCGCTATCGCCTATAGCTTAGTGCACGTCGCGCACTCGCTACAGACGTCGCTCCGGTTGAAGGTCCTCGAAAGGGATCGAAATCTTTCGAGCGATTATTTGATTTATATTATGCGAGTAACTCGAGTAGAGTAAGTTTAATGATGATTATAATGAAACCTTTTATTTTCATTTATGTAGATATCATTCTAGAATGTAAACATATCAAACTGATACCCATCTAAACGAACACTTTAATTCATAAGTTTGTCGTTATGTAATTTATTTAAGTTTTTTTTTCAACCTGAGATACAAGATTTTTCTAGTTCAGGTAGAAGTCACTAAAAAGCCTCACTTTATAAAATATTATTAACCTAATGTACAGAATAAATAATAGTACTAAGTACAGAAGACTCACTCTAACAAAACGCGTCTGTTACGATCAGCACAGATATGGCCGCTAGGTGGCGACAGCGCCACGCGCGGCTTATGGCTTTCCCCAAAATTGGGGCCGAACGGGTGTACTTTTAGCTACCTGTAGCAAAGCGACGAAATCGCGGAGTGAGACACGCCTGCCTACAATTATATTATATAACTATAGATAGGTTATACTCATACTTGAGGAGCACAAAAAATACTTCCATATTTATTCCTGTTATTTTTGATTAATTTTCTCATTTCATCCATCTTTGTCACACTCGTTGTTAAACATAAGGTCGTCTCTTTCTCTTTCGGTGTGCGAGAGCTCGTTAGCACGTGCACATTTCTCGCTTGTCCAGCCGCGACTAAAGGCAACTTGTCCAATTTGTCACAAGTTAAGCGCTTCAATTTTGGAACGCCTATAACCTATCTTGTAACTGGCGCGAAGTGGCACAGAATAGGGTAGAGTGGCGCTCTCTTGTGTCAGAGGCCAAGATCCTCTTTGGGTCTCTGAGCCAGTGATGTATGTATGTGTGTGTGTATAACCTATCTTGAGTTATAAATCATTGCCTGCCTAATGTTAAGAGCCAACAGGAGCTAAGATTTAAATATTTTAGGTAAATACACCCGTCTCGCTATCGGAAGCGGCTCCTAAAACTAGTGCGATAAGGACAAGGCGAAAAATCCTGTGTAAAAATCTCAGAAATCGAGGTTTCGTACTCGACTGTTTCCTCCTCCAAAACTTAACCAATTGTAACCAAATTCGGAAATCTAAATGATTATGACATTATCTGTGTCGGACCGTTTTGCTTTTTTGACTAATTGATATCAGTTTTGAATAGCACGCCTCTCATTGCGGCATAGTCAATTAGGCCATTTTGGCCATTTTTGAAGGGCTCTAGCGCCTTAAAACGACCGGTCTGGCCTAGTGGGTAGTGACCCTGCCTGTGAAGCCGCGGTCCTGGGTTCGAATCCCAGTAAGGGCATTTATTTGTGTGATGAGCACAGATATTTGTTCCCGAGTCATGGTTGTTTTCTATGTATTTAAGTATTTGTATATTATATATATCGTTGTCTGAGTACCCACAACACAAGCTTTCTTGAGCTTACCGTGGGGCTTAGTCAATTTGTGTAATAATGTCCTATAATATTTATTTATTTATTTATTAAAAAACAACAATATCAAAAAAAAAGCAAAACGGTCCGACACAGATATTGACAATATTAATCTGTGTTGAAAAAATCATTGCTCTAGCTTCAAAACCCACGGAGGAAACAGTCGAGTACGTTTGTATGGAGAAATGACCACTCCTGTTGGCTCTTAAATGTATGATTATGTTTTTCTGAATAAAGTTTTATTTGTTATATATTTATATGTGGTAGCTTGCGCGGCGGCGGCGGCGTGCGACGCGGACGCGCGGCCCGCGCTGTGGGGCGCCGTGGTGGCGTGCGGCGGCGGCGCCAACGCGCCCGGCTGGCTCGAGCGCCTCGCCAAGGGTAACGGGCTCACTCTAACCATAGAGAAAAAAAATACATAGAGTGCTCACTCCATACATCAGTTCAGACTATTAATTTCAGTGTCTACATCTAGCATCGAGTAGCGGAACTATCAGTACTGCTACATCTATTGTCAAGTAGCAGTACTGATAGTTCCGCTACTCGATGCTAGATGCTAATAGTCTTTTTGGTACTAAAACTGATGTATGGAGTGAGCACTCTATGTATTTTTTTCTCTATGATTAAACTAAAGGCTGTACTCTTCAAACTGAACAACATTTGTTCAGCAACTTTTAAAAATTATGTATCCTTTAGAGTTTAGACTTCCTCTTTTTTATACAAAATAAATATTGCCTTCAATGTACGCTGACATCAATGTGTTTGACGTTGCTTGTCACGCTTTAAACATAACAAAATTTGCAATACATTGCGTCTTAGAATAAACTTTAAAGTGTAATAAAAATCAAAACATGAGTTACTTTCAAAAGTTGCTGAACAAATGTTAGCCAGTTTGAGGAGTACAGCCTACAGTTTAATTTATGGCTCCTGTTATAGGAAGCACTCTGTATAAGAGCAAAGTTGCATTTATTAAGAGCCCATCAACGTGCACACTAGCGCCCCTGTTAAACAATCGTGATTATTTCAATTTAACGAAAGTACCTTTTGAATACATCAAGCTAGTTTCTATGTTGCCGGATTCGTCAATCTATAAACTCGAAACAAAAACGGCCGTTTTAACTTTGGACGCATAGATTGACAAATCCGTCAACGTAGAAACTAGTTTGATGTATTCAAATGGCGCTAGTGTGCTCGTTGATGGGCTGTTAATAACATTAATTTGGATTTTACTCTTTTGATTTTGTTTGATATTTTACAGTTAATATTTTCTTCGGGTTGGTGAAAGTTTATTTTCACCACACCAGCTCTGAAAGGCGTACTTTGCACTTCAAAAACCGATAGCAAAGTTCCATTTTATTCACATGTGAGGCAAAGTAATCACATGCGAATTTTGAGTTGTTTTCTTATGTTTGCTGGTAGAATTCACTTTTAAATGATGATTTTGGGTAATAAATATTTAATAATATTAATTTAGATGATTTGGTTTGATTTTGTTTGATATTTAATATTTGCTTCGGGTTGGTGTGGTGAAAAATTTTGTGTTTCACTCGGGGGCAAATTTTGTTTAACCCACGTGCTTTGAAACCCGAGTAAGCGAAAGATTCCATTTTTCGAACGCTCCTGGTTCAATTCCGGAATCTTTCGCTTGCTCGGGTTTCAATATTAGCACAAGCAGTTAAACAACAACTTTGCCCCCGAGTGAAACAAATAACTATTTCTGTACAGTAGTAGTATTAGATATTGTGTGATAGTGCGATTTGGGGGCCGATTTTTGAATTTCGATCGCTCGATTTCGTCACTCTAAAATCGGTGGAAAACGGCGAAATGCTGATTTTTGAAATACGAGCGATAGAAATTGGGAATCTAGTGGTATTGACCACTCGTTTTCAATTCTATTAGTAGAATTTACATGTCTAGTAGTGGAGATATTACTGAACGAAATCATAGAGAAAAAAATACATAGAGTGCTCACTCCATACATCAGTTTTAGTACCAAAAAGACTATTAGCATCTAGTATCGAGTAGCGGAACTATCAGTACTGCTACTTGACAATAGATGTAGCACCGACCGGAAAGTCTTATGCTGTTGAGATAAGACTTTCCGGTCGGTGCGACATCTATTGTCAAGTAGCAGTACTGATAGTTCCGCTACTCGATACTAGATGTAGACACTGAAATTAATAGTCTGAACTGATGTATGGAGTGAGCACTCTTGTCTTACTTATTTCTCTATGACGAAATACACGAACTCGAGCGGTCGAATTTCAAAAATCGGGCCCCTGTCCTGAGCACTATAGCCGGTTTGCAGAGTTGGCTGCGCGCGCGCCGTCCGCGCACCGGCTCAAGTCGCACGCCGCGCCCTCGCCCACCGAGCGACGCTTCGCCGCATGGATCGGTAACACTTCTGTTCTCACTCAATAGGCTACATGACTAATTTTTTTTTTCACCTCAGCAGCTCGAACAAGGGTACTTTGCTACTTAAAAGCAGTGAGCAAAATCGCATTTTGCTCACTGAGTGAGACAAAATGGGCCAATTGCGATTTTGCTCACTCAGTGAGCAAAATGCGATTTTGCTCACTGTTTTTAAGTAGCAAAGTACCCTTGTTCGAGCTGCTGAGGTGAAAATTTAATTGTTGGTATATCTTAAGAAAACATGAGTGAATAGGTAAGTGATGAAGAAGGAATACATTTTTCGGGTTCTCTAATATGTTCTCACTGCTGAGGTGAAAAGTTTTGTGAACTACACGAGATCAAAGTTATTTACATCTCGTGCGCTTTTGAGTCCCTTACTACGCTCAAGATTTGATACTAGATTCACGAGCGTAGCGAGTGAATCTAATTTAGAATATTAGAGAACCCGAAAAATGTATTCCTTCTTCATCACTTACCTATTCACTCATGTTTTCTTAAGATATACCAACAATTAAGTTTTCACCTCAGCAGCTCGAACAAGGGTACTTTGCTACTTAAAAACAGTGAGCAAAATCGCATTTTGCTCACTGAATGAGACAAAATGAGCAAGATGCTATTTTGTTCACTCAGTGAGCAAAATGCGATTTTGCTCACTGTTTTTAGGTAGCAAAGTACCCTTGTTCGAGCTGCTGAGGTGAAAAAACCTTTCTTTAATACAATTTAACAAACACTCTAACGGTGACAAAAGGTAAGATAATACCATAAATATAACAATATTGACTCGTAAATATTTTCAAACGAAAAAAAAAACATTTTTGAGGGCACATTAATATTGGCAACTATACTTAACACTGCCAAAGAAAATAGACTCGTCGAAACGAACCAAATGAGTCAAATCTCGAGGAATCTATTGAAGGCACCGAAAATATTCACTATCCATCCAGGACAAAGTGCCAAAAATATGTATACAAGACTTTATTGCCCATATATTAATAATGGCGTAAGCGCCATCGACCATAAGGTCCCTTTTCATAGATAACGTCACATATACCATCGCCCACACTTAACTGTCCATCGGTGGACCTTATTACAAAATGCATAAGGTTGCTATTTGTACTTAAGTACTTTTTGAAGTGAAAACTTCTTTAGCGGCGCTGTGCACTTTTTGAGGTGGGGAAAAAATGTTAAACTCGCGAGAGATGACGTGACCGTAAGACGGACACGTGACCTGATCGAAAAAACTGTTACATGTAATGTCATTGAGTTTTTTTTTATTGATTCAAATGCCATCTAGTGAGTTTCGCTCTAACTGGTATTAATATAACTCGAGTACTAACAGTGATGTGCATAGGGGTTTCAAGTAATGCGACGAAATAACGCTGGATGGCGTTAACCTCAATTATACATAGTGCATTTTGCACTAGTCATTGAGTTTTCACTTCTGCCGGCACTCCCTGAGTGCAACCATAGAGAAAAAAATACATAGAGTGCTCACTCCATACATCAGTTCAGACTATTCATTTCAGTATCTACATCTAGCATCGAGTAGCGGAACTATCAGTACTGCTACTTGACAATAGATGTAGCACTGACCGGAAAGTCTTATCTCAACAGCATAAGACTTTCCGGTCGGTGGCGACATCTATTGTCAAGTAGCAGTACTGATAGTTCCGCTACTCGATGCTAATAGTCTTTTTGGTACTAAAACTGATGTATGGAGTGAGCACTCTATGTATTTTTTTCTCTATGGTGCAACCCGTTTTTTTTTTGTCACAGGCGGGTCCATCCTAGCGTCCATCGGGTCATTCCAACAGATGTGGATATCATCTCAAGAGTACGACGAAGGCGGAAAAGGGCAACTCGAGAGGAAATGCCCTTAGGAACCCAGCTACAGACCAGGGATGTTGCGGATGCAGATTTTTTGACATCCGCGGACGCGGATGCGGATATTTAAAGGCTCACATCCGCGGATGTCAAGATTAGGTACTCAAAAAACGTCAAATATTAAATTTTTAGTAATTTTTATTTAAAAAAAACGAAACGTTTAGTATTTGTGTAAGAATGTAAGTGCGTTATATTTAATAAACAGTAACTTGGCCGACTTTTCTGGGTCTAGAAATGTACGGAACCCTTGGAACGCGAGAGACTTGGCCGGTTTTTTGAAATAACAATTAATAAAATGTATTATTTGACGTTTGATGTCAAAAAATCGGCATCCGCAACATCCCTGCTACAGACTCCATGTAGGTTAAAACTTAAAATAAAGCTCGATTATTAATAAGTATTAAAATTAACACATTCAGTGCCGAAAACCCGACTATCGGGTATTTTATGATTTCGTTCCCAGGCCGGACGACCCGATAGTCGGGATCGTGGTACTACAGCCTTATATGAGGAAATTGTTGTGGCCTGGCGCGGATGTCTTGTTTGGCTGGGTGGCAATGAATGTGTTAAATAAGGTAGTGTACAGACGGAACAATTTTTCGCACAATTCGAGTTGACAATTTAATCAGGATGTATGGACGCAATAATTATATTGGTGCGCCGATCCCACTTGATTCGATTGAAAGATTATGATTTATGACCGATCAAATTGAGGTGCGGACGAAAGAATACCAATTTTGGACGCTATAATTATAGCGTATACAGGGTGCTTCCTGTAACAGGAGCAATAAATTAAACTGTAGGCTGTACTCCTCAAACTGACCAACATTTGTTCAGCAACTTTTGAAAATAACTCATGTTTTGATTTTTATTACACTTTAAAGTTTATTCTAAGACGCAATGTATTGCAAATTTTGTTATGTTTAAAGCGTGACAAGCAACGTCAAAAACACTGATGTCAGCGTACATTGAAGGCCATATTTATTTTGTATGAAAAAGAGGAAGTCTAAAAGATTCATAATTTTTAAAAGTTGCTGAACAAATGTTGGTCAGTTTGAGGAGTACAGCCTTTAGTTTTATTTATTGCTCCTGTTACAGGAAGCACCCTGTATACTACACGCATACTTATAGTATACGTGTTTGAGAACTTTTCTTTAATTTCGAGCGCTCTAATGTCACCATAAATTTAAAATTGTTGATTGAATTGTGGAAACTTGATGAAATTGACGCCAATTTAATTTCTGATCAAATTGACAATTTAAGACTATTAAGAGCAAAAAGGGGACAGACAGAAGTACTACGCGATTAAGACAATGTATGTGAAATTTTAGAATAAATGAAAAAGCTGTCTAAGTGTATGAGGTGTATTGAGGTCGCTGAACTAATATTCAAAATCATAGAGAAAAGTATTAGACATGTACAATCGCGTCTAAAAATATCGATATGGACAAAGTGCCATAAATATGTGTACACGACCTTATTGCCCATATATTAAGGTAGTGTATAACTGCACAGTGTAATTTTGTATATTATTTCAGTGAAAACTCTGTTTTTTCTAGTGTAATATTAAACAAAAACCAACAAAGAAACTGTAGTAGGTATATGCAATTAGCAAAATAAAAACGTAAAATGTTTTCTAACAACAGTATAATTTTATTATGCAATTTGCTAAAAACCTAAAATGTTTGTAAAAATTACGCGTTACAGAATACAGGGATGTTGCGGATGCCGATTTTTTGACATCCGCGGATGCGGATGCGGATGCGGATTTTTAAAGGCTCACATCCGCGGATGCGGATGCGGATGCGGATGTCAAGATAGTACCATAAAAAACGTCAAATATTACGTTTTAGTAACTTTTATTTCAAAAAACCGGCCAAGTGCGAGTCGGACTCGCGTTCCAAGGGTTCCGTACATTAAGTCCCACTCACGCTTGACTGCTAATTTCTAATAGGTTTTTTTGGTTAATGACTAAATTACCTAGCAGTCTAGCACTTACGCCGATGCTAAGACGTTCCTGATGTACCGACCTCTTCCACATCCGCATCCGCATTAAATCCGCATCGATTTTATGCGGATGCGGATGCGGATGTTGAAAATAATGCGGAAGTTCCGCGGTTGCGGATGCGGATATTCGCAACATCCCTGTTACAGAAGTGTTCTAGATATCGAACTAGTTACGTATATCGGAGCATCGTTAATAATGGCGTAAGCGCCATCGACAATAAGGTCTCTTTTCATAGGTAATGTCACAAATATTGTTAATCTGACCAGGCTAAGTTTTCATGCCATGTCACAGAATAAGTAATAGTATTATCATACAATTCATACAGAACGGACATGAATGTGTGCGTAAGTCGCTCTACAGAGAGCATGCCAGAAGTCCGTCATATACACAATGACGCGTGTACAGACGTGCCGCGCACACATATAAACGCAAATCATTTTTGATGTATGGCGTGTCCGCCCTGTGGCCATATGCTACGATATATATGGAGCGTTTGGGATATGTATGCGTTCTTACTGCCAAGTTTGTGCAAAGTTAAAGTGGTTAGATTTATTAATATTAAAGGAACTTAAATAAAAACCAATAATATTTGTATAATTTATTTTCCTAATTAAATTATATAACATTAATTTCCTAATACGACACAGTCATCGGCTCGTATTGCTAAGGTAAGGGGCTATTCATAAATTACGTCATTTCAAATTGGGGGGGGGGGGGTCTGGACATCGGATGATGATAGCATGACGTAGGAGGAAACGGGGTCATTCGAAGCATGATTTATGGATGATTTTAGGGGGGGTCAAAAATAGATGACATAATTTATGAACAGCCCCTAAGGCCTTAGTTACTCTAGTCTAGTTAGGGATCGGAGGCTCTCCTGCGAAAAACTAAAATATTTATTTTATCTGAATCGCTCGAATATCGATAATAAAATATCGGCTTTTCTGTTTTGCCCTATGGTTGACTGGTAGAGAATGCCTGTAATGGCATTAAGTTCGCCTGTTGTACTCTAAAAATATCTGGGAGAAAGAGCTTTTATCGGTAAACATATAAACTCGAAAATGCGCGTTTTCCCATAGATAAGACCTAGCTAGATCAATTTTTCGCCCCTGAAAACCCCCAGATCATATGGCAAATTTCATCTAAATCGTTAGAGCCGTTTCCGAGATCCCCGAAATATATATAGATGTATACAAGAAATGCTCGTTTGAAGGTATAAGATAAATGGCTGGCCTTTTGATGAAACATTTATAGTATACTAGCGACCAGCCCCGGCTTCGCACGGGTTAACAAATTATACATAAACCTTCCTCTTGACACACTCTATCTATTAAAAAAAACCGCATCAAAATCCGTTGCGTAGTTTTAAAGATCTAAGCATACATAGGGACAGACAGCGGGAAGCGACTTTGTTTTATACTAGGGATGTAACGATACATAATTTTGCCGATACGATACCGATATTTAGAGTAAATAATCGGCGATACCGATATCGATAGCCTGGTAGATAAGTATATCCTTTGTGCATAAAACATACTTATGTTTAATAGACTCTCGGATATGAATTAATTTCATCATAGTCAATCAAAATCGAACCATATAACATGGTCCTAAGACTCGAAATCCTACTTGACGTTCATAATTGATAAAACGTTTGATAAAAGTCAATTAAACAATAGTTAGAGGTCTCAACTGACGTTGACATTATGTTTGTCTTCAATATGGCGTCGGAATTCGGGTCTCGACGCGGACTCGAACCCGCACGCGCCACAGACCAGGACATCCGCCGCTTCCGCTTCCGCTGAGTTCAGGTACACTTCCGCTGAAATCAAAGAAAATTGTCTAGGGTATAAAACGCTCGGATAACACCTAAGATCCATTGATCGTGTATGATGTGAAAGGGCCATTTTATTTTTCACGTCATAGGTGACGTGAAAAACACACGCACGTGTATCAACGTTTTACAGTACATATGGCACTTTAAAGTTTCGACATACGCACGAAAAGTGCTATTTTACGCACTAGTGTAATAGTTATTTACAGTACATATGGCCCTATTTTCCCGCACTAGTGCGTAAAATAGCACTTTTCGTGTGTATGTCGAAAGTTTAAAGTGCCATATGTAATTATGTACTGTAAAACGTTGTACGATACACATGCGAATAGGTAATTCGCAACTCGTGTCGATTTAAGGGAGTGTTCCCTTCGGTCGTGTTTTAATATATCGCCACTCGTTTCGAATTTCCTCTTTTCCGCACTTGTATCGTAAATAACTATTACGATACAAGTGAGGAAAAGTAAACCTCTTGGCTGAAATATAACTTCTAAAAAAAAACTTTCAAGCCTTTGCCATAAGAACTTGGCTGGGTTTTCGAACGTCAGGTTCTGAAACAATAGGCAATATTACTCAAAGGTCTGCGTAGAGGGCGCTACTAGCACAAACTGACACTTTTTTTTCTTTTTTTTACGTTGGGGAAACGAACTGAGTCTACCGCGAACGTCTAAATTTCGTTATCTGCCTCTCTATTTTCGCGGTAGACTCTGTAAACAAACCGCCTTGATTTACTTATACATGGCTTAAACACTGTTTAAGGCATGTATACGTTAATTTACGGTTTACAATATGTGCTAGTGCTGCACTCTGGCGGCAGAACATTGCAGTAATACCCCCTATTACGTGCCTATGCAATCCTATAATTTTCAACCAATTCTAAGGTAAAATAAGGCGTATTTAAAAATGGGATGTGGCGTCACATTAGCTAGATTATATAGGTGCTAGATTATTGCATTAAAACAGGCAAAATGACGACCGGTCTGGCCTAGTGGCCAGTGACCCTATGTAGCCGATGGTCCCGGGTTCGATCCCGGTAAGGGCATTTATTTGTGTGATGATATAGATATTTGTTCCTGAGTTATGGATGTATTCTATGTATTTATATATTATATATGTTTATCGTTGGCTGAGTATCCACAACACAAGCCTTCTTGAACTTACCACTTGATAATGATATATACCTATATATTTTTTCACTCACCATTCGTGTCTTTTAAATGTTGCTCCTGCACGTGTTTCATTAACTGAAAATAATAAATTTAATTATACTAAGTGTTAATATAGATTAGGGCAATAAAAAAATATGTCAAAATATTTCGTTTTTAGAATAGAACAGAGAGTAGAGAGCGTTTATGCGTGACAAAAAATTAAATAAAAGAAAACAACAGATAGGTAACATAACAACATAAAAGTCACGAAATGGTCCCGACTCAGCATGGTGCTAGCCTGGCTGCCTGATCTATTACAGCATTTACAGCACGAAGTTATAAAAAAGAAAAATTAAAAGACACACCATTATTATAACATTAACAAAACGTGGGTCGTGGTTAACGACCTAACTACGAAAAACTTAATAACTACAATAATGTTAAACAATAAAAATTAAAGTGAGTGGCGGTTGAGGAAGAGAAAATAGGCAGTAAGTACTTAGGTACGCGTCTGGAGTACTTAAATGTACCTTGTCTCAAGTTTGAGGCATTCTTCGTTTAATTGATGTTTGAGCATAAACTTTTTTAAAGTTGATTTATAACTGTGAATGCTTTGCAGGTTCCTAATAGGAGGAGGGATGTTGTTCCAACACTTAGTGGCTGCGTAACGAAAACTGCTGCGGAAGGCTGCTGATGTGTGTCCGAGTTAGAAGTTGAGTCGTAGATCGCCGACCCCCGCGTGACTTTCTTATTTCAAACATAGACAGAGAGAATTATACTATTTTTGTCTTACACTAGTACTAGCACCCAAAAGAATAGGGTGGGTATAGTTTTCCTGGTTCAACTGACTGACAAATTTGTTTAACCAACTATATTGTTGCACAATTATATTGAATGAACGAATATTGAATGGTACTGAATGGCAAGAATAAGTTTGTGCCTTTAACTTTTAAAAAATAATTAAAGAGGGAAATTGTTTTTGACACTTTTGATGTGAAGGTTCGATTTGAGTGATGCTTGATGATTAAATAATTATTATTTATTTCCTCGCATGTTTGGAGAAAAGCACTATATATGCCTCGGCAGGAATAGCAATTCGTGGATTCGTCTTCTTTGTTGGACTCCGCTTCGCATCATCCGACAAAATCGAAACTCGTCCACGAATTGCCCTTTCCCGGCCTCTGCAATAATGTAGGTACTATAGTGCGTCAAGCAAATCTTGTCAGTAGCAATGTACTGCAAATTAAAATAGGGTAACACTCAAAGAGCAGAATTGCGCTAAGAAAAGCAGCAATGTACATCGAACCAAAACGTGTTTATTTTTCCGCCCTTCATACGTCAGTTCGAGTGAATTATCATAACCTCAAATTTTAGTAATGTTTACCGTCAACGAGCATGATTGTACATTGTAGGCACCTTAGCTTTGCTTGAGGTCATGCATAATCTTGGTATTTAATGGTGACAGCAGAAATTTCTCTTGAAATAGAAACGATTCAGAATGTAAACAATAAGATGATGGCTGTCATTCGCGATCCACATGCCACAGATAACACACAGATGACACGCGATTTCGGAATTATTCGAACACAGTGTTGCTAACCCGCGATTTTTCAAATTTGCCGCCTTTTACTACTGACAAGATTTGGCTGATCCAGTATATTTAAACTGTACCTGCGAGTGCGAGCCGCCGCGGAAGGGGCAGCGCGCGCACTGCAGCGTGGTGGCGGCCGCGCGCGCGCCCTTCAGCCGCGCCCCGCCCGGCCCGTGCTCCGCTGCCTGCGGTATACACACACACAACTTGAACCTTAAACACACCAGGATACAGTTGCTTTTTAAACGACATTGTCGCTCTGCCACAAAATAAACAATGGCTTCAACTTGAACCTTAAAACCACCAGGATACAGTTGCTTTTTAAACGACACTGCCTCGTGGCTAATACAAAAGCTACTTCAGCCGTGCCCCGCCCGGCCCGTGCTCCGCCGCCTGAACACACACAACTTGAACCTTAAAACCACCTAGATACAGTTGCTTTTTAAACGACACTGCCTCGTGGCTAATACAAAAGCTACTTCAGCCGTGCCCCGCCCGGCCCGTGCTCCGCCGCCTGAGGTATATACACACACACAACTTGAACCTTAAAACCACCAGGATACAGTTGCTTTTTAAACGACACTGCCTCGTGGCTAATACGAGAGCTACTTCAGCCGCGCGCCGCCCGGCCCGTGCTCCGCCGCCTGAGGTATACACACACACAACTTGAACCTTAAAACCACCAGGATACAGTTGCTTTTTAAACGGCATTGTCGCTCTGCCGCGCGGCTAATACTAGAGCTGACCGCTCGCACAAAAGAAACGATGGCTTTTGTTTTAACAGATTAAGAGTCTTAGGCGTAAAAATCATTTGAGAAAATCATTCTTTACACGAACTTAGTAACAACCCACACAAACACAGGGAACAGTTTAACACGGAGACCCCATTGTTTTCCTTCATTCACTCATTCATTCACTACCAACCTTATGCGATGTCAACTCCTTGATGGCGTTACACTTGAAAGCGCAGCTTGCAGGAACACAGAACAACTTAAAATTGGACGACATTCATTCACTCATTCGTTCATTCATTCACTACCAACCTTATGCGTTGTCAGCTCCTTGATAGCGTTACACTTAAAGCGCACAGCTTGCATGAATACAGGAACAACTTGAAGTTGAGCGACATTCATTCACTCATTCGTTCAATCACTACCAACCTTATGCGTTGTCAGCTCCTTGATGGAGTTACACTTGAAAGCGCACAGCTTACAGGAATACAGGAACAACTTGAAATTAGGCGACATTCATTCACTCATTCGTTCATTCACTGCCAACCTTATCTGTTGTCAGCTCCTTGATGGCGTTACAATTGAAAGCGCACAGCTTACAGGAATACAGGAACAACCTAACATTGGGCGGCATTCATTCACTCATTCGTTCCTTCATTCATTCATTCATTCACTACCAACCTTATGCGCTGTCAGCTCCTTGATGGCGTTACACTTGAAAGCGCACAGCTTGCAGGAATACAGGAACTACCTAACATTGGGCGACATTCATTCACTCATTTGTTCCTTCATTCATTCATTCATTCATTCACTACCAACCTTATGCGTTGTCAGCTCCTTGATGGCGTTACACTTGAAAGCGCACAGCTTGTAGGAGTACAGGAACAACTTAATATTGGGCAACATTCATTCACTCATTCGTTCATTCATTACGAACCTTATGCGCTGTCAGCTCCTTGATGGCGTTACACTTAAAAGCGCACAGCTTGCAGGAATACAAGAACAACCAAAAATTGGGCGACATTCATTCGCTCATTCGTTCATCCATTCATTCACTACCAACCTTATGCGCTGTCAGCTCGAAGCTTGAAGGCGCACAGCTTGCAAGAATACAGGAACAGCTTGAAATTAGGCGACATTCATTCACTCATTCGATCATTCACTAATTCATTCATTCACTACCTACCTTATGCGCTATCAGCTCCTTGATGGCGTTACACTTAAAAGCGCACAGCTTGCAGGAATACAGTAACAACTTAAAATTGAGCCACATTCATTCGTTCATTCATTCATTCATTCACTACCAACCTTATGCGCTGTCAGCTCCTTGATGGCATTACACTTGAAAGCGCACAGCTTGCAGGAATACAGGAACAACTTAAAATTGAGCGACATTCATTCACTCATTCATTCACTACCAACCTTATGCGCTGTCAGCTCGAAGCTTGAAGGCGCACAGCTTGCAAGAATACAGGAACAATATGAAATTAGGCGACGTTCATTCACGCATTCGTTCTTTCATTCGTTCATTCATTACCAACCTTATAGGAACAGCTTAAAGTTGGGCGACATTCATTCACTCATTCGTTCCTTCACTCATTCATTCACTTCTTCATTCGTTCACTACCAACCTTATGCGCTGTCAGCTCCTTGATGGCATTACACTTGAAAGCGCACAGCTTGCAGGAATACAGGAACAACTTGAAATTAGGCGACATTCATTCAGTCATTAGTTCATTCATTCATTCACTCATCCGTTCATTCAGTCAGTCGTTCATTCACTCATTAACATCTTCATTCATTCATTACCAACCTTATGCGCTGTCAGCTCCTTGATGGCGTTACACTTGAAAGCGCACAGCTTGCATGAATACAGAAACAGCTTGAAGTTGGGCGATGATAACAGCTCGTGAGGCGGGGGCAGGGCGCCTCGGCGCTTGCGACCACGCTTCTGGGTCTGTATCTGTGCCCTAAAATTAATGCAATAAGAATAAGAATAAGAAATGTTTATTAGCACAAATAATAATTAATAACACAAGATAAAATATAACAAAACTAAGATTCAATTACATAAATATTTGTGCCAAAAGGTCCCCACTCAGCTTTTTGTCACGTTGTGTATCCTAGGACACACAACGTGACGCTGATTTTCAGTGAGGCCTGGTAAAAGACTAAAGCTAAAACTAAAACTAGGTATATGGTGGCAGGACCAAAACATAAAAATTCAACAATGAATAAATAATAATTATAAGGCTATTGATTTTATACATATCTATGTATCTTCTTTTGTCGGGCACGTATGTGTATGTATGTGAGTATGTGTGTGTGTGTATGAGTATGTGTGATGTTTATTTGTTGGCACGGTTGCCTAAGTGCTACAATTTTTGTTTATCTAACAGAAAGCAATCATTTTAAAGCACTTTGTTAACACAAATTTACTGTCAATAAATCAAAAATTTAACCTAGCGACACTGTAATAGGATGACTGCTATAGTTATTGGGCCACTACCACACAATAAATAATAGTACTAAGTACAGAAGAGTCACTCTCTAACAAAACGCGTCTGTTACGATCAGCACAGATATGGCCGCTAGGTGGCGACAGCGCCACGCGCGGCTTATGGCTTTCCCCAAAATTGGGGCCGAACGGATGTACTTTTAGCTACCTGTAGCAAAGCGACGAAATCGCGGAGTGAGACACGCCTGCCACTACATAGTAATTGGCCACTCCTAACAAATCAGTAAGAAACAAGCCAATAGGGTATTTGTCTGTATTTAAAATAAATTATTTCACACCATGCATGAAATAAAGCACCAGATAATTATTAGAAAAACATAGATAGCAGTTATTTTTAAACACAAGTTCTATTTAATCAATCGGATAGAAATATATAAAGTAGGTGAGTTGACCGTGACGTCACGATGTAATGTTTCATATAAATTCCATATTAGAAAATCGTTTTGACAGTTCAAGAAAAGAAACTGATTTCCAGGGAGCGTACATTTCATGCCGGTTTCGTCATAATGACGTATTCATATAAACACACAGGATGTTTCAAAAAACGTAGTGACACGACTTAGTAACCGGAAACGTAGTGACTTTTATTTTATTTTTAATTATAGGCCACAACAACGTGTCTATCAACGTTTGATTATTAGTAACATAATAGTTTCTGAAATAAAAAAAATAAGAATGTCCTCCCGTATCGACGCGAAACTTTGTTCAAACTTTTTCGGCAAATACCTTAGTCTTAAGTTAGATTCTGAGGGTATACGTACTGTACTTGCATATTTCCCCCCGATACATTTTTGTATGAAATCGACAAAGTTTTTGTTATTCAATTGTTTCATGGTATATTCGATGCTATCATGAAATTGGTCAAGTCCATGTTAAAATCAAACTGTGTTTCTTTATGTTCCTCATGTTCTTTGTGTTTTATTGTTTGCAAATGTAACTTGATGTTGCTTTCTTTTGGTGGCAAACTTTGCTGACAGATTTATTTGGCACAATAATTCTATAGCCTCCATAGCGACTTTGGCAAAGCATTAAGTGTCCTGATCTTATTAAATTTAACTGAAATGTTGTTTCCGCACGTCTACAATTTGTGACAAAGAGTAAACTTTGATGTGAGTGATGTGACAATGTCAGATAATATTCTTTCAATGTCCGTCTCAAGTGTCAATATATATCTACTTAAACGGAAGAGGTTGATTAGATAACAGTGATTAATCATTGATTAATCATATTTTCCATTATTAGGTACGAATAAATAAACGTTCGTTATTCCATTGCCCTTTTCAAACTTTGTCCACCCTGTATGTAGGTTGACGTCATACGCCTGTCATCGGCATGAAATGTACGCTCCCTGCTGATTTCACTAGTAGGAAAATACCCTATTGAAGTCTTATTGTAAATAGTGGCCAATTACTATGCAGTGGCCAGTAATTAATATAGCAGTCAGCAGTCACCCTATAATTTTTTTCTACTCCAGCACTTAAATGTGTCAATTAAATGACTGACAGTGATATCTAAAGCAATGTCATTTGAATGCTTTGTCTATAGGCTCATAAGATGACTGCTAGCAGTCATCTTATGAGTATAATACAACTGCTTTATTTTTTTTAAAGATACAAGTTCCGATCATCTTGATTGAAAGAGGTATGTTTTCATTTACAATAATAACTCTTTTTTTTTTAAATAATAACTCAATTTTTTTTAAATAATAACTCTTTTTTTTTAATAATAACTCTTTTTTTTTAATAATAACTTTTTTTTTTTTTTTTGCTGCAGCTGTCATAGAAAAAGTAATGTATGCAACAGCTCATAATTGGTTCTTAAAATTCTCGGGTCTTTTTTTACAAAACTCGACTACGTCTCGTTTTGTAACTTCGACCCTTGAATTTTAAGAACCCTTATTATATCACTGTTGCATAAACTACTATAGGACTTGTCTCACTGCTACAAGGAGTGTGTTCTCAAAAACGGCTTTTACTGTTTTTTTTTTACACTTACCTGGCCTTTTGAAGCGCTTTCGCTTTTTCTAGTAACTCCACAGCTGTTAGTGGTTTCTGAAAATAAGCATTAATTATAAGAGGGAGTATTACTGCAATGTTTTGCCGCCAGAGTGCAGCACTAGTGACTTAAGTATACTATAGAGTAACTTATACATACTGTACTGTTTTGTGATATTTATAAGACGGGGTCCCGTTGTTTCCCATAAAGTTTGAAGTCATAATGTATTGTTTGTCATATTATCGTTAGTCATAAAACTGAAACCGTTAACATTTCAGGATTTTCGTTAGGTTATCCTATAGATAGGTTAGGTTAGGTTAGGTTTGTTTTATGGCAATCCTGAAAAGTGACGCGTTTCTGAACCAAATGAATTATGACTAACAAAAATTCGGGCAAACAATACATTATGGCTTAAAACTATTTGGGAAACAATAGAGACCCTTATAAGGCCTATGTACCAGCATTGACAATAAAGAAATCTTATCTTATCTTATCTTATCTTACCTTAAACTGTTTCTTGACAAGTTTTCGCAGACAATGAAATATGACATTGATACATCAAGGCGGTTTGTTTACCTGACCTACCGGGAAACGCGAAATCGAAACTCGGCTATCTGCCTCTTTATCGCTCGAATATGCAAGAGTGATAGAGAGGTTAGATGACAAAATTTCGACTCTCTCGTTTACGGTAGACCACAGACCAACCCCTATAGACAGAGCTTATAGGACGACTCGCGGTCACCACCCGTATGGTGCATAGGTCAAATATAATATCGCACGCGCGCCGCTCCGATCAGTAGCGACCAAGCTTACGACCTGTTAGCAGTGTGCACGTGTCTAAGAAAATAAATCGTAAATTATTGAATTCTTGAGGAAATCATGGGATATTGCAGCGTAATATGGTGTGGCAAGTCATCTTAGACTTATACTTACAAAACAGATGGAATTACCTTCGACGGGAAAGTCAAATTCATTATTTCGTTGAAAATTGTTTCTTGTCCGCGGGGTTCATTTTATAGTGGTCAATAAGCTCAGGGCGAAGTATGTCCGTCCCTTTTCGTCAACTTGAAAATGCAATGTGCTATCCCTTTCACATTACGACTAGGGATGCGACGATGATGGTTTCGTCAGTTGCGCGAACTTCGTGCCTTCGTTCGTACCGTATTGTACCATTTTAAGAAATATAAAACAAAACTGTGATTCTCTTTTACTTTTAATTGAATATAATAATGTAATTAATCTGTAGTTTTAATATAATGGTAGTTTATCTTAAATATTAAGTAGGTATACGTATTTTCGTTTTTTGCTAGTAGTATAAGCATTATAGAGTTCTAGTATTAAAATAAGAAATGGGTGAGTTTTTTTAGAATGGCGTAGGTGCGCAGTTAGGTCTCATGTCACCAGATGGGCCTCATGATGAACTTCAAAGAAGTGCGAGGGAACTAGGTGTTGGTTTGTGATAGGCATACCTATGTTGTGTGGGTTTTTAGGGTTCCGTAGCCAAATGGCAAAAAACGGAACCCTTATAGATTCGTCATGTCTGTCTGTCTGTCCGTCTGTCTGTCTGTCCGTCTGTCCGTCTGTCTGTCCGTCCGTATGTCACAGCCACTTTTCTCCGAAACTATAAGAACTATACTGTTGAAACTTGGTAAGTAGATGTATTCTGTAAACCGCATTAAGATTTTCACACAAAAATAGAAAAAAAACAATAAATTTTTGGGGTTTCCCATACTTCGAACTGAAACTCAAAAAATTTTTTTTCATCAAACCCATACGTGTGGGGTATCTATGGATAGGTCTTCAAAAATGATATTGAGGTTTCTAATATCATTTTTTTCTAAACTGAATAGTTTGCGCGAGACACTTCCAAAGTGGTAAAATGTGTGTCCCCCCCCCCCTGTAACTTCTAAAATAAGAGAATGATAAAACTAAAAAAAATATATGATCTGGGGGCACGGTAGTGCCCCCGCCAAGACAAGCAAAGCGAAGCGCAAGGGCACTACCTACCTTTTCTCGAAGCGCTTCGTCGTTTTTTTGAACCCTCTTAACTTGGGTTTGGATTATACCAGATAAACAAAACTCTCGGGATATGATGTCAATAGTGGACTTATTAAGCATAAAAAAATTCAATTGCATAGCTCTTATACTTTGGATTTTATTAATGTCTAAAAAACCCCGATTTCGTCACTGACTCATTCACTCACTGTTGATCATCAAAACCTCTAGGGTACTTCTTGAAGTCCTAGGAAGCTGAAATTTGGTATGTGAGATAGTATTAGTCCACAAACAACAAAAAAATTCAAAAACTTGAAATTATTAGCCTCTAAGGGGGTGAAAAGGGGGGTGGAATTTTGTATGGGAACTCGATAACCGCGGAACCGATTTAGTTGGAATTTGGTATGTACATAGTTATTGTTATGGGGAAGGATATAAAAAAGTTTCAACCCCAAAATCACCCCGTAAGAGTGAAAAGGGGTGGAAAAAGGCGTTAGGGGAAAAAGGGGGTTGAAGTTTGTATGGGGAATCAGTAAAAAAGCAGACTGTATATAAAAGATGCCCCCCAGGTACGTATTTCAGGATTTTTAATAGTAAATCACCCGCAACCCTTTAAATCAGAAGATTGTCATAAAGCAACTTACAAAAAGATGTGAAATCCCACCAAAAACATTTTCATGTAAAATGTTGCCAAGACGAGACCATACGGCTCGCACTGACAAAAAGTTATCAGATATCTTGTAGAGCCAAGCTTCTAACTCTACAGGCCCTACCTTCACAGACTCTACACCTTAGTCAAAATATGTGGCTTGGCCGTTTCATTATTACAAGAACTATTTTATAATAAAAAATAATGAATATTGAATACATATTTCACCTTACGCCCATGTGACGAAGCGGTCAAGCCACATATTTTGACTAAGGTGTAGTGTCTGTGAAGGTAGGGCCTGTAGAGTTAGAAGCTTGGCTCTACAAGATATCTGATAACTTTTTGTCAGTGCGAGCCGTATGGTCTCGTCTTGGCAACATTTTACATGAAAATGTTTTTGGTGGGATGTACATTACCATATAAACTTCCACCGAAAATTGGTTTGAACGAGATCTAGTAAGTAGTTTTTTTTTTATACGTCATAAATCGCCTAAATACGGAACCCTTCATGGGCGAGTCCGACTCGCACTTGGCCGCTTTTTAGAATCCTCTAGGGGAGCAGTTAGGTCTCATGTCACCAGATGGGCCTCATGATGAACTTCAAAGAAGTGCGAGGGAACTAGGTGTTGGTTTGTGATAGGCATATGTTGTGTGGGTTTTTTAGAATCCTCTAGGGGAGCAGTTAGGTCTCATGTCACCAGACGGGCCTCATGATGAACTTCAAAGAAGTGCGAGGGAACTAGGTGTTGGTTTGTGATAGCCATATGTTGTGTGGGTTTTTTAGAATCCTCTAGGGGAGCAGTTAGGTCTCATGTCACGAGATGGGCCTGATGATGAACTTCAAAGAAGTGCGAGGGAACTCGGTGTTGGTTTGTGATAGGCATATGTTGTGTGGGTTTTTTAGAATCCTCTAGGGGAGCAGTTAGGTCTCATGTCACGAGATGGGCCTGATGATGAACTTCAAAGAAGTGCGAGGGAACTCGGTGTTGGTTTGTGATAGGCATATGTTGTGTGGCTTTTTTAGAATCCTCTAGGAGAGAAGTTAGGTCTCATGTCACGAGATGGACCCGATGATGAACTTCAAAGAAGTGCGAGGGAACTCGGTTTTGGTTTGTGATAGACATACGTCATCAATGTCATCATCTTCCCCGCGTTGTTTCGGCTTTTGCCACGGCTCATGGGTACCTAGGGTCCGATTGGCAACTAGTCCCGAGAATTGGCGTAGGCTCTAGTTTTTACGAAAGCTTCTGCTATCTGACCTTCCAACCCAGAGGGTACACTAGACCTTATTGGGATTAGTCCGGTTTCCTCACGATGTTTCCTTTACCGAAAAGCGACTAGTAAATATCTAATGATATTTCGTACATAAGTTCCAAAAAACTCATTCGTACGAGCCGGGTTTCGAACCCGCGACACTACTCAGAATAACAAACCATTTCCATTTTTACTGAGAAAAAAACAATGTACCCAATTTTTTTGGCCTATTTCATTATGTTTTTAATAGAACACTCTATAATGACCGTAACAAAACGGAAAGTAAATTGTATGAACTTTCGGTGACAATTTTTTCTCGTATTAGGATTGAAAGAGATCGCGATTTTAAGTGGAAATAATATAAAGATCTAAAGTTTAAAATGCAACATGCGGGAACAACTTTAAATATAAATGCCATTATGTTAAGTAAAATTTTCAGGTTTTACCTACATTTTTACATTGCTAAAATATTATTAGTCAATCATATTCTTAAATAAGTTTACTTTAAGTACCTAAACTAAATGATAACAATTTTACCACAATAAATTACTGTACCACTGTACCACTGTCCGTAATGAACGTGTCCCATCCCTACGCTGACACGTGACATCGCGCCATATTTGAAACGACCAATCGCAACGCCGTGAGTACCCCCTCCCGCACCTCACAGTTTGGTGAGTTGCGTCGCGAACAAAATGACCAATATTAGGTTTCTATAGGCGGTATTCTATGCGGTAGACCCTTAGATTGTGACTTATTGTGGGAGTGGCGCCCCCTACGCAGACAGCATACAGTTAACTTTTTCTACAATAGTCCCAATGCCTGCTGCGAGCGGTTCATGGGTGTTTATTCTATTATTGCGCGCGTGAACGGGTTCCAGCACGCGTTCTACATGACATTAAATCTCTCCAAAGGGCCTCCACGTGTTGTATCTATATCCCCACGCAAGCCTATCAAAAGACCGGGATTTATAGTCCCGTGAAATACAAAATGACCAGATAAAATTAGTGTTATGTACCTTAAAAGCTCTCCAAACGGCCTCTACGAGTTGTATCTATATCCCCACGCAAGCCTATCAAAAGACCGGGATTTATAGTCCCGTGAAATACAAAATGACCAGATAAAATTAGTGTTATGTACCTTAAAAGCTCTCCAAACGGCCTCTACGTGTTGTATCTATATCCCCACGCAAGCCTATCAAAAGACCGGGATTTATAGGCCCGTGTATCCAAAATGACCAGATAAACTTAGCGGCACTTGCACCATTTCACTCACCCGGGGTTAACCGGTTAAATCAGGAGTTGATGCTTACCAGTACAATTTGACATTAGGTTAACGGTTTAACCGCTTAACCCTGGGTTAGTGGGATGGTACAAGTGGGTCTTACTGTTATTTATCTATCTATCTAATACCTTTCAACGAGCAATTCTTGTATATTTATTTATTTATATATTGGCTGGAAACGGCTCTAACGATTTCGATGAAATTTGCTATATGGGGGTTTTCAGAATCAGAATCAGAATCAGAATTGTTTATTGCACTCATATTAGTATACAGATCTTAAAAACTACTTAGTACAGTTCCACATGAACCCTGTAAGGGTATAGCAATATACTTAACACTAACTTATGAGATAACATGCATCATAGGCTTAAGCCAATTCCTAAGAGCTAGTGTATGGTTTATAATAATGGTCTCTCCTGTAACTTTCAACCATATCCGTGCCAGTACTGCCGGTACCTAACGTTATTCGTCCATATTTTCGTTAAAAAAATCATTTAATGTGTAGTACGCTTTTTTTACTAGGTATGTTTTTAATGTACTCTTAAAGTTATTATACCTACATATTCAGGGGCGAAAAATCGATCTAGCTAAGTCTTATCCCTGAGAAAACGCGCATTTTTTTAGTTTTTATATGTTTTCCGAGCAAAGCTCGTTTCCCCAGATATAAATAAATAAATAAATAAATAAATAAATATTATGGGACAATCTTACACAAATCGACCTAGTCCCACGGTAAGCTCATAAGGCTTGTGTTGTGGGTACTAGACGACGATATATATAATAATATAGATACATATAAGTACTTAAATACATAGAAAACATCCATAACTAAGGAACAAATATTTGTGATGAACACACAAATAAATGCCCTTACCGGGATTCGAACCCGGGACCTCCAGCTTCGTAGGCAGGGTCACTACCGACTAGGCTACGGAGGCCGTTAAATATTGTACCTTAACTGGTTTTTCAGGTTTCTCTGGTGGCGCATCACTGGTTTCAGTTTTGACTCCTTTCAGCGATGATTTGAGAATGACCACTGGTCCATCTTCCCCATTCACCATCACGTACTCATCTTGATCTTCTCTGGTTAAATATACTTGTTTCTTGTCTACGTAGGCGTTTTGGGCGTCTGCAAAAAAAGTTTTTGGCAAAAATTTCATTTTTAGGGTTCCGTACCCAAAGGGTAAAAACGGGACCCTATTACTAAGACTCCCGTCCGTCCGTCCGTCCGTCTGTCACCAGGCTGTATCTCACGAACCGTGATAGCTAGACAGTTGAAATTTTCACAGATGATGTATTTCTGTTGCCGCTGTGACAACAAATACTAAAAACAGAATAAAATAAAGATTTAAGTGGGGCTCCCATACAACAAACGTGATTTTTGACCGAAGTTAAGCAACGTCGGGCGGGGTCAGTACTTGGATGGCTGACCGTTTTTTTGCTTGTTTTGCTCTATTTTTTGTTGATGGTGCGGAACTCTCCGTGCGCGAGTCCGACTCGCACTTGACCGGTTTTTTGGTACAAGCTTTTATCGCTGACTGTACTTTTCTTACGACAGACAACTAATACACATCGAGACAATTCTAAAAACCCCTAACACAATTAGGTTGCGTTGTCTCATCACAGAGTTCCTATGGCCACCTCCTGTCTCCATCATCAGATCAGCTCGATGGTACCATAATATTGCATTGTCACCCGACTTACATGTGTATGCAAAATTTTAGCTCAATCGAAAACCGGGAAGTGGATCAAATTTAACTTGCAAGATTTGATTACAGACCGACAGACAGACAGACAACGGGACAGGTGAAACTAAATAAAAGCTTGTAAAAAAAAGGGAATAAACACATAGTCGATAGAAATCAAGAAAAAATTATGCTCGAATAGATGGCGCCACACTTGGCCTATACTCGGGTAGATGGCGTTGGCGACACCGTTTGATATTTAACAATTTTAACACAGGTACCTATCAGTGAAAGAACATGGGTTAAAATCATATGGCGTTCTTAAAATAATAATAAAAAATCTATTATCCATAAAAATAAATTATTTTTATACGTTTTCATTTTTAGTTTTTTCGAGTGTCGATAGATGGCAGTAAAGTTACTGTGGACCACAGACAAGACATCCTCTAGACTGAGCATAGTAACGCTACCCCCTCTGCCACGTATACGGTAGTTTTACTCCATCTTCGAGTCAATCCCGTGCCGTGATTGGTCCGTGTCTTTGAATGGACCAATCACGGCACGGGATTCGCTCACCTCGTCCCCCCGCACCCCCGTATTTTTGGCAGCATCGGTTTCATGAAATAATTGCTCTAAACTCAGTCTAGAGGATTCCTAGTCTATGCTGTGGACTACAACATTTACTGTGACAATATCCCTCTATACTGTCATAGAGAAAAAAATACATAGATTGCTCACTCCATACTCCTTATGCTCAACAACATAAGACTTTCCGGTCGGTGCTACATCTATTGTCAAGTAGCAGTACTGATAGTTCCGCTACTCGATGCTAGATGTAGACACTGAAATTAATAGTATTTTTGGTACCAAAACTGATGTATGGTGTGAGCACTCTTGTCTTAAGGGGCCCACTGATTAACAGTCCGCCGGACGGTATCGGCCTGTCAGAACAAAAATTTGACAGTTCCGAACAACTGACAGGCCGATACCATCCGGCGGACTGTTAATCAGTGGGACCCTTTACTATATTTCTCTATGATACCATAGAGAAATAAAGTAAGACAAGAGTGCTCACTCCATACATCAGTTCAGACTATTAATTTCAGTGTCTACATCTAGCATCGAGTAGCGGAACTATCAGTACTGCTACTTGACAATAGATGTAGCACCGTCCGGAAAGTCTTATCTCAACAGCATAAGACTTTCCGGTCGGTGCTACATCTATTGTCAAGTAGCAGTACTGATAGTTCCGCTACTCGATGCTAGATGCTAATAGTCTTTTTGGTACTAAAACTGATGTATGGAGTGAGCACTCTATGTATATTTTTCTCTATGATACTGTCTATTATCTTTGCTAGGAGTATCCTACCTTCGCCCTCGCCATCACTAGACTGCAGCACGCATGTGACAGTCTCTCCTAGTTCACCTTCGGCCTCCTGATTGGTCACGAGCCGGTATGATTCCTCGCCATCTGCGCATCTGAAAACAATGACAGATATTGTAGCCAAATAAAAAAAAAATCTTTCTATACTTGGTCAACCAGATCTTGACAGTAGAAAAAGGCGGCAAATTTGAAAAATGTAGGCGCGAAGGGATATCGTCCCATAGAAAATTTGAATTTCGCGACTTTTTTTACTGACAAGATTTGGTTGACCAGCTATATTTACAAGCTTTTATTTAGTTTCACCTGTCCCATTGTCTGTCTGTTGGTCTGTAATCAAATCTTGCAAGTTAAATTTGATCCACTTCCCGGTCTCCGATTGAGCTGAAATTTTGCATACACATGTAAGTCGGGTGACAATGCAATATTATGGTACCATCGAGCTGATCTGATGATGGAGACAGGAGGTGGCCATAGGAACTCTGTGATGAAACAACGCAACCTAATTGTGTTAGGGGTTTTTAGAATTGTCTCGATGAGTATTAGTTGTCTGTCGTAAGAAAAGTACAGTCAGCGATAAAAGCATGTAGGTACCAAAAATGAACTTTTTGCCAAAAACTTATTTTACACCTCGACTTTAACACATTCAGTGCCGAAAACCAGACTACCGGGTATTTGATGTTTTCGTTCCCAGGCCGGACGACCCGATAGTCGGGGTCGTGGTACTACAGCTTTATATGACGAAATTTTCGTGGCCTGGCGCGGATGTCTTGTTTGGCTGGGTGGCAATGAATGTGTTAATGCTTGAATTATGATACTGTCGACAGTGTCGACGCAACTATTATCGTGCATTTTTCTCTATAGAGAACCGGACTCCACTCTATATTTTTTATACCACGTTGGTGGCAAACGAACATACGGCCCGCATGATGGTGATAATGATTTATTAGTTTTATTATAAAGCGGTGGTGGCCGAGTGGATATGACGTCCGACTTTCAATCCGGAGGTCGCGGGTTCAAATCCTGGCTCGTACCAATGAGTTTTCGGAACTTATGTACGAAATATCATTTGATATTTACCACTAGCTTTTCGGTGAAGGAAAACATCGTGAGGAAACCTGCATACATCTGCGAAGAAATTCAAAGGTGTATGTGAAGTCCCCAATCCGCATTGGGCTAGCGTGGGGACTATAGCCCAAGCCCTCTCGCGCATGAGAGGAGGCCTGTGCCCAGTGTGACGTATATGTATAGGCTAAAATTATTATAATTGTTATTATAAAAAAAACTTTGTGAACTACATACAATGAATTTGACTAATCAAACTAGCCTCGAGCCGTTGGGTCTTTTGTTTATTTCGGGAGCCCTAGGTAGATTTTCAATAGATACCTATTTTGGAGTTCAACTAAGACATTATATCATCTCGATTGATAGACAATAAAATATTAAGGTACTCAGGTGGTTTGGCTTTATAACTTACTACCCGCCCCGGCTTCGCACGGGTTAACAAATTATACATAAACCTTCCTCTTGACACACTCTATCTATTAAAAAAAAACGCATCAAAATCCGTTGCGTAGTTTTAAAGATCTAAGCATACATAGGAACAGACAGACAGCGGGAAGCGACTTTGTTTTATACTATGTATACTATAACAAGTAACTTACTTGACCAGGGTCAGGTTTAGGAGGTCCAAGTGCATCAGACCCCGCGAGGAGTCTTTGAGGATCTGGTATTTAGGGACCCGGTCTTCGCTGCTCTCCGACATGATGACTATGATGATAACCAGTGATCGGGGATTTCTATGCCACTTGGGGTGAATGACCTCAATCATTATGCTAGTATGGATATGCCGCGGGATTCCGGGATTCGTGTGCGATATAGGAGAGTGTTTTGGCATGTTACTGTTAATCAATTAATCATGCATTGCATATATTATTAATATTAATAATTGAAAATTTGATTACAGATCAATTGAATATATCAATAAAACCACTAAGCTCGCATTGCCTTATCAGTTTTGCATTGCCTTTCAACGACCGAGTCGAGACCCATGTTTTTTACAGTCCTTTATTTTATAAACGAATTACCAACACCGAAATAGCGTTTACTTTTCGAACAGTTTTGTTCCTATCGCGGGCCAAGTGGCGTATCCATATTACCATTTCGACTTGATATCCCGCGGTGTGGCATAGAAATCCCCGATCACTGATGATAACTTACAATGTGACTTGCTATGATGGTGACTTACTTGACGAGGGTCAGGTTTAGGAGGTCCAAGTGCATCAGACCCCGCGAGGAGTCCGTGAGGATCTGGTATTTAGGCTCCTGGTCTTCGCTGCTCTCCGACATTGCCATGTCCGGAAGGATAGTTTCCACTGTGTTAGTCTGTAATAAAAATATAGTTGGTCAAACCAATTTGTCAGTCAGTAAGAACCAGGAAAACTATACTTATCCTTTTGGGTGCTAGTACTAGTGTAAGACAAAGATTCTCTCTGTCTGTTTGAAATGAGACAGTCCTTTGACAAACTATATTAAATATTTTAGACTAGTTTTTAAGAGAATAGAGTAAACTATCCTATAGGGTATTTGACTGCTAGTCAAATCAGTTTCTTTTTTTCCAACTGTCACAACGATTTGCTACTATGGAATTTATATGAAACACTAGCATGTGACGTCACAATCAAATTATCTACTCTTTATAGTTTATATGGGTTTTAAAATAGAAATTGTGTCTAAACAAACCGGCCAAGTGCGAGTCGGACTCGCGTTTCAAGGGTTCCGTACATTAAGTTCGACTCACACTTGACTGCACATTTCTGATAGGTTTTCCTGTCATCTATAGGTAAAGAACTATTAAGTGTATTTTTAGATAAGGGGGGCGGAATGGTCATTTTTTGCCTATTTTCTTGAATAACTGCGAAACTATTAATCCTAAAATTATATAAAAAATATATTTGAGATTCTTACAATAAGCTCTTTCATTTGATATGTAACAAGATATAGTTTGAAAAACTTTATTTTTTTCATTTTCTCATTTACCCCCCAAAAATGACCTCCATATTTAAAATTAATTTGTTTACGTTACACATCCATCTTTGGGTCATAAACTTACATATGTGTGCCAAATTTCAATTTAATTGGTCCAGTAGTTTCGGAGAAAATAGGCTGTGACAGACGGACGGACAGACAGACGCACGAGTGATCCTGGGTTCCGTTTTTTTCCTTTTGAGGTACGGAACCCTAAAAATAACTGCTAACGTTTCTCTAAAGTGAGAGAATAGTATTTTAAGCATTGGCATTACATTCAGAGGCGTATTTACAAATTTGGCGCCCCGGGCCATTTTGATTTGCCGCCCCCCTTCATCAGTGACGATAAAGTATTTCATTTAAGAAAAAAAAACCTGCAACAAGTACCTTTGGGGTGTGAAATAAAAAAAAAAGTAAACATTTACCATTTATTTACTCACATAGGCATTTTAGTTTAGTCATTATAGATTTTGACCCGTGAATAATTCGTTCTTGGTGTAAATTCAAAAAGTAGACTGAATCAGGCTCCTGTGTATACCTATACGAAAAATGTTTTTTTTTTTTAAACCGTTTTTCTTGAATAACTCGGCCATTTTTGATTTTACAGTAAAACCGCGAGGACAAAATTGTAGGAAATTTGATTCTCTACAAGTTTGGTTCTCACAATTTTTCCTCTAGGATCGATATTTTGGAAATTTTGGGGGAAAAAAGGTGGGAACCATATTTGTTCAGAATTTGATTCTCTACAAGTTTAGTCCTCTTCATTTATGCCATAAAGTTGAAAATAAACGAGATAATGATAATTTTTAGGTCCAATTCAAAAAATATCGTTTTGGTGCAAAAAAGTTCGAATAAAAATTGTTCAGAATTTGATTCTCTACAACTTTGTTTCTCTTCATTCATGCCGTAAAACGTGGAACATAGGAGATAATGATAATATTTTGAATTTGTCGCGTTTTTCAGGTTTAATTTCCAAAATATCGACTTTGGGGGAAAAAAAGGTGGGAAGCAAAATTGTTCAGAATTTGATTCTCTACAAGTTTAGTCCTCTTCATTTATGCCGTAAAGTTGAAAATAAACGAGATAATGATAATATTTCGAATTTGTCGCTTTTTTCAAATTTAATTTCCAAAATATCGATCCTAGAGGAAAAATTGTGAGGACCAAACTTGTAGAGAATCAAATTTCCTAGAATTTTTGTCCTTACGGTTTGACTGTAAAATCAGAAATGGCCGAGTTATTCAAGAAAAACCTTTTTTTTTGGAAAAAAACATTTTTCAAATATACACAGGAGCTTGATTTAGTCTACTTTTTGAATTTACACTCCCAGTGAACCCCCCCCCCCCCCCCCCCCGAGGGACCTACGAAAACAAAATCCAAGAACTAATTATTCACGGGTAGGGTCGGTTTTTTGGATAAAATGACTGTACTATTTAGGTACATTGTTTTCCTATGTACAATATGTACAAATTGGTTGACAAAATCATCAATGACGCTGTCGTAATTTAACACGTAACTATATTAAGAAGAGCTAAGCTATTCAGGCGCTCTTCGCTGATAGTGGAACGTAGATATTTTTTAGGGTTCCGTAGCCAAATGGCAAAAAACGGAACCCTTATAGATTCGTCATGTCTGTCCGTCCGTATGTCACAGCCACTTTTCTCCGAAACTATAAGAACTATACTGTTGAAACTTGGTAAGTAGATGTATTCTGTGAACCGCATTAAGATTTTCACACAAAAATAGAAAAAAAAAACAATAATTTTTTGGGGTTCCCCATACTTCGAACTGAAACTCAAAATTTTTTTTTCATCAAACCCATACGTGTGGGGTATCTATGGATGGGTCTTCAAAAATGATATTGAGGTTTCTAATATCATTTTTTTCTAAACTGAATAGTTTGCGCGAGAGACACTTCCAAAGTGGTAAAATGTGTCCCCCCCCCCCCTGTAACTTCTAAAATAAGAGAATGATAAAACTAAAAAAAATATACGATGTACATTACCATGTAAACTTCCACCGAAAATTGGTTTGAACGAGATCTAGTAAGTAGTTTTTTTTAATACGTCATAAATCGCCTAAATACGGAACCCTTCATGGGCGACTCCGACCGACTCGCACTTGGCCGCTTTTTTATTCTTTTGAGTGCAGAAAATGATCGTTCTGCACTGCAATTAGTCACTGCGGTGCAAAGAAAAATTAAAATGGAATGCTTCTTTAAGGCCCTTATGCCCCTTATTTTTTATGAGTACCTAAGCTTAGTTGCCTTAAGCTCATTTTATTGTCGTAGGCGGTCAAAAAATGTTTTAATAAAACACATTCGTCTTGTAGGTCTACCGCGAGATCTAACGGGTATAGGTACTCTTTTAAGGTTTACGGCTTCGCCGCCCCCTCGAGGCCTGCCGCCCCGGGCCATGGCCCCCTTGGCCCTAGGGTAAATACGCCCCTGATTACATTTCTAAGCTATTAAATAATTATTAAAAGTTCACCTCATTGTCAAATGGAGTCACCTCCACAATTTCAAGTTGACCTAAAAATAAATACAGATTAAGGTGATTAGACATAAAAAATAATACACAATCATCAAGTACAAGAAACATACTTGGTAAAACCAATTTGTCAGTCAGTAAGAACCAGGAAAACTATACTCATCCTTTTCTTTTGGGTGCTAGTGCTAGTGTAAGACAAAGATAGTATGATTCTCTCTGACTATGTTTGAAATGAGACAGTTCCTTTGACAAACTATACTTATTTATTACTCTTTCAATCATAAACAAGAATTTTCCAAATTTGAGAAATCGGGTAGCATTATGTAAAAAAGTTCCCAATGAATTGAGAAGCTATACTTACCATCTTTAAACTCTGCCGTGAGCACCTGGGTCTCCGAGACCACCTGTTCCTCGTCCGACATGATTCTTCAACCCTGAGATAACGAAAGCAAAAACATTAAGCAAACAATTATCAATTAAACTAACTCACGCTGTTGGAGTGGACTCCTACTCACTATGATACTGTATATGCTTAGTTAAAGCAGATTTGAGAAGTATTAAATGGTATTTTATAGTTTACTAGCAACCCGCCCCGGTTTCGCACGGGTTAACAAATTATACATAAACGTTGCATAGTTTTAAAGATATTCCAATTTTAGGAATGGAACCTATAGTCATGGCATTGGATGGACTGGTACTTTAACTATCGTTAACTACATCATCACTACATAGTATAAAACAAAGTCGCTTCCGGCTGTCTGTCTGTCCCTATGTCTTTAAAACTACGCAACGGATTTTGATGCGGTTTTTTTAATAGATAAGAGTGATTCAAGAGGAAGGTTTGTGTATAATTTATTAACCCGTGCGATGCCGGGGCGGGTCGCTACTTTACCTATAAAAGTACACAATACAAAACAAAGCACAATTCAATATTACCACAAGTTTATCTCACATACAAACAAATGTTCGGTAAACATACATACATGGACATTTTGGTTAGGTACTGATAGAGCAAGTTGAGCAATTATACAGAAAATGTAATTAACAATAACAAAATATCACTGCAAAAACTTAATTCTGCTTTCCAAACGTCAAATTCCCTCAAAAAAAATCTTGCAACACCAGTGAAATCGGTGTTTCTACATGACGGTGTTTTTAATTTTATTATTATTGCAACAATCCACATCCACTTACTTTTGATGGCAACAATTGATTTGTTGATATATCCTTGAACAACACCAATATGAACATACAACAGCTAAAATAACTTCACGACACGAAATCAAGAGAACTGCGTGAAAATCGACGCCATTAATCGCCTTTTTAGGGTAAAATCATATTCTATTCTATGTAGTAGCTTGTTGTAGCAAAATGCCAGTGTTGCCAGTATAAAATTATTACCCCATTTATTATTTTATTTACCTATAATAATTTATGTTAAAAATATTGTTTGTGTGATAATTCCCTTTCATATAATATAACATAGTTCATTTAATTGCAATTGCGAAATATATTCGATTGGGTTTATATTTTGTTAAAATAATTTAAAGCTGATAGTGTTTTGGAATACCGACCTTATTATATGGTAATAGAGTTATGTTTTCTAAAAAACGTCAAGAAAGTTTAAAATAGCTTCTACTTGAATGTGGAACACTTTGGACAATGACTTATCGGAGTTACTACGAGTTCTATTCACCTCACGTTTTTGTTGTCACTTCATTTCATTCATCATTGCGTTGAATCTCATTACACTACATCGTAAAATATAGACCTGCTCTTTTAATTTTGTAAATATGCAAATCGTTGAATTCATAGGTAAGCTAGACTTACATATTTCTTGGTAATAAAAATCGTTTGTTACGTTAGTTATACATTATTTTCGATTTGCTGAAGTAAAAAAAACTTAATTTGTACAACTTTTCAAGTGTAGCAAAAACACTACTTTAATTTGAAGTCAATTATTCTAAAACGACATTTTTATTTTATAAAACTGGTAATACCTATGACCGTAACTTTTTTTAATGGCTGAAGTATATACCGCTCGAGATTACAGAGAGATGAGTGAAGTATTGTTCAGTAGTATGGGATGTTTTCTTCTTATCAATTGTAAAACTACCGTTGTACACACATTGTACTATTTTCAGAACTCTACGAAGGCTGGGCTTCTATCCCGCTCATAAAATCAATAATACTGTGTAACTTTGACGACTCCAGCTTCCTATTGGCTGCGACCCTAAAATATAAACTTGGTTGCTCTATTTCACTCGCACTTACACAAAACGCCATTTCAAACGTCAGAAAAGCAACAAATGCGTTTATTGTTCATTACAAACAAAAAACGTTAAGTTAAAAAAATTAAGCAAAAACTGTCCAACATTCTAAATATGAAAACCTAGTTTTTATGCCCAGTTTTTGTTTGGTTTTGATGTTATAAAATATCTAATTTCCCGTTCTACATCGCGCTTTTGAAGTTTGTTAACGCCGTTTCTATATAAGCAATCTTTTAGGAACTTGCCCTGGGAGGTCCGTAGCTACTCAGTGAGCCGGTGTCGGCAGGGAGCCGGTCTAATTCCTTGCCATCAAATATGTTGAAGCGTATTAAGCAATTCATATATGGTAAACAATTAATTGTCAAGAAAAATGATAAAGAGAGACATTGGTCTCACCCATACTGAAGTAGCTGATTTGACTTCCTCTTTTATGAATAATGTGACGTCAATATTTTGATATTATTTTTTAACAAGATTAAACTATTTATTTTTTTATTCCTAAAGATAAGAAACGTGATTTAAGCTGTTTTATTTTGTTTAGTTATGGGTACATATTGGAATTTTGTTTGTATAAAAGTTTGTAAATAAGAAACGTCAATAGTTTATTGAGATATAACTAATGATGTGATGTAGTAATCAATCTTCTGAAAAAATTAAATAAAGTATACTTAGGTTACTGAAGAATTCTGTTAACCTAACTGAATAGGTACGATGTTAACGATGTACGAGATAAGGACAAAAAAGAGAGTCAAACACGCTACACCGGTATGTGTGAGACAAGTCTCATTTCATTTTGCTGTTTTGTTTGACATTATTTTTATTAATCATTTTTATATTAAACCCATACATGACGACTTCTTCAAGGCGACATATTCAGATGGTGGAGGCTTAAGCCGGCCCCCCACCACGACCGGTTTCCCGTGTAGCAACGGACTCCCCATGCACTTAGAACGCGCTTTGTATTTATGCTGCTGAGTCGAAAAACTTCGTAAGCGCGATGTAGACCCAGCGATCTGATTGGTCGGTTTATGTGACGTAGTATTACGGCAATGTGGGTTACGTTCGGCCGGTGAGCAAAGGTGTATAAGTTTCATCGTTGCATTTTGCAATATATGTAATAGGCTTGGACTTCAGTGAACGAATTTGATCGGGGGATATGTAAATGTAGAGTTTATAATAAGAAAATAATTTTGAGTAGTTGTTTGCAATAAATTATCGAAGATTGAATCTTTAAAGCAATTATTTAACCAGAACATTAAACAGGCTGATATACGTTACTGTACTGCATTCTACAGCAATGGTAAATCCCGCTCTACATTTTTCATGCAAAAGCAAGATAACTAAATTCTGTGTCTCCTTATTTCAGCTCTCTTGCTAGAGAGGTCGTGGTCATAACTTGCCTTATTAGAATAGAAATAATAGAAATATTTTCTTATCACCTTATTACCAATTTCGTTTCGTGATTCAACCAATTACGACTGCCACCCACACACCGTAAACGTAGTCCAACGTCATGCAACGTAAAAGGAATCGACGTTTCTATAAATAGTATCTACGACTTGGAAATCTAATCCATGCACTGCAGCAGCATGTCTGTACTTGAATAGTTTATCATCTAAATACAAACTCTTGCATCTGCTTGCATCTCTAAACCAACATTATTTGGATTCTTCCTCTTATTTAGATTTATGTGTTTGAATCGTAGTTTAGATAATAGCTGTGTATGTACATCTGACACACACACAGCATTTGACACATCTGACTTCTTCAAACTACATGTCCCATAAGTTTTATCAGGTCTTAAACTACTCTCAATGGTTAATGGTCGTCAATTTTATGCTTGTTGAGTTACATATTTATGTTGTACTGAATCGAAATCCATTGTGTTTAGTAATATATCGATAGCTAAAACTATTATATCTCTACTATATGTATATCTATAAAATAATTTATTCATTCATATTATTAATAAACAATGCACATTGAATAACAGTTGATTAGTATAGTGTGGTTAGCAGTAATAACTACTTATTCTTCCTCGATTCCTCATGACTGAGGGTCGCGACCACATGAGGTCGTTATTTTGTGCACCAATTCTGTAAAGACTAATAACTGACAAAATTAATAAGTCATCAAAGCGAAGACATCTGATGCGATGCAGTGTTAATTGCTGTTATGTGTTATGTTTATAAACCAGGCCGCATGGGGCGCACGGTCACTCCTCGTTCTGCTTGAGTGCACTAATGGAATAATGGTTATGGCTACGTTTAACTGGCTGACCTTGTCTAATCCTTCGCGTACTGCTGTGTTTAAAAGAGGACAGAGGAAAAATCATTCAGCAGAGGTCAGTCGATACTTCAATATGTTGACCTTCTGGAAGAACCTTAAATCTTATTATTTTCTGATAGTTTAGTTTGGCTTCGTTTACTTTCTAAAATACGTTCTTTAAACAAATTATATTTTGTCGGAAGCCCAATAAGCCCATATTCTTTATTGATAAATAGTTCCGATGCTTATTATCATCCGAATGCAGCAAGCAACCCATGCGTTACAGCTACTGCTAAAAAAAACTAAAAACGGCGTATTAATAAGTACCTTTTAATAGTCTTTATTGTTCTATACTTCTGCGTATGCACGCCTGCACGGATGCACGATGCACCCAACTACCGTAAACAGTTAAGGCTCATCTGCTCTTGAACTATCAACTAGCTGTTGTAAAATGATATATAACAGATTCACTCTTTCTAACTACATATATTAATCTTAGTTACAAGGTAAATTTGTATTTTGCAAACTCAATACTAATACCATTTGTTAAAATATAGACCAACAACTGAAGTGTAGCAGTAGAAGCAAATCGCAAAGGAATATGATCTAATGGTAAGATAGTTACACTCCGAAGTGACACTATTTCTATTAAACGATTTGCTATATGCTGGTTTAGACTTCGTGTCGTGACAAATGAAATTGTCAAAATTCATGGTCCAATTTTGACCGCATAAAGGTATCTAAGCCAAATCTAAGCTCGCATCAATTTTTAAAGTGTATTAATAATAATTGTAATTTGTACCGTCCCAAAATGAGGCCCTTATGTTAATTTGCACATGAAATCATATAAGAGTGTAGAAAGAGGGAGTAGAAAATAATAATCGTGATGGAAAAGTTCGGGAAGCCTGCAGAGTGTGCAGAGAGACCAGGAGGATCCTAGGTCTAGCCTAGCTCTAGCTAACTACGAACTATATGCAGAATCTAGAGTCCTTAACCATAACGTCCATAACATAAGCTCATAGCAGAAAACCTCATATCCTTGTACAAAACTCTACATAAAATGTGCGAGTGCAACCATTAATAATAAAATACCTAACGCATTACATGACTTAATGAAAAAATTTGAGATCTTCAAAAGCATATTATGCACCTTACGATGCTCCGATAGAAAATTTGTAAACTTTAAATTTAAATAAGTTTCCGTGGAGCCATAGGGAGACCTGTCTGAGACCATTCTAGACAGCAAGCAGTTTTATTAGCCGTCTATAGACAATCCCCTTAACAGTGCATTGAAGAAACCTGATTCAACCCCTCCACAGATATCTTAGCTCAGAGTAGAATAAACCAGATCCAACATCTGTAAATTATAAATACTTGTGTCTGATACTTAGCTAAGATGAGAGCCGCATTTAGTCTTAAAAAGTGGTACATGAATGCAATGAATAAATAATTATATATGGACATTTTAAGACTTAAGCTGTTTTATCATCCAAACGTAACATTGAAGACTGTTCTTTTAGCGGTAAAGATCTCCAAGAAACTTTCATTCAGGTATCAATATAGTATCGGTAGACCAGTATATTTTTGTTGCTTATTTTAGGTACTTGTCTGATACGTAAGTATTTAACGAGACGAGACCCATGATACATATTTAATGGTTTTTTTAGACAAGACAGTTTTTCATAGCTTACCTACATAACAAGTAACAAAGATGGTATCTAATTAAATAAGCCTCAACAGTCTCAACACAGAATCCAAGTAGAAAAACTTTAAGATGTCTCTGTTTTTCAACCCTAACCTGATGTTCTGCATCGCGCTATCGAAGTTTCTTAGCTCACTTCGTATATAAAACAGCTTAGATCCAAGCAGTTGGGGAGTCCAGTACCTCACAGTAAAGTGGTCCTGTGCAGCCACTTCACGTAATTGCACACACACCCAAAATCTGAACCTGTCTCATGTTGCATGACTTCAACATTTGCCATTCTGTCGACTAGAAGAAATTGCTAGACTGTATAATTTGGATACCCGCGACGCTGTAGAATGACGAATGCTTGAACTTGAGAACGACTGCCTACAGTACTGATGTGGTAGATTTGACTCCTTTTTTTGGACAAATTTTAAGCATATTAATTATTGGCTACTCAACAATGTCTATTCTACGGCCATTTTGGTCATTAGGGGCCTATCGTGAAAACCGAATTTCGCAAATTGCGGGGATCTTTCTCTTTTACTCTGATTAAGACGTAATTAGAGTGACAGTAAATGCCCGCAATTTACGAACTTCGATTTTCGCGGTTATAGCACTGTAGTACAGCAATTTCATTAAAATAAAATAAAAAATACGCGATTCATAATTTCCTCGTAGAATTAAAATAAGTCACATGTTCATAGTATTGATGCATTATTATTAATTTATAAATTGAACAAATAAACGTGATTAAACTCACGAAATTAACGATTATAAGTTCAAATATACATTAATTCGTAGTAACGCAGTTGTCACTGCATAATGTAGGTACATATCGATAAAAATAAAAAATATAGATATAGAAAGAAAACTATAGTAAATAAGAACAAAACTATACTGATCTTTTTCTTTTGGGCGCTAGTACTAGTGTAAGACAAAGATAGTATGATTCTCTCCGTCTATGTTTGAAACGAGACGTCCTTTGACAAACTAGATATACAAACAAAACAATAATTTGTATTAAAACTTGCGTTACATTATTTTTAGAAAATGTATAAATAAATAAATTAACGCTTTTACCACTGACAAGGGTAGGCTTTTAATTCACTGGTAACACTGAAGTTGGGCTGTTATTCGTAATGCGCGCAAATCAGAAGCGAGTGACTGCCTAATGCTTAGGATAGCATAACCAACATAAATGAGACCCGTTAAACCTAAGCGTAGTCGAAGATCATGATACACTGGTTTTATTGTATTGACATTAGCCGGAGCTTGGTAAACGTAAAAAATGCATATCCTGCGCGCGCATTTCAAACGTCAGAGAGTTGAGTCATTCGATCTGTCAACAAAACCCAAAAAAATATTGAAATAACAAAAAGTTATTAAAATATTACGTAATTAAGACGTATATGAATAATTATTGAAACAAATAATACGCTGTGAGTGCTAATATATTCTAAGGTTGCTTTACTTTTGTTACGCCAAATGTTTGGTGATTTTCATGCGATAAAGTGGTTCCTGGTGTTTTTATTCATAATTGTTTTACATTAGTTATTATTTTACAAAAAAAAATGTACATTTAATAGGTATATATTACTCAAATTGTGCAATTTGTGCAAAATAATTACGTTCCCAAATAGGTACTAGACCTTCACAAATAAATTATTATGGGGCACGGTAGTGCTCCCGTCAAGTAAAGCAAAGACAAACAAATGGCATTGCGACTCCCCGTCTTACTTCGTTATGGATAAAAAACTATAAGCCTGAATTTTCGATGACCAGGATCACCAGGACTTAGTGAAAACCTGGTTATATTCTCATTTTCAAAAATAAAAATACCTTGTAAATACAAAAAAAAACCAAAATTCTTTGTTACAAAAAAAAAACACATAAAATATGATGCAAGGGATGGAGCTACCCTGTAAGCAAAAATATGCCCGTTACGGGTAACACTTAATTACATTTCATTTATGAAGTTATTGAACTTGTAGTTTGAGAATTATATATGGCATTGAAAGATATGCATTTTTACGTATTACGTTTTTTATGGGATGTATTAGAGTAGGTAACATAGTACTTAATGCAAATGTATACACCCTAATTCCTATAGGTAAATAAAAACCCTCACCTTTCAACTCAAGCATAATTATAAAGTACGAATTAAGGTTGACAGTATCATACAGACAGACAGTTTACTTTCGCATTTACTTATAGGGTCATTGCGTCAGTTCACCGTCCAGTGCCTGTTTCCGTCCACTTGGCGTAGTTGCCACAAAGAATTGTGTATAATTTGAATACATACCTATATATTCAGATTATACGCAATTCTTGAAATTATACACAATTCTTTGTAGCAACTACGCCAAGTGGACGGAAACAGAGGGCCTACCGCGAACCACGTTCGACGTGTTGGCTCTCTGTCGCACTTTTGAATTCGTGCGTAAGTGTGACAGGGAGGCAACACGTCGAACGTGGTTCGCAGTAAGCCCTCAGGCACTGGACGGTGAACAGGCACAATGACCCTACTGTTAGTATGGATGCTTGGAATTACTCTAGAACTCAAACTGCGCCGGTTCTATCTGCAGTCTAGACAGTCATTTGAGCGGAACCACTTCCTCTTCCCCTCTCTCCTTTACCTTCCTATGCTTCCTGATTCTTGAGTATGTACTATGTATAGTTAGAACCATCATCATATCAACCCTTTATCGCCCACTGCTGAGGCGTGTAGGCAGAGGCCTATGCTCAGCAGCTATGTTATACTAGAAGAGAGCTTCTAGTACGCCACTTGTCCCGGTCCTGAGCTAATCTCATCCAGAAGTGACCCCCAATCTTCTGGATGTCGTCCACCCAACAAGCCAACGGACGCCAGAGGGCCCACCGTGAACCACGTTCGTCGTGTTGCTTCCCTGTCACACTTAGGTACTAATTTACAAGTGCGACAGAAAGGCATCACGTCGAACGTGGTTCGCGGTTGGCCCCCAGGCGCTTCATAATCATAATCATAATCATTTAATCGCAATCCATGGTATTACAGGTGTTAACTTAGATTAGGTACAGCATGGACCCTATAAGGGCGTGGCAACATAATAATATTATACATATAAGGGAAATTAAACTAATTAATTGTCCATAAACTCTTCTTTCATCCGAAAGCGGCATAGTTAGAATACTTACCTACGCTTAATCATTATTGTCTGTTTTAGGGATAAAATGAACGGCGGAAATTCTGGAGCGGTGTTTTTTCTGGGGACTAGAGCACATTATCAGGTAGGTACTTATATTTTTTGAATGCACCTCGGCGAATTAAATATGTCAATATTGAACTGTATAAAACGCGACAATTAGCGTCTCCTAATTTGCCCAAATTAAATTCCTCTGAAATTTTTAAGGTCCTCAATCAACCCGACCGTCCTTTTGACGTGGAAAACGGGAACTCTTCCCAAACTGGCTCCACAGCTAGCTCCCTTTGGCCAGACACGGACTCGCAGAACAACGAGCGATGGTGCAACGACAACGATATTAACGGTACCTACTTCCTTACTACATATCTTCTTCTTCGTCGTTCCCTCATGACTGAGGATCGTGAGTCGTGACCAACAACTATGTCCCTCCATTTGACGCGATCAAGGGCTATGTGGGCTGCCCTTTGCATGGAACCACATGCTAGTCTAATGGAATCCGACCATCTTGTAGGGGCTCTTCCTCTAGCACATATATCCCTACTCAACCAACCGGACCGGCCCTAGGATGTAGAAAACGGGAACTCTTCCCAAACAGGCTCCACAGCCAGGGATATAACCGCCATAATCGAAGTTCGTCAATTGAGGGCATTTTTCTCCGTCACTCTCATTACGTCTAATGAGAGTAAAAGAGAAAGATCCCCGCAATTTGTGAATTTCGGTTTTCGCGGTAGACCCCCAGGTCTCTCTGGCTAGACATGGACTCGCAAATATTTGATAAGGTGGTTTTTACATGCCAGGACAGACTGTGTGCCTGCAATACCAAGGCTTTGGCGAAGAATCCCTTCACAAGACTCGTAAAAAAGAATGGGGTATGGGGCCCCATACATTCCACGACTCTTCTCTTTCCGAACAGACTCTAGGTAATAATAGTTCATGGCTGCGGTTTTATATAGTTTTGGTTTGTACTTATTCGTCAGTGAAGTTAAATGAAAATTAAATGGAGCACTGGTAACTAACCCGTTGACGTTTTATATTTGAATTTGCATGTAAATTATAAAATTTTCATATTAACATTTGTTAAAGTAAACGAGGACAACAATACGGGAGTGAAGAGGCGAGCTAAACGGCGGCCGAGTGAGACGGCGCTATGCGAGGACATGAGACCAGCGCAGCTAAACGGCAATGTTGATGACAGGTGACCTCTCTTTTGTCTATTAGGTGTAAATAAGCAAATAGAGGGAAGAGAAGATGCCCTAAAATTGAACCCTGAGCTACTCCGAGATTAACGTTTGTGCCAATGCCAAGTGCTAACCATCCAAGGACGTTGACACTAAAAAACTAGTAAAATTGAAAAAGAAAGATATCTAAATCAAATCCGAAAGTAACATTATGTTAAAAAAATGTAGACAGGAACATTTTAATCAACATAATAGAGTCAGGCCTGCTGACCAAAAAAAAATCCTTATCTGGCCACAAAATATCATGCTCTGTAATGCTAATGACCGATTATTTTCTTATTGTGTGGGCAATAAGACGATTCGTGATTCGTGTATGATTGTCCCGTAATACAGATGTAGTGCATACCTAATTGTTTTCCATCGTATTTTCTCGGAAACGTTCGTATTTGTCATGCTACTTCAGTCAATCTCAGTACTTGTTGTACCGAGACCGACTGAAATAGCAAGACACGTTCGTACGTTTCCGTGAAAATACGATGGAGAATGATTATCACACACTACTTGCCTAGCCAACCTCTAATATATTATATAATATATCTAATTTACTTTTATTTTCTTGTCAACAGTGACACACCAAAATCCAAAGGCCGTCGCGTGAACATCTTCAACGCAATAACTTCGCTCGCGCGACGCAAACGTCGCCTGCAGTCGCACACCTACTTGAAACACTTGGCAGCCCTCACTACGTGCACCTACAGGGACTCATGCCGGTGTCTGGAATGTCAGGTAGGTTATAATAGTTCTTCTTCTTCCTCGCGTTGTCCCGGCATTTTGGCCACGGCTCACGGGAGCCTGGGGTCCGCTTGGCAACTAATCCCAGGAATTGGCGTAGGCACTAGTTTTTACGACAGCGACTGCCATGTGACCTTCCAACCCAGAGGGTAAACTAGGCCTTATTGGGATTAGTCCGGTTTCCTCACGATGTTTTCCTTCACCAAAATCTTTTTTAGGGTTTTACCTAAAGGGTAAAAAACGGGACCCTAAGTATTACTAAGACTTCGCTGTCCGTCCGTCTGTCACCAGGCTGTATCTCATGAACCGCGATAGCTAGACAGTTGAAATTTTCACAAATGATGTATCTCTGTTGCCGCTATAACAACAAATACTAAAAATAAAATAAAATAAATATTTAAGGGGGGCTCCCATACAACAAACACGATTTTTTTGCTCTATATTTTGTTGATGGTGCGGAACCCTCCGTGCGCGAGTCCGACTCGCACATGGCCGGTTTCTTTTTATCTATGTTCCCCGATTACTCGAAGACGCCTGGACCGATTTGGAAAATTCCTGCCCACAGGTAGTCCCATTTCTTTTATCGAAATCGATCTAGCAGTTTTTATAATGACGTGTGGTTCCGCGGAAAAGGAACAGAAGAACTTCTTTCTCTAGACTTCTTCAAGAATGGAGACTATTAAGTACTTACAGATTTTTACAGGGTCGGCAACAGAGATGTGACTTATTTGAAATACTTACTTGTATTTAAAATGCAAATACAAAATGCAAAATCCCTATTTTGTATTTAAATACCTTTTGAAGAAAACTATTTTGTATTTTATTTGAAATAGTTTTTGGGACCTATTTTCTATTTTCAAAATACAAAATACTTTATAGTAGGTAATGTAGGTAGGAGTTACAATCTCTTCTGATGTTACAATCCTGGCAACTCTCTCCTTCTTTTAACATGGAACTGTTGAATCTGTTTAGTAACGTCGCACATGACCACTAGCGTAGCGAGTGGTTAAAAAAGTGGAATCTTGAGTGTTGCGAGGGTTTCAAGGTACGAGAGGAGAACAAACTTTTCTGCCCTGATGAAACTTTTCTGCACAAACGAGACGTTTTCATCACACTAACGAGAGGCATTATACTAGCTGTAAAACATTACAAATCTAAATTAATGCTTTTAAAAATAGTCCGTTATAAACCATCATCCATCCATCCTTCCGGTTAATATGAGCAAACAACTAAAAATTTGCACTTTAGATAGAGGACTGATTGACACACTGTTTTCAAAGAATTAAGAGAGTCTTTTCAATTCGGATATTCTGAGTAATACTTTTTAATTCAGACTAGGTATTCACTATTCCGAGTACCTTTTATCGCAAACTATTTGTATTTTTAAAAAGTATTTAAAAAAAAACCTATTTCGTATTTTGTAGGTATTTCAAATACAAATTCAAAAACTATTTTGTATTTTGCATTTGAAATAGTACCTATATCAAGGAAGTATTTGTATTTTGTATTTAAATACTTATTATAAAGTATTTTTCACATCTCTGGTCGGCAACGCGTAGGTATGTGACACCGAGACCCAGGCCGCGGCTACCCCGCGGGTCTAGCCAAGGTGACAATCGGTTGCGCTTCGCCATCGAATCTACGTAGCGATTCGCAAAGTCTGTCACTGTCACACTAATTGGAAGAGTGATAGAGAGACACAAAGCGATTCGATGGCGAAACGCAAGCTATCGTCACCTTGGCTAGGCCGCCTGGTTCGATTGTGATATATATCAGTGGTTTTGTTATGTCTGACCTGAGAGCCTACCGCGAACCACGTTCGACGTGTTGCTTCTCTGTTGCACTTGTAAATTCGTACGTAAGCGTGACAGGGAGGCAACTCGTCGAACGAGGTTCGCGGTAGGCCCTCTGACCATAATCTGAGGATAAAGTAGGTCATATCGAACAACTCAGCCCTCAAGAGTATGGTCATACATAACAAAATCACTTTGTATGAATAAAATATGATGTAATAGTTAGATAAGTCGTTCGTTATATGATAGACATTGATCAGACACGTGTCGTGCGTGATTGTGATAACAGATATCTATCCATTACAATACTTCTAGTTCCGCAGTAAGAGTCCTTAGGAATAAGTAGAACAACCTAATTTCGGCGAATATCGCAGTTCAGGGTGCGTAGCCAACATGCCAATCGGTTACGCTCCGTAGCGAAAGAAACGCAACTTTTACTGTCGCACCAATATGGAAGAGTGATAGAGATACAAAGCATTTTCGTTATCGTAGCGTAAGCGATTGTCACCTTGGCTAGGCACCCTGGACTAGGTGCCTATAGGTATTAGGTATATGTCACCCTAGACTAGGTATAGGTACGGTACGGGGTCTTCAAGAAAGGGTAACGTATAACATAACACCGTTGGAGTCAGAAGAGTCCATTGGCTACGATAACCGCTTACAAGGTTCTGTAATTCTGTATACTTGTTTCGCATTGGCGTGGTACCTATAAAATGATTATATTTAGGTACTTTACGATTTTGATAGCCCATGCAGATCAGATTGTGCAAGTGTTGTTTTAAACGTCAAACTTCTATGACTTTATGACAGCAGTCTGGGCTATCGAAATCGTTGCCAACTTAGCTTAGTCTAACTCGTATCACAGAATAGATAAGAGTACTAGGTACAGAAGGTTCGCCCTCTAACAAAACGCGTCTAATACGACAGATGGCTAGACACCAAAATTGGTGTGGGCCGCATGTACTTGTAGGAATGTAGGTACTTGTAGTGACGCGACGAAATCGCGGAGTGAGCCAAGCCTGCTCGTATATGTATAGCCATTTTCATACAAAGTGAGTTAAGTGACCCGTTTTCATTATCAAAATGAATCATATCTGCGCGACATATTATTTATGAACCTTAATTAAACTGCAATGTATGCATTTTTTTTTTTTTTATTTATTTATTTACACTAACTGTATAATCTGGTTCTGATTTATAATACGCCCCGGGTTATCAATCGGCCTTCAGATTAGCACGTGTCCCGGCAAGGTCTGACCGAGTTAGTGACCAACGGATCGGAATATTCTACAAGTGGCCCAGTGACCCATTTTTAGAACAGATAAAACAGGGCCACTCTCAAGTCCTCGCCGATAATTACATGCAGTTTAGATAATTTCTAAGTAGGTGCAACGAATTCAATCGATCCAATGCTGCTTACCCGGCCCGGATTTAGAGACCTAGGGCCCCTAGGCACTTGGTATGGCACTAAGAATTTAGAGGGATCTAGATCGCAAAACCATTGCTAGGTTGCCTGGGCCCCGGACCTTTTGGGCCTAAGCGGAAATCCGGCCTTGAATATAGCGCAAATCGCGTGCAATTATCTGTGAGGTGAGTAGAGTAGAGGCCCTTTATAGCTAGCTAGGTACATTGTTTTTTTTTATATTAAAAATATCCTACGCAAACTGGTTCATAAAAAAGACAGATCGAAAAGAGTCAAACGAAAAGGCATCTTAGCTATGGTTAATATACATCAAACTGTGTATTTTTTTTCCTTAACATAAATATCTCGAGAGGAAAATTAGGACTATGTTTGAATGGAGAGAATTGATTGTACTGACTCATTAAATTAAATACAATATGATTCTAATAGTTTTAATATGTATTTCACTGTAAATATAAAACTTGGCGGGGGCACTGCCGTGCCCCCGGATTTAACAAATATCTAACTTAACATTAACATACGAGATAATGGAACAACCAGGACTGGCCTTACGTGCACTAAAAATGGTATTAGTTCAGCGGTGTTACTCACGAATTCGAGCCAATCGTGTATAACGCAACTAGTTGCGACCAATGGCGCCGCCGCGCGCGCGTGATGCGAACTCATCAACCAAACGTTGCAGCGTTATCACACCGCTGTACTGGTCCCATTCATGCTCCATTCTTATTGTCCGTAAGGCTAGTCCTGAGATATATATATGTCAATGGGAACAACATACAAAATCACAGGCCGTCTGTTCCCCTGACATCTGAGGGGCTACCGCGAAAACCGAAATTCGCAAATTGCGAGGATCTTTCTTTTTTACTCCAATGAAGACGTAAGTGACAGGGAAAAATGGCCGCAATTTGCGTACTTTGATTTTCGCGGTTATAGCCCTGTATGGTCTAACACAAATGGGGCATCATCTATGAAAAGGGACCTTATTGTCGATGGCGCTTACGCCGCACAGCGTCGCGCGGCATTGTATTTATATCGGAGCATCGTTCATAATGGCGTAAGAGCCATCGACAATAAGGTCCCTTTTCATAGATAACGTCACAAATACATAAACAACAATGTCGCTATAAATAAGTAAACGTTTACATTCTACGTGTCAACCTTATTTGGAAGTCCAATTTTTAAATCTACATATAAATTCAAGCAAGGCTTTTTTTTATCATCATCAAATATATCTGTAATAGATGTATGCTCTAAAATTATTGATTGAAAATAATGAACATGCTATATATGTAAATCCTTGATGATAATCATGTTCAGATGATTATGAGCATCTTGTTTGGTCTGATATATTTGATCAGCACCAGGCCAAAGATATTTTTTATGTCAAAAGAAAGTCAATACAAAAATAGTTACATACATTGAAATCAATAAACAAATTGTTAGTGGTCAAAAGATTATACTTACACAAATATCAATCAATATAAACAGTTGATTATAATTAAAAATATGAAAGCGAGTTAATATTTTAGTCTAAACTATATTTGAGGAAGCTAAAATTGCGAGTAATGCCAAATTGTGAACCTCTTTTTATAATTAATTACGCCATTTATTTAAAGCTATGAACATATTTTATTGCTAAAATGTACAGCACCATTAATTAATGTTATATTACAAAATTCTATGTATGTTTTGCAAGTCCAATGACTTAATAAATGTTAGTTTGGCAAAATAATGTACAAAATAAAATGTTAATGTCAAATCATTCAACGAATTTGTCTATGTCATATTCATGTTCAGCGGTTGTGTCAGCTTCGTCGGTAACTACATGTAGTTTTTTACGTTCGTCTAAACGGACACATTTGGGGCACTTCTGTCCCTTGCGGAGCCAGCAGACTCGGTGAAGCATGGTGTTACATTTGTTACACATTATGGCCCCGCTGTCAAACGGATAGAGAATCTCATTGTTACTACATATTTCACATAAATAGCCCTTCCCTGAGCATAAACTGCAGTTGGTTATGTGAGTGCGGCAGACTTCCGTCAACTCTGTTAGTTGCGTTTCTAGAGTCCCATCATTAATTGCTTGCAAATGTGCCATACTGTACTTCTTATTTATATCTCCTAGCTGCATAAATAACGGTGAAAGAAGAGCGGAGCCTTCTGAACAGGCACATAAGTATCTCCTCATCCACTCAAGGTCTTTCCGCATCTTATGCACCCATTCAAGTTCCGCTATAAAGTTGAACAGCTTCGGATTAATGCTCTCTATATCTATGTAAGGCAGATTCCAAGCTAGATTTAACATCTGGAAGGCGAGACGTGATACATAATGCTTGTCCCAGTCCCAATTGTGTACAACTCTAGCAGGTATCGCTGATTGATCATTCCAATGGCAAGTTGCGCAGAAATACAAGCCAGTGTAGTCACATAGCCTTGGCTCGTTCCAAGCGTCTTTAAATGTGAGCGCGGTTGCACATTCCGCACATTTATAGTCTTGAGTTGCTAAACCTTTTTCCGGACAGATATCCATCTCTAACTGCCCCCTGTCAGTCATAACAACATGCGCACAAACCCTGCAAATGTAGTCTACACATTTGTAATGACTTAAATACCCACAGTCGCTGCAAATGTATGAGCTTTGTACAATACTCCATATTACACCACTGCAATGGTCGCAGTACTGTTTTCTGTTCTGAGGCGTCGTTTGTTGCTTAAAATGGTGACCTTTTATACATACGCCTAATCTAGGTTGTCCGTCAGTATCCTTAATATCTTCTAAACGTAATCGCAGTTCGACTAGATATCTAACCAGCCATTTACGCTCATCGGAGCACTGTTGGCTGTTTAAAATTAGTTCCTTGCACTGTTTTATCGCCTTTTCGACTTCTTCCTTCGTTGCTGTGCTGTGGATCTTTAGTTTTTTAATCGCTATCGTTTTCGGTACTTGATTTAAGGAATCGTAGCTTTCATCAGCAGAGACACAACCCGAGGTCGACGAGGATGATTTCGAGTAAGCGTCCGCCGTTCGTGGGCTGCAGCAAATTAAACTGTTGTGGTATTTGGGCGAGTCGAACGCTGCAGCCATTGTTGAGCACTATAATCACATTAACTAGAACTTTTAACTGTTTCTGTGGCACAATTAAAGTCTGGTGGGGCGGTCGCCTAGTTTTAACACACTACGTAACGCAACGCAGTCCATTCATGCGTCTTCACTGGTCTTTCCCTTTGTTTTGACCAATTAAAAATATTTCCCTAGTGTCGTCATTTTTTACTACGAATGAGACTATTCGGACTATTTTCTATACGTTACACGCTCAAGTATACAATTGAACATCTTTACTGCTATTATAATAAGATAGAATTTAGATGCAAAGTATTTTTAGTAATTTAGACGATTTAGACGAAAAAAAGGGGCGTCATCTATGATTTGACATGACATGACAGAATAATTCGTGTCGTTATGTTGGTTACCTGATTAATGCGTTCCGTTTCACTCAATTATATTTATGGGTAAAAGTTCAAACGGTAAAGGTTTTAGATAAATAACTAATATGTTATTTAGATATTTACAATTGTTTAATAACAATCCTATCAGATAACTCCACACGTAATTGGGAACACTTACTTTCATTCACTTTCAAAATCCTCCATATAAATTCTGATGTACATTCAAAATCACTCACGAAAACAGTAAAAGACAACTGCTGCAGGGATATTTCACTTCATCCCACATCTCACCATTTTAGGAACAGCAACAACAATTTATTCAAATCTGTAGAGACTAAAGTTTACGACGGCGACATAAAAGGTGCCGCCCGCTTGCTTTTTTCTGACGATGCAGTAGCCCCATCTAACTCTGACACCCTCACAGCTTTACACAGCAAGCATCCACCTCCAGCTACAAACCTTTGCCTGCCTAATCCTCCTCTACCTGTTGATCCAAACCTTATTGCTACCACACAGGATGTCCTTGGAGCCGTAATGTCTTTCCCCAATGGTTCAGCGGGAGGTCTGGATGGTCTCACACCTCAGCACCTGAAAGATCTCCTGTGTAGTGGCTGTGGTGAATCGGCGGATATACTCTTAAAGGACCTGACGGCCCTGGTGAATATCATGCTGGCCGGACAGGTCCCGGACGGCATCAGGGACGTCCTGTATGGAGCAAACCTTTATGCCCTAACAAAAAAAGACGGCGGCATCCGCCCCATTGCAGTTGGCACCACACTTCGACGTCTTGCCGCCAAGATCGCCTGCCGCTCCATCCTTTCGAAGCTCGCCCCAGAACTTCAACCTGTCCAACTGGGGTTTGGTTCCAAAAGTGGATGTGAAGCTGCCGTGCACGCCGTGCGAACATTCCTCGAGCATAATGGAGGAGAGGTCCTGCTTAAGGTGGATGTTTGCAACGCCTTCAATTCCGTAGACAGGGGCGCCTTGTTGACTCAAATAAAAGACAAAATTCCTCTGACATATAAATTTCTTTGGCAATGTTATAGTTCTCCTTCCAAATTATTATATAAAACCGACGTTCTGGCTTCGTCTGTAGGATGCCAACAAGGCGACCCGCTCGGCCCAGCAATTTTCAGCCTCGCTATACATCCCATCATTAAGGAACTAAATTCAAAATTAAACGTATGGTACTTAGATGACGGGACCCTCGGCGGAGAAGCGATTTCCGTCCTTGAAGATTTAAAAAAAATTAATTCAGACATGGAAAAAATTGGCCTTTCGCTTAATTTTTCCAAGTGCGAACTTTTCATCACCGATTCCTGTTTGGACAAGGAAAATACAATCGACCTTTTCAGACAACTCGCCCCGGGTATCAAAATTATTAACAAAGAATCGCTCCACCTCCTGGGTTGTCCCGTCCTAGATCAATCCCTTGAAAACTTCGTCGACTCAAAAATTCAAAATTTCAAAACAACATCACTCCGTTTGGCCAAAATTAATCTTCATTCAGCCTATGTAATAATTAAGCATTGTCTTTTCGTCCCAAAATTTACATATATACTTCGCGGTACACATTTTTGGAAATACCCCACTTTGGTCTCAAAATTAGATACATTAATCGCAGAAACACTCACTTCTATTTTCAATATTCCTTTTGATGATAGATCTTGGACCCAGGCTAGCCTACCCATTAGGTTCGGCGGCCTGGGTATCCGCAAAATTTCTTGTGTTGCTCTACCTGCGTTCTTGTCCTCGGTGCACGGTGCTCAAAGCCTCATAGGGAAAATATTAGATCCTTCCATTGGATCTATGGAGGCCGCACACTGCTCTGAGGCCAAGAACGTTTGGTCTATAACCTGTCCCAACACAGACCCGCCTGCCAATCCCTGTTCGCAGAGGCAATGGGACGAGCCGCTCTGTCAACTAGTACGGAATAACCTTTTACATACGTCAACTAGTTCGGCAGACCGAGCTCGTCTCCTTGCGTCTGCGGAGTGGGAGTCGGGTCTGTGGTTGCAGGCGCTACCATCTCCAAACATAGGTACTTTTCTAGATAACACCACCTTCCGCCTGGCAGCTAGCTTACGTTTGGGGGCATCAGCTAACCAGCCTCACCGCTGTCAATGCGGCGCCATGGTGGACATACTGGGCCACCATGGCCTCTCTTGTGTCCGGAGCGCTGGTAGGATCCCCCGCCACGCCAGCCTCAACGACGTCATCCGAAGGGCCCTTGTCAGTGCCAAGATACCGTCGGTCCTCGAGCCCAACGGTCTGGCCAGGGACGATGGCAAGAGGCCTGACGGAATGACGCTGGTGCCTTGGAGTATGGGTCGGCCACTTGTCTGGGACGCTACCTGTGTAGATACCCTGGCGCCGTCCCATATTCCAAGCACCAAAGTTGGTGCTGGTGCGGCGGCATCCTCAGCCGAAAGCCTCAAACGCCGCAAATATGCGACACTAGGTAGTAGCTACATATTTGCGGCGTTTGGGGTGGAAACCCTGGGGCCGTGGGGACCTAGCGCACGTAGCCTCTATAAGGAGCTCTCAAAGCGCCTTATAGAGGCTTCTGGCGACCAGAGGGCTGGCCAATATTTTGCCCAGCGGATCAGCATTGCCATCCAGCGGGGCAATGCGGCCAGCCTTCTGGGTACCCTACCGAGTGACCACGACCTAGGCCAAATTTTTTATTTATAAGTTTTTAAAATAAAGTATATTTTTAAGTGAAAGATTAAAATATAATCTGATTTCAATGTACAAATCGTAACTTATGTTTGTTTGTGAGGTGGAACGAAACGTGTTTATGCTATTGCCAACATAACGCAATAATGAACAGCGCACATTGATGCCTTGTTTGAAAACAGGGTTTGATGAATATCATATAATATAAACAATTTAAATTATTCATGTATTCTGTTTTCATGACGTCAATGTTTACATAAATTGAGCTAAATATGTTATTAGGTCAAGAAGAACGAACATAAACATTAAACAATGTTCATTGCAGAGTAAATATAAAGTAAAACAGTTTTTATGCAGGGTGGGTTAGGTACTATAGGTAGCTGCCTAGCTAGCTGGATACCTACTGTATTATTTTAGGCATACCAATTAATAGGTACTATAGTGTGTCAAGCTCGTGTCAAGCCATTTCCGCCAGTAAAAAAGAACGGCAAATATTAAAAAATGTAGGCGCGACTACTTAATATAATTTATTTACGTTCTATTACTGTTTCAGAGCCGCTACTTCGAATGCGACGAAGACGAGGAATCCTCGGAAGATGATGAGTACGAGTATTACGCGGCTCTCTACGCGAGCCAGGTCAACAAGTGCCAGCATGATGATGACGAGGTAACGTATACTAGCGACGCTTCTATAAAAAAATTGTATAGCAACAATATACATAAACGCAATATTTCACCGACAACATCGCAATTTCCTTGTTTTCCATCCATCGAAACGGCTTCTAGCGTTAAGGCATCTGTACACAATGGGCCATCGCCGGCCAGTCCAAGGGACGCAGCGTGGACGCAGCCATGCGGTAGAATGAGATAGCAATATCACTCGCTCCCTCTAACGCATAAATGCGTCCCCCAGAATGGCCCACGCTGGCCCATTGTGTACAGGGGCCTTTACATGATGACACCGTCACGATGTATTGCCATTTTCTTAGAAGCGTATCGTCAGTAAAGTGCGGGTGCCAGACTTTGACCATCATTTGTGACTTTTGTATTGCTTTAAGACAATAGGTCCCATACAGACATTTGATCCTCGAAACAAACCTGATCGACTGATACCATTCATAAAAAATTGTGGAATACCCTATTTCAGGTATTTATAGACACTGTGCCTGAAGACAATGCGTCCACCGACATGTTGCTGGACGCGGACGAGCCTAAAGATAAGTCCGTCTCGTCGGACAACGTGTCCGACAACACGGAACCGGAACCCGACGCGCATCTAGAGATGGAGGTAGGGTGCAAGTTGTTCAGTAGTTTCACTAAAGAGAAGTCCGTCTCGTCGGACAACGTGTCGACAACACGGAACCGGAACCCGACGCGCATCTAGATATGGAGGTAGGGTGCAAGTTGTTCAGTAGTTTCACTAAAGAGAAGTCCGTCTCGTCGGACAACGTGTCGACAACACGGAACCGGGACCCGACGCGCATCTAGATATGGATGTAGGGTGCAAGTTGTTCAGTAGTTTCACTAAAGATAAGCCCGTCTCGTCGGACAACGTGTCAGACAACACGGAACCGGAACCCGACGCGCATCTAGAGATGGAGGTAGGGTGCAAGTTGTTCAGTAGTTTCACTAAAGAGAAGTCCGTCTCGTCGGACAACGTGTCGACAACACGGAACCGGGACCCGACGCGCATCTAGATATGGATGTAGGGTGCAAGTTGTTCAGTAGTTTCACTAAAGATAAGCCCGTCTCGTCGGACAACGTGTCAGACAACACGGAACCGGAACCCGACGCGCATCTAGAGATGGAGGTAGGGTGCAAGTTGTTCAGTAGTTTCACTAAAGATAAGTCCGTCTCGTCGGACAACGTGTCCGACAACACGGAACCGGAACCCGACGCGCATCTAGATATGGAGGTAGGGTGCAAGTTGTTCAGTAGTTTCACTAAAGATAAGTCCGTCTCGTCGGACAACGTGTCCGACAACACGGAACCGGAACCCGACGCGCTTCATTAGATGGAGGTACCCACCTAGGCACAACTGTGGTAACACACTATCGCACCGCACCTCGACCTTGGTGCGTCGCACCCATAAGTGAGAGCGAGAAACAGTTATTTCTTTGTCGCGCTTACTTATGGGTGCCACTTTAAGGGCTCATTTAGACGGGGCGAGATCTCGCATACGAGTTTGATTACATTGCGTCGTTTGATCGGTCGGCTGAATTGATGTAACCTCAATGTTCCGCAATGTAACTAAAATCGTATACGAGTTCGCGCGCCGTCTAAATGAGCCCTAATAGGGAATATTACGCAAAACTCAGCGTAGAGGGAGCCACTAGCACATTCAGAGGATCCACTGCGAAATACGAAGTTTCGTTATCTGCTTCTCTATCACTCTTGCATATACGAACGATAGAGAAGGAGATAACGAAATTTAAATGTCTGCGTTTCGCGGTAGGTCCCTGTAAACAAACCGCCTTAATGCATCAATGTCATATTTGGGGCATTATCTATGAAAAGGGACCTTATTGTCGATGGCGCTTACGCCGCACAGCGTCGCGCGGCATTGTATTTATATCGGAGCATCGTTCATAATGGCGTAAGCGCCATCGACAATAAGGTCCCTTTTCATAGATAACGTCACATTTATTCGCAACAAATTATTTGTGAAAACTTGTCAAAATACAAGTTACTCAGGATGTGCGCTAGAACTGCACTCTGGTGGCATCTAGAACAGAACATAGCATTAAATAAATAAAATATTATAGGACATTATTACACAAATTGACTAAGCCCCACGGTAAGCTCAAGAAAGCTTGTGTTGTGGGTACTCAGACAACGATATATATAATATACAAATACTTAAATACATAGAAAACAACCATGACTCAGGAACAAATATCTGTGCTCACACAAATAAATGCCCTTACTGGGATTCGAACCCAGGACCGCGGCTTCACAGGCAGGGTCACTACCCACTAGGCCAGACCGGTCGTCAAATTCAGCATCAGCATTGCGGTAATGTGGCAGTAATTTAATACTCCCTTCTTCTTCCTCACGTTATTCCAGCATTTTTTGACCCGGCTAATGGGAGCCTGGGGTCCGCTTGACAACTAATCCCAGGAATTAACGTAGGTAACGTTTTACGAAAGCAACTTGCTGTAATACCTACTATTTAATAATAATTTACACCTAAAATTGTAGTTTATAATGTAATTAATTTAATAATTTTGTGTTCAGGTCGCAGCCGGCACGCCTATAGTCCTCAACTATCTACTCACCCATCCCTTCCACTGCTGTATCCAGTAGGACAGCAACAGGCGTGTTTGACCCTGACCCTGAGGGCATCTTTCTCTTTCACTCCAATCAAGGCGTAATTAGAGTGACAGAGAAAGATGCCCGCAATTTCGATTCAGAGTTTGGAAATATTTCAAATTGGCGGAGCCATGAGCGCTCGTAAGGTCTACACGGCGCGTAGCCAACGTGCCAATCGTTAACGCTTAGTAGTACTTATGTCTCTCTCTATCACCCTTCGCCACTAGTGCGACAGTGACAGATGGGCCATTTTATTTAAAGTTTTCCCCTACACTTTTTTTTCAAAATTGGGATTTTTTTATGTTATTTCTACTCAGAATCATGAGCTCTTTTGATCCTAATAGGAGAAAAAAGTGTCCCAAAGTTTCCATACATTTTTCGATCTTTCCATTCCGTGACCTCCATACAAAGTCTATGAAAAATGGTAACGGAGTGGAAAAAAAACCTTGGGACACTTTTTTTCTCTTATTAGGATAGAAAGAGCTCGTGATTCTGAGTAGAAATAATATAGAAAATCACAAATTTAAAAAAAAGTGTAGGGGACAACTTTAAATAAAATGGCCCAGTTGCGTTTCGTTCGCAACGGAGCGATAACGATTGCACGTTGGCTGCGCACCCAGCCATAGAGAAAAAAATACATAGAGTGCTCACTCCATACATCAGTTTTAGTACCAAAAAGACTATTAGCATCTAGCATCGAGTAGCGGAACTATCAGTACTACTACTTGACAATAGATGTAGCACCTACCGGAAAGTCTTATGCTGTTGAGATAAGACTTTCCGGTCGGTGCTACATCTATTGTCAAGTAGCAGTACTGATAGTTCCGCTACTCGATGCTAGATGTAGACACTGAAATTAATAGTCTGAACTGATGTATGGAGTGAGCACTCTTGTCTTTATTTCTCTATGACCCAGCTCACGAAGACACTAGTTGATTCTACATGTAGGGGAGAGTGGGGCACAGTGGATCACTTTTTTTTTGTAAGAGCCATTTTGCCGATCCCTGAAAAGAATAAGTACCTAAAATGACTACAATTTTGCCAGAGGTTAAAACTAGACACGCTGTGAGGTGCTTAATTCATACATAAGAAATTAAGGTCATTCAAATGTAATAAAGTAGTTTAATAGATAATATCACTATGTATTAATATAGTTAGGCATATACACGTTAAAGCTCTTTATTTCTTCTCTATGTATTTGTTAACATTGACAACTTTGCTAACGCTTGGTAACTTTGCCCAGGTGGGCAAAGTTAATTACTTCGTCAGGTTTAGTCAAGGCAAAAAGGCCTAACAAATAATCATCAAACAATAGAATAATTTGTTAATTTTCGACCAAATATAGGTAAGCTTAATCAGACAGACTGCTTATTGCAATATTTAAATACGCTTAAAAGATTCGTACATTTAAAGTATTTCTTGCCTTTATATTATTAAGTATTTTATAATTTGCCTTGTATGAATACTAATTCTTGCAAGTTATATGTACCTATATTAGGTGAATAATTGTAGGCTAATAAAAACAAGCGCACTAACTAGATTAAGTACCTACTCAAATGTAATTGTAGATAAAAATAAAGCAATATTTAACGATTTACTGTAACTGGGGTAAAGTTGGCAGCCATTTTGATAGCCCAGACGGTGCAAGGGTTATTTATTTATACGTCATAATCTCATAGAATTATGACGTTTAACCTTTTCGACGCCGTGTCAAACAAAAGCTGTCACGCTGACGCCACGTCACCGAAGTGTCAAAACTGAAATTGAACCTTATGCATATGCACGTAGGTCTATGTTGCTCTATGGTCTGTGACCGATTAATCGGTCTTTGGCGTTGAACCTACGGTGCGGATATATCGGTCATTGGCGTCCAAAAGGTTAATATCACGCTGTCCGGGCTATCAAAATCGCTGCCAACTAGGCTTGATCTAACTCTAGTTTTATCTAATCTAATAGTTTTTCAAAGTGTTATATTCCAATAAACAATGTGCAATATTCTTAGGGTAGGTTGCACCAAACCGTGTGTCACCGTTAAAGTGTTCGTTATTTTTTTATTGTATGTGAGTTTTCCATAGGTACTATAGTACTCTGTTCTGTTGAGTGATGTTGATAAGTCTGTTAAGTGTGGTTGGTGCAACAGGACCTAATACGATCTTTAAATTTAGAATCTAGAGAAGTGGATAGTATATTCGGAAAACTGCAAGTCTTAAATTTAAACATAGTTAACATTTAATATTAATTTAATTTTTAAGTAGTTATATTTAATGCTAATTTAGTTATTGCTGTTTTGTAAATATGATGTGTTCAATAGCACTTTTTCCCTTTAAGTAAGTCGATAAGTTAGAAAAAGTTTAACGTGTTTATCGTTAAGCGATACTTTTATTATTGAATGTCCGTCCTGCCATTTCTGCAGTGTATTTGCCTATTCTGATGTTATCCACTGAAGGAATAAATTAAACATTTAAATAAATAAATCTAAATAAATATGTCTAGTACTTCTAGTAGGCATAGTACCTATAACAGCAATTTCGCGCGTCTAATATTATACCTACCTAGAATGATTCTCATTTCCCTGGACAAATATTCAATGTATATTACTTATTTGTCCAGAAAAATAATAATCGATATATTTGCGATTGCTTCATTGAAGTAGAATAAAATAAAACGATGCAAAGAAATTAAATTTCAATTTATTCGAGATTACATAATTTCTGTATGCAGCAGCCGCCGCCATTTCCTTGAAGAAATAAAATTAATCATACCGAACGTAAGTTGTTTCATTTAATTTAAACTCATAACCAATTGTTCTACAATTCCATTGAAAATATACAAACATGGTTACTTTTTACACAAGATTTCAGTTAAATAAATTATGCCCGTAACATATAAAATATTTAAAGAATATTGTTAACCGCGAAATCATAATTGCGTCACTTATTTCGCTCATTTGATAACAGATATTTTACATACAACACAATATTCATAAATATTTTTATACAAAAACGGTGACGAGACTGTCGAGCACAATGGAAACCTAAAATATACAAATAGTTCCCGAGCATTCTAAGAAACTTTATAATTCTAATATTTTATAGCAATTCTTACAAAATCTACGCGTCGTATCCAAGCTTACCTTACGTTATCGCACTGCCGCATGCAGTTTTGCGCTTTTGTGCCATTAAAATAGATTTTAAGTTCGCTCACACGTCCTAGTCAATCTAACCATGACCATGACACACATTTACCGATATTATTCAATAGAATACATAATTAATGTTGTCAGTTAGGATAAGTGGCACCCATTGGAGTTAATTTGGGGCATTATCTATGAAAAGAGACCTTATTGTCGAAGGCGCTTACGCCGCTCAGCGTCGCGCGGCATTGTATTTATATCGGAGCATCGTTAACAAAGGCGTAAGCGCCATCGATAATAAGGTACCTTTTTCATAGATAACGTCACATATGATGTTTCTCATACGCTATCCACTTACCCCGCCTCACCCCTATTTTACCATCTGACTATTGTCATATGGTGAGAATTGTCATATTTATGAAATAGAAGCTTGGATTCTAACCGCAAAATCATTTTTCGAAGTTCTATCCCCATCTCTGCCGCTCTTGCAATAATCGAGCAGAGAATTTCGAAAAACTGATTTGATGAATCACATGAAGTACAAGTCCAAGATCGCTGCTCGGCCCAGCACCCTTAAGTTACCTTAGCACTATCTCGTACTAATAATTAATTAATTCCTAAGTATTTAATGAAATCTACATATCTTTGACTACTTTGGCGAAACCAAATTGTATGTTACTCTAAATCCTTGCAAAGCCAAGCATACACTGGATTTTATTAAATTACTTGTAGTTGTCTCGATCCAAAGGTACCGTAAAGTATAAAACTTTGCCCACCGCGTCATAGTTTAGCAAAAGCGAAATAACTTAAAACTTAACCTAACTTTAGAAAGTGTATCTGTAACTACGTTTAAGTTATTTCGCTTTTACAGAACTGTGACGCGGTGGGCAAAGTTATGTTAAAGGGCAAAGTTTTGTACTTTTACGGTAGAGCTATAAATGGACTAGTAGCAAAATGCACCAGTAAGTATCGAAAACGACTACTCTTACGGTAGAGCTATAAAAGTAAGTATCGAAAACGACTTTTTCACATCACCTATTCGAAAAAGGGCTTTTTCTTCTCTGCAAGGAGGGATCAAAGTGCCAGCCAAAGAGCAAATTTTTTTTGCATACCTCATGAAAATGATTTCCTCATAGGTGATGTGAAAAGCAGTACCTATGTGTGTGTCACATGGTAGCAAAATTATTTCCACTTTGGGCGTTAACACTTGAATCCCTCACTACGCTCGGGATTCTATGTTAGAATCATTCGCTTAGTTCAGGGTTCAATGTACGCTCTCGTCGTAAATATAGTGTAAATTCCATATAACGTCGACAATTATGGGCTTTGCTTTGGTTTCATATTCATTTCTCTCTATACATGTAACCAAAACCATCAATACCGTCAAATAAAACGCTATATAGAGTTTACACTGTATGTAATTTTGCTCCCTTGTGACACAAATCTACTGTGTTGGATTGTGGCCTTCACAACATAATCGAATCGTGTAATCTCTAGACCCAAAAGTCAATCTAAGAAATCAATATTATGCATCATCATAATACTAAATATTGTTAGTTCAGTGTATGCTTTCACTTTCAAACGTTTCAAATAAATGATCTCGATGAGCCATTTTATTTAAAGTTGTCCCTTTTTTTTTTAAATTGTGAATTTCTATGTTATTTCTAATCAGAATCACGAGCTCTTTCTATCCTAATAGGAGAAAAAAAGTGTCCCAAGGTTTTTTCCCGTTCCGTTACCATTTTTCATAGACTTTGTATGGCGGTTTCGGAATGGAAAGATCGAAAAATGTATAGAAATCATGGGACACTTTTTTTCTTTTATTAGGATCAAAAGAGCTCACGATTCTGAGTAGAAATAACATAAAACATCCCAATCTTGAAAAAAAATGTGTAGGGGACAACTTTAAATAAAATGGCCCCGATACTTATTCCGTAGCTATTGCACTGTCATTGTCCAGTCACCATCAGATAGGTATATCGGAGCGGCCAAGTTGTTCACAAATCCCTGAACACGAACTCTAACGCTATAACAATAGAGGTGTGTTCAGATATTTGTGAGCAATGTACCAATGTACTCATTAATATCTGAACATACACTCCTTCACAAGAAAACCTCGACCGATATCTGATTGTCACTGCTCACAAATATCTGAACACGACTCCATTTTCAAGGCGCTAGAGTGTGTGTCGCGTGTGTTGGCCGCCCCGGATATATCTGATGGCGACTGTACAAAATGCCTTTCCCTAAAATCTGACAAGTTACCTTGGTTGGTACACTCGCGTATAAAATACCTTTCTATTTCAACATAATCCCACTGTGAAAATAATCCTATTCGTCAATTATTCTAGCGTATAGATTATTCTAGAGTTTGTGTACTGAAACAAGATTGTGCAGTATCTACTATACAGGTACTAGTAATTTAATGTTTACTGGCAAAAACTCCACTACTACAACTACTTAAGGCAGTGCAATTTCCGTATAAACAATAACGTAAATTGTGTGAACGATTTGCGTCCATCATTATGATAAGTCCCATCGCAAATGACGTTCAGAGACCATTTAACAGTGTGTTACATAAAGTTGGGCGAAATTGCAAACCCTTAAAGTTCTACTTGGGTTATATTGGTATTATATGGGCCGTTTTATTTAAAGTTGTCCCTTACACTTTTTTTTCAAAATTGGGATTTTTTATGGTATTTCTACTCAGAATCATGAGCTCTTTTGATCCCAATAGGAGAAAAAAAGTGTCCCAAGATTTCCATACATTTTTCGATCTTTCCATTCCGAAACCGCCATACAAAGTCTATGAAAAATGGTAACGGAATGGGAAAAAACCTTGGGACACTTTTTTTCACCTATTAGGATAGAAAGAGCTCGTGATTCTAAATAGAAATAACATAGAAATTCACAAATTAAAAAAAAAAGTGTAGGGGACAACTTTAAATAAAATGGCCCATATCCAATAAAATTTAATTCCAGTGTTACGAGTTTTTGCCATGTTTAAACCTGTCGCTCTAGGCTCTCGAGTCTTTATCCTAGATGAAATCTTGGAGCATATCTTGAGTTGTCTATGCAATACTTCCTAAATTCCTAACTAACACTAAGTACTTCAGGATTTCATACCTATTTCAATTTATTTTATTCCTCGATTTTTAAGGCAAATATTTGCCTAGCTTAGAAATCGCTAGGGATTGAATAAACAGTATCATGATTTTGATTTAAATTTTAAACTAACACGATTCTCACTCATACTTTTATTTATTAACTACCACGGCAAACTTCTAAAAGTATGAGTATCATGATTTGCCCTACGTTTAGTTTTGATTCACTATAAGTAGTTCGTTTTTTTTAGCATTAGGCATTAGAAAGAACTTGAAAGAAGGTAAGCGATTTCGACATGTCTTTTAATTGAAAAACACTTTTTAAAAATCAATAACTATTACTTATGAAAGCAGAAGACTATAAAAGATCGTATTAGATTCATAATTGTTACATATTTAACTTATTTTTAAAATGTGTTTTTCAATTAAAAGATACATCAAGATTGTTTACCTTATTTCTAATGCTAAAAAAAACGAACTATAGTATATTATGCAGACTGAGCATTTTATTCAAAGTATTTAGATTGTCAATATTCTGCGATAGACAACCCATTTCTTTACCGTTTTAGTTTCTTATAAATGCACCTGACTAACTTACATACAAAAACTACGACTATCATCTAAATATATCTCTAGATTATGGACTAATTATAATTACACAAATTAATTTAATATTATGCATTTCATTAATGTTACAATGGAAATAATATGAGCACTGTTTTTATGAAATACAACACCAATTTAGAATATGTGTATATTTGAGTAAATCAATTGGAGTGTCTAGTAGTGTATTTATTTATATTATATTATATATATCTAAATCTTCTATTGGAATATTTCTACTTTTGTCATGAATTAAGGTACTGCAGAGAATTGAGCAAATAATATAAAGGGATAAATGTCCCGGTACGGGATGAAGAATTGTAGATATGAAAATATCTTTTTAAAATAAAATTTTGCTGGTAAACACGGAACTTAAGTTTTGTGAAATATGAAAAATAATGAATTTATTTTTATGCCGTATAGGTCAGGGGAATAATTCAGATTGCCTATCATCATATTGATTTGATTTATAGTTTGTCATAATTCGAAATCAGCAACCACCTGACTTAGTTCAAGGTTGCCTTGTTTTAATAAACCTAAATATTTATTAAGACTATGATGCTAATTTTGGACTTACAGTTGAAATCCATTTTTTGTAAGATTAGTCAAAATTAATAATATTTTAGAATTCAATTTAATAACTTCATTTATCTACCTTACCAACGTGATCAATTTAAGACCAATAAAAAAGATCTTGCGCTTTTTTTATAAATATCTGAAGATTAAATAGGTTATATTATTACTATTACCGCTACCATGCCAGTGTGAGCTCTATGGCATTCGTATTAGGATCGCCACGATGTGGGATGGCAGCAAATTTAAACTGATACAAATTGGGACTATGCGTCACTTTTATTTCGCCGTCGGGCAAAGTTGAAACTTTCTTGTTTGTGATACACTGGGTAATTTTATTTAAAGTTGTCCCCTACACTTTTTTTTTAAATTTGTGAATTTCTATGTTATTTCTACTCAAAATCACGAGCTCTTTCTATTCTAATAGGAGAAAAAAAGTGTCCCAAGGTTTTTTCCCATTCCGTTACCATTTTTCATCGATTTTGTATGGCGGTCACGGAATGGAAAGATCGAAAAATGTATGGAAAATTTGGGACACTTTATTTCTCTTATTAGGATCAAAAGAGCTCATGATTCTGAGTAGAAATAACATAAAAAAATCCCACACAAAGTGTAGGGGACAACTTTAAATAAAATGGCCCACATGGGCAAAGTTGTCACTTTTTCTGTTTCTGAGGCACGCATTATTATTCTTTTTACATCGATGCATTGAAAAATAGTAGCACTACTACAGTCATGTAAACAACAAAGTATTTCGTATTCAAGTGACGACACAAAAATAAAATCTTTTATTTTTTGTTATCAATCATCAGGGTGAAGATATAATAAAATTATCTTTATCTTTAACGTGACAACGCCATCTAGTTTTAATATATTGTATAATGTATTTGTATAATGTGTTGATTTGTCACTCTTCACTAATTTATACCTCCCTGGTCTATGAAAAAAATTGATTATTATATAGTAGTCACATACCTATCGCTTTCTTATCAGAAATCTTGGCTTTCGCAAAACCCACATGAATTCCATAGTCACTTAAAATTTTACTATAATTATTTCATATTTAATTCACTAACTGCTATAGTCCTTGTCACATCTATCGTCGTGGTCCCAATATTTCTGACTCCTCGGGACATCGGAGACATGTCTTCTAGGTGGAGTCTTGCCTGTACCGCTCACCGCTCCGTCTGGGTTATCCGTGCTGTTGCGCCTGAATCTCCCGGGGACTTTGTCTCGGGAACTTCTAGAGTTGGACCGGTATCGCTCCTCTTTTTCTGGATCCTTCTCATCGCTTAAGTTATCTTTAGAGCGCTGCCGAGTCCAGTTCCTCGGTCTATTTCTGTTAGGATCTTCAGCGTCTTTGTCTTTCCTCCAGTTTTCTACGGGCCGTTTAGCGCTTGCTTTTTGTATTTCGCTGTTGACTCTCTCCGGAGCTGGTCGGTCGTTTGGGAACTGTTGAACGAAGCCATCTCCTTGGGAGTTGAAGTTGGTGTTCCCGGTGTACGAGTTTTGTATGTACGCTCCGTCGCCTTGCTGTAAGTAGTTGGGATAGTTTTCCTGCATGTAGTTGTTGAATCTGTTTACGTTGGGTACGTTAGGTGGTGGATAATCTGGGACAGTGACTGGATAGTTCTGTAGATTAGGGGGTAGAACGGTAGGGTTGAACACAGGTTCCTCCTCTTTCTTTTCCTCTTCTTGTCGCCAGGAGTTCAAATCGTATCTCTTGCTAAGACTGTTTTTGCTAGTCCAGGTCTCAAAATTATCTTGGCTGACGGATAGCGCTTGCTCTTGTCTTAGAAGTCCGGCGCCAGCGCCTAATATAGGTCTGAGTTTGGGTTTCATTTCTCCGTCCCCGTCGAGGCTAATTTGAGAGATGTTCTGTGAGACTTTGTCGCTTAAGTCTGAGCTGACATCAGCCCGGTTATAGTCGTCTTTCTCCGGGCTTTTCTTCCACGATCCGTAGCTGACTTCGCTGTAGTTGTCTTCGGAGGCCAGGTCTAGGTGTGCAGCGTAGAACTGTTGTAGCGTGTTGGGTAAAGGGAGGAATTTGTTGAGGCAGAGGTCTGCGGACAGCAGAAGCCAGATGATGCTGGAGGCAGGCGGGGCGAGGAGACGGAGACGGATGGAAATGGACAGCTCATCCAACTCTTGAGATAAGACTGATAGGAGTTCTCTGCCATTCTGCATTAACTGGAAACAGAAAAGATTGTCGATAAATGCGAGTTCGGACATAGAGAAAAAAATTCATAGATTGCTCACTCCATACATCAGTTTTAGTACCAAAAAGATTACTAGCATCGAGTAGCGGAACTATCAGTACTGCTACTTGACAATAGATGTAGCACCGACCGGAAAATCTTATGCTGTTGAGATAAGACTTTCCGGTCGGTGCTACATCTATTGTCAAGTAGCAGTACTGATAGTTCCGCTACTCGATGCTAGATGTAGACACTGAAATGAATAGTCTAACTGATGTATGGAGTGAGCACTCTTGTCTTACTATATTTCTCTATGGTTCGGACGAAGAAAAATCAACTTCCTCGGGTATGAAGTATCACCCGACGGTATCTTGTATCTACTCAAGGGCGGATAGAAGACATGCCATCGCTATCGTTAGAGGCGCGATTTACATCAAAGGGTAGATTAGATTCTACAGTTCTAAAGCTTTGGATTCCTCCGAAAACGGTGCCGTCATATTACGGCCGCTATATAGCGTTGACTGACGTCACTAGAACGTTGTCTATGTAAACAAGATGGCGCGGTTTCCTAGACGACGTTACGTTACGTTGATTGTCAACGTAACGTAAGATGACGGCCGTCATGACGGTGTCGATAGTTTCGTGAACGTTTTATTAGATAGCGGTGACGCCATTTTGGAATAAATGACACGAGATTTGAATAAATGATTCCGTACTACGATTATTTTCCTCTTCTGATGATATTTCATCCTCAAAGTAAATTATAGATGATCAAGCAAATCTTGTCAGTAGGAAAAGGCGCGAAATTCAAATTTTTTATGGGACGTTATCCCATCGCGCCTACATTTTTCAAATTTGCCGCTTTGACCTTGGTGGCTGACGGTGTGTTATGACGCCGTGGTACTTTCCACATGTCGCCACCGTAAAGACGGCCGTCTTTTGCTGCCGCTATATGACGGCCGTCATATGACGGCACCGTTTTCGGAGGAATCCAAAGCTTAAGATACTGATCTTACTGTTTTAATTTACTTACTATTAAATATTATCCAAACTCTGTCTATAACATGATTTAATGGGCAAATTATTAATTTTAATTACATTGTTGCCAACGAGGTCACTTAAATGTAGGTCGCACTGAAAAACTTTGACCAACGATCTAATCGTGAAAAAAATAGCTGTGTAAGAATATGGTTAAACGTTGAAAAACCATCTTGTGTATAACGGGGCTTTTCAGTCTATGGGTCGCAAGTAGGGAATGTAAACAGGTTTTTAATTGTATGGAAAAACCGGAAAATAACCGGTTATTAACCGAAATTTCATACAAATAAAAAACGGTTCACATTCCCTAGTCGCAAGGACATACATACGGATGGTCGTAAATCCTTAGTAAATAACAGGTTACAGCGGGTCGTAAATAATGTTGCCATGACAACGAGGTATGGAAAAGTTAGAAAAACACTATTATAGAGGGTTCTCAGGGGTAAATAGAGCTATAGTTGGTCAAACCAAAGTGTCAGTAAATAAGAACAAAAAAAAAACTATACTCATCCTTTTCTTTTGGGTGCTAGTACTTAGTGTAAGACAAAGATAGTATGATTCTGTCTATGTTTGAAATGAGACAGTCCTTTGACAAACTATAAATTACCTGTGTAGCGAGACTGCGGTGCGCGCGAATGTCATCACTAGCGAGCAGTGCCTTCATGTATTGGAGAAGTGGTCCCGCCAGGATGTGGACCTTATTACCGTTGCATAGGCGCGCTTCTGCAATGGCATAATATAAAATATATATAAGCTTTGGATTCCTCCGAAAACGGTGCCGTCATATGACGGCCGTCATATATGGGCCGCAAAAGACGGCCGTCTTTACGGTGGCGACATGTGGAAAGTACCACGGCGTCATAACACACCGTCATCCACCAAGGTCAAAGCGGGAAATTTGAAAAATTTAGGCGCGATGGGATAACGTCCCATAGAAAATTTGAATTTCGCGCCTTTTCCTACTGACAAGATTTGCTTGATCATCTCTAATTTACTTGGAGGATGAAATATCATCAGAAGAGGAAAATAATCGTAGTACGGAATCATTTACACAAATCTCGTGTCATTTATTCAAAATGGCGTCACCGCTATCTAATAAAACGTTCACGAAACTATCGACACCGTCATGACGGCCGTCATCTTACGTTACGTTGACAATCAACGTAACGTAACGCCGTCTAGGAAACCGCGCCATCTTGTTTACATAGACAACGTTCTAGTGACGTCAGTCAACGCTATATAGCGGCCGTAATATGACGGCACCGTTTTCGGAGGAATCCAAAGCTTTAGGGGCCTTTTAGGGGTATTAGCACTAGATTCTTATAATATTTATTTGTTTTACAAGGGGGCCAAGTTGTTGTTTAACCGCTCGTGCTAATATTGATACCCGAGCAAGCGAAAGACTCCAAAATAGAACCACGAGCGTAGCGGGTGGTTCGAAAAATGGAATGTTGAGCGTTGCGAGGGTTTCAAAGCACGAGGGTTAAACAAAATTTGCCCACGAGTGAAACACAAAATTTAGCAAATATTAAATGTAAAATATGAAACAAAATCAAACCAAATTAAATCCAAATGAATGTTATTAAATATTTATCATCCAAAATCATCATTTAAAAGTCAATTCTACCAGCAAACGTAAGAAAACAACTCAAAATTTGCATTTGATTACTTTGTCTCACATGTGAATAAAATGCAACTTTGCTATCAGTTTTTGAAGTGCAAAGTAAGTCTTTCCGAGCTGGCGTGGTGAAAAATCATTGGTTTCACTTAATTACTACTAGGTACTTTTTTTTCTTTACGTTATAAGTGAACATCTGTTATGTATGCCTATCATGATATTATAGCCTACGATTGTTACCTGCGAAATAATCTCCCATGAGGTTAGCAGCATTTATGAGAAACAGCGGATTGGCTCTCTCTAGCACGTCCAATTCTGTTAACAAAATAAGGTTAATTAAGTGACCGAGCGTCCGCGAAGGTCTCCGTTTCAGGCTGGGCAAAAATGTTCTCTACAGGTCACAATTCTCAACCGATTTTCTTGACATTTTGTAAGCAGGCCCCTATTTCACCACGGCGACAGGTGCGACAATTCGACAAATGTCACTGTTGCTGACGTCACAGGCATCCATGGGCTACGGTTACCGCTTACCATAGAGCGGGCCGTATTCCTGTTTACCACCATCATTGTATTATTTAAAAAAACTTTATTATATCGGCAGAAAACAGGTATTTCTCTTTCGAAGTTTATGATGATGACGATGATGACAATTGTCACACGATTTAATAGAACTTTCGGTAATTCTTGACAGGAAATGAGTTCTGTGTCGGAATTTCGTGACAATTGTCGTGTTTCTTGTGACAATTGTCATTAGCTTCGCAAAATAAGTACTTATTTACTGGCGATATAATGGAGTTTTTTAATTAATATGTTGGTGGTAAACAAGCACACCGCCCGACCGATGGTAAGCGGTTACCGTAGTCTATGGAGGCCTGTGACGTCAGTAACAGTGATGTCGACAATTGTGGCACCTGTCACCGTGGTGAAATAGGGGCCAGTTTTCTTTTTTTTTTATGCCCGCGAGGTCTACAGCTCACAGAGCCACTAGTTTACATATGGAGTGATAACAAGTAGGTACATAATCTCAAGACTAATTTAGATACTATTACTTATTCTGTGGTAATACAGTCGTGTTATTAAATTTGAATAAGCAAATTAGACTAGATCTTACTAGAAAGCGCTGGTGGCCTAGCGGTAAGAGCGTGCGACTTGCCGGAGGTCGCGGGTTCGAACCCCGGCTCGTACCAATGCGTTTTTCGGAACTTATGTACGAACTATCATTTGATATTTACCAGTCGCTTTTCGGTGAAGGAAAACATCGTGAGGAAACCGGACTAATCCCAATACGGGCCTAGTTTACCCTCTGGGTTGGAAGGTCAGATGGCAGTCGCTTTCGTAAAAACTAGTGCCCACGCCAATTACTGGGATTAGTTGCCAAGCGGACCCCAGGCTCCCATGAGCCGTGGCAAAATGCCGGGACAACGCGAGGAAGAAGAATCTCAGACTAATTTAGATACTATTACTTATTCTGTGGTAATACAGTCGTGTTATTAAATTTGTGTAAGCAAATAGAATAGAATAGAATAGAAAGTTCTTTATTGTTTATAATTTTTGTTACATACAAATATGTCCGCCAAAAGGGGTGTGTCCTTAATGTAATGTGTCTTAAAGATCTATACATTTATTTTATGTCGTGTAGCCAATTTGCAGCTCACAGGAAAGTGTTTTATACGTTAGTAATGTAATTACACTTTTTATTTTTATTTTTTAATTGTTACTTAATTTTATTTTAAAATGCGTTCCCTTGAGGGTAGACTCCTTTTACTCACGTATTTATGTCTATGTAAGCAAATTAGACTAGATACTTACTAGAGAAGGTCCCCTGTATGACGACGTTCAGTAGGGCTCAGCAGCGCCGCCGCGCGGAACGTGCCGAAAGCTTGTCTGGAAGTTACAGATATACCCCCTTATAAGATACTTACTAGAGAAGGTCCCTTGCATGACGACGTTCAGTAGGGCTCAGCAGCGCCGCCGCGCGGAACGTGCCGAAAGCTTGTCTGAAAGTTACAGATATACCCCCTTATAAGATACTTACTAGAGAAGGTCCCTTGCATGACGACGTTCAGTAGGGCTCCGCGCAGCAGCTGCTGGCGCGACTGCCGCGTGAAGGAGGCGCCCACGGCGGCCAGCTTGCGTGACGTCACCGCCGACAGCAGCGCCGCCGCGCGGAACGTGCCGAAAGCTTGTCTGGAAGGTTACAGATATACCCCCTTATAAGATACTTACTAGAGAAGGTCCCCTGCATGACGACGTTCAGTAGGGCTCCGCGCAGCAGCTGCTGGCGCGACTGCCGCGTGAAGGAGGCGCCCACGGCGGCCAGCTTGCGTGACGTCACCGCCGACAGCAGCGCCGCCGCGCGGAACGTGCCGAAAGCTTGTCTGGAAGGTTACAGATATACCCCCTTATAAGATACTTACTAGAGAAGGTCCCCTGCATGACGACGTTCAGTAGGGCTCCGCGCAGCAGCTGCTGGCGCGACTGCCGCGTGAAGGAGGCGCCCACGGCGGCCAGCTTGCGTGACGTCACCGCCGACAGCAGCGCCGCCGCGCGGAACGTGCCGAAAGCTTGTCTGGAAGGTTACAGATATACCCCCTTATAAGATACTTACTAGAGAAGGTCCCCTGCATGACGACGTTCAGTAGGGCTCCGCGCAGCAGCTGCTGGCGCGACTGCCGCGTGAAGGAGGCGCCCACGGCGGCCAGCTTGCGTGACGTCACTGCCGACAGCAGCGCCGCCGCGCGGAACGTGCCGAAAGCTTGTCTGGAAGTTTATAAATGGGTTAATCAACTTTTTCTTGTCACACGTTGCTATGGTTACGGTCTCGTGAGTCACTCTTAAAATTGTAGGTTTTTCGTATTTAAATGAACCAAACTTGCATTTTATGGTAGTTATAAGACCTTTCCATGATGGGACATCTACTGAGCATGTTAGTAGGACATGGTACAGCAGTTCTTCTAACAATCTATGCTATATATTGTCTCCTCGCTGATGGGACAGAATAACAACAAGAAATAGTTGATTGACTCAAATAGTAGTACAGTAATAGTAATATAGAGATTATAGAGAAATATAAGTAAAGAAAGAGTGGTAACTCCATACATCCATTTTCTTATCAAAACGCGAGTTATTTCGTATTCGACATCTAGCGTCAAGTAGCGGACATTATCAGTTCTGCTAGTTGACACCAAGTGTCGCTACTGACGAAAAATGTAGAACTTACTGCAGGTGTGCCTCATCGGGGCATAAGCTGGACACTGTAGTCTCGAAATGTTTCAGTTTCCTGTTGAACGCGATACCGTCCTCGCCCGGCGAGAATTGTTCCAACTGAAAATAAATTGTAACTAATATAGAAAATATCACTTTAAAAGTAAATAATATAAGTCATATTCAAGGGCATTGTATGCCCCTCCCATGCGCTATCAGCAGTGATCGGAATTGGTAGTGCCATTTCACGGGACTTCGGTGCGTAAGCTTAGTATGGATATACCTTTTCACCCCGGGTTTTCATATTACCTACTTCAATAGGGATGATGACACATGTTGAATTTTATAACAAAATATAGGAAAATAGATAGCAAATGAGCAATTTAAAATAATAATGTGGATATTAAAATAAAATACGGAAATGTTACAAAAATACAGGACCTGAAAGTTTCGAAATTTAAGTTTTTTTTAACTTCCAAAAACGATAAAAGTAAGGGTACCAGTCGATTCCTTACATTTTATCCAAAAAATATTGTATAGCAACTATATACATAAAAACGCAATATTTCACGGACAAAAACGCAATTTTCTTGTTTTGCCCATACTTCAAGATGGGATCTCAATGACCTTGACGTCACGTTCACTTATCCTTTTGTGAGGGCCGTTTCGCGAGTGAAGTGCGACTGTCGGACTTTGACTATAATTTCTGACTTTTGTTTTGCTTTAATGCAATGGGTCCCATATAGACATTTTATCCTAAAATAAATCCGATCGATTGATACCATAAATGAAAATTGGTCATGTAGCCTATTAAAGACATGCCAAGAAATATTTTCGTGAAAAAATAAGAGTCTTGGAATCCCGAGTCTTATCCATGTTCAGTACAATGTTTGAGGTCATTCACCCCAAATGGCACTACCTATTCCGATCATTGGCTATCAGCCATCGCAACTGCCCCTCTACAATAGTTATTTACGATACAAGTGCGGAAAAGAGGAAATTCGAAACGAGTGGCGATTTACCTATTCGCACGTGTATCGTACAACGTTTTACAGTATAATATCTGGGAGACCGAGCAAGCTCGGAAAACATATAAAATCTCAAAAAATTGCGTTTTCCCAGAGATAAGACCTAGCTAGATCGATTTTTTGCCCCCGAAAACCCCTATATACCAAATTTCATCGAAATCGTTAGAGCCGTTTCCGAGATCCCCGAAATATATATATAAATAAATATGCAAGAATTGCTCGTTTAAAGGTATTCGATATTATGGCCCTTTAAACTTTTGCCATACACACGAAAAGTGTTATTTTACGCACTAGTGCGGGAAAATAGGGCCATATGTACTGTAAAATCCATTTTATGCCAATGCCTTACAATTTACATCATTTTGGAAAATAGCTGATATTCCTCTAAGTGCTGGATGAATTTCTATCAAACATAGCTAAGAACCACCGCAAGGAAACTCGCTTTCACATAAAAAACTGAATCGAAATCGGTCCATCCGTTAGAGAGCTACCATGCCACAGAGAGAAAGACATTGGCGTCAAACATAGAACACCCCTCTTTTTGCGTCGGGGGTTAAAAATAAAAGTCCCACTGACATGATACTTCCCTCTCTCTTCCTCTCCCTGTCTCCCACATCTTTCTCTTTCTGTCTATAATATTACTTAATATAAAACTCACCAATGTCAGAAGCGGAGTGTATTGCTCCTCAATCTGCAGCAGCTCTTTCAAAGCCGCCTCACCCCGCTGACATACTTCCCTCTCTCTCCCTGTCTCCCACATCTTCCTCTCTCTGTCTATAATATTAGTACTTAAATATAAAACTCACCAATGTCAGAAGTGGTGTGTATGGCTCCTCAATCTGTAGCAGCTCTTTCAAAGCCGTTTCATCTTCTCCGCTCACATGATACTTCCCTCTCTCTTCCTCTCCCTGTCTCCCACATCTTTCTCTTTCAGTCTATAATACTACTAAATATAAAACTCACCAAAGTCAGAAGCGGAGTGTATTGCTCCTCAATCTGCAGCAGCTCTTTCAAAGCCGCCTCACCCCGCTGACATACTTCCCTCTCTCTCCCTCTCCCTGTCTCCCACATCTTCCTCTCTCTGTCTATAATATTAGTACTTAAATATAAAACTCACCAATGTCAGAAGTGGTGTGTATGGCTCCTCAATCTGTAGCAGCTCTTTCAAAGCCGTTTCATCTTCTCCGCTCACATGATACTTCCCTCTCTCTTCCTCTCCCTGTCTCCCACATCTTTCTCTTTCAGTCTATAATACTACTAAATATAAAACTCACCAAAGTCAGAAGCGGAGTGTATTGCTCCTCAATCTGCAGCAGCTCTTTCAAAGCCGCCTCACCCCGCTGACATACTTCCCTCTCTCTCCCTCTCCCTGTCTCCCACATCTTCCTCTCTCTGTCTATAATATTAGTACTTAAATATAAAACTCACCAATGTCAGAAGTGGTGTGTATGGCTCCTCAATCTGTAGCAGCTCTTTCAAAGCCGTTTCATCTTCTCCGCTCACATGATACTTCCCTCTCTTTTCCTCTACCTGTTTCCCACATATTTCTCTTTCTGTCTATAATACTACTAAATATAAAACTCACCAATGTCAGAAGCGGTGTGTATGGCTCTTCAATCTGTAGCAGCTCTTTCAAAGCCGTTTCATCTTCTCCGCTCACATGATACTTCACTTCCTCTCTCTTCCTCTCCTTGTCTGCCACATCTTCCTTCTCTTTCTCCTGTTTAGGCTCCGGCTTGTCTGTGAACATGGGAGCTTTAAATTGTTTCGATTATTATATGGGATGATGATTGATGAGTGAATGATGTTGGGTGATTCTCATTTGTTCTATAGCTTGTCAAAGGACTGTCTCAATTCAAACTTAGACAGAGAGAATCATACTATCTTTGTCTTACACTAGTACTAGCACCCAAAAAAAATAAGTTTTCCTGGTTCTTACTGACTGATAAATTGGTTTGACCAACTATATTTTGTAAAATAATGGTTTACATGGAAAAATTTTGGTGTTTCCTGATGATTACGATCAATATTTTAAAGGACAAATGAGTATCACTCAAAATATGGCATTTGGTGAAATGAAAATTTTGTTATAGAATATTTTGAACTCCAGCGGGCGTAGCATGGTTCCATTTTTATCGCATGTCACTATGCATATCACTTTCGCACTCACATACTTGTTAGAACGTGACAGGCATGGTGACAAGAGTCGCAGGTTTGTAAATTCATATCACTTGCTTGAAAAAAAAAAAAGTAAGTAGGTACACAAATATAGTCTTCGAGTTTATCAGTGTTTGTAACTTTGTAGTTTTGATAAGACTCGTTAGTATTTTATTGCCATCAGTATAGAAATTGCGGAGTATGAGATTATGTGGTTGCAAACGGAGCCCTTTGTCATCCTTTAAATGACAAATAAAAGTACGGGAGTAGAAAAATAAGTATAATGATAATGATACCTGTTGTATCCGGATCCGTCACTACTTTTTCGACGCCCATTTCAAAAATTATATCACTATTTACACAAGAACGCAGAAAGCTAATAGATAATACACCACACGGAACGATCAAAATACGACTGATCGTACAGGTGGTTACAAAATACAATAAAGACTGTGGGTATTGTACTTTAAAGTGACAGGTAGTAAAAACTAACAACCTACCTACATTCTTGATTAACTATCGATGGACCTTATGTCTTAACAATAAGGCTTACTTTACGAACTGCTATAACTTTATAAGATTACGACCCAGATCATATTACAGTCTCTTTCACTCCCGCTACGACTGTGCAAGTGTGAGTGACAAGTATTACGACCCAATACGGTAAGTATTACAGTGTGGTCGGTGGTGACATGTGGTATCATTGTTAAAGTTGGCCATCTACCTGTGAGAGCGGCTGTCTGAATTTCAATCTTCTTGTTTTGGAAATAGAGTTGATTTTTGGAAGGATAGTTTTATCAGACGACAGGAAAATAATCTAAAGGGTGGGTCCTTAATCCCTATTACTAAACTTACATTGTCTTTCTGACCTTGAAAAGGCTCTTCGTACTCTTGAACATTTTTATGACTAGTGTTGTAAAAATATGAAGTGGGTTGTAAACACTATTTATGCTCAAGATTCTAAAAAACCGGCCAAGTGCGTGTCGGACTCGCGCACGAAGGGTTCCGTACCATTACGCAAAAAGCGGCAAATATCACGTTTGTTGTATGTGAACACCACTTAAATATTTATTATATTCTGTTTTTAGTATTTCTTGTTATAGCGGCAACTGAAATACGTCATCTGGGATCACGGTCCATGAGATACAGCCTGGTGACAGACAGACAGACGGACAGTGGAGTCTTAGTAATAGGGTCCCGTTTTTACCCTTTGGGTACGGACCCTAATCTTAGAACTTTTCGCTTGTTCAGGACTCAAAATTAGAACTATCAGCAAAAACCAACTTTGCTCTTTTGTTACACCCCTATAATTAATTAATTACCTATTATCGCGCCGCTGACTTGTGCCAGTGGGGTGACACTGGACCTTTCGGGGACTCTCGACTCCGATCGGTTCAGCGTTGCTACGAGCAATTATTAGGGCTGGCACAACTTGACGTTCCTTTGCATGCACAACCACCGAAAGGGATAGGACAACATGATTCGACCCTGAATTGCTGTCAAATTTCTGTTTTTTAAAAAGTGTTATTTCTGTACGGCAGTACTATTATTTATTCTGTGCTTGTGCGGATGAATATGCGCTAATGATAGCAGGCATTCATAATACATATATGTATCATTTGTTTATATACTTATTTACATTCGGAAGTTTGCGGGTCACTTCTGGAACTGATTAGCTCAGGATACAGGAGTAAACAACTACTCGAGTGGCGACCATGGGGGGAAGAGCGTCCTCAACACCCAATATGTGTTGGGACAAAGACATCAAAAGGACTGCGGGGATGAAGTGGCTTCAGGTTGCACAGAACCGTGACGACTGGCGCAAAATGAAGGAGGCCTACACCCGAAGACATAGAGAAATAAGTAAGACAAGAGTGCTCACTCCATACATCAGTTCAGACTATTAATTTCACTGTCTACATCTAGCATCGAGTAGCGGAACTATCAGTACTGCTACTTGACAATAGATGTAGCACCGACCGGAAAGTCTTATCTCAACAGCATAAGACTTTCCGGTCGGTTCTACATCTATTGTCAAGTAGCAGTACTGATAGTTCCGCTACTCGATGCTAATAGTCTTTTTGGTACTAAAAGTGATGTATGAAGTGAGCACTCTATGTATTTTTTTTCTCTATGCCGAAGAGTAGGGTTAAAGAGAGAGAAATGTACCTGTAGCTCTGGGGCTCAGTTCAGCCAAGGCGCGCGAATCGTCGTCGCCAGGCCGAGGGGAGCGCAGATGGTGGCGGCCCGAGTAGCCGCGCCCGCGCCCCGGGGTCGACATTATGTGCTGAAACACAATATGTATACACTATTCAGGATTCGAAATTATCCAGATAATTATAGTCTTTGATATCCGATAAATATCGGATAATTATCCCAGGCATGAATGGTGCTCTATTTATTTTCTTTGATAGTAAAAAAATAATGATCGTGCCGTTTTTTATATTTCAGGTTATTATCAAATCGATAATTATCACGCATAAAAATCACGATAATTATCAAGATAACTATCATTGATACGACTATCCTTTCGAACCCTGATACTATTTAAGAATGTTAAGATTCTGTCTATCCACCGCTGACTATATTGTGCTGTAAGAAACTATTTAATTGGTGATCCCAGGGGCTCGTTTCTCAAAAGCTTGTAACTTGTAAAACAAGTGGAAGTCCCTTTATAACAAAAGCTGTCAAAAAGTGACATCCGCTTGTATTACAAGTTACAAGCTTTTGAGAAACAGGTCCCTGGTATAGCAAAACCAATAAAAGAATCCTTAATTGGCCTAGGGTTGATACATGGTTTAAATTTAGAAAATACAATTATTAGCCATAGTTTTTGTTAAAGAACTAAAAGCCTGGGTTCAATAATCGAATTTAACATTCATTAATATTTAGCTATCTATACAGAAGCATACAATGCTGGACATGTCCAGATTTGACCTGGACACCCTAAGTTGGCCTAGCCCTAGCAAGCTAGAGTGTACAGTCGACGTCAAAGATATATTTACAATTGAAAGTTACAAAAAAATCTTTACATTAAAATAAGTTGCCATGTAATGTGACAAGTACTTGTTTACGTGATATATTACAGTTTTATATTTTCACACAATGTGCCCAAAATATGTTTACACTATTTAATCCATGTAGTTTGCCCCTTTTTCTGACGTATGTTCATTTACATGACAAGTTACAGAATAATATTTACACCCAATGTGTCAAACGTGATACACGTCAAGAGCAACATTTCTGTTTTTACGTTTCATGATGCAAAAAACTTTTACGCATTCTGCTACAAAAACATATTTACACAATTCACCTGTTTATTTACTAATTTCTTTATAATTCACCTATTTCATTCTGGCCTACTTTTTATTTATGAAACCTCCTTGCTATAATTTTCTTTACCTTCTTACTTATTTTTATTAATTCATATTAAGAATATTCATATTAGCTTTTGCGTTTGACATGGCGCCGAAAAGGGTTAACTTATAATTCTTCAGTATCTATGCATTTACAAAATAACCGGCCAAGGGCGAGTCGGATTCGTCCATTAAGGGTTCTGTACAATTGGCAAAAAATCACGTTTGTTGTATGGGAGCTCCACTTAAATATTTATTTTATTCTGATTTTAGTATTTGTTATTAAACTTAACGGCACAGAAATACATCGTCTGAAAGTTTTAACTATTTGTGAGATAGATGCAGTCTGGTGACAGACAGACAGACGAACGGACAGTAGAGGTTTAGTAATTGGGTCGGTTTTAACCTTTGGGTACGAAACCCTGAAAATCAAAAATACTGAAAATGGTTTAAATGTAAACATCGGAATTACATACTCGACATAGCATTGACGTCATCTAAACGAACGAGACAAACAGACCATTTGACAGTATGGTACTCTTTTCGACGATTGTCATTATTTGAAATTAGAATGCAGCTTTCAAATGTTTGTAAAGATATTTATTTAGCAGGAGGTATAAAACTGTTTATGTATGGTTGATTGTAAATATTACATTAGATCTTTACATGCAATTTAATTTGGTACATTAAGAGTAAATATTATTCTGTAACTTGTCATGTAAACGAACATACGTCATAAAAAGGGGCAAACTACACGGATTAAATAGTGTAAACATATTTTGGGCACATTGTGTGAAAATATAAAACTGTAATATATCACGTAAACAAGTACTTGTCACATTACATGGCAACTTATTTTAATGTAAAGATATTTTTGTAACTTTCAATTGTAAATATATCTTTGACGTCGACTGTACAAATTAAATAAGTACCCGGGGCCCGTTTCTCAAAAGCTTGTAACTTGTAATACAAGCGGATGTCACTTTTTGACAGCTTTTGTTAGGAAGGGACTTCCACTTGTATTACAAGTTACAAGCTTTTGAGAAACGGGCCTCAGGGATCACAAATGTTTGTTACATATGGTAAATATCTGGATTATAACACCATACTAACTTGTGTTAAAATAAAACCCATCAAATTAGATTGCTATTAGATATTATGTTGTACATGTAGGTTAACATACAACATAATAACATAACCATGAACAATAGCAGACCAACATACTTTTACTTAAAACCATAAAATGAGTCACTAAGCTGATTGTTTTGACGAGTGTGCTCACATAAATAACAACTCGCGAATAAAAGCCTTGGCTAATGTCATATGTAAACAATGCATATGAATTCGCAACATATCACATATACGGACGTAAACATGTGATACGATTACAGAAACACCGCAACCGTAATCGGTAACAGGCAACAGGATGGAACAAAGAAAGCTACATTTTAGACACGACTCAGGGAAATACGTCTATATAGATTTGAGTGAAGCATCAAATCGCTTTCCACAAAATCAAGTAATACGCAAAAGAATCAATTAAAATAGTATCCGATTCTTACTATGTTTATTGTAATACGCTTTTAACACACATGTTACACTATGTGCTGCTTATTTCTCACGTAAATGCAAATATATGCCGGTAAAAACCACGACAGATTTCAAAATTGCCCTTTTCTTACAGCTCTGACACGTTTCATAAATCAAACTCGAACTATATTTTTACCAGCCATCGCTTCCTTATATTATTTGAAAGGTATTTTCTCGTAGTTTTACTCACCAAATAAAGTATATGAACAAATAATAAGTTATTATTTCCTAGCTGTGTAGTGGAGTTGCAGTTGTCATACGTATCACTGCCATATTGGTAACTAGTGACGTACCGAAACGGTTTACTTGGATTTACGGTAAAGCCGGCAAACTTACCTATAGCTGGTCAACAAAATCTTGTCAGCAAAAAAAGGCGCGAAATTCAAATTTTCTATGGGACGATATCCCTTCGCGCCTACATTTTTCAAATTTGCGGCCTTTTTCTACTGTCAAGATCTGGTTGACCAAGTATATATTGCTGTTTAAATTTATTACTAAACTTATTAATTTATTAATAAACTAAAGTTTATTATCAAAACGTAATTTAGTGTTGTTAAAAATGTGTTACCTTACTTTTGAATCATTTTAGTGAATAAAAAGGTTATTGAACTTTCATGAAAACGTCGATAAATACCGGTTAGGACAACTTATGTCGCCGGATCTTGGCCCGATCGAAAAATGACATTTCAGTCATTTCAGGGGGTGAAGTGGAGGGGTGTGAAACTACGGGCGGAAGTGTAGCTGGAAAAACGATTTTTCCGATATAGTATTACTTATTTTAACCAAAATGCAAAAAGCTTTAAAAGAACTGTATTAATTAAACCAAAGAATTTATTTATTACCGTAATTTGTGTTTATTCGTTAGGATAAAAGAAGTAGAGCCGTTGCGGCTTAATTGTGGTGTTATTATTGATATTTTTAATTTACACGCTTACATAAAACGCTAGTATTTTTTAGTACATTTATAATTTATTGATTAAATAGTTTAACCCACCGTTCTACTAGTAAGAAGTCGCGAAAACCGTAAAAAAAATCTAATACATTTTTTTAAATATAAAATGTCTGATGGCCATGGAGAACCCAATCACCATCGGAAAGAAAGTGTTTCTGCGGCGAATGTGGCCAGCGATAGTCCTGTAACAGACCCCGGGCAAGTGCGAGGGGGCTCCACGGTAGAAGGGGCTGCTGGGAAGTTTGAGGGCCCCAGAGTCAAGTCTGGAGCCCTAAAAAAATCTGCAAGATATAGAAGTAGATCTCTGTCGGCATCGTCGGCGGATTCATACAGTTCCACGTCCTATACTGGTGAGTTTTAAAAAGTTACTGTTTTTTTTTTTAATTTATTTCATGACCATGGATACAAGTACTTCAGTCGAAAATTACTGTTGTTTTTGTAGTGTTGGCAGGAATTCAAATTATTTTAATTGCTTGCTGTCTGTGTTGTTGACCTTTTTATTTTTAAGTTAGTCTATTTTATTTCTATTATATATGAGTATGAGTATTATAGATAAAGATTAATGTCAACAGAAGTTTTTTTTAAAGCTGGTGAATTTTACAGGATATCTCTAAAAAAAACAGGAGTCTTGGTAATCAATCATCTTGGGAATTTGTGTTGTTTCTCCTGAATTATATATTCTTAGGTCTTAGACTGATGAAGTACTCGAGTACCTTTCATCTGATGATGGTTGAGAACCATGAGATGGTTTCAGTGGATTGGGACCCTTACACATGGCAGTTTAGGGCTAGTTGCCCTAACTGCCATGTTAGAAAAGGAAATGTTAACCAAATCATATTTGCGGCATACATATGCAGAAAATATGACAATTTTTCACCTTAGAGTGGATAAATTACACAAATATGGATTTGGACACGGGTCAGGTGTAACATTTTTTTTTCTACCGAAAAAGTACAGACTTATGCCAATAAGATACAGCCTAGTTTACCCTCTGGGTTGGAAGGTATACTTGGTCAACCAGATCTTGACAGTAGAAAAAGGCGGCAGATTTGAAAAATGTAGGCGCGAAGGGATATTGTCCCATAGAAAATTTGAATTATATATACCAGCTATATATAGGTATCAGGGGTTTCAATTTTTTTTTAATTTACAGCATTAGGTACCTTTAGTAAACTGGCTAAAAAGTGGTGTAACTCAAAAAGAACTTTATTAATACACAATTAAGGTTTCAATTAAAATGAATATTCTAAACTTCACACAACTTTGTTAACATTCACTCTTTAATTGGCTTTATTTATGTAACTTTCTACCAGACATTCAAATATATACTTAATTCAGTTGTATTAGAGTTCACTATTGTAAACTAAAATAACAGCAACACTCTTAGCCGAATATGGACCTTATATCTATGGAATAAGGTTTCTGAATTGATAGCTAACAGGGTGGATGATACATATAATGTTTTAGGTATGTGTTCAAGATTATGGTGTACATCTAAATTGAGATAGTAGATACCTACCTAGGTGGGTGCAATATAGACAGAATGAACTGATCAAAATGATATCCTCAGGGCTTGTTGTTGAATTTATTAAACAGATTTTAATATTTTAACTGGAAAAAAATAATCACACATGCCAACATCTTTGCTACAAGACAAATCCTATACAGGAGAATTAGGACTTCTAGTTTGTGATACACAAATGTTTTTCTAAATACCTACATTTAATATTGAATAAAATTAATATTTAAAACTCTTTACCCACCCAACTCTCTAGGTATGATTTGTGATCCAAAATCCAGGGTATATCTTCTCTATTACTATGGTGGCAAACAACTGTACAGTCTGCCTGGTACTAAGCGGCCTCCGAAGCCACAAGGCGCATGGGCACCACATGTGTGTTGCTAACCATTTAAGTCTTTGTTAAAAGCATAGAGAAAAAACAGTCATTCATTTACAAACAAGATATATACAGTGATATTACTAAAAGCTTCTACTAGCTTCAAGTAGCGGAAATTATCAGTTCTGCTAGTTGACAATAGATGTGGCGGCAAACTAAAACTCTTGCTCTACAATTTTCAGCTAATATCATAACCGGATGTACCAGAACCCTATTTGCAACTCCTTCCGCTTATAATATTAGTTGAAAATTGTTTTAGCAGTACATTTCTCGTCAGTACCGACATTTGCGACATCTGGTGTCAAGTAGGGGTACTGATATTTCCACTACTTGACGTTAGATGTCGACTACGAAATAACTCGCGCTTTGGTAATAAAACTGATGTATGGAGTTACTACTCTTTCTTTACTTATATTACTCTATGGTTAAAAGACACAATATACTTTTATGAGACAACTGAAGCGTTATTTACCTAGTTAATAAATGTTTTCACCCCAAAACGCCCTCAAAATACTTAATTTGATGAGCGCCATGTTTTATTTATGGCCGTTTGTAATACATTATTCTGGAATTATTCAACGTCTCTCACGTCTCAAGTGATATTTATATTGCCATACGACATGTTTGTTGAAAGGTCTTATGCGCCGTTGGTTATGTTGGTGGTTACGTTGTTTTCGAAGGGGGAGGGGAGGGCAAGATGGCGCCATGGAGATGTGATGACGTGTCCAAAAGGATGTCCATCTGTCCATTTCTAATACAGAGTCCAAGTCAGGGGAAATGTACATACATACATATAATCACGCCTATTTCCCGGAGGGGTAGGCAGAGACCACGCGGATTTCCATTTGCTACTTGCGCAGTGTATTGCGTTGCGGCCTAAGGAAACATTTCACATAATTTAAATAATAATAATAATAATTGAGAAAATTTAGAGGATTTGGTAGAATTTTTTTATTTTTTTTTAGTTTTATTTTCTCAACTTGCACACAGGTAATTACTAATTATATATAAGCTGACGTGAAAGTGTGGAACTGCCACTAAGCCATTAAAGTCTGTGCAGAGTTGGTTAAGTCCAACTCTACCTAACCCAAGTAAATAAAACCGGTCAGTTTTTATGTAATGTTCCACCAGTGACCCGTTTTTGCAGTGATAGAGCCTAGATAGCCACACCAAACCTACGGATTTATTCGAGTTAGAACGATCTAAACCTAGTTATGTGACTAAGCGACAGGCATTACCGGCAAGCCTTGACCGTTATACGGTCAGCATTAGAGATGCCCCGAATAGTGGTTTTGGCCGAATACCGAATATTCGAGCCCGTCTCTCGGCCGAATACCGAATATTCGGCATGACAAAGCGAACATTTTGAATCACAATTATTATGAAAACTGATCGCCAACAAAGCTCAACGTTAGATGACGTTAGCTAAGATATATTTTTATTGAACATAATTAATGAATAGAGTCGAACAAATCAGACTCATGATAAAAATAAAATGTTTTTTAACCAACAAATGCTCAAAAAATGGTCTTCGTATTTAACAACTTTCCAAGAACACATTCTAAATATGCCTACATAGTTTTTGGTTATTTTTATTGTGCATTTTTTTTTAAGTAGGTGCAACAGAATGTTGCCTACTATTCGGCCGAATACCGAATATTCGGCAAAGTGGCCGAATAGGCCGAATACCGAATAGTTGCCGAATATTCGTGGCTTCTCTAGTCAGCATGAAATAGATAGAGAGAATCAAAATGGCCAAGTATAGCTGAACACATCCTTCTTCCTATGGTAATAAAGATGTATTACGATATATTTGGCCACTTCGGCCGCCACTAATCTATTTACTTAAATGCTGGCCTTTACAAAATTACCACAATGAGGGCCGACCGCCACGTTTGACGTGTTGCCTCCCTGCCACACTTACGTACCAATTTACAAGTGCGACAGAGAGGCAACACGTCGAAAGTGGTTCGCGGTAGGCCCTCTGTATACATAACGGCCTAACTTGGTTCAGAAGTTGGGGCTTCTTGGCCTTTTGTGATTGTTGAGGGTTCTAGAAACTTCGAATGCCATAAGTTTGTTCAAAAGTAGCTGTATTCTATACTTTTCTTACTTGTTGCTACGTCCTACTTTGTTTTCACATATGGCTTAGTTAAAAAGTTTGCTAGTTAAGACTTCCTATTCTTCTTATTCTTCCTATTCTCTTCATAATAGTGCTTTACGGAGTTACGGGTTGCATCCTAAAGGGCCCGGGCACACTTTCGCGCGTCGGCGTCTATAGTTCGTTTTTAGGGTTCCGTACCCAAAGGGTAAAAACGGGACCCTATTACTAAGACTCCGCTGTCCGTCCGTCCGTCCGTCCGTTCGTCCGTCCGTCCGTCCGTCTGTCACCAGGCTGTATCTCACGAACCGTGAGAGCAAGACAGTTGAAATTTTCACAGATGATGTATTTCTGTTGCCGCTATAACAACAAATACTAAAAACAGAATAAAATAAAGATTTAAGTGGGGCTCCCATACAACAAACGTGATTTTTGACCGAAGTTAAGCAACGTCGGGCGGGTCAGTACAGTACTTGGATGGGTGACCGTTTTTTTGCTTGTTTTGCTCTATTTTTTGTTTGTTGATGGTGTGGAACCCTCCGTGCGCGAGTACGACTCGCACTTGGCTAGTTTTTTATAGTTATTGTTATTGAACGCGCAGAGAGACATCTACCGTAAGAACATTACGAAACCGTTGTTAAAAGCCAGTGTCGAGTTGTTTACTGTACGCTCGTAAAACGTTTTTTTAGAACTGTTTTGTTTATACTTTATATAACGGTCGGACTGCTGACCCATATACCTATCAATGGATATTGGTTTAGTTGTTCCCGCTGTTGCTCTATTGTACAGATACATACATAGGTAATCACGCCTATTTCCCGGAGGGGTAGGCAGAGACCACGGATTTCCACTTGCTACGATCCTGACATACCTCTTTCGCTTCCGTTACTTTCATAACATTCCTCATACACGCTCGCCGGTTTAGGGTGCTCTTGACCTGGCCTTTCTTCAGGATTTCCCCGATCTGATCAGAGAAAGTCCGCCGAGGTCTGCCCCTTCCGATGTACAGATGTAGTGCATAATTATTTTCCATCGTATTTTCACGGTATCGTACGAACGTGTCTTGCTATTTCAGTCGGTCTCGGTACAAAAAGTACTGAGGTTGACTGAAGTAGCATGATAAATACGAACGTTTCCGAGAAAATACGAAGGAAAACAGTACTGCACTACATCTGTAGTGCAGTATTGTATACAGTGTGTATTTTTGATGCCGCAAACTTACATTAAATCATATTAGATGTAGGTTTTAATGCTATAAAACCATTGTTTTTTTCTTGCCTTAACTACCACAGCGCAGTGCGTAACGTAATGCGTATGGACTATGGAGGTTTGCTAGGTTTTCAGGTCATATAACCACTAGTTAGTAATTATACTTGGTCAAGCAGATCTTGTCAGAAGAAAAAGGCGGCAAATTTTAAAAATGTAGGCGCGAAGGGAAAATTTCCATAGAAAATTTGAATTTCGCGCCTTTTTCTACTGAGAAGATTTGGTTGACCATCTATAAAAGTAATAAAGTAATACTTAGATACAATTAAATCGCGATTGATGAAAGGCTAAGGTTCAGTACATATCCGAGTATGGCGCCTGTCCGCGCCTTGACGTGACCAATCAATTTTCTGCAGTCCACTGCAGGTGGGCTCGCGTGCTATAGAGTCGACTTCGTTATATAGTCCGTCAACCAAATCTTGTCAGTAGCAATGTAAAGCAAACTAAAGTAGGGCAACACTCAAAGAGCAGTATTGCATTAAGAAAAGCAGCAATGTACATCGAACCAACAGATTTTTTTTTCCGCTGAGCGCGCCCTGCGTACGTCAATTCAAATTGTCACTCGCGGTTTATTGAAAAAAATTGAAACATGGACGGGCAATTTAAAAGCGATGTTAAAACAATGTTAATTAAAATGATGAACAAATTTGAAGATATCAAAAACAACTGCTTATATTCTCTTTGTTCCCTATCTATGTCTTCTAAGTTTACTAAAATAAAATCATATCAAAATGCAGATAATTAGATAGTGCATATATTTGTTTTTTACAATATAATATGCCACTTGTTAATGTAAATTAGTGTACTCTTCTGGATGAATATGACATACCTGTGTAATTTTTTTGATTGGTATATATTGTACAATAGGATTACATATTAAAAATAAAACAACTGATATTTGGGTGTTTATTTAATTTAAAGGTAAATAAGATAAGGGTCACTTTAGCTTACACTATAATTCAGGTCATTAATTGAAAAAATATAATGAAGTTACCAATGTTACCGGGTCACTTCAACCAAGCATAATACTCTGTAGTATTCTATTGCATCTTTGTAAATAGTCACAACTGATTGCTGAAAATATTAGACATGTGGGCCTATGGACGGTTTCCAGGACACAATTTATGGTCTTGTTGGATAGATTTAGGCATACGTTTTAATTTTATTTATGCCTTTTAACCCTAAAACAAAAAAACTGAAAATAATCTTAAAAGTTCGAAAGAGTTCTTCCAGGGTGTACTTGTCATAACCTCAATTTTTAGTAATGTTTACCATCAACGAGCATGATTGTACGTACATTGTAGGCCCCTTAGCTTTGCTTATTCTTATTTAATGTATTGGTATTTAATGGTGACAGCAGAAATATCTCTTGAAACAGAAACGATTCAGAATGAAAACCAAATGAAAACAAATAAGTTGACGGCTGTCGTTCACGATCTACATTCCACAGATAAAACACAGATGACACGCATTTTGGAATTATTCGAAACAGTGTTGCTAACCCGCGATTTTTCAAATTTGCCGCCTTTTACTACTGACAAGATTTGGTTGACGGACTTTATTTCATTAAACTCATTACTTCTTCTGTTACAGAGGAAAAAGATTTTAGGGAATGAGTTGTTTAGAAATGTACGTGAATTGTGTCTGACTAATCAAACACATCTCTGGAAACAATAACGGATATGGCCGCGTAGCCAACGTGCCAATCGCTAACGCTTCGTTGCGATCGAAACGCAACTGTCGGCCTAGCCAAGGTGACAATCGCTTGCGCTTCGCCATCGAATCCCTTTGTGTCTCTCTGTCACTCTTCCATATTAGAGCGACAGTGACATTTACGTTTCGTTCGCTTCGGAGCGATAGCGATTGGCATGTTGTCTGCGGGGCCAGTTGGAAACAAATTTCGACATCCGAAATGCAAAATATATCGCACAAAAGTACTCATTTGTACCAAAAACAAAGGGTAAATTTACACTTTTGACCGGTACTGTATACATTTCTAGTTAATATATGATAATTATTAATAATTATTTCAATGAAAACAAGTAAAACAAATATATTTTTTTACACTATTTGCCATTTCTATTGAACTCCACTTTAGGTGTAAGAGTAGAATTCAATTTCCAGTATGGCTACCACCAGTTTGGCACTGACATAAACGCCATCGAGGACGTAATTTACTTTCTTAGCATCTCGCTCGTACTCGCATATTAGCGCGAGCGAGATGTATAGAAAGTAAATTACCTTCTCGATCGCGTATATGTCAGTTTTGACACTGTCAGTGACTATATAGGTAGTAATTATATAGGTATCTTATCAAATATTTACAACCTTTTACAGATTCTTATATCTTGACACCGTCAAGCCACTGACCTACAACGTCAGTGATAAAAGAAAACGCAAATATTATGTTTCTTTAAATATTTATTCTGGAAATTCATGGCCGGAATGTGTTGTATGGAGTTTTTTTTTAAATATTAGGTCTCATTTCTCAAATGGGTTTGACTGCCCGATGGTGAACCAACGGTTTCAAAATCTGTGAAGGTTTTAATTTTTGACAGACAGTTCGTTTGTTTTGCAATGTAGCGTAATATCTGACAAGTGCGAGAAAACTTCACTTGCATATGAGCTTGCTCTTATATTGTAACTCATGATATGATAAGTGATAATGATAACACAATCTTGGCGCCTCAAATAAGATCATTGCAAATATTATTGAGTGCTAAGCCGTGCAAAATGTTACTGTTAGGTTCTGAAACAGTGTACACATATTAGGTATTATTAGTGTTTCGTACAAAACTTTGTTCACGGAACACTTATGGGATCACTTATTCGGTCTTGCAAATCAGTTAAATGCGTTTTTCTCAAAGACCGTTTGACATATTTTTTATTGGGTTTATCTCAAAATGCGTGTATACTTGGGCCGATTTCTATTACGTTGTCGTTTTTTTCCCGTCAGATTTCGATAACATTTAGTAAATAGATAGAGAGAGATTCCCACTTCTGTACAATATAAATTTAATTAAATTTATTTACTCAAAAAGTCAACAATGGCCCATGGTTTAGTGACATTTAAAATTTAAAACTAATAAGTTTAATTTTAGCGAATGTCCTGCAATATCTTCCTCCGAGTTACGAAAATAATTTTCGTAATTCAACGGAAAATTACATACAATTATTTTGTCTCTAATTGGGATTTCGTGTTTATTTCACCTAGAATGGGGAGCCTTGCCAAATTTTATCAAAATCGAACGAAAAATAATTGGAGAGTAAAATAAAAATCGGTCCACTTCCTAACTCCACTGGCTGAGCGACCTGAAGTGGTTCGATATGAGTTGGCGTCGAAATATGCTTACAATGTATTTGCAAATTTGTACCGGATCAAATAGTGACAGCTGAAGCGGCCAAATTTATCACATTCATCAAAAACGTCGATGCACCATAGAACGTTTATGATATGTGTGTCATCATCATCATTATAGGCGTTTGCGTCTATTGCAGACGATTTATGCATTGATGTTTAGGCAACGAGTTTGGTGACTATGGAGGCCGATGCGTGAGCGGCACGACCTCCCACATTTTTGGCAGGGAAAGCTCATGCCACCTGAGGTTCCAGTCCCGGGACAGGATATGTGTGTAAGACTATATCAGACAATATGCCTACACATCTAGAATCCTAGACTAGGTCAAAACATACCTAGTCCCTAGGAAACAGTGTAATACGAGCAATCAGACATCGTCGTCATCGCGACGCCGCCTGTTTGTTAGCTCTGGAATTATAGGGTTCTGAGGGGCTACCGCGAAAATCTTTCTCTTTTACACCAATGAAGAGGCGTAATTAGAGTGACGGAGAAAAATGCCCGCAATTTGCGAAATTCGGCTTTTGCGGTAGCCCCTCTGTTCCGGGCTGCAATTTGTAAAAATATCCCGGTTGAAACGAAGGAGATCAGTGAAAAACTGACCGTCGGTTTCGCGTATCGATTAGGGAACTTGGGATCAACTTATAATTCGTTTTTTTTTAGTATTAGCAAAAGATTACGCGATGCGACGTTGACTCAATTAAATGAAATTGAAAAACGCTTTTTAAAAATTAGTTACAATTATGAAAGCAAAATAATGTAGTCTGTGCGGAAAGAGAAGAGTCGTGGAATGTATTAGACCCCAAACATTCAGTGTAAAACTCTTTCCTCACAGACTCTAAATAATCGTATATGATTCATAATTGTTACATAGTTGCCGTGACTTATTTTTCAAATGTGTTTTTCAATAAAAAGACACGTCAAGGCTGTTTTTTGTCTAATGCTAAAAAAACGAACTATAGATGCTAAAAAGACTCATTAATATTATCAGAGACTAATACAAACTATTTCAATGTATCTTACCTATGATTTAGATAACAAAGCAAGATATAATAATCATAATCATTAAAACATTGAAATTGAAATCGACAGTTTATCTGCCGTTTCTTGATTATCGACTCAAGTTTAAACGCACATTGAACTTCAGTACAAAGTTACATACCCACGACATTCAATTCCTTTTACGACATGTGTCCAGATTTATGGCATTTTTACTACGGGGTCCTTTTATCACCAAGTTAATGCGGCATCGAGATAACATATGAATGGGAAAAGGTTGAATTGATTTTGATGAAAAAACGTCTCTAATGCTTACTCCTTTAGATTAATTTTCGTCTAAAGTGTGAAAGTCTGGAATGGAAGTGAATAAAACTTGTTTAAAAGACCGATTTTATTTAGTTAATTTCTATACTATACTAAAATCCTTGTATAAAATATGTTAAGCATGATTACCAAAAAAACTGAGACCAAACTCTATTTACGCAATATATGCCTTGGGGGCCTCGGGGCCCTACAGGGGACACTAGTCCCTGATTTTTTAATTTATCAAAATAATCTAGTTTTATAGTGACGACAACATCGAACTTTTAGATAATCAATAGAGCAATAATCTAGTTTTGAGTAAAACATAGTAGATAAAGATAAGATAGGTACGAATCAGTTGTTTTTTCTATGATAGTTCAATTGATTGACAGTAGTTCATTGAACGTTGATTTGTTCCCTTGTAAAATGGGGAAAAATGAAGATAGAAAATCTGTAGATTTAGGTGAGTACTATAAAGTGTTAAAAACTTCACTTATAATAAATTCGTTTGCTCTTTAAACGACAACTACAGGGGCCTATTGCATAATTAAATACAAGCTAATACTATTATTAGTGATTTTGTATGTAGGTAATCTATTACGCAACAGACCCCAGGTCTGTTTTATTATATTAGGCATAGTTCGACACACTTATGTGAAATAGTATTTCAGTTACAGTTGGTTGGACTCGGTAAGGCTCTGCAAGTCTGCAAGCAATGAAATTAATACAAATATCTTTCTATAATCTATAGTAACAGGCAAAGTATCATACTAAATATTTAGTAGTAAAACAGCAACATGATGTTTTAATGATTAAAAAAAGCAGTTTTAATCAAAAACTATAACATATTATGTATCTGTATGATGAAAAAATCGGAAAATCAGAAGCCTACGCCATACTAACCTCGCCAAATAGTTAACAGCGGTGCAAATCAACTGTTGGCTGTTGGTCACACTTTGGGCGCTCGTTATGCGAGGCGAACGTTTTCAATTTCAAATTAAGAATAAAGATTTAAAAACTAACTTTTTAAAAAGCGAGCGCTAGTGATGTGACTTTGCGGTGTTGTGTTATCGATTTTCTTTTCTCGGAAATCTATTTGTGTCGTGTTTTGCGGTTTTTTTTATTGAGCTGTGCTACTCGTAGTTTATTTTCTTTGAGGTTTAGTTTAATGGTTACATTATGTGTATTTTGTGGTGTTATGAGGATCGGTAGGCGTATTATTTTTTGTGTTCTTACCGACTATGAAGAGAGGGTAATGTTTTTTTACTGTATTTGTTTTTTTAAGCTCTCCTCTCCGGAATTATCATATCGTTTAGGCATAATATAAATTATGTAAATTCCCCTTTCCATTGCTTTAATGTGTAGACCTTACTTTTTGGCTTTGCCGTCGTCTAAATCCGTGAAGGACCTTTAAGACGTAACACACCTACCATAGCTAATTTGTTCATACAGTTTTGTTAGTATTGTTAAACAAATACAGATGAGCCTAATTATGAATATGTGTAGGTATTGCTTAAGTAAGTGAACATTGAAATAGTATTGTATAGCCGCCTTTGTTAAGTTTATCGACCTTGTAGTCACCATCAGAGATATCGGAGCGCCCGAGATGCCCAAAAATATCGGAACATGAACTCTAACGCCTTGACAATAGAAGTGCATGAAGATTTAGATTTTTGTAGCGCCTTTGCCGCTTCGAAATTCTTAGCTACATTCTAGTTCCGACAAAAATATAGTTTTCTCAAGTGTAATATGTATATACTTGATGTTTAAATTCATACTTTACAGTTATACTTATTAATCATTCAATTTTAAACTAGCGTATGATCCGGCTCGCCAACCAACACATAGTTCAGTTCGGCTACTATGGCGTTATTCATAAACGGCTGCTAACTGAATCAGTTGATGATCGTCGTTTGTCCCTATCTGTCGTTATGCCATAGAAAGGGACAAACGACGATCATCAGCTGATTCGAAAGTAAAAGACACGTCAAAATTGTTTACCTTTTTTCTAATGATCAAAAAACGAACAACATTACGACAATAATTATTCAATTAACATACAATACATTTCGGCCTGGCAATTCAGTTTGCATCTGACAGACTGACAGTTAGACACTTGTTACACGGGGAGTGTATTAGCTACTTTACTTTTAAAGCTGAACGTCATTCGATTTTAAACTCTATTTGTTAACCAACTGAATCGTTTTTCCCTTGCGCTGTTGATTAGATCTTAGCATATTAGGTATAATTGCACGATTAAATTGTACCGGTTAATATAATTGGGATTGCTGAGGGGCTACCGCGAAAACCGAATTTAGCAAATTGCGGGCATTTTTCTCTGTCACTCTAATTACGCCTTCATTGGAGTAAAAGAGAAAGATGCCCGCAATTTGCGAAATTAGGTTTTCGGGGTAGCCCCTCTGGCTGTTTAAGTCCAGTCTGACCGCGATCATGGTCCGTGTTTGTTGCAATTGCAACACGTTCGAAAATCGGTTCAAATCGGTAAAAGCGGTTGAAAACCATTAAACTATGAGTACTTAGGTACTCAGTAATGTTTTCCTGGTGACTACTGGGAAGTTCCGTTTCATATTTGCATATTTTAGTTATAGATTGTCAAACCAATTTGTCAGTAAATAGGAACAAAAAAAACTATACTCATCCTTTTCTTTTGGGTGCTAGTACTAGTGTAAGACAAAGATAGTATGACTCTCTCTGTCTATGTTTGAAATAAGACAGTCCTTTGACACACTATATTTGTTACACGTACACCTGTCTGTTCAATCAATACACATTTCATTCACAAAATGATTTTACAACTGACATGAAAGTTCTCAAAATTGACTTCTAAACCGTGAGCAACAATATATCGTATTTGTGAAGGAATGGTTACTTAGCGCCACTTGCATCATCCCACTAACCCGGGTTTAACCGGTTAAACCGGGAACCCAGTGTCAAATTGTACTGGTAACCATGGTAACTCCAGGTTTAACCGGTTAACCCCGGACGTCCTTCCGCGGCCTATACCACTATAAAGTTTAATTAAGTATAGTTGGTCAAACCAATTTGTCAGTCAGTAAGAACCAGGAAAACTATACTCATCCTTTTCTTTTGGGTGCTAGTACTAGTGTAAGGCAAATATAGTAAGTCTGTCAAGTTTGAAATGAGACAGTCCTTTGACAAACTATATATCGCATACAAATGGATAAATACAGAGCTAACAAGTATATCGTGGTATTGGTTACGTTTGTGCAGATGTAGGTTGACCTATAAACACGGCGGAAGGTGTTATGCAACAACGTGTATGAATTATTATTGGATTTTATTTATCAATAGCTCGCGGTCATATAGCTGGTCAACCAAATCTTGTCAGTAAAAAAAGGCGCGAAATTCGAATTTTCTATCGGACGATATCCCTTCACGCCTACATTTTTCAAATTTGCCGCCTTTTTCTACTGTCAAGATCTAGTTGACCAAGTATATATACTCACACCACAATTTTTTTTAAATTATAAATGGGCATACTCATGGCCACAGACTAGGCTGTCTAAATTTAGAGGAACACAAAAAAAAAGTTGAATTGCATCATCATCTTCCTCGCGTTATCCCGGCATATTGCCACCACTCATGGGAGCCTGGGGTCCGCTTGGCAACTAAACCTAAGAATTGACATAGGCACTGGTTTTTACGAAAGCGACTGCCATCTGACCTTCCAACCCAGAGGGGAAACTAAGCCTTATTAGGGATTAGTCCGGTTTCCTCACGATGTTTTCCTTCACCGAAAAGCGACTGGTAAATATCAAATGATATTTCGTACGTAGGTAAGTTCCGAAAAACTCATTGGTTGTACGAGCCGGGGTTTGAACCCGCGCGCCCTCCGGATTGAATGCCGCACGCTCTTTCCGCTAGGCCACCAGGCACCAGCGCTCTACATTAAATCTACGATTAAACCTTTTTTTTGCATTCCTCTAAATTTGTCCATTGTCCACGTTACGAGTGTTACGACTGTCTTCATTTCAATAGGAAACTTAAACTGAATAGTTTATATAATATTAGCCTCCTCGTCAGGGCCTTGTCAAGTGTAGTAAAAAAGTAGCTGAACTGAACCTTTTAAGGAAATGAGCAATTTCCTACTTCCTACTTCCTTTTTCCTACTTGATTGGATCTAAAGAGAAGCGCCAACGCCGACAACATCACGAGCCTTATTGAGCTCATTTTGGGGCTAGATTTATCAACCAACACAGTTAGGTAGCGTTAGCGTTGTTTTATCACAGAGTTTCTAACTTCCTTTGTCCACCTCCTGTGTCCATCATCAGATCAGCTCGATGGTACCATCATATTGCATTGTCACCTAATTTACATATGGCTTTGAAGTTTTATTGTCTGTGGGTCTTATTCAGCTTGCATGATTTGACCCGAACATACATACAAACATTGCAAGTTAAATAAAAGCTTGTAAAAGCGTTGACTTTTCAAACCACGCACATACAATCATACATACCTACACTCTACGTACGCTAGCTTTTTGAAGCTAAAGCACTTCTTTAAGCAACGAGTATTTCCAGATAACATATAGTAACTCACAGTGCCAATAGTATTTTATAGTTGCGAGCAAAACCACAAGCTTGTAGGAGTTGTAGGTATTTAGTCCGGTCGCGAATGCAGTTCGCGTTGACCTGCTAACGTGGACGGCGTTATGCAACAGCCGCATTATTTATTCTATTGATTTATTTGTCTAGAAGTAGGCAAGTTCACTTGACCGTTAGTGATAAACGATTAAGGCTGTAACCTTCTATATGTTGTCACCTTGCACGTCGTTGTACAGTCAGCATATCAATAGTAGCTTATGAAACAACTAGGGCTTCCATTCCGTAATTACGTAATTACGTAATAACGTAATTCCGGATAGCTATTGATCTTTTAATAATTACGTAACTAAAAGGAACAATTCCGTAATTACGGAACTATGAAAAATAAGATAATACACTCGGCGTCAGGGAAATCGCACACCCACAGATTTTTGTGTCAAGCGAATATAGCTCTTATCATATGTATTATAATACCCTATCAATATTAATATCATTTAAAAGCAAAATTAATAAGCTTTAAACATGAATAAAGCATTTTCGGAAAAAATAATAATAATCACGAAATTATCGCGTTCTGAAAGAACACCTAGAATACGCGCTGTATAGGGTCGCTAGTTGCGTTACCTTGGAGAGGTATAAAAGGGGGGGCAAAAGTGTGATATGGGTCATTCGGTATCCAGAGTTCACAGAGGTCATCCCGGAACAGCTGGAGAAAGAAAACACCCCAAGAAAATGGATACCACGGAAGCAGTAGCAACTCAAGTAGTAGCCCTGGTGGATTTAGGAATGACGCAGTCTGTGGTTCCTCGGCAGCTCAACATAAGCCGTTTCCGAGTTCTACGATCAGTTTATCGATTCCAGAGGACTGGAAACTTCACCAGGAAGCCTGGATCCGGAGGACAACGCTACACTTCCGAGAGATACGATCGCTTTATTGTGTCAACGTTTTTGCGGGACCGTTTCTCCAACGCTGTCCAGCTGCAGCAGGAGCTACGAGGTCCTTATCGGATAAATCGTTGAACGCGTTGTCATTTATGCGGTCATATTTTCAAAATAAAAAATACAAAAAATGATCATGGTGTGTGTCCCATTCTGTTATTCTGTTCTAATTAAAGATCCCCAATAATTGTACTGTCGTTTTATTTTAGAACACTCAATTACGGAATTACGTAATTACGTAATTATTTTTTTAAATTTCGTAACTAATTACGTAATTAACATTTCCGTAATTTTGGAAGCCCTAGAAACAACGCGCCAAAAGTATCTGCCAAAAATACAGCCAGCGTTCAAAGATACAGTTTGCGTTCAAAAATATCTATCACAGTGTTACTGTTCTACGTAATATAATAGAGAAATAGCTCGTTTTGTTAAGCTATTATAGAACAGTAGACTTTTTGACGCGCGTAGTCTGATCCGCTCTTGTCATCAGTGAAGACGTTTTCTGTGTATCTTATTATTTTTATTAGAAATAACATAAAACTTGCAAAAAAGGACACAATAAAATATGACATTAAAAAAACACATGTTTACTTTTACAGGCATAAAAATCTAACGATTGCATAATGCCATTCGCACTTTAAGCATTATCGTTTTAACGTCATACCGATTTAGTGGCAATGCCAACTGCATTGTGGCAGGTTAGTTGCAACAGGAACGCTCGCTGATTGCTCGGGATTCTGGACTAGATAAATATGTGGGCAGAATATAGAGGTATAGCCAAGAAGTTTTGTTTAAATAACACAAATAAGTACAGTCTCCATCAGATACATCGGAGCGGCCAAGGTGTTCACAATATCTGAACACGCACTCTGACGCCCTGACCATAGAGGCGTGTTCAGATATTTGTGAGCACCTTAGCCGCTCCGATATATCTGATGGCGACTGTACCAGCTACTAACTAACGCGTACAGCAGTAGAGACTGCAAACAATTCGTTTTCCAAATGTCACAGTACATTACAAAAGCATCGATAACTGACTTTATCGATATCGGAACTCCCTATCTGTCATTTAATTTTGCCCCCTGATGGCCCTGATATTCGATATCTGTTCATTATCCTCCTAAGGTCACAAATTACATTCTATTTCCGAGTGTCCTGTCCAAACTATACTGGGTCAAACAAATCTTGTCAGTAAATAGGAACAAAAAAAACTATACTCATCCTTTTCTTTTGGGTGCTAGTACTAGTGTAAGACAAAGATAGTATGATTCTCTCTGTCTATGTTTGAAACCAAACAGACCTATGACACACTATAGATGAAGTTGTGTTGATTTATTACATAAAATATATACTTTGGCGCAGCGACCTTGTCAATAGAAAAAGGCGGCATATTTAAAAAATGTAGGCGGTAAAAGTGGTAACACACTATCGCACCACACCGCGAACTTGGTGCGTCGCACCCATAAGTAAGAGCGAGAAACAGATATCTCTTTCTCGCTCTCACTTATGGGTGCGACGCTCCAAGGTCGCGGTGGGGTGCGATAGTGTGTTTGATTTCCCATAGAAAATTAGAATTTCGCGCCTTTTTCTACTGACAAGTTGGGTGTGTTGCAGTATAGTTCCACTCGTGCGCCGGCTTCCTGCTTAAGATCTAACTATTTATCTCTCGTTCTTTGCCAGTCTACCTACTCTTTGCTTAGGTTAGGTGCTAATTAGCAAAGCTTATTATTGTATCCAAGATTTTTTAAGTGAGATCTAGATGTTTAGTTTAGTCAATAGTTTAAGTTAGTCTGTTATGTTGCTATACCCTCGCAGGGTTCATGTTGTAACTGTACTTAGCCCTAAGCAGAGGATCTTAGGGCTAAGTACAGTTACACATGAAATGCAATAAAATATATATGAGTAGGTTTAGAACTTTGTAGAAAGCCGGCTCAATGCCTGAAAAGGGTATCCTCAAAGTGACGAGCATGGCCACGGTGGCCGAAGAGCCCAAGGAAGCAGTGAAGTATTCGGTGAAGAAACGGCACTCCGTTATATCTGGGAGGAGTGATGTTTGTAAGTGGACCCTTTTGGCAAAGCTTCGAAACTACTAGGTACCTTCTTCACACAATTCTAACAAACCCAACCAGTTAGGTAGCGTTAGCGTTGTTTTATCACAGAGTTCCTAACTTCCTTTGTCCACCTCCTGTGTCCGTCATCAGATCAGCTCGATGGTACCATCATATTGCATTGTCACCTAATTTACATGAAGTTTGTCAGTGGGTCTAATTTATGTTGCATGATTTGACCCGAACATACAAACATTGCAAGTTAAATAAAAGCTTGTAAAAAGCGCTGCACACTGAGAAAAAGAATCGTTTAAAACAGTCTGGGAGGAGTGATGATTGTAAGTGGACACTTTTGCTAGCCATATGAACCGCACACTGAGAAAAAGAATCGTTTAAAACAATTGATATTGCATTAACGTTTAATGCTTCAAACAGTTCCATAATTATGAGCCTATCGAACCAAGCAGTTAAGTTTACTCTTTGTACGTTGTTGATATTGTAAAAGCATTTAATCTTAATGAAATCATTTTAATGTGTGCTCGATAGTTCATATTTTTATTAGTGCATAACGTGATAGAATTGCGGAAACTTTTGTTAATCTTGAAGTTGGCTGTTAAACTTGCTCCTGCAATGACGCCGATACCTATGTCGAATATGTATTAAAAGAACAGTTCCAATCCTTCCAATATTGGCTTTAGGCTGCATAGCCGGCTGATTATAACTATCCCTCCCCCATCCCAGAGCGTGTCACTCCCCTAAAATGTCGTCCCCTGGTATGCTGGTCCGGAGCGGGCATGTCCCCGGCTGGGAATGGCGTATTCTTGTCTTCTTGTCTTGTCAGTGTTCATAAGCGACATTAGTGGAAAGCTCCAATCTTGCGTGTATAAGCATAGTAGACATAAAAGCTATAAATAAAGACTAAATGGAACTCTGTTTACGCTGCAAGAACGCTGACAAAAACCTACAAACTGAGACATATGCTGGGGACAGTTTGTCGGCCGTTTCTTACGATGAATGCCATAAATATCGTGACTACTTACGTATTTCTCGGTTATATGTTTTCCTTTTCTGTTGTAATGTGTAAACTGCAGCATATGACTACAAGTAAACCTTTGTGACCTTAAGTGACCAACCTTTGGCTTTCTGCCAGAATTTAATACGTGAGTGCGTTAAATGATCATGACCAAGTTTCCGGTTACTTAATCGTATCAGACTCATTTCTCAGGTTATCTTTGAACGTAAGTATGGTATATAACATAAGTACAAAATTGTTAAAAAACAGAAGTGAAAATTCAAAATGATATCCACTATTTTCCAAATCCATTAAACTTTGCATAAGTAGAAGTACTTAAGTAGCGCACCAGATATTGAATTTGCGGCTACTACATTTTTTTGCACTACCGTAAAACATGAAAAATTTTGCTGTCACCTTTCTCCCATTATTGACAAATGTATTTATACAGACATTGATAACAGACAGTGTTTTCAAGCCACGTAAGATTTGGCACAGTTAGCAATGTTTAGGAAATTCACGGTACTTTCCCTAAAGGTTCCGTCACACAGGCGCGATTTCAGGGCGGGGCGTGAGCGGGGCGTACATATAAAACGCTCACGCCCCGCTCACGCCCCGCCCGGAAAACGCGCCTGTGTGACGGAACTTTGAGTATTCCTTGGTCTATCTCCAGAACTAATGACTCCACTTCCGCAGGTTCATCGTCAGAGGAAGACGAAGGCATCCAACCCCATGAGAAGGCGATCGCAGCTGGCACCCCCAACCCTAACTACTGCGTGAGGAACGTGGAACAGCATGCGTTCGGACGGAGAGAGATAGAGATAGCCGAGCAGGAGATGCCTGGGATCATGGCTTTAAGGGCCAGGGCTAAGGAGGACAAACCACTTAAGGATGCTAAAGTAAGTCATCATCTCAGCCGAAAGACGTCCACTGATGGATAAAGGCCTCCCCCAAGGATCTCCACAACGAACGGTCATTCGCTGCCCTCAACCAACGATTTCCCGCGCACACGCCGCGTTAAATTAAGTACACCTAACTTAATGCGATGTATTTTATCTAAGATGCGTCCTCAATCGTCATTGATGTTACATTATCAGTTAGAATCTGTTCGGAAAGAGAAGAGTCGTAGACTGTAGCTGACTCTAGCTTTTCAAATTTTGAACCGCGAAAGCACACGTACTTTCGATATTAAACTTTCGTGAGACATCCTTTCTCAGGCTTGAGTGCTCGCGGCGACGGCAACTCGTGTACTGTACAGTGCCTCCGCTCCTATACGCTTGCATTTGTTTAACATGCACGCCGCACGCCCCGCCCCGCTGCACGCCCAACTCGAGCGTCCACTCAGGCCTTACACTGAGGAAAGACCCCCGAAGGGCCCGAAACATGTCTACCAAAATGCACGTACTTTCGTTGCAGATCTTAACGAGTACTCCTTTTTTCGACAGATTGTGGGCTGCACACACATTAACGCCCAGACTGCAGTTCTCATTGAAACACTAGCTGCATTAGGTGCGACAGTGCGTTGGGCGGCCTGCAACATATATAGCACGCAGAATGAAGTGGCAGCAGCGTTAGCACACGCTGGTAAGTTTTCTGTTTTTTTTGGAACCCTTATGGTGCAACTCTATCTGTCTGTCACATCGGTAAATAACTCTGGAACTACTTACTTAGTGTAAGGCCTGAGTGGACGCTCGAAGCGGAGCGTTCTGCGGAGCGTGCAGCGTGGCGTCGGCCTCACAAGTAATTTGAGCAGCGTGCACTATAAGCAGAGATGCGATTTATTTGAAATACTTCTATTTAAAATGCAAATACAAAATGCAAAATACCTATTTTGTATTTTGCATTTAAATGCCTTTTAGTAAAAACCATTTTGTATTTTATTTGAAATACTTTTCGAGACGTATTTTGCATTTTTAATATTCATTTCAAAATGCAAAATACTTTGTGATTAAGTTTAGCCAACATTACCAGTCAAACAAAATGAAATGAACGAATGACGCTTGTATTGCCGAATTTGACCGATAGAGGCGCCTGCTAGCGCCTGGCGCTAGCGCCAGGAGGCCGATTTTTGAAATTCGACCGCTCGATTTCGTGTATTTCGTTCAGTAATATCTCCACTACTAGGCATGTAAATTCTACTAATAGAATCAAAAACTAGTGGTCAATACCACTAAATTCACAATTTATATCGCTCGTATTTCAAAAATCAGCATCTCGCCGTTTTCCACCGATTTTCGAGTGACGAAATCGAGCGATCGAAATTCAAAAATCGGCCCCCTGGTATTGTTAAAAAGCGTAATAAATAAAAAGCGGCCAAGTGCGAGTCGGACTCGCCCATGAAGGGTTCCGTATTTAGGCGATTTATGACGTATAAAAAAAAACTACTTACTAGATCTCGTTCAAACCAATTTTCGGTGGAAGTTTACATGGTAATGTACATCATATATTTTTTTTAGTTTTATCATTCTCTTATTTTAGAAGTTACAGGGGGGGGGGGGGGGACACACATTTTACCACTTTGGAAGTGTCTCTCGCGCAAACTATTCAGTTTAGAAAAAAATGATATTAGAAACCTCGATATCATTTTTGAAGACCTATCCATAGATAACCCACACGTATGGGTTTGATGAAAAAAAAATTTTTGAGTTTCAGTTCGAAGTATGGGGAACCCCAAAAATTTATTGTTTTTTTTCTATTTTTGTGTGAAAATCTTAATGCGGTTCACAGAATACATCTACTTACCAAGTTTCAACAGTATAGTTCTTATAGTTTCGGAGAAAAGTGGCTGTGACATACGGACGGACAGACAGACGGACAGACGGACAGACAGACAGACAGACAGACATGACGAATCTATAAGGGTTCCGTTTTTTGCCATTTGGCTACGGAACCCTAAAAACTGATGTTTTTTTCACTTTTTAACAATACCAGTCCAGTTGTTAATTAATAAAAGAAAAGTGTAATAATAATAAAATAAGAACTAGATGCACAATCAACCGAAATAAATGGCCACACAAGTCACAAAATGGAGCCATGGCTCTCTTTTCGTTAGTCTAGGTTTTTACATTATTTTAAGTGAGTATTATTTCCTTTATTTATTTCTCTTCTTAGGTTGGTTTTTTACAATATGTATATAAAATTAAAATATAAAAACACAAAAATAATATAAAAAATATTATAAACACATTATAAAAAACCTAACCTAGGGTGCCGCCAGCAGCGGGGCAGGGCCCAAGCTGCCGGTGGTCAGGGCCGCAGAGAGAGGAACTGACGGACTATTATTAATACCATAACAGAATTTATTGATACGCGTACTGATAAATATGACCAAAATGTCATGCATAAGGTGCCATGCCATGATATTAGACGTTTTTGTTCGGCTCGGCATTGTGTCTCTATTTCTCATGATAAATACCTAAAATAAATAAAAATATCTGAGATTTGCTCAAAAGGTATTTTATTTTGAAAAAGTATTTTGAAAATACCTATTTTGCATTTAGCATTTGAAATACAAAACGCAAAACTATTTGGTATTTTGCATTTGAAATAGTAAATCTGAAAAGTATTTTGCATTTTGTATTTAAATGCTTTTTTAAAACCATTTTGTACATCTCTGACTATAAGGCCGATGCTATGCGTTTGCATTTGTTTAACATGCACGCCGCACGCCCCGCCCCGCTGCACGCCCAACTCGAGCGTCCACTCGGGCCTTACACTTACGCTATCAAACTGAAATTTGGAATAGTTATAAAAAAAATAAAAAATAAAAATCATTTATTTCAGACTAAAGGTCCATACATGGTTAGTGAACGTGAAAATTAAAATCTTATTACTAGTGTTAGTATGACATAAAAATAGGCTAACTAAAACTAAAAACTAGGCGATGACTGCATGCAGTCTCTGCCAACGGCTGAGCATGGGGCCGTTTTCACGCTCCATAAACACGCTCAGAATGCTGTTGGGGCTGCCGCGCAGGCGACGCATCAGTGAAGCGCACCTCTTGCGCATTATCGCCGCAAAGCTGTCAATTTGTGCCTCGGCAAACATACCAGAGGCACTACAAAATCGCGGCAACCCCATCAACACCAGGAACGCGTTATTATATTGGACACGTAGGCCGTTGTATGCCTTCTGCGTATAGTTGGTCCACAGGCTGCATGTGTAGAATGACTGACAGTACGCTTTGAAAAGTATAAACAGGGCTACAACCCAGACGCATTGAAAGTGCTTTTTGACAGAGGTTCGCTCCCCCCTTGGGGACTCGGGGATTAAAACAAGTCGAGAATAGGTACTATATAATAGTAGTAGGTAAGTTAGGTCATATTATTTTAAATACTTTTATTTCATAAATAACTATCATGTTAATAATAATAATAATAAGAGTTCAAGTAAATAAAGAGAATAATAAATAATAATAATATATTTTATTAGTCAAGCAACATGGCTCAAAAGGCTGTGAAACATAAAAATTTAAATTACCACTCAAATTAAAAATACAGAATACATTAAGATATTACGTACTAAAATATAATTAATTGATTATATATTATTATTATATGTTAACAGAAGTCAATAATAGATAGTCCAGTTTTCTTGTTATTTAACATACAATAATTACGTACAACCATAAATCAACACAATGACAAAATAAGCTAAATAAATAAATAAGCTTTCTGTCTATAAGTAATGTTCAGATAAAGGGGCCTACTGATTAACAGTCCGCCGGACGATATCAGCCTGTCAGTTGTTCGGAACTGTCAACTTTTTGTTCTAACTTACAGGCCGATGTCGTCCGGCGGACTGGTAATCAGTGGGCCCCTTAAGAACTAACAAGTTTAGTAAACTAGCAAAGTTTTCCATGGTTAATTAGCTATTTCATTATTGTTTTACCTACGAGTACCATTGTTGATAAAGGTCAGTTACCTTTATCGAATATTCCTGACGCTTATTGCAATAATATATACACACACACACATACACTCTGTTAACAGAAAATTATCACAAAAGTGTGACATATCAAAAACTTTTGTGTCATATCATACGATACATTGTACGTTTAACATTTCCTCATCATAAACGGATATGGCAATTATAAAAATGCTTTTATTTCACGATTACCACTATATTCACAATATTTGTTTAGTACTTACTATAAATAGTAAACATATGTGCCTATAAATGGTAAATAAGTTCAATATTTTCTAAATGTAAAACTATTCAAAAAATTTTTTTTTTGCTTTTCGCTCTCCTGTAAACCAATGTAAGTGGCGTATGGCACAAACGTATTCTCACCCGACGGTTTAGAAATAATCGGCTGATTGTGTTGCTGTTGCTGTCACTACTATTGTTTACGATACAAAGTAGCTTGCGTGTATTTTACTGTCCCATTGTGTTTAAATACTTCCCACAGCATCGAATAGATTGAGATTATTGAACAATTTAGGTACATAAATCAGAGAAACGTAGTAGTTATATACGTTACGGAGATGTCGAAGGAAAGAATTATGGATTTAGTAGATTTAGGTAAACACTACTTAGTTTGGTAGGGAGTATTACTGCAATGTTTTGCCGCCAGAGTGCAGCACTAGCGACGTAAGTATACCATAGAGTAACTTATACACACTGTACCTTAAACTGTTTTTTGACAAGTTTTCACAATCAAATATGACATTGATTGATACATCAAGGCGGTTTGTTTACAAAGGGCCTACCCGGGACACGCGAAATCGAAACTCAGCTATCTGCCTCTTTATCGCTCGAATATACAAGAGTGATAGAGAGGTTAGATAACAAAATTTCGACTCTCTCGTTTTCGGTAGACCCTTAGATTGTGACTCATTGTGGGAGTGGCGCCCCCTACGCAGACTCGCGTAATATTCCCTGTTCTGACTACTTTACGTGAGACATTTTTGAGCCATCATTTATTTGGCTTTCCTCTACAACTGGGCCTGGATTAAAGCACTAATCGCTATAGCCAGACATTTGTGACCCACGTATTTTTGAAGTGAAAACTTCTTTAGCGGCGCTGGGCACTTTTTGTGATGGGGAAAAAATGTTAAACTCGCGAGAGGTAAGATTCGTAAGACGTAAGACGGACACGTGACCTGATCGAAAAACTGTTACATGTAATGTCATTGAGTTTTTCTTTATTGATTTAAATGCCATCTAGTGAGTTTCGCTCTAATTGGTATTAATATAACTCGAGTACTAACAGTGATGTGCTTAGGGGTTTCAAGTAATGCGACGAAATAACGCTAGATGGCGTTAACCTCAATTATACACAGTGCTGCAGAAATTTTGCACTAGTCATTGAGTTTTCACTTCTGCCAGGCGTGTCTCACTCCGCGATTTCGTCGCTTTGCTACAGGTAGCTAAAAGTACATCCGTTCGGCCCCAATTTTGGGGAAAGCCATAAGCCGCGCGTGGCGCTGTCGCCACCTAGCGGCCATATCTGTGCTGATCGTAACAGACGCGTTTTGTTAGAGAGTGAGTCTTCTGTACAAAGTACTATTATTTATTCTGTGCTTCTGCCGGCACTCCCGGGGTGCAACCCGTTGTTTTTTTTAAATAATTAATTAATTTAACCTTGTCCAGGTTTCGCAGTATTCGCCTGGCGAGGCGAGAGCGAAGAGGCCTTCTGGTGGTGCATCGACCAATGCTGCGCTCCCAGCGCCACCTGGCAGCCGAACATGATCCTCGACGACGGAGGAGATGCCACACATCTGATGCTGAAAAAACATGCCGCCGCCTTCAAACAGATTAAAGGTAATTAATAGTTAAATATACGCAATCGGGCCATTAATGACGAAATCCAAAATGGCGGTCACATTTAAAAGATAGATAAAGATAAAGATACTCAATAAAATATCTATATCTTTATCTATCTTTTAAATGTGGCCGCCATTTTGAATTTTGTTGTTTATGGGCGAATCGACCAATGCTGCGCCCCCAGCGCCACCAAACATGATCCTCGACGACGACGGAGATGCCACACATCTGATGCTGAAAAAACATGCCGCCGCCTTCAAACATATTAAGGGTAATTAATAGTTAAATGTGGCCGCCATTTTGGATTTCATCGTTATTGGTCTGATCGTGTATGTAGTCGACAGGTTTTTAAACCAAAACAAGCGAAGCGGTGGCGAACAAGCGTATGACCCGCCTAATTGTAAGCAGACACCACAGCTTACGACTCCAGAAAGGCCACAAGTGCGTTACTGACCCGCTTAAGTATTGTAAGGTATAATCTGTTCGGAAAGTTAAAAAAAAAAAAAAGTTATCTACAGTGTTTTAAATCATGAACATATGTAGCACGCTCCAAGGTTTTCCAAACTAATGTAGCTCTATTTTTTTTTTCAAATTATACCTTTCGTCTCTTTCAGGCATAGTAGAAGAGAGCGTGACAGGCGTCCACAGACTATACCAGCTAAGTAAAGCAGGCAAGCTCTGCGTTCCGGCCATGAATGTCAACGATTCTGTCACCAAGACGAAATTTGACAATCTCTACTCTTGCCGGTGAGTGCAGTTTGTCTCTCTTTAATGCAGCTGAAGAGAGAGAGAGAGGACTTTTAAAGTGGACTTTGACTACTACATTCAATGCATTAAACAACTTTTATGAAACATGTTGAAACAGGTTTCAACACTCAGGGGTAAACTGAAACTGACTGAACTGCATGAAATGTGGATGTCAAGTGATTAATTCAGATTTACGCCACTAGGTGGCACTTCCAACGCTTGAGGAAGCGTACGTAAGTTTGGACAGCGCAGGACACCCAGCTTTTTAGTGTGAAACAGGGATGTTGCGAATATCCGCATCCGCAACCGCGGAACTTCCGCATTATTTTCAACATCCGCATCCGCATAAAATCGATGCGGAGTTTAATGAGGATGCGGATGTGGAACAGGTCGGTACAGGGACGTCTTAGCATCGGCGTAACTGCTAGACTGCTAGGTAATTTAGTCATTAACCAAAAAAACCTATTAGAAATTAGCAGTCAAGCGTGAGTGGGTCTTAATGTACGGAACCCTCGCAACGCGAGTCCGACTCGCACTTGGCCGGTTTTTTGAAATAAAAATTACTAAAATGTATTATTTGACGTTTTTTATGTACCTATCAGGGATGTTGCGGATGCCGATTTTTTGACATCCGCGGATGCGGATGCGGATGCGGATATTTAAAGGCTCACATCCGCGGATGCGGATGCGGATGTCAAGATAGTACCATAAAAAACGTCAAATATTACATTTTAGTAATCTTTATTTCAAAAAACCGGCCAAGTGCGAGTCGGACTCGCGTTCCAAGGGTTCCGTACATTAAGTCCCACTCACGCTTGACTGCTCATTTCTAATAGGTTTTTTGGTTAATGACTAAATTACCTAGCAGTCTAGCACTTACGCCGATGCTAAGACGTTCCTGTACCGACCTGTTCCACATCCGCATCCGCATTAAATCCGCATCGAGTTTATGCGGATGCGGATGTTAAAAATAATGCGGAAGTTCCGCGGTTGCGGATGCGGATGCGGATATTCGCAACATCCCTGGTACCTATCTTGACATCGGCATCCGCATCCGCGGATGTGAGTCTTTAAAAATCCGCATCCGCATCCGCAGATCTCAAAAAATCGGCATCCGCAACATCCCTGGTGTGAAATGTTAATGACAAGTTTTTAATTCCGATTGAGGCCACAAGGTGGCAGACCCAATGGCGCAGTTTCTATAAAGCCTCATAATAATTGTGATCGTCTTATTTTCCAGTGAAAGCATAATAGACGCCCTAAAAAGAAGTACGGACCTGATGTTCGGTGGGAAACAGTCGGTAGTGTGCGGGTATGGGGAAGTCGGCAAAGGGTGCTGTCAAGCGCTCAAGGCACTGGGATGTGTGGTGAGTGAACAGTAGTCCACAGTGAGAGTACGGACCTGATGTTCGGCGGGAAGCAGTCGGTAGTGTGCGGGTATGGGGAAGTCGGCAAAGGGTGCTGTCAAGCGCTCAAGGCACTGGGATGTGTGGTGAGTGAACAGTAGTCCACAGTGAGAGTACGGACCTGATGTTCGGCGGGAAACAGTCGGTAGTGTGCGGGTATGGGGAAGTCGGCAAAGGGTGCTGTCAAGCGCTCAAGGCACTGGGATGTGTGGTGAGTGAACAGTAGTCCACAGTGAGAGTACGGACCTGATGTTCGGCGGGAAGCAGTCGGTAGTGTGCGGGTATGGGGAAGTCGGCAAAGGGTGCTGTCAAGCGCTCAAGGCACTGGGATGTGTGGTGAGTGAACAGTAGTCCACAGTGAGAGTACGGACCTGATGTTCGGCGGGAAACAGTCGGTAGTGTGCGGGTATGGGGAAGTCGGCAAAGGGTGCTGTCAAGCGCTCAAGGCACTGGGATGTGTGGTGAGTGAACAGTAGTCCACAGTGAGAGTACGGACCTGATGGTCGGCGGGGAGCAGTCGGTAGTGTGCGGGTATGGGGAAGTCGGCAAAGGGTGCTGTCAAGCGCTCAAGGCACTGGGATGTGTGGTGAGTGAACAGTAGTCCACAGTGAGAGTACGGACCTGATGTTCGGCGGGAAGCGGTCTGTAGTGTGCGGGTATGGGGAAGTCGGCAAAGGGTGCTGTCAAGCGCTCAAGGCACTGGGATGTGTGGTGAGTGAACAGTAGTCCACAGTGAGAGTACGGACCTGATGTTCGGCGGGAAGCGGTCTGTAGTGTGCGGGTATGGGGAAGTCGGCAAAGGGTGCTGTCAAGCGCTCAAGGCACTGGGATGTGTGGTGAGTGAACAGTAGTCCACAGTGAGAGTACGGACCTGATGTTCGGCGGGAAGCGGTCTGTAGTGTGCGGGTATGGGGAAGTCGGCAAAGGGTGCTGTCAAGCGCTCAAGGCACTGGGATGTGTGGTGAGTGAACAGTAGTCCACAGTGAGAGTACGGACCTGATGTTCGGCGGGAAGCGGTCTGTAGTGTGCGGGTATGGGGAAGTCGGCAAAGGGTGCTGTCAAGCGCTCAAGGCACTGGGATGTGTGGTGAGTGAACAGTAGTCCACAGTGAGAGTACGGACCTGATGTTCGGCGGGAAGCGGTCTGTAGTGTGCGGGTATGGGGAAGTCGGCAAAGGGTGCTGTCAAGCGCTCAAGGCACTGGGATGTGTGGTGAGTGAACAGTAGTCCACAGTGAGAGTACGGACCTGATGTTCGGCGGGAAGCGGTCTGTAGTGTGCGGGTATGGGGAAGTCGGCAAAGGGTGCTGTCAAGCGCTCAAGGCACTGGGATGTGTGGTGAGTGAACAGTAGTCCACAGTGAGAGTACGGACCTGATGTTCGGCGGGAAGCGGTCTGTAGTGTGCGGGTATGGGGAAGTCGGCAAAGGGTGCTGTCAAGCGCTCAAGGCACTGGGATGTGTGGTGAGTGAACAGTAGTCCACAGTGAGAGTACGGACCTGATGTTCGGCGGGAAGCGGTCTGTAGTGTGCGGGTATGGGGAAGTCGGCAAAGGGTGCTGTCAAGCGCTCAAGGCACTGGGATGTGTGGTGAGTGAACAGTAGTCCACAGTGAGAGTACGGACCTGATGTTCGGCGGGAAACAGTCGGTAGTGTGCGGGTATGGGGAAGTCGGCAAAGGGTGCTGTCAAGCGCTCAAGGCACTGGGATGTGTGGCAACTCTTCAGTGAGATAGGATTTCATAGGATAATACCCCATTGCATTAGCATCTATGCTGCATCGGTCTAAAATGTTACTCGTAGTATAGTCTATAGCTAGTCTTTTTTAGATTAGAAATTTTATAATTATAACCTTAAAAGTAGTGGTAATTCTATCCCTCCAAAATTAAAATTTGAGTAATTATGCACTAAATTATAGTGTCGTTTACATATTACTAGCGACCCGCCCCCGCTTCGCACGGGTTAACAAATTATACATAAACCTTCCTCTTGAATCACAAGTAATCACAACTACACATTTTATCCTCGACTTAAAATGCCTCGGATTTAATTTCTTACCCATTTTGTACTTTGGCACAGTGACAATAGTACCTACATACGAGATCTTTAGCGACTTTCATATGATTGTCACTGTGACAAGGTACCAAATGAGTTAAATTAAATTCTTTGACTGTACTTTACGTTTACGAGAGCGTAATCATCAAATCATACAATAAATAGTAAAGTGGAAACTTTTTCAGGTGTACGTTACAGAAATCGACCCTATCTGCGCGTTACAAGCTGCCATGGATGGCTTCAGAGTTGTCAAATTAAATGAGGTACATACATAATATATTATTTGAAGATTATGAGGTAATATATTATAACATATTTGGATTTTTTAGAGTCTGATCAATTGATCATTAATTATACAACGTTAACCTTTTGAACGCCTATAGTGCGCGGCGTATCATCGTGAACCTTGTTGCAATGCACGAAGGTTGATATTGGGCTGTAGCCGCGCGCGTCAGTTGACGTCTTGACTCTTGGCGGTCAAAGGGTTAAAAAGTATTGGCTTATACTGGCATAATAGTATTTTATGCAACCGTTGTTTAAGAGAGGTCAAAAAAGGCGAGTGGCGTGAGTAACAATTTGAGACGAAGCCGAAAATTGTTAATAAAGACGCCACGAGTATTTTTTGACTCAGTTAAACAACGTTGCATACAATACTTTTTCTACGACCAAGCACTAATTTTGAAATAAAATTGTAAATTTAACAAATATTTTTAATTCAAGAAGTAGCAAAAATGGAGGGTACGGGCGGGAAAAGAATGAATGAATGAATGAAATTAAAAAAAAACATGTCTATGATTCACTTATTTGTCAGAGATGACATTTAAAATAAGGTTGGCAACACTGTATTTCATTCAATATTTTTTAAGTGGACATTACACGAAGTATCGTAAAATCGCCAAAAAGATACTGCGTGTATGCACAAATTCTTTTTTGGGGAATAGACTAAAGACTTGTCTTGACAACTATAAGGTAGGGTTTTAAAGGTGTGTGCACGACCCTTTAAATGACAAATAAAAGTACGGGAGTAGAAAAAAGTATGAAACTAATTTTCATCTACGAAGTTTCAATGTTGTTTCAATGATTAAAGAGAAAACTAATACGATCTTTGTGTCACAGGTGATAAGACAAGTGGACATCGTAATAACAGCGACCGGCAATAAAGGGGTCGTCACACGCGAACACATGGAGAGAATGAAAAACGGTTGCGTTGTATGCAATATGGGACACTCCAACACTGAAGTTGATGTGCATGCCCTGCGGACACCCGACTTGTTGTGGGAGCGAGTGAGAAGCCAGGTGAGAGAGACGCAAGACTGGAGAAATTATTCTAGTTCTGCCTCTAAATGGGGTTGGCCGGTCGAAGTATTTAGCAGATGACGCCATCATAGCTTGCCCTGTCAATCCCTAGAATTGTGTCAAATTTTTGTTTTTTTAATGCCCTGGATTGGCCTTTAAGCCAAATCTCATAGAAAAAGGGGCAAGCTATGATGGCGCCATCTATGCAAACCTTTGGACAGTTGCCAACCCCATTATCGAAACTGTTTACACTTAATTTGACTAGAATCGTTTGAGAAAAGCGACCCGTAGAGGAGAACATCCGGATCTGGTGCGCCATCTTTCAAAAACATTGCACCATACCTTTGGCCTATTCTCGACTAGATGGCGTTGATTTCAATATAATTACAAATTAACACATATCAGTGAAAGAATAAGGATCCAAGTCAAATGGCGTTCGAACAGTTTTAATCTTCTGTCAAAAGATGGCGGTGAATTTACTCTGGCTACATAATTTACCATGACAGTAACTCTCTATAAAATGAAATGAAATGAAATGAAATCGTTTATTTCAGGCAACTAGTGGCCCATATATAAATACCTTAAAAATAGCATACATATTATAAAAATATAACTAAACACTAAAAAACACATTATGAAACCTATACTCTTTGCCCCAAGCTATAGCGGTGACGCTTCGCTCGGTCAATCATTATTTTCAGTCATTACGACGTATTTCGTTGAGAAGAAATCTCCAAATTCAATTAATCATGCAATAATTACTTACATTTTTCCGGCTGAGTGTGAATCGTAATGTTGTATCTTTAACCCTTTAACCGCCAGAGTCTGATATATAAGACATTACATATCCAGCTCATTTCTGCGGCAAAATAAGATAAATAAGATAAAGATCTGATTTGGTTTTTACATCACATTTATAACTCCCGTAACTATGCCAACCTTACTCTGCGTGGTACAATTACTGTCGGTGGCGACACGAGCACGCTCGATCAAAAATTGCTGGCGGTTATAAGGTTAAAAATAGTTATTTAACTATTTTAATATTGACTTTTTTTACAGGTGGACCACATAATTTGGCCGAACGGAAAGCGCATAGTACTACTCGCCGAAGGTCGCCTCGCGAACCTGTGCTGTTCCTCTCTTCCCTCATTTGTTGTCTCTGTCACGGCCGCTACGCAGGCCCTGGCTTTAATAGAGCTGTATAACGCACCCCAACATCGATACAAGGTAAGTTTTGTTTAATTTCTGCGCGAAAAAACACTGTTGATGTCAGTACCTTTCCCCAAATTATAAAGCCGTAGCGTAAAATTCGGTCCACATGTGCAGGGTAATGTAGATTTTCGCGTAACTCATGCTGTTCTGTTCCTCTCTTTCCTCATTTGTTGTCTCTGTCACGAAATGCAGGATCTAGTTTTGATAGTGCTGTATTACATTTACATACCGCTTACGTGCATGTAATGTGCTCATTAGGCAAAACAATTTGGCCAAAATTAATGAAATTGTATATATTATATCGTCAGGTGATAAGCAAAAGTCACTAAGTTCCACCACAAGTTCATAGCCATAGTGAACCATATTAGTACGAAAAGAAGGTTGATTTTTGTTTAAATATTTTATAGTAGTTAGTCACTTTTGCTTGTCATCTGACGATATGTACATACATACATAGTCTTCGACCATATCAATTACATATTTGATATTGACTGCTCTAATGTAAATAGTCCGATCGTATTACAACGTATTGCTCTGATGAACGGCGTTCTTTGCGATAAGGACCATTTAAGTTACTATTTTAGCCCCACATTACAAACCCTTAGCGTAACACTTACTGTACATATGCATGGTAATATTTGTAATTCAATATACATATTATAACAGCAGCAGCGTTTTATTCCTACGTTTTATATTTATTGAAAATACTCGCAAGTTATATTATTTAACACTAGCGACCCGCCCCGGCTTCGCGTTGGTTAACAAATTATACATAAACCTTCCTCTTGAATCAATCTATCTATTAAAAAAAACGCATCCAAATCCGTTGCGTAGTTTTAAAGATCTAAGCCAGTGTTGGCCGAAACGTTAATGCAATTGAAAATGTTGGCCAATAACCATTATAAATTGAACCGTAAACTGTAATCGTTCGTTACGGTTTAGAGTTCAATTTATAATGGTTAATGGCCAACATTTTCAATTGCATTAACGTTTCGGCCAACACTGATCTAAGCATACATAGGGACAGACAGACAGCGGGAAGCGACTTCGTTGTATACTATGTAGTGATTTAATGTCAATTTCAGGCGGACGTATACTTACTTCCAAAGAAAATGGACGAATACGTAGCCAGCCTCCATCTGCCCACCTTTGACGCTCATCTCACGGAGCTCACGGACGAACAGGCCAAATACCTAGGTCTCAACAAGGTCGGACCTTTTAAACCTAACTATTATAGGTACTAGCATAGAGGGAAGATCGCTCCTCCGTAATATGGCCACTCGATAGTAGACCTTATCATGTTGCAATAGAGTTTGAATTAAGATATAGTCAGACAAGTACCTAGTTCTGTTCAAGATGTATGTATTTTTATATTTCCTTTTGAAGCGGTGTATTTATTTTGTCCTTGGAAAAAATCGTTAGTAGGCTCTGATACGTATGGAAAATTGGAAATCAATAAAAATGTACAGGAATAACAATAACATAACAAAATATTAAATAAATGTAGAATATCCTATGATAAGGTCTGTGGCCACGCGACTTTTAATGTTACCTCTCGGCACTGAAATCTTCATATCGTCGCTATACTTACTCAACCTCATATCTGCAACAATCATTTGATGGAAATGTCGCTTTTCTTTCATTCGGAATACGGGTGTTTTTGTCATCAAATGAGTGTTGCAGATACGAGGTTGAGTAAATAGCGGCGATATTCTTCGCACTTTTTGAGAAAAGCACATGTTTACATGCCTAACTCGCATTTTATACGACCTCGCTAAGACGGCCGTTAAAATCAACTCTTCGGCATTTCTAGAATTCAGTATTTGGACGAACTGTAGTAGTATATATTTTTTTCAATATGATTTATTTCTCAGTTCGTCAACTGTTGTATAATGATATTAGTGATAAACCATAGACAAAAGAATACTGACAGCCATAAAATAAAATGTTTTAGCTGCAAATTTAGCAGCTTAAGTAGATGGCGTTATGAGGCCACTTAAAATTTGTGGTTGTATATTTGGAATTTTTAAGGTGTACAAATGTTACTTGAGAACTTTCTTACAATTTGGACATCTTAAAAAAACGAAATATAGTTTGGTTTTCGTCAGTAGAAAAAGGCGGTAAATTTAAAAAGTAGGTGCGAAGCGTTGTTCTCCCATAGAAAATTAGAATTTCCGCCTTTTTCTACTGACAAAGCGGGTTTGCCAGAGTATATAGCTGGATTGTCAAATGTTTGTCAAGCTATTTAGCGGAATTTTCGACAATTTAACTACTAAAAGTGTATAAAATCACACGTAGTGTTATATTTGTGAATATTCGTTGCGATTTTAAATTAAACCAATGATTTAAGGTAGTTTTTGGTTTAAAAGTAAATGCACTTTGTGTTTTGGCAAGAATTTAAAGTTGGCATTTTATACTTATTTTTTTACTAGGCATTTGGATTTATTAAAATTATTTGTAACTAGCGACCCGCCCCGGCTACGCACGGGTTAACAAATTATACATAAACCTTCTTCTTGAATCACACTATCCATTAAAAAAACCGCATCAAAATCAGTTGCGTAGTTTTAAAGATGTAAGCATACTTAGGAACAGACAGCGGGAAGCGACTTTGTTTTATACTATGTTGTGATTGAAGGTTAATATATCAACTTTTGGTCCAAATTTTCAACGGCATATCGCAGTTTTAAAAGAGCGTCACAATTAGTACATTACATACCTAGGCTTTAAAGTAAGTGTAAGGCCTGAGTGGTCGCTCTTGTTGTGCGTGCAGCGGGGCGGGGCGTGCGGCGTGCATGTTAAACAAATGCGCACGTATAGGAGCGGCCTTAGTGCACGCTGCTCACATCACAAGTGAGCCCACAGCCACGCTGCACGCCCCGCCGAGCGAGCGTCCACTCAGGCCTTACACTAAGAAATGTCTCAGGTGATCTGAGTCTTTTTTATTTACTGGACGAGGTATACTTTTTTTCTGCTCGACGGAGCCGGAAAGCGGCAACTTCGCTTAGCTCAGCGGGTCAAAAGTTCATGCTTTCCGGCCGGAGGGCAGTAAATAATATTTTAACTTACTAGCTTTTAATATAGAGTTTATCCTGCGATTAATTTTTAATGAAGCTGATAAGAAGACAAAGACAAGTAGATAATAAAAGCTGTCAATCGCCATATAAAAGCATTATTGCAAATGTGTAGGTATATGAAATTGATATTATAATATCATGTCATTTGCGACATTTGAGGCTTGGTATAGAGACTATATATATATCTATATTCTTTCGAAGCGGATAAATACTCGTACAGTTGTATTGCATAATTGTTTTCCATCGTATTTTCACGGAAACGTACGAACGTGTCTTGCTATTTCAGTCAGTCTCGGTACAAAAAGTACTGAGGTTGACTGAAGAAGCATGACAAATAAGTTTCCGAGAAAATACGATGGAAAACAATTACCTATGGACTACATCTGTAGGTCAATTTATAAGTAATTATAACTTTGAATACTTGCCAAAAATGTAGCACGTTCTTCAATAGTTGACCGAACGGTATTGTACAATTGTAATGTATATTTATTTGCAATTTTGTAACTATAGTTCGTTTGTTTTTAGCATTAGAAAGAACTTGCAAGAAGGTAAGCGATCTTGACATGTCTTTTAATTGAAAAACGATTTTTAAAAATCAAAAACTATTACTTATGAAAGCAGAAGAATATAAATGATCGTATTAGATTCATAATTGCCGTAACTTATTTTTAAAATGTGTTTTTCAATTAAAAGACATATCAAGATTGTTTACCTTATTTCTAATGCTAAAAAATACGAACTATAAAAACAATTAGCGAATGTAGCCTAGTTAGTAAATGTACAAATGGATCGATATGACAAATATAGGAAATGCAGTAGGGTGTAAAAACGTTTTAATGTGTATTTATTTCGTTTGAATATGTTACCCATCGAAGCCTTGTGAGATTTAAGAAACCTATGTATAATATTAATACTTATTAATCATGATACAGATGTAGGTAGTGAATAATCCCGTATTTTCACGGAAACGCAAGAACGTGTTATGCTATTTCAGTCAGTCCCAGTACAAAAAGTACTGAGGTAGACTGAAGCACAGAGAAAAAAATACATAGAGTGCTCACTCCATACATCAGTTCAGACTATTAATTTCAGTGTCTACATCTAGCGTCGAGTAGCGGAACTATCAGTACTGCTACTTGACAATAGATGTAGCACCGACCGGAAAGTCTTATCTCAACAGCATAAGACGTTCCGGTCGGTGCTACATCTATTGTCAAGTAGCAGTACTGATAGTTCCGCTACTCGATGCTAGATGCTTATAGTCTTTTTGGTACTAAAACTGATGTACGGAGTGAGCACTCTATGTATTTTTTTCTCTATGACTGAAGTAACATGACTAATACGAATGTTTCCGAGAAAATACGATGGCAAAGGATTGTTCACTACATCTGTACAAGTATGCTCTCTTGGAAACCAACCCTAGATATGTTATACCCATGTACAATTGGACATTCGCGAACATATATCGGTACCATATAAAATGTACAAAACAAACAACAAAAACATTTACATAGTAGTCATTTTCGAGGTTTCCGGGGGTTATTCTATGTCATTTAACCTTTATGAATAAGTTTTAATGAAAAACAAGACAAGATTTTAATTCGACCAGCTTTTGTTTGAGTGGGTCATAGTGGCTTAATTTTTTTTAAGTCATGTTAATGTAACATAATCGTGATATTCGTGATATCGCTGAAACGGTTACCTTTTATTTTTTTATTGTTTTTAGGTTATGTAAATTGTATTGATGAATATAATATATGTTTGTTATTTGGTTCGTATGCGATTCATATTTTTATGTTATTTTTGCTATATTTTCTGTGAAAGGTATTTTTTTAATTTATTACATTCCGAATTGTTAAATAATGAGAGTATTTGATGCACGATTTTGATACACGAGTATTTTATGTACCAATATCAAACATTTTATTACTTTTTGTGAATAAAATATTCGATAGAAATATAATCGATCTAAGGCTTGGTATAAATAAATACACACTGTAGTTAAAAAACATGTTTAAACAAAAACTAATTTTAAATAATTTCTAATCCAATATCAAAAATGTAGTATTCTCTATTTCAGTGTTTTTCAAACTTTAGTACGAACAAAATGTTTCTCTTATGTATTGTTTTAAGGCTGGCAGATTTGGCATATTTTTAATAATCATCTAGAAATGAAACCTTAATAAAGATAAATAATCGACTGTACCGAAGCTCTCATTATTTAAGTAAACTGTACATTGAAAATCAAGCCGTGTGTAGTATAAAAGTGATTTGTATGTGACGAGTAAATGAAGTTTCATTAAAATTTAAAACACCGATTTTCTTACAGACATAATTTAGAACCATAAATAACATACTAAGTGCCCGCACACATAGCCACGATACGACGTCGTATCGTGGCTATGTGTGGTGGCCATAACCGCCATGGCTCAGACATTTAAAAAAAAATCTGAAAACGGAGTCGACAAAAATCCATACACTTATTGAACCTGCTTAGAAATATAAAATTTCGCTTTCGCTCGGAAAATTATTAGGTAATAACTAATAAAAAAACACAACAACAACACAAAATATCACTGTATGGTGTTTTTAAAAACATAACGGCTCCTCTACACGATGGGCCAACGCCGGCCACTCCAAGGGACGTATTTATGCGTTAGAGGGAGCAAGTGATATTGCTATCTCATTCTACCGCATGGCTGCGTCCCTTGGAGTGGCCGGCGTTGGCCCATCGTGTAGAGGAGCCATAATACATACTTAGGTACCTGAATACGTAACGTGGCATATGGTTCTTAATTTGGCCTTGTATAAAAATTGGGATCTAAAGAAACAATAAATAATATTAGAAAAAGAGTGGAGACATCCCTAGGACAATAGATCTTAATTTCGTACTAAATGCTTTAAAACTGTACCTCTATTATATGCAAAACTGCGTCGGGCGCCACTAGCTCAAATAGTAAACAATGTCAATGTCATGAACCAGCTTGGAAGGCAAAACAGAGTGCAACTGGTATGGATCCCAGGGCACGAGGGATTCATAGGCAATGAAAATGCAGATGAACTTGCCAGAACCGGATCTGAAAGTAACTTTATAGGTCCGGAACCATTCGTGGGGCTCTCACAGGGAACCATCACAACGGCTATTAAAGACCATGCCAAGACCAAACATCAGGAAGAATGGAACAGTCTGACGGGTCTAAAGCATGCAAAGCTCTTCATGCAAGGAGTAGACTCCGGCTGGAGCAAAAAGCTTTGGAAACTTAGCAAAAGACAACTCCAAATCATAACGGGGGTGTTCACTGGCCATTACGGGGTCAAGGGAATTCTGACCAAGATGGGACATTCTGACAACACCGATTGTCGTATGTGTGGCGAAGAGGAAGAGACAGTGAAACACTTAATGTGTGAATGTCACGCCCTAGCCAGACAAAGAATGAAGGACTTTGGAGCAGGATATCTGGAACCAAAGGACTTTAAAACGCTACCCATGAGCTCCATCATCCGACACATGGATATGGTGAGAAAAGCTCTTGAGTAGCTGACGGATCTTCTCCAGGGGGTAATTGCACAAAAGATCCCTATGGGTCGAAGTGTATCCGTAAGGGCCCCCGAAAATAATAAGATAAGATAAGATAAACAATGTCATATTTATTCGTAACAAATAACCTGTGAAAACCTATCAAAAGCTGTTTGGGCTTTTTCTAAAATAAATATCGAAAACCCTTTTCTAAAATAAATTCTTTCAAATCTGGACGTTCTTGGGCTCATTCTACTCAGAATCGACAGCACTCTCCATCCTACCATTAAAAAAAGATGTCAAAAAATTTTGTATGAAAATTGTACATTCCACTACGTCACGTTACATACAAGTGAAATTTTTTCTCATACTTAAAACGTGACGTAATGGAATGGACATTTTGGGACATCTTTTTTTAATGGTAGGATGGAGAGTGCTGTCGATTCTGAGTAGAATGAGCCCAAGAACGTCCAGATTTGAAAGAATTGGGTTTTCGATATTTATTTTAGAAAAAGCCCGTTTACGGCATTGTTTACCCTTTACCGCATGACGTTCCATATATGGCCGTTATAAATTCTACTCTATTGACAGCTATCCAAGTTTAAATTAAAACAAATAATTTTGAAGGTCATGCGGTAAAAGGTGAATACGGTTACTCTATGGTTTACGGTGTGTGCTAGTGCTGCGCTCTGGCGGCAGAACATTGCAGTACCGTAATACTTCCCATTGCAAAATGCCATGTTTTTGAATAATGTAGCGAAAATAAATAAGATCCAACTTTGAAATAACCTTATTATAGGCATGTGATGTCTATACTTTTCTAGTGTCTATGCTCTAATATTATTTATTGTGAGTGTGGAGTTACTTTTAGTGAAAAAGCCTAAACCACGGATTCGTAGCGATGTTAAGATATTGTTGCAATGTTTTAATAAATAAAGGTTTTCGTAAAGTCATTTTGTTTTTTTTCCTGGTTAACCCTTTTAACGCCAAGCGTATCACGTGCGGCGAGGCATAGTGAACCTTGTCGGAAAGCACGAAGGTTGAAATTGCCATATTAGGCTGAAGTGCGCGCGGTAGTTGACGTCTTTGGCGGCTAAAGGGTTAAAATAGACCTTTACACCTTAACCCAGACAATCCAACCTCTAGACAGCATAGTCGCGCTACCCCCTCTGCCACACATACGGTAGCGTTACTCCATCTTCGAGTCAATCCCGTACCGTGATTGGTCCGTGTCTTTGAACGGACCAATCACGGCACGGGATTCGCTCACGTCAACGCAAAATCGTGACAAAGACGGCATTTGACGTCGATCGTTTTTTGATGAAAATCTACTTACTGAAAAACTCCCCACTTTTAGGTTAGCATTATTTATTCACAAAACTAAGTTTTACCCCCGTGGCGTCAGTGGCACGGCAAATGGATGTGCCGTTTGGCGTTCAAAAGGTTAAAAGTACTTTTTAGGTTGGTGTTGTGATATATTAAACTTTAACCCTCAGATAAGGCGAATCACATCACCAGGGACTTTACTTTTTTTCTCTAGCTACCTACTCCACCTAATCCTACCTATCTGCCTAAATCTGCTTGATCTGCTTGAGGACTAGAAAGACTCAAATCCATGTAAATGCAGTAAGCATTTAGTTCTAGTACTTAAGCTTGCAATTAAACACTAAGTCGCTTGCTTACTAAAAGTTACTTAAGTCATTTGATTTCTAAGGTACTTAATAAGCATATTGAGGAATCCCCTTAGCTTTATCAATTAAGTATCATATTGTATTAGATAAGAAGTTTATTGCTGTTTCCATCTTTCTGAATCGGAGTTAAGGAAAAGAACGATAACTACTGTTTACTCCCGGGTTTGTTTGCTTTGTTTAAAAATAAATAAAATCAATTTAGTTTTATAAAAAAACAGCACACAAGTAATACAGTATTTAGGTACAAAAAAGACAAAGACACTTGTAAACTTAGCTTACAACTCTTACTTTTAAAGTAAGTAGGGGAGACTTGGTAACCTAAATTATAAAACCATATAAATAATTCATTGCCAATAAACTAAAAATATAACTGTCCTAAAGGAACCAATTGCTGTTAAGTATGTTCTGATTTTGACAACGTGGCAGACTTTGCATTGCTAGTTTAGATCTAGGTATTTTAAATTTAATATTTCTTTATAATTTGGGTGACCAAGTCTCCCCTAGGATCAAACCTCCCCTAAGTAACTAAATGGATTTTTAAATCTTTTAAGTTGATTCGTTCTTTCTTTCCAGTTTATGATGAAAATATTCACAAAACATTGCGAAATATTTATCAGGTATTGTGACTTAATATATTTCTTAATATTATAATTGTTATTGTAGGTACCTACAGATTAATGACACTTAACTCAATGATAAGGAGATAGTGCATTGTTTAAATAGGAAACTGATTGCAATCTAATGTCAGTGTGGCGTGAAAATAGCTAGTTGAAAATGTACTCAATGCTACTCGGTAAGTACCTACATTTTTTTTGTATAGGTATATATACATACCTATACTCAAGGAGATTTTGCATTTGTAAGACAAACATTAGAATTCTTAGGCTAGGTTTGACTAATGGTGTCAGTCCAAGCACACCTCTGTGTCAATCAAGGCCCACCCTCACTACTACCTCTCTAGTTAGCCGGCTACAATACAAGAGCCCTTACGGGCCGATTTTTTTGTTAGATTGGGATACAATTTGCCTGAATTTAAAGAGCTAATTCTGGGCACAATAAATACAAACATATCCCAAAAAAAACTACGAAATTTTCCGTTTAGTTACGACAACAGTACCTATCAAACTTTCTCGTAATATGTGAGAAGATTTTCTAAGAAAAGCGGGTTCAGGTTGCGCTAGGGGCTCGAGTCTAGTTAATATAAACTAGTTAAGTACCTATTAATGTAGGCTCTGGCCCTGTGGCAATTACGTAACCGAACTTTACAGCAATCTATTTCTCAGTGTTCTTCCTCGCCGCGTCAGCGCTTGGCGCAGAGTGCCCACCAGACGGCTCTCCGTTCTTCAACATCGCGCATGAAACCGACTGTTCTAAGTTCTACACGTGTGCCCATGGCGTGCCTGTGCTACAAACCTGCCCTGATGGCACTCACTTCAGTCCCATGCACTTGGTAAGTCCTTAGGGCTCCTCATTCTTCAACCTCCCGCATGAAACCGACTGTTCTAAGTTCTACACGTGTGCCCATGGCGTGCCTGTGCTACAAACCTGCCCTGATGGCACTCACTTCAGTCCCATGCACTTGGTAAGTCCTTAGGGCTCCTCATTCTTCAACCTCCCGCATGAAACCGACTGTTCTAAGTTCTACACGTGTGCCCATGGCGTGCCTGTGCTACAAACCTGCCCTGATGGCACTCACTTCAGTCCCATGCACTTGGTAAGTCCTTATAGCTCCTCATTCTTCAACCACCCGCATGAAACCGACTGTTCTAAGTTCTACACGTGTGCCCATGGTGTCCCCGTGCTTCAAACCTGTCCTGATGGGACTCACTTCAGCCCCATGCACTTGGTAAGTCCTTATAGCTCCTCATTCTTCAACCACCCGCATGAAACCGACTGTTCTAAGTTCTACACGTGTGCCCATGGCGTGCCTGTGCTACAAACCTGCCCTGATGGCACTAACTTCAGCCCCATACACTTGGTAAGTCCTTAGAGCTTCTCATTCTTCAACCACCCGCATGAAACCGACTGTTATAAGTTCTACACGTGTGCCCATGGCGTGCCTGTGCTACAAACCTGCCCTGATGGGACTCACTTCAGCCCCATGCACTTGGTAAGTCCTTATAGCTCCTCATTCTTCAACCACCCGCATAAAACCGACTGTTCTAAGTTCTACACGTGTGCCCATGGCGTGCCTGTGCTACAAACCTGCCCTTTATTCTTTATTCTTTATTCAGGTAAACACTAAGTATAAGTTTACAGCTATAGCCAAGACACTTATACTGTTAATACATATGTAGTCAGTCCCTTATGGGACTCACTTCAGCCCCATGCACTTGGTAAGTCCGTTAGGGCTCATAATGCTTCCCCATCTGCTGTTACAAGCCCATTGGAATCTTGTGCTACAAAAACCTATCCTGATGGCACGCACTTGGAAAGTTCGTAGAGTTCTCCTTTTATTCCGCATAGGTAAGAGTGCTCTAAGTTCTACATCAGTTCCATGGGAATCTGGTGCTGGAGAACTGGCCTAATGGAGCACACTTCATGTAAATGAATGTGTAAAGTTGGCTCAGCTCACATCTCATTCACGATTTTATATAGTACCGTAAAACTTAAGAGAAGGAAAAGGTTTGTCTAGTCGAGTGCGCAGTTATTACTTTGATAAGCTTACCACTTCCAAGCACTTACCTGCCACTTTGATAAGCTTACCACTTCCAAGTACTTACCTACCACTTTGATAAGCTTACCACTTCCAAGCACTTACCTGCCACTTTGACAAGTCATTACCACTTCCAAGCACTTAGCGATTATTTGACCGTAGCTACTTAATTTAAAGCATCCCTTGATTGCCGTTTCCAAGTGCAAAAACGTGACAGATAAGACCAGTGACACATAGAACCCTCGGCAACGTTATCATAACCTTGTACTTATAACAAACAGAAAACCGCTGCTGAATCGGTTGATCCGTTTTCGAAATGGAAAACATTTATTTGTATAAGTTATTTAGCATTAATATCTTTATCAAATATCATCATCATTAGGCCTTGTAGATCTTTACAGCCCTAGTAGCACGGTAGCATTTTTATCATTTATCACCATGTCTGTCACGTTCTAACAAATATGAAAGTGCGAAAGTGACGGGCATAGTGATAGTCGATAAAAATGGATCCGTGCTGAGCCCGCAGATGATTTATTATCTCTATCTATCTAACCCGATCCTTTAAACGTCGAGCAACATCTCCCTTGACACAGAGCATAACACGACAAAGACCACTGACTGTTTATCAAATATCCCTCATAATTTCTTTATCAACTGTTTTTATCCTAATGCAGGTATGTCAAGACCCCGTGTTCGCCGGCTGCAACAACACCCTCCCAGCGCTGTGTCCGGACTGGAGCATGCTCCCCAGACCGCACCCTGACACGTGCAGCAAGTTCATCGTTTGCCAATACGGCACCGTTCACGTGTTCGACTGCCCGGCGGGGTTAGAATTCAACGCTGAACTGCTGGTAAGAGAATGTTTACATCTCTGCCTCTCATTGTGCCTAAAGCAGAGGTCTCCTTACCACACCCGGCCCGCGTTGTGTCCGGACTGGAGTCTCTTCCCCAGGCTACACTGAGTTAGAATTCAACGCTGAACTGCTGGTAAGAGAATGTTTACATCTCTGCCTCTCATTGTGCCTAAAGCAGAGGTCTCTTCACCACACCCGGCCCGCGTTGTGTCCGGACTGGAGTCTCTTCCCCAGGCTACACTGAGTTAGAATTCAACGCTGAACTGCTGGTAAGAGAATGTTTACATCTCTGCCTCTCATTGTGCCTAAAGCAGAGGTCTCTTCACCACACCCGGCCCGCGTTGTGTCCGGACTGGAGTCTCTTACCCAGGCTACACTGAGTTAGAATTCAACGCTGAACTGCTGGTAAGAGAATGTTTACATCTCTGCCTCTCATTGTGCCTAAAGCAGAGGTCTCTTCACCACACCCGGCCCGCGTTGTGTCCGGACTGGAGTCTCTTACCCAGGCTACACTGAGTTAGGATTCAACGCTGAACTGCTGGTAAGAGAATGTTTATCTCTACCTCTCAAGTTTTGGGCCTACAGCAGGAAGTCCCCTCTTGACTGAACCACTTTATAAGGTTACATCTGTACCTCTCGTTGTGCCTAGAGCAGGGGTCTCCCGACGACACCCGGCCTGAGCTGTGTCCGGACTGGAACATCCTTCCAAGGCCGCACCTTGACTCCTGCAACAAGTTCATAGTTGGCCAGTATGACACCGTTTATATATTGGACTGTAGGTAATGCAAGGTTCGAATTAAACGCGGAACTTCTAGTTCTGGTAAGAGAACGTTTACATCTCTACCTCTCGTTGTGCCTAGAGCAGGGGTCCCCCTTCACTGAACCACATTTATGAGGTTATAGTGATGATTTTGGTAACTTACCTACTAACTCATCTATCTAATACCTAAGCTTACACGGCTTTGTCAGGGTCTAACGTATACATGTTTGTAGGAATGCGTGTGGCCTGCCGAATCTAACTGCAATGCTTCACAAGCTTCATCAGACAAACCTTCAACGGACTCGTCTCAAAATGGCGCCGAACAAAATGGCGACCAACAAGATGGTGGATCACAAAATGGCGGGCAACAAGATGGCGGATCAGAAGTAGGGTGTCAGCAAGGAGACCTGTCAAAGCATGAAGATTGCAGCAAATATAACGTTTGCAATAGTGGCGTTCAAGTAGCCATGGACTGCCCGGCGGGTTTGCAATGGAACTCTGAACTCTCGGTAAGCATACAATATACTATAGTTTTGATAATTTTGATAGTTTTAATTCAAGTCTGGACACTTATTTCTATTTGGCTGGTTTGTATGTCATACCTATATCATTTACATGTTTTAGATATGCTATTTAGTATACCTATGCCATATTATATATATGTCCACTTAAGTATAAAGACAGTGCTCTGATGATCTCCATGTTCCGTTTTAAGAAGTTTTTACTTGGGTACTTTAATAACCCATTTTCTTAATTCCAGTTTTGTGATTGGCCAGCATCAGCCGGGTGTCAATAAAAAATAGGCGTTTTCTACAAATAATTTTATGTCTCCAAAATAAAAAAAATATAAAAAGACAAAACACAGTTTTCATTTATATTTCATATTCGATAACTATTACTTATTGAAATTCAACTTTCTTAACAATGGAGGAGAAAAGGGTAGGTAGTAATTATAGTAGGTAAGTTAAAAAAATTTTAGGCAACTAGGTATCTCAAAATGTTACAAAAAATGGAACCACCTTTTAAAACCACGTTTTCTGAAGTATTCATGTCACGTTTTCTCATCTACTTAAAGATACACTCTTCTTGTTCTCTCTTGGGGTCTTTCTTATTCTGTCTTGGGTTTGAACAAGTCCGGGTCGGGGACAGCCTTCTGCTCGAAGGGGTAGTAGGGGTGGTCCTGCCAGAAGCTAGGCCAGACCGTGCGGTAGTTCTTGTTGAAGCCACCTGAAATTAGATACAATTTTTAGATAGATAATAGATGAATCAACTCTGTTGAATGTTTCTATAATGAGCTACCTAAAAATGAAAAAAAAAAACAGTTATTAATCGAGATTAAACTTTCGTGAGACATATTTTAAACTGTTTAGACGACAACGGTTTCACTCACTTGAATTCTGCAGCCGCTAGCCGCCGCGAGCATTCGAGCCTGAGGAAGGACCCCCGAAGGGCCCGAAACATGTAGCGACTAAAACTTCAAGTGAGTGAACCCGTTGTTGTCTAAAGTTCTAAACAGTTTAAAACAGTTATTGTTTGAAAATATCACTCTTTGTCTATTTTTTTGAGGAACTTACTCCTAAAACCTTTTTGGGTGTGATTATTTTAGGAATGTTGGCAGTATGAAAATTATAAGTTGTTTGCGTCCTTTTGGCGCTATTTAAATAAAACAAATGTTAAATTAAATTACCATTTTTAATGGTATTCAATGAGTACAATATATAAGGTTCTTTGTCTAGGACACGCGCGATGGGTACGGTGGTTAGAATGCAAGAGAGTGATGCTTGCGGCGCGCTGCCTGGAGATGCGTTGCATAGGCGAAACTCTGGCGCCAGCATCGCGCTTTCTGGTTGGCCGCTGACCTCGCCGTGCATGTTGGCATCCTGGAGATGCAGGGCTGCGTTCTAACACATCATTGGTTGGCTCGAAGGTGGCGGTGCTGCCAACAGCGCTAACATAAGTCAACTATTTTTATAATTTTCACCTCAGAATTTTCCCGCCAAGTCACCGAAGTGTCAAAACTGAAATTGAACTTTATGCATATGCACGTAGGTCTATGTTGCTCTGTGATATGTGACCGATTAATCGGTCTTTGGCGTTGAACCTACGGTGCGGATATATCGGTCATTGGCGTCCAAAAGGTTAAGAAAAGATCGTTCACAATCCAGTAAAAGGGTGGAAGCCTAAGAAAGTGGTAAACTTACTCAGGATCTGCATATCTTCGGGAGTCAGGGTGAAGTCGAAGATATCGATGTTTTGTTCGATTCTGGGCTTGTTAACAGATTTCGGGATGGGTGCTACTCCTGTTTGCACCTGAAAAAAGAAGTCTTTGGTGATTAAAGTTTCGGCAGGTCGGAGTGCATACATAGCCCAAGCCACTTTAAATTTATATACTGGTGTTCGTCTGTATATTAATGAAAGGTTTAATAATTGGTCTTTCTTGTAAGTTTCCTAATTACTAGAGAGAAGAAGTCTGCACAGATTTTGATAGCATACGCAGTGCGAGTGTTACTGAAGTGTTATTTTATTTATATAGTGTGTCAAAGGACTGTCTCATTCCAAACATAGACAGAGAGAATCATACTATCTTTGTCTTACACTAGTACTAGGACCCAAAAGAAAAGGATTTGTATAGTTTTTTTTTGTTCATAGGAACAGTAAATAGTTACTGACAAATTGGTTTGACCAGCTATACGTCATAATTCCATAGAAGTATGTCGTTTAAAATAACACTTGGACTAGCTGCGTGTGATGTCAGGATCGTTGTAGACCTATCTTGGCCTATCTCTAGATATGAATTGCATCCTGCCTGGCCGTAGTTTAGCAGAGGTTGGTTTTGCCTATAAATCTAAACATAACCATGATACTAGGACTTTTTATACGGATCGGCCTCAAATATTGAACACTTACCAAATATCTCAGCACGATTTGTGCAGCACTCTTTTTGTATTTAGTAGCCATTGCCTTGAGTGTGGGGTCGCTGGCGCGCGGCGGCGGCGGACCCTCGTCAGCGCTGCACATAAAAGGATATGATATTTCAAAAATCGGATGGGCAATTGGGCACTAGAGCCAGCATATTATGGGGTATAGTGAAAAAATGTGAAAGCGCAACCATAAGCCCTTACTACACGGTCGCCGACAAGCCTTCTAACCGTCTGTCCTTGGTCAGTTTTGAGCCCTTGCTACACGGTCGCCGACAAGCCTTCTAACCGTCTGTCCCAGGGTTGGGCAAAATACTGGCTTCCACGTATTTGAAATACAAATTACAAAATACATTTTTAAAAGTATTTGAAATACAAAATACAAACTACTTTGGTGACGGGTATTTGAAATACAAAATACAAATTACAGTGTTTAAAATAATGTATTTCAATTACAAAATATACCTTTATTTATTTTTTTGTTTAGCATTTAGTTTTAACGTTAACGAATATCCTTTCATATAAACTTATAGGGTCATTGCGCTAGTTTTCGTCCAGCTCTAGTTTACGTCCACTTGACGAAATTTGAATATATACCTACATTCCTGCACAAATTTGGACTGATTTCAATCCTTATGTCTAAGGCGTCTAAGCAATATATCTGTCTACATATAACAATGATATTTCGCAAAAAGGAAGCGCTGGTGGCCTAGCGGTAAGAGCGTGCGACTTGCAATCCGGAGGTCGCGAGTTCGAACCCCGGCTCGAACCAATGAGTTTTTCGGAACTATGTACGAAATATCATTTGATATTTACCAGTCGCTTTTCGGTGAAGGAAAACATCGTGAGGAAACCGGACTAATTCCAATTACGGCCCTAGTTTACCCTCTGGGTTGGAAGGTCAGATGGCAGTCGCTATCGTAAAAACTAGTGCCAACGCCAATTACTGGGATTAGTTTCCAAGCGGACCCCAGGCTCCCATGAGCCGTGGCAAAATGCCGGGACAACGCGAGGAAGATGAAGATTTCGCAAAAAGTAGTAAATTAAAAATGAAATATATATTTGATAATCCGTCAAGTCGTCGAAAACTAGTGCATGGACGGAAACTACTGCAATGACCCTATCCCCTATATTTAAACGAAAAGTTCCACGCAGAAGTTGACCTAATATAGATCCAGTATCCAGCCAATGAAAATTGTATCTCGGCTGGATCGGAGGTTCGCGGTTGGCTCACAGCTTGTGCGAGAGATTAGACATTTTAGGATTATAGAATTTAATAAAATGTATTTATAGAAATGTATTTTGAAGCTTGAAGTATTTGAAATACAAAATACTAAATACATGTGAGTGCAGTATTTGAAATACCAAATACTAAATACTTTTGAGGTAGTATTTGAAATACAAATACAAAATACTAATTTGTATTTCAAATACGTATTTCAAATACATGTAATTGAAATACTGCCCAACCCTGGTCTGTCCTTGGTCTGACCTTGGTCAGTTTTGAGCCCTTGCTACACGGTCGCCGACAAGCCTTCTAACCGTCTGTCCTTGGTCTGACCTTGGTCAGTTTTGAGCCCTTGCTACACGGTCGCCGACAAGCCTTCTAACCGTCTGTCCTTGGTCTGACCTTGGTCAGTTTTGAGCCCTTGCTACACGGTCGCCGACAAGCCTTCTAACCGTCTGTCCTTGGTCTGACCTTGGTCAGTTCATTAAGATGTACGTACGTTCGTAAGTAATCTATAAACAGTAAACTTAATTTACTGCTTGGTTCGATAGGCTCATATGGAACTGTATAAAGCTGCAATTTCAAATGTTTTAAACGATTTTTTTCCTCAGTGTACCCCGGCACACACTCGACGAGTGGTATGGGAAGTAGTGAAGGAAGTATGGCGGCCGAGGACGAGTAGCGCGGCCACACTACGTCTCTGCTTACTTCCCCCGCCACTTCCCACGCCACTTGTCGAGTATGTGGCCTAGGTTTACCTGAACAGGTTGCCGAAAGGCGTGTACGCCATCACTGCTATGTTGTGACGTTGGCAGTATTGGAGTATGTCGTTTTGGGCGAGGTTGAGGTTCACCTGAAAGAGAATAACGTAGCATCTTTAAGTTAACTTTGCACCGACTTGAATACAATACAACAAAGTGGGGTCGTTATGAACGTCTTATTTTTATAGAAATTAGACATGACATTGTTACACTTTGTCATTGTAAGTGCACTTCAGCTAGCTTGGTTCGAGACTTTGAACTGATCGTTATGACGCTGTAGGCACCTACTATTCGAAAATTTCAAGCAAGTGTATCAATGGTGTTTCGGCCATTTGGGAGTGGATGCTGCCCTTGCTCGTGTCATGAGACGCACGCAGAGGCAGCACCCGCAAGGCTGTAAGGAGGGTGTAGTGAGAGTTGATGGAATCTAAAATGAAATAGGCTACTAGGTGAAAGCGATGGATTTAATACTGGGCCTCTTGTTATTAATATTTATTTATCTTATTATAATAAATGTCCTAAAGCATTCTCAAGCCTTATATCCACTACACCACTCTGCCAGCCCTGGCCATTAAAGGTTTCATACCTCGACTTGAAGTATCGACGGTTTGGTCTCGCAGTTGGCCAACAGCCGATCCATCTGGCTGATGTTGAAGTTGGATATTCCGATTGACCTCGCCAGCCCCAGTTTCTTGGTCTGCTCCATCTGTCTCCAGGTATCTAGGTAGTCTATCACTTCGTACTGTTTGTGGTCTGGCTGGAAATTCATTCAAAATGGAGATTTTTACTGTCGCTTAAAAATTAAAATATCCTTCAAAAAATTCCGATTTGCACAGCAGAATGCTGTACTGGCCATTGAAATAGTTTTATTTTAAAGCCTGACCAGTAATGTAACATGATCATTGTCAAGAGGGCGCTGTTATTCTCATGTATAGGGTGACAGTTCAGTATAGCATGAACAAATTAGTTCCAGTGAAATTCCGCAACATGGCGCGTGATCATGTATTCCTGGTCAGGCTTTACCTGACTTTACCTATTTCTGTTTAGGAGTTAAAACTAACGTTACTCTTAAACTTAAGGGCATTAGCAGCAGTACAGATTTTATTCTAAACCTTGTAAAAGTACCTGCTTTTCTTTACCAGTTGTCACTTAGGAACATCAATACATTAAATTTGGTCCTTCGCAATAAACAACTGAGCTATCGAAACTGCACGCGTGGCTCACTCCGCGATTTCGTCGCGTCGCTACTAACAATAAGTACCTACAAGTACATGCGGCCCACACCAATTTTGGTGTCTAGCCATAGTAGGTAGTTGCTGCGCACCGCTACGGAACGGACGCCTGCTCGCGCTTGCGCCACCTAGCGGTCATATCTGTCGTAATAGACGCGTTTTGTGGATGAATCTCCTGTACCATTGTACATTTATTCTGTGCTTACAGTGAACGATACCGGGTTGTGAATCAGGTACAGATCGACATAGCTCATGTTGAGGCGTTCCAGAGACTTCCTCAGTGCGCCCACGACGTCTCTTTTCTCGTTGGCGCCCAACTGAAATTAAATACGTTAATATTTATAGTTTTTAATTTTTAAATGGAGTCCCTTTGTTTCCCATAAAGATTTAAGTGATAGTAATGTATTGTTTGTCATATTATCATTAGTCCTAAAGGCTAAAACTGAAACCTTTAACTTTTCAGGATTTTTGGAAGGTTATCCTATAGATAGGTTAGGTTAGGTTTGTTTTATGGCAATCCGATGACGCGTTTCTGTACCAAATAAATTATGACTAACGAAAATGCGGGCGAACAATACATTACGGGCAAGTTGATCAGGTAAAATATTTAGGCCTTACATTCGACTCCACCTTACCATAGAATTTAAATAAAGAAGATGAAGATGGTTAAAGTTTGTCGAAACTTCCAAAAGTTTAAAGTAGAATTATTTATCTCATTAGGTACCTCACGCTCACTCCACGATTTCGTCGCTTTGCTACAGGTAGCTAAAAGTACATCCGTTCGGCCCCAATTTTGGGGAAAGCCATAAGCCGCGCGTGGCGCTGTCGCCACCTAGCGGCCATATCTGTCCTGATCGTAACAGACGCGTTTTGTTAGAGAGTGAGTCTTCTGTACTTAGTACTATTATTTATTCTGTGCCTGTATACGATTTTATAAACATGAATTTTACTTAAGAGCATCCCGCCTTAAATTCCATCATCATCATTCGCCGTAAACCAATCGTAGGTATGACTAACTATTAACCTATCGAGTACAGACAGACGCCACTATTACCTTTGTAACTAGGAAAACGTGTTCCCTAGGAACGGTCGAATTCTTGACGCCTCTTCCGACCTGCACCTCATTGTTGTAGGCCGATGCTGTATCTATCATCCTAAAATTGAACACAAAGCTTAGTTTAATTTTTAATTTATGTAGGGTCATTGCGCTATTTTCCGTCCATGTTCTAGTTTTCGTCCACTTGACGGATTAGCAAATAATTACCGTAAAACGGGGTGAGTAGGTTTCGCGGGGAGAGGTGGGTTATGAATGGGGAGAGAAGGTTTGAGAGGGGGTGAGAAGGGATTTTAAGGATTTTTAGGTACTGCTACAAAAATAATGTATTCCAATTTAAAATGGTGCTATAGTAATACGCATAATAAAAAAAAATCGATCCAACAATCTTCCAATATCACCTTTGTATGAAAACCCCTCTCACCCCAAATACGAGGGACTACGGGGTGAGATGGGATTTCCTGTTTATCGTCAAAGTTATGAAATGGAACTACCCAAAATAAAATAAAAACTAAACTACAAACGTCCGGAACACTTATTATATACACCATTCAGTTTTCTTTCATTAGGGCGAGCGAAGCGAGCCCTATCACTATTCGACAAACTATGCATTCTTGTGGTACACTTTACGGAAAAACTATCGCACTTATAGGTTTGAAATTTAACATAGTAATTTAAATTCATGTCTAGATGTGTTATCAAACATAAAAATATCATTTTATCAACTTAATAAAATAAAATAAAGGAATAACACTTTGTATGACTACTAGCGCCATCTGTTAGAAAAAATATGAATTAAAATTCGTGTCAATGTACTATGTGTTAACAACGATGAATACAAAAAAACCGGCCAAGTGCGAGTCGGACTCGCGCACGGAGGGTTCCGCACCATCAATAAAAAATAGAGCAAAAAAATCGTGTTTGTAGTATGGGAGCCCCCCTTAAATATTTATTTTATTTTATTTTTTAGTATTTGTTGTTATAGAGGCAACAGAGATACATCATTTGTGAAAATTTCAACAGTCTAGCTATCGCGGTTCATGAGATACAGCATGGTGACAGACGGACGGACGGACGGTCGGACGGATGGACGGATGGACGGACGGACAGCGAAGTCTTAGTAATAGGGTCCCGTTTTTTACCCTTTGGGTACGGAACCCTAAAAAGGGTTAAATTTTTGGATTCAGACCCATTTCGCTTCGCTCGGTTTGATTCCCAATTTAGCAATTAAGTTTCTCTGAATACTGGAACAATAATCTTGCTGTATATTTGTGGCAGTCGGATCGTATAATCCGCCGTATTACATTACGGCTAGCCGTTTTCAAAAACGGGCGTTTTGAAATGCGGCTGAATGAGAATCCGCCGGAATGTATTCGGCGCCATACGTTCTTCAACACGGCTAGCCGTAATGTAATACAGCGAGTCATTAGCCGCCGCTTTGACAGTTTTTAGTTCCCATTTTTAACACTCGTGGCGCTGCCTGACATAACAACAACAAACTATGAATAAAAAAAACCGGCCAAGTGCGAGTCGGACTCGCGCACGGAGGGTTCCGCACCATCAACAAAAACTAGAGCAAAACAAGCAAAAAAACGGTCACCCATCCAAGTACTGACCCCTCCCGACGTTGCTTAACTTCGGTCAAAAATAGGGCTTGCAAATATTCGAAACTTTCAGATATTCGAATATTCGACTTTTTCTGACGACGTATTCGAATATTCGAATAATTATTCGAATATTATATATAAAAAATAAGAAAAGGAACGACAAATCGGTTTATTATCGTTTTATTCAAAAGCTTTTTACACATATTGCTAAAACTAATGATATTTGGCAGAAATCCACTTAATTGACTAGATTTTATCATCCTACTATTTATAAGATGCCCACATTTATAAAAACAAGTAAAACGCCAAAATTAGACGTATTTAATATTTCTAGATAAAACTTATTATAAATGCGTCGTTGCGTGAAATAATATAACTTTAACCATCCAAACACCTAGGTATGTAAGATATTTTTTTAGTGGGTAATTATTTTCCGATTTAAATTAACTTGTAACCACTCAGAGGCCTGTAAAAAGGCCTTTAATTTCATTGTATTTTGAATCTTTATTGACTTTATTTGTTTTGGCAAGTTATTATTCCTAATGGTCGGCTAATTATATAATATTGGAATATTTAAGGGAAAAAGTTAGTTGAGTACTGGGTGGATTATTCGTCAGCTAAAGGTGCATGGTTAGATTACCAAGTTGGGCAGGTTTGGTATGATTAAATTTGAGAATTGCGATAAGTGGCAAGGTTTAGACTTCAGAAATTCGCTTAACGTAGCGTATTTTTGCGCGAGGTAGCGCGTTAACGTATGTACTGAATAAACAGAATGACCCTTTAACTTAAAACTTACGCACCGTAAAAATAACATACTTTTTGATTTCGTTTTCTTTTAAATTGAGTTAGGTTTCACTGTATTCACGAAGTCTATCGAGAGGAATACAGTAAAAATATTATTTCCTTCGTATTTGGGTACCTACCGTTCCTCATTCCCTGTAAATACCCGTAAAACACACAGAAACTGTAACTACAGCGGATGACATAGATTTTTTTATAGGAATAAAAAATATTCGAATATTCGAAACCTGAGCGGCCGAATATTCGAATATCAAAACAGGTCGAATATTCGACAAATTCGAATATTCGAATATTCGAATTGCAAGCCCTAGTCAAAAATCACGTTTGTTGTATGGGAGCCCCACTTAAATCTTTATTTTATTCTGTTTTTAGTATTTGTTGTTATAGCGGCAACAGAAATACATCATCTGTGAAAATTTCAACTGTCTAGCTATCACGGTTCGTGAGATACAGCCTGGTGACAGACGGACGGACGGACGGACGGAGCGGAGTCTTAGTAATAGGGTCCCGTTTTTACTCTTTGGGTACGGAACCCTAAAAACGCTGGGGTGTCCATCAAATGTGGAGTTCGTCGAACTGTTTCTTTTCAAAAACATTTCCTTCGCAACTTAACTAGATGGAGCCCGGCCTCGCGGGGCTCCCATTTCTGAGCGGTTTGCCCTTCGGGCATCTGAAGCTATCTAACGAACCTAACCTACCTACCTATTGATTTAGTGAGACGTCCGTGAAAACATTACACTTTAGGGAAAAAAGCGTAGGTAGGTAAGTAGGTTAGGTTCGTTAGGTTAGGTAGCTTCAGATGCCCGAAGGGCAAACCGCCCAGAAATAGGAGCCCCGCAAATGCGGGGCTCCTATTTCTGGGCGGTTTCTATTTAAGTTGTGAAGGAAATGTTTTGGAAAAGAAACATGTAGTGCGGTGGGACCATAGTAAAAATAAATTAAATTGCAAACATTGTCAAACTCCGGTTACGTAGGCGACCGAAAGAACTGGTCACTCTATAATCTAAATAGTACTTAGATACGATGCGGCTACACGTAGGCCGCCTTATTGAAGTACGTATCGCAATGACAATCCGGCTAATCGTCGAACCGCCGCATTTCAAAACGCTCCTGTTTTTGAAAACGGCTAGCCGTAATGTAATACGGCGGATTATACGATCGGACTACGACATATTCACTGCGAAGGTCAATTTACTCATATGTTCTGTTCTGTGATGCCGATGAACTGATCAGTCATGTTATAATTCGACACGTCTTGATGAGCACTTGGGAGAGCAGTACGATAGAGCTGATGCTGAACCCTGGCTGTACCTAGCGGAACTCAGGTTTGGTGCAACATAGACACACACTGGGTTGGACATCCGACTCGTCATGTTGATAACTTGGTAGAGCAGTACCCAAGATAGCTGATGCTGAACCCTGGCAATACCTAGTGGAGCTCGGGTTTAATACAACATATGCACACGCTGTTTTAGTCATCGGACTCGTCTTGATGAGCACTTAGGAGAGTAGTACCCAAGATAGAGCTGATGCTGAACCCTGGCTGTACCTAGTGGAACTTAGGTTTGGTGCAACATAGGCAAACGCTGTTTTAGTCATCCGACACGTCTTGATGGGCATTTGGCAGAGCAGTACCCAAGATAGAGCTGATGAGCTGATGGTAAACCCAGGCTGTACCTACTGGAACTCAGGTTTGGTGCAACATAGATACACGCTGTTTTGGACATCCGACTCGTCAGAATGAGCACTTGGGAGAGCAATACCCAAGATAGAGCTGATGCTGAACCCTGGCAGTACCTATGAGAAGTCAGGTTTGGTGCACCATAGGCAAACGCTGTTTTGGTCATCCGACTCGTTTTTTTTGAGCACTTGGGAGATACCCAAAATAGAGCTGTAGCTGAACCCTGGCAGTATTTAGTGGAACTCAGGTTTGCAATATAGGCACACGATGTTTTGGACATCCGACTCGTCTTGATGAGCACTTAGGAGAGTAGTACCCAAGATAGAGCTGATGCTGAACCAGGGTTCAGGGTTCAGGGTTCAGGGTTCAGTCGGGTGTCCAAAACAGCGTGTGTCTATGTTGCACCAAACCCGAGGCAGGGCAGTACCTAGTGGAACTCGGGTTTGGTGCAACATAGACACACGCTGTTTTGGACACCCGACTCGTCATGATGATCACTTGGTAGAGTAGTACCCAAGGTAGCTGATGCTGAACACTGGCAGTAGGTACCTAGTAGAGCTCGGGTTTTATACAATATAGGCTCACTCTGTTTTGGTCATCCGACTCGTCTTTTTGAGCACTTAGGAGATACTCACGATATAGCTGTAGCTGAACCCTGGCAGTATTTAATAGAACTCACGTTTGTTGCAACATAGGCACACGCTATTTTGGTCATCTCACTCGTCTTGATGAGCACTTAAGAGAGCAAATTATACATAAGTTTATGTGCGGAGCAGCATGATTACCGCCAGTAGGTGTCCAGACGGGATAGTTTTACGCTCAATTGTGTGGTGTGGACGCATAAATAAATTCAAGGACATTGGCTCGCTGACCCAACATTGCCAGAAAAGAAAAGCCAGTTGGCTTCCTTACAAGAAGTACTGGGCGACCGTGTAGGATGTAATAAGGGCTTATGAAATTGTATATTACGTGTGGATGATATTGGCAATTTGATTTTGTCGTCTGGACACGTTTTTAATGGACAAAGTAAAAGTTGTATTAGACAGGCGTACCGGACAGCGACCGGGGGCCAATTAGTAGGTATATTTCTTTCTTGCTCTCACTTATAACGGACATTACTTACCCACTCGATTGAACATGGAACAAGCCTCGGACTGGATCAAAGTCGCGGTCCGGTACGTTTAGGTAGAAAAACTCCGCGAGCCCTTACAAAGCTCTGCTTTTTGCTAGTATGTAAAAATAAAATGTTATCGAGTATTCATTAAATACCTACCTAAGGTCTGTGCGAAAAGAAAAGAGTCGTAGACTGTATTGGATTTCATACATATCACGACTCTCTTTCCGCACAGACTCTATATATTGTAAAACTATATAACGGTGACGCGGTGGGCAAAGTTATATACATTTACGGTATTGTATGCCTATGTAGATCGAATGATAGTTTTTGCCTACCTACCTGTACCCGTCGTCAAGTGCCCAGGACACGGCATTTTCCACCTCCAGGCTTTTTGCTTCCTTCTGTCCATTCTGTGAATAATAATTAATAATCTAAATGTTATGCGAGTAGAATAATCGTTGAAATTGAACGATATTTTTTTGGTAAATTCCCTTGTTTCTTTTTTTAGGGTACCGTACCAAAAAGGTACAAAAGGTACCTACCTATGGTGCGACTCTATCCGTCTGTCTAGCTATCTCAGCTATCGATTTGAAATTTGGAATAGTTATTTCACTTATTTCTTCTAGTATGTGTGATTAACTGATTAAAATTAAGGCTCAAGAATGTGTGGTTAAAATTAGGGGTTTTGTTTATTGTTTATTTATTTATTTCTCTAGTATTGAGTACTAGATTACCTGTATTGACCTATCCGTGTGTGTATCTGTGTCTATGTGTGTCTGTCTGGTCTATCTGTGTGACTTATTTAGTCTTACCTCGTCAAAACCGAGGAAGGTGCCAAGCCCCATAGCGGGCATGAAGTTGCCATCGTTCAGAGGGATCCTCGGGGCTTTGCCGCCATCTTTCTCGTCACATACCTGATAATAGCATGTAGGTAATTGTAAATAGGCAACGGACTGTACCAAGTAGTAGTAGTAGTAAACTCTTTATTGTACAAAAAGACATATTAAAAATAACATACAATTAGTAAGAAGTACAAAGGCGAACTTATCCCTTTGAGGGATCTCTTCCAGTTAACCTTTGAGTAGATGAGAGGATAAAGTTAAAAGAGGGTGACAAATGCAGCAAAATGTACAACAAGGTATCAGAAAGATAATGGATATAAATACATACAAAATGTATAGGATAAACATACTTGCATATACCTATATTACACAAAAAGGAAGTTCTTAGACTGGAATGCCGAAGCTAATTTAGCTGTACAGTTGCCATCAGTATATATCGGAGCGGCCAAGGTGCTCACAAATATCTGAACACGCCTCTATTGTCAAAGCGTTAGAATGCGTGTTCAGATATTTTTGAGCACTTCGGGCGCTCTGATGTATCTGACGATGGCGACTGTACTAAACTGGCTTATAATTAGGGTAGCCGGTGGGAATTGAAATCTAAGGACACTCCGCCACAGATAGCTAAAGAAATACCTATTAAATTAAGGTAATTAATTATTAATTAAGTACCTAGCTGTATTGTCAAAATTCAGTAGGTAGGGACCTGTACATATATAATGTAGGTATACGGATTATAAATGTTATAATATGTATTTTTGTAAAACTCACCGCCACAGCGAACAAGCCGGCCAGAGTTATAAACAACATGGCCACTCGAATACAGAAGCACAACTACAAACCTTACAGCCTTTCCATTAGGAGGTACAGGTAGTTAATTATGTTTAGTTTAGTTTTTGTTATTGCAGCGAGGTAAGGTTCGGATACGTGCTATAATTAATTTTCTTTTTCTTTCTGCGGTTATTATGTATGTTAACATTATGTACCTACTCATTAATGAACCTCCAGGTCTGTTTCTTAAGTATGTTAAGTACAGTACATTGTACTAAAAATCCATTTGCATTATGTGACTGTTTGTGTTCTAAATAAATTAAAAAAAGAGATATTAAATCGACTAGGCAATACAACAAATATGGATGCAAATCTGAAATAAATATTTTCAATTTCAATACTTCTTAGGGCCACTTGCACCATTCACTAACCCGGGGTTAACCGGTTAAACCTGGATTAATATGGTAACCAGTACAACGTGACACTGGGTTAACGGTTTAAATGCTTAACACCGGGTTAGTAAGATGGTGCAAGTGGCACTTATAGTCTGTCAAGCCATTTCCGTCAGTACAAAAAGCGGCAAATTTAAAAAATTTTGGCGGGAAGAGTTTATCGTTCTAGAGAAAATTTGAATTTCTTCCCTTTTTCTACTGACAAAGCTGTTTGACCAACTATATTAGTTTATCGGGTCAGGAGCACGATTCAGATTTAGCAACTTGTTACAGGTGTTAACTGGTTTCGATACGACCTTCAGAGGAAAGGGGGCGGCCGATTCTCCATACAAACGTAGTCCCCATTTTCCTCCCTGGATATTGACATTATGGAAAATATTTTTACATAATTTGATGTATATTAACCATAGGCAAGGCTACGTTTGACTGTTTTAGATTTATTGATTATTGTAAAAATTAGGAGCGAAAAACAGATTTCATACATTTTTTTAATGCTTCTAACTTACCTAAAGTCCGTCAACCAAATCTTGTCAGTAGTAAAAGGCGGCAAATTTGAAAAATCGCGGGTTAGCAACACTGTGTTCGAATAATTCCAAAATGCGTGTCATCTGTGTTTTATCTGTGGAATGTGGATCGTGAAATTCGTGAACGACAGCCGTCACCTTATTTGTTTTCATTTGGTTTTCATTCTGAATCGTTTCTGTTTCAAGAGATATTTCTGCTGTCACCATTAAATACCAATACATTAAATGAGAATAAGCAAAGCTAAGGGGCCTACAATGTACAATCATGCTCGTTGATGGTAAACATTACTAAAAATTGAGGTTATGATAAGTACATGGAAGAACTCTTTCGAACTTTTAAGATTATGTTCAGTTTTTTTGTTTTAGGGTTAAAAGGCATAAATAAAATTAAAACGTATGCCTAAATCTATCCAACAAGACCATAAATTGTGTCCTGGAAACCGTCCATAGGCTCACATGTCTAATATTTTCAGCAATCAGCTGTGACTATTTACAAAGATGCAATAGAATACTACAGAGTATTATGCTTGGTTGAAGTGACCCGGTAACATTGGTAACTTCATTATATTTTTTCAAATAATGACCTGAATTATAGTGTAAGCTAAAGTGACCCTTATCTTATTTACCTTTAAATTAAATAAACACCCAAATATCAGTTGTTTTATTTTCAATATGTAATCCTATTTTACAATATATACCAATCAAAAAAATTACACAGGTATGTCATATTCATCCAGAAGAGTACACTAATTTACATTAACAAGTGGCATATTATATTGTAAATAACAAATATATGCACTATCTAATTATCTGCATTTTGATATGATTTTATTTTAGTAAACTTAGAAGACATAGATAGGGAACAAAGAGAATATAAGCACTACGATAGGGAGTTGTTTTTGATATCTTCAAATTTGTTCATCATTTTGATTAACATTGTTTTAACATCGCTTTTAAATTGTCCGTCCGTTTCAAATTTTTTCAATAAACCGCGAGTGACAATTTGAATTGACGTACGCAGGGCGCGCTCAGCGGAAAAAAAAATTCTTTTGGTTCGACGTACATTGCTGCTTTTCTTAGCGCAATACTGCTCTTTCAGTGTTGCCCTACTTTAGTTTGCTTTACATTGCTACTGACAAGATTTGGTTGACGGACTATATATAATAATTAAAAATTCGAAATAAGTCAAACGTAAGGGCATGGCTGTAGCTGATATACAACGAATTGTATCAAAATATTTTTTTAAATACGAGTGCTATATATCCGAACGTATCTAATAAAATTCCTCAATATGATTGTCCAGAAACAAACATAAGATTGGCTAAGTTGCACAAATTAGAACTTTATTACATCTTCTTAAAGTCCAAGTACAATGCAGATTTATCATTGCTCCGTTTGATAAGTTACCGGTTTGGTCACTAGTTACTTAATAAAGATATAGAATATGTTAAACTTCTTAATTATAAAAAGACGTAAGCGCCTGACGTGTTGTATTGAGACCTGTCGTTTTGAGTTGAGCGGGCAGTTTTGAAGGCTATCTAGGCATAATTTATGCGCAAGTTTTTCTTAGGATTAAATTATTAAGGGCAAACCCACATTATAAGTAAAGTATGTAGTTTATTTTTATTCCGACAATTCGTTAATATTTTTGTACCATCACGCTTCGCAATTGTTCCGCCATTTAGGGTCCTAGCTAAATTGGTTGTTCAATACTTACGCTATAGAATTTCCAATTTAGCAAGAACCCTAAATGGCGTAACGATCCCGTGTGGTGTCTTTACCTACCATATTTCGTAACAATCAAATATTACGATTAGGAACCAGATCGCCTGAAGAACTAGAAGGTATTTTGATGATTTTGAATTTTTAGATAGGTAGGTCTAGGTATATGTCATAAAACCACTTCAGTATGTAAGTATGTATTAAGAAATATGTTTAACATAAAAATAGCTTAAATAGCGTGTCTAATGTATCTTTAACGCTACGTCTTACGTAAGCGAACAACTCGCGAACGCGAAGCGGCGCGGCGCGGCGCAGTGGGCCCACGGCGTTCGCGTTCTCAACGAGATCGCCCACGCAGGACACTTCTATAGGTATCAAAGGATTGATTCATCCCGCGCCGCATCGCTTCGCTTCGCGTTCGCGTGCTGTTCGCCTACGTAGTACGCTGCGTAAAACCTTGTGATACAGATAGTATTGTGATGCCGTTCCTAATCGATATCCTGATTTTTCCCATTCTTCCACGTAAGCAGCGCCTTCGGGACGGCACTGGGGGGAACGTCGTACTTCTCGAATGGGTAGTGGGAGTAGTTCTGCCAGAACGTCGGTCTGTTCGAGCGATAGTTGATGTCGAACTTCGCTAATGTGTCGAACTCCGCCTGCGACAGTTCGAAGTCGAAGATGGAGGCGTTCTCGACGACGCGGCTCGGGGTGACGGTTTTTGGGATGGTGATGATGCCGCGTTGGTACTGGAATGAAAGGGAAATAATTAGTTATAACGCCTAAATTTTGCGAGTTTAAGGGTCGGTTGCACCAAACCGCCGCTAAATCACCGTTCGCTAAATTTTATACACTGTGGATTGGCGTTGATCAGTCCGCTAAATGAGGTTGGTGCAACTGGCCCTAAATTGTTCGTCAAACTAAGATTTGAATGAATCAAATGAATCCGTACAAATATAGGCACACTTAACATGCATGGTAAAGCCAATATGCAGAACAAAAACCACTAATCCATTTAAATCTAATTAGAACCTTTCAAAAACCAAATAAATTCAAACAAACGAAGTTTATCCCACTTTACTATACAACAAGGATTAAATTAAAAATAGAAAAAAATTGTATGGTGGGCCTTACGAGGACATTTGAGTGACATTTGGTCTACTCAAACTAATTACAGGAAATTATTGATGACTAGCGACCCGCCCCGGGCTTCGCACGGTTTACACAAAACCTTAATAACAGAGTTATCTGAAACCTTCCTCAAGAATCACTCTAGTGATAGGTGAAAACGGTATGAAAATCCGTTCAATAGTTTTTGAGTTTATCGCGAACATACACACAAACAGATAGACGCGGCGGGGGACTTTGTTTAGGTAGTGATCTTACCAGGTATCTGAGCACGACTTGTGTGACAGACTTGTTATACTTCTTGGCAATAGCGACGAGGGTTGGGTCGTCCATCTTAGGTCCCTTGGCATCAGGGGCCGCACGGCTGGCGATCATGGCTCCGAAGGGCGCCCACGCGACAACCCTGATGTTTTGAGAGGTGCAGTAGTCGACCAGCTCCTTTTGGCCGAAGGCGAGGTTGAGCTGAGGGGAATAAGAATAAAGAACTTCTCACGATAGACCTTAGTTTTCTATAGAAAGCACCACGTCAGCCGTCATCGAAAATTAAGTGTCGAACGCCTCGGCCCGGCATCGGCAGGGCCCGGTCAGCGTGAGTCATCGTTAAGTAGGTATAACTTTGACATAGAAAATTCAGCTATAATGCTAGCGGAAGTTGGAAGAGCTACATATATAGAAATTATAGAAATCTATAAGTGTCCGTATAGATACTTCCCAAGACATATGATTCAGAAATGCTGTTTTCTTGGTCTCGTCAAAATATCTAATCCGGCAGAGCTGGTCTGATAAGTACATCCAATTGACGTAAAATAGACGTACAGTCAGCAGCAGAAGTTGCTAAGCGGGCGAGGCGTTCACAATTACCTTGACACGCTCTTATTCCCTTAACAATAAAGTCGCGTCAAGATCATTTTGAACATCTCGCCCGCTTAGCAACTTCTGCTGCTGACTGTACAACATTTTATGAAACAGCATTTTATGGGGATAGGAGCCTGGGGCTTGTAACACAAGTGGAAGTTCCTTTCTAACAAAAGCTGCCAAAAAGTTGCATCCGCCTGTAGGTATTACAAGTTACAAGCTTTTGAGAAACGGGTGCCTGAGGGACCCTTTTCATGATGATGGCGGTCTTACCTCGACTTGGTTGGTGACTGGCTTCACGTTGCTGTTGGCGATAAGGCGCTTCAGCTGGTCTACGTTAAAGTTTGAGACGCCGATGGAGCGCGTCAGACCCTTCTTCAGGACCGTCTCGAAGCCCCGCCAGGTCTCCAGGTAGTCGATGTTTTGGTCTACTCCTTCTTCCTGGAAATTTAAAAATTGTAGTGAGCTCTAAAACCAGCATTTACTAACGTAGACTAAAAAAACTGGGTCTAAGCCAGTCACGTCTACGGCAACGCAAGTACCATACCGCAGGCATTCGAATAGGTCGATTAAGCATAGCCACCCAGTGGATGTCAGAAAAAAGGCGTACCTAGGTGGGGCAGGCCCAAGTGGAGATGCAGGGACGATTTGGGTATCTTCCTTAACAGGACTCGATACCTGAAGATCAAGGAGTCATGGTCCAAAACTGGGATACTCATTCAATATGTTAACAGCTTGGCGATCAAACAAAAGCTGAAGAAAGGTATTAATTTGACGACTGGTCTGGCCTAGTGGCTAGTGACCCTGCCTGTTAAGCCGCGGTCCTGGGTTCGAATCCTGGTAAGGGCATTTATTTGTGTGATTAACACAGATATTTGTTCCTGAGTCTTGGGTGTTTTCTATGTATTTATGTATTTGTATATTATATATTTCGTTGTCTGAGTACCCACAACACAAGCCTTCTTGAGCTTACTGTGGGACTCAGTCAATCTGTGTAAGAAAGTCCTATAATATTTATTAATAATAATATTTAATTACAGCGTAGTTTTAGGATTCATAAGAGGATAACTAGTATAACTACTTATACTCACATTGAAAGCGCTGGTGGCCTAGCGGTCCATGCGACTTGCAATCCGGAGGTCGCGGGTTCGAACCCCGGCTCGTACCAATGAGTTTTTCGGAACTTATGTACGAAATATCATTTGATATTTACCAGTTCGCTTTTCGGTGAAGGAAAACATCGTGAGGAAACCGGACTAATCCCAATACGGGCCTAGTTTACCCTCTGGGTTGGAAGGTCAGGTGGCAGTCGCTTCCGTAAAAACTAGTGCCCACGTCAGTTACTGGGATTAGTTGCCAAGCGGACCCCAGGCTCCCATGAGCCGTGGCAAAATGCCGGGACAACGCGAGGAGGATGATGACTCACATTGAAGGAGAGCGGCCAGTGAATGAGCACCTGGTCCAAGTAATCGAGGCCTAGACGGTTCAGGGAGCCGCGCACAGACACCTCCACGTCGGCCTCGCGGCTGTACGTCTGCCACACCTGGACGTAAATGATAATTTTCATTGAACAGCTGGAAAGAGACCTAGGGAGTTCTGGTAATCAAACGGAGAGAATGAGGAATGTTGATGTGTTTGTGGGGATATTAGTGGCAATTAACAAGTTCTCTCTGGTAACGACTACGTCCTTTATCTTCTGTTGTATACTTCTGTTGACCAAATAAACCCCCTCATCCATCTGACACGAACACCCCCTACCGGCTTCAAAGAGCCTCGTCGCGTATGGTCCGCCCTTAACCGCTTTAGAACCGGAATTGGTGACTGTGCACACCACTGGCACAAATGGGGTTGGAGTGCCTCTCCTGCATGCGAGTGTGGACACGCAGACCAGACCATCGTACACATAGTGCTGGAATGTCCCCTCACAAGATATATGGGCCATGTGACTTCCGACACGATAGCATGTTAAGCTTGACCTTTTGTATCATAAATGATCAAGGAATCAACTTATTAATAATCTGGCCCTGATTTGCAGCTAGTTTTTGTAAACGCTACAGTCATCTTACCTTCCAACCCTGAACAAAACGGAAACTAAAGCTAGACCTCTTGGTCTATATCATGTGTATGAGAAACGTCACTGAATGCCCCGTTATATTGTACCTTAGTGGTGATGAACAAGTCCTCTCTCTTCACGACGCCATCTTGGATCTTCTTCTTTATAACCTGTCCTATTTCAGGCTCGATCCTGTACAGATGAGCCGTGTCGATGTGTCTGTAACCCACGTCGATGGCGTACGAGATGCAGTCCACCATCTTGTCCCACCCGGAATAGTCGAACTCTCCGTCCTTGGAGAAGCAAAATAAACTTCATCATTATCATTTCTTTAGCCTCCTTTCACCTTCTGCTGCGCATAGGCCTCTTGTCGTGTAAATAGCTTATTCTGACCCTGGGCTAGTCACATTCACGGGTTCTACCGCGAAAAACAAAAATCTAAATTACTTTATCTGCAATATCTGCATCTCTGTCACTCGAATAGGCAAGAGTCGAAATAAAATATTTTTAGCTTGTAAGATTTTTATTATTGTATGTATGTTAGTTTGCAAGGTATGTCTATCTATGGGCCTTAGTTGCCTGATAATAATGATATTTGATTTGATTTGATATACAATTTCGAAAATTTGACTAAGTAAACGCCATAACATGGAGCCCCATTAAGTGATGCCTTATTAGAGAGCTGTTTCAATTAAAATCAATTTGACGAGTTTGAGTTATCATGAAAATGAAAATGAAAATGAAAATGAAAATTTATTAATAACATTAGGTTACAAGTCAAATCAGCTGATGATCATCGTTTGTCCATCACTATGGAATAACGACGGATAGAGACAAACGACGATCATCAACTGATTAACGATGAATAAAGCCATTATTCTTTAATGGCTCCTCTACACGATGGGCCAGCGCCGGCCACTCCAAGGGATGCATTTATGCGTTAGAGGGAGCAAGTGATATTGCTATCTCATTCTACCGCATGGCTGCGTCCCTTAGAGTGGCCGGCGATGGCCCATCGTGTAGAGGAGCCATAAAATCATCGTCACATCATCATGCTTACCTCCGGGCGGAGACCGAGCCACGTGCCGTACCCCAGAGCTGGCATCTGGATGCCATTGTTGAGTGTGAACGTTGGGATGTTGACCTGGGAAATAATAGAAAACGTATGCAAATTAAGAGCAATAATTAGTTGCAACTATGTTTCTTGATAAGTGGGTACTTAGATCTTATCATCCAAGCAATCACGAATTTACGATTGGTCGAATAGTGGTCTCGCGAATGGCAGAAATCGCAACTAGGAAAAAACGATTTTCGGAAAATAGTACTACCACTCCTGACAGTAGCGCAGAATAAATAATAATACAGGAGGCAAACAGTTGGGTATGACTGGTATGAGTGTCTATTTATAAATACGGAACCGGCGACTCATTCATTCACATAAACACGCGCCGCGGAATATTGTATCAGGCGATATTGTTTGCGAATTGATACGACCAATGAAAAAGTTTAGTAAGTTAGTTAAATAGTTAAAAAGAAAAACTGCGTTGTATAGTTACCTATTTAGTTATTTCAAAATTAAGTGCCTATACAAATAGCCTTTAGTGAAGTTTAGTGGGAAATCAAATAACGAAATAATACAAATTTTTATATCGTTTAAAAATCATTGATAATCATGTAGGTACAAGGAATAAGTGAAATGGCCAGAAACAGTTTTATATAACTGATGCTGATTTTGTAAATATTGGTACAAATTTAACTTGTCTGTGTATTATGATAAGAATCTAATCTAAGTTACCTATATATATAGGTTTTCCGTTTTTTGGAAAAACGTTTTTTTCTGCTCTACAGCTGCGTACAGCACTAGCCAAGGTTTAAACTTTTACCAGTACCACCCACATCATAAAGGTTTTTTACGTTTTTGTGAATCATCACTATAGCTTAAAATTATTGTCATATTCATTATAATTTTATTACTATAGCTTTACTATAACATATTTAATTTTACAGCGCATTGGCGCCCCTAGCTGTATTGCTGTAAAATTATCCCTGAATAAATGTCAAATGATATTAAAACTGGTAAGCGCGCGTTTTCCTACTCATAGGAAAACTTTTATGTAAGTTTTAGTAAATAGACTCAGACAAGGATTGTTTAATACATGCAAAGTATTATGTTAGGTACATGTGAGTAAATAAATGTAACTTACCTTGGCCATGGTGCGTCCGCTGTCACCCGCAGCCGGCTTTAAACTACCGATAGAAGCGATAGCAAACACGAATGCGATATATGCGGTCACCATTTGTTTGGATTATTTAATAAACTGCCTCAGAATTTGAAAAATATTTCAAAGTATATACTATCTTTAAGCAAAAACTGAAGCAATATTTGTTAAGAGGTTGCTTCTATAGCTTGGATGAGTTATTTAATACTGATTTAGTCTAGTTATAGTGTATAAGTTGTTCATAAATGCCATATTTGATCTCATTATGTATAACGTGAATAATGTCCTAAAATGTGAGTGTATACTGTAGTTTCCTAAATGGCAGTTAATACCATTCTCATTTTTTTCCACTTTTTATTTTTCTCGTAAGCTTCATTTATCAATAGCAATTATAATCATTCTCATATTTACCCATTCTATGTATTTACGAGGGGTATTCAAAATATTCTCGGTATGAGAATGAAAACAAACAAGTAAGAAAAGTTTGATATTTTTATTTTTCAATATACTCCCCCCCTATGTTCATACACTTAAAAGATCGATCAATTATTTTTTTTAATCCCTCGTAAAAATATTTTTTATCTTTCGTGTAAAAATGCTCCTCCACTGCCGCCTTCAATGCTTCATCGTCAGAAAATTTATTTCCACGCAGATCCTTTTTAAGATTGGGGAGCAAAAAGAAGTCGCTGGGGGCTAAGTCCGGACTATACGGTGGGTGAGTAACAGTTTTAAACCCACGTTCAACAATAGCTGCCTTGGCAATATGAGCAGTATGGACGGGGGCGTTGTCATGCAGAAGCAGAATACCTTTGGTTAACTTTCCTCGCCTCTTTTCTTTAATTACATCCTTTAATTGACGTAGAATGTTAGCGTAGTACTGTCCTGTGATATTTACACCTTTTTCTTTATAATCGATTAGTAATACTCCTTCACAATCCCAAAATATCGTGGCCATGACCTTGCCAGCTGAAGGGATGACCTTCAACTTCTTGGGATGAGCTGAACCCTTAATGTGCCACTGCATGGACTCTTGTTTACTCTCTGGGTCATAATGATGAACCCAGGTTTCATCTCCAGTAACTATTCTTTGCAGCACCTCATCAGGATTTTCACCGCACAGGTCAATAAAATCGGAACAACAAGCTACACGCATGTCTTTTTGAAGCCGAGTCAGCATTCGCGGAACCCATCTTGCACTTACTTTTGACATATTAAGATGGTCATGTATAATATCATGTACGGTACCAATAGAGAGATTGGTTACTTGTGCTATAGATTTTACCTTCACTCGACCATCTTCCAATATAAGTTTTTCCACTTTATCAATATTTTCTTGTGAAGTAGCTACTACAGGCCGGCCAGGTCTAGGGTCATCTTCAATACTCTCCCTTCCGCGTTTAAACTCGCTTGACCACTTTTGAATGGTAGATAAAGAAGGAGCAGACTCACGGTAAACACAATCCATTTCCTCTTTTATGGTTTTTTGATTTTTACCCTGTTTTGTCAAGAATTTTATCACGCATCGATGTTCTAATTTAGTTAACATTGTCAATTCGCACAGGATGTTCATGTTTGTTCAGCAATTGCAGAAAAACAAAAGACTATCTCGGTTCGAATTATACTTTTTTTTAATGTCAATGAATAAACCTTAGCGGCCAGTAACGAAAGAAATTTTAGAAGAGGTCGTAAGATATCAATACCGAGAATAATTTGAACGCCCCTCGTATTAGTAGCTTATTTTCTCGATATGTTTTTGAACCGTTTTCATATTTACCCATTCTATGTATTTATTAGTAGCTTATTTTCTGCCTGACATAACAACAACAAACTATGAAAAACGCTGGGGTGTCCATCAAATCTGGAGTTCGTCGGACTGTTTCTTTTCAAAAAACATTTCCTTTGCAACTTAACTAGACGGAGCCCCGCTTCGCGGGGCTCCTATTTCTGAGCGGTTTGCCCTTCGGGCATCTGAAGCTACCTAACGAACCTAACCTACCTAGCTATTGATTTAGTGAGACGTCCGTGAAAACATTACACTTTGGGGAAAAAAGCGTAGGTAGGTAAGTAGGTTAGGTTCGTTAGGTAGCTTCAGATGCCCGAAGGGCAAACCGCTCAGAAATAGGAGCCCCGCGAAGCGGGGCTCCGTCTATTTAAGTTGGAAAATAATGCGAATGGTTACAAAACATACCGGGAAAATAAGTTTTTCAAAAAAAAATAGAATGGAAAAATATGCGAATGACTAAAGTTGCTATAGGGAAAGGAAGATTACGAGAAAAATATAAAGTGAGAAATAATGCGAATGGTATTAACTGCAATTAGGAAATAACGATTTTCGGAACATACAGTATACACTCTAAAATGTGTTATTAGTAAGTAAGTATTTTGTCTAAAAATTAATATGATAATTGTTAGGTATATTATTTCCAAAATGTTACCTATTTTATTTTACTTCAAACACAGTATATATTGTATTATTTGTATTGTTGATGAATAAATATGATATGATATGATATGATGGTAAATCTTAACCATTCGTAGTTATTATGTAACAAGGGAGATTGTTTGTGAATAAGTGATAACCATTAGATACGGAGAGATTCTTAAAATTTAGAAATCAGAATCGTTTATTATTAAGTAGCTTGCTAAATTATTAAGTAGTTAGGTAAGTATCTAATCTAAATAAATAAAATATTAAAAAGTACAATTATTAGTTAATAATTGTCCAGATATAACCTAGGTATCTAGTGAATCATTTGTGAACTCTAGACAGGCCGAGGCTGACTGGCTAAGTGCTAATTACAATTTACCTATTAAGATAATTTATAATCGCTTGACGGTGCTTGAACGATAATTATGAGGATTGCCTGCATTTATAATTCCTTACTTTGTTATCTAAGTAGGTAGGTAGGTAGGTAGGTAGTAGGTAGATAGGTAGGTGTATGGATCATAGTTATCTGAAATAAATATATTTTGATTTTTTTTTGACTTACCTACGTAAAAAAACTTAATGAGTAGGTGGTGTTGCTTAAATTTTTATGCATTTTTATTGAGTAAGAATTTTTAGGTAGGTACGAGTAAGTATATATAAAATGCGGCTCGATGCTGACAGATGTGATTCCACCCTTATGCTTTGTGTTAATAAATAAATGAAAAAAAAAACTGTCCTGCAGTTTGGCAAAAGAAAAAACTGTAGGTACAAATATAATAGGGTTTATTTCGCCTGAATAAATGTTTGTTTTTATTCATTTTGATGTTGGTTACGTTCCTAATGTTGTCCTAGGTAACACAACGTGACAAAAAGCTGAGTGGGGACCTTTTGGCACAAATATTTATGTAATTGAATCTTAGTTTTGTTATATTTTATCTTGTGTTATTAATTATTATTTGTGCTAATAAACATTTCTTATTCTTATTCTTATTCTTATTCTAATCGATATCTTGATTCTTCCCATTCTTCCAGGAAAGCATTGACTTCGGGGTAGTACTGGGGGGAACGTCGTACTTTTCGAACGGGTAGTGTGTTAAGTTCTGCCAATATGTTGGTCTGTTCGAGCGGTAGTTGATGTCGAACTTCGCTAATGTGTCGAACTCCGCCTGCGACAGTTCGAAGTCGAAGATGGAGGCGTTTTCGATGACGCGGCTCGGGGTGACGGTTTTTGGGAGGGTGATGATGCCTCGTTGGTACTGGAAAGAAAGCGAAATAAATACAGATGTAGCATAATTGTTTTCCATCATATTATCTCAGAGTAAAGTATTCAGTATATCATGCTACTTCAGTCAACTTCGGTACGGCTACCATCATCAGTTTGGCACTGACATAAACGCCGTCGAGAACGTAATTTACTTTCTATACGTCTCGCACGTACTCGCATATTTGTGCAAACGAGATGTATAGAAAGTAAATTACGTTCTCGATAGCGTAAATGTCAGTTTTGACACTGTCAGTGACTCATGTACGGGCTCAGTACAGTCCGTTAACTCTCAGAATGACCTTCGGATTTGAAAGGTCGGGTATCGGCAGTAACACGCGAAGGTGATACTGCTGTTCTGCTTTCTTATTAACTCACAAAAAGTTTTAAAATTACCGCAAAAAGTTAAGGATACCTATTGTCTCAATGTAAAATAAGCCCTAATTTAATAACATTATGCTTAATATTCGGTGGATGACTATATTACGATAATATATGACTTTTTGTCATAATCTAAATAAAATAGAATCAGAATTGGAAATTCGTCCGGAGCTAATTTGAAAACAGAACGTCACACCGTCATTTACTATTCTGGCGGAAATTATAAAGAGTTGATAATACCAGTCACATATTTCGAGGTCGATATAAGTCTATTGATGATCTTACCAAGTATCTGAGCACGACTTGTGTGACAGACTTGTTGTATTTCTTGGCAATAGCGACGAGGGTTGGGTCGTCCATCTTAGGTCCCTTGGCATCAGGGGCCGCACGGCTGGCGATCATGGCTCCGAAGGGCGCCCAAGCGACAACCCTGATGTTTTGAGAGGTGCAGTAGTCAACCAGCTCCTTTTGGCCGAAAGCGAGGTTGAGCTGAGGAGAATAAGAATAAACTAAGAATGTTGACTAAAAAGAGTAGGTAGGCAAAGTGGGTCAAAATTCTTTTCGATGTCTTCTTGTTTCTTGTCCCCAAAAAATGTGACGGAGTGGAACTTTTTGTATGGGGTGACATTTAGTTTTAAATTTTTATCAAAAGAATTATAATTTCTTCCGTTAGAAAGACATGCAATTGCACTCAGTTTTTTTTATTTATTTGATAAAAGACATAAATCTATTATGCGTGACAGATCGGTCAGAAACAGGACAACGAAAATAATTTTGACCCAAGTAGGTATACATTTTAATAAGTAGTTTTTTAATAATTCAGCTGAGAACCCAATTGTCCCTGATTTGATGTGTCCGTAAATTTAATAGGCCAAATATGTTCACATGATTTCTGGACGTTAAGGGTCGTCCAGAAATCATGTGATCATATTTGGCCTATTAAATTTACGGACACATTAAATCAGGGACAATGGCGCCTTATTATTTATTCTGTGGTAATACCTACCTCGACTTGGTTGGTGACTGGTTTAACCTTGCTGTTGGCGACAAGGCGCTTCAGCTGGTCAACGTTAAAGTTTGAGACGCCGATGGAGCGCGTCAGACCCTTCTTAAGGACCGTCTCGAAGGCCCGCCAGGTGTCTAGGTAGTCGATCTTTCGGTCTACCCCTTCTTCCTGGAATAAATACATGGGTTGGTCATAGGGTTGCCAGATGGTCGGGATTTGGCGGGATTCTCCCGATTCCCGACGAAGTGAAAATTGTCCCGAAAAACGGCTTCACGTTATAAAACAATAATTTCAAGTTTCGAACTGTCGTCGAGCGCGTCAGCGTGCGCGCGGGGCGCGCGTGGTGTGGGACCTTGCGGTGAGGGTGCGATGTTTTTTTTTCCCGACTTAAGTCCCAGAATCCCGAAAAAAATATATTTTTTCCCAATAATAGCACCTTTCGATCTGGCAACCCTAGTTGGTCATGTCTGTCAAATGCCGGACGACTTGTGGGCCAAGGCCACAGAGTGGGAGCCCCACGAGTGTAACCGGGGATCCGGCAGACCTCGTTGGTGATGGCGGGATAACTTGGACTCCTTTTTGAGTGCCTGGCCAGATATAGCACTAAACATATACGAGTGGAAAAAGAGGGGGAGGCCTTTGCCCAGCAGTGGGACACAATGGGCTCTGAATAATAATAATAAATTAGTAGGTAGGTAGGTGAGTAGGGTTCGCGGGGAGAGTTGGGTTATGAATGGGGAGAGAAGGGATGAAAGGGGGGTGAGATGGGATTTTAAGGCTACTGCTACAAAAATAATGTATTCTAATTTAAAATGGAGCTATTGTAATACGTCGGCCTCCACGTCGGCCTCGCGGTTGTACGTCGGCCACACCTGGGAATATACTCACAGTGTAGGACATCGGCCAGTGCACGAGCACCTGGTCCACGTAGTCGAGGCCTAGACGGCGCAGGGAGCCGCGCAACGAGACCTCCACGTCGGCCTCGCGGGCGTACGTCGGCCACACCTGGAAGAATATCAAACAAAACCGTGTTCAGGTCTTTCCTGTGGACATACTTATCCAAAACTTATGGTAGGGAGAAAAAACTTGAGTTTCATTCGGACTGTAATGTTTTTTCTCCTCTGCCCAATAGTTAACAGATTGTGGGCATGTTGATTTTATCTCACTTATCCAAATAAAAGGAGTAATATTTCAGAGAAGATAAGAAAATTTTCCTTTATAGCCATTAGCTTATGGGTATGCACGTATGTCCAGAGGAAAGAACATGGTTTGAGTTTGACTTCATTCTGATGGAACAGCTTGAAAGAGACCCAGGGAGTTCTGGTAATCAAAGAGAATGAGGAATGTTGATGTGTTTGTGGGGACATAGTGGCAATTAACAAGTTTGTGGGGACGACTGGTCTGGCCTAGCGGGTGACCCTGCCTGTGAAGCCGCGGTCCTGGGTTCGAATCCCAGTAAGGGCATTTATTGTGTGATGACTTGATGAACACAGATATTTGTTCCTAAGTCTTGGGTGTTTTTTTATGTATTTATGTATTTGTATATTATATAATATATCGTCGTCTGAGTACCCACAACACAAGCCTTCTTGAGCTTACTGTAGGACTTAGTCAAGCTGTGTAAGAATGTTCTATAATATTTATTTATTTCCGATCGGCCGTTCTGTATCTTCTGTTGTATTGTATGACTTGTATAATGTCCGACACGATAACATGTCAAGCTTGACCTTTTGTATCATAGATGATCAAGGGGTTAACTTTATCAATAACTCTTAACCTGGTTTGTTGCTAGTTTTTGTCAACGAGACTTCTTTTCCAACCCCGAACGAAAGGGAAACTAAAGGTAGACCTCTAGGCTTGGTCTATATCATGTGTATGAGAAACTTACTCAAAGCTCTGTTATATTATTTATATTATTACAAGCTTTTTATGAACTTGCAATGTATAGTATCTATTATGTATGTTTTACGGGTCAAATCTTGCAAGACCCACTTCCCGACTTCCAATGAAGCTGAAAATGTGCATACACATGAAAGTCGGGTGACAATGCAATATTATGATACCACCAAGCTGGTCTGATGATGGAGACAGGAGGTGGCCATAGGAACTCTGTGATAAAACAACGAAACCTAATTGTGTTTGGGGTTTTTAGAATTGTCTCGATGAGTATTAGTTGCCTGTGGAAAAAACAGTAAGCGATAAAAGCTTGTACCAAAAACTTTTGTACCTTAGTGGTGATAAAAAGGTCTTCTCTCTTCACGACGCCATCTTGGATCTTTTTCTTTATAATCTGTCCGATCTCGGGTTCGATCCTGTAGAGATGAGCCGTGTCGATGTGTCGGTATCCCACGTCGATGGCGTACGAGACACAGTCCACCATCTTGTCCCAGCCAGAGTAGTCGAACTCTCCGTCCTAGAGAGGTAAAGATTTTGGATCAGTTTGGATCATATCGATGGTAAATATAACCATGCCATGTTTTAGATGGTAAACCCAATTGACATATTGTGTATTTTGAATAAGTATTTTGAAGAAAGTAGATATTCTGAGGCCTGAACCATGTAAGTATTATTATGTTGATTTAAAAAGAAAGTTTCTCTAATTTTCAGGTTCGTGACGACTTCACCTAAAGGATGACTCACGTTAGACCGGGCCGTGTCCGGGCCGGAGCTTCCGGAGCTTCGTTTTCTATGGAAAGCATCACCTGTCATCTGTCATAGTTTAAGTAAGCGCCGGTAGCTCCGGCCCGGACACGGCCCGGTCTAACGTGAGTCATCCTTAACGGCTCGGTCACGACATTGTGCGATTAGCGGCGGCGACGGCAACCATAGGTTGGAGTGAGACACAGCGATCGGACCTTTCGTTCCCATTCCCACCTATACTTGCCCCCGCCAGTGCCGCCGGTCGCGCAATGTCGCGGCCGAGCCGGAAGACTCTTCAAAAAGTTTAACAACGTTAGACACTAAAATAACTGGTGACTTGTATCGGGATATCACACCCTCATCATCATCATACATGACATAATGATGTCCTCATAGCGCCGCCTACCGAACCGTAGTCCCATGGCTGAGAGATCATCACCTCACCATCATCATCATCATCATCATCATCATCATCATCGTCATCATCATCATCATCGTGCTTACCGGGCGGAGACCCAGCCACGTCCCGTAACCCAGAGCTGGCATTTTGATGCCATTGTTGAGCGTAAACGAGGGGATGTTGACCTGAAAAACAAAAGAAAAGAACACATATTAACCTTTTGGACGCCAATGACCGATATATCCGCACCGTAGGTTAAACGCCAGACCGATTAAACGGTCACAGACCACAGAGCAACGTCGACCTACGTGCATACCTATACATAAAGTTCAACTTCAGTTTTGACACTTCAATGATGTGGCGCCTGAGTGACAGCTTTTGTGTTTCGGCGTGGAAAAGGTTAATCACATCTAAGTAATAAAATAAATTCGCGATTGACTCGTCTATAAATGTGAGTTAAAAGAAAAGAATGTGGTACCTAATAGCATAGAGCAATATAAGTAGGTAAAGAAAGAGTGGTAACTCCATACATCAGTTTTCTTACCAAAACGTGAGTTAGTTCGTAGTCGACATCTATTTGTATTGAAGTACGGTCGAGTGTAAAAATATGGGTGCACATATCATACTCAAAAATATGTCCCACAGCTCTGTCAGCGAACTAAGTATTGGACATATTTTTGAGTAAGTTATGTGCACCAATATTTCTACATATGTACACATACATGCATAGGTACATGATCTGTATATTTAATTATGTAAATACATAGATGGTATTTTTCCATAGTGGCCTTAATAGATTTAGATATAAGGTCAGGTGGGGTTAGAAAAACACCGGCCAAGAAGAACACTTGTAGGGAACCCTCACACTGTTTCTCTTACCCCATCTGACTTTAAGACTCATTTATTTCAACATTACTTCTATGTTTTAAACATACCTATATGTAAGTAGGTACCTAGACATACTGTCAAGGAATTTGATACTACATATTTTACGATTGGTTGGTTAATTATAATACATATTTTATGAGTAGTGTAAATAATTGTAAATATTTGTATTTCAATATTTAGATATACCTATAGATAATGTTATTATGTAAGCTTACAAGAGACATGATATCATGATAGATAACATGGATAACCTTTCTTATACATATTTCCTACTAATAACATTGTACATCATGACATAGGTACCTACATACGAAACTGAGTTAATAGGTTGATAGGTTTCTACTTAAGGGTGGCCAACTTGGAGGTATACAACTTTTTTTTGCCGCCTTTTTATCTTGGCGGCAAATATGACAGTTGTTGCATGAAAATTACTTTGTGTAAGTAGATACTACGGCAAATTTCTTATGGAGCGTTTTACGACTGAACGTTTTAATTATTAAAACGTTCTTAGAAACATTAAAAAGAATGTTTCCCGGTCGATTAATTTCGAGAAAGGGGCTGTTCATAAATTACGGCATGTATTTTTGACGATTTTTGCCCCCCCCCCCTAAAATCATCCAAAAATCATGCTTCGAATGACCCCGTTTCCTCCTACGTCATGCTATCATCATCCGATGCCCAGACCCCCCCCCCCCCCAATTTGAAATGACAATTTTTGAATAGCCCCAAACGGTGACATTGATTGGCCCCCAAGATCGCCTGATTTAAGAGCTCCTGACTTTTATCTGTCTTTACTTTTATACTTTTATCTCACTTTGCCGCATAAAAAAAACAATGGCTTTTGTTTAATAGGTTAGTTAGGGTCTAGGCCTAAAAAATATTTGAGAAATTTCATACTATTATATTGTACCTATTGTATTGTAGAGACAAATAGCGTTAGCGTCGCGTCGCAAACGCAAGTTTGACAGTAGCGCAGAATAGATAATAATACAAACGGTAGAATACATACGAGTATCTATTTATAAAATACGGAACCGGCGAGCCGGCGAGTCATTAACATAAACACGTAAAACACGCCGTGGAATATTATATCGGGCGATTTTGTTTGTGAATTGATACGACCAGTGAATAAGCTTGTTAATTATAATAGTTAAAGAAAAATTACGTTGTATATTTAATTATGTACCTAATTCCACTTCCAAATTTAAGTGCATTATACAAATACCTTAGTTAGCTTTTAGTGGAAAATCAAAAGAACGAAATAAAAACAAATACGTATATCGTTTAAAAATCATTGATAACCATGACAGTTAGCACTAAGCTGCTCAGCAACTTCTGCTGATGACTACAAGAGCGAATTGGCCAGAAAGAGTTTTATATTACTTATGTTGATTCTGTAAACATTGGTAATAATTTAATGTCTTCTCTTTGAATGATAAGTTGATAAGAATCCCGACCGAATTTTCAGTATATTCCGTTTCTTCAAAAACGATTTTTTCTGCTCTATACAGCAAAGCCAAGGTTTGAACTAACCAATTTTACCACCACACATGATATAAAAATTGGTATTAAAGGATATTTATACTTGCAAAATATTGTGTTAGGAATGTGTGTAAATAAATGTAAGTTACCTTGGCCATGGTGCGTTCGCAGTCTACGGCAGCCGGCTTCAAACTACCGATAGCAGCTAGCAGCGATATCAAATACGAAAATATGCGGGCTTAGAGGATAATACCCAAACGGAGACGCCTTGGGGGTTATTCATAAATTACGTCATTTCAAATTAGGAGGAAACGGGGTCATTCGAAGCATGATTTTTGGATGATTTTAGTGGGGGAGGGGGTCAAAAATCGATGACGTAATTTATGAACAGCCCCTTGTCTGTAATTTTCGGTACAAAACAGTCTGCCGATTTTTGTGGGGGAGGGGCACGTCAAATTTATACGTAACGTAAAAATAGCCATGTCCGATAAACGTCACTCCATACAATGTGTATGACTATTGGCAGTGGCGGATTTGCCCTAAGGCCCAGTAGGCCCGGGCCTAGAGCGGCAAAATAATTAGGGGCGGCAAAATGTGACAAAAAAACAACGGGTTGCACTCCGGGAGTGCCGACAGAAGTGAAAACTCAATGACATCTTACGTCTTACGTTTTACGTCTTGCGCTCTCGCGAGTTAAACATTTTTTCCCCATCACAAAAAGTGCACAGCGCCGCTAAAGAAGTTTTCACTTCAAAAAATCGCTGAAGATAACAAGAAATAACTTGAAATTTAGTCAATATGATGCCACTGACCATTGGCCGCCTATTTTCGACAGAGGGGAACGCCTGTTAATGGCTACTCCGTTTGGTTATATCCTCTAAGTATGCGGGCGTCATTCAATGTTTGGTTTCTGAATCGTACCATGCGTAGTTATTATGTAACAAGGGAGATTATTTGTGAAAAATGATAAGTTGATTAAAGTCAAATGTCAAAAGTCAAAGCAATTATTGCAAACATATTACATAATATATTATTATATAATAGTAGTGTGTCTACTTGAAATATCATAAATTAAAATATTTTAATTGAAAATAATTTAATTTGTTCTTAGAGTAATTCATTAATTATACATACTTACCTATAGTTGGTCAAGCAAATCTTGTCAGTAAAAAAAGGCGCGAAATTCAAATTTTCTATGGGACGATATCCCTTCGCGCCTACATTTTTCAAATTTGCCGCCTAGGTATAATTACTCTCAGGATTTTCCCTTATGGCTCCTCTACACGATGGGCCAACGCCGGCCACTCCAAGGGACGCATTTATGCGTTAGAGGGAGCAAGTGATATTGCTATCTCATCCTACCGCATGGCTGCGTCCCTTGGATATTGCTATCTCATTCTACCGCATGGCTGCGTCCCTTGGAGTGGCCGGCGTTGGCCCATCGTGTAGAGGAGCCATTATAGAGGCCAAGGGAGAGACACTCTCATACAGAGGTTCGAACGGGACAAACGACTCTCTCTTAAAGAGGTTTGTATCTCTCGCTAATAGAGGTAATCTAGGGCAAAAATGACGGGACCTTATAATTACTCTCGCTAATAGAGGTTTCTCGTTTATCCAGTTCTACCTTAGGGTAGTCCAATTTCTTTGCCCAATGTCATTGCGTCTCACTCTCTCATTAAAGTAAAATGTGAGATGCCTGGACAAAGAAATTGGATAGGTGGAATACCACCCGTATCCAGGCCCCGTAGCCAACGTGCCAATCGCTTACGCTCCGTAGCGATCGAAACGCAACTGTCACTGTCGCACTAATATGGAAGAGCGATAAAGAGACACAAAGCGTTTCGTTATCGAAGCGATAGCGATTGTCACCTTGGCTAGGCCGCCAGGTTTGACTGTATCAACATCAACATATTATATTATTATTATGAAAGTACAAATTACATGAACAGCGACATCTAGGGGCAACATTCTACAATGTTGTACCGACTAATTAAAGCGCCATCTCTAAATTATACTTAAAACTACGTTCACTACACGTCGACAATCATTTCAAACACACTAAGACAGACTAGATAATCTAGATATCGTTGTAGTACCGCTATTCGTCTCTAGATGGCGTTAAAATAAAAATATAACTATTCTGTTGTATGTGGTTGTATCTATTACCCACTAGATGGCAACATCAACATGAAACGTGGAGATTTTATCGTGAAAATTGTATTTGTATTCTAGATCCATATCAGAGCGTTCAGCAAAACGATGTTCTGTTGCAAATAAGATCGATACGTATCATTAACTTTGACGTACGGTCTTCATTACAGCCGCTAGGTTGGCATTATGTGTTTTTCAGTACTTTTTGTCTAGTTTTAATAGAGTTAGCGTAGTAATTGTTTTAGAAGCGTGTTAGTATCGCGTGATCTTGTGATTGATGGTTATAATAAACTGTATCGGCTCATTAGTGATAGTTGATACGTTATTATGCGGGTACTTAGGAACCAGATATTAAGCCGGCTTGAAAATGTTACTAAATAGTTTTCAGCGGGTTCGTAAAGTACAGTCGACGTCAAAGAAATGTTTACACTTTTGCATCTTCCTCTTGAATCACTCTATCTATTAAAAAAACAGCACCAAAATCCGTTGCGTAGTTTTAAAGATCTAAGCATACATAGGGGCAGACAGACAGCGGGAAGCGACTTTGTTTTATACTATGTAGTGATGCAAACATTACATAGGTACCCAATAGGCATTTACGTAGTATCAGGCGTGTCTCACTCCGCGATTTCGTCGCTTTGCTACAGGTAGCTAAAAGTACATCCGTTCGGCCCCAATTTTGGGGAAAGCCATAAGCCGCGCGTGGCGCTGTCGCCACCTAGCGGCCATATCTGTGCTGATCGTAACAGACGCGTTTTGTTAGAGAGTGAGTCTTCTGTACTTAGTACTATTATTTATTCTGTGGTAGTATCTAAACACATTTAATTTACGTTTATAAATAGGTTATGAGGTTTATTACACTTGTGCCTATGTTTCCATTGCTTAGGTAACCAGTATAGGTACCAGGTACAGTCACCTGCGATAATATGTTACTCTTCGAAGGCCGCAAAAATATCTGATACGGTCGTATTTGTAGAGCCATACGTTGTGTAACTTATTACAGGTGACTGTACCAGGCAGACGTAATATAATGAAAAATATTAACTCTATAGAAAATATACCTGATTTTAAATGTAGGTACATATGTTAAAATTAGGCATTCTCAAGAAAACCTTTCTCGAAAAACCATAATTATCGAAAACAAACGATATTAATATTAATTAATTTTGGTATTTTTATTATTTATTTCAATGTATTATTACTATATTAGTATTCTTAGTCGCAAATAAATAGCATATTTACAATGATTTTATTTTATTAATTCTTAGGTATTCATTAATTTTAAATTTTTAAAATATTATTGTAATAAAACAGAAAAAATACGATTAATGGGTTTTTTCAGTTATATTTTTTAATTAATATTTTTCATAGTATCACAGTTTCATATTATTTCGTAGTACAGTAGACAAATCTACGGCCATTTTATATTAGTAGTATACCTACCTACTGCATAATTATGACTATTAAGTATAGGTATTTTATACATATAGGTATACTAGGCGTCACCCACAACTATCCAAAATGGCGCTATTTAACATAAACACCGAAGGAGGTGTTTAAAAACTAGTTTGTAACGTAACTACCTGTGTTAGGTGTTAACCTACCTCAACCTATCACAGTGCACAGCACATGTTATTATTGTATGCGCATTTTAAATCAGTGTTAAATTTTAATTGAGGTTTAAGAGCCCATCAACGTGCACACTAGCGCCACTGCTAAATATTCGTGAATTTTTTAATTAAACGAAATATATTTAAAAAAGGGGGCCGCTACGTACTGTATCTTGTATTAAAGTACCATTTGAATCCCTCAAACTAGTTTCCATGTTGCTGGATTCCTCAATCTATGCGTCCAAAGGCCGTTTTTGTTTTGAGTTTATAGATTGACGAATCCAGCAACATAGAAACTAGTTAGATGTATTCAAAAGGTACTTTAATACAAGATGAAGATGCAGTACGTAGGGGCCCCCTTTTTTAAATATCTTTCGTTAAATTTAAATAATCACGATTATTTAGCAGTGGCGCTAGTGTGCACGTTAATGGGCTCTTAAATTAAAATCGGTGAAGTAACTTTAGATTTAGATCTATCACTTTCAGACGTGGGAAATTTAATGGTTATTTTATAATACTTGCAAAAAAGTTTTCAAGTTCAGAGTTTTTATAGTGACTTTCTCAAGACCTTCTAGAATATATTTTTACACGAATGAAATCGGTTTTATATTTATTGTTTTTATTTTTATATTATATCTACTTTACTTACAAGATGTGCAATTGCATAATATTTGTCATTGAGTATCACTTCTGACAAAAGTCATTGCCTATGTCTGCATTATTTATTATTTTATTTATTTTACAAATAAAAAAAAATATAAAAATTAAAATAAAATGCATTTATTTCAGACAAACATGGACCATTTTGTTAGTACATCTTAATCTCAATTTAAAACTTATAGCTAAGGTTAACTTACTAATGTAACCTATTAAAATATTAAAATTTGACAAAACATTTTACCTTCTTTAATACTTACAGATAAACTTTTTAATTATAGAATTATTTTGACCCAAATAAATACCTATTTGAAGGTATTTGTAAGAGTTTTCATGAATTAATTAATCCAAAATTATTTGCCCGGTACTCCCAACTTTTTTTAAACGTAAAAAGTAAAGCGAAAGCGGGCGAGTGTCTCATAAACAAGGAGATCCCTAAAACAGGAGCTAAGAGTGTAAAGTGACTTGTAAAAAACTTTAATTAAGAATATCTTGCAAATTACAGGCGTATTTTTTCCCCTTTTCTGTTGAGCTACGCCGTGCCTCGTTTAGATGGGGCTGTTGTGTAGTAACTAATCCTTTATCTAGTAAGCTCGTACAAGCTTAGGGTCTCCCCCACAGCTATCGATGCGGAATCGGCTCGGCTCAGCTCGGTCGACTTACAACGCGACGACGTCTTTTTTGCCCTTATTGATTTAGATTTAAATTTATTTATTTCATAATGTGAAATTTCAATATAAATTATTTGACACTAATCTATGCGAATTTATATAATTCTTGCGTAGATATAGGGTTTTTTTCTATCGGCTTTTGCCGATTCCGCGTCGATAAGTGAGGGGAGACTTTAACCCGGCAACGGCTCGGCAAATAACAGTGTGGAAGTTCCATCATAAACGTGAAATTTCTATGACAACTAAAAATAAAGAGCCTGTAAGGTTTCATCTTAAGCAGTAAGCAAATAGGTATTTAAGAAAAGACTGCAAGCAAAACTTTTAGATGGTGTACTTCCGTTTGGCCCAAATACATTTCGCCAAATTTCACTTCCCAACAAACTTATCGCAATAGTTTCATTTCCCAAAGGAACCTTTAGCAAAGTTACACTTCGCATATAACTTATTTGGTCAAATTATCATTTGGCATGATTTTACTTTGTCAAATGTTATTAGGACAAAAACTTATTTAGCAAACGTTTTTTATTGGCTAATATTATATTCCAAAAAGATGTTTGCTCAAATTGTCACTTCGCAAATTTGGCAAATAGGCATCTCTATTTAAATTTGAACCTAAATTCGTTCTGTTACAATTTTGAATTTAGTAGTAGTAGTAGTAAACTCATTATTGTACAAAAAGACATATTAAAAATAACATACAAGTAGTGAGAAGTACAAAGGCGAACTTATCCCTATGAGGGATCTCTTCCAGTTAACCTTTGAGTAGATGAGAGGAGAAAGTGAAAAGAGGGTGACGAATGCAGCAAAACATTACATACTTTTAAACATTACATACTTTTAAACTTAAATTTAAACAATATCTTTTCAGCTTGCAACTGCCGTGTTCTTAGCGTTCCATGCAGCTTAGCTAAATAATTTTTTTTTTGTTGGTTAAAGCCGTCGATCGTTGCCTTTTCTGTAAACCTATTTACAACTACCAACTCACCTATTTTATATTATATTTCTTTATTTATTCGAGTTCCCTTTTTTATGTATATATGCTCAACTATATTTAATATTATACTAAATACATGCTTTGCCTGACTATATATATTTACATATTCCCAACCCACTCACTTCCATATCAAATTTCACTTTTTTTTCTTTTTCTTTGTCTTCATGTATAAGTTTGTAATTTGTGTTAAATATTAATTAGGTACTGAATCACATTTTGACACTGCCTTTACTGTTCTGAGCTATCTTCTTGCCCTGGGCTCCACGGAAGACCAGCGCTATAGCATATATATTATGTTAGAGCATATGCTGAGTGGTGTCCATTTGTAGCCTCTATAGCAGCATCAAAACTACGATTATTATTGCATGTTAGTTTAAGCTACTAATAGTTTTAACTGTTTAGTGTATAAGATCTTCTTTCTTAAATGTATATGTGTGGTGCTGTATGTAGATGGTTTTTGCAATAAACGTTTTTCTATTCTATTCTATTCAAAATGTACAACAAGGTACCTACCAAAAAGATAAAGGATGTAAATACATACAAAATATTTATTTAATAATATTTCTACTCAGGAATTAATATAATATTTCTACTCAGGATCAGTAGCTTCCTCCATTCTTACTGAGAAAAAATGTCCACAAGTTTTTGGTGCATTTGTATGAAATTTTGGGCCCACTTTTTAGGGTTCCGTAGCCAAATGGCAAAAAACGGAACCCTTATAGATTCGTCATGTCTGTCTGTCTGTCTGTCTGTCTGTCCGTCTGTCTGTCCGTCCGTATGTCACAGCCACTTTTCTCCGAAACTATAAGAACTATACTGTTGAAACTTGGTAAGTAGATGTATTCTGTGAACCGCATTAAGATTTTCACACAAAAATAGAAAAAAAACAATAAATTTTTGGGGTTCCCCATACTTCGAACTGAAACTCAAAATTTTTTTTTTCATCAAACCCATACGTGTGGGGTATCTATGGATAGGTCTTCAAAAACGATATTGAGGTTTCTAATATCATTTTTTTCTAAACTGAATAGTTTGCGCGAGAGACACTTCCAAAGTGGTAAAATGTGTGTCCCCCCCCTGTAACTTCTAAAATAAGAGAATGATAAAACTAAAAAAAATATATGATGTACATTACCATGTAAACTTCCACCGAAAATTGGTTTGAACGAGATCTAGTAAGTACATATTTTTTTTTTATACGTCATAAATCGCCTAAATACGGAACCCTTCATGGGCGAGTCCGACTCGCACTTGGCCGCTTTTTACTCGTATTAGGGTCGAAAGAGCTCGTGATTCTGACTGGAAATAATACAAAAAATCACAGTTCTGTGTAATGCAGATTGGGGGTAATCTTCATAAATTAAGTTATAGTAGGTACAATGCAGTACCAAAAAAAATTACTATGTTTATTACATTTTTAATCATAAAAATGTCAAAATCAAGTCAATTTCGATTCTGATCAAATCGATCGATTTGATCATCCCGTCTGGATACCGCTTTACCAGTTACACTACACTGAATGGGATTGGCAACTGTCAATAGTTTGCATAGATGGCACCATCATAGCTTGCCGGGGCTTGCCCCTTCTCTAGTTGAGTTCTATGAGATTTGGCTTAAAGGGCTGGCATCTAGGGCATAAAATTCTATATAAAAAACAAGAATTTGACACAATTCTAGAGATTGACAGAGCAATCTATGCTGGCGCAATCTGCTAAATACTTTGACCGGCCAATCCCATTGATTACCGAATCTTAATTCCTTAATTTTTATTTTAGGTCCTTATATAATTCTAAAATATTATTGCAGATATGTTCATGTAATGGTTCAACAAATTACATCCGTTTGCGTAAAACATAACCAAAATGATAAAGTATTTCAAATGAAAGCAAAAATAAAAATACTGCAGGCCCTCTATTGGTATGTAAATTGTATGCCATGTAATATTTTGGGACATGTAAGTTATGCTTAATGGTACATTTGACTAAATAATACTTGGTAAAATGAAACTTGACCAAGTAATTATTTGCTAAACAATAACTTGCCAAAAAAGACTATTGCAAACTGAAAAATTGCGATAAGTTGTTTTGCCAAACATTTTTTTGGGAAATGATAATTTGGGAAACATAGTTTGGGATGTGATACTTTGGGAAACGTTTTTGGCCCATTCATTAGTAAACCCTGACAGTTACGTAGGAAGTGGTGCCCTCAATAATTACCTACAATTTCTTGTGGAACTATAAACAAGGCAATTTCAGAAACAAGATGTTCCTGCAACGTTAAAATAAACATTTCCATTAATTGACCCATTAGCAGCTAACACTAAGTAATAACTTTTGTACTTAACTTTTACGATATTAGAAAATATAATATTGTACTTAAATTCTAAACTTATAGCATATTAATTAGACAAGTACATGTGTAAAGTAACTAAGCCACTTTCACTTTAGTTGCTTAAAGATTAAAGATTTAGAATGAATGAATGAAAGTTTAATCACGAGAACATATGGTACAGTACAGTAGATGTTATAAAATTTATTAATTTACATTGTTGACCCTTAATATGGTCTGCCATAAGGCATGTGAAAATGGTTTTGCCATGACGTGACAACGCCATGTATGTGAAAATTAATTGCGAAAATTAGATTTGATGTTGTAAGTAGGTACTACCTAATATTTGCATTTTAGTAGGTATAATAAAATATAAATTAAGAGAATTCTGTACTGAAAATTATACTGAAGAGTGAAGATCACTTAAGATAAATATACAATATAATTATATATATATATATATATATATATATTTTATGTAACTCTATAGGTATATTATTTTACATACTAGGTACTAATACATTTTCTATAAATGCACCTTTGCACTTTGTTAAGATAATACTAAACACACAATGGCGGCGAATAATAACATGAATCAAAATAACTTAAGTCGAAATCGCCGCGTAAGCAATTACCGTAGCCTATGGATAACTGCAACACCAGACGGGTTGCAAGTGCCTTGCCGACCTTTAAGATGGGAGTACTCTCTTTTCTTGAAGGTTTGAAAATCGTATCGGTCCGGAAAATACCGCGGACGTTCATTCCACAGTTTACCTATTAGCGTATCTTAGGACTACCCCACACTAGCGTCCTTTTAGCGTCCGCGTCTATTCGAACTAGCACCAACGTTGCGTTGAGCAGCAGCCAAAGAGTTGCCTAGATACCGACGCTCAGAAGACGCTAGTGTGGAGTGGCTCTTACTCTTAAGGAGAGTATTGGCTCCACCAACTTGCCTGTCTAAACGCACGAAGTCTTAAAGAACACTTAAAAAACGGACACTAATTAAAAAGTGCCCTCTTTTGGAGTGTTTCTTTTATTTCATCCCCCCTTTCCCCCCGTCGGGGTGAGTAACGTCTAGTCGAGGGGTGAGAGATTCTGTTACCAATACCAATTTGCTTGAAATAAAAGTAAAGGTATTGTATCTTAATTAATTTTTATTCGACTAATGAATTTATTTCACAACAAATCCCAAAAGTTCAATATTAGTCATAATTGTAGAATTCTATGTATGTAGTGAGCTGCGATATTGCATGGAGAAATTATGAATGAATTCATTGATAAATTCGCCATGCACTTTTGCGGCTGATGGTACAAAAAACAAGCAACAACGGTTGCACTCCGGGAGTGCCGATAGAAGTGAAAACTCACCTCACTATGTTACCGACGCCCGGTAACACGATACATACGTTTAGCGGAGATATTCTATTTATTTATTTTATATTATTATCATTCTTAAATAAGATCACACTTTTTCATTTACATGTTTATTTACAATATTTACATACTGCCATGACAACGTCAAATTATTTGAACATAGGTAAAGTCTTGAAAAGGAGTCCGCAACATAAATGTCAAATAACATTGAGTTTTTCTTTATTGATTTAAATGCCATTTAAATTATGAGTGGCCACCTTACGGGGCTTACGGTCACGAGATCGCCTTACGCCCTTACGGTCACGTGATCGCCTTACGCTGTCTCGAGTTTATCATTTTTTCCCCAACTCAAAAAGTGCCCAGCGCCGCTAAAGAAGTTTTCAACTTTTCACTTCAAAAATAGTACCATTTCGTATCTTCTCCTAGTGACAATTATATTAAAGTTGCTAGGGACCTCATACTACTGTCACTGTGACAAAGTACGAAATGATACTGAAATAAAATTTCTTGACTGTATCTAAGAGTTTTTATTTTGTATTATTCTGGTTACGTATGTACCTAAATAAAGATTATAAGGGGCTACTTGAAGGTTATTAAATTTCTATAATTTCAGTCCTTGAAGAAACGCCATTTCGAAAAGCCGGTGTTTCATTAACATTAGTAGCCGTACTTACCACGAGTTGACACTTGACGTTTGTTTGTACTGTATTGAGGAAAATTGTAAATCTAATATTTTTTCCAAAAATGTTTAATTAGGTACGTTCACATCACAGGTATAACTGAAATATCACGAATATTAACATTTAGTCATTTAAACATAACCGTTTTAAAGATAATATTAATTTGAAAATTGTAATACCTATAGATATTTATTATATCTATAAACCATAACATTGTTATCATTAGATACGACAATTTTTCATAAGATATCGACTACATCATTTTCATGGAATTTTTTATAGAAAATTTATTCCACAAGTAGTTAAAATATATTACATAATAACTATACCTAAACAATAGGTAATTAATTAATCTTAAAGTGGTACCTAAGTTTACTGTAATATTTGTTATTATAATTAGTAATTCACGTAAGCTTTGTTAATTTAAAAACAATAACGTGATCAATAAAAAAAAATATAGGTACAAAAAACAATTGAACCTAACCTTATTACAATAAAAGTAGGCACATATTTATACTTCTTCAAAGACAGACATGTAAACAACATCTTCAGACACAATCCCTTATTAATATTAAAACGCACACAAAACAGAATAAATTAATAACAAACAACATTAACCCGCGATCGAATATTAAAGAATAAAATTGAGATACGAAATCATACGGACACTGACGAAATGACAACTTCACTGTTATTTAAATACAACAAACAAATATACATTACATTATAATAAAGTAAAAATAAGCGGGTGAAATTTCGACGTCTGTAAGTATGGGGATATGGAGAAAAAAGCTGTTGGGGCAGGCCACGCCTTGCGGAGGCCCGGTCGAGCCACGCCTTCGCTGGTGGGGGACGGATCGTATTTGCCAGTCGGTACCCGCATTCGCGACCCGCGTACGCTCGAGTTTAAAAAAATAATAATTAAAAAGAAAACCTGTCAATTTCCAGCGCCAATTGGCGCGCTTTCTGACAGATTAGGTTTTTAATGTTCGTAGTGCTGTGAGTGAGTGTGTTTTTTGGCGGATCATTTTGGAAGCTATAGGAAGGATTTCTTATGGTAAGTTTTCAGGGAAGGGCTTAAAAGTTGCGAACATTAGTAAGATAAAATTGAAGAACTAAATCAGTAGGCAAACATTGTGCCTATTAAACTCCTTGTAAAAAAACATAAGAATTTAGATTGCTATGAAACTTCTATTATAATTATTTATGATTATCTGTATATTTAACCCTTTTTGTTAATCATTTTTACTTGTCTGATTTTAATAAGATTTGACGTGTGTAATTTACTTTAATTTTAAATACGCTTCTAAAACATCCTGTAATTTTACCTTTTTGAAACAATAATAAAGTAACCGCTTACATGATAAGGTGTAGTGTAGGTAATAATGTTTGGACAATTTAACGAAGTTATTAAAACTATGAAATCGATACTCCTAAATATTTTAACAAGATTTGTTTCCTATTATATTATACATTTTTTTATTATTTACAAACTAGATAATAATATACAGAGTATTACTAAAAGAAATTAAAAACTAGCTTAAATCTAAAATAGGCCCTTGAGGCATTGTACCAGTTTCCTATTTAGATAGGAGTTTGTTATTAAACATATTATACGCGCAATTAATAATTAATTATTCAAATGATATCTAATCCGTTACCTCGTCCGCTGTACTAGACACAGCCATTATCATAAAATTACATATTAATTAGCTTAATTATATCAATACACATTTTTCGACTATTATTTTCTATATTTTGTTGACTTTATTGTATATTTAGGTAAGTAATAGGAATTGGATTTCCCAAGGAAGACATTTAAAAAAAATATAAAACAGTATAAATATGAAAGACAGGTTCATATTATATTTGAACAAAATTGTACCTATGTTATAATAATGTATGTTGCTCGCGTACGGATGTAATAATATTAGTTTCTAAAATATTAATATATTTGTATGGGTCCTAGGCATCTAAAATAAATGTTGAACTTGAGTTGTCACGCAAATATACGTAGGTATATCTTTGTAAGTAATTACATTTATCCTTTTAGGAACTAGAAATTGAATTGTATGGCTACCTAAATATGTATTTATTGTCTTGAACACTTTTTAGTTTTTAGGACAAATTATTACTAGACATAGTACATATAAATTATTACTAGAGATTCTTTACCTAAATGACAAATGAGTTAAATAATTTAGTTTACCTAAAGATAATTTGTTTCTTATCTTTTTTACGTTAATTAATAAAATAAATATCTGGGAGACCGAGCTTTGCTCGGAAAACATATAAAATCTCAAAAAATTGCGTTTTCCCAGAGATAAGACCTAGCTAGATCGAGTTTTCGCCCCTGAAAACCCTCATATACCAAATTTCATCGAAATCGTTAAAGCCGTTTCCGAGATCCCCGAAATATATATATGTTTAAATAAATAAATATACCTATAAATATACAAGAATTACTCTTTTAAAGGCATTAGATTAGATAGATAATTGTACCTACCTAAATATCTTGTGAGGCCACAAATGAATGAATGGCTCATAGTAAGTTTAATTAGGCTTGAGATAAGATATACGTAACATAATTAACAACATAGATATATGTATAAACAAATACTTAACTAAATAAACAGAAAACACAATTATGACACAAAAAATTTTACTAACTTACCTAATGCTGAGAAATGTACCTAACTAACCCTATTTCTGCAAATAAAAAAAATATTATATTGAATCATCAAATATAATATTATACAAAAACCGGCCAAGTGCGAGGTGGACTCTCGCACGAAGGGTTCCGTACCATAACGCAAAAAATGACAAATAAATCACGTTTGCTGTATGGGAGTCCTCTTAAATAATTATTATTTTATTGTGTTTTTAGTATTTGTTGTTATAGTGGCAACAGAAATACAATCTGTGAAAATGTCAACAGCCTAGCTATCTAGGTTCATGAGATACAGCCTGGTGATAGACAGACGGACAGACAGACAGACGGACAGCGAAGTCTTAGTAATCCCGTTTTTACCCTTTTGGTATGGAACCCTAAAAAATTGTCCTTATTAGGATTCAAACCAAGAACACTTCACAAGTAGAATCACTAGTAACTACGACAACTACGTTAAGTGGTTGTTAAAGCTTATTTAAGCTCGTTATAACTGTTTCTTTAAGTAATTGGTGACTAAGCAAGAAAAAGTGACGACAATGAAAGCTCAACAAAGAACTGTTAGAAAAAAAATACCGGTTAAATATTTATTTTATAGTCTTTTTTTCCTTCAGGTTTTGATTAAATTTGGTGGATAAATAGAGTTCCCTATTCTGTACAGTATAAGTGCAATTTCACCGTATGGCTTAAAAGATCTTCCGCGGAGATACCTAGGTATGAAAAATTCATAACTCAACGGAAAATTACATACATACATTTTATTAAAATCTGACGCGAAAATATCGACTATCTACGAAATAAAAATCGGCCGGTTAACGCAACGCACTGATAATCAGAATTAGAATTATATTAAGAATTGAGTTAGGAATTAAGATCTACAATTAGGTAGTATATGTAGGTATTATTTACTCATTTATTGGGGGATTAATCCATGCTTAATCTTAAAATTTTCTATTTCATCTAAATATTAAACGCTTTTTTTTAAATATAATATATAATTTCACTCGTTCCTAAATTATTTTCTTTAAAAGATTTTAGTTTATTCAGTTTTTCTTCTTGTCAACAATGTCTCAAATTGGAAAAAAGTCAAGAAAATATAATTAAAATTTATTTAATGAGTTGTTGTCTACGGGTTGTATTATGATAAATTAAAATGCATTAGTTCACATACATACATGTTCGTATTTCGCATTTTGATTTTGACCTCCATCGAAGTTTTTTATAATTACATTTGAAAAAGCTTTATGAGCAAAATCATCAAAACGCCAAATTTTAAAATCAATTTTTTTCAAACATGAAAAATTTGGGTGTAGAAAGAAATAAGAAAAGTAGTATTTAAAGGTTTTTCTAAGATTCTCTAATTTCATGAAATAATGAGATAAAATGTAATATTTTTTATAAAATTTATTTCAGTTAAATCCAATATAGTGCAGTTTATAATTTATGTACACTGTAGTAGTGATACTATTTAACATAACACAAATTAAAATATTAAAGAAAATATTTTGATTTATTTCCTGTATACGTGTACCGATAAACGGCACTTTGATCGGGTCACAAACAAATACGCAAATATAAAATGATCTCAGCCCATTATTGCTTAGCTTGTCAAATAGAGGTCGGGAGAGCTTTACCCATTAATTCTATATTTTATCTGTACTTAACTGAAGCCTAAACAGTCATAAATTATTGAATTCAAGCCTGAGTCAGGTTTCCTAATAAAATCTAGACGGAATCTCGCCTAGATTGCCTACCCTATTGAGGTTTGATTCATAGTCAGATATGTGATATCGTCAGCAGTGTTGCCAGGGCTCTTGAGTCTTAAAGTTACGTTTACGTTTAATGAAAAGTTATTTTCTTAAAGCAAAAGTCACATTATTCTTCTTTAATTATAAAACGCACATATCACGGAATGCCAAAAGTCACGAAAAGTCACTACTTTTGTGATCATCTGGGGACACTGGGGCTATTTTAAGTACTCTAGGGCTGTCGAGAAACAAAAGAATCGAACAATCAATCTGATTAAACAATTAATGGGCAGATTTTTATTTGTCCACCATTTCTTTCCTTAGATTTAGATACATTTTGGCTTGTTTGTTGAAAGAGTTCCTCATTCTGGGCCGAATAAATACGAAATCCCAATTTGGAACCCAAAAATTGTACCCATGTAATTTTATGTTGAGTTATGACAATATCATACTTTTTCGTAAATCAGAGAAAGGTTTTTTAGGTCTTATACACAGAATAAGAATCTCTATCCACCAAAGTTTATCTAAATCGACATAAAAAACGGCCCTTTATTCCATACTTGACGAATTACGCTTTCTACAAATGTGTGTTAATTCGTTCGTTAGTTAGTAAGTTCTTAACCAAAACTTCAATTTTAATCAGATAACAAAGGCGATGACAGACATTGAAACGGAATAAGTGACGTACGTTCAAAAACAAAAGATTGGCATATTTACTGAGTAATATGAGTTATTCACTCAGAAATAATTTAGTAGTTTATGCAACAGTGATATAATAAGGGTTCTTAAAATTCAAGGGTCGAAGTTACAAAACGAGACGTAGTCGAGTTTTGTAAAAAAAGACCCGAGAATTTTAAGAACCAATTATGAGCTGTTGCATACATTACTTTTTCTATGACAGCTGCAGCAAAAAAAAAAAAAAAAAAGTCGAGTTTTGTAAAAAAAGACCCGAGAATTTTAAGAACCAATTATGAGCTGTTGCATACATTACTTTTTCTATGACAGCTGCAGCAAAAAAAAAAAAAAAAAAAAAAAAAAAAAAAAAAAAAAAAAAAAAAAAGAGAGAGTTATTATTAAAAACAAGAGTTATTATTAAAAAAAAAGAGTTATTATTAAAAAAAAAGAGTTATTATTAAAAAAAAAGAGTTATTATTTAAAAAAAAAATGAGTTATTATTTAAAAAAAAAAAGAGTTATTATTGTAAATGAAAACATACCTCTTTCAATCAAGATGATCGGAACTTGTATCTTTAAAAAAAATAAAGCAGTTGTATTATACTCATAAGATGACTGCTAGCAGTCATCTTATGAGCCTATAGACAAAGCATTCAAATGACATTGCTTTAGATATCACTGTCAGTCATTTAATTGACACATTTAAGTGCTGGAGTAGAAAAAATATTTAACGTACGTTCGTAATTTCGTTTACTCAGTTGCTACATCATTGTTGGGAGTTACACAGAATTTCGTCTTTTGTCATTATTGTATTATAATAATTATTAATTGTTATAAGACAGCTATTATTGATTTCGTATTGAATATTGTTTTCGATCGATACGGATTCAGGCCAAGACATTATAGTAATATGTCGCAGTAGTAATATGTCGGTTTCCTCACATTGACACATTAAATTTATTAACACTAAACAAACATTTGCACGTAATTCTACACCTGTGATAATTTAATTATTAACAATACTTCGACACTGACAGTGACAAATATGGATAACAAAATATATTGTAAGTATGTGAAAATGTACAGAATGCCTGTTGTGGCATTCGCTACGCTCAATTTTGTGCTTAAATTAAACTGTAACAGTGTAATTTTATTTAAAATTATACCTATTTTTTTTTATTTTGAATTTTTATTCACAAATTTTCAATACTCAATACTCAATACTCAATATTTTATTGCCATTTCACAAAGTAATTGTAATAAAAGTAAGTAATTGGTAAACTTATAAGCTAGGTCTTTGTGAACCCTGTTGGGCACTGCAATATACTATTTACAATTCCAAGGAGAGGAGAATTTGTGATTAATGTAATGTGATTAAATCTTAATATAAACAATAATTATAAGCAAATGTAAAAATAAGGATTAAATTTATGTCAAAAATACCAAAGTCAAGTCTTAACAAAAAAAAATCAAAATTTCAATGTATTTGTAATTAATAATTATAGATATTATTTAATTATAATCTGTTATTAAAAATTCGCTTAGGGTATAATATGACTTAGCTAATAGCAACTGTTTAATTTTATTTATATATATATTATAATTTTCTTCTTCTTTTATAGAGTCCGGGAGTTTATTATATATTTTAATAGACATTACTAAAGGGCCCGATGACAGTAGTTTAAGTTTACAAGGTGGTGGGATTAGTCTATTCTTGTTTCGTATCGATCGTGTAGAAGGTAGGTCCTCTCGTTTTATATATAATTCCCTATTCTTTCGAACGCACTTACACATGTCTAATATATATATAGATGTGAGGGTCAGCAGTCCAAGTTCAGAAAAATAAGGTTTGTGGCTTTCGATTTCGTCAAGTGTTTTATTTATTAAGATACGAACAAGCTTTTTCTGGAGGGTAAAAAGTAATGGAGCGTTGGTACTATTACCCCACAGAATAATTCCATAATTTAGCCAAGCATATGCATACGCGTAATATGTTGTTAGGGCTGTTTCCAAATTTGTCGTTACTTTAACCGCCCGAAGCGCATTTTCAATTTCAACTCCGTTACTATTTTTAATACTTAGACTTTGTATGACGGTATCGGTGGTAACGGAATGGAAGGAACGAAAAGCTTATGAAAATATTGGGACAGTTTTTTTCTCCTATTAGGATCAAAATAGCGTGATTCTTAGTAGAAATAACATAAAAATTCCCAAATCCAACAAAAAGTGTAGCGTACAACTTTAAAATAAAATGGCCGACGTACAGAAGGCCCATTGTGGCATTTGTGGCATTAGCTACGCTCAATTTTGTGTTTAAATTAAACTGTAATAACATGATAGGATGGGGTAATGACTTGTAACATGATTGATACATAATATACTTATTTGTTACGGAAACCATAATTCATTTTGATGTGGTAGCAACGCATGTCGCAATTTTACAATCTTATGTAGGCACAGGTACCTATTAAAATAACCTAGAGGTCGGTTCTAATTAAACAATTTGTAATGTTTTTGATACGACCTTGACTTGACAATAGCCTTGATATTAGTAATAGGGAATATTACGTGAAACTCTGCGTAGGGGGCGACACTTCCACAATCCGTCACAATCTAAGGCTCTACCGCAAACGAGAGAGTCGAAATTTTATTTCTAACCTCTCTCTTCTTCTTCTTCCTCGCGTTGTCCCGGCATTTTGGCCACGGCTCATGGGAGCCTGGGGTACGCTTGGCAACTAATCCTAGGATTTGGCGTAGGCACTAGTTTTTACGAAAGCGACTGCCATCTGATCTTCCAACCCAGAGGGTAAACTAGGCCTTATTGGGATTAGTCCGGTTTCCTCACGATGTTTTCCTTCATCGAAAAGCGACTGGTAAATATCAAATGATATTTCGTACATAAGTTCCTAAAAACTCATTGGTACGAGCCGGGGTTTGAACCCGCGACCTCCGGATTGCAAGTCGCACGCTCTTACCGCTAGGCCACCAGCGCTTCGAATTTCTAACCTCTCTATCACTTGCATATTCGAGCGATAAAGAGGCAGATATCTGAGTTTCGACTTTCGCGCTTCCCGGTAGGCCCTTTGTAAACAAACCGCCTTGATGTATAAATGTCATATTTATTGTCTGTGAAAACTTGTCAAAAAACAGCAGTTTAAGGCACAGTATGTATAAGTTACTTTATGGTTTACGATGGGGGCTAGTGCTGCACTCTGGCGGCAGAACATTGTAGTAATACCCTATTCAGCGTTAGCAATTTTCAAGGTCGTATCAAGACCTGTTCATAACCAAAACAAGTTGATACATCTGAATCGGGCTCCATTGACACGTGATTTTAGTACAGTCAGCAGCAGAAGTTGCTAAGCGGGCGAGGTGTTCAAAAAGATCTTGACGCGATGTTATTGTTAAGAGAATAAGAGCGCGTCAAGGTAATTTTGAACATCTCGCCCGCTTAGCAACTTCTGCTCGCTGTACGATCTTGAAGTTTGTATCCTATTTTTGGCGGTAATTTGCGATTCAATAAATTACATTTAACTTGACAAAAATCGCATTAAAAACACACACAGCTTGTCGGTAGAAAAAGGCGCGACATTAAAATTTTCTATGAGATCTACCCTTCGCGCCTACATTTTTTAAATTTACCGCCTTTTCTACTGACAAAGTCTCTGTACCAGAGTATATAGTCTGGCAAACACAACTTGTCAGTCAGTAAGAACCAGGAAAATTATACTCATTCCTTTCTTTTGGGTGCCAGTACTAGCGTAAGACAAAAACAGTACGATACTCTCTTTCTATGTTTGAAATAAGACAGTCCTGGGCTAAAATATACTTATTCTTTCATTATGTTACTGGCCGAAGCCGTTATAAAAAACAAAACGCAAGCACAGATACCTGTTTCCCTGCGGCAGCGCTAGATGGCGCGCGCAGGTTGTTTATTGTGGCGGCACGATTTACAGCCCGATCGGCGATAACCGCCCGGTGCCTTGTAAAGAACCTAATTACATATAACTATATGCTGCGTTTTGTTCAGCTTTTATACTCTGGCAAGCTTTGTTGTCACTCTATCATGCTTCAGTGCAGTGATTGACATGTTGGCTACGCACCCTGATCTGACTGTACCTATCGGTATTTAGCTCAATATTCTCGTTAAGTATCCGTTTTGCACTTAATAGTTACACAGAATATAGTAAGAAATAATAAAGGGATAAAAACACAAAATTAACACAAGAATGTGACACCGCACTAATAAGTACATAAATTAATGCCAAATATGTCATTGAAGTGTCACTGTGACATTAACTGAGTTGCCTTTGCCATCAACACTTATTAATTCATTAAAAAAAAACTTTATCTATGGAACAGTTACTGTTACGGCCAGTCAGCCATTTTAAGCGCGAACTATATCTTACCCGTTCTATCTTACAGAAAAATTCCAAATAAGAATGAGATAGGAAGACAGTTCGACTTAATACGGCGTTGTTTTATAATTGCGTTTTGTTATTGCTTCGATAATTATTATAACGATTGATATGAATCTAAAGTAGGTTTCGAAGAACAGTTTAATGCGTTTTATAGGGTGCAACACTCGTTGAAATAAATTAAACGTATATTTCAATAAGCTGTCCATATAGGCTTACAACTATATATGTGTACATATTTACATATTAATATACAACGTAGATAAGCATAAGTGGTACATATCTATAGTTTGTCAAAGGACTGTCTCATTTCAAACATAGAGAAAACATACTACCTTTGTCTTACACTAGTACTAGCACCCAAAAGAAAAGAATGGGTAGGTATAGTTTTTTTTTTGTTCTTATTTACTGTCAAATTGGTTTGACCAACTATATTAGCACTATATAAAACAAAATTTTCTAGTCTGGGCAACCAATTTTGCCAGTAGCAGTAGAATAAATAAATAAATATTTTTTTGGGGACAGTCTTACACAGATCGATATATGTAATCTCAAAGCACATAAGTAAACCTTCCTCAAGAATCACTCTACTGATAGGTGAAAACTGCATGAAAATCCGTTCAGTAGTTTTTGAGTTTATCGCGAACATACATAGAGTTAGACTAAGATATGTCTGCAAAGACTTTTATAGCACACGCAGTGCGTGTATTATTTATAGGTACATTAGGTACGTCATAGAAGTTTGACGTTTAAAATAACACTTGTACTGCGTGTGCTATCAAAATCTTTGCAGACTTTTCTTGGTCTAACTCTACCTATATAGTTATACATACAGACAGACGCGCCGAGGGACTTTGTTTTATAAGATGTAGTGAAGAGCAGGAGGACTACCGCGAAAACCGAAATTCGCAAATTGCGGGGATCTTTCTCTTTTACTCTTATTAAGACGTAATTAGAGTAACAGAGAAATATGCCCGCAATTCACGAACTTCGATTTTCGCGGTTATAGCTAAGAAATCACTATACTTACAGGCCAATTCGAACGTGCACCTGACATCAAACCGATATTTGAATAATATTGGAATCATATCAGTTAACTGTCATTCGCGTGGGCGTCTCGGACATGCGGACAAGTCAGCGAAATGAAAACGCGAATGATATGATTCCAATATGATTCAAATATCGGTTTGATGTCAGGCGCGCTTAATTGTGCATTTCGGGTGCGATTCACGCGCTATAAGCTAAGTGTAAGTGTTCGATTCAAGGTCGGGGCCGGGCCGGAACTTGCACGCTTCGTTCTCTGTGGAAATTACCACGTGATCATGAAAAATAACATGTGGGACGCCTCGCCCCGGGTCCGGGCCGGTCTAGCGTGAGTCATCCTTAACCCATCGCGTATTCTGTACACTCAACGACCTGACATTTTACAAAAGAAGCCATCTACGGATTCTATGGTACATTAATTATGTAACTATTTGTCGGTGTATAGTTTATAATATCATTACGTTGCTAATTACTCGTAATTAGTGTTGAAAGGATAAGAGTTAATTAATAAAACATTAGCAATATTAACATGATGTAATCTAATTAGAATATAGGATAGGGCTTCCGAACTATTGGTGGCCTAGGGGAAAGGCGAGTTAAAGGGGCCCACTGATTAACAGTCCGCCGGACAGAATCGGCCTGTCAGTTGTTCGGAACTGTCAAACATTTTGTTCTAAGTGACAGGCCGATACCGTCCGGCGGACTGTTAATCAGTAGGCCCCTTTACAATAAAATCAAACGGAAGGTCGCGGGTTCGATCCTGGCTCGTATCACAGAGTTGGCAATAGGAGCTGGCTGCGGGAGGTGAGAACGCGTGTTTCCGTTCTTTCACTGATATGTGTTCAAATTTTATATTAAAGGAAAAAATGGAAAAAGTTACGCATCCGGCAGGACTTGAACCCGCATCTTCTACAATCCGTGTGTTGCTCTTAACCAATTGAGCTACGGAAGCCTACCAGGACATCGCAAATCTTTCCATTCCTTCCCTTATGCGTACACGCCTTTGGGAAGCGTAACTTTTTCCATTTTTAACACGCTTTTATTAGGTCGACCTGTATGTAACTATGTAATGGAATCTTGCAAGTTAAATTTGATCCACTTCCCGGTTTCCGATTGAGCTGAAATTTTGCATACACAAGTAAGTCGGGTGACAATGCAATATTATGGTACCATCGAGCTGATCTGATGATGGAGGAAGGAGGTGGCCATAGGAACTCTGTGATGAAACAACGCAACCTAATTGTGTTAGGGGTTTTTAGAATAGAACTTTATTGAAGTAAAAGACAGGAATACAATTAAAAAGACAAAGGGGTTTTTAGAATTGTCTCGATGAGTATTAGTTGTCTGTCGTAAGAAAAGTACAGTCAGCGTTAAAGCGTGTACCAAAAATGAAATTTTAGCCAAAAACTTATTTCCTTTAATATAAAATTTGGAATATCGCTCGCAGACGTATCTGCTAGTTAAAAAAATAGATGTGTTCAAATTGTTAAATATCAAACGGTGCCGCCAACACAAGTATAGGCCAGAGGTATGGCGCCATCTATTGAGTCTTGCACGAGACAGCGAATATTCACTTTTACTTTATTTCTCTGAATTTACACAATAAATAACTAAAAGTTATGATTACAATGTTACAACTATAAACGTCTTATCACGTCACTCAGATTTATGATAGAAACATTTCTGATTAATTGATTATAAACGTCTGGAATTGTGAGATGCGTGCAAAACGTATACCAATATAAAATGTTACGGTTTTCAATCGCTAAAGCTTAATAAAGAAGTAGTTAGTAATGTTTTTTGATTCGCTCTGCTGATATTGAATTGTAACACACCTTTATTTTTTTTACCCCGCCCAGACTTTGCACGGGTTAAAAAATATACATAAAACCTTCCTCTTGAATCACTCTATCTATTAAAAAAACCGCATCAAAATCCGTTGCGTAGTTTTAAAGATCTAAGCATACATAGGGACAGACAGCGGGAAGCGACTTTGTTATATAGGTGGTAAACGAGCAGACGAATCGCCCGATGGTAAGCTATTACCATCGCCCGTGGACACTTGCAACGTCAGACGGGCTGCAAGTGCGTTACCAGCTTTTAAGATGGGAGTACGCTTTCTTCTTGGAGGTTCGAAGATTGTATCGATCCGGAAATACCTACAGTTGAAAACTGGCAATCATCTGAATGGTGGAGTATTTTCCACGTATAATACTTTCTTGATTTTTTTTTAACTCTAGACAACACAGCTATTATAACAGCGGCATCTAGTCAGTTGGAACTTGGAATCAACCTAAAAACCCTACGATGGTTTTTGTAACACAAATGGTTGGCCCGTTTGGGAGCACGATGCCTCAGACTGACACACGTACACATGTTAAATCTCACATTGAAACTGACAGCCATTTTGGTTTTTGGTTAAATGCGACTCACACTTGACTAAATTATTGTAAAACACTAGCAAGCTAGCAACCCTAGAATTCTAACAACTATGATAAGTGACAACCCTACCCTAGTCATTGTCATTGTATACAGAAGAGCCATTAGGGTTTTAAAAATCTGTTTTTAATTTTGATACTAAAGGAAGGACTACGAGGAATTTCGTACATCCGCCTGTTCCTATCTCTATTGCTCTCGTATAATTATATTGCCGTCCCGCTCGCAGTGTCATTGACCGCCGGCATCATGAGCGGGACAGCAATATAATTACGCGCGTGCGATAGAGATAGGTACAGGCGGGTTATATTTTTCGTAAGTACATATTGTTGCGATATTGACTAATAATATAAAGTCAATATCATATCAATATCAGCATTTTCACGCTGGTGGCCTAGCGGTAAGAGCGTGCGACTTTCAATCCAGAGGTCGCGGGTTCGAACCCCGGCTCGTACCAATGAGTTTTTCGGAACTGATGTACGAAATATCATTTGATATTCACCAGTTCGCTTTTCGGTGAAGGAAAACATCGTGAGGAAACCGGACTAATCCCAACAAGGCCTAGTTTACCCTCTGGGTTGGAAGGTCAGATGTCAGTCGCTTTCGTGAAAAATAGCGCCTACGTCAATTACTGGGATTAGTTGCCAAGCGGACCCCAGGCTCCCATGAGCCGTAGCAAAATGCCGGGACAACGCAAGGAAGATGATGATCAGTATTTTCAAGTCCGAATGCCGCTTCGACATTCTAAAATTCCATTCATTCTCTCAGTCATCAATATTGTTCAGGAGAAGTAATAATCATTACATTATCATTCACTCAGTACTTTATATAGTTCATTCATTTCGCGAATTAATGATAATGAGTCTTGCTACAATGGCTTTAAGGTATGATTTCGGTTAATCTTCTCGTCTACGTGTGATATCATAGATTACCTACCACAAGATGGAGCATATATTGGGGCATTCCAGGAAAGTGACTTGTGTGTGCTCGTGTCGATTTAATCTATCGCCACTCGTTGTGAATTTACTACTTTTCGCACTTATATCGTAATGTACGTTAAATTAAACCATTTTTCAATAGGAATTTCAAAACAATAGGAATTCAACTATTTTACAAGCTTTTACGAGTTTTACATATACCTATATGTATGTATGTATGTCACTTTATTGCACATAAACAGGTTTACATAAAACGGACAAAACAAAACAAAAATAAAAATGACATGTACAAAGGCGAACTACACTTTTATTTAGTTCATTTTATAATTATTTCCTTTAGCAGGTATTGCTTTCAAATTCAAATCTTATATTTTTTGTGTGGGTTTTTGTGGGTTAGGCCATAGAGAAAAAAATACATAGAGTGTTCACTCCATACATCAGTTTTGGTAACAAAAAGACTATTATTTTCATAGTCGACATCTAGCTTCCAGTAACGGAATTATACCAGTAGGTACTGCTACTTGACAATAGATTTTGCACCGACACAAATGTCTCATGCTAAACAATTTTCAGCAATTTTAACCGGATTAGCCGGAACTCTATTTTCAACTCCTTCTGCTTTAATATTAGTTATAAATTGTTGTTCAATACAAATTTCCTGAGTCGCGACTCACTAGACATCTAGTATCAAGTAGTGATACTGATAATTCCTCTATTCGATGCTAGATGTCGACTACGAAAATAATAGTCTTTTTGGTACCAAAACTCATGTATGGAGTGAGCACTCTATTCTTATTATATTTCTCTATGGTTAGGCTATATAATTTGACATATCGACACATATCACTCTCTACAGGAGGTGATCTGTGGTGACAATATAAGGGTGTATACACACTGACCATATTAAGTAACATCATTATATTTTATGCGATTATTTTGCAAATTGAATATGATTAATGGAGAACATATATGTGATGATTTAATTTACCATTACATGATATATGTTTTTATATCAGACTACCTTTAGAATGTATCTCGTGTGTATGTATGTATGTTTTTTGCTTTACAGCCTAAATATGTTAACGAGTTGTGCGAGTCAGACTTGTTAGATTTATTTTTAACATGAAACAGATGAGCGTATATTAGTAAATACTAATATATAAAATTATACAGTTACATCTCATCATTTCAATTTTAGTGTTTCGCGGTAGGCCCTCAGTTTGTGGTAGTAGATAGATTGTTTTAGATTGTAATTCTTTGTTTAACGTCTGATGGAATCACTTAAATAAATAAATAAATAAATAATTACCTTTTAAATAATTGTACCTACAGTGTATAACCACCTTAACAATAACTGTAATGGTATTTGTCCCCATACTACTTATATTGCAAAGCTATAAAACCGTATGATACTAGACACTAATATACAGGGTGTGACAATTGAGAAATCGACAGACAAGGCAAGTATGAAAACGTCTAAAAATATTAGGGTCGTTAAATAATAAATACATTCGTCTAATTATTCTTATGGTGCCTGCAATACGGCCACGTGGGCACAAAAGGCTTTAAAGGACCTTATAGGATCACTCGTGCGTTTGTCTGTCTTTCTGTCTGTCCGACCATTCCCCCCCTTTATCTCCGAAACTACTGGGTCTAAAATTTTGAAAAAAAAAACAAAGTAGTTCTTTACCAGATGACAGGAAAACCTATTAGAAATGTGCAGTCATGCGTGAGTCGGACTTAATTACTTAGTTTTTGATCCGACGCCTGTAGGGGTTTTGTTTAAAGATATTTCATTCACGTTCCACTTAAAAAAATACATTATTAAAAAATAGGATAATGTACGAAAACGTTGGAACGCGAGTCAGACTCGCACTTGACCGGTATTCATTTTATTTTATATTTAAAACCCTCAATAGTCATCTTAATCATAAACTGTGAGGATGTGGTGCATACATAAATATAATGAGTTATGAAAACGTATAATAGTTATTTTCGATTCAAGTTCGAAAAAGAGGAAATTCGAAACGAGTGGTGATAAATTAAAACACGACCGAAGGGAGTGTTTTAAATCGACACGAGTTGCGAATTACCTATTCGCACGTGTATCGAACAACGTTTTACAGTACATATGGCAATGCACTTTAAAGTTTCGACATACGCACGAAAAGTGCTATTTTACGCACTAGTGCGGAAAAGTAGCCCCATATGCACTGTAAATATATTTTCGAGACTCAAAAATTACAAAGAAAAGGAAAATTACTTTTTTTTGTCCCAAATAGAGATTTAACGTACCTATTCAGAATAAGTACATAGATCGTAAAACCAGCCAATGGTCTGTGTCAACTGCGACAACAAAGTAACAGATATAAATTCTACTTATTTATTTAACCCTAATTGAAATCCTCCCTGTATACATTAAATACATATCCTATATGGCATTAGCATGGCAGTTTTTTTCAATTAACTCATTTGCCCCATTCGGGTAATTAAGGGACATTTTGTTTAAGTACCCTTTGTACTGTTTATGGATATGAAGTAGGCTCCGGTATGAAGAAACGGCTATTAAATACTAGTTTTTAGGGATCTGTATGAATACAGTAAAAACCATATTCAAAATATTTTCATGTTTTTGACTTAGTAGTATTTTAATCAAGATTTTAATCATACAATTTATATATAGACTATTATAGACAAACGCCAAACCAAATTTGTATCGGCACCCATAAGCCCGTACCATGAGTCATTGACAGTGTCAAAACTGACATTTACGCTATCGAGAACGTAATTTGCTTTCTATACATCTCGTTTGCACTAATATGCGAGTACGAGCGAGATGTATATAAAGTAAATTACGTTCTCGACGGCGTTTATGTCAGTGACAAACTGATGGTAGCCGTAAAGAGCCTCTACCATCAGTTGCCTGAGTATTTCTCACTTACTTTATGTGAATAAACGTGCCTTATGTCACGTTTTACGTTTCTTTACGGTCTAATGTGCCTAACTTCACTCCACTAGAAACGATGCTGTCCCTTTCTAAGTATACTAAAAAACAGTGCAAGAATTATATCGGAGGATTGTACAGCGCCCCTAGGAGTCACCTAAAGAACTAAATATCAAAGTAACCTACCGAAAACATCGAAGTTTGCAAATTGCGGGCATCTTTCTCTGTCAGTTTAATTACTCCTTAATTAGAGTAAAAGAGAAGCATGCCCGCATATTGCGAACTGTGAAATGTTTTAGCTGTTTCTATGGTTTCTAATAGGGTGATCAAAAACATAAATGTGAAATGAGAGCCAAGTCCAATATTTAGAATATGCCTCGGTGTTGATTTTGCGGAAAAAAGAATTGATATCTATATGGGTGCCAAGTTCTAGTTCGCTTGTGATGTAATTAAAGTTCAGGATTTTACTTGACTAGTTTTTACGTTCACGCTATATTATTTGTCTATGTTACTTTTTTAAGAATTTAGTTTGTTGGTATAAAAACTAGACAAGACAAATCCTGAACTTTAATTTCATCCCAAGCGAACTAGGACTTGCACCCAGGGTAATTCGCCAGTGACTGGCCAGCTGGCCACCTTAAACTAATGATGAATTCTATTCATCTATAAACAGAATTCAATGTAGTATAGGTTCAATAACGGTCAGCTTTCAATAACTGGCCACCTAATACTAAAATGAATTCTGTTTATACGTGAATATAATTCATTTTTAGTTTAGGGCCAGTAACTGGCAAAATACCCCGTATAGGTAAAGATTTCAATTCGTTTTCCGGCGAAGTCAACAACGACGCATATTTTTTATAAGTACCTAGTATTGAACTTGACTTTCATTTCAAATTATTTTATGTTTTTGATGCATTATCATTACTTTTTGTACAGAAATTATTAGTATTCATCATAATTGATTTCGAAACTAACATTTATTTCTATTTAACAATTATTTCTAGTTAATATAACACATAGCCGCTGAGTCGCCAGTTCTCTTTTAAACTTGGCTTGACACGCTACCCGCCATTCTTGAATTTGTGCGAGCTATTTTGTCACTTTTTACAGATTCAACATTCATTCTACAATTTTTAAAGATTTGACGTTGCCATAGTTACGAAAATATTAAACATATCAATGTTAGTAAACAATGTATAAACAGTGCTGTGTTCAAGAAAAAAATGCAAAATAATATATGATAAATACGTAAACACCATTAATAATCGTGTTAGAATTATACCTTTGCGTGTTAAAAAATATGAAGCAAATTATACGGGCTACTTTTGGCTACATAAATAAGATTATTATGTACTTATGTTGAAAATAGTACACACGTGAGAAGAAATCTGTATTAAAATAGGTATGTATATATGTTAGGTCTTGCCCTGGCCTCGCTTTGTGTAGGTTGCTGTACGTGCCGGCGTACTAAGTAAGTAACATTATACGGCCTTAACAGCGATCTAAATTTTATGGTACCTAAATGATCTCGATCTTAGCACTTTCAGTGCCAAGCGCCCCTTCCCAATACAAAATGAACCCACTCAGCGGGTTTTTGGGCAGTGAATGTGTTAAACCTTATTTTAATTTTCAGATTGTGAACTACCAGCAAAAAATGTTGTTTTATATTTCCTGTTGCCAAACTGACGAGACATGAAACATCATCACCACACACATGAAACATCGAACTGAACTTGAACATCGGGAAATAATATATAGGTAGTAAAGAAAAATAAATAAACTCACAGAACATTTGTATGTTTTATTTTATTTAAGAATTCTTAGGAAGAATCCTTTGACATGGCGCCTGGCCATTTGTAAGACGTAATTTTCATAGTTAATTGAACCTAACAGATTAACCGTGAAAGGGTAACAGATTAATCATGAAAGGTACTAAATCCTGGCGTAATAAAAATAGTTGTAGCGTAGCGTTTTTTCTTAAAAACGATATCGATACGTTGAAAAATTAAAGCGCCTGAATTTTTTTAATAGCAATGCAAAGTGTAAAATTAGTATAACTCGGAAACCACAAATAAAATGGCTCAATTTATAATTGAATATGAAAGTACTAAAAAGGTACTAAAATTTGGCTTTTATAGAATTTATCAATAATCGCGGGATCATAGCGTAATAAAATACACCCGCCATTCTGACTGTCAGGTTGGCGGGTGTAACGTTTTTTGGTAATAACTTTAAATACCGTGAGGTACTAATTTTTTTATTTGAGGTACCAAATAGTACAAATTAGGTACTAAAATATGGTATGCTTTTTGTTTATTTTTATTTACATACACCCGCCATCCTGACTCTCACCCTTGACATCATCATCTTCCTCAAGTTGTTGTCCCGGCATTTAGCCACTTGCCAACTAATCACTTCTACAATGCATACAACAATGAACGATTTGCTTGCACGCATGTACCGCTGGATGCCATCCGGGTTTGTATGGAAATGTTGTTTTCAATCATAGGTTCATGCCTAAAAGCAAAAACTGCTCGTAAGTAATGTGATCTTTGCAAATGTACTTAACTAAACAGTAGAAATAGGAGTAAATATAACTCATTACCTTTGTATCAAATCAGCCTTTTTTCGAGCTACTAATTGATTTATTCCGTATTAGTTTTGCCTGGAGTTCACGTAACTCTTATAAATAAATACATACTACGTTGAAAATTGCAAAGATAATCGTGAAAAATATGTTTATTTGTTGTGTTTACAAGTTGACAGAAATGTAACGTCGAAAACGCACGTATTTTTCGATGACATCTGTCACGTTTATTCGCGTAAACGGCGTAAAGTAATTAACTTGTATAATTCTGGCTCAGTTTTCTTTATATAGTTAGAAAGAGAGCGTTTTAGGTGTGAAGTTAGGCATGGATAGAAAACTTACGTAAAAACGTTAGGAACTCATGGTACCAGTTGAAATTTTTAGTTCTTTAAGTGACCGGTAGAGGCACTGTACAAATACTCCATACATTTTCCTTAACGTTCTCACTATCGACTGTCATTTACGGAACTCATGGTAGTGCTTAAGGTCACTGAGAGTCCATCTTGAAGTATGAACAAAATAAGAAAATTGCGTTTTTGTCGATGAAATATTGTGTTTATGTATCCGCGTTCTTTTGATATCCACATTATTGTGATAAATTGCTCATTTTCTATCTATTTTACTAGATTTTGTTATAAAATTCAACATGTGTCATCTGTTACAAGTTACAAGCCTTTGAGAAACGGGAAAGAAGTATTTAGTAGAAAGTATTTGTGGTCTGAAAAACCCACATGAAAAGAGAAAGGGTGTAAATTTATTTGCGTATTATTTATAATAAATAATAATGGAAGTCGTAAAAATGAGAAGCACGCGGGTGCTGGCCCGGGGCATCGCTAACCGCAATAGTTGACTGGACGAAACCGCAGCCCCCAGGCTGCCCCAGCCGAGCGAGGGAAGTATGCTCTGCTAGAGCCAGTACCATGAGTCACTGACAGTGTCAAAACTGACATAAACGCTTTCGAGAACGTAATTTATTTCTATACATCTCGCTTGCACTAATATGCGAGTACGAGCGAGATGTATAGAAAGTAAATTACGTTCTCGATTACGTTTATGTCAATGCCAAACTGGTGGTAGTGGTACTGGTACAGGCGTGGCTCACTCCGCGATTCACGTCGCAACAAGTACCTACAAGTACATCCGTTCCACACCAATTTTGGTGGCTAGCCATAGGCCGCGCGTGGCGCTTGCGCCACCTAGCGGTCATATCTGTCCTAATCGTAACAGACGCGTTTTGTTAGAGAGTGACTTTTCTGTACCTAGTCTAGTCTAGTAGGTACTATTATTTATTCTGTGGCTCTACTGCGATTATAAAGGACGGTCAAGGAATTTATTTTCACATTCAGTACCATTTTGCCTTAGCGGTGTCAAACTGACATTCGCTAGCGTGTGCGTAACTAACTTTCTATACATCTCGCTCGCACTAATATATTTTTATACCACATCTGCCGCCTGATGGTAAGCAGTCACCGTAGCCTATGGACGCCTATTTGGTCGCCGGAGGTACACGTTATTTATAACCGATTTCAAGATTTCAAAAGGAGGAGGTTCTCAATTCGTTTGTATGTTTTTTTATCGTATTTTAATGCTTATTACCATCAGTTATGTTACACATTTCAGATACCCATATAACTATTAGGAAAGCCCTAACCAACCAATAAAAAGTATCGTTTTGTTTTACAAACTACCCACATTTTCCTTTTTTATGTCCGTCTCGGAACCGCGTATCGGCCATTATCGAATCCAGTAAAAACGACTAGTTAAAGAAGCTATTAAACTTGATTACACAATCACTCATTCCGTAATGTTTGATTACCGATATAAACGTATTTGTTTATTTTACGTTCGTGTTATTCGGTAATCTACAATCAAATTACTATTTTTGTGACGGTTACATAAAGTGGGTTTAGTAAACCGCTTAACAATGACGCTTAAAAAACAAAAGCTAATTTTACGGTTTACGTATTGTTTGGCGACAGTACGCGGCGCGCGGCTATCGTGGCCGCTACTGCACTGTTTTTGCTTGAAAATGGAGACCTAGGTACTCCGTAACATGTCGCACAAGTGACTAAAAAAATGATACCATAATATGGTCATATTATGACATTTTGTCGACAAATACTGTCTTTTATCCATTTTCATACGTCAGACGTGTGAAATTTATAGGGCTGTGATCTGGGCTTTATATTTATTTACAGTAGTTTTATAGACGTTTTATTTCAGTTTAGTTAGCTAACCGTATAATCAATTATTTTATACGTTCAGAGCAAATAAATTGAAGTAGAGCAACGCTCCAGACCAACCGGGACCACACACGAAGCTGCGCAAGACCTTACATTTCGCTTAATCTTTCCACCAATTTCTCTTTACCGTTATTTTTACTAAAATCAACCTTATTCCTTCGACTTAAGGTTCAAGGGTATGAAAACAACTGCATTAATAAAATTGCGCAAATGTTAACCTTACTCTCGCAGTTAAATAAACGAGAATCGACCTTAACACAACGATTTAAGGTTAAAATTTAAATAACTATCAACATCTCGGGACTGGTGTAAATCTTTATACAAACTTAACTATACGGGTGGTTTTACTGATTTAAGCCTTAATTTAAAGCAGTAAAGATTATTTTAGCCGCAGTTTTAAATTTGTCAGATGTGCGATCGGGTTAAGTCGTTCAGTATGAAATCTCGTTTGATTTTCAGTCTTATTACTTTGTTTTAAGGTTAGTTTTAGCTTGTTTGTTGGTTAAAGTGTTAAGCCCGGTATTGAATCGTTTTGTTGTGATCACCACTACAATTTCTTGGCGTTGGTTGTTTTGTGCTAATTTCTATGCGATCATTAGAGCTTTTTTTTGGCATAGTTTAAGTTATGGGTTAAGAATTTATGGTAACGTTAAATAAATGGCTTTGAACTTTCGTGACATTTACCGAGACGTTTCGATCATTATTTCACTTAACTTGGTTAAGAGTCCCGGGCAAGCTCGATTCTCAATACAAACATAGTTAGAGTTACGCACTCATTTGAAAACAACTATAGTTAGATTGGTCTGAAACTTTGTGCTTACAATAGGATAAGGCCGGATTTAGACTTATAAGTTTCTAACGTAATGTGTACGTAAGTAACTTACGACTGCGTTTACATATAAAAATAAAATTACAGTAAGTGACACTTACAAAAGTTCTGTGAGATTTACTTATAACAAGCCCATTTACACCATACTTACCGAAATCAGAATTTAAATTTACATCTCATTATACACAAACCTTCCTCAAGAATCACTTTATCGATAGATGAAAACCGCATGAAAATCCGTTCAGTCGTTTTTGAGTTTATCGCGAACACACAAACAGACAGGCGGGGACTTTGTTTTATAAGGTGTAGTGATGTATCCGTGTTACGGCATACTGTTCTGAATTAAAAGTGCTTTTATTTACATGGAATGTCTTCTTAAAAAATAATTTATTATTTAAGACACACAAATACTTGTACTGACTGTACATGGAACATTAAATAAAATAGTAATATAAACTATCTATAAATAAACTTAAAATAAACGCCTTATAAATCGTCTTCTTAATCATATTTTGTATATAAATATGCCTGAACCATTTTTATAGCTGCTGTAAGTTTACTCTGTCTAACTCTGGACATGAGTTTATTAAATAATGATTTCATAATTTATAATTTAAAAATATTATAGAACTTCATTCTCTCATTGCGTTCCGCTTTTGCTCATATTGTGTATTAATTCGAGTAGGAATAATTTAAATTTTTGGGGTACTTATACTAAATTGAAAAAAGCTTGAAATAAATGAAAATAAATTGCCTAAAATGAAAATGGATTTCATAATTCCCAATGGCCTGTATCAATTGATATGGATGACATTTGGTCTGAGAAATGCAGCCTAAACGTTAAAGTATTGTGGTAAAACAAACACTGCATTAAAACTAATTATTCCTATTTCTTGTCAACAGATGGCGTAACAACCACAAACAAAAATGGCGGCGGTTTCAACGCCACACATGCAGGACTCCCGTGTCAAAATACAAGAAAGCGACGAAGACCCGTATTCCCCAACCACCAGAGACACTGTCACCCCCGACTTCACCGAAGAAGACAAGGAAGAACGCCCCGTACACGCCTTCTCCATCCACAACGTCCTGAAGAAAGAACGCACCAGCCCCGACAATGTATTCTCAACTGATAAACTCCTACAAAACACTCCTAATTACGAAGAAAATGACAATAACGATTCTAGAAACTCTGAAAGCGTCAGCCCTAGAATTGACTACGATGACAATCAAACAAACGAATCCAGAGCAGAAATAAGTGTAGATGATGACAATTCTTGCTGTAGTGATGACACAGTTTTATCTGTCGGAAACGAAGCCCCCGTAAATTATGAAAACAACGATAAAGAACAGGGGCTAACATCTTTCAAACACATACAGACACATTTAAACGCAATCTCACAATTAAGTCAGAATCTGACAATGAATCAGCCATTAATCTTACGACCTAATCCTATAACCCCTAATCCTTTGATGTTTTTAAATCAGCCATTATTATTTCAAAATCCAATTATGGATCTAAAAGCACCTATACCTCGGCCTGCGCCGAGTAATTTAATGAACCCACAAGTTTTTAACCTAAATTTCAGTCGAAAGACTCAAGATCTAAGAATTGCGCGGACAGACGAAAATAGAAGACTTAACTATATGACTCCAAAGTCTCCTGACGAATCTAGGGATTACATGAGTCAAAGTTTAAAGTTTAGTATAGATAATATTTTGAAAGCGGATTTCGGGAGAAGGATAACTGACCCTATGAAGAGGAAGAAGAGGGTGGAAGTTAAGGAGGTTAAGGAGGCGAAGGAGGAGGCCAGGGTGCCGGAGGTGAAGAGTGGGGAGAAGGGAGGGGCGATCGACTTGTCTAAGGGGGATGACAGTGCGAGTAATTCTGGGTCTACCACTGGTAAGCGTTCCTACTTTTAATTTTATTTACCTATTAAGAGACTATCGCTGGAGTGAGCGAAGCCCTAAAAGACATGTCCGCCCTCGGAATACCCAACTGGTGTGCAGTGGCGCAGAATAGGGCAGAGGCGCTTTTCTTTCACTGTGCCTTCGGCCTCGAGTGAGGCTCTTGGGGCGCGAGGCCTACTTCACGCCTAGCTACGCCACTGGGTTCGAGTCATACTATCAGGCGGTGTAGCATGAGTTGCGTTCTCGCGACTCCATACCAGGGATGTTGCGGATGCCGATTTTTTGACATCCGCGGATGCGAATGCGGATTTTTAAAGGCTCGCGTCCGCGGATGCGGATGCGGATGCGGATGTCAAGATAGGTAGGTACATAAAAAACGTCAAATATTACATTTTAGTAATTTTGATTTCAATAAACCGGTCAATTGCGAGTCGGACTCGCGTTCCAAGGGTTCCGTACATCAAGTCCCACTCACGCTTGACTGCTAATTTCTAATAGGTTTTTTGGCTAATGACTAAATTACCTAGCAGTCTAGCACTTACGCCGATGCTAAGACGTTCCTGTACTGACCTGTTCCACATCCGCATCCGCATTAAATCCGCATCGATTTTATGTGGATGCGGAATCCGCGGAATTGCGGATGCAGATGCGGATGTTGAAAATAATGCAGAAGTTCCGCGGTTGCGGATGCGGATGCGGATATTCGCAACATCCCTGCTCCATACATCTTGCGCGACTTCAAGTATGGAGTCGGGCGCGAGAACGCAACTCATGCCTCATGCTAGACCGCCTGGTATCTGTTCAGTGCTAGAGCTGTGTTGTAATATTGTTACATTTCAGGTACGACGTCTGGGGACGGGCCCATGGTGTGGCCGGCCTGGGTGTACTGTACGAGATACAGCGACCGACCCAGTTCCGGTGAGTACATTACATACTATAATATAACAACGCACTGCTATTGTTATTTACTCTAACCAAATACTCATTGTATGAACTTTGTATGAGTTTGACATACTATAATATGTATTTTTTGGGTATTTAAATAAACGTAAACAAAATATATCCTCAAATGACTCCTTAAAGGCCAGTTGACGGTAGATGAGGACATTACACGATCAAATAAAGTAGCTTAATGTCACGTCGTTCAGTGACAGATCCAGGCGGTTTTGTATTTGGTCGGTTAACCAATAAATGTTATAACTACACGAAAATGTACGAATTGTTTGTTTACGTTTATTTAAATAGCTACAGACCCTTCAGACTATAGTTTAACGGCAAATACCTAGATGGCAGCGTGCTACGCCATGTTTTTTGGTCACTGAATCGAATTGTGAACTTTTGACCACCAAAATGATCGCATAATGTATATAGAGGTACTTACAGCTAATATCTTCAATTCTTCAGTAGGTGTCAAATTCGAAGAGAAAGTTATTAGTTTAGAATGGATAATTGGATAAATATGTCACTTTTCTGAAAAATCACGTTCGCCCAAATTAACATTTTAAAATGATAAATCAAAGAAAAATATCTCGAAATTGTGATATGGATTGGCGCATTTATTTAAGTGGCGCATCTACAACACATGCAACTTTGTGTGACGATTGAAAATCTTTGTTTTATGTCTATCTGATGTAAGGTTATAACAGACAAGGTTTTGTTTTTCACGCTTTTACTTAATTAATCTGTAAGACGGAAATAAACATGTTACGCTTCGGAAAACAGAACTAACAAACATACCTACCTAAATATGGATGTTTACTTCTTTCCTACATAAAATCATTAACAATTTGGTCAAAAACATGTTACCTATAGGTAACCTAGTATGGTCATTATATGGCAGGTTTCCGCAATAAGTTACCTAGTTGTCAAGTACTTGAAACAAAACATTATAGGTACTTTTTAATCGGCTCAACTTGGTCTAAAGTAGGTAGGCATCATAAGTAGGTACAATCTAGTGCAATAATAATTTACACACCAAAGCTTTTATGTGTGCAACAACAGAGCAAAGTTCGATATTTCTTCTAGTGCTAATTTGAGTCTCGTGTGAGCGAAAGATTCGGTAAGATCACTTACTCTCGAATACGCTAGGCCGTAATAGTACATTACATACCTAGGGAGGTGAATGCGTAAATGCTTCAGATCGCAGGTGTTACTATGTACAGGCATAGAGAAAAAAATACATAGAGTGCTCACTCCATACATCAGTTTTAGTACCAAAAAGACTATTAGCATCTAGCATCGAGTAGCGGAACTATCAGTACTGCTACTTGACAATAGATGTAGCACCGACCGGAAAGTCTTATGCTGTTGAGATAAGACTTTGTCGGTGCTACATCTATTGTCAAGTAGCAGTACTGATAGTTCCGCTACTCGATGCTAGATGTAGACACTGAAATTAATAGTCTAACTGATGTATGGAGTGAGCACTCTTGTCTTACTATATTTCTCTATGGTACAGGTCTATAGGCCATCTTTCGGTTAGCCATGCAAAGCTGCGCCACGCTTGCCTATCGTAACTAGGGAATGGTCCCGGTACTCAGTTTGTATGGTGAGAACCGGGAATTCCCGGTTCCGGTACTGTATTTTTTTTATTTTTCATTTTATTGTTATTTAGGACAACAACAGCCGTAAATATAACTAAGACATTAATGCTTACATAAAAATAAGGCCAATAACAGTCATCCATTGAATTACATTGTATAACGATTATAAAGCAAAGATAAGAAAACAACGAGAATGTACAATACACACAAATGCTCGATACGCTAGAAATACTATAAACCGGTTGTACAAAGTTTAAGTAATGTAGTTAAAAAATGTAGTTAAAAATACCTACTTCTGATACAAAACAAAACCATGACATTGCATCAGTTGTAAATCAGACACCAGCAGACATTCACAAAAAATATCAAGATAAACACCATAATGTAGTACTCAAACTGAAGTTTTATTGTAAGTTATTTTATTTTATTGTATGTAAATTATTTTGTATAGAAAACCAGTACCGGGAGCACTCCCTCGTAACATTCGTAACTGTAGCAAACGTCAGCCGCTTGGAAGCCCCGAGCATCCGAAACGAGTGTTCCGAAAGATCACCCCTTATCAATACTCCACTGGAAAATTAACCCCACCAACCCCCAAGAGATTAGACATGTTTAAACAACCGTTAAAGCAGTGTTAACACTTTTCATTAAACACCACCCACTAAACTCACTGTCACAATCTTTATGAAGGCAGCATAAAGTATAATTTCGCTTGTTTAGGGTAAGATTTTGTTAGGGTTGAGATGATCATAATAAATCGAGACTGCAGATCACTAGAGGGCGCGTAGAAAAGGACTCGCGGTCAACATAAATATGTCTTTATAGTACAACTGAATATTTTAATAATGCGAGTATTTAACAAAGGTTATTTTAGCGAGTAAGCTAAGATTGAAAAATTTGCATGACCTATTTAACTGTTGATATATGGACCTGTATGCATAATATATTAATTAGTCTATTAAGATCTTGTAAATACTATATCTATCGCAAATATAGATTTATGATTTATGTATATTATGCCGCGCACATAAATATGTACGTATTGTTTTTGTTATACCATTTAGGGTTCTAGCTAAATTGAACCTTCCATAGCGGAAGTATTAAACAACATTTACATAGGACCCTTGGGTCAACAATCGCGGAGCGTGATGGTACATCGGATCTTCGGCAAAAATTAATGATAAGTAGGGAGTTTCTACTAGGGGGTTCATAGATATATTTTTTCCATATACAAATTATCGGTCCAAGAATCATTTGTCACCTTTTGGAAGACCGGTCTAATCGCTCTCCGACTGAGCTACCGAAGCAGAAGAAGCGAGCGAATTTCTGCGCCTACAACCTATATATTCTTACAGTAGACTGTAAGGATATTCAATCTTAACGGCATCTGAGTCTCAAGTTAGTGTAGTAATATGTGGCAGACATGCAGATGTAGTGCATAATTGTTTTCCATCGTCTTTTTTCGGAAACGTTCGTATTTGTCATGCTACTTCAGTTCAGTCAACCACAGTACTTTTAGAAATAAAAATATCGTTTATTTGCCAGAAATGTGATACATAACTTAGGTGGTAACATTCATCTTAAAGTTCTTAGTGTTCTTTAGTACCGAGACTGTCAGAAATAGCAAGACACGTTTGTACGTTTCCGTGATGGAAAATAATTATGCACTACATTTGTATCTGCTTTAATATGGATTAGTAGCGGTCTTTGTAGATGCTCTCTAAAGCGAGGTCTATTCGGAGTAGTCTATGATGGGACACACCCTTATCTTCAGCATCCAGAGGGTTGGGGGTGTTATCTCATAAATGCACAATGCAGTTATGATGTGGTTATGATATGGTTAGGGTGCGGTTACGGACGGCTGTCGGTTAGTTTTCTGAGATTTTCCGTTACTATCAGCAATACATCTCTAATTCCCTACTAATAATATTATAATGCGAAAGTAACCCTGCCTGTCAGTCTGTCTATTACCTCTTCCCACTTAAACCGCTTAACATGGCATGTAGATAGTTTGAGGCCTTAGAAAGGGCTTAAGGTAGTTTATATCAATCATCAATATTTGACGACCGGTGACCCTGCCTGTGAAGCCGCGGTCTTGGGTTCGAATCCCAGTAAGGGCATTTATTTGTGTGATGAGCACAGATATTTGTTCCTGAGTCATGGTTGTTTTCTATGTATTTATGTATTTGTATATTATATATATCGTTGTCTGAGTACCCACAACACAAGGACGATTCTCAGAGATGACGTTCGGTGCCTGACTTCGGTGCCGAATTTTATTTTTTACTTATTTGATACACAACTTCATTTCCTAAAATCTAGCCTTAATATAAAAAATATTGGTAGCGGAGGCCTCCATTAAAACCTTATAGTTTTTATGATATTTGAGATTAAAAAAACACCGAAATCATGTGCAGGCACTGAAATCAATTTGCCTCACCGAATTCAAAAATGCTTACACAGAAATCATACTTCAATTTTATATCTAAATTATATTATAATCTATTCATATTTTTCATTATTATTTGATGATAAGTGATGTAGCGAGGCGAGGCTAATTATATCGCATAGCTTACATAAATTTAATATATAGTACCTTTGTTTACTCAAGATTTTAAAATAACCAAGTTGCGGCTTATGAAACAACATCTCTAGAAGATATCCCACACTAATTGACTATCCTCATACAATAGGGCGAAGTATGGTCCCGAAACGAGTTGCAGACATGTCGACCACAAATTCGCACATACTTAAGTGCCATAAAGAAGAAAATGTTTGTTTCACACAATCCAACGGCACACTCATCAAAAAGAAACTTATGTTACCTACACCCGATAAACAAGATACTTTTGAGTGGTGTTCAATGCTCAAAAATATTTAATGCACTTATAAAACAATGTAAACAATACGGAAAACAAGTATTTTGCTAGACTTAAAAATATGTAGCATTTTTGAATGACAGAGTTTTAAAGCGTGTATTCCCTCAATTTAAAACTATTTGAATCTGTTGACTAATTCTTAAAGATCTAATCACCTATTCAAACATCAAACATCAACATTTATTCAGCAAATAGGCCACAAGGGCACTTTTACACGTCAACATGGAATTTACATACAGCAAAAATAAAAACACATCTACAATTATAAAATACAACTTTCTAAGCCGCAAATATAAAATCATTAAGTAAGAAAATGACAATAAAAATAAAATAGCATACGGGAACCGAATGAGGTGTGTCTGTGTCCATGTAATTATCCTCAAAAATAGAGTAACTACATATAATAGCTCGTGTTAGCTTAAATAGACCAGTCTCCACAAACAGCACCCGTTCACGAGTATGACGCGTATCTCAGCCATCGCCTCTCTCAACCTTCATTCGGGAAAGTGGCGACCCGATCAACAACGCCACCGTAAGCAAAGACTTTTAAGCGAGCATGACATATTCAAGCTGCCTGGCCATATTCATTATGATCTCCTGCACCCTCAAACACTTGAGCTAAATTGTAACTCCGATATTTAGACATAAATACATCAGACATTGAGGATTGTTAAAACATTGGCTATGTTGAATTTGTGTTCATGGTTATGCTTTAGAAATATTGATCAGTAGGTACGTTCAGTGCCTTTGAAGCGATCTCGACATTAGAAGGCCACTTTATTTTTAATCCCATGTTTTATGGGTGCACCTTGCATAGTATGTAAATACACAAGTTATTTTAAACGAATTGGGATCTAATTAACTACATTTATTTAAATTGGCTGACACGTTCAAGGTATCGTGGTATAGGAGGGCCTCAAGTGATACAGAGGACAAATTCACATAATATACTCCATTGGTTTGAAGAGAAATCAAGACAACAGCGGATAGAGAGAAAGAAACATTGGGTCTACGATTTTCAACATACGTCTTGTGAAAAAAAAAACAACTCATTGTAAACTAGTGATTTTGTTTACCTATACTATGACTTAATTTACGTACAAGCATAGTTTTACGTTTATAAAACGTATCTTGTACTTTTTAGGTGTGATATGTTGTAAAATAAAGTACAACAAACTAGTTTACAAAGCAGGATTTGAATTCGGTGATCACTTTCATGATATCGGTGGTCAAAAAATCCACTGAAACCAAGGAAATCAACACCAGTGATGTCAAAATTAATCGCTTTTTAGCAATTACAGAAATAGTATGAATGATACAGAGGAGATGTAATAATGATGGGTTTACGTACTTTCGAGGATTTCTTAATTACTTGCATAACGATAAAGACACTAAAACTGTGGGAGAAAATTGCACCACCGATCTCAAGAAAACATAGAACCAAACCCACCGAATGACAGAGAAACATTTAAAAAACTACCTTAGTATACTGTGACTGCACCTCTACTTTATTCAACGGTTAAGGCACAACTAAAGCATACTTTGTTTGATGCACTGAGTTCCTGGTCTACAACTTTGTAAGAGTACCGACATGGTTTGTAAATTACACCGAAATCAGTCAGTAGCCCGGGACACATCGTAAATTTAGTTTTATTCAATGTGTTGAGCTAACACACTATTTTGGTATAAAGAATATGATCAGTTAACTAATACCTTATGCGTGAATACCGATAATAACTCCGATATAATGCCCCACCTTGAGTAATAATTTTTTGTTTCAAAAAATCTGATGGGTGCGGGACACGCCCACCGACCATCATTTTTCGCATTTGGATATTTTTTCATGTATTATATAAATAATTAGTTTGATAGTGTCCCAGACAGAATATATGCTGGAGATCATGCCTGAATTAATTCAGATTTATTGAACAGTAAATTCAATAACTTTTTACCCCGGACACGTAAAAATGGCCCTCCTGAGAAATGCCCACAAGCTTTCTTGAGCTTACCGTGGGGCTTAGTCAATTTGTGTAATAATGTTCTATAATATTAAAAAAAAATAGCATTATCCTACGCAGATGAAGTTAATAATATTGATAGTTGTGTATGAATTAATAATCATTAATTAATAATTTACATAAACAACCAAGCGTCAATAGCTCAGTCAACGCAAATAATTGGGATTATCTTTTTTCATATAAAATCTATATTTTATATGAAAAAACAACAACCTAGATCTCATCTATACAAATCTACACAAATAAGTACTTACAGTTAAAGTCAATCTGTTAAACAACCGATATTATCCCCTTGAGAACCCCAATAACAAACATCACACTTGGATTCAATAGACTCGGGTCCACCCCATCTCAAAAACATGTCATTATACAACGGTTACATAATGTAGGCGTTTGTGTGGCATATACGACATTATGGATCTGTGTCGTTTCTCGCGTTCATGTCGTGTTATAAACCCAAGTTATTATACAGGTGGTTTATTTTATTGCAGAAAGTGCACAATATAGGTACTAGTAGTACATTAGATACAAGTGCGAAAAGTAGGAGGGTTCATCCACATACTACGTCACAGCAACAGGGGGAGTGGGGGGGGTCCAGCCAAGTGTGACAGTATGTATTGAAGACCTATCTTTTTCCTATGAATAAGTTGACAATCTTACACCAACCACCAAGTCCCACAGTAAACTCAATAAAGCATGAGTTGTGTGTACTAGACCATAATATGTTGTTTAATACAGCGGTTCTCAAACTTTTTTGGTGACGGTACCCTTTTGGAAAGCGTACCTAATATTTAACAGAGCCCCAAATTAAAAATAAATAAATTCGTCACTGTGTATCAGATACCTATACCTATAAAAGAGCTGTTTTTTTCCTTATTATTACAAGTATCCTCGCGGAGCCCCAACAGAGGCTTTGCGGAGCGCGGAGCCCTGGGGGTCTGCGGAGCAAACTTTGGGAATGGCTGGTTTAGTAGATGTTGTAGATGTCAGCAAATTAAAAAATATATATATACATAGGACATTCTTACACATATTGACTAAGTCCCACAGTAAGCTTAAGAAAGCTTGTGTTGTGGGTACTCAGACAACGATATATATAATAAGTATACAAATACATAGACCACACCCAAGACTCAGGAACAAATATCTGTGCTCATCACAAATAAATGCCCTTACTGGGATTACCCAGACCAGTCGTCAAGACCCCCGCTTTCGAAGTAACTCCATTGCACCTTACGGAAATCTTCAGAATCCAAGCACACCCTGTACATTTTTAACCACTTACGTCCTTTCTGAGTCCCAGCTCCCAGCATCTCCCCTCGACTCTAAATATTTATCAGTTCGCATTTTCATGCCTAATGATCCTTAATTTGATTAGATTTTTCCCGTTTTGGGGTACATTTTGACTTGGGGTTTGGAGTTTTTTTTACATTTATAGCGTATGCCGTATGTTAGATGTAATTTTTATGGTGAAAATTGTTTAATTTAATTAAATGAAATGGGATATTTTGAATGATAAAGCAATGTTTTTAGATTGATCTTTGCTACCTTTTCGTCTAAAGCAGCGGTTTTCAATCTTTTTTTTTACGGAACCCTTTTGGAAAGCGAAATACTTGATGGAACCCTACAATACGGTGGCGGCATAGTAAAATTTGTGGAGGCGACAAAAGCATAGTGTTCTAAATTCTTGCGGAACCCCTGCAGGGGTGTCGCGGAACCCTAGGGTTCCGCGGAACACAGAGTATGGCTGGTCTAAAGTAACCATCAGATACAAATTGACTTACACAACTGCCGCATAAAATACTACATCTATCCTATCTTATCTCATCTTATACCTTTAAACGAGCAATTCTTGTATATTTATTTATTTATACCTATGTATACCTATATATTTCGAGGATCTCGGAAACGGCTCTAACGATTTCGATGAAATCTGCTATATGGGGGTTTTCGGGGCCGAAAACTCGATCTAGCTTGGTCTTATCTCTAGGAAATCGCGCATTTTCAAGTTTTTATAAGTTTTCCGAGCTTTGCTCGGTCTCCCAGATATTTATATTATTAAACTTGTTCACTTCTTTAAAATACACTGAATCTCCATTACGTAACGGTTTATTTAAACAGTGGCGGTACATAATCCGGTTGTCAGCGGTAATTAATAGGCAGTAATAGAATTATTATCTATGTACTTCGGAAAATGGCCGCTTTGGAACGCCGACGTTCGTGTGAAACAAGGCTGAGTGCACACCAGCGGCGGTAGCACGGTCGCATTTTTATCGCTTGTCACCATCACGTCACGTTTTAGCAAGTACTAGCGTCCCGCCCCGGCTTCGCATGGGTTAACAAATTGTACATAAACCTATCTTGAATCATTTTATCTATTTAAAAAAAAACCCGTATCAAATCCGTTGCGTAGTTTTAAAGATCTAAGGCAATCTAAGCAAACATACAGACATACAGACAGACAGCGGGAAGCGACTTTGTTTTATACTATGTAGTGAATGTAGTGATGTAAGTGCGAAAGTGACGGGCATAGTGACAGGCGATAAAAATGCATGCTGCGTCCGCAATAGAGTTAGACCAAAGTAAGTCTGCAGCCATTTTGATACCTAGCACAAACTGTGCAACTTTTATTTTAAACGTCAATCATCTATGAAATTATGACGTTCTACATTTTTGCGATTTTAAATTTTTTTTTTGAGTTTTTCTAAATATTTCACCATATTGTAGCCTTCGTCAAGACGCATCTTTTGAGATCTAGACCATTTACGTAGCTCCAAAACTCACGAGACCAGAGCCCGTACCATGAGTCACTGACAGTGTCAAAACTAACATTTACGCTATCGAGAACGTAATTTACTTTCTATACATCTCGTTTGCACTAATATGCGCGAGTACGAGCGAGATGTATAGAAAGTAAATTACGTTCTCGACGGCGTTTACCTATGTCAGTGCCAAACTGATAGTAGCCGAACAGGGCGATGTCTCATTTTGGCTGAAATTATGAGGCTATTCTGAAGCGACCGAAAAAATATGGTTGTTTAACTTGTTTGTAAAGTTGGTTTACGGACGATAATTGTGACGTTATCTATGAAAAGGGACCTTATTGTCGATGGCGCTTACGCCATTATTGACGATGTTCAGATATAAATACAAGGCCACGCGACGCCGTGCGGCGTAAGCGCCATCGACAATAAGGTCCCTTTTCATAGATAATGCCCCAATTTTGCGTGATAACGTCATAAGAACACATTGATGAAAAATTGCTTACTTTTATACGTTACCATGGAGATCTGTCCACAACGTTACCATGGAGATCTGTCCACAACGTGACACTTTTTCGTGCATGCTACCAGTGTTCATCGAATACGTTATCACGTCAAAAACATTTACAATGTTTAAAATTTCTAATAAAACGTGCAGTGCTTGTGAACTAACCTTTACTATTATTGACTCACATACGCATACTACAACATACATTTCCTAGTAACAACATGACTTCTATAGTCAAACAAGAATGATTCTTATTCCATTAAAATATAGTCGGTTTTCCAATACGCTGTTCAAAGACAATTCACAACGGTTAAAATAATTAGGAGCTCTGATTTCTTCGACAATTATCGACGCATGCTAATGTCTGTAGAGATACGTAGTCATTTATTAATTGGTGGTTTTTAGGGTTCCGTATCCAAAGGGTAAACACGGGACCATATTACCTACCAAGACTCCACTGTCCGTCTGTCTTTACAGCTGCTGTTACCAGGCGTATCTCTTGAACCGTGATAGCTAGACAGTTGACATTTTCACAGATGATTATTATACCACCTAAAACATTTTCATGTAAAATGTTGCCAAGACGATTGAGTCACGAGACCATAAGGCTCGCACTGTCAAAAAGTTATCAGATCTCTTGTAGAGCTCCAAGCTTAACTCTACAAGTCCTAACTTTAGAAATTCTACACCTGAGTCAAAATCTCAAAATATTTGGCTTGGCCGTTTAGGCCGTTAGATAGAAAATGAGCATTATAGCAGAATAAAATGGATTGTATTTTATACAATCGTGACATAATGGAGAGCTTTTCAGACGAGTACCGTGTTAAGGCAACGAAGCTTGCTGAGTTGCCTTAGTCAGGTACGAGATTGAAAAGCTTGATTATATCACGAGTCAACAAAAATAATACTTTAAACTAGTAGAATTATAATTTACACATTGATTGAGTTCATAATTGCTACTTGCTAATTGTAGTTAGTAGAAAACAATTAGTAATTGGCTTAATAACACCCATTTAATTGTTTTCTCATCTCACAGAGCAAACCACGTATACATACGGAACCCGGCCTAGCTATAATTGTATACCCCGTTACACCTTTTTGCCCGTAATCGGCTAATTCTAACCATCATTGTTCGATTGAGCAATTCTAGCACAACTGTAATTGTAACCGACTGTACCACCCACAGTTTAATGGAGCGTAATTGACATTATAGTTTCATTGTTCGCGGTACAGTTGAGCTCATTAGTAAAGAAATCATGTTAACTGGTAAAAAGTTTGCTAAAGTGATTATTGTGATTCTCTTCAAAGTAAAACCACACGTTTAGCAAAAAAAGTGTAAGTATTATTAGAAAATAGTATTTTATGCAACCGTTGTTTAAGAGGGGTCAAAAAAGGCGAGTGGCGTGAGTAACAATTTGAGGCGATGCCGAAAATTGTTAATAAAGACGCCACGAGTATTTTTTGACTCAGTTAAACAACGTTGCATACAATACTTTTTCTACGACCAAGCACTTACTTTGAAAAAAAAAAATTGTAAATTTAACAAATATTTTTCAATCAACAAAAATAATACTTTAAACAAGTGGAATCATATATATGTAGGTAAACAAACCAAACCCGGCCACCGCGCCCCGCGCTCCACGGCCGGTTGGTCAGCGACACCTTCTTGTAACTCATGAGGCCCTGGTACTTGCTCTTAGTTAAATCACAAATTTGGATAGTTTTTTTTCTCGATTTTGGCCACAGTAGCCTATGGAGACTAACAAGCAACGCTAAACGGTGTTCGTAGTCTATGGATCTTGCTATATTACGGGTGTCACATGCGCGTTTCTGACTTCTGAAGCAATTTTCATTGTTTCTACTATAGAACCTAATGAATATTTTGTAAATTGGCAGCAATTCACTTAGTACTCATCTGTCAGAGATGACAATTAAAATTACGAGTAGGTTGGCAACAATGTATTTCATACAATATTTTTTAAGTGGTGATTACACTAAGTATCGTAAAAGTACCAAAAAGATACTGCGTGTATGCACAAATACTTTTTTGGGGAATAGACTAAAGACTTGTCTTGACAACTATAACATAGGGGTTTAAAGGTGTGTGTACGACCTTTTAAGAGGCCGGTATCGATTTTAGTCCCAAAAATGTCAAATTGATAGATTTAGTCAATGAAATTGTGCACCTTTTGTTACGTAATAGAAATAACAAGTACTGGTATCTATTAGCACGTCTTCTTATCTTGCATTTGTACAGATCATTTTTTTGAAAACGGACTCACTAAATTAGTAATGATTTTTTTTCTGATGGACGTTTAGGTAAACGCGCGTAAAGCACTGATTTAGTCGATCTTATTTGTAAATTTCGTAAAGTTTGGACTGCTAAAAATGGTAATTTTGTATTACACATATCCTGTACTCCAACTTGCATAGACTACATTTTTTTTATATGATATTGAACAAGAGTAAATGAAAGTTAGACGAAATCAATTTTCACCAGAAATTACTTCAAAACAAGTGAAAATTTTTCGTCAAAATAGACTTAATTTCAACGTAATTTTGATACTTAAACAATCTACAACATTTCCTGAAACTGTTCCTATACATCATTTTTTATAATCTATAACTATAATTTTTTGATGAATTTTTAAAAACTGCCCCTTCTCGTCATATATTGCCGGTGACGCACGCTCGGGACCTTATTATTAAAAGGCAAGATGAGAAGACGTGTTAATAGAAACCAATACTTGTTATTTAGATATTACGTAACAAAAGGAGTACAATTTCAACGACTAAATCTATCAATTTTACATTTTGGCTCTGAAATCGTTAACGGAGCCTTAAATGACAAATAAAGGTACAGGAGTAGAAAAACATTATTTCTCTTAGTCGGTAGTGTAGTGACCCTACCTACCAAGCAGGAGGTCCCGGGTTCGAATCCTGGTAAGGGTATTTATTAGTGTGTTTGTCTTAGTTAGGGACGTTTTCAAATTAAGTACATATTATATTGTACGGTCGCCATCAAATATATCGGAGCGGCGAAAATATTCACAATATCTGAACACGCACTCTAAATGTGACAGTCCATTTCCAACCCCAGCTGCACTACTGTTCATTTTACTATGGAAATTGACAGTAACAGCGACGCGTTCAGTACCAGTAGTGCAGCTGCGGTCAGAAATGGAATGTTACCCTTACGCTCTCTGACAATAGAGGCGTGGCGTGTTCAGATATTTGTGAGCGCCTTAGCCGCTCCAATATATCCGATGGCGACTGTACACTCGAAATGGACAAGATACCTTATACATATTTATAAAATGATGTAACTTATTACACAATTTTGACAGGAAATATTATCATAATATTAGTCTTCTGAAAGAGAACACTCTACTCAGAATGTACTACATCGACCCCGTAAATACTTAATAATAGCCTTCTTCTACCTTAATCTATCGATGATTACTGAGCTCTGTCTGACTAACTTAGCACTAAATCAATACTAGTCCATTAGGAAACATCAAAGCTGAAATAAAGGAAAAATGGCTGCCGGCAAATGGCCCGGAAAATGCGATGAAAATCGATTGCCGGCCGGCGGTAAAACATTTACGGTTCGAGCTTATTTAGAACGTGAACTGGCTGCAACAGATCCCCTGCCAATATTTTAAACTAGCGACCCGCCCCGGCTTCGCACGGGTTAACAAATTATACATCAACTTCCTCTTGAATCACTCTATCTTTTAAAAAAACCGGATCAAAATCTGTTGCATAGTTTTAAAGATCTAAGGATACATAGCGGGAAGCGACTTTGTTTTATACGAGTACTCTGTAGTGATGCGGTAGTACCTAGAGTCTGTTCGGAAAGAGAAGAGTCGTGGAATGTATTGGGCCCCATACATTTCACGACTCTTCTCTTTCCGCACAGACTCTAGCTCTGTCTCTGTTTATCTATTACCTCTTCACGCTTAACCGCTAAACCGATAGGGATAAAATTTGGTAGGTATGGAGATAGTTTGAGCCCCGGGGAAGGACATATGATAGTTTTTAGATATGTGTAGAGACGTTCTTTAACCATTCGTATGTATAAACACTGATCGGTGCACACGAATTTCAATCCATTGTTTAATACAGTTTACATAGGTAAAAATGCAGTGCTTATATAGTGTGTCAAGTCAAAGGACTGTCTCATTTCAAACATCAAACATATACATGTCTTACAGCACTAGTAATGACAAATTGGTTTGACTAACTATACATACGAAGGGTTAACTGCTGTGTACGAACCTTAAATCCTGAGACAGTTCCCATTATTATGAACCAAGACTAGGCATATCTATATATATATGTGCAACTGTATTGCGTGTAGCGTCTCGTAACGGGCGAGTGGCAACTGGCAACTATTCTAATTGCCAACACTTCTGTGTACTGGCGACGGTTGAGTTGCGGCGCAACTCACAAGCGACTAACGATGATAGTAGCGTGTGGCGGGTGTAACGGGCAACTGGCAACTATTTTAATTGCCAACACTTCTGTGTACTGGCGACGGTTGAGTTGTGGCACAACTCACAAGCAACTAGCGATAATAGTAGCGTGTGGCGGTGTAACGGGCAACTAGCAACTTTTCTAACTGCCAACACTTCTGTGTACTGGCGACGGTTGAGTTGCGGCGCAGTTCACATGCGACTAGCGATAATAGTAGCGTGTGGCGGGTGTAGCGGCAATTGGCAACTATTCTGATTCTGTGTATTGGCGACGGTTGAGTTGTGGCACGACTCATAAGCGACTAGCGATAAGCGATAAAGGTAGCTTGTGGCGGGTGTAATGGCAATTGGCAACAATTCTAATTGCCAACACTTCTATGTACTAGCAACGGTTGAGTTGTGGCACAACTCACAAGCAACTAGTGATAATAGTAGCGTGTGGCGGTGTAACGGGCAACTAGCAACTTTTCTAACTGCCAACACTTCTGTGTACTGGCGACGGTTGAGTTGCGGCGCAATCCACAAGAGAGTAGCGATAATAGTAGCGTATGGCGGGTATAACGGCAATTGGCAACTATTCTAATTCTTTGTACTGGCGACGGTTGAGTTGTGGCACGACTCATAAGCGACTAGCGATAAGCGATAAAGGTAGATTCTGGCGGGTGTAATGGCAATTGGCAACTATTCTAATTGCCAACACTTATGTGTACTAGATGTTATGTGTACTACGATTGAGTTACGGCGCGACTTACAAAAGACTAGCGATAATGGTAATGTGTGGCTATTATTGCTCGCACTGCCGACAGTGTAACGCTATCTACGTAGAGTTGTGACTCAAACTATGTACTTACAATGGTTTTTACTTTGTCATCGCCTGTCACAGTTAGTTAGCGGAAATGAATCGCCACCGCCTATGCCTTGCACTGTACCAGTGTACCCCTATCTACGTAGATTGATGTGTGACTCGAACTATTTACAATGGTTCCTACTTTGTTGTCGCCTGCCACAGTTAGCGGAAATGAATCGCCACCGCCTATGCCTCGCACTGTACCAGTGTACCCCTATCTACGTAGATTGATGTGTGACTCGAACTATTTACAATGGTTCCTACTTTGTCGCCTAACTGTCACAGTTAGGTACTTCACAACGGGCTTATTTGCCTTAAAGCGGGATTTACATTACGAAATTAGTTGGGTGAAATTAATTTCGTGACATTAGCTTGAGTTTTCACGTGTAATTTAGTATTTTCGGAATGCATGCATTTATTTCACGAAAGCAAATCAATTTCGTGTCCTGTGCGATTTTTTGGTGAAATTAGTGTCATGCAACTAATTTCATAGTGTACCTAAATGCGACGTGAAAACTTAGCCTCGCCACAGGGCGGACACGCCATACATCAAATTCATTTGTGTTTATATGTGTGCACGGCACGTCTGTACACGCGTCATTCTGTATGTGTGCCTGTGTGGGTAAGTCGCTTTACTGAGAGCACGCCAGAAGTCCGCCAGATTCATGTCGCGGGGCGAGGTAATGAGAGTAGGGGCGGGGCGGTGCGTGGCCTTTCTGTATGATAATACTATTACTTATTCTGTGGCCTCGCGAAAGTGCCTGCGCTGTGCGGACGTGTAGCATCGATGCTACACTAGATTATAATATATAGACTAGAAATACAGAGCATGATGAGTCCGTTAAATAACTTGAAATATCTTAATTCACCAAAAGTTAGTAAAATATGTACAATAGCTAAATTCCTGTTCGCTTTGCCCATTGGTTCCAACTGGAACTTTGACAATTAAAACTCTGCAGTTTATCGGGCTCGGTAATTAATCGATTATGCTTGGACGATTACATTAGTCGGGTAAGGAGAGCTTTCTAAATTGTTAAAACCCTGAAATACATATTTTACGGTTATATTTTATGATTACTTGACTGTGACGTTCCATGGTAAAAGGTACCTTATGGCGGTCGGCGCTTACAACAGCGTAAGCCGCCATAAGGTACCTTTACCCGTGGAATGTCACATTTTAAGTGTCATAAGTTAATAATGCATGTGTGAGTTTTATGTCTTGTTCAAATATAATATAACTAATTGCATGTAGGAGTGGATTATTATAAAATTGGCAAAGTGTGAAGGGTTTTTGATATTTTTAGGGTTCCGTACCTCAAAGGGAAAAAACGGAACCCTTATAGGATCACTTTGTTTTTTCTCATTTCCAAAATGCTTGCCAAGTACCTAAGGATCAAACACAAAAATGTAGTTTTGAACTTTTGATGAACACACAAGTCCCTCCTGTGGACAATAGTTTATTTATTTATAATTGAACATTATAATTATGCAATGATTCTACAAACTTCATCCGAAGGAATTTATTTAGGTATACATACTTAGTTTCGTAAAAAAAAGCGCCGATATTTTTTACACTTAAAAAATAAGAGCGTACTAACGACATTATTGCGTATAGGTATTCAGTAAAAAAATCATTTTGCATATATTTCTAAACGCAATAAGAATAAATCTCTCGCACACCGCACGCCGCTCCGGTGTGCGAGCGGGACATCGCCATAAACTTGTATAGGACTGTCTCTCTCACACACAGCGTTAATGCCCTTGCCTTGTACAAAGGTTAATGATACAATTCCTTCAATTAAAACATAAAAGCAAATGGCGGGTAATACAGTCAGCATCACAAGTTGCTAAGCGGGCGAGGTGTTCAAAATTACCTTGACACGCTCTTATTCTCTTAACAATAAAGTCGCGTCAAGATCGTTTTGAAGACCTCGCCCGCTTAGCAACTTCTGCTGCTGACTGTACCGAGAGTTAAGACCACCGCGGGTGTAATTAGTTGAACTTAAAATTAACTTGCGATAATCAAGCGCTTTGGGTATAGGGATGATGACACATGTTGAATTTTATAACAAAATCTAGTAAAATAGATAGCACATGAGCAATTTATCACAATATTGTGTATATTAAAAAATATATATGGAAATAATACAAAAATACAGCACCTGAAAGTTTCGAAATTTATTTATTTATTATTTATTTTTATTTAAACTTACAGTAAAAATATACAGTGACAAAAGGCGGACTTAATGCTACACGGCATTCTCTACCAGTCAACCTTTAGGCCAAACAGAGAAACAGAGTTGGTGCGTGGTATGTAAAGAACACTAAAACTTGATGCTTAAAATTAATAGGCACAAATATAAATGTAATGTGAAGATATAATAAATATATATACAACAATAATATATACGTATATGTATACAATAAATATATATAAATATAAATTTATGTTTTTTTTTAACTTTCAAAAACGAAAGAAGTAAGGATATCATTCGATTCCTCACATTTTATCCAAAAAAAGATTGTATAACAACTATACACATAAACGGAATATTTCACCGACAAAAATGCAATTTTCTTGTTTTGTTCATACTTCAAGATGCGATCTCAGTGACTTTGACGTCACGTTCATATAGCGATTTGTTAGAGGCGTTTCGCGGGTGAAGTACGACTGTCGGACTTTGAATATCATTTCTGACTTTTGTATTGCTTTAATGCAATGGGTCCCATATAGACATTTGATCCTAAAAACAAACCTGATTGATTGATACCATAAATGAAAATTTGTCATCTAGCCTATTGTCAAATAGGGACATTGTAAGGGTTGAATTGAGAGCGTCATATGACTTTGTTACTTGACTCAATCAATCTTCGAATTGAGAGCGTCATACGACTTTGTTACTTGACTCAATCAATCTTGAATTGAGAGCGTCATATGACTTTGTTACTTGACTCAATCAATCTTGGATTGAGAGCTTTATATGACTTTGTTACTTGACTCAATCAATCATCAGTTTATTTGCAATAAAACATACTTAAATGCATGCAAATACAATTATATGGTGCACAATAAAATCAACATAAAATATAATAAAACAATCACAACAATAATAATGCATTACAGATTAATAGAATGTCAGAGTCAGAATTACACGTAGATCACGTAGGTACAGTATCGATGTTATCAAAGTTTAATCTAATGCTTTGCAAAATCTAATACCTTTATACGAGCAATTCTTGTATATTTATTTATACATTATTTATTTATTATATATTTCGGCGATCTCAGAAACGGCTCTAAAAATTTCGATGAAATACTATATGGGGGTTTTCGGGGGCGAAAAATCGTACTAGCTATAGGTCTTATCTCTGGGAAGACGTGCATTTTTGAGTTTTTATGTGTTTTCCGAGCAAAGCTACTGAGCTTTGGGCTACTGAGCCCAAATATTGTATATACTTAGTATGTACAAATAATTATGTATACCTAATTAAAGTTTACCCTTCTCTGAAAAGCTACTGTCCTTGGCTAAGAACAAATTCCTATTAGTTCCGCCATTTTGTCCCTGTCTAAGAGTTGGCAAAATAGTCCTTGTAGAACTCTCGAAGACGTCATTTGTAAAATTGCTTAATTTGAGTTCTTGCATCTTAACGATGGCTAAGGCGCCGTCTTTTAGTTAGCGGAGCGATTGACTGACAAGATTGATAGATAGATAATCTACTTATTTGTTTGCCACAATACACACAAGATCATCATCTCATGGGAGCCTGGGGTGCGCTAGGCAACTAATCCCAGTAATTGGCGTGGGCACTACTTTTTACGAAAGCGACTGCCATCTGACCTTCCAACCCAGAGGGTATACGCCCTTATTGGGATTCGTCCGGTTTCCTCACGATGTTTTCCTTCACCGAAAAGCGTCTGGTAAATATCTAATGATATTTCGTACAATACACAATTACACACAAGATATTCAATACAAAAAACATTCCAGAAAAAATAGAAAATTACAAAAACACATAATAGTCACACAGATTATTACAAAATAGAAAAAGAAAGAAAACATACACATAGATTAATACTTTTCATACAAATAAAAATGCTGTATGCGTCGCAGCAAAACAAATTAAAGGGTTCTATTAATCCGCCGAAGAAGAGAAAAAAAGAAAATACTCGGACGCCTGTGAAAAGCGTCACGCAACTTTCACTCCCCTCGTCACATCCGTCGATGGAATCTTCGCTCCGCAAATGTCCACCTTCATCAAACATCTCGGTGAAGCCATCGCTGACCGTTGGGACAGATCCCTTAGCGTAGGAATGGGTTGGCTAAGATCCAAAATTATGATTTCGATAATCCGAGCCACCAGCATGTGTATCCGTGGGACACGGCACAAATTCAAACCCATCCAACATTTCTTCGGTCTCAATGACGGCGCAGTCATACCTAGCCCGTCTACCTCCACCCTGCACTAGCGCCATGTTTTTGTTGTTGCTTATTCTGTTTTTTTTTATAATTTTACATTTTTGATAATTAAACGTGATTTATAATCATTATTGTATAGTCAAATTAAAGGGTTCTAGCTCAGCATTCACGCTTCACCCATTAGGAGGCACTGATATTCTGACTATAAACTTTCATTTTTGTGGTAGTCAAACCTGGGTTGTGCTGTATAGAGCAGAAAAAATTGTTTTAAACTATACTTCTACGACTTCAGTTTTCTATACAAAGCGTCACGTGATTACCGTCACCTGTCACAGAAAAGGAAGTGTAGGGCGCCCTGGCCCGGGTCCGGACTATTCTAGCGTGAGTCATCCTCAAAGCGCCGTCTTAAGGGGCCCACTGAATAACAGTCCGCCGGACGGTATCGGCCTGTCAGTTGTTCGGAACTGTCAACTTTTTGTTCTAACTGACAGGCCGATACCGTCCGGCGGACTGTTAATCAGTGGGCCCCAGGTGACAGTTCATTTCCAACCGCAGCTGCACTACTGTTCATTTTACTGTGGAAATTGACAGTAACAGCGACGCGTTCAGTAGTGCAGCTGCGGTCAGAAATGGAATGTTAGCGGAGCGGTCGACTGATAAGATTTACTAAATTCGACTGAAAAAATGGTGGACGCGCATCTCCTGTTAGGCTGCAGCCTTACCGCCAATGACGAACTAATGGACGCCCGGTCATTATCTGTAAAGTCGCTAGCTTTAGCTAAACAGAGCTCGTGTCACACCGTAAGGGTAACATCCCATTTCTGACCGCAGCTGCACTACTGGTACTGAACGCGTCGCTGTTACTGTCAATTTCCATAGTAAAATGAACAGTAGTGCAGCTGCGGTTGGAAATGGACTGTCACCTTAAGGCTTCCTTTCCACTGAGGGGGAGATGAGAGGAGACGTGCGGGAATCAACCAGTTTCCTAGCATAGGTTGTAATCCAGCGGAGTGGAGACGATATGCAGATAATATACTGGTACCTACCTCGAAGGTAAAAGGGAAAAAACGCTCTAAAGGGCTCTACTTACGTTGCGTTGCAGCATATCGCCGGCGTAGGTGACTTGTGTGAATGCCTTAACCTAAAAACTCTATAGTCTGTCAAGCCATTTCCGTCAGTAGACAAAAGCGGCTTTAAAAAATGTAAGCGCGAAGGGTTATCGTCCCATAGTTAATAAATTAGAATTTCCCGCCCTTTTCTACTAACAAAATGGTTTGACCGGCTATACTAATGTCTACTAGTCTTCTATACTATGTCTAGTAGTTAATACCTATACTAATGTCTAAGTATACTAGTGGCTAGACTTATAGTGCTAACAGACAGGCGTACCGAACCGCAACCTTAGTCTGATCTACTTGTCTCTTTCTCGCTTCCTTAACGGGCAAACGCCGAGCCACCTTCTATTCCATAGAACAGGCATCTTACAGAATAAATAATAGTATGTACTAGGTACAGAAGATTCACTAACAAAACGCGTTTACTACGACAGACGTGACCGCTAGGTGGCCCAATCGCGTGCAGGCGTCCGTTCCTTAGCGGTGCGCGGCAACTACTAGAGTCGGACCAAGAAAAGTCTGCAGCGGATTTGATAGCCCACGCAGTGCAAGTGTCATTTATGCGTCATAATTTCATAGAAGTTTGACGTTTAAAATAACACGTGCCCTGCGTGGGCTATCAAATCCGCTGCAGACTTTTCATGGACTGACTCTATGGCTAGACACCAAAATTGGTGAGGGCCGCATGTACTTGTAGCGACGCGACGAAATCGCGGAGTGAGCCACGCCTGCCAAGGTCGCGGTCCGGAACGCCCGTCTGTTATAGCTATTATAAAATGCTCATCACACTACAATTTATTTTATCTTTTAATCACGAAATAGGTGTGAACCTTTTAGGCGCGTGCTCGTGATAACGATCACATAAGGTAACTTGTAGTCACACCAAATGGGTTTAGAAGGTAAATGGACACAGGCATGCAATGGTGCACCTGATACGGTAGTAGTACTAATTATACCTAAACATAGTAGGGCTGGATGCAATCATTAACTACCTGATTACTCAAGGTAGGTATTCCAACAGCCATATTCGAACTTTAAGATACGTCAAACATTAGAGATTGAAACGATATGGATCGGATATGTCAGTGTTAAACAAGTGTCAAAAGTGACATATTTGTTTGAAGAAACGTCACTATTGCTTGACACTAGTTTGGCACTGACATATCCGATCCATATCGTTTGAATCTCTAATATTTGACGTACTTATCTTAAAGTTCAAATATGGCTGCATGACAGCTGTTTTAGTTGAAATATTTCATATGGCATGTCTAAATTGGCTAGACAGTTTGGTAATTAAAAATATGAAGTACTATCCTACTACGCATAAGGCTGCCTTTCCACTGAGGTGGAGACGAGGGGAGATGAGAGGAGACGCAGAAATCAACCATCTCTTTTCCGCTCCGCTTCAAGTTATAGCAAATTTTAAAAAGTTTGACCCTTTAAATTTCACCTAAAGAATTAATAAAAATAGAAGTATTTTTTACATAATAACTTATGAATAACATTTTTAAATAACGTGAAAACAACTACAAAAATCCAAAAAATATTTTTTTTTTTGGATTTTATACAAGACTAGCTGTTGCCCGCGACTTCGTACGCGTGGATTTGTATATTGGTGGTTACATATTCTACATTAGCTTAGAATATTATGCAGCAAAAGATAGCAGTAGGGACTGTTAATCATTTGTTAATTATTATACACAACCTGGCTACGAAGTTTCAAGCCCCTAACTGAATAAAATTGATCTCGATATAATCCCTCTCAACCTCCAAGATATTTTCAAGTCCACTATTTAGTAAAACCTACTACCTAACTACCTATTTACGAAGTTTGAATCGCTCTACCAACTTTCAACCCCTTCTTAAACCTTTTAGGGGATGAATTTATAAAAAAGCTGAAATTACTTTTCATGTATTCTAATAATATGCCTTTATACAACGATTTGAATCGTGCCGCACTCAAATAAATGTTTGACCGCCATACAAATTTTCAACCCCTTTTTTACCAGCTTGAGGGATGAATTTTCGAAAATGCCGAAATCACTTTTCTTGTATTCTAATAATATGCTTTTATACAAAGTTTCAAGTCCCGCACACTAAAAAATGTTTGATCTCCATACAAACTTTCAACCCCTATTTAACCCTTTTAAGGGATGAATTTTTAAAAACGCTGAAATCACTTTTTTGTATTCTTATAATATGCCCTTATACAAAGATTCAAGTCCCACACTCAAAAAAATATTTGATGTGCATACAAACTTTCAACCCCTTTTTCACCACCTTGAGAGATGAATTTTCAAAAACGCTGAAATAACTTTTCTTGTATTCTTACAATATGCCTTTATACAAAGGTTCAAGTAACGCACTCAAAAAAATGATTGATCTCAATAAAAAATTTCAACCCCTATTTAACCCTTTTAAGGG